>NC_140485.1:29003042-30203042 GCF_964271855.1 Acomys minous
CACACACACCCCCAAAAGTTTTGTAATATTAGTAGATGTTTATTGCGTATTAAAGGTACAGTGCTGGGCTGGAGAGATGTCTCAATGGTTAAGAGCACTGACTGCTCTTCCAGAGGTCCTGAGTTCAATTCCCAGCAACCACATGGTGGCTCACAACCATCTATAATGTGATCTGATGCCCTCTTCTGGCCTGCAGGTGTACATGCACATTCATCTTTCTGTTTGTTTTGGTTTTTCCAGCCTGGGTTTCTCTGTGTAGCCTTTGCTGTCCTGGACTCGCTTTCTAGACCAGGATGGCCTCAAACTCACAGCGATCTGCCTGCTTCTGTCTCCCAAGTGCTGGGATTAAAGGCATGTGCCACCATGCCTGGTTAAATAAATATTAAAAAAAAAAAAAAAGAAATTCTCAGAGAGTAGAGGACAGGCCACAGTACTGATTACCAGGAGGTAGGTAAGGTAGGTAAAGAGATCAGAAACCAGCCAGTTGTTGTGGCCCGGGCATTTAATCCGAACACCCAGGAGGCAGAGGTGGGCTGATCTCTGTAAACACCTGGATAGCCTGGTCTACACAGTAAAACCCTACATTAAAGAAAAAAAATCAGTGGCACAGGCCTTTAATCCCAGCACTTGGGAGGCAGAGGCAGGCAGATCTCTGTGAGTTCAAGGCCAACCTAGTCTACAAGAGAAATCCTGTCTTGAGAAAAAGAAAAGTTCTATAGACAGGTATTATGTATCTGTAGCTCCGGCATTGAGGAGGCAGAGACAGGAGGATATTGAGGTGTTGTCTCAACAAAGGAGGGCTAAAGGGCTGGAGGGTTGGAACACACACTGCAGTTGCAGGAAACCAAAGACAGATTCCTAGAACCCTACTGAGGTGTTGGGTAATAGTTTCCTCAGAGACTGAAACATTCCATCCTACAGGGAAGTGCCTTAGGCTAGCTAATTTTATGTCAACTTGACGGGAGCTGTAGTTGTCAGAGAGGAGGGAACCTCAATTGGGAAAGGCGCCTCTGTTGACAAAATGCCTCCCCAAGATCCTGCTGTACAGCACTTTCTTAGTTAGTGATCAGTGGGGGGAAGGCCCAGTCCAGTGTGGGTGGTTCTGTGCCTGGGCTGATGGTCCTGGATTCTACAAGAAAGCAGACTGAGCAAGCCAGTATACAGTACTCCTCCATGGCCTCAGAGTCAGCAGCAATAAAAGCCAAGAGTCCCCTCAGACAAAGAGGACACAAATTTCCAAAGAAGACTCTCACACCAGACCAGCTGCCTGGAAGAGGGTTAGACTGGAAAGGACCTGTTGAGCTGCCTGCAGACGGGGCAGTGCACTCCAGGTTCCCAGCTTTGGTGAGCTGTCACCCATGCTGGCCTAGGCTTTGCTGATGCAGCTGACTTTGAGTCAGTTCTCTCTGGTTCCTCTAAGTAACCTTTTACCTATATTTCTGTAAGTCACCACAATAAAGCTCATTGTTAGACTTTGGTGTTATCTGTACTTTGGTCTGTTGTGAGTTTCCCGTCTGAGGTGAGTGTGTGTTGTGTCTCCCCAGGAAGTGTTGCCACACATCATCAGCTCATAGCTGCCTGAAATGCCAGCTCCATGGAATCCAATGCCCTCCTCTCGCCTTCACAGGCACCTACACTCGTGTGCACATGCCTAAAAGCATCTTTTTAAGGAAAAAAAAATGAGAGAGCAGGGTGTGGTGGCACATGCCTTTAATCCCAGCACTCTGGAGGCAGAGGCAGGTGGATTGCTGTGAGTTCAAGGCCAACCTGGTCTACAAAGTATGAGTTCAGGACAGCCAAGGCTAACCCAGAGAAACTCTGTCTTAAAAAACCAAAAGAAGAAGAAGAAGAAGAAGAAGAACAACAACAACAACAACAACAACAACAACAACAACAACAACAGACCCCCTGGAACTGGAGTTCTGGATGATTGTGAGTCACCATGTGAGTGTTGAGAATCAAACCTGGGTCCTCTGCAAGAGTGAGTGTTCTTAACTGCTGAGCCATCTCTCCAATACCACATACTTATCAATTAAGATAAAATAAGCCAGAGCCAGGTGTGGTGGTGCACACCTTTAATCCCAGCACTCCGGAGGCTACAGTTTGAGGCCAGCCTGGTCTACAAAGAGTGTTCGAGGACAGCCAGGGCTATTGCACAGAGAAACCCTGTCTTGAAAAGCCAAAAAAAAAAAAAAAAAAAAAAAAAGCAGGGCATGGTGACACACACCTTTGATCCCAGCACACCGGAGGCAGAGGCAGGCAAATTCGACGTGAGTTCAATGCCAGCCTAGTCTACAAAGCAAGTCCAGAACAGTGAAGGCTACACAGAGAAACTTTGTCTTGAAAAAGCCAAAAAAGAAAAGAAAAAAGAAAAACCAAACCAAATCAAACCAACAAACAAAAAAACCAACCAAACAAACAAAAAAAACCATGAGCACCTAAATTTGGATTCCCCAGCCCTCATGAAAAAAAGAAAAGAAGCCAGGTGTGGTGGCACACGCCTTTAATCCCAGCACTTGGGAGGCAGAAGCAGGCAGATCTCTGTAAATTGGAGGCCAGCCTGGTCTCCAAAGGGAGTTCAGGAGAGTCAAGGCCACACAGAGAACCCCTGTCTTGAAAAACCAAAATAAAAAAAGAAAGAAAAGAAAAAATAACAAGTGTAGCTTCTGAGGCAGGTAGCAAGCAGATCGTATCTTAGGGGAAAAAAAAAAAAAACCTACCGATCTGGAAATAGATGACCACAAACAGCAACGGGAGTGAGGGTTGCGGAAGAGCCAGATGGCAGAGGAATAATCCAAGAGTGACTCACGAATACGTGAAAACACACAGTATTTGGCAAGAAAGGGAAGGAAAAATGGGACAGTAGCTTAAAGACGGTAAGGTCATGTCACACAGAGGCCTTTTCCAAACAGGCTGGTGCTGGGGGTGAGGAGAGAGAAGAGGACCAGAGCCGAGGAACCCGTGGGAAACGTGAAAGCCAAACAATGCATGAGACAGATGCACAGAGGTAGATGATACAGGGAAGGGCAAGATGCAGGCGGACCACGTTGACTCCAGAAATAAGAGTCTTTTCGCCAGAGTAGTGGAGAAGTGGCACCAGGAGGAAGGCATCTTTTTAGGTGAAGAGTTTGGGGACTAGAGTTCAAGTCCAGGTTGGCTCATGTCTTCCCAGGAATAGTAAGAAACCTAACATTGGCTGAGAATGATGATGCCAACCTATTTTATTTTGCTTTCTTTTTTTTTTGAAACACGATCTGGAAGTGTAGCTCTGGCTGTCCTGGAACTCACGATGAAGACCACCCTGAGCAGTGCCTCTGCCTCTCAAGTGCTAGGGTTAAAGGCTTGTGCCACCACACTGGGTCCCTAGGTGCTTGGTTTTTTGTTTAGGTGCTTGGCTTTTTGTTTGTTTGCTTGCTTGCTTGTTTGTTTCAAGACAGGGTCTCTCTGTGTTAGCCTTGGCTGTCCTGGACTCACTTTGTAGACCAGGCTGGCCTTGAACTCACAGCCTCTACCTCCCGAGTACTGGAATTAAAGACGTGCACCACCACACCCGGCAGGTGCTTGTTTTATAATGACCTTAGAATTAAGTCTTAGCCAGGCATGGTAGAGCACGTCTAGAGTCCAGAGGACTTGGTAGTTGCAGGCAGTTGACCCTGGGCCACATATTGAGTCCAAGCCTAGCCTGTGCTATATAAGATTTTGAAATAAATAAATAAGTAAGTAAATAAGTAAATGGGGCTTTATCTCAACCTCAGGGCTAGGGAGGTGGCTTGGTGGATAGAGGACCTGAGTTTGGATTCCTAGAACCCTAGTCAAAACACACACCTGTAACCTCAATGCTGGGGACACAGAGATAAGCAAGTCCTAGGACTTGCTGGCCAGCAAATCTAGCAGAAAAAATAAGCACCCCAGGTTGAGCAACAGACCCTGTCTCAGGAAGAAAGGTAAAGATTGTTAGAGGAGGGCCTTGGACTTCAACTTCTGGCCCCCATATTTGTGGGCACAGGCATGCACTCCTACCCTACACACACACACACACACACACACACACACACACACACACACACACACACACACACACGGAGCTAGGTATACACTTGTAATCCCAGCATTGAGAGGCAGAAGCAGGAGTTGGGGGGACCCTATCTTTCTATCTCTAAGAAGGATTCTTTTCTGATTTGAAATCCCAGTTCGTAGATGGTGAAGGAATGAAGGTTGTGAGTTCAAGGCTAGCCAGAACTATCAAGGGAGGCCTTGTCTTAGAACAGTAGCCAGAAGTGTTGGCCCATGCCTTAAATCCCAGCATTCAGGAGGCAGAGGCAGGCAGATCTCTATGAGTCTGAGGCCAGCCTGGTCTACACAGTGAGTTCCAGGCCATCTAGGGCTACATAGTGAGACCCTGTCTCCAATAAAGAAATTTAAAAAAAAAAAAACAGGCCAGGCATCATGATACATGCCTTTAATCCCAGCACTTGGGTGGCAGAGGCAGGTAGATGGCTGTGAATTCGATGTCAGTCTGCTCTACAAAAGCGAGTCCAGGATAGCCTGGACTGTTACACAGAGAAACCCTGTCTCAAGGGGGGGAAGGGGAGGGACATGGTAGTGTACGCCTTTAATCCCAGAACTCTGGAGGCAGAGGCAGGTGGATCACTGTGAGTTCAAGGCCAGCCTGGTCTAGGACAGCCAAGGCTACACAGAGAAACCCTGTCTCCAAAAAAAAAAAAAAAAAAAAAAAAAAAGCAGGGGGGGAGAGGGCTAGAGAGATGGTTCAGAGGTTAAGAGCACTGGCTCTTCTTTCAAAGGGCTTGAGTTCAATTCCCAGCAACCATGTAGTGGCTCATAACCATCTACAATGAGATCTGGTGCCCTCTTCTGGCCTGCCAGACAGAATATATATAAATAATAATTAAATAAATCTTTTGTTTGTTTGTTTTGTTTTGTTTTGTTTTTTCGAGACAGTGTCTCTCTATGTTAGCCTTAGCTGTCCTAGACTCATTTTGTAGACCAGGCTAGCCTCGAACTCACAGCGATCCGCCTGCCTCTGCCTCCCGAGTGCTGGGATTAAAGGCGTGCGCCACCACACCCAGCTTAAATAAATCTTAAAAAAAAAAAAAGAAAGAAAGAAAGAAAGAAAAGAAAAGAAAAAAAAAGAAAGAAAGAAAAGAAAAAAAACTAATAGAGTGGATGGATGGATGGATGGGTGGATGGATGGATGGATGGATGGATGGGTGGATGGATGGATGGGTGGATGGATGGATGGATGGATGGGTGGGTGGGTGGGTGGATGGATGGATGGATGGATGGGTAGATGGGGTGGATGGATGGATGGATGGATGGATGGGTGGATGGGTGGATGGATGGATGGATGGATGGATGGATGGGTGGATGGGTGGGTGGATGGATGGATGGATGGATGAATGGATGGGCCAGAGAGATGGTTGGGCACATAGAGGTGCTAGCCACAAAAGCCTAACAACCTGAGCTCTGTTCCAGGAACTCACATACAAAAGGCAATGTGGGGGCTGCAGAGATGCCTGAGCGGTTAAGAGCACTGTCTGCTCTTCCAGAGGACCTGAGTTCAATTCCCAGCTCTCAACCATCTATCACCTGGTGCCCTCTTTAGGCATGCAGGTGTACAGGCAGGCAGAAGACTGTATAAATAATAAATAAATAATTAAAAAAAAAAGCCATTGTGGTGCTGTGACTCTGTGATCCCATTACTGCCACGGATGGGAAGCACAGACAGAACTGGACAGAAGCACCTGGGCCAGCTGGCTTAGAGCACTCGGTACAGCAGCATCCCAAGAGAGATCCTGCCTCAGCAAGGTTGAAGATGAGAGATGTCCTCTGCCATCCATTTGTGCTCCTGCATGCACACACAGACACACACACACACACACATACACACGCACACATGTGAACAAATGCATACACACATGCACAAACATGCACACACACACGTGCACACACACTCACACACACCCTCAGAGCTTGCACAGGCTTACATAAAAGGAAGGACAGGAGAGAAGAAAATGGTTCTCCACTTGTAGAAAGCAAAAAGAATAGTTTCTTTTTTTCTTTTTTTTTCTTTTTTTCTTTTTTTTTTTTTTTAGTTTCTCTATGTAGCCCTGGCTGTCCTGGACTCACTTTGTAGACCAGGCTGGCCTTGAATTCACTGCAATCCACCTCTGCCTCCCGAGTGCTGGGAGTAAAGGTGTGCGCCACCACGCCTGGCGTCAAATTCATGTTTTCAAAACTAGATCTAACCTTCATGTTTTAGCATGCACCTGCAATACCAGAAATTTTAAGACTGAGACAGGACACATTAACTTCCAGGTTAGCTTGTGCTACAAAGCAAGACCTTGTCTCAAAAACAGAGAAACCCAAATCGACTAAAGAAGACTTTTGATATATCCCATAATTATTTATGTTACTAAAGAAACAGAAGGCTTTACAAGTAAGAAGCCAAACTGCTCTATTCTCTTTCTCAAATGTCAGCTGTATGTTGGCAAAGATTCTGAGAGGAGTGAGAACAGAAAAGCCGCGACACTACAGAGTCAAAATGCTCCTCATACATAGATACATCAATAAAAAACAAAACAAAAAGCCTGAAAAGAAAGATTGCATTCAGGATAGTTGGCAAGCAAATTTACATCCTCGCTAAACTTCCTCCAGTAATATATATTAACATTTTTCACATTAAAATACGGCAACAAACCACCAACTTAATAAGTCTTGAGGTATTCCAGTTCATTTGTACAGCAGAACTGGTGAGGTTTCATGACTCAAAAGGATAAACTCTGGCTCAGATACCATGCTGCGCAGGCTGGGTGTTTGTCTAAACAACCAATCAGGAATCAAACTTAGATCTGTAACAATCCATTGCTGCAGAAATACATTTTTCCGCTTTTTTATTTTTATTTATTTATTTTTTGAAACAGGGTTTCTCTGTGTAACCTTGACTATCCTGGACTCACTTTGTGTAGACCAGGCTGACCTTGAACTCACAGCGATCCACCTGCCTCTGCCTCCTGAGTGCTGGGATTACAGCTGTGTGCCACCACGCCCTGGCTGTTGCTGAGATATTAAGGAGGAGCAAGCCGCACAGAATGGCGGTTTAAAGCCGCACAGAATGTCAGTTTAAAGATGTGTCATGTGAACTCGCCTACAGACAACTCCCTTCCTGAAATGAGAGGAGGCTGTCACCATCTCTCCTGGTGGCACAGGCACTGGCACTCTGTGCTACAGAAATCGTTTTCTTTTGGAAGTGTATTCAATACCTTGTGCCTCCCACCCCACCCCCTGTCTCTGAAAAAAAAAAAAAAAAAAAAAAAGAATGCCTGATGCTCAAGAAGTGAATTTAGGGGCCACAGAGTTGGCTTAGTGGGTAAAAGTAAACATATAAAAATAATTTGGGGGCCAGGATTGATATAGGGTTTCTCTGTGTATCTTGGCTGTCCTGGACTCACTTTGTAGATCAAGCTGGCCTCGAACTCACAGCTATCCATCTCCCTCTGCCTCCCGAGTGCTGGGATTAAAGGTGTGTGTCACCACGCCTGGCTGTAATACAAGTTTTAAATTAAAAAAAAAATTTTTTTTTTAAATTAAAGCCAGGCATGGTGGCGCACACCTTTAATCCCAGCACTCGGGAGGCAAAGGCAATTGTATCACTGTGAGTTTGAGGCCAGCCTGGTCTACAAAGCAAGTCCAGGACAGCTGAGGCTACACAGAGAAACACTGTCTCAAAAAAAAAAAGAAAAGAAAGAAAGAAAGAAATTCAAGTCAAATTAAACTGTGAAAATCATTGCATTGAAGGCTCTTTGCTTTTATCATCCCCAGACCCTGGGGCTTCTCAGCATCATTACACAATGTATGTGTCATTACACATATTACACAATATGTGGTGTCTCGTAGCCACAGGTAGACACCATATAACCACACAAGCACGTAGACCACAAAGTGAAGGTTGCTCAGACTACCTGACCTAACGCTAGAATGTTCTATGTAACCCTGAAGCCCCACCCACTTCTGAAGACACTGTCTTAATTTCCTGGTACCAGACTAAACTCAGACTTTCCCCTCTTGAGCTTTAGACCACATTACACATCCTGTTCATCATTATGTAGACTTGGGACCTTAGATTGCTACCAAAAATCTGTTCTCTTCTTTTAGCCATCTTTGCTTTCCCTGCCTCCTGCTGGCTTAGAATGAGCGGACCATAATCATACAGAAGCCCTTCTTGCTGCTTTTCTACTTATTCCCACAACATGACCAAGTCCCTCCTACACACACACACACGCCACCGTGCTGGTCTGATCGAGACTGCCTACCATAGGTTCATATGTTTGAATGCTTATTCCTACAGTTTGACAGAGTGAGCCCAAGACCCTTCTGGCAAAGGACCACAGCAGGCAGGCAGACATGGCATTGTAGCAGGAGCTGAGAGCTCACATCTTCATCCGTAAGCACAAGACAGAGAGAGCTACCTGGGGATGGTGTGGGCATCTAAAAAACTCTAAGCCAGTTTGAGACACCTCCTCTAACAAAGTCACGTCTCTTAGTCCTGCTCTAACAGTTCCACCAGGTAGGAATCAAGTATTCAAATATATGAGCCTATGGCTCCAGTGTCATTCAAACCATGCGATACACAGTAACAGTGCCTATCCTGACAATCACACTAAGGAATGAAAAGTGTGACGTGGCAATCAATTCCATGCTTTCACAAGGAATACTACACTGCACTTTACCTGATACAGAGCTCTCTTCTGTCTTGTTTTCTTTTTTTGTTTTTTTGTTTGTTTTTTTGTTTGTTTGTTTGTTTTTTTGGTTTTTTGAGACAGGGTTTCTCTGTGTAGCCTTGGCTGTCCTGGACTCGCTTTGTAGACCAGGCTGGCCTCGAACTCACATCAATCCACCTGCCTCTGCCTCCCGAGTGCTGGGATTAAAGGCGTGCGCCACCACGCCCGGCTCTGTCTTGTTTTCTGAAGCAGGTTTTCCTATATAGCCTAGTAGCCTAGGCTGGTTTCTTGAGACAGGGTTTCTCTGTGTAGCCCTGGCTGACCTGGACTTACTTTGTAGACCAGGCTAGCCTCGAACTCACAGAGACCTACCTGCCTCTGCCTCCCGAGTGCTGGGATTAAAGGTGTGCGCCACCACGCCCAGCACTGGAACTCTTTCTGTAGCCTAAAGTGGCTTCCAATTTATGCCAATCCTCCTGCTTTCAACTCCCAAATCATGGGGATTACAGACATGAGCCACCCTCCACTCCAGACTTTTAAAAGTCTTCTATAAATCAAAGCTATTTCATATTTGCAGTGTTCTAGTGAAAGCCTAGAAAAGTGTTCCCATGCCCCTGACAGATGAAAGCTATTCGGAAAAGTTTATTGACATATCCAGAGTCAACAAGGCCAAAGAAGACACAGTAGAATGAAAGGAGGGAAGTCCCAAGAAAGGAAGCAATACACTGAACTGCCCTCAAAGAAACTGTTAGTTGGCCAGGCGTGGTGGCGCACGCCTTTAATCCCAGCACTCGGGAGGCAGAGGCAGGTGGTTTCTGTGAGTTCGAGGCCAGCCTGGTCTACAAAGTGAGTCCAGGATAGTCAAGGCTAACACAGAGAAACCCTGTCTCAAAAAACAAAAACAAAAACAAACAAATAAAAAGAAAAAGCAAAGAAACTATTTGTTGATGTAAACCACAAGGATGAATGAGGTCCCTCTGCTGGTGTTGGGAGGAGGAGGGAAAGGAAGCCATTGAGTTGTTCTAATATCTCAATTAGGACAGTGGACCATATTGCAGAGAATAGGGAAACTTGGGAAGGCAGCCCGAAGCTCTCCCTAGAGATGGAGAAAGTGGAAACACCAGGCTTTATCATTAATTAAAGCTGTAAGTTTGCTAGCTTATTTTCTCATGCATATTTGATAGGTCACTATAAAATGTTAACTAGGAACTCAGGGTAACATTATGTGGAGCAGAACCCCACCTTTCTGCCTCCCTCCCTCACTCCCACCCTCCCACTCCTGCTGCCATCAACTGCCAGTGTGGTCGCTGTTTGCCATTTCCTCCTCCCTCGGCATCACTCATTTCCTTTCCCTTTTCTGCATCAGGCTTTCTCTCCTCACTCCTCCTCACTGTTTTCTTCCTGTACTCCTGGAGGAACCAAACAGCTCCATTTAAGGATTCGGCGTGAAGCAATGGAACAGGCTAGGGTTGGTGGCTGACTCTGGGAGTGAAAGGCATTGCAGGAAACCACGCTGGTATCCTAAGGCTGGTCAACATGGACTGGCCCGGAGTCTCCCAGCTGTCCTGTTGGCAGCAACTCCAGGGAGCCCAGATGGTCCTAGAAAAAAAGTCTGTGGCCCATAAATGCTAAGGCAGAATTGATGTTAAGGCACTTGCAATGTGGAGTTGTTGTTTATTCCTGTTAAAACCTGTTAAAATGCAGGTGAATCTGTGAGCCCCGTAAGAGGTAGACTGTGGCCTCGGCACATGGCGGGGTGGTCCAAGGTAGCTTCATGAGGGAATCATTTTAAGATGCTGGGTCAAGTCCCAGGAGAATGCCTGAAAGGACATCAGTTCTGGGTCTGAAGACTAGAAGGCAAGTAGGCCACTCCTGGGTGTCAAAGAAGGGACAGTCCAGAAGCTTCTTGCCAAAAGGAAGAATGTGCTTCAGGGATCTGCTCCGCTCTCCAACCATGCACACCATCTGTTCATCTCTGCTCCTCTACCAAAACGCTTTACTGAGCCTAGTTCATACACACACCTCCTTGCGGAGCACCTGATAAGAACTGCTCATAGTCTGGTTTGATGCTTACTTGGAAATATTCTATTTGTTTGCTTGTTTGTTTTTTGTTTTTTCATGACAGGATCTCTTTGTGTAGCCTAGGCTGTCCTGGACTCACTTTGTAGACCAGGCTGGCCTCGAACTCACAGCGATCTTCCTGCCTCTGCCTCCCGGGTGCTGGGAATAAAGGCGTGTGTCACCTCACCCAGCCTGGAAATATTCTAAAAGATAAGGCCAGGCATACTGTCATACTTGCAATCTCAGCACTCTAGAGAAGAGGACGCCTGGCCACATCCAGACTATTAGAAGGATTAGAGATTCAGCTATAACTGGGAGGTGTGCAGGTCACTGTTGAGCTGATCCTATTTAGCAAATTTGAGACCAGCATGGGCCACACGGGTCCCTGTCTCAAAATGAAAGCATAGACCCAACAAGATGGCTCACTGGGTAAAGGTGCATGCCGCATAAATCTGGCAAGTTGAGTTTAATTCCCTGAACCCATGTGAAGGTGGAAGGAAAGGACCAGCTCCTGCAAGTTGTCCTCTGACCTACACGCACACACACACACACACAGACAGAGAGAGACAGAGACAGAGACAGAGAGAAAGACAGACAGACAGACAGACAGACAGAAACAGACAGATAGGTAGGTAGATAGATATGTATATAATATTACAAAGGTGGCAGTGTGACTACATGGGACATTTTCCTATTCTTACCCTAATCTAAGAAAAAGGACATTTATAGCTAAGGAAAAGGGCTGCAGCACTAAATGCACAGAGTGGGTCATGAGCCATCCCCGAGCCAAGTGACTCAACAGCCTCAGGGTTGCAGCAAAAAACTACTCCAAGGTAAAAAGAAGAGAATCTAAAAGTCAGCTTCTTACCCAACTTAGAGTAAAAACAGAAGCCTCTGGAATCCCAGAAGCAAGCCATATGTTCAGGGTGTGCGGAAAACAATTAACCTGGTATGGCAGTTCAGGCCTGTAATCCCAGAATCTAAGAAGTAGAGGAAAAAAGACCAGGAGCTGAAGGTTAACCTCAGCTACTTAGTGGATTTGAGACCAGCCCGGGCTACATAAGACCCTGCCTTGAAAATCTAAAACAAGGTTGACAGGACAATGGCTTAGTCGGTCAGGGCCTTTACCACCAAGCCTGACAACCTGAGGTTGCTCCCTGAAACTCATCAGACCGAAGGAGAGAGCTGACTCCACAAGGATGTCCTCTGAATATTATGTACCCTCATACAAACAAACCACACACAAATGGCTCCTCAGAGCAATGACCTCTTTGGCTCAGCGGAGCCCAGAACTAGCCCCTTGTAAGTCTAGCACTCAGCAGGGTGGGGCAGGAGGATCTTGGGTTCAAAGCCAGTCCAGACTACATAGCACTTTCAGAAGAAAAACTCAGATAAGATAGAGCACGACAGACTCAGAACCCTGTCCAAAGCTACGTACAAACAACATGGGTGCCAAGGAGCCGGAAGGCCTCTCCAGCATCCAGCAAAAGCAGAGTGTTCCTCCCAGTACACAGGAAAGATAAGAAACAAAGAAGCTCAGAGCTGATATCTGTTTGCCTGAGGCTTTGGCAGATGCTCAGCCCAGGAATGGCCCACGAGTTGAACATCGTCATAAGACGCAGCCTTGGATGACTCAGTATTCAAGAGCACTTGTGTGCAATCTCAAGGACATGAGTTAGGATTCCTGTATCCTTGTACCAAGGCTGGCATGATCCGGCTCAGACCTGTAACTCTAGGCTGTTGGAAATGGAGACAAGATGACCCCTAGGGTCTACTGGCTGCCAGCCTAGCAAAAAAAAAAAATCAGCTCCAGGTTTAGGGAGAAGCTTTGCCTCAAAGAAATAAGGCAAAGAGTAATAGAAGAGGACGTTCAGGGCTGGAGAGATGGCTCAGTACTGAAGAGTGCTGGCTCCTCTTCCAGAGGACCCAGGTTCAGTTCCCAACATCCACATGGCAGCTCACAACTGTCTGTAACTCCAATCTAGGGGATCTGATGTCCTCACAGAGGCAAACATGCAGGCAAAACACCAGTGAATAAACCACTGAAAACGAAGGAGTTGGAGGAGGATTCTCAACAACCTCCTCTGGCCTCAGAGAGTGCACATACATCTCACACACGCACACACACATGCACATGCACACACATACACACACATGCACATAAACATGCACACACACAACAGAGAGTGAGGTGCCAGAGGATAATATTGAGTGTCTATCTTTATTATTGTTGTTGTTGTTGTTGTTGTTATTATTATTATTATTATTATTATTATTATTATTATTATTATTGGGTTGGGGGTTCTTTTTGTTTTGTTTCGTTTTTTTGTTTTTTTGAGACAGGGTTTCACTGTATAGCCTGTAGACCAGGCTGGCCTCGAACTCACATTGATCTGCCTGCCTCCTGAGTGCTGGGATTACAGGCATGCACCACCACACCCAGGGTTTATTTTTATTTTTTGAGTTAAGAATTTGAGACATGGGCTCTAGTCTACAACTTGCCATATAAACAAGGTTGGCTAGCTAGCCAGCCTGTCTCTGCTTTCCCAACACTGGGATTACAGGGTGTTTGTCACCACCGTATCTGGTGTTTTTATGTCAATGCTGGGGGTAAAAATCAGATCCATATACTTGCTAGGCACTGGGGTCATCTTCCCTCCCTAGGCCAGTTGTTCTCGCCAGCCTAATGGAGGAGGCCTCTCACACAGAGGTTCAAAGTCAGCTTTTGTTTATTAATTTATTGCCTTTTTTTTTGGTTTAGTTTGCTTTGGTTTTTTGATCCAGGGTCTCACTATGTATACCAGAACTCACAGAGATCCACTTAAATGCTGGGCAAAGTCTACTTTGAACCAATGTAAACTTAGTATGGTGGTGCACAGCTGTTACACCAGTAGTCGGGACTTTCAGGCAGGAAGATCTCAAGTTCCAAGTCTGAGGTCAGATTGAAGTACATAGTAAAACTGACAGGGATAGAAGGGACAGACGGGACTGAAGGCACTAGTCTTTATTCATTTATTTATTTTATTTGTACTAGTTTTTGTTTGTTTTTTCTTTCTTTCTTTCTTTCTTTCTTTTTTTGGTTTTTCGAGACAGGGTCTCTCTGTGTATGTAGCCTTGGCTGTCCTGGACTCACTTTGTAGACCAGGCTGGCCTCGAACTCATAGTGATCCACCTGCTTCTGCCTCTGGAGTGCTAGGATTAAAGGCATACGCCACCATGCCCAGCTTGCACTAGTTTTTAAACTTTGTTTTATTTGGGGTTCCTTAATGCCTCTACCTCCATTCCAAACCCCAACCCAATCCAAGGTAGAAGAGAGAGGTTAGTAGAGAGAAAGGCAGAGTTCTCTTTAGCTACTTCCAGCTGTTTAGGGTCCTTGGGTTCTTTGGGGCAATACCAGTCTCAGTAGTCAGGAGAGCTAACAGTCCAGCAAACACCAAACCCAGCAGCCTTCTTCCTTCTCTTTCTTTCTTTCTTTTTTTTTTTTTTTTTTTTTTGAGACAGGGTCTTTCTGTATAGCCTGGACTATCCTGGACTCACTATGTAGACCAGGCTGGCCTTGAACTCACAACGATCTGCCTGCCTCTGCCTCCCGAGTGCTGGGATTAAAGGTGGGAGCCACCATGCCCGGCCCCAACCTTCTTCCTTCTCGGAGCATCTCTTGAAGCATTCTTTTCTCTCTCTCTGAGCATCCTCTCAAAGCTCCTTATCTCCTTCTGGGTTTTGGTATTTTTGCCACCTCCAAGTCCTCGGAATTCCACTAACTGCACGTGGCAAAGGCCACGCCCCTCTCTAAGCCGCTGTTATCAGCTGTGAACAAACTAAAAGCAGTTCCATATCCTATACTTGGGATTTAAACAAAAACCTGTTTATATAACATAACTGAGTTTTTAAAGAAAGCAAAACTTCCACTAGATAGGCCCCTCCCCCCCTTTTTTTCCTCGAGACAGGGTTTCTCTGTGTAGCCTTGGCTGTCCTCGACTCACTTTGTAGACCAGGCTAGCCTCGAACTGTTAACGGACCTGTAACTAGAACTCCAGGGGGATTGATGGGCACCTGCACTCACATGCACACAACCACACACAGATACATATACACACTCATGCACACATGCACACAACCACACACAGATACATATGCACACTCATGCACACATGCACACAACCACACACAGATACATATGCACACTCATGCACACATGCACACAACCACACACAGATACATATACACACTCATGCACACATGCACACAACCACACACAGATACATATGCACACTCATGCACACATGCACACAACCACACACAGATACATATGCACACTCATATACAAATTGAAAATAGAATAAGGGGGCCAGGCGTGGTGGCACCTGCCTTTAGTTCCAGCACTCTGGAGGCAGGGTCAGGCAGATCAAGGTAAGTTTGAGGCCATCCTGGTCTACAAAGGGAGTCCAGGACAGTCAAGGATACACAGAGAAACCCTGTCTCAAAATACAAAGACAAACAAACAAAAAATAGAATAAGGGGCTGGGTGTGATGGTGGCGCAAGCCTTTAGTCCCAGCACTCAGGAGGCAGAGGCAGGCAGATCACTGTGAGTTCGAGGACAGCCTGGTCTACAAAGCGAGCCCAGGACAGCCAAGGCTACACAGAGAGACCCTGTGGGGTGGGATGGGGATAGACTAAGGGACTGGAGAGAATGCTCAGTAGTTAAGAGCAAACACTGCTCTTTCGGAAGACCTGAGTCCCATTCCCAGAACCTACAATGGGCAACAGACAAGTTGCCGTAACGCCATCTGCAGGAGACCTGACACCTCTGGCCAAAGTGCCCACTAAGTGGCTGCATTCACATGTACGTACCTGCACACCGACACATATACAAACACATAATTAAAAATAAAATAAGTGCTTATAAATAAACACTTCTTGTAAATTTTATTTCATGTGCTTGGAAGGTTTGAATGCATGTATGTCTATGTACCGCATGAATGCCGGGTACCCAAAGACTCCAGAAGAGGGCGTCCCCTGAATGCCCTAGAACTGCAGTTACAGACAACTGTCAGCTTCCTTGTACTACTAGAAATTGAACACACGTCCTCTGGAAGAGCAGCCAGTGTTCTTAACCCGCTGTGTCATCTCTTCAACCTCAAAGCAATCTGTTGTTGTTGTTGTTTTTCTTTTTTTGATTTTTTTTTTTGAGACAGGGTCTCTCTGTGTAGCCTTGGTTGTCCTGGACTCACTTTGTAGACCAGGCTGGCCTCGAACTCAGCGCAATCCACCTGCCTCTGCCTCCCAAGTGCTGGGATTAAAGGCATGCATCACCACGCCTGGCTAATCTGTTTTTTGTTGTTGTTGGATTGTTTTATTTTGTTTTGTTTTGGAGACAGGGTCTCTCTGTGTAACAGCTCTGGCTGTCCTGGAGCTCACTCTGTAGACCAGGCTGCCCTCAAACTCACAGAGATCCTAGTGCTGGGATTGAAGGCATGCGCCACCACTGCTCCGGTCATCAATTTGTTCTTAAAAGATGTTAATATGGCCTGATGGTGGTGGTGATGATGGTGGCAGCAGCGGCAGCAGCAGCAGCAGCAGCGTACGCCTTTAATCCCAGCACTCAGGAGGCAGAGGCAGGTGGATCTCTGAGTTCAAAGCCAGCCTCAAACCCTATAAAGCAAGTTCCAGGACAGCCAGAGCTCATAGAAAAACTTGTCTCAGGGGGAAAAAAGTTATAAAGAGCACAACCTCCAGTTATACATTTTGTTCAAAAACGAAAATAAGACAGGTCTGGAGAGATGGCTCACAAGGTAAGAGCCCGTCTTGTTCTTGCAGAGGACCTGAGTTCGATTCCTAGGATCCACACAGAGGCTCTCAGCTGCCCGTAACTCCAGTCCCAGGTGATCCAGGGCCTTCTTCCGTACCTCTCCAGGTTCCGGGTATGTATGGAGTCTGTAGACATAAGGCACGCAAACCACCGTGCACATGAGAGAGAGGAGAGGGGAGAGAGAGGGGAGAGAGGAGAGAGAAAGAGACAGAGACACAGAAAGAGAGAGACAGAGAGAGAGACTGAGACAGAGAGAGGGGAGAGAGAGAGACAGAGACAGAGACACAGAAAGAGAGAGACAGAGAGAGAGAGAGGAGAGAGAGGGGAGAGAGAGGGGAGAGAGACAGAGACACAGAAAGAGAGAGACAGAGAGACAGAGAGAGGAGAGAGAGAGAGAGACAGAGACAGAGACACAGAAAGAGAGAGACAGAGAGACAGAGAGAGAGACTGAGACAGAGAGAGGAGAGAAAGAGACAGAGAGAGAGAGGAGAGAGAGGGGAGAGAGACAGAGAGAGAGAGAGAGAGAGAGAGAGAGAGAGAGAATTTCATTTCTTCATCTGTTTACTTTTGAGACAATGCATCATTGTGCAGCCTTGGCTTGCCACCACGTCCTGCCCTCCGTTTATTTACTTTGTGGTGGTGGTGGTGATGATGCTGTTTGTGAATGGATGAGGATGACAAAGTATGCACGTGGAGGTTAGAGGACAACTTCCACGAGTGTGCGTGCTCGCTCATACCGCACCACACAAACTGAGAGCAGAGGATAATTTTCTGGAATTGGTTCTTTCCTTCCACTGTATATGTCCTGGGGATCGAACTCATGTCCTTAGGCTTGGCCACAGCATGTTTACCCACTGAGCCATCTCGCCAGCCCACTCTAAATTAAGTTTACACATTTTGGGGATTTTTTTTTTAATTCTCTTATGTGTATGAGTGTTTTGCCTGCATGTACATTGGTGCACCATGTGCAGATTTGGTGCCCAGGGAGGCCAGAAGAGGGTGTTACATTCCCTGGTACTGGAGTTTCAGAGGAGGATGAATCACCCCATGGAATCAAGAGCTCGTCTTCCGGAGGGACAGACAGTGTTCCTAAGCACTGAGGCACCTCTCCAGCCCTTGTTTTGTAGGTTGTGAGATTTGATGGACGGAAGACCAGTTGGTTGTTTTATGAGATTTTTTACAAAAGATTTATCATGGGAACTCTGATTAGGGAGAGGTTAAATATAGAAGAAAAAGGGGAGGATGATAAAATAACAGTAGGGAAGTCTGAAAAAGTCATAAGGAATCATATTATTAACTACATGCAAAAGATACCTACAATACATGTAAGTCAATGTTTCAATATACAATTATTGTTTAAATAAAATCATCCTCTCTGGGCTGACAATGCTGTTCCACAAGAGCCACAAACATTCTCATGCCCAACACCAGGCATGAGAACCCTCAACTCAATAGAGTTGCTGGTCAGGGTTGCCCAGAGACTGACAAAACATTACAGGCTGTTTGCCAGGGCCTTTGGTTGCCCCAGAGGCGAAAGGTAAGTTCCTACTTCTAAAGACACCATGCATTTCAAATACAGGGCCCAGAGGCCCCTGAGCTAAAACTATCCTTAATGCTTCCCCCCTGAGAACTAGCTTTCATGGTACCAAACATGAAAATTTCTCAAAGGAAGGAAGCAACCAAGAGTCCTGTTTAGACAGGATGCCTGTAAGCCACAGCAATGGCCAGCATAGCATGATAATGCAGCAGTGGCATACATTCCTTGGTGGTAACCATCAGCTCTTTAATTCGACTTAAGACCTGCTCAACAAAGGGAAATCACGCCTGGCACTGGAAACTTAGCCAACTACCCAGTGCTAGTGAAGCTATGGACCTTGGAGAAAAACCTATAATTGCCACTTTATTAAACCAGTATAACCCTTACCTACATTCTAAATGTTTGTCCTCACACCCACAGATAAGTGTAGCCCTCTCCCCTTGTCAAGAAAGCATCCTTTGCAACAGATGGAGATCTTTACAGAAAACTACAACCAATCAAAATGCCAAGTTGTGGAGCCCAGTCCCAACTAACAGATCTACAGTACAACTTCTGTGCCTAAGGCTCAGGGATCATTTTGGTACAGGGAGCAAAGAGACTGTAAGAGCCAGGGAACAGGGGATTTGCTGTGAGATTGTGTCTCTTAGGAAGTGTCAGAAGCCACACCCACAAAGGCCCAGTAAAGAGCTGCCTAACATGAGCTTAAGAAGGATGACACCAAAAGACAAGCTAACACGGGCAGGGAAAGCTCCCGAAGCCTCAACCCTACACAAATGACCACTCTCAGCATCACTTAGTTGTTGCTAGTCATTTGTGTAGGGTTGAGGCTTCGGGAGCTTTCCCTGTCCAGGACAGCCAGGGCCACACAAAGAAACCCTGTCTCAAAAACAAACAAACAAACAAACAAACAAACAAAAAACAGCAAGCCAGGTGGTGATGGTGCACACCTTTAATCCTAGAACTCAGGAGGCAGAGGCAGGAGGATCTATGTGAGTTTGAGGCCAGCCTGGTCTACAAAGAGAGTTCCAGGGCAGCCAGGGGTGTTACACAGAGAAACTCTGTCTCAAAAAACAAACAAACAAATAAACAACCAAACAAAACGTTTAGGAAGCAGCCATCTTGGGTTTGTTTTGTGGTGATGGGAACTGAATACAGGAAACTGTTTCCCACACACTCTACCATTGAGCTACACCCCTCCCCCTAGGAAACAGATTGTCAAGGGCCCACTATTCTGCCTCATAAAGGCTCCCATAGTCTTGATGATTTTCCAGGAGCTTGCCAGAGGGAGCAAGTAAGAGCAGGAAGTCAGTCAGTCAAAACGTCCCAGGTTGTTATTATATACAAATTGTACCTCAAGAAAGCTTTTAAAAGGTTGGCAGCTTGGCAATCGAGGCCCTCTATAATAACAGGTAATTACTAACTACCACTGTTTGTTTGTTTTTTAATACGTTTATTTTATCTTATGTGTGTAGGTATTTTGTCTGCATGTGTGTCTGTACGCCGTGTACGGAGTCTGCAGAGGCCAGAGGAGGACTTTGGGTCTCCTGGAAGCGGAGTTTCAGCTGGTTGTGAGCTATCATGTGGGTAGGAACTGAACCTGGGAAAAGCATCTAACGTTCTTAGCCAGCCCTCAGACCCTCTTTGCTTTGTGTGTGTGCACATGCATACTTAAGCAGGTGTGTGTTTGAGTACATTTGTGTGCACATGCACGTGGAGACCAGAGACGCCAGCTCTGAGTGATGTTCTCAGGAAAGCCATATACCTCCTTTAAAGTAGTCTCTCATTAGCTTACCAATTAAATGGTCAAGCCTGGGGGTGGGGGGGGTTACAGCTGTGCATCAGCACACCTGGCATTTTTATCTGGGTTCTGGGGATAGAACCTAGCCCCTCATGCTTGTGAGGCAAACGTTCTACTGACTGAGGTACGTCCTCGGTCCAGGCCACCGTGCATTGAAGTCTACCATGACTTTCCATGCTTCCTTGCATACTTTATTCTCACAACCTTAGGAGACTGAGGATACTATAGTCTTCTTTATAAATGAATCTGAGGTTCAGAGAGAAAATATGAATTGTCCAGGCTCACACCTCTGGAGCGGTGGGATCAAGATTGGAAGTAGGTCCAAGAGCAGTGCCCAGCCTGTGTACTAACCTCTCGCCACCTGGCCTTTCAGTTCATTCTCTGCCCCTCTCCCCAGCAGTCCCCAACCTCAAAGTCCATTCTCACCAAGTCTGTAAAGTCAGTTTTAGAGTTGGGTGTGGTGGCGCACACTTTTTGTTTGTTTGTTTGTTTGTTTTTGTTTTTCGAGACAGGGTTTCTCGTGTAGCTTTGGCTGTCCTGGAATCGCTTTGTAGACCAGGCTAGCCTCAAACTCTCATGGATCTGCCTGCCTCTGCCTCCTGAGTGCTGGGATTAAAGGCATGCGCCACCACGCCCGGCTGTGGTGCGCGATTTTAATCCCAGCACTTGAGAGGCAGAGGCAGGTGGATCTCTGTGAGTTCGAGGCCAGCCTGGTCTACAAAGCAAGTCCAGGACAGCCAGAACAAGAGAAACCCTGTCTCAAAAAACAAAACAACAACAACAAAACAAACAAACAAGTCAGCTTTAAAGCCGTTCCATCAGAGATGTTTTCCCCAGCCCCTCATCTGGAAGTTCTTACTTTCTCCTGTGCGTCCACACAGATTTCAACTATGTTTAGTAAAGCATTTGGCTCCTAATAAACAGCGATATTTGAAGGGATACTTTCTTTGCCCAAATTCTATTCTCTTTCAGATCAGGAGCCATACCTTCCTCGGTTTTGTGCCTCACAGTGTCTTGTCGGCTCATCGTGCATTCCTAGACAGTCACTGAGAGTCTCTGAATCGAGTGGCTCTGAACCCTCACCCTTTGAGTGCACTCTCCACTGCTCCCCCTTCTAACTGCACAGCAGCTGTGGATAAAACAGAAAGAACACACCAAAATGATAGTGTCGAGTTCAAAACACAAGATTGTCATCTCTGGGACCTTCAGCTAAATGGAAACACAATGTCATGGACAGAGCTGTAGCTCCAGGCTGTAAGTCCTAGTAAAGATGGGGAGGAGACAGCCAGGCGCAGAGGGCAAGAAAGTCCTCCTGGCAAGAAGGGCTAAAGTCCTACTCAGTGCTCAGGGACAGGGGTGACATTCTTCACAACAGAATAAGCCTAGAGGAATAAGACTTGCTGCCAGCTGCTGAGGATGACGATGATTGAGTCTAAAAAGGAAAGCTTTAGAACTCAGAAGGTCGAGTGCCTTCCTAGCACTCAGGAAACCCTGGGTTTGGCCCCCAGCACTGCAGAAACCCGATCGTTGTACACACACCTGGAATCCTAAAGTTTAGGAGTTCACACAGCCAGCTGGACCATTGTGAGACCCTGTCTCAAAAACAAGGGTTGAGAGCCAGGCATGGTGACACACACACCTTTGATTACAGCAGAGACTGGTGGGACAGCAGAACTACATAGAGAAATCCTGGCTCAAGGTGTGTGTGTGGGGGGGGGAGGGGGCAATGGGGAGGGAGTAGAGCAAGCTTAGTTGGAAAAGCACTTGTCTTGCAGGCACGAAGATCTGAGTGTTGCAGCATAGTCTGGAGCCACTATGTTACTTGCTTCTCCATTGAGATCATGACTGTTTTAGGAGCAAATGCTCACATACACCAAGTGATGCTGTGTAACCTTGCCTCCATGTTATCCCTAATTGGCCAATTAAAAAGATCCCTACACCTGGGTTGGGCAGACGAGAGGCAGGCAGAGCTAAGGTCAGAAGGAACCCAGGAAAGGGGAGTGTCATCCAGTGTCCAGCAGAGGCCTGGGTTCCACGTCCGGTGAGTCAGTCCAGGTGTTGCCTGCTTCCAGATAAAAACAGACAGAGCTTGAGACCAAAGGTCCCAAGGTCCAGTTTTTTACTCAGAGGCGGCTTAGAATGCTCAGGGTGAGTCCCAAGGCCTAGGTTCCAGGTCTCACTTGGGGGGGGGGGAGGTGGAAATGATTTTCCACCGGGGGGGGGGGGGGTTACAGTTAGCGCTTTTAGAATGAGATTGCTGGGATCAGATGGCCGTGAAGACTCAGGAGCTCTACAAGCCCGTGATGATACCAAAGTGTTTCAGGCCTTTGTGTAGCTGCTGTGCTAAGCTCTACAGAGGAAGCAGGTGGATGTCTGAAACCAGCTGACTGGCAGGTCGGGAGAGCCACGCGGGCCAGCCTGGGTACTTCATCAGCCATCAGTACCTTGCTAGTGAGCTAGCGGTGATGATGGAGCAGGTTCCAGAGGCTGCCAAGGCAGTTCTGCCATCACTGCCTGACCACTGGGTATCTCCCCCAGAATAAATGGAGTCTCAGACAGTCATGGTAGAGGAATGAGGAGCACCTGAGAGAGTGAGCCCTCCAGCCGGACTTTACTTATAAACCTTGAGCAGGAGGGAGGGGTTTGAGGATGACTGTGTTTGATTCTCTGGGGCTAGGGTGCCAGGATACTTAATCTGCATGCAGTGGAACAGTATCTCACTCCCATGCAGTAGGACAGGGTCCTATCACAAGAAGGAAAACACAGTACTTAATTATCCTATGGGTAGCAGAAGAACTTCTAGGTAGGATTAAAGGTCATTTGCTTTAAGGCTAGGATCTCCTTAACATAGAGTGTTGGGGTGGGGGCTGTAGTGTTAGTATTAGGGTAGGTGTTGTAGTGTTAAGGTGTTGCGAGGATTTGTAGTATTAGGGTTGGTGTGAGTGTTGTGATATTAGGGTGTTGGTGTGGATGCTGTGGTATTAGGGTGTTGGATTGGGTGCTGTGGTGTTACGGTAGTGGGATGGGTGCTGTAGTGTTAGGGTGTGGGGTGGGTGCTGTAGTGTTGGGGTGTGGGGTGCTATAGTGTTAGGGTGTTGGGGTGGGTTCTGTGGTGTTACGGTGTCAGGGTGAGTGCTGTAGTGTTAGGGTGTGTGGTGGGTCCTGTAGTCTTAGGGTGTGGGTGCTATAGTGTTAGGGTATGGAGTGCTACAGTGTTAGGGTGTGGGGTGGGTGCTGTAGTCATAGGGTGTGGGGTGTTGTAGTGTTAGCATGTGGGGTGCTATAGTATTAGGGTATGGGGTGGGTGCTGTGGTGTTAGGGTGTTGGGGTGGGTGCTGTAGTCCATGCCTATAGTCCAAACTGCCTGGCTGAGTAGTTGCTTGAGTAAACAAGTTTGAGGCCAGCCTGAGTAGCATAGTCACAATGCATTGTTTTTTTTTTCTTCTCTCAAAAAAAAAAAAAATCGGCCATTCCCACTGAGCTTAATCCTGAGTAAAGATCTTGAGAAGAAAAAAAAAATCTTATTTTGAGACTTCATAGATACCCAAGGCTGACCTTGAACTCATTTCGCAGACCAGGAAGGCCTCGAATTTTCTGCCTCTAAATATGTAGCTGATACTACAAGCCTGTGCAACTAGCCTCATCTCATTTGGGGTTGGTTGACTTGTTTTCAGACATAGTCTAAAAAGTATCCCAGACTGGCCTTGAACTTGCTATGAGGCCAAAGAAGACTTTGACCACCTGATCTTTGGTCTCTCAGCCACCTAACTAGGGCGGAGGCTCATTCCTCCTGCCTCCCCTGCCTTCCAGGTGTAGGTGGACTTCCGTTGAGCCTTTGGGCATAAAAAACTGGAGCACAGGCTCCTTTGTATACCTCTGAATCAAGTCTGTACTTAGGGGATGAAATTAACCACCAGAAGAAGCAAACTCAGATAGTTTTGACAAATGAACTGCATGGTCTTCAGTGGTTGAAAGCTTGACTGAGGTAACTTGGAAATATAGAGTGAACTCTGGTCCCTTCTCCTGAGGCCTGTAGCAGCAGCTCAGTCGCTTGGGCGCCTGCTCTATTCGCAGCTGGAGGGCTGCCACACTGAGGACAAAGGCGATGGTGTCCCCTCCAACCCAGCAGAGCCTTTCTCTGCCAAGGACCGGGCAAAGTGAAAGCCGCATGTGACCCCACATGTGACCCAACTCCTGAATGGGCTCCAACTGACCCTTCCAGGCCTGGCTCAGAGGCTTCCAGGGTCAGTAATGAATAATGCCAGGGTCACTGCTAGTTTTCCCAGCACTTTGACTATGTCTGCATACCATGTGCATGCTCAGTGCCCACAGAAGCCGGAAGAGGAAGATGGATCCTCTGGAATTGGAGTTACAAATCTGGTTGTGAGCTGCCATGTGGGTGCTGGGAATTGAACCCTCGTCCTCTGAAAGAATAGCCACTGCTCTTCATGCTGAGCCATCCTTCAGCCCCTATATATGTATCTTTTAAAAGAAATGTATTTATATTTTATATTCATTGATGTTTAGTCTGCATGTATCTCTGTGAAGGCGTTGGATCTCCTGGAACTGTGATTACAGTTGTGAGCTGCAGTGGAACTGCTGGGAACTGCACTCAGGTGCTCTTTACTGCTGAGCCATCTTACCAGCCTGGATGTATATGTACACACACACACACACACACACACACACACACACACACACACACACACACGGTTTCTGTGTAGCCTTGGCTGTCCTGGACTCACTTTGTAGACCAGGCTGGCCTCAAACTCACAGTGATCCACCTGCCTCTGCCTCCCTAGTGCTGGGATTAAAGGCGTGCGCCACCACGCCCAGCTACTTTTTTTTTTCTACTGTGTGTATATCTGTGTCTATGTGGGCTTGTGTATGTGAGTACAATTACCCTAGAAGGCCAGAGTCATGAGATCTTCCTGACACTATGGTTACATGCTCTTGTG
Organism: Acomys minous; assembly: GCF_964271855.1. NCBI lineage: Eukaryota > Metazoa > Chordata > Mammalia > Rodentia > Muridae > Acomys > Acomys minous. Next base: position 29,027,945 of record NC_140485.1, read on the forward strand.
AAACAACTTGTCTGGGTGCTGGGAATCAAACTCAATCTTCAGCAGTTATGTAAATAATAAATAAATGCAAGCCAGATGTAGAAAGAGTTTTCCACCAAGTGTTACAGTTAGCTAGCTCTTTTAGAATGAGATTGCTGGTATCAGACAGCAGTAGAGACTTGGGATCTCCACAAGCCTTTGATGATACCTATCAAAGTGTTACAGCCTTTTGTGCTGTGCTAAACACCTCAGAGGAACTGGGCAGAAGCCTGAAAGCAGCCAGAAGGCAGGTCTGGTGAGATGCAGGCCCAGCCAGTGCTTCACCGGTGGTTAGCACTGAGCTAGCAGTGGCAATAGAGCAGGCTTCAGTGGCTGCCAAGGCAGCTTTGCCATCACTGCCTGACCACCAGTAGTCAAGCCCTGGGCATCCAGCAATGGTTCTCCACCAGAATAAATGATGAGGATCAGACGGTCATGGAGGATCAGAGGCATGGAGTGAGAGGGCAGTCCAACCAACCAACGTTGGGACGTTGGGTTGGGGTTTGTGGGTGAATGTGTCTGATTTGCTGGGGATAGGGGTGTCAATATACTTGATTTACTTGTAGTGGCACAGTATGTCATTTACGTGCAGTAGTACAGGGTCCTATCACAAGGAGAACACAGTACTTAATTATCCTATTGGGGGGTAAGAACTTCTAGGTACGGTTAAAGTTCCCTTGCTGAAGGCTAGGATCTCCTTGACATAGAGTGAGGTACTTCCAGGAATCCCCAAGTGCTTGCTGAACAGACACTATGGGGAAAGGGTGAAGGCTGTAACCTTCCCTCAGGGCTGTGTGACCCTCCTTCTAAGATCTGGGGTTCCTCAGATCAGGCAAAGAGAGAACACTGCTGAGAAAGAGAGTCCATTGCAATAGGCCCAGCTCAGTTGGCTATCCAGTTATGCCAGACTTCGACCTTTCCAGGAGAGCCCCACAGTATTACATTGATAAATGGTCATATAAAAGTTTTGTTTCGGAGCCAGGCATCGTGGCGCATGCCTTTAATCCCAGCACTTGGGAGGCAGTGCAGTTCAACTCTCTCTGCGTTTGAGGCTAGTGTGGTCCACATAGTGAGTTCCAGGTTAGCGAGAGCAACACAGTGAAACAAAAACAAAATGAAGACAGTAAAAGAGAAAATGTGGTACTTTTTATTTATTTATTTATTTATTTTTTTGAGTCAGTTTTTCTGTGGAGCTGTAGCTCTCCTGGAACTCACCAAGCTGGCCTTGAACACACTTAAAAAACAAAACAAAACAAAAAACCCACTGATTTAAAGGTGCTCCCTGGTGCTGGGAAGAGGCGGTCACCCAGCAACCTCCCTGTTTGTTTTACACTCTGCCTCTCTCCTGTCCTGGAGCATGAAGGTTAAATTGCCAGTTCTTGGCCGCAATTGCATGAATCTAGCATGAACCAGTTTCCCGGCAAACAATTACTTGAGAGGAACGGTCTTCAGGTCAACAATTCCCAATGTTAGCTCACAGTTCGCCCCCTAGTCAAAGCTAATCACAGCAAGAACTATTTGAAAAGCTACTTGCGTGGAATTTAGTTCAGGTCTCATTAGCTACGTGGGAACCAGACTTGAAGAACCAGCAACAGGTTTTTCAGGATACTGGCTCCGGGGAGGGACCTACCTCATCCCATAGGCCCCAGCCAGCAGGCCTAGGGCTCGGCCTCGCCCACCTTCTCCGCCCCAGCAGAGCCACGGTCGGGTCCACTTGCCGATTTCGCAACACCAGGAACCAGAACTGGGTTGCAGGTGGGAATACCGGGAAGTTGGTATTTCTAATCCCCAAGAGGCTCGCCTTTCTTTCTTTTTCTTTCTTTCTTTCTTTCTTTCTTTCTTTCTTTCTTTCTTTCTTTTTCTGTTTTTTTGAGACAGGGTTTCTCTGTGTAGCCTTGGCCCTCCAAGACTCACTTTTGTTGACCAGGTTGGCCTTGAACTCACAGCGATCCGCCTGCCTCTGCCTCCCGAGTGCTGGGACTAAAGGGACGCACCACCACGCCCGGGCGGCTCACCTTTCTTTGACCACTGATTCCCAGGCTCCCGGAGTGAAGAGATGAGGACCCAAGGAAATCTTTGGCAGTGGGTGGAGAGGTGAGCCTCTCTGCTCCAACTTAAATGTCAGTGTTTGGTTTCCCAGAGTCCAGTGGGGGTTATTACTGTTGGGTGGTGGAATGGCAGGCATCCCACATCTTCCTACTTGTCTACAAAGACTGTGTTATTATCTTTAACATGGTGAGTTTCTGGGGTCTAATCTGCTTATATGAAGAAACACTGTTTAACTCGGAAAGTTTAGGAAACAGATGAAAAAGGTTTCCTTAATCAAAACTTGTAAAGATAACAGCTGTCTACACTTTGGCATGTCTTTTCCAGACCTTTCTCTGTTGCAGAGATACTTCAAAAAGAAAAAAGTTAAAAGACAAAGCCTTGGGTTGGGTATGATAGCACACACCTTCACTCCCTTGCACTCGGGAGGATGAGGCTGGTCCATTTCTGTGAGCTCCAGCCAGCTAGGGATATCTAGTAAGACCCTGTCTCAAAAGAACCAACCCGGGCTTCTTCTTCCTCTGGAAAACACCAAATGGCTGACAAAGCCAGTGCAGGGGAGGGCCGGAAGATCTAGAGGGCCCTAGGGTTAGGGGGCAGCGGACCTTAGGGTGTGGCCAGGGCCTTGGGGCTTGTGGAGGTGAAGCCAAAGACAAGAAGTAAACCCCATCACCAAGCTGGGCCACCTGGTTAATAAGGACATGAAGATCCAGTCCTTGGAGATCTATCTAAAGGATGAGGCTCACAAGATCATGCCAGTGCAGGAGCAGGCCCGGCTGGCCAGCGGACCAGGTTCAAGGCTTTTGTCGATATTGGGGACTACAATGGTCACGCTGGTGTTAAGTGTGCCAAGGAGGTAGCCACTGCTATCTGAGGGGCCATCACCTTGGCCAATCTTTCCATCGTCCCTGTGTGGAGAGGCTGCTGGGGGAACAAGACTGGCAAACTACACACTACTCCCTACAAGGCTGTTTTGGTGCGTTTCATCCCTGCCCCAAGAGGCACAGGTATCATCTCTGCTTCTGTGCCCAAGAAGCTACTGGTGACGGCCAGCATTGATGACTGCTACACATCAGCCAGGGGCCGTACTGCCACCCTGGGCAACTATGCCAAGGCTACATTTTGTTTGTTTTTTCAGAGACAGGGTTTCTCTATATAGCCTTGGCTGTCCTGGACTTGATTTGTAGACCAGGCTGGCCTCAAACACAGAGATCTGCCTGCCTCTGCTGGGATTAAAGGCGTGCACCATCACGTCCAGCTGCCAAGACCATTTCTGAAGCTATCTCTAAGACCTATAGCTACCTGACACCCGACCTCTGGAAAGAGGCTGTGTTCACCAAGTCTCCTTATCAGGAATTCACTGATTATCTTGTGAAAACTCACACCAGAGTCACTGTTCAGAGGACCCAGGCTCCCGCTGTGGCTGCCATATAGGGGTTTTTATTAAAAAAAAAAAAAGGGGGGGGGGGCCCTGGGCTGGGCGTGGTGGCACACACCTTTAATCCCAGCACCTGGGAGGCAGAGGCAGGTGGATCTCTGTGAGTTTGAGGCCAACCTGGTGTACAAAGCGAGTCCAGGACAGCCAAGGCTAACACAGAGAGACCCTGTCTCAAAAAACCAAAACCAAACAAACAAAAAAACAAACCAGCTGTGGTGACACATGCCTTTAATCCCAGCACTGGGGAGGCAGAGACAGGGGAATCTCTGTGAGTACAAGGCCAGCCTGGTCTACAAATCAAGTCCATGACAGCCAGGGCTCTGTTACACAATGAAACCCTTTCTCTAAACAACAACCACAAAACCCAAAACACTCCCAGAAAACAATATTAACAATTTAAAAAACAAAACAAAGCTTTGATTCTTTAGTTTTCAATTTTATTTGTTTTTGAAACAGCAACTTAATAGCGTGGAAATGTTCCTAACAGCAGGAGGCTGCCCCATGCATTCCAGAAACCTAGGCCCCAGCCCTGACTCCAGGAATTTCTCTCATCTACATCAGCATCAGGCTTATTTCTCTGTGGAGACTTGGGACAAGAAGATGTCCATATAGAGAGGAGAGTGGACCTGAGGGGTCACCACGTGGAAGGGCTGGGCTCAGACAAAACTGCCTGTTAGGTGCGGAATACCTGGGGATTTGGTAGCATGCTCAGACAGACTGTGGGAAGCCTGAGGGGTCCTGAACTGCCTCACTCACTCCTGGGCCACCCCCTTAGCACTCTTTCATCTGCCAGACTCAGGAGGTCCTGCCTTTAGAAGACGGGTCTCTCTGTAGCCTCTGTCTGCCTGCATGCCTCAGAGGTGCCCAGCCAGGTCCAGACCTGGGCAGAGTCGGGAACCAGGAAGGTGATGAGGATTCAGACCTGAGAACATTCCCACCATCTCCTGCCACCAGACTTTGGGACCCCAGTGTGCCAATCCCTTCCTAACTGTCACCTAAAAGGGAACAATACATGGACATCTCTTTGTGACTTGGAGAGGCAAGCCTGGCATCTAAGCCCAAGTGTGGTGTGCAATGCTGAGCATCCAGGCTGCAGGCAGCTCCAAGCATGCACTAAAAAGTAGGAGCAGCTCAGCCAGGAGGGTAGGGGCCCACAGGGCTGTTGCTACCCTCCCCTACTACCATCCACACCCATGGTACCCATGGAAACATAGCCGCCTCCCCTCCTGCCAGCTGCCTGCATTCAGGCAACCAGCTCTGGCTAACCTCCTCTAAGCCAAAGCCTGAACTGATGCCAGGCTGGCCAGAGTGGCTGCAGGAAGAACTGGGATTGGGCAATTTGGTCAGTCCAGGTGCCAGCACAGCTCGGGAGGGCTACCACAGGAGCCTCCATACCTTGCTGCCTGGGCTGTGGTCAGACAGGGCTTACTCAGCCGGCACAGCCAGGTGGCCCCAGCTGTCCTCTGCCTGTGGGTCAACAGCTACTGTGGGGCAGTAGCCCTTGCTGCAGTAGCAGCAGCCTCTGGGTCTCGTTGAGGGGGCTTTCCGGCTGCTGCTCCAACTGCCCAGGTGACTCAGGCAGCCCTCCGGGGCTGAAGATGTACCGACAGTCACCGGGAATGCTGCCCACTGCCCCCATGTCACTGCTCTCCCCTGCCTCTGTGCTAGGCTGCTCTCCACAAGGCAGCTCGGGACTGCCTCCCTCAGTAGGCTGCTCGGCTCTCTCAATGTTGATGTACAAGGGGTCCTGGCTGGTGGACAAGACAGAGAGGTGGCCCAGAATGTTCTCCAGTTCCATTCGCAGGCATGTGAAGCTCGGGCGCTGCTTTGGGTCGGCGCTCCAGCACTGGTACATGAGATCATACCTGAGGTAAAAGGAAGAATAAGGGGAGGTAGTGGCCACGAAGCAGAGGACCTCTGAGTCATATGACACAGACAGGAAAACAACCTGTTTTCCGTTTTCTTTTTTTTAGTTTTTTTTTTGAGACAGGGTTTCTTTGTGTAGCCCTGGCTGTCCTGAATCTTACTCTGTAGACCAGGCTGTCCTAGAACTCACAGAGATCTGCCTGTCTCTACCACCCAAGTGCTGGGATTAAAGGTGTGTACCACCAAGCTAGGAAAACAAATCTTTGTTTTGGACAGTGTTTCTCTGTGTAACAGCCCTGGCTATCCTGGACTCACTTTGTAGTCGAGGCTGGCCTCGAACTCACAAAGATCCACCTGCCTCTGCCTCTGGAGTGCTGGAATTAAAGACATGTGCCACCACTGCCTGGCTGGGAAAACAAATCTTTTAATACTAGTGTAGAAGGCTTAATATGCATCAGGTTAAAATTAAATGTATTAAGTGCCTGCGTACGTGCGTACATGTGAACTCCTATGCGTATACCACAGCATACTTGTTGAAATCAAAGGACAAGTTTCAGGAAGCAGTTTTCTCCTTCACCTTGTTGAGTCCCTGGGATTGAACTCAGGTTGTCAGGCTAGCCAGCAAGCACCTTTACCTGCAGAGCCACCCTTCCAGCCCTACATTTAACACTTCCTACCTGGAAAATACAGAACCATGGAGAGATTAATAACACTGACAACAGCTAGAGAGATGGCTCAGCAGTTAAGAATGAGTTCTGCTTTTTGGGGGGACCCTAAGTTCATCACCTGCTTCTGCCTCCTGAGTGCTGGGATCAGAGGCCTGTGGCCCCACCACCCCACTTATGAATAAATCTTTTAAAAATCCTTAATAAAGCAGCAAGTAATAAGGCAGGCTTGCCAGATAAAATGCAGCTGTAACCCCAGCACTTAGGAGTTTGAGTACGAGGCCAGCCAAAGCCCTGTTTAAACACACACACACACACACACACACACCAGGGCAGGGAATGCAGTTAGTTGGTGGGGCGCCTGGGTTGATCTCCAGGACCTCATGGCTGTTGGATTCCTGTAATTCTTGCACTTGGGAGGTGGAGGCAGGAGGAGCCGAAGTCTAGAGTGGCCCTCAGCCTCACAGCTGGTTTGATTCTGGTCTAGGATAAGTGAGACCCCATTTCAAACAAATTCTCCAAAAGTAGGCTAAGAATAAAGTTCCCCTGCTTCTTAAAAAAAAAACAACAAAACAACAACAATTTTTAAAAACCTCGCCAGGCATCGGGGCGCACGCCTTTAATCTCAGCACTCAGGAGGCAGAAGCAGGTGGATTGCTGTGAGTTCGAGGCCAGCCTGGTCTACAAAGTGAGTCCAGGACAGGCAAGGCTACACAGAGAGACCCTGTCTCGAAAAAGAAAGAAACAAACAAAAAACCAACTCTAAAGTCACAGAGCTGGAATTTGAAGCCACAAGGGCAAGTGCTCAACTTTCTCCTGTGCTGTCTCCAGAAGGGTGACTGAAGTAAAAGTCCTTTTGTCTTACATAAGAGACCAGAGCCAGGATTGTTCTTCTTGAGTTTTGTTCTATGGTGCTGGAGAACCCAGGGCCGCGTGCGTGCTAAGCAAGTGCTCCATCAATGAGCTACCACACCCCAGACTCCGACTCAACCGTATCTTTTTGGGGGGTAGACTTGTATACTCCCCCTTTTGCCCCAACTACATGAGAGGCAGCATCTACCTATGTATGCTTACATTTTCAGAAAAAACACCAGCTCTTTTCCTGAGTGAGGAATATCCCACCAGCCTTACAGATTTTCTTATAGTTACCACTGTTTCTAAGGACAGACAATACACACATACGCACACACACTCCTTCCCTGGTGGAGGAGGTCTGAGATAAAGAGCTACTAGCAATGCCTGACTTTTGCCGGGGCAAAGGCTCCAAGTATTGTTTCAAAAAAAAAAAAAAAGCCTTCCTAACAGGGGCCCCAACGGCAGGAAATTTTCATGCCAGACCCCAGGCAGGCTGTGAGAATGGTCCAGAAATATGGGTAACCAGCCAGACTGGGACAGATTCTCAAGGCTGTGCTGGAAGCCAACTGGCGCCCTTCCACCAGGCTGCCTGGTGGGAGGCCAGTGTCCGCCCACCCTTCATTGACAACAGCTCTAGTCTGGGAGAAGGCTGAGCCAGGGTCTGTCCATACTGCTCCTCAGAGCTCAGCTTCTGCAGCTCAAGTAGAGGGCTAAGGCTGACTGCAGCCACAAGGAGGCCCGAGCTTTCAATCTCAACAAGGCCCTGAGCTCTGCTCAATGATTAGGTGGGCAGGGCTGGTTCCTGCACTTAGACTTCCATCTAAAGTCTAATGGAGGGGCTGGGTGTAGCTCAGTGGCGCAGTACTCGCTCATCACATAGCATCCTGAGTTCAATTCCCAGAGCCACAATAAAGAAATAAGTAGATACAGAAATGATTTAATTTTTTTTTTCTTTTGGTGCCTAGGCTGCAGGCACTTCAAATCCACTGCCCTAAAAGGAGGGTGCCGCCATTCAGGCTCAGCTTTCCTCTGCCTGTTCATGGCTGCAACACTCTGAGAGACCTAACCCCCAAACCACAAAAGGAACACGTATTTATTCCCCTGGGCCACTCTGTCTCGAATGGAGTCAGGGAGTAATACTAGAACAGACCTAACACAGTTGATTTCACGGTTGAGAGCATAAAGGCTAAACCAAAAGGATCTAGGTTCGAGTACCAATTCATTCACTTAATAGCTGTGCAACCTTGGCCATGTTATTTAACCTCTTTAATCCTATTTCCTCATCAGCAAAATGGAGATAAGCCTTTTCCTTTTTAGAGTTAGAGGAAGATTGGCTGGGAGAATGAACACCTAAAGGGCCCAGCTAGGTCGGTGACAATTATGTCATCCTGTCACAAGGGTTTGTTTACAGTGTAGTGGGAGTCCTGCCCTGCTTCACAGTACTTTAGACTCACAGCAAAGAAAGGGGTCAAATTCCTTCTTCCCAGGATCTCGGGACCTTTATCCTTCAAGGGGAGGTTAGATCAAGGAAGAAGCCCAGCTCCCCACCTTGTCTTAGGCAAGAAAAGGCAGCCAGTCAGGGGCTGCTTGTGGTTCTGGGGCCCTGTGCAGCCCTGTGTGAACCTGGTGCTAGCGCCTTGCTTCTAGTCTAGCTGCGTTTCCCAGAAGTGACAAGGAGACCTGCACCACTGCTCAACCCTGTCCTCCGCCTTTTATGGCTCCTGGTGCTCCCTAGAAACTGGAAACAACAGTGACAGGAAACGCCAGAAGCAAGAAATATGGGGTAAGAGCCAGGCATGGTGGGTCACGGCTGTGATTCCAACATGCTGGAGGCTGAGGCAAAGGGAACTCAGGGTGTGAGCTGCATCAGGAAACGGTCTCAACATTTCCCCTCCCAGAGAAGAAAAGGGGGGGGAAAAAAAAGGAATGAGGAGAGAGAAAGAAAACAGGGAGCTTGAGGGTAAATATGGAATTTGGGGTAGCGGTCAATCCTCAACTACCAGGAACCCAGTGGCGGTTCTGTGCTCATCCTGGGAACGCAGCTACGTAGCAGCCATGAGCCAAAGCTTCTTCCATTACCCCACCCATGATACTCACACTTCCTCCATACACTCTGGAGGCTGCTTCAGGCGGTTCCCGCCGATGAGGTAGTTGTAAATCTCAGCATTTTCGATGCCAGCATATGGCGTCTGCCCACGAGTCATGATCTCCCACATGGTCACCCCGAAGGCCCACTGGTATAGAATCAGGGTTGGGGAAGAAAGTTACTGGGTTTCCTGAGACAAGCAGAGCCGTATCTTGGTAATCAAGCATCTCATGACTAGGCAACTAAAGCCCAGAAAGCAGATCTGTGCTGGTCCTTTTTGGGTCCTGCAGACCCACACCCACCCACACTAATCCATCCACCCCAAGTCACATCGTCAAGCGCACTGCGCCATGCTGCTCACCACATCGCTGTGTACGGTATACAAGTTGTCAGCCAAGCTCTCCAGGGCCAGCCACTTGACAGGCAACTTGGAGGCGCAGCCCTGGCGATAATAGTCCCCACTATAGATTTTCCGGGAGAGTCCAAAGTCAGCCACACACACGGTCATGTCCTCAGCCAGCCTGAGGAGGGTTGAAGGACGGAGTCAGTCTTCCTCATGCTCACAGCCTTGTAAAGTCAGGCTATCCCCATGCACGAGGTTCCACCCAAGGCAGAAGGTGACATCAGCTAGTGCCTCCTGGCACCAGCTGGCTCCCACCCACCAGGCCACCAGCATCCCTACATGCAATTCCGAGCCGCTAGGTCTCGGTGGATGAAGTTCCGGGAGCTCAGGTACTCCATGCCACAGGCAATGTCCACCATGAACCGGACCAGGGTCTGGAGAGGCAGGTTCTGGGAGGCAGACAGGGCAAGCTCAGGTTGGACGTCCCCACTCTGCGCGGGGCACAGCGAAGGAAGTTCCCTGGCAGAAAGCCTGAAGACTGCCTTAGGAATCACTGGAAAGGAGGCAGGGGACCAAGGGCCTTCCCAGGAAGCTCTGGCAAGCCTGACAAAAGTCTTCCTCCCAAAAAGGTCTTTGCCTCACCTACAATTCCCAGCAGTCGGGCTCCGAGCCCGCTGACGGTACCCCGAGTCCTGCCCACCAAGTCTCTTCTCCTAGAGGTCCCTTCTCCAGGCCTCACTCTTCCACCCCCTTAGGCCTGGCCACCCCACCCCAGGCACTCACAAAAGGGTTCTCCCCAATTCGGGAGGCGAGCAGAAAGGCATGCAAGTCTCCGTGCTTCATGAAGGGCAAGATGACCATGGGGATGGGCAGGCGACCTTTAGCCCTGCTCCGGAGGCTCACCCCTGGGAGACAAGGGAGAGTCAAGGACTGGGCACACAGAGGCCTAAGGACAGCTAGGAATCTGCCTCAGAGCCTACCTGCTGCCTTCCATCTCTAGCACTGGCACCATTAGCTCTTTCCCCATGGCACCGTTCCTCCTGCCTGCTGTTCCCTGCTCTGGGTGCACCTTCTCAGGCCCTCCTCCGCCCACATGAACAGCTTCGAGCTAAGCTCCTTACAGCCAGACTTCAGACAGGACCTCACTTGCTACCTGCTTGCTCGCTGGGTATCTAAACTTCTCTCCTCCCGGCTGCCCTCTCATGTTGGTGGAGCATATTTTTAGCCCTATTCTATATCTGCTTCCTCCAAATGGGCTCACCAACAAGCTTGGCCACGTGTGGATGGTCAAACTCCTTCATGCAAGCTGCTTCTCTGAGGAACTCTTCTATGTCGCTTGAGGCAATGATGTCAGCTGAGAGAAAGGAAGGGGGAGGAATGAAAACAAGATTCCTGACACCCTCCCAACACTCTTAAAATTGGTCTTTCAGAACCCTGCAGGGCCGGGTGTGGTGGTAAGTGCTTTTAATCCCAGCACTCTTGAGACAGAGGCAGGCAGATTTTCGTGAGTTCGAGGCCAGCCTGGTCTACAAAGAGAGACCAGGACACCTGAGGCTACAGAAAAACCCTGTCTCAAAAAACCCACCATATAACCAAACAAACAAGGGGACCAGGGGACAGAGCTTCCAGCATTTTCTCTGCCTGCTAATGTCTTCCTGTGCACTTTTTTCTCATTTGCTTGTTTGTGACAGGGTCTCACTCTGCAGTTTGACCTGGTGACCTCAAACTTGTGATCCCTCTGCCTTAATCCTCACAAGTCCTGGAGTTACCACTCACAGCTTGAGGATTTAGACTTTTCTTTTAGGTCTCAGTTTGTAGTTCAGGCTGGCTTGGGAACTCACTATGTAGCCCAGGCTGGCCTCAAGCTTGTTAACAATCCCAGGGCTCCTCCTCCTCCAGTACCGAGATTACTGGCCTATCTTTGGTTGTGACAGGCCAGGAGCTCCATCAATCACAACGGTAATCATCACCCAAGAGCAACCGTGAGGCCTGTCACCACCGAGGGCAGGGAGCAAGGCTGGGGCACAAACCTTTGCGTGGCCTGTGCTTTTGAGTTACGCACGCGGTGCAGTCAGCATTTCTCCTCCTGCTGAGTAGCTTCTTGGGAAATCTCAGAGAGCACAGTGCCTACTTCAGGACCAGTCACCCTTTTACCCCTCCTCCCCAACGGGCACAAACCTTACTGTCTAACTCACCTTTCAGCATCTTCACAGCCACTTTCACGAAGGAGCCATCTTCCTGCTTTAGCTGGGCCTCCCGAACTGACCCAAACTCTCCTAAGCAAGAAACCAATGGGCAGGGTGAGACACCCTGGGCTCTCGACTTCCTTCCCTCTCGGGGGACTCTTCATGTGGTCATAGAACCATCAGCTAAGGCTCTTAGAGGCTGTTGTGTTGGGAATGGCTCCTGGTCTCTAGTCGCTACAAATGACCCCCCCCAAGCAGGCATCCACAGGTATATCCTGCCTATAGGAGCTGACCCAGATTCATTCACCCCCCCTAGACATAACAGGAACTCCCCATCCGGGGTGGGGGGCAGACTCATGCTAGTCCCACACTGGCCCACACCTTTGCCCAACATCCGGCCAAGGGTGAACTGCTGCTCGGGGATGAGGACGTCCTCCAGCTTCTCCTTCAGTTCATCGCTGATGCCCAGGCTGTCCACTGCAGGGGGGCGGGGCGAGAGAGGAACAGCGCTGCAGCCAAATCCACACTCCAGCCTGCACCCTCCACCCGGCTCACTGCCCTCAGCACAGAGTCTCGGTTTCCCCACACAGCTCTGTGTGTGTGTGTGTGTGTGTGTGTGTGTGTGTGTGTGTGTGTGTGCGCGTTTCATTACTCTGGGACTTATCAAGGTTCAGATACGTTAGCTGGATTAACGAGCTGGTAAAAGACAGGGACACAAGGTGTCTTCTCCCTTCTGAGATCCTCCACCACTCACAGGTAGCCTCGATGCGTTCAGGCCTTTCTCGATTGAAAGACCGGGCTGCCCGGAAGTGTACAGCTGGCTCCCCTCTGGCCATGACACTGTCGAAGGCTTGCCTAAAGAAAAAAACCCAGGACTTCAGGTAAATTACAAGGCCTTCTGTTACCACCTCCTTCACTTGCCACAGCCGCGCCTCCTTACCCGAACCTGGTCTCCTTCCGTCTCTTCCGAAGCAGGATGAGGGCCAGGGCGGCAGCAGTGACCAGGGCGGTGAGCACACCCAGGACCACAGGCACCCAGGATGTGCGGCTGTGGGGTGGGCCCTGCCTCCCTGTGGAAGAGAAAGACAATGCCATGACCTAGGCTGTCACCAAAAATGTCCTTTTATAACTTTCTGGTGATGGCCACCTCACCTAGCCTTGTCAAAAGACTTCCTAAGCCAAGAGGAAGAGACCCCCAGAGAAAAGCCAGTTTCTACCTGAACTGTGTCCAGGCCCTGGCTGTTGTGACCTGCCGTGTGACCAAAGCGAAGGGAGAAAAGCCAAGATAGAAATACCAACCCTGGTCTCGACTGCTTGACTCTTTAATTTTCGGGGTGGAGGTGGGGGCACACACTGGGAAGACAGGGGCCACCAGCCTCCTGTCAAGTCTACCTCATCCCAGAAAGCTCTGCTCCCTATCCCCCCCACCGCTGCACGCCTTACCTGCATGGTCATGGGAAGACACGACCAGTGGCTGACTCCAGGGCCCACAGCCAATTGCATTGGAGACGCACACACGCACAATCAGGTCCTTCTGGGGATCCCAGCTGGTCAGATTGGCCCTGGTCCCCTCCACCGTGAGCTCTTCCTGCAGCCAGGAAAAGCCCCACCCCCACACTGAGCCTGTGGGGAAGACTCAAAGCTGGGGTGGGAGGGCAGAAAAGGGTTCAGCTAGGAAGCTGGGAGCCTTAGGGGCACAGTGCATGTTAGGGGCTGTAGAACTCTCTCAGAGTCACCGCATTCCTGCCCTAGACTGCAGGGGAAAGGCCTCTCTGGAACATAGAAAGCCTCATCCCTGGAGGAAGCAGAGCTGGGGCTGGGGACAAAGCCTTATCTGTGCCCCCCCCACCCCCCCAACCCCCTTTTGCATGGGGCGGGGATAGGCTTCCTGCTTTGCATACAAAGTGGCCACAGGGCTGCCCCAGCCAAGAGACAAACCAATGAGCTGGGAGCTTGCCTTGCCAGGAGTGGAGGGTTTTCCCTGGGGCTGTAGGAGGCCCAGACCCTCCAGCGACTTTCTAAAGCTCTTCAAAGTCTCAGAAGTAGAGGAGGGGGGAGGGGCACTCTCCAGCACAGTAGGAAAGTAGAGGGGGGGGGGCGCTGTTTCCCTTACCTGGGTTCCATTTTCTTGGACCCAGGACAGCTTATAAGGTCCCAAGGGACCTTCCCCAGGGTCCTCTGGGGTCACTTCTTCCCATTCCAGGATAAGGCCTGAGTCGGTGTGAATGGCATGGAGATTCTGGGGAGCTCTGGCTGGCGCTGTACCCAAAGAAAGAAAGTTGTTAGGCTCTCTACCTTCCCCACCGTCACCATCCCACACAAACAAAGAGCTTAACAGTTCAGAGGAAAGGGCTTGCCTCGCAGCTGCAACTGCTAACACCCCCAGTGCTCTGCGAGGGAAGCCTGGGCAGGACAGAAGCGGCCCAGCCGCCACGTCTCAGTAGCTGGTACTGCTTTTCCCTTCCCCCACGCAGCCTCCTTTAACTGCCTGAGAACTACAAGCAAATTCCTAAGCAGTGTTCTTTGACTTGCTGTGTCCTTACCTTGCTGCACTTTCCCACAAAATGTTTGTAAGGCTCCTTTTTATCCTGCAGGCCTCACTCATGCCTCTGTCGCCCAGGCCTTTCTAACCCAGAGCCCAGGGGCCTTATGAATAAACAAAATCATAAACTTACTTAAAACGTGAGTTTTCTTATCTTTCTTTCTTTTTTTTTTTAAGATTTATTAATTATGTATACAATGCACATCAGATCACATTACAGATGGCTGTGAGCCACCATGTGGGTGCTGGGAATTGAACTCAGGACCTCTGGAAGAGCAGCTAGTGCTCTTAACCGCTGAGCCATCTCTCCAGCCTGAACCTCATAGATGACCTTGTGTCACAATGTCAGAAGGCTGGCCATCCCAGCAGGATTTTTTTTTTAGAGGTATTGGGGACTGAACCTAGGCCCTCTCAAATGCCGGCCAAGGGATCCACCACTGAGCTGCATCCTAACCCTCTGTAGAGGATTTTGCTTGGCCATCCTGGAGTACTCCTACTATACTGTCCTGCCTTTTCCAGTTTGCTTATCTACCTGTTCCTCCCTTAAGAACTAGATACAAAGCGGTATGCAGTAGGTGCTCAATAAATGCTGACAGACCAATGCCTTTCCTCTTCAGTTCCGCCCTTCTTGCTGAGTTCCTTACCTAGGCCCTTTGTCTGAAAGGGCACCCAGTCAGCGTAAGGGGAAGGCCCCAAGGCGTTGGCACAGCGCACCCTAAGGCTGTAGTTGGTGGCAGGGGCCAAGTTCCGAACCAGGCAGGTAAAGGGTGGCACAGGGACCACGACAGCCAGGAACTCCCAGTCTCCCGGGGGCTGTGCCACCTTCAGAAAACAAGACAAAACAGAAAAGCACAAAACTGACGTCATCAGGTACGAAGGTTCCTTAGGTCTCTGAGGTGGGATGGAAGACAGCACAGGTGGGGCACAGGAGCTTGAGCAAACACTTCCTCTAAAAGTCTGCAAACACCTGCCCAACTTATCTCCACCCCAAGACCACACCAGACTCAACCTCTGTATTTTGCAGATGCTGTTCCTTTTGCTTGGAATGGCCTGCTTACTCTGAGACTGAATGCAAGCTCCGTGGTAGACTGTTCATGGGCAAGGCCCTGATACCCAGCACGGAGCAGGGGGGTCAGGACAAGTATCTCTTTTGTTGTTGTTCTTGAGACAGGATGTCACTATGTAGCTCTGGCTGTTTTGGAACTCACTATGTAGACCAGGTCGGCCTTGCACTCAGAGATCTGCCTGCTTCTGCCTCCCAAGTGCTAGGATTAAAGGTGTGTGTCACTATGCCAGGCTGAGTGTCTCTGTCTCTATCTTTTGTTTTATTTTGATTCACTCTGAAGACCAGGCTGGCCCACAACTCAGAGAATCCGCCTGTCTCTGCCTCCAGAGTGCTGGGATTAAATGCGTGGGCCATTGTATCAAGCTAGTGTCACTTTCTTTTCTTGTCTTGTCTTTTTGGGTTTTGTTTTGTTTTTGTTTTTGTTTTTTAGACAGGGTTTCTCTGTGTAGCCTTGGCTGTCCTGGACTTGCTTTGTAGACCAGATTGGCCTCAAAGTCACAGAGATCCACCTGCCTCTGCCTCTGGCTCTCCGAAGGCTGGGTTCACAGGCGTGGGACACGTCGCCCAGCTAAGGGCAAAGCCTCACATAGCCCAGGCTGGCCTTGAACTGACTCTACCTCCCAAGTGCTAGGATTGTAGGCGTGTAACACTATGCCTAACTCTATGGTGCTATCTTGACAAACCAACCTTCAAAACCACCTGGAAGGTTGCATTTCCAGTATTAATTCTCTAAATCCTTGAGTATGGTGGTCCTGGGAGAGGTGGGCCTCCGGAAAGAACCTATACGAGGGCCTTCCAGTGCATGCATTTGGGCCGTGCTGGCTGTTCCCCACCTGCCTACCACCGGTGGCTGCCATTAGACACAGAAGTGCACACCACACAGCAAGGTCTACCTCCAGAAGGCTGGGCCAGAGAAGAGACCGATTCAGGCCCTGGACTCAGAGCCAGAACTGCCAGGGCAAGACATTCTGAACATGTAGAGTGTTATCTGGCAATGTTATGCCTCAGATAAGCTTGTCCCCTTGGCCCAGCCAGGGAGGGCCCATCCTGTCTTGGGGACATGATTAGAAGAGTTTCAAAGGTTCTCACTACAGGACAGGGGATCACATAGTCATAGAGTGTTTGCTTAGCGTGTACAAGGTCCTAGGTCTGTTCCCAGCACAGGATAAACAAACAAGGTTCTCATTAAATACCTTTAAATAAATATGCAAGCAAACCTGCAATGGCTCTTGGTTGTGGTATCAACCCTGCCCCCCTTTCGCGTCCACCAGGGTTTGGCGCCCCTTCCTGTCCTCTTGTTTTCTTTAGGGGCAGTGGAAGGACGTGAGAGGGAAGAATATCAGATATGTTAAAAGAAAAAACTCTTTGAGCTTGGTGGCACGGGGCTTGCCTAGTACATGAGAGGCCTGGGTTTGATTCTTAGCATTGAAAGGGGCGGGAAATTGAAAGAAAGACTTCTCTTCCATATATCCAAGTGTGCTCTGGACCTGCTTTTCTAGCATGAAAAAAGCACAGGCCTTGAGCCTATCTGCAGTCTCTGCTACCAAAGTAAAGGACAGAAGAGACAGGAGCCCGGGCTCTTCCCAGCAAGGAGCAGCATTTGAACAGTGCTGCAGACCCAGTGTCCCAGGCAGGCCTCGTAAGTGTGTGTGACAAGTGTAACAAAGCGCAGCCAGATCAAGCGTAGCCGGCAAGCCGCTCATCTCAGCCTACCTGTACTGTACAGGAATGCAGCAGAGCTAAGCCATCAGCACCCGGCACCCAGGCCACGCTAGCATTGCTGCTGGAGATCGTTGTCACTGTGATATTGAAAGGAGCTGCAGGTGGTGCTGTGGACAGGGACTCAGTGTCAGCACACAGTCAAAACGTCATGGGAGTCAGGCCTCGAGTTGGTCCTAAGGCCTGGAGCAACCCCTCAAGATGGCCACTCAGCACGTCCAAGGCATTAGGGGCGCATAAACCAGCCACCAGAAGGGCACTGTTGCTCATACCTGGGAGAGTGCCTAGGCTGTGGGCAGAGGCTGGCTACCCGAGTAAAGGGCACGGACCGAAAAATAAGATGGAAGAGGGAATGCTCTGGGGCAAAAAACGGAGAAACAGGTAACTGCCCTGCTTCCACAGATAAATGCCTTTGCACACTGGCTTCTCTCCTCCCTCCCTCCCTCTTCCTCTGCACCAACACTTTGGGTACCCTCTGTCATCTGTTAGGCTGCAAGCCCCCCCCCCCCCCCCCGTTCCTTCTATAGGAAGACAGAAACAAGGTTGAATAAAAGCCTTGACCATCTCCTGCTGGCTCCATCCCTCCCTCACTCCCTCCCAGGGACTCTGCTTCGTGATGGGAAATCTGCTGTGACGTCAGGATTCTATTCTTGTCTCAGCTGTGGCGGGGTCTCAGGTGCTCCCACTAGGAACGGGAGCTATGCCAATTACGCCTCACCTGGAGGTTCCTGCAGAGCCAGCCAATTCTACTGCTAGACAGCTGGCTGAGATGGCCCTGTTCTTTCTCGCCCCCGCCCCCAAATCCCTTCCCTTCCCACCCCCACCCCGCCCCCCCCACCCCGTGTCCCCCTACCTTGAAGGCGAACAATGGCTGGTCGGGAAGTGGCCAGGCCTTTTATGTTGTGAGCTTCACAAGAAAACTCTGTGCGCTGGGTCACTCCTGGGGCCAGAAAACCTTAGTCAGTCCAGCACGAAGCAACTCCCACTGAGCCGGGAGTTTAGGAAGGAGGGACTTTAATTCAGGCTCTCGCCAGACCATCTTAGAAGTCCTTCCAGCCAAAGGAAGGGGTTGGACAACGGGGTATGGTGGAATGGGGCAAGGACTTTGCAGTCTGAAAGGCTTGGGTGGTGTTGTTTCCCCATCTGTTGAATGGGAGACTTGTAAGGTAATAGATTTAAAGTGCACAGTGTACAGTGAGAGCTTGGAGAAATGTGGTAACTGCGCCTCCCACCTCAGTCCCATCTCCCACAAGCGGCAGAGGACACCCCCCTTCTCTCCTTGATGGTGCACACCAGCCCCCTTTTGTTAGCTCTCTGCCCCGGCACTGTCATTTACAAGGCTCTTCATGCGTTTTAGCTACCCAAGCATCCTCAGTTCTTTGGAGGCTGGAAAGGTGGCTCTATCCTTTTGTTTTCCTTCTATCCCCTATGGTGCCCAGCAGTGTGGTGTGTGTGCATTAGGAGCTCAGGAGTTCCACTGAGTGCATATTATCCCAGGGCTGGCTGGCTGCCTGAGGGTCCTAACCACGCACAAGTGGTGGGAAGCTGGAAGCTGCAAACCAGCCTCCTCTCTGAACAGATCCTGCCTTAGCACCAGCAGGCCCCACAGCACCCCTATCAAGATTCAAATACCTGGGTACTTCCCTTCCAAGCGCAGACGTATCTGTTTTGTGCAATTCAAGCCTCAACTGGAAACAGTACGCTTAGTTTCACAGATCAGCAAATTTCACAAACATGTGACGGATTTGCCCAGGATCGTGTGTGTGTGTGTGTGTGTGTGTGTGTGTGTGTGTGTGTGTGTGTTTGGGGGGGCAGAGGTCTGGGAGAGAGTGCAGATGTGGCTGCTTGGAGCCCAACTGTACACGGGTAAGAACAGCTATGGCTACTCAGGACATTTTCTACAAAGGATCATCAGGTGAGGACGCCCTAGACGTCTGTGCTGGCCTCCCTCTCCCCTCCCCCATGTCCCTTTCTATAGCCTGAACTGAGTCTTCTCCCTGTTTGTGAGACACTCCTCCCTAGCTCTGCGTGGGTTGGTTTCTGGCTCCTTCCCTTGGGAGGGAGGGAGTATGGGTGCCCCTAATCTCATACAATTCCTTTCTCAGGGCCAGCTGTGCAAGGACCAGACTGTTGTGGGTGAGGAATGGAGGCCCCAGCACCCTCTTTCAGCACACACAGCAGGAGCATACCTAATCAGCCCACCTAGGCAGCAGAACACGCCTGACTAATGAGCCGAGCACCCTGACACTGGGATTTGCTCTGGACACTCAAACAACCAACTCAGGTTTATGCAGCTCCACAGTGTCTTCCCCCCCACCCCCACCCCCACCCCCAGACACTGACCCAGCCCACTGCCGGCTCAAAGCCCCCTCCTGATGCTTCTCACCTGTCACATTTAAAACAGAGGGAGAAGGGGCAGGCCCCCCAACCCGAGTGAGTCCTCTCCACCAGAAAATGGTTACAGGTTCTGGAGGACCCACGGCCTCACAAAACAGTTGAAAGGGGGCATTGGGTGGCACAGCCAGATCTTTTGGTTCCACAGTAAAGAATGGCACACCTAGGGAGGGGAAAAAAAAAAAAAGGAAGGGGAATTAGGCTGCCACCTCTAGGCTTCCTACTGCTCCAATCACAAGTTCATTTCCATTCGAAGCACTCGGGAGGGACAGTCACCACAGGACCCTTATGAATGGGCCAGCAGCAAACAGGCATCGGGTATGAGGAGGGGCAGTGCGGGGCTTTGTTTTCATCATTTTCCTTTTCTGCTGTCCCCTTAAGCAAGACAGATTCTGCCTTCAGCCCGCACAGTCCCTCCCCAGACCTGCTCTGACAGCCCTTCTCAGAGTGCTGGGGGGAGGGAGGGAGGGAGGGAAGGAGAAAGAGAAAGAGAAGAGAGAGAGAGAGAGAGAGAGAGAGAGAGAGAGAGAGAGAGAGAGAGAGAGAGAGACTGGGGTGGGAGGTGGGGGGAGGCGCACCCTGGGAGGGGGAGTGGGTGGGAGCTTTCTCGGAGCTCTGCTGGCAGGCCCCAGCTCCTGTTCAGGGCCCTTTGTTACTTTCTTAGTCACTTTGTTTTCCGGGGCTGAACAGCTCTGAGCTCCAGCAGCTGTGGAGCCTCTCTCCCCTCCCCCACCCCCTCCCCCTTTTCGTAGGTCCGCTTGGCAGAACAAGGTCCGGCTTCTGATGAATCCTTGACCGTTTGAATGCTTGACAGAAGACTGAAACAGACTGCACGTCAGAGACTGTGGGTCCCAGTGGACTCTTGTGGTTCTTAGACACCCAGGCTGCAGCAGGGAGGATCCTTGACATGATGAGCCTAGAGCGGTGGTTCTCAACCTGTGGGTCGAGACCCCCTTGGCAAACCTCTACCCGCCCCCACCCCACAAATATTTCCATTATGGTTCATAATGGTACCAAATTAGTTATAAAGTACCAAGGAAAATAATTTTATGGTCCAGGGGTCACCACCACAACATGAGGAACTGTATTAAAGGGCTGCAGCATTAGGAAGTTTAAGAACCACTGGCCAAGAGCCTAGGGCACAGGCGACAGCTTGCAGTGAGTTCTCTTCTGCAGAGGGGCGAGTCTTAGCTCCGAGCTGAATGGCTCATACCGCTAGTACTGTCTTCTCACCTTCTACAGTGAGCCACACTGACTGAGAGACCTTGGTTTCTTCCCCATCCTTCACCTGGCACCAGTACATGCCGGCATCAGAGCGCTCCACTGACTTCAGGCTGTGGAACAGGATATCAGGTTTACTTCCCAGAGTCAGGAGAGACAGGTCCTTTAATCCAGTGTCCTAGAGGCTGAGGGGAGTGGCCTGGGAGTCTGAGGCTACACTTGTCTATGAGGCCAGAGGGTGAGCTCCGAGAGTGAGACCCTGTTTCAAAAAAAAAAAAAAAAAAAAAAGGAAGGGGGGCAACTCTGCTGTGCAGGCTTAGTGGGTTGAGCATGGCCAGTTTCTAGAAGGTTCCAGAGTTTGCCACTGTTTAAAGCCACAGACCTCTAGACATGAGCAAAGCCTCGGTTCTAGGGCCTTATGAAATAGGTACAGGCTGGCTGGCTGGCCCCCAGCTGTCATCCCACACCTTCCCCCACAGTTCTGCACCTGAGAAAGCCAATCCAGCTCTGCTCGCTTATTGAGATGGACACCTGGCTTGCATTCTGGACCACGGTGCCATCCTTCATCCAGTGTATGTCAGGGTCCTCCATCCCCTCCACACTGCAATTGAGCTTTACTGGCTGCCCCTGAGACACTGTCATCTTCACTGGGGCTCCCATGAGCTTCAGGCCTGAAAGACAGGAAAGAGAACGTGCCTGTACAACGGAGATAGCCCTTTCTCATCTAGAAAGCAGTTTCCATGCTAGAAGGTTCATTCTCAGCCAGTGTCAGGGAAGCAGAGGCAGGATTGTATGTGAAGGAAGGTAGCCTGGCCCCAGGCTGGGAGAAAAGGCAGGACAAGACCTTCTAGTTTTCTGTTCTTACCCAGTTCCCTTAGCACTAAGGACCTCTTCCCCATGGCGCCTTTATTGCCCAATCACCAGAAGGCAAGCCCAGCTGAAACAGTGGAGACTTGTCACCTCCTGGAACAGCCACTGTCCTGGGAATGTCTGTCCTACCCAACCAGTGCAACAGGATGCCAGCTCCCAGCCCAGGGTGTCAGTCAAGCCCCTGTACTGCAGCCAGTACCCCTGCACCCCACCCTGCCAACCAAGGGGAGGCTGAGGAAGAGAAGGAGGGAGTGCTCCCCTCAAGTGGAGAACATATGGCTACAAAACCACGTCAGATCAAACACATGGCAGCCTTCCTGGCAGCCGCCTGCTCTATTAATACCTGAATGTGTGCAGGGGCGGGAGCCAGCAAAACGGGAGGCAGAAGGGAGGGGTGGGGCCCTACGCCCCAAGACCACTGAGCTACGGTTGGCATCAACAGGGCCCACCCACCTATCGGAATCTTAACCCTCCTCAGGCAAGGGTGGGCACACACAAACACACACCCACACAGGTGCACTCACACACACACCCTCCTAGCAAGTGGTTTTAAACAGATGGGCAGGTGAAGAATCTGCATAGATGAGATCAGACCTGTTCCTTTCTGCTCTTTACTGTGTAACCCTAGATAATTTCCTAGACTCTCTGGCCATCCGATGCGCACCTTGAAGCTTGCAAATACTTCGCACTCTCTTTCTCTTCTCCTTCCTTGAGAGACTGATATGGCAAAGAATTCAGTTTTTAGGAAATGGTAACTGGGCAGTTGCTGCCCTGGCCCTGGCTCTACCCTTACTCCTTTCACCGTCACAGGACAAGGCAAAACTGCCTCACACCCCTTCCACACCCAGCAGTTCCTGATGTGTGCAGTGGGAACTTGCGGATAAAGGTACTGTCCTCCTGCCTCGGGGAAAATGCCTCAGTGGCTATGTGGCAACATAATGCCCATCTTCACAAGGAGGAGTAACCTTCACCAGCCCAAGCTCTTCAACATTCAGGTTTCCGGGAGCTCCAAGGGCCACAGGAACTAGAGTATGGCCAGAGATATTTTAGAATCGGCACCTTCACAGCCCTAGGTGCTCAAACCCAGACCCCGTAGTTTCAAAGTGGAACCTCAGGGGTGTGCGGAAGGCTGAATGGGTCCTTTTGACTGAGGACAAGGGAACAAACAACTAGGAACATAGAGGCGGGAAAATACAGTCCTAAGCACCCCCCGGCTGCCCACACCCCCCACTCCCTTCCTTTGCATCCAGCCAGCCCCGGGCGCCAGAAAGTTGGGGGCGGGGGCCGCGGCCGGAGGACTAGCAGCCAACACCCCCCAGCCGTGTCCTAGCCTCGGCCTTCCAGCCCCGGCCACCGACCCCAACCTCTGGCCGGCCCAGGCCCGGGGCTCGCCGGCTGCCATCCCTGAGCTGCGCCCCTCAGCAGCTCACTCCTCCTCACCCCCGCTTCCCGCCGTCTCCCGGGCTACCCCTACCTGCGGCCGCGGACTCGGGGAGCAGCAGAGAAGCCAGCCCCGCCAGCAGCAGCGGCGGGAGCCCCGGCCGCCCCATGCTCCGCCTCAGCGCCATCGGCGGCGACGCCGCACCATGCCGGGCCCGGCCCGCGAGCGCGGAGAGGAGGGCGGCGGAGGAGGGGCGGGAGGCCCGCGGGAGTGGCGGGGGGCGGCGCTCGGCCGGCGCGTCCCGGACCCGTGGCCGCCTGGAGCCACGGCCACCGGGGTCAGCAGCGAGGAGTCTCCGGGTCTGCGGCTGGGCCACCGTGCTCCTTCCACAGCCGCCGCCGCCGCCGCCGCTGATTCATGTTCTTCTGCGAGCCGCCGCCTCCTCCCGGCCCGCCCGCCCTCCGCGGAGCTCGTGCCGCTCCCCCCACCCCCGCCGCCGCCCCCCCCCCCCCGCACCGCGCAGCCCGGGTGGCAAGAGCCGAGCGCTAACCTCGGCCGCTGCCGCCCGACCTCCCGCCCACCTCCAGACCCGCGCCCGGGCCACTCCGCTGCCGCTGCGGAGGACCTGCCTGGCTCCCTGGACAGGCACCCGGCCACGCCCCTCCTTTCCCCCAAATACTTTCCAGTCCCCAGCGCGGCACCCCGGCTCCTCTCCTCAGAACCCCGCTTGGAAGCCCCTGCCACAGTTCAACGCTATTCTAAATCCTGATCTCAGAATCCGGCACAGCCCTCTGAGAACGTAAAGCACATACTAGACACCGTAACCCTTATGTGCCCCCAAGACGGCTGTGACGGCTCCCTCCAGGATCTCTAAGCATCCCTTGTACTCTTTCGTTGAGCTTTTCACCCAATTTTTGTCTTACTCGTTCTCTGTAGTCTACCCTTTATCGACAGGTATTCTCCTATCAGGAAGACCATTCTCTTCGGCCCACCTTCCCAAGGTGGTCTCCAGTTTGTCGGACCTCTAGAGTTTTCCGAGATCTGTTTAGAAATACTCCAGTCTCTATCCCCACTGCTAGCCCTCACGGGTTCAAAAAGCCAAATCACCGTGCATTTGGGGGCTGTCATTCTTGCTACTTGCTTCCTCTTACTAGCCACTGAAATATGTGTTGTTATTATTAGTAGACCACCTTGCGCACAGTAGGCACTCCATAAACAAATAGGCAGATCCTTGTTCAAAGAATGAATAATTGCCTGCTCCACAACCAGTAGTCACTGGAGGTGGCCCTGCCCACAGACATCCTGTCAGAAAGAAGCAGGGCTGGTTCCAACTCAACACCTGCCAAGTCCTATACTCATCGTCGTCACCTCTGTTCGCCCCCTGGAGGCTGACCCACAAGACCCTTTCCAGAGATCCTGGGTGAGGAGAAGGAGCTAGCCAGTGAGGCGTCCCATAAGGCACTCACACTGGATCTTTCAAGGGATTACTCTCTCTCTGAGCAGCAGCAGGAGCCTCCCTCTTCCTCCACTTGGCCCCATCGGTGCTTGTTTATTAATTATCTTAATGATAACAGCAGTGCTGGCGGCAGGCTCAGACCCAGCTGGGGGCGCCCCCAGGCGGCAGTACAGGAAGACGTTTGGGAAGTCTCCTCCACAGTTGGATGGGGGGGGGGGGGGTTGACTTCCTGCTGAGGTTTCTGCCAATTTTCTTGGGAACTCTTGGATGGCTCCAGGACCTTTTCCTGAAGGAAGACAGAAGAGAAAACCAAAAGCCACACAAGCCGGCTTTCCCCCAGAGCTTTGGAATGTGGGGTGTAAGACAGTCAGGAATGAAAGCCAGAATGGCTGAGCTGCTGTCACCTACATTGTCCATTGGGGCATTCAGGTCTCCAGCAAGGGGGACAACTGCATTTCAACTGACCTTGGAGAGACTTCCTGGAGGATGTTGAATCTAGAGGCCAGATTCCTGCTTCCTTTTCTTCATTCCTGGGATGATAGGGAAGTCTCTTCTCACCCAAGGGTTGACACTTTGTTATCAGTCAAACTGGCTCCTTAGGCAAGTCATGCATGGATGTGACTTTATTCTCCATTTATACAAATGTCTCATCCTCCCGGCAAGCCTGAGACGCATTACCATCCTGCCGGGGAGCTGAGTGAGCACGCGTTCCCTGAAGAACAAGAAGTCCTGCTCCATGGCTCTCCGTAATTTCACTCCAGTATCTTCCCTGGCTCAGTATTTCTACTGACAGGGCCAAAGCCAGCAGAAACCTGTGGGATCCTGGTCGAAGTGCCTTTTAATCTCATATACAAGGGTGGTTAGTTCCTGAGTAGCACAGAAATGTGCTCCTAGGGGTATCTGAGCAGGTGTGATTTTTGCGGAAGAGATGCGTAGGTGGGTGAGAGGGTGTGCATTGTGATGTCTGAGGGAGGGTGTGCGTTTGTGCAAATTCTAAATGTGACTGACGCTTTGTGGGTGGATGGGGAGAAAGTGTGTTCTTGTGTGTGTCTGTGTGTGTGAGTGGAGGAGGATGGCTGCCTGTGCAAGTGCATGCCTGCAAACGTTCCCTTCCTTCTGTAAATGCATTGCTTGGTAGGAAACTAATCAAATTAGTAGGAAATGTATTTGACCTAACAGGGAAGCAGCTGTCCTTGGAGTTCCTGTCCTCAGGACAGAACCAGGGCCGGCTCTATCTGTCTCAGGGGAGGAACAGGCTTATTGCGTGGGCAAAGGGGTAGTGGGAAAGGAAGTGCTAGTGACAGCCTCATAGGTCAGAGTTGGACCATAGCATCTCCTTACTCTGTTAAATGGTACAACTTAGGACTAGGAAAACAGCTCAGTGTTTAGGTCCACTTGTTGTTTTCCCAGAAGACCTCTAGTCTGACTCCTAGATCCCACATGATGGCTCACAACCATCTATTACTCTAATTCCAGGGGATCTGGCATCCTCTTATGACCTCCTCAGGCCCCAGGCATACACGTGATGCACATACATACGTGCAGGCAACACTCATGTACACACCACTGCCCACAGTAGCAGGACACCTGATGCCAATTCCCAAGGTCCCAGGAAACAGCTACTTCAGCGTCTTCAGATTTGAGGCCTCTCTCCCCACAGGGGAGAGGAACCAAGGTGAGCTAGGAGCATGACGACCTCCCTGACCTGTACCCAAGGACATGTTCTTTCCAAATCGCTGTCCCGTTAGTGTTGTCTTGTCCCACTGAAGGAGTGAGAAAGACCACGGAATATGGTCCTTATGCTTTATAGGCAAACATTGTTTGCTTTGGGAATTTAGTAGAGGAAATAATGCCTATAGTTAAATTCCAAGGGTGCTGGAAACTGTTGCTATGCCTACCAAGTGCTAAACAGGAGATCATGCCACTCCTCGCCCCACAGAAAAGGAAGCAGAAAGTTATATTCCCAGAAGAGACTACACTTTCCCTTAGACTCACTGGAAAGCCTCAAATGATCAGATTTTTCCCCAAATCAGATTTAAGAAGAGAAAAGGTAAGTTTGGGTTTTCTGAAAGGGAGGATGGGTCTAAAAGTGGAAAGAAAAAAAAAAAGAGATGATTCGTGCTTAAGAGCACTTGGAGAGGGCTGGAGAGATGGCTCAGCCATTTAAAGGCTAGGCTCACAACCAAAAATAAGAGTTCGGTTCCCAGCACCCACGGCTGTCTCTCCAGCTACCATTTTTGTCTTACACCGCACCAGTACACATGGTCTGCCGTTATGTAGAAAAATAACTATCTTAAAAATAAGTAAACAAAAAAAATAGTAAATAAACAAAAAGAAAAAGGATTTTCAAAAAAGAAGAAAAAAGAAAACAAACAAAAACAGGCTACATAAAGAGATTCTGTCTCCAAAAACCAAAAACAAACAAACAAACAAACAAACAAGAGTACTTGCAGAGGCCCCAGGTTAGTTCCCAGTACCCACTTGGCAGCCCATAACCCACTGGAGACCCAATATCTTCTTCTTGCCTCTGGGCACAAGCGTGCATCTGTTGCATGTATAGGCTGGCAAACACACACACACACACACACACACACACACACACACACACACATATGAAATAAAAGTGTTTTGAAAACAATTTCGGCTGAGGAGGGGAAATCTTGAGGGGAAGAATTGCATGTTTAAATGTGTATGTGTGGGGCTGGAGAGATGGCTCAGCCCTTAAGAGCACTGCCTGCTCTTCCAAAGGTCCTGAGTTCAATTCCCAGCAACCACATGGTGACTCACAACCATCTATAGTGAGATCTGGTGCCCTTTTCTGGCCTGCTGGCACACATGCAGGGAGAATACTGTATACATAATAAATAAATAAATAAATCTTTAAAAAATAAAATAAAAATAAATGCGTATATGTGTCTTATTAGTCCTTTTTAAAAAAACAGTAGTGTGTACCTATGTACAACATAGAGCTTGTAGGGAGGCTCACATGTCACAGCCTGTATGTGGCCATCACAGCACAACTTTGTGGAATTAGTGTTTTTTCCAGACTGGCATGCCAAGCACATTTACCCACAGAGCCATCTTGCTGCCGTCTCTTTAATTGTGGCCTGGTAGGTGTTTTTTCTCTAATTTATTTACTTTTTTTTATTCATGTGTTCACTTATTTTGAGGTGTGTGTGTGTGTGTGTGTGTGTGTGTGTGTGTGTACATGTTCCTGTGTTTACATGTGTACACCTATGTAAGTAGGTCAACCTTAGATGTTGTTTCTTCTCTCAACCCCCTTCTGAGACATCTGGAACTGATGATGTAGACCAGGCTAGCCTCAGACTCTGAGATCTACCTCTTTCTACCTCTGGAGTGCTGGGATTAAGAGCACATACCAGCGCCAGTTCTGCCTCCTTTTTTGTTTGTTTTCCCCGAGACAGGGTATCTAAGTGAGCCAGTAGATTAGATTTGTTAGCTAGCAAGCCCCAGGGATATGCTTGTCTCTGCTTTCCCAGAAATAGGCTTAAAAGTGTTTTCACCACTGTGTCCAGTTTTTCAACATGGGCACTCAACTCTTCCTGCTTCCTCGCCTTTGCTCCCTGGCCATGGACTCTAACCCTTTGGAACTGTAAGCCCAAGAAAACACTTTCTTCTATAAGTTGCTTTGGTTATGGTGTATTATCACAGCAATAGAAAGTAACTGACACAAACAAAGGAGGCTGGACTTGGGTGTTAAATATCCGTAATCCTAGCACTGGAAAGGTAGAGGCAGGAAGATTGCCACATGGCCAGGGCTAGCCTGGTCTAGATGGAAAGTTCAAGGCTGCCAAGGTGACAGAGACCCTGTTTCAAAAAACCCAAACAAAGCTGGGATCAAAGGTGACAGAGGCAGGCAGATCCCTGTGAGTTTGAGGCCTGCCTGGTTTACAAAGGGAGTCCAGGACAGTCATGGTTACACAGAGAAACCTTGTCTCCAAAACAAACAAACAAACAAAAAGAGAAAACCTGTTTCGAAAAATCAAAAAATCCAACCCAGGGTCTGGAGAGATGGCTCAGTGGCTAAAGCTGACTGCTCTTCCTGGGCACTGGGTGTGGACTCCCAGCCCACACTTGGTGGCTGCCATCATTTGCAACTCCAGGCCCAGGGGATTCTTCTGGCCTCTGCAGATGCTACACGCACATAGTGGACGGACAGGCAGACAGACAGACAGACAAAATACCCACACACAAAAGTCAAAACAAGCGAAAGCCCTATAACCCAATTGATCTCTGCATGTACTCCCAGCTACCCTTGGGGCTAGGAAGGTGACTCCCCGGAACCCCGGGTTTCAATATCTGCCTGGGCAACAGCCTGAGCAACAAAGTAAAACCTTGACTCAAGCTTGGGCAGTCGTGGTGGTGCTCGCCTTTAATCCCAGCAGAGGCAGGTGGACCACCACTGTGAGTTCTACAAAGCAAGTCTGGGGCAGCCAAAAAAAAAAAAAAAAGACTCAAAAACCAAAACAAACGTATAGCCTAAGTCTAATCCTGAAAGAAGCATCAGAACAACCCTGTATGAAAATGACGACATGAGGGGAGGGCCTTATTCTAGCTATGAAGGAGTGGTCGACCACAAGCATCTGGAAGGGTCCAGACTTAATCAGGCCATGAGAAGAGAGAGTGGGAGATTGAGAGAGAAGAGAGAGAGAAGAGAGCCAAGAGGGCAAAAAGGCCAAGAGAGAGCCAGCCAGCAGCTAAGAGAGCACATGGCCAAAATGGCTGGATTATATAGCTTTAAGGAGCTGTGGGAGGGAA
The DNA here is from genome assembly GCF_964271855.1 of Acomys minous. Lineage (NCBI taxonomy): Eukaryota > Metazoa > Chordata > Mammalia > Rodentia > Muridae > Acomys > Acomys minous. Next base: position 29,056,876 of record NC_140485.1, read on the forward strand.
GGCCAGCGGCTGGGCTGGAGAGGCAGAGGTAGCGGGTGGGGTGAGAAATGCTGAGAGGAGCAGCAGCTGCTCAGTGAGATTTGTCCCAGGGTTCTTTGGACCTCATAAAAGCTAATTGAGAAACATTCTACAATATACCCTACCAATACTACTATAAATGCCAAAGCCATCAAGAACCATAAAACACCTAGAAAGTTCAGCTGGGGATACGGCTCAGTGAGAAAGGACATACTTAGCAGACTCTAGTCCCTGGGTTCAGTCCTCAGCAATCCCAACTCCCAAAATGCTTAAGAAATTGTTAGTTGTGCTGGAGAGATGGCTCAGAGGTTAAGAGCACTGCCTGCTCTTCCAGAGGTCCTGAGTTCAATTCCCAGCAACCACATGGTGGCTCACAACCATCTGTAATGAGATCTGATGCCCTCTTCTGTCTGATGCTTTCTTCTGTCATGTGGTCATATGAGCAAATAGAGTGCTTACATATACAAATAAATAAGTCTTTAAAAAAAAATAAATTGTAACGCCGGGCAGTGGTGGTGCATACCTTTAATCCCAGCACTTGGGAGGCAGACACAGGCGGATCGCTGTGAGTTTGAGGCCAGCCTCATCGACAAAGCAAGTCTAGGACACTCAAGGGTACACAGAGAAACCCTGTCTCAAAAAACAAAACAAAAGATAACAAACAAAAAAAATTGTTAGTTATAGTCATAAAAACTAAATATAATATGGCATGCTTGGTAGTATCTCAGAACAGAAAAAGAATATATGGGGAGAAAATTAATATATCTGTGTAAAGTTGGTGGTCGATATTAGTTATTAATTTTAAAAAGCATGCCTTGTTAATATTATGTATTGCTAGGCTTGGCAGCTCAGGCCTATAATCCCAGCTATGAGGTGGGAGTGGGGGTCAGAGAGCAACTGGGCAGGAGGATGTACAATTTCAAGACCTGAGCAGGCTTGGCAGTGGTAGCACACTTCTTTTGCTGAAGAAGCAGAGGCAAGAAGGCCAGGAGGTGGAGGCCAGCCTGGGATACACATTTTGGGCTGCGCATGCCTTCGATCCCAGCACTCCAGAAGCAGAGGCAGGAGATCTCTCTGAGTTCAAGGCCAGCCTGGTCTACAGAGTGTTCCAGGACTACACAGAGAAACCCTGTCTTGAAAAACAAACAAATTGCCAGGCGTGGTGGTGCACACCTTTAATCCCAGCACTCGGGAAGCAGAGGCAGGAGGATTGCTGTGAATTCAAGACCAGCCTGGTCTACAAAAGGGAGTCCAGGATAGGCAAGGCTGTTACATAGAGAAACCCTGTCTTGAAAAATCTAAAAAAAATAAAATAAAATAAAAAGGAAAAACAAACAAACCAAACCAAACCAACCAAACAAACAAAAAACCCAAAACAAAACAAAAAGGTCAAGATCCAAGATCATCTTTGACTATATACTGAGTTCTAGGCCAGACTGAAGTATAAGGAGATTGACACACACACACACACACACACACACACACACACACACACACACACACACTCCACCATGCCCATACTTGTAATCTCACCTGCTGTAATATTGAGACAGCATCACAAGTTAAAGGCTAATGTAGACAACACAAGGAGACCCTGTTTCAAATAAAATGAAATAAAATGTAAGGGGAGTGCTGGGAATGTAACTGCGGGCAGACCGCCTGCCTAGCCCTGGGTTAACTTAAACTGGATATGATGACACACATGCCTGTAATCTCAGCATTCAGGAAGGAGAGGCAAAAAAAAGGATCAGGATTTAAAGGTCACTCTCTGTTACACAGTAATGCAGAGGCCAGCGGGAGGCCAGCCTGGGCTACTGGGGGTTAAGAGCACTTGCTGCTCCTTCCGCAGAAGCGCCCACATCAGGCAGCTGCACAGCCACCTGTAACTCAGCTGTGACAGCGACCCTGGCATGCACATCCTCTCAAGAGATAGGCACACAGATATATCATTAAAACAATAATAAATCTTTAAACAAACAGAAACCTCCAGTGGATTTAGTGGCTCGAGGTATAAGCCCAGCACTCTGGAGTCTGAGGCAAAGGGATTTCCAAGAGTTTGGGGCTAGCCTCAACTACAGAGTAAGTCCCAAAAGAGCTTGGGATGCCTTTCTTTATGAAGCAGTGACAATAAAAGCAGACAAATAAAGCCAAGTTCGGTGGTGCATGCCTTTAATACTAGCCCCAGGAGGCAGAGGAAGGGAGATCTCTGTGAGTTCGAGGTCATCCTGGTCTACAAAGTGAGTTCAGGATAGCCAGGACTACACAGAGAAATCCTGTCTCAGAAAAAAAAAAATCAGACAAATAAGGACTACATATTTATCTTAAGATAGCTTCGCAAGTAATTTTAAATCTACAAAAGATTTTCCCTTCTCTCCTAGACATGCAGTTAATAAAATAAACCGGCCAGTGGCGTAGTTATCCACAATTGGATTTAGCTAATTGTATTCTTGAGTCATTGCATACTATGTTCCTGTATTGCTATTATCTGGTACTGCTAGGTCCTAATGTTTGACGGTATTCTGATTTCTTAGACAAGATGTGGTGGCACATCCCTTTAGCCCCAGCTCTCAGGAGGCAGAGGTAAGCAGATCTCTGTGAGTTTAAGACCATCCTGACCTACAGAATGAGTTCCAGGACAGCCAGGGCTACACAGAGAAAGCCTATCTCAAAAAAACAAAACAAAAACCACAAAAGCAACCAAACAAAAAAGGAATTCTTAGATATTTTGTACTTCTTTTTTTTTTGGCGGGGGTGGGGGTGGGGGGATGGGGGGGAGGTTTTGAGACAGGGTTTTCTCTGTATAGCCATGGCTGTCCTGGACTCGATTTGTCGACCAGCCTGGCCTCGAACTCACATCTGCCTCTGCCTCCTGAGTGCTGTGATTAAAGGCGTGCACCACCACGCCTGGCCGATATTTTGTACTTCTAAGTCATCACATCAAGAGGGAAATTGTGTGTAACTGTCTCACCTTTAGTGATGCTAAGATTTGTCAGTAAAGGTTGGGTGTGGTAGCTCCCAACTCTGGGGTGGGGGAAGGCATGGGGGAGGCAGGACCGCGAAGCTGGAGGATCTGTAAGTGCAAGGTCATCCTTGGTTACACAGACTTCAAGGGCAGCCTGAGCTACTTTAGCCCTTGTCAGGGCTCAAATCAAACACATTGGGATACAGCTAGCTGGTGATGTTCACCTGGATCCATTACTTCCTTCTGAGCTATAGTTTCCTCCTTTCGCTCTACAGCTGTGTGCCAAGTCCTTCCCTACCTCCACAAATTCTTACTAGGTCTAGTACTGTCTGAACGTTAAAGGCTGGCTTAACCGCCTTTAGTTTACAGATGTGACCGAGGACTACAGACTCCATGAAGGATTATACAGAGTTGAAGCCAGTCTGGACCATTAGAGCTCCCTGAAAAACTTGTTAGTAATGCAAACTTAGCCGGGCGTGGTGGCGCACGTCTTTAGTCCCAGCACTCGGGAGGCAGAGGCAGGAGGATCACTGTGAGTTCGAGGCCAGCCTGGTCTACAAAGTGAGTCCAGGACAGCCAAGGCTACACAGAGAAACCCGGTCTCGAAAAACCAAAAAAAAAAAAAAAAAAAGAAAAGAAATGCAAACTTGCTGACTAGTATTGCAGACTCAGCTTTTATTACTGTTTTTGGGGTGGTAGCTAATAAATGGGGGCATGGTGTGTGTGTGTGTGCGCGCGCGTGCGTGTGTGTGTGTGTTTGTGGTGTGTCTATTACCATGCCCAGATTCACCAATGTGTTATAACAGGTCTTCCCAGTAAATTATGATGCCTGCTAAAGTTTTTCTTTTTTTAACTTATTTACCTTTATTTTATGTGCTTTGGTGTTTTTTTCTACATGTATGTCTATGTGAGAGTGTTAGATCTTGGATTTCCATGTGGTACTGTGGTGCTGGGATTTGAACCTGGGTCCTCTGGAAGAGCAATCAGTACCTTTAACTGCTCTGAGCCATCTCTCCAGCCCTGACTTACTTTAGTTTTAAGCCGCTGAATGAACATCAGCTGTCCTAGGATGGCCTCAAACAATGATTTACTAAGTATAAATATATGCACAGCAGCACTGACTGCTGAGCATTATGAGGCAAAGGACAAGGACCCGCGCTAATAGGGAAGTCAGTCCACCCAGTCTATTTTATTTTATTTTATTGTTGGTTTTTCGAGACAGGGTTTCTCTGTAGCTCTGGCTGTCCTGAAACTCACTCTGTAGACCAGGCTGGCCTCGAACTCACAAAGATCTGCCTGCCTCTGCCTCCCAAGTGCTGGAATTAAAGGTATGTGCCACCGCCCAGCCACCAGTCCATTTTAATGCATAAGGCTTTTTATTTTGTCAAAACAGGGACTTGGGCTGACGAGATGGCTCATCAGTTAAGAGCACTTCTTGCTCTTGCAAAGGACAGGGGTTTGGCTTCTAGCACCTGCACAGTAGCTCACAGCTGTCTGTAACTCCAGTTCCTGGATAGCCAATACCCTCTTGATACCTTCTTTTTGATTCTTTGGCCTCCAGGCATGCATGTGGATACACACATACAAGCAACACACGTATACAATAAAATAAATACATATAGGAAACATTTAAAAAAAAAAAAAAAAAGCACCTACCTGAACTGGAAAGATGGTTCTGAGGTTAAGAGCACTGCCTGTTCCTCCAAAGGTCCTAAGTTCAATTCCTGGCAACCTCATGGTGGCTCACATCCATCTATAATGAGATCTGGTGCCCTCTTCTGGCCTGCAGGAGTACATGCAGATAGTGCATTCATATACATAAAATAAACAAATAAAATAATAAAAAAAAGAGCACCTACCTGTTGCTCTTGCAGAGGACTTGGCTTTGATTCCCAGCTCCCACATGGCAGCTCACAACAATCTGTAACTCCAGTTCCAAGGGCTCTAACTCCCTCTTCTGGTTTCTCAGGACACCAGGCAAGCACATGGTATACAAATATACACTCAGACAAAACATGTGTATATTTAAAAGGCAATAAAGAAATCCAAAATTAAAAACAAGGTCTTATTCATCGGTGGTGGTGCATGCCTTTAATCCCAGCACTTGGGAATCTAAATTCAAGGCCAGTCTGGTCTACAAGACTGAGTTCCTGGACGGCCAGGACTACACAGAGAAACCATCTCAGAATAAACAGAAAACAAACAAACAAACAAAAAACCAAGCAAACAACAACAAAAACAGGGGTCTCACGCTGCGGCTCAGCCAACCTTGAATCTGTCACTCTCCAATACCAAGCTCCCCAGTGCTGGGATTACAGCAGCCGTATGACAAGGCTGAAAGAACTCTGGTGAAAAAGTAACTAGAGATTGTTGGAGTCGGCTACGTAAGTAATCAGTGCAGGTGCTTAGATTTCAGACCCAGCCAGGAGCAGAAGTGAGCAGATCTGATTTTAGGAAAGGTTTTACTGTTGACCCTGGCTAGACCTAAAGGGGAAAGGCTTTGTGGGAGGGGGCGGCAGGGAAAGGGGGCTTGAATTTTTTTTTCTTTCTTTTTAAAATTTTAGTTTTTCGAGACAAGAGTTTCTCTGTGTATCCTTGGCTGTCCTGGACTCACTTTGTAGACCAGACTGGTCTTGAACTCACAGTGATCCGCCTGCCTCTGGGCTTGAATTTCTAAGAAGGGAGAGTGGGCATGAAAAAAGGCAAGATGCTTTAGGAGCGGCTAACTTTGATGACAACCTGGCCCTTTTCTCTTTTTCTTTCTTTCTTTTTTTCTATTTATTTGTATACAGTGTTCAGCCTGCATGTATGCCTGCACGCCAGAAGAGGGCACCATATTTCATTATAGAAGGTTGCAAGCCACCCTGTGGTTGCGGGGATTTGAACTCAGGACCTTTGAAAGAGCAGTCAGTGCTCTTAACCTTTGAGCCATCTCAACCAGCTGAATCCTTTTCTTTTCAGTCTTCTCACCAACACCCAATTCTTACGTTGCTCTCCTGGGGGTGCTGCTTCCTTTGGGTTCCTCTCACAGTTAACTTCTCACCAGTCTGTAAACACACTGGGGAGGTCACATTGGTGCGTGTGGTGTGTTGTTTGTTTGTTTTGTTTTTTAAGACAGGGTTTCTCAGTGTAGCCCTTGCTGGCCTGGACTCGCTTTGTAGACCAGGCTGGCCTAGAACTCACAGCGATCCACCTGCCTCTGCCTCCCGAGTGCTGAGATTACAGACGAATGCCACCACGCCCGGCCCACATTCGTGTGTGTGTGTGTGTGTGTGTGTGTGTGTGTGTGTGTGTGTGTGTGTGTGTGTGTGCGCGCACACTTGTACGCTGCCTGCGAGCACGGTGGTGAGTGTGGAGGACACTAGTTCCAGTTTTTGCCTCTGCCAGTGGTGCTGTGTGCGTGGAAAGGGCTGCGTCTTCAGTACACTAAACGCGTGTGTTCCAAGCGTCTGTGTAGAGATTAAATACTGCAGGCTCCGCAGCTGGGCTCAGAGGCAGTTTAGAGTGACCGTATTTAAGCCAGAGCGCAGTCGGCGGGGCGGCCGGGCGGAAGCTGAACACTAGCGGCGGCGGAAGTGCTGTTACGCACGGGCAAGATGGCGGCGCCCAGCGGGCCCTCGTTCGAGTAGGTGGCTGCTTGCAGGGACCCGCTTGTCCTCAGGCTCACCCGCAAGTGGCTCAGGCGGAGAATCCAGGAGCAAGGTGTCTGATTAATTTTTTTTCATAACCTGCTTAGGAGTCTTGGCACAGCAGTGGCTGAGGCCCCTGGGTTACACAGCTCTTCTTTTAGAGCCGCACGGACAGTCTCATGGTGGCCAACGCGGGTGATCCGAGAGGCTTAAGTACCTAGAACCTTAGGCACGGTCTCGGGACAGGTTGTGTGGCCGGAGTATAGGCTAAGATGTAAGAGGCAGTTCGAAAACCCGATAAATCCACTGTTAGTTTTCCTTAGCCTCTAAATTAATCTGTAAGAGTTATCCTTATTGTAATTCAGGATGTAATTTGTAACAAAATGGATTTTAGACAAATACCGCACCCCTGGAGTTTGTGGGGCAGTACTTTGGCTTCTTTACCTACCACGGAACTAACTTTTCATTCATTGAGGTTTATTTATATAACAGGTGCTGTGGTAGGCACTTTTCGGGCAATAATCTTTTGCTGCTGTTTTTCTTTTTTTTTTTTTTTTTTTTTTTTAAGGTTTCATGTATGTCAGGCCGACTTGAAACCCCTTATCCTCCGTCCTCCACTTCCCAAGTGCTAGGATTACGGGTGTCCAAGCCCTGTGCATTTTACGGACTTGAAACTGCTTTCGGAATAGCTTAAATAAATTGCCTTATTTTACCTTAGTAAGTAGTGGAGGTGGTGTATGATTTCTGACTTACTGATTATTAACGTTGCTGCTAAACTACCCATAACAGCCCCCTCACCTCGTGTGTGTGTGTGTGTGTGTGTGTGTGTGTGTGTGTGTGTGTGTGTGTGTACTGGGCATGAAACCAGTTATGCATGCTAGGCAAGCACACTGCCACTGACCTACACCTGAGCACACACACAGATACACAAACACGGGTGTCTCATATACTTGGAACTAACTATGCAGCCCTGAGGGCTGGCCTTGTTTTCAGCTGTCTGCCTCGCTACCTGCATGCTGTTTCCATGCCTGGACATTTATAGCCTTGTGTGCAGTCCTCTGCCCAACGTAAAATCTGAAAAAGCTTTTTTAGTGTTTTTTATTTTGGGGGGGGGGGTTTGGGAGGGCAAGGTCTTGCTATATTATAGCACAAACTGTCTTGGGACAAATTATTCCTTAAGTTACACACTCACGTGATTATTTTGACATTTATGTCCCCTTTAGCCCTTGTGTTAGGGGTGGTTTTTTTTTTTTTATACTTGCCTGGTAACTATAGTTATCACATCTGATCCTGCATAGGAGTGGGTGCAGAGTAAGGAAATACATTTTCACTGTATTCTGACCTGTCTTGCCTCTCCCTGCTTACTGTTTTCAGAAGATGTTGGTGGGGCTGGGGAGATGGCTCAGCAGTTAAGAGTGCTGACTGCTCTTCCAGAGGACCTGGGGTTCAATTCCCAGCACCCACATAGTGGCTCACAACTGGCTGTAACTCCTGTTCCAGGGGATCTGACACCCTCCCATAAACATAATGCGGTCAAACACCAATGTACATATAATAAAATAAAAAGAAGAAGATATTGGCTTACTGGGCACTCGGTTTACATTTTAGTTTTGTTACATCGTTTATGTATTTAGTGGAGGGGTAGCACACATGCCACACTGTGCTCATGGAGGTCAGAGGACAGTGCAGGAACTGGTTCTCTTTTTTCACTATGTGGGTTGGGTTGGGGGTTGAATTCAGGTTGTCTGTCTTGGCAACAAGTATCTATCTTTCTTTCTTTCTTTATTTCTTTCTTTATTTATTTTGAGACAGGTTTTCTCTGTGTAGCCTTGGCTTTCCTAGATGTAATATGTAGACCAGGCTGGCCTGGAACTCACAGAGATCCATCCACCTGCCTCTGCCTCCCAAGTGCTGGGATTAAAGGCGTGCACCACCACGCCTAGCTAAGTTTATCTTTTATCAGTGTTTTTTTTTAGTATATATACAAGGTTTTAGTATATATACAAGATTGCTACTAACATCATATAATTTGAGAAAAGTTTGAGAGTTTTGTCACCCACAGAGTGTAAACTAGCTAAATTGTCTATACTAACTTTTTGGTTGTTCTTTTGTGTTTTGTTTATTTTTATTTTTGAGACAGGGTTTCTCTGTGTAGCCATGGCTGTCCTGGAACTCACAGAGATCCTTGTGTCTCTGCCACTCCAGTGCTGGGATTAAAGTGTGTGCGTGAAAAAACTGGGTGTGGTGGCACACACCTTTAATCCCAGCACTCAGGAGGCTGAGGCGGGCGGATCGCTGAGAGTTCGAGGCCAGCCTGGTCTACAAAGTGAGTCCAGGTCAGCCAAGGTTAACACAGAGAGACCCTGTCTTGAAAAACCAGGGGGAAAAAAAGTGTGTGTGTTTTATTTTATTTACCTTTATGTGCATTGGTGTTTTGTCTGCATGTATACCTATGGGAACATGTTAGATCTTGGAGTTTCAGACAGTTGTGAGCTGCCCTGTGGGTGCTGGGACTTAAACTTGAGTCCTCTGGAAGAGGAGTCAGTGCCTTTAACTGCTGAGCCATCTCTCCAGCCCCCTGTCATGGTTTTTTGGTTTTTGTTTTTTGAGACAGCGTCTCACTGTGCAGCCTGGGCTGTCCTAGAACTAACTTTGTAGACCGTGCTGGCCTTGAACTCACGGAGACCCATCTATCTGCCTCTGCTTCCCAAGTGCAGGAATTAAACTTGTGGACACAGGGTTTCGTGTATCTCAGGCTGGCTTCTGAACCCACTGTTTAGCAAAAGTTATTTACCCTCCTGCCTTCACTCCCAAGTATTGGCTATAACTAATTTTATTAGATTGTTGGCAGGGAGGGCTGATAGAGAAAGAAATGGCAACGAGGAATGGATTCACATTAACTCATGAAAAAGGTCAAGGTAGTTAGTGTTCAGGCCTAAAGGCTGCTGTCTTGTTGCTCTTAGGGGTGAAGGAGAGGAACGCTTCTTACCCACAAAGCAGTGCCGGAAGGAGTTGCACAGAGCTTACAGCCCCAGTGTCATTATGCTGTCCAGACCAAAGCCTGGGGAGTCTGAGGTGGACCTACTGCGCTTCCAGAGTCAGTTCCTCGAGGCTGGTGCAGCCCCAGCGGTGCAGCTGGTGAAAGGAAGTAGAAGGCCTGGTGATGCTCAGGCAGACGGGCTCCCACCGCTGGACCGTCGGGATGTGGTGCAGATGGACAGTGAGTGCCTGTAGGCGAGGGCCTGAGGGGAGAGGGGTCAGCCTGAGGAGGCTAAACTCTGCTCCAACTGTAACACTGTTGCTGACATTTTTGTTTGTTTGTTTGTTTGTTTGTAAGTATTCTGTATTGTCTGTGAGAAAGGGACTCCACTGTGACTCTAGGTTGTTGAGCACAATCTGACTTTGAACTTGTGGCAATCTTCTTAGTCTCTGCAGATATTGAGCCGCCAGGTGTGCCCCATACCCAGCTCTGCAGCTCCATTATACAGATAAAGAAGCTGAGGTTCAGAGAGGTTGAATGTCGTACCCTAGACAGCACAGCTGGAGCCAGGGCCTGGAGCAGCTGGCTTCTGCTCGTTCCCTGATGGTTCCTTAGGAATGCGTGAATATACTCAACACCTGGATCCTTTTTCTTTCAGCTCTCCCAGATTTGCCCCCTGCTCTGGTTCCCGCTCCTGCAAAGAGAGCTAAGCCTAACCCTGGCCACCCCCTGCCTCAGGATGAAGACCCTGAGGAGAAGCTGAGCAGACATGATCAGCACATCACCACTGTCTTGTCTAAGATCATTGTACGCATCAGCCCAGCCGGGTGGGGGAAGGCATCCCATTTGGGAGAGAACAGGGTTTATGGGCAGAGGGTGCTGCAGAAAGCTAGACTTTAGCACCCCTCAGTCAGATTGGGGCTTGGTTAGAACCACCTAGTCTGGATCCAGCATGGGTTCGTGAACTCTTGGAATGAGGTCACGGGGTCACTGGAACAGGGTGCAGGCTGGAGAAGCTGTGCATCTTCATTGCTTTGTGTTTTGTTGCCTTCGTTGCCACAGGAACGAGATACAAGTTCAGTGACTGTGACTCTGCCTGTGCCCAGTGGTGTTGCTTTCCCACCTGTGTTCCATCGCTCACAGGACAGACAGGTAAGCAGGAGTCACCTCAGATGTAGTCTTAGTCGGGGCTTCTATTGCTGTAGCAAAATACCAGGACCAAGAGCAACTGAGGGATGAAAGGGTTTATTGATTTTTTATTTTTTTAAAAGATTTATTTATTTATTTTACATATGAGTACTCTGTCTGCATGTATACCGGCATGGCAGAAGAGGGCATCAGATCTCATTATAAATGGTTGTGAGCCACCATGTGGGTGCTGGGAATTGAACTCAGGACCTCTGGAAGAGCAGCCAGTGCTCTTAACTGCTGAGCTATCTCCAGCCTGAAAGGGTTTTTGTGTTTTTTTGTTTTGTTTTGTTTTGTTTTTGGTTTTTCAAGACAGGGTTTCTCTATGTAGCCTTGGCTGTCCTGGACTCGCTTTGTAGACCAGGCTGGCCTCGAACTCACAGCGATCCACCTGCCTCTGCCTCCCGAGTGCTGGGACTAAAGGTGTGCGCCACCACGCCCGGCGGGTTTTTGTTTTTTGTTTGCTTGTTTTGGTTTATTGTTTTTCGAGACAAGGTTTCTCTGTGTAGCCTTGGCTGTCTGGACTCGCTTTGTAGACCAGGCTGGCCTTGAACTCACAGAGATCCTCCTGCCTCTGTGTACCACCACACCTGGCTTTCAGGCATCTTTTTTTTTTTTTTTCAAGACAGGGTTTCTCTGTGTAGCCTTGGCTATCCTGGATTCACTTTGTAGACCAGGATGGCCTCTAACTTACAGAGATCTGCCCATCTCTGCCTCTCGAGTACTGGGATTAAAGGTGTGAGCCACCACTGCCTGGCACAGGCATATTCTTAATTAGTGATTGATGGGGAGGGCCCAGCCTACTGTGGGGGTGCCACCCTGGGCTGGTGGTCTTGGGTTCTATAAGAAAACAGGATGAGCAAGCCAGTAAGCAGCACCCCTCCATGGCCTCTGCATCAGTTCCTGCCTCCAGTTTCCTGCCCTGATGGAAGTGTAATTGAAAATAAACCCTTTCACCCAGGTGTGGTGGTGCACGCCTTTAATCCCAGCACTGGGAAGGCAGAGGCAGGCGGATCACTGTGAGTTTGAGGCCAGCCTGGTCTACAAGGTGAGTCCAGGACAGCCCAGGCCACACAGACATCACCATACTACCATGTCCCCGAAGGCCTACTTCCTCTGAGAAAGTGTCTTTTCTCTTTGTTCCAGAGCCTTGGTTTAAGAAGCTAAGGAAAAAACAAGTAATTAATATCAACAACTTGGGGTTTTCTCTTTGCCCTGTAGGCGAAACTGGCAGCATCAGGCAAGAGGAGCATCTTTGCCCAAGAGATTGCAGCAAGGAGGGTGTCAGAAAGCAGAGTTTCATCAGCTAAGCAAGCTGTCCCCAACCAAGACCCATCACAGGGTGAGTGCTGCTGGGCTGAAACTGCTTCAGCTTGGTCTTTTTTGTCTCTCAGAAATGTATTCTTTTTAGTAGTGATGGAGTGGGGCAGAGACAAGATCTAGTGCATGCCAGTCTGGCTTTCAACTCACCACGTAATGGAGGGTGATTCAAAATTTGTGATCTTTCTGCTGCCACCTAGACTGTTGGAAATGCAGATGTGTGCCATCATGCCCAATTTATGTGGTTATAGGGATCAAACCCAGGGCTTCCTGTATCCTAGCAAAGATGTGCGTGCAAGCAACAGAGCTCTGTTCCATCCTCAGCCTAGCAAATGTACATTTATTTCTTTTCTTTAAAAATTTTTGCTGGGAAGTGCTGGTGCATACCTTTAATTCCAGTACTTGGGAGGCAGAGGCAGGCAGACCTCTGAGAGTTTGAAACCAACCTAGTTTACAAAGCCAGTTTCAGGACAGCTAGGGCTTCACAGAGAAACCCTCTCTGAAACAAAATAGAACAAAAACAAAAAAGAAAAAGGAAAAATATACTAGTAAAAATAAAAATTCTGTCTAGATTTATTAACGTGTGCTTGTGTTTTGCCTATTCATATGTGTGTATCATGTGCACTCTCGGTGCTCTCTGAGCATAGAGAAGGACGTTAGAGTCCCCAGAACTGGAATTTGGATTGCTGTGAGTCAGCATATGGGTGCTCAGAACTGAACCTGGGACCTCTGCACCAACAGCGAGTGCTCCTAACTCCGGAGCCATCTCTCCAGCTCCCTCAAGCATACTTTTAATTGATTTTAGAAACTACTAAGGGCGGGTGAGTAATTAATTCTGCCACTAATCCTTGAAAGTTGCATCATCTACAAAATTGAAAGCCAAGGCATGCTGGGCAGTGGTGGCGCATGCCTCTAATCCCAGCACTCGGGAGGCAGAGGCAGGTGGATGGCTGTGAGTTCGAGGCCAGCCTGGTCCTCAAAGTGAGTCCAGGACAGCCAGGGTGACACAGAGAAACCCTGTCTCAAAAAACCAAAAACAAAAAACAAAAAAAAAGAAAGGAAAAAACAAAACAAAACAACCAAGGTGTGGTGCTGGAGAGATGGCCCAGTGGTAAAGAGCGAGTGCTCCTGCAGGGGACCCTCCTCTGATTGCTAAGTCCTGCGTCAGGCAGCTCACAGCTATTGTAGTCCCAACTCTAGGGGTTCCTGAGCAGTGGCACATATGTGTACATGGCATGCCCACACACAGACCCAGTACACAGACACATAATTAAAAATAAAATCAATCATAAGGAAAACCCACAGCATCATATATCATTTTACATTGCATTCGTGGCCAGATACCCAAGCCAGGCTTTCGTGTTGTGCGTGTCTTGGTGCCTTGCTCATGAAGGTTTTCATGGCACTTTCCTTGGCAGTCCCTTCCAGCTGAGGCTCATGGGAGTCTGAGGCAAGAGGATCAAAGGGCAAGGGCAGCCTGGGATACATAGCAAGACTTTTTATTGAAAGGGGAGAAGACTGAGTGGGCGTTCGAATTGTCTGGTAGAGACAGTAAAGATCGTAAGCCAGCTGGACAGTGGGGGCGCGCGCCTTTAATCCCAGCACTCAGGGAGGCAGAGGCAGGTGGATTGCTGTGAAATTGAGGCCAGCCTGGTCTATACAGTGAGTCCAAGACAGCTAAGGCTATACAGAGAAACCACGTCTTAAAAAAAAAAAAAAGATTATTGATCCAGTTTTCATGAGTGGTGTGAATGAGCAGGGAAGAGCATGAGGTAATCTGTGTCGGGTCTGATGGGAGGTTCAGGGCTGCCTTCCCATAGAAGTCTGTTGGGTTTTTTAAAAGATTTATTTATTTTATATGGATGAGTGTTTCACTTGCATGCACGCCTGGTGCCCTCAGAATTCCAAACAGAGAGTTGGATTTCCTGCACCTGAAGTTATGGGCGGCTGTGAGCCACCATGTGGGTGCCGGGAACCGACTCTGGGTCCTCTGCAAGAACAAGTGCACTGAGGCCTCTCTCTAGTCGCAGCCCCCACCTCATTAGGTCTTAAGGGAAGAATGAATGTCACCTTGCCTCCCCAGAGTGTAGGGGGCTGTGTGGTGTCCATTCTGTGTCCACAGATGCTCCAGGGCCATCACAGGTCTCAGTGAAGAGACCAGAGGATCTCGGTAGAACCAGGAGATAAAACTGACTGTGCACTTCTTTCAGGTGCTGTGCCCTGTGACACATCCTCCTCTAGGGACAGTGACAGCCAGCTTGCAAGGCCTAGCCATGGCTTCCACAGACCGAATTTGATCACAGGGAAGGGGCTCAGGAGCCAGGCAGCTGAGCAGGAAGTCCAGACCATCCATGAAGAGAATGTAGCAAGACTGCAAGCCATGGATCCTGATGAGATCCTGAAGGAGCAGCAGCAGCTACTGGCTCAGCTTGGTATGATCGCCAGGCCTTCCTGCTGGGGCAAGCTAAGCAGGGGCTGCCTCTTGCTAGGGAAGGCCTACTGTGGTGTGTGTGTGTGTGTGTGTGTGTGTGTGTGTGTGTGTGTGTGTGTGTGTGTGTGTGTGTATACACACACTCTGGCCCTCAGGTATTCTAGGCAAGTGCCTTACCACTGAGCCGTACCTCCAACCCCTAAAGGAGTAGAGGGAAGCGGTGAGCAGCTAAGGTGTGTACAAGTACAAGGCAGACATGCTGTATTTATTTATTTAGTGGCATGGGAATGGATGAGCTATATGCTGAATACTTTCATGCATTTCTTTGTCCTTAAACTGTTCCTCTACTCCTGGGAGAGATATGGTATTAACTTAATTTTACTAACAAACAAACAAACCAGGCTCTGGTGCTCAGGGCAGTGCGTGGCCTGTAACCCCAGCACTTGGGAAGCAAAGGAAGGAAGAACCGAGTTCCTCCTCAGCGACATGGCTAGTTTGAGGCCAGCCTGGCTCTGTGAAACGCTTCCTCAAGAACAGAACACATGAGGCTGATGAGACTGCTCAGAGGGCAACGGTGCTTGTGAGCAAGCCTTTTGACCTGAGCTGCACTCCTAGAACCCATGAAAAGTAGAAGAGACCTGATTCCACCGCGTTGTCCTCTGACCTCCATGCACACCGTGGCACATGATACCTCCCTACACCCCGGTACTAACTTAAAACCAAAAAGTTCTCACTGGGCATGGTGGTGCACAGGTTTAATCCCAGCACTCGGGAGGCAGAGGCAGGCAGATCGCTGTGAGTTTGAGGCCAGCCTGGTCTACAGAGCGATCCAGAACAGCCAAGGCTACACAGAGAAACCCTGTCTCGAAAAAAAAACAAAGAAGCAAAACAAAAAACCCAAAAAGTCCTCAAAGGAAAAAAATATGAGGCTCAGAAATTAAAAAAAAAAAATTCTCCACAAGTCATATAGCTTGTGGGGAGCATAGAAGGATTTACAGGGGTGGGAGGAGTGCTACAGTTGGAACCCAGGGCCTTGCACATGCTTGCAAAGGGCTTTATGTGTCCAGCCCTACAGAATGGATTGAGACACGTGTAGGATTCAATCCAAGATCAGTGCTTCTGAGTGGTCTAGCCACGCCTGCCCCATTATGTATGACTGAACTACCTGCTGTAGTTCACACTGTGCTTTATTACGGCCATACTCTCTCCTCTGGTGTAACTGTAGTACATTCTATGCCAGAGCTTTCTTCTGGTCGGCCCTGTTCCCCACTCTACACGAGTGCTTGTGTGATATGTATTCAGTTTTTAGTAAATGTATGTATGAACTGACTGAGAGAAAATGAAAGAAATTGTTTGGCTAAGTGCTTTCCTTTGAGCTCTAGTCACTTGTTCTCTCCTGCAGCCACTTGAGACTGCTGACCTGGTGGCAAGCAGAGGTTCAGGCATAGGAACCCGTACCAGAGGACTGTGGAGGGCATGGGGCATGGGGATAACCAGGCCCCAGGGGCTACACAGGTGTGGGCTGGCAGGGTCATTACCAAGCCACAGAGTGCAGGGGGCCTGGGCCAAGGCTGGGAAGCAGTTTATGTTGCTCTTGGCACCCAGAGATGGGGAGCTTTCTGCAGGGGTCAGCTGTGCAGGAGGCCAGGGTGCCCACCTCTGCTTCTGACTCTCTCCACCTCCACCCTAGACCCCGGCCTGGTTGCCTTCTTGAGATCTCATAGCCATGGCCAGGAGCGGGCAGGAACAAAGGCCTCGATGGAGCAGAGCCCAGGAAGACGCTCAGGTCCTGTCGCTAAAGAAGAGCCCGTCACGTCAGCTGCCACTAGTGAGCCCAGGACGGAGGAGAAGCTGGAGCCAAGAGCCCCAGGTTCGGAGGAGAGACACCATCTTTTTGTGGATAGGAGTAGAGAGGAAAAAGGAACCAGGTGTGGTGGTGGCACAGCCCCTCCATTCCAGCATCCTTGAGTGGCAGAGTGAGGTGGGTCTCTGTGAGTTTGAGGCCAGCCTGATGTCTATATATCAAGTTCTAGGACAGCCACGGCTACAAAAGAGAGGAGCCGACTAAGGACATGGCTCAGAGGATAAAGGTGCTTGCTCCCAAGCCTGCCAGCCTGAGTTAGACCCCTGAAACCTACGTGGTGGAAGAGAAAAACAGCTCCCACTGATTGTGTTCTGACTTGCATACACATGTGTACACACACACACACACACACACACACACACACACACACACACACACACACACACACACACACACACACACACACACCCTACCCTCATACACAGAAAACGTAGAAAAAAATGTCCTTTGTCCTTGGCCTGCTGAAGGGGAAGAGAGATGCCCTCTGCCCTTGGACATGGACTATTACTCTTCATTAGCGCCTTTCACTTAGCCCAGTCCTCATTTGCTGGTGCATGTCTTCCTGCACGCAGTGCTGTTACCACTGCTTCTGCCCACACCCAAAGGGGCAGCCAGGTGTGGCTGAGGCTGCCTACGCAGCCATCTTCCTGCTCTGGCTTTAATCCCTTTCTTTCAGTGGTGGGGGGAGGGGGAGATGGCAGGGCCAGGGGAAGGGGAGAAGACTTTGGACATGCCAGACCAGAAGCAGAGGCCAGTAGAAGCACTCATTTCCCAGAAACTAGATTATTCCATTAGGGATTAACAAAAGAGGAAATTGAGTTATGACAGCCGGAACCTGCTGCTCCTGGAGGACACTGGGCCAGGCAGGCAGGTTGAGTGGGGGTGGGGTGGGGTGGGGTGGGGTGGGGTGGGGTGAGGAAGCAGGAGGGTAGAGTAGAAGTGTTTCCACATCCTGCCCCATTGGAGTAGCAAAGCTGCCTCCTCCTCTTTGTCCCGTTGGCGTGCTCCTTCAGAGGGCTGGTTCCAGAGAGTGGACTGCTATACTTTCCTTGGCATGTGGTGCCTGTCTTCCTTTTCTGTCCCTCCTCTTCTTCCTTTTCTCCTCTTTGGACAAGTCTTTGGAGTCAGCACAAGGCTGGAGCCAGAACTGGCCGTGTCTGCTGTAGTTGAAGCATTCATCCAGTTGCCAGGGGTTGCAGCCCTCAAGCCACACCATGTAGCCATAGCCGAGGGGAGATGCTGCTAGGTTCCGTGCAGGGGCCCAGCAGCTGGGATCTTACGGACATGTGAGCTGAGCCCCTGGAGGAACACTGTGCTTCTACCTCCCTAGTACTGGCGCTGCCCGTGACCCCCCACAAAGAGTGGCTCCATATGGACACTGTTGAGCTAGAAAAGCTGCACTGGACCCAGGACCTGCCCCCGCTCCGGCAGCAGCGGACGAAGGAGGTGAGGGGGAACAGGTGGGCTGGGCTGCTGCTCTTCTGCCCAGAACTGGGGCCTGAGAAATAGTTCCTCTTGGCACTCGGCTTCTCTCCTATCACCCTGCCTGGCCCTAAGGCCACAGGAGCCCTGACCTAATCCTAAACGCCTTGAGATTAAATATGATGGAGTATGGAGGAGCCGCTGCTGCACCCAGCCCCGTCTTTTTCTTTTCCTTAGAGAATGCAGGCCCGATTCAGCCTTCAGGGAGAGCTCCTGGCACCTGACGTGGATCTGCCCACCCATCTGGGCCTGCACCACCACGGGGAAGAGGCGGAGGTAAGGCATGGGTCCCAAGGAGAGCGGGCAGCGCTTGATGGGTGTTTAACAACTGTGCAGGGAAGGAGCTCTGGCCAGCTGCCTTTGGCCTCCTGTGTGTCCTGGCCCAGCCCATGGTCTTGTGCTCACTCAGTTCCTCAGAGTTAAAATACTGTTCCTCCTACTCTGTTCTGGAACTCAACAGCCAGGCCTTGGTACTTTCCCTCAGGCCACTTCCTCCCTCATGGGGCTGCCCTCCTCTGGCCTAACTCACGCCAGCCCTTACCTTGGAACACTCCCCAGCTCTCCTTTGCTCACAGAATAAGGTCCTAGTTCCTCAGCCTGGCAGAGCAATCCACAGGCCCTTGAGCTCTGCCTCCTTTGGTCCTGTGCACCGCGCTGCTGAGGCCTCCACATGGTTCCCTGTTCTCACGGCCTAACATGGCTCACTCCAAAGGGTACCTGTATTCTATACCTGTACCCCGATTCCATGCTGGGCCACTGACGCTGTACCTGTCCACCAAGACCAATTCCTTTTCTACACCTGTCCTCTGATTGGAAATTATACATGAGCTATCATGCTTGTTAGCTTTATGTCACGATTGCTGTGCGCATGTCCTATAGTCTTCATCGCCTGAGGTTCCCGGGAGAGCGAGGCCTAGATATCACTTGTTTATCTTGCCTTTCCCTTGACACCTTCTGAGTCTTGAGGAGACACTGCCCGGTGTCTCGATTCCTTTTGACTTTTTGTCCCTGCACCAGCGAGCAGGGTACTCTCTCCAGGAGCTGTTCCACCTGACCCGTAGCCAAGTGTCTCAGCAGAGAGCACTAGCACTACATGTGTTGTCCCAGATCATCAACAGGGTGAGTGGACTTAAGGTCTGGTCCTGTCTAGCCCAGCCCATCCTTCACCCTGAGATCTCAGACTTTTCCTTTTTACAGTGGGTCAGGCTAGGGGGGAGGCAAATGCAGGCTCAGCGCCAGCAAGGGATCTGTGCACCTCCTGCCTCTCCAACAGTCTAATCCTCCTGTCCCCAAGGCCCAAGCTGGTGAGTTTGGGGACCGCCTGGAGGGCAGTATCTTGCGCCTCCTCTTGGATGCTGGTTTCCTCTTCCTGCTGCGCTTTGCCCTGGATGACAGGGTGGACAGTGTCATCGCAGCAGCCGTTCGGGCTCTTCGCACTCTGCTAGTAGCTCCTGGAGATGAGGTATGTCAGGGTAGGAGTGGGTTCAGAGGTAACAGGGCTCCGCCCCTCACCCTGGGCATGCCCTTTGCCAAGGCTTTGCAGGCAGGATAGAGAGGAGGGTGGCAGGTGGCAGCCTGGGAGCCTTGCCTCCTGCCATTGCCTCCTGCCATTGCCGTGTGTCAGGGAGGGAGAGTCTTGCCCGGTCCTAGCACCCTTTCTTGCCTTTGCGTCTCTTCCCATCTCTGCCCCTCCTCTGGCAGGAGCTCCTTGACAGCAGCTTCTCTTGGTATCACGGAGCTTCAGTGTTCCCTCTGATGCCCAGCCAGGAGGACAAAGAGGATGAAGATGAGGATGAAGAATCCCCAACAGAAAAGGCCAAGAAGAAGACCCCCGAGGAAGGAAGCCGCCCTCCTCCTGACCTGGCCAGGCATGATGTCATCAAGGTAGAGGGCAATTTGCATTCCCTTCCTTGACCTAGAGGGCAGGTTTGTTGGGCAAGAGGGGTCACCAAGACCTGGGTGTCCCCTTATATGGCAATGGGTTTCTTTCTGAGTCCTAGGGGCTCCTGGCTACCAACCTGCTGCCTCGGCTTCGCTATGTGCTGGAGGTGACCTGCCCAGGACCCTCTGTGGTCCTTGACACCCTGGCTGTGCTTATCCGCCTGGCCCGGCATTCCCTGGAATCAGCCACGAGGGTGAGAAGCAAAGGAGGGCAACAAATGGACAAACAGCCCCACGGGATCCTTTTCTTGTTTTGTTTTATGGTGGTTTTTGTTTTTGTTTTTGTTTTGTTTTGTTTTTCACTTTTTGTTGGTGGTGGTTTTTTGGTTTGGTTTTTTTGTTGTTGGTGGTGGTTTTTGTTTTGTTTTGTTTTGTTTTGTTTTGCTTTTGATTTTCAAGACAGGGTTTCTCTGTGTATCCTTGAATGTCCTGGACTCACTTTGTAGACCAGGCTGGCCTTGAACTCACAGCGATCCTCTTGCTTCTGCCTCCCAAGTGCTGGGATTAAAGGCGTGCACCATCACTGCCTGGCCTGGGGCTGTTGTTTTGAGATAGGGTCTCAAGTATAGCTCAGGCTGGCCTAGAGCTCACTGTGTAGCTCAGGCTGGCCTGACTTGTGGAAATCCTTTCTCAGCTTCCTGAGTCCTGAGATGATAGCATATGCTGTGGTCTATGCCCAGATGGTGGCCCTCATCTTGCTCCTCTCTGCCTCCCTTTTCCTCCTGTCTCCTGCAGGTTCTGGAGTGTCCTCGGCTATTAGAGACCATAGTTCAAGAGTTCCTGCCTACCAATTGGTCCCCCATTGGGGTGGGGCCTACTGCCAGTCTGTACAAAGTGCCTTGTGCTGCTGCCATGAAACTGCTTAGAGTCCTGGCTTCAGCTGGGAGAAATATTGCTGCCCGGCTGGTAAGCAGAGTGCAGGGCGAGAGATGGAGGGCATAAGGCAGGGCTGGTTTGGCCTGGGTTAGGCATGACCCCTGAACTCTGGATAGCTACCTCATCCCATCCTCCTCTTCCTCTCTGGTCCAGTTGCTTAGAAACTGGTCACCTGGGTCTGTTGGGCCTGATCTGGTGTCATGATGTGGGGAGGGTTCCTGACCCCAACGGTCGGGAGGTGCTGCATGCAGACAGTGCTCATCACACCTGCAGCCAAGTAGAAAAGTGCCAGCAGGGAGCACGCTGGCCGGTGAGGTGGCTCAGCAGGGAAATACTTGCTGCTAAGCCTGATAACCTGAGTTCAGTCTCTGGAACCCACGTGGAAGGAGGAGGAGGAGGACTCTTTCCATATGCACTTCTGACATTCGAGCACCTGTAGCCCCAAATCAATGCTAAAGAGGAAAAGATTAAGGAGGGAGTCAAGATTCCCTCACCTCTGCCCAGAGCCATAGGCCCTGCGGCATCATGGGGACTTAGACCAGGAACAGCTTGAGCCTCTTTCCAAGAGACCCGGGACTAGCTGCATGACCCCGACGCCCACACCGTCTCTTCTCCAGCTGAGCAGCTTTGACGTCAGGAGCCGTCTGTGCCGATTCATAGCTGAAGCTCCACAGGAACTGGCCCTGCCACCTGAGGAAGCAGAGACACTGAGCACCGAGGCCTTCCGGCTGTGGGCCGTGGCTGCCTCCTACGGCCAGGGCGGTGACCTTTACAGGTTAGGCAAGGACAGGCTCCTCACAGTGCCCTGCTGCTGACCTGCCGCTTCCCTCCAGCTTTGTTCAAGGTCCCAAGGGGAGGCCAAGAGCGTGAGGGATGTCTGCTGGGTGTGAGCCTGCCTGGGAGCTGGGACCTACCTGCTGGGGAAATCAGATGTCAGTTCCCGGGGGTGGGGGGCAACCTTGAAGATTTGTCTTTGCCACTTTTCAGGACCTAGCCTCGCACACACGTCTCTGTGCTGGGGCTCTCTCCCTCCTCCTCTTTCACCAGCCTGAAGCTCCTGGCAGGTTGTGCTTTGCGCCTTCATCATGGTCTCTTCACACAGTGAAGCCAGTTGTGTTTTCCCAGGGAGCTGTACCCAGTGCTCATTCGGGCCTTGCAGACGCTGCCTACAGAGCTCAGCACTCGTCCCCCACAGCCCCTGTCCATGCAGCGGATGGCCTCTCTGCTCACACTTCTTACCCAGCTGACCCTGGCCGCCAGCAGCACACACCCTGAACCCACTAGGTAGGCCAGTTCCAAGCCTGCCAGCAGGCACGGCCAGCAGCCACCCTAGGACAGATGGGAATGCCCCTCCACAGGGAGGGTGGCAGTTGCTGAGGGGAGTAAGGCGGCCAGACCCTTACCCTGCCCCTTCTGGCACTCCTGCAGTGGCTCTGCTGAGTCCTGTGTGTCAGCCACACCTTCCTCAGTCACCTGGACGCAGGTGTCTGGACTTAAGCCACTGGTCGAGCCATGTCTGAAGCAGACCCTGAAGTTTCTACCCAGACGTGATGTGTGGGGTGCCCTGGGCCCAGTGCCCAGTGCCTGCCTTCTGTTCCTGGGTGCCTACTACCAGGCCTGGAGCCAGCAGGTGAGTGCAGCCTTCCTTCACTGGAGCCCTACCCACTTTCTCCTGTCCCTACTCCACTTCCCCTCTTCTCTACTGCCACCTTCCCCACTGCGCCCCTCTTCTGTGGCTTTGGGAGTAGGTATTTGTAGATGTGGTGCTGAGCGTGGAACCCAGAGCCTCACACACCCTAGACAGTCGCCTCTCTGCTGAGCCCTACCCTCACCTCTGCACTCCTACTTGTCTTTTCTACTTCTCTTTCCCAGTGGAGCCTTCAAGAATCATGTTGCTGGGATCCTGAGCAGCAGCCCAGCTTCTGTCTATGCTCCTCAGGCACCGTAGATGTTGTGTACTAGAGCAAGCTCAGGGCTGTCCCTCCTTCAGCAAGGTCAGGCTGTGGAAGCTTCCAAACAGATTTGTTTTTGAGACCCTTAGCATGGTAGGAGTGGTCTGGGTATTTAGGGCTAGGAAAATGGGTATTTTGGTCCATCGGTTCAGTGAACACCTTGGTCCTCCAGTCAAGCGTGTGCCCAGAAGATTGGCTTCAGGACATGGAGTGCTTGTCGGATGAGGTCCTACTGCCACTGCTGAGCCAGCCTTCTCTGGGCAGTCTGTGGGATGCCTTAAGGTATGTTCTGTGTAGGCAGCTGGGGAACTGTGGGATGGAGGCAGCTCCCCCCCCCCCCAGAGGGGGCTCCTGGGTCTCCCCAATCCATCCTAGGATGTGGCCCTTCAGGGGCCTAAAGGAACCCAAATTCCCAGCAGGGAGCAGCCCTGGGCTCCCCTCAGCACTGCATTCTCCCTGCAGGCCCTGCTCCCCGCTCTGCAATCCGCTGTTTTGTGCTTCTGCCCCTGAAGCTCTCCCCAGCCTTGTGTCACTGGGCTGTGCAGGAGGTTGTCCCCGTCTCAGTGTGGCTGGCTCAGCCTCACCCTTCCCGTTCCTCACCGCCCTCCTCTCTCTTATCAACATTCTGGTCCGGACCCACAAGGGCCTTTGTGGACAGGTAAGCCTTGATGCTGGGGACAAGGTAATAGGGGTAAGAAGGGGGAGGTGTCAGGAAGAAAGATGGCCTCTTTTTTTCTGAGTGGCTGGGAGGGGGCAGCGATCTGGGGAGCCCTAGAACACATCAGAGTCAATTTCCAGATCTGAACAGACGTGTTTCCTCAGCTGGCCGCTGTGCTGACTGCACCAGGACTCCAGAACTACTTTCTCCAGTGTGTGGCTCCTGCGCCTGCCCCACAGCTCACACCCTTCTCTGCCTGGGCCCTGCGCCACGAGTACCACCTGCAGTACCTGGTGCTCTCCCTAGCCCAGAAAGCGGTGGGTCCCTGTGTGCAGGGTCAGCCCCACCCCATGCTCTCGCCTGCCTCTCTGCTGCCTGTGCTCTTTCTACTGGGCCATGCAGCTCGACGTTAGTCCGTATTCCCTGGTTTCCAGCTTCCATCTTTCTGTCCATCCCCTCACTCTTCTCTGCTTTGTGCTCTCCCCGCTGCCCTCCCTGTACTGACCACTGCCTTGTCTTTCTCCTCTAGGCAACAGCACAGCCAGAGGCAGCAGCCAGAACGGCTCTCCACCATGCTCTGGCCTTGATCCTGCTGAGCCGCCTGCTGCCAGGAAGTGAGTACCTTGCCCAGGACCTGCTGCTGAGCTGTGTGTTCCGACTGGACTTCCTGCCGTAAGTCCAGGGGCTTCAGGCTTCCGGGGTTTGGCACTTTTGGATGCTGCTAATTTTTATTAACAAGGCAGCATCTTGGAGCCAGGAGACCTGGGTTTTAGTCTCTTTCCTTCACGTATTATATTTATTTTGTTATTCCCTCAGTAAAGTGAAGATGGGCTACTAACCTTTATTCCATCTGATAATGGGCCCTGCATGACAGTAGCTAAGAAACTGTTACAGGCCAGGTGGTGGTGGCGCACGCCTTTAATCCCAGCACTCGGGAGGCAGAGGCAGGTGATCGCTGTAAGTTTGAGGCCAGCCTGGTCTACAAAGCAAGTCCAGGACAGCCAAGGCTACACAGAGAAACCCTGTCTCGAAAAACCAAAAAAATGGGCCTGAGAGATGGCTCAGAGATTAAGAACACTGACTGCTCTCTTCCAGAGGTCCTGAGTTTAATTCTCAGCAACCACACGATGGCTCATAGCCATCTGTAATGTGATCTGACGCCCTCTTCTGGCCTGCAGGTGTACATGCAGACAGAGCCCTGTATACATAATAAATAAATACATCTTAAACAAAAACAAAAACAAACCTGTTACATAAGCTAGGGACAGAGTTGAACAGTAACACACCTGTTGACACGTGAGGCTGGGACTCAAGGGACGCCTGGCCTGCTGATACACGCCTGTGGTCCCAGCACTTGCCCTCTGTCCCATCTCCTAACTGCCGTGCAGTACTGTGGAATGAGAGGCTGTGAGGGCAGCAGAAAGGCGCAGGATTGACTGCGGCAACCCTGGAGAACAGGGACAGCTGTCTGTGTGCTGTGGCTCCAGCCTCAGTTTTGGCTTTTGGTTCCTGTTACAGGGAAAAAGCATCAGGGGGTCCAGAGGCAGCTGACTTCTCTGATGGACTGTCCTTAGGGAACAGTGGGGAGCCTCAGTGTAGACGAGGAGCTCTCCTCGTTCAAGCTTGCCGGGAGCTCCCCAGCATCCGCAGCTGCTACCTGGCCCACTGTTCCCCAGGCCGCGCCGGGCTGCTGACCTCCCAAGCCTTGTACCGTGGGGAGCCGCTGCAAGTCTCAAGCCTGCTACTGCCTGTGCCCAAGGGGCCACTGCTGCCCACTGACTGGCCCTTCCAGCCGCTGATACATCTCTACCACCAGGCTTCAGATATTCCCTCTGGGCTGCCTGCTGCTGACACTGTAGGCATCGCCACGCGGGTCCTACAGTGGGTGCTCGTTCTAGAGAGCTGGCGCCCTGAGGCCCTCTGGGCTGTGCCTCCTGCCGCCCGCCTGGCACGGCTCATGTGCGTGTACCTGGTGGACAGCGAGCTATTCCGAGAGACTCCCATACAGCACCTGGTGGCAGCTCTTCTGGCACAGCTCTGTCGGCCCCAAGTCTTGCCAAGCCTCAACCTGGACTGCCCGCTGCCTGGCCTGACCTCTTTTCCTGACCTCTATGCCAGCTTCTTGGACCATTTTGAGGCCGTCTCCTTTGGGGACCATTTGTTTGGTGCTCTGGTCCTCCTTCCTCTGCAGCGTCGGTTCAGTGTCACCTTGCGCCTCGCCCTCTTTGGGGAGCATGTGGGAGTTTTGCGTGCACTTGGCCTGCCTCTGACTCAGGTATGTGCTCAGTCTGTCGAGGCCTGCCTAGGGCCCCTGCACTAGACCCTGGGACGGCCCTGTGTGGTGTGAGGCCTGCCTAGGGCCCCTGCACTAGACCCTGGGACGGCCCTGTGTGGTGTGAGGCCTGCCTAGGGCCCCTGCACTAGACCCTGGGACGGCCCTGTGTGGTGTGAGGCCTGCCTAGGGCCCCTGCACTAGACCCTGGGGCGGCCCTGTGTGGTGTGAGGCCTGCCTAGGGCCCCTGCACTGGACCCTGGGCGGCCCTGTGTGGTGTGAGGCCTGCCTAGGGCCCCTGCACTGGACCCTGGGCGGCGCTGTGTGGTGTGAGGCCTGCCTAGGGCCCCTGCACTGGACCCTGGGCGGCCCTGTGTGGTGTGAGGCCTGCCTAAGGCCCTCATTGTACTTCTTTGAAGGTATCAAGACGGTAGAGAAGAGAAGGGCTCTTACCACGGTATCTGACGGGTTAGGCATTCAGATTATTAGTGTTTGTTTTTCTTTTTCAAGACAGGGTTTCTCTGTGTAGCGTTGGCTGTCCTTGAACTCCCTCTAGAGTCCAGGCTGGCCTCGATCTCAGATCCACCTGCCTTTGCCCCTGGTGCTGGGATTAAAGGCTGCGCCCGGCAGGGATGCGTGTTGTTCACAAGGTTTGGCTTCTGCTTGTAAACTCCTACAGTCTGAATGAAAATATGCTAAAACCGAAACCAAAAATCATAGTTTGCTATTTTGTTTTGTGTTATTGAGACAGGGTTTCTATGTGTAGCTTTGGCTGTCCTGGAATTCGCTCTGTAGATCAGGCTGGCCTGGAACGCACAAAGATCCACCTGCCTCTGCCTCTCTGAGTGCTGGGATTAAAGGCGTGCGCCACCACCCGGCAAAATCATAGTTTTGCTTTTCTGTTTTTTCGAGACAGGGTTTCGCTGTGTAGCCTTGGCTGTCCTGGGCTCACTTTGTAGACCAGGCTGGCCTCGAACTCACATCGATCCACCTGCCTCTGCCTCTTGAGTGCTGGGATTAAAGGCGTGCGCCACCACTGCCTGGCTTAAATCATAGTTTTTAATTACTCAGATTCTTGGCCTGTTAAATCAGAATTCAGAGAAAAATTTAAAAGATCAGCATGGACATCCCTTAAGGAAAAGGTGTTTGGAGGAGAGAGGTTGACCTGATGTTAAAGTTTGGGGAGAATTTGATTTTTTTGAGCGATTTCTCTGGAGCGCTTGCCATGAAGTGAAGTTGTAAGAGTGATCAGGTCAAAGGTCAGCCCACAAGTAAAGAGAACCAGGCCTGGTGACAGAGGCCTATAACCCAGTCTCTCAGGAAGCTGGGGTTAGAAGTTCAAGGACAGCCTGGGCTCTACAGACTTCTAGTCCAGTCTAGGCTACAGACCAGACAGTCTGCATAGCAACAGGTGCTAAGGATGCTAGCTCAGCTTTATAGAGCCAGCTGCCATCCCAGCCCCACATTTGATCAAAGGAGTAAGGCAAAGAAACAGAACAGGGTACCCAGTGTCCTCAAGTTCTGGTGCATGCATGAGCATGTACACCTGCACATAAATTTTAAAAATTTAAAGAATTTTATAGTTACCCATAATGTTTTTATTTTTATAAGTTTTAGAGTTAGTATAGTGGCACATACCTTTTATTTTATTTTCCTTTTTGGATTTTTTGAGGCAGGGTTTCTTTGTATGTAGCCCTGGCTGTCCTAGAATTTACTTTGTAGACCAAGCTAACCAGGAATTCACAGAGATCCCCCTGGCACTGCCAGGCATGGCTCAATGCCTTTAATTCCAGCACTTGGGAGACAGAGGCAGGTGACTCTCCGAGTCTGAGGCCAGCCTGGTTTACATAGATGTTCAGAGCCAGAGCTACATAAAGACCCTGTCTCAAGAGGAAAAAAAAGTTTTTGAGGCAGCGTCTTCCTTTGGAACCCAGGCTGGCCTTAGTCTCTCAGTTCCCCTACCTTAGCCTCGTGTGAGTTCAGGGATGACACACATGCTTCCACTCCCAGCTCAACAGAGATCATTTTTATTTGTGTTTTTGTAGTCTCTTGAATACTTGTATATTTTTATAAAATTGGAATTACTGCAGAATGAATTTTTTCATTTAACCTTAAGTACTTGCCATCATTAAATACTCTTTAAGAATTCAATACTGGAGCCAGGTGTGGTGGCACACGCCTGTAAGTAATCCTAGCACTCGGGAGGCAGAGGCAGGTGGATCGCTGTGAGTTCGAGGCCAGCCTGGTCTACAAAGTGAGTCCAGGACAGCCAAGATTACCACAGAGAGACCTTGTCTCGCAAAACCAAAAAAAAAAGAATTCAATATTGCCAAGCATAGTGGCACACACCTGTAAGTAATCCCAGCACTAGGCAGGTTGAGGCAGACAGATTGCTGTGAGTTCAAGGCCAGCCTGGCCTACAGAGTTCCATGACAGCCAGGGCTACACAGAGCCATGTCTCGAAAAACCAGGAAAAAAAAAATCAGGTGTGTGTGTGTGTGTGTGTGTGTGTGTGTGTGTGTGTGTGTGCTCGCGCGCACTGGAAATGGAACCCAGGGCCCTATGCATCTATGCTCAGGCTCTGAGCCATGCCCCAGCGCTAGTCTTTGCTCTTTAGCTCTCATCCATGCACTAAGGAAGGGAGGTGTCGTTTTAGGACCTGGCCTCTGCCCTTAGGTTCCATGTGACCAACAGTCACTGTTGCTGCTGCCGCACATTTTCACCCTGGCCCTCAACATCTCATTTCCCTCTGTCACAGCTGCCTGTGCCTCTGCAGTGCTACACAGAGCCTGCTGAAGACAGCCTGGCTCTCCTTCAGCTCTACTTCCGGGCCCTGGTTACTGGCGCACTCCGCCCACACTGGTGCCCTGTCCTCTACACTGTAGCTGTGGCTCATGTCAATAGTTTTATCTTCTCCCAAGACCCAAAGAGCTCAGTAAGTCACATCCCTCCCCTCAGAGGGAGGGAGGACGCTGGTGGGCCAGTGGGGATGGGGTGAGGGTTAAGCAAGCTGGCTGTGCAGGCCCTGGCTTAGCTCCCGTGTTTGCTCCTAGGATGAGGTGAAAGCTGCCAGAAGAAGCATGCTGCAGAAAACATGGCTGTCGGCAGATAAGGTAGTGTTGTGGGTATGAGGAAGGTCAAAGCTACAGGGGCTGAGGAATCAAACCTCAACACACTTGGTGGTTTTGCCCTTTCTTACAGGGGCTGCGGCAGCATCTCCTCCACTATAAGCTCCCCAACTCCAGCCTCCCGGAGGGCTTTGAGCTGTATTCCCAGTTACCTCTCCTGAGGCAGCAGCACCTTCAGACGTTGCCCACCGAGGTGCTCCAGAAAGGAGTGAAGACGTAGGGCACTTGCCACCAGCTGGAGACGAAGGTTCTCCTGGGGCGGCAGAGCTCTGCTCATGCAGAAGAGCGTTGTGTTGTAAGGGGAAGTGGGAGACAAAGGAACACAAGGCTTGCCTTCCCGAGGGCAGCCACGGCTACACAGAGAAACCCTGTCTCGGAAAAAAGAAAAAACAGAAGGAACTCTTATTACTGGAGCTCAGGATCTGGGGCTTCTGAGGGCTGTGCTAGTGTGGAGGGTGGCTTTGCGATTTACTCCATGGTGGGCACAGGACAGTCTGAGTACAGCTGTCCTCACCCACCTCCAGCCTTCACCAGGCCAGCGTGTATGGTTGCCCTGCTACACAGGAAATAAATCCTTTTCTAGTCTAACTGATCTGGACTGGTTTTTGTCATTTCAGAGTTGGTAGCAAGGTCGGATTATCTTGAAGAGAGGTGGGAGGTAAAAAAAAAATCTCCATCTGGGGACAGCAAATGTGTGTCCTGGGAGTTTGTGACAGTGACAATGCTCTCGGGAGAGGGTGTGTTCCTGGAGAACTCTGCAGGCCCCTGGAAATGCAGGGTGAAGCCAAATGCCAGCCGGATGGAGTGCTCTTCATACGCCGTTCTCAGTGGCCTTTTCTTCTTTAATGTGTGTGGATGGATGGATGGATGGCATGTGAACAGAGCAGGAAGATGATTGGATCCCCCGGAGCTGTGGTTGTAGGTGGCTCTGAGCTGCCTGCCGTGAGCACTAGAAACCACACGTGGGTGCACTTAACCCCATGCTGTCCTCCAGCCCCACACAGTGGACTTGCCTTAGCAGCACTATGACTGGGGAGAGTAGAGCAAAACAAAAACTGTCTTATTTCATTTTATTTACACCACTGCGCTCAGCTTTTTAACTTTTAAGTTACATTTTATTCAGTGTGTGTGTGTGTGTGTGTGCGCGTGCGTGCATGCGTGCGTGTGTTTATGTGTGTGTGTGTGTGTGTGTGTGTGTGTAAGGGGGTGAGGGTCAAAGAGGCACTTAGAGGCGTCTCTTTTCTCCTTCTATCCACTATGTGGGCTCCAGGGATCTAAGGCCATCAGGTTTGGCAGCAAACACCTTGTTGAGCCATCTCACTGGCCCTATATGTTATTTTCTACAGGGTCTCATGTAGTTCAGGATGTAGCTCAGGCTGACTTTAACTCCGTATGTAGCTTAGGGTACCATTGAGCTGATCTTCCTGCCTTTAGCTCCAAAGTGCTGGGATTATAGGCATGTGTCATCACACTGCTTGCTTTTTGGCTTTTCTTTTCTTTTCTTTTTTTTAAAGATCTATTTATTAAGTATACAGTGTTGAGACTGGAGAGATGGCTCAGAGGTTAGGAGCACTGTCTGCTCTTCCAAAGGTCCTGAATTCAATTCCCAGAAACCACATGGTGGCTCACAACCATCTATAGTGAGATCTGGCACCCTCATCTGTAGTGAACATGTACATGCAGGCAAAACACTTGCTGTTCTTCCAAAGGTCCTGAGTTCATTTCCCAGCCAACCATATATAATGAGATCTGGTGCCCTCTTCTCGTGTGCAGGCACACATGCAGGCAGAGTACTGTATAAATAATAAATCTTCTAAAAAATAATAAAATACAGAAATGTTATGGGAATACAGTTTTGTTAAATTCTAGCTGTGGAATATGGAGCTGCTTCAGATTGTCCACAGCAGTTTATAATTTGCCTCTTGCTCTATCAGGGACATGATTTTTTGCCAGCTGCAGATAGTTTTGCACGTGTATGACATTTGGAATTCTGGGGACTCTTGGGAGAGTACCAATATAAATGCTAGAGCCCAGAGGGGGAGGGGGATGGCGGCTGCTGTCCCTCCTCCTGCTGCTATTGCTGGTGGCTGTTGCAGTTTGTCAAGTGGTCACACAGGAAGAGATAAGAAACTGAAAACCCAGAAGATCAAACTTGACATAAGGAACTCGATGCCCCCGATCAGCAGGAAGTAGTCTTAACAACAATTTCCCTTCCCCTCTAGCTTTTCTCTCCTTCCTAGTGTTGGGGGGTTGGAAGGATGGAAGAGAGTGAGGAACCCAGAAACACTGGCTACAACTATGTGCATAGATGTTTTGCCTACATGTATGTCTGTGCATCGTGTGTGTGCCTGATGCCCCTTTGGAGACCAAATGAGGACATCAGATGCCCCTGAAACTGGAGTTACAGATGTTTGTGACCCATCATGTGGGTGCTGGGAATTGAGCCCTGGTCCTCTTAAAGAGCAGCCAGTTGTCTTAACTGTTGAGCTTGCAAGTCATCAGGAGAGGTCCACTATGGCCCTGTCACTGGTGTTTGGTTATGTTTTTTTGAGACAGGGTTTCTCTGTCCTAGACTCACTTTGTAAACCAAGTTGGCAATTCAACTTCAGCCTTCAGGTGTTAAGACACAGGCCTCAGCCATGAACTTTTTGTTGTTGTTTGGTTTCTCTGTGTAACAGCTCTGGTTGTCCTGGACTTTCTTTGTAGACCAGGCTGGCCTTGAACTCACAGAGATCCTCCTGCCTCTGCCTCCTGAGTGCTGGGAGTGTGCCACCATGGCTCAGCCATGAACTTTTTAAAAAAACATTTATTTATTATGTATACAATGTTATGTTCTTCTGCATATACCCATGCCTGCCAGAAGAAGCAGCAGATCTCACTATAGGTGGTTGTGAGCCACCATGTGGTTGCTGGGAATTGAACTCAGGACCTCTAGAAAAGCAGTCAGTGCTCTTAACCTCTAAGCCATCTCTCCAGTCCTCAGCCATGAACTTTCTAAAACCCAGTATATGTTTATTGGGATGGTTCTCCCTGATTTTTTTTAATGGATACTCTTTTTTAATTAGTTTTTTTTTTTTAATTTCCTGTGCATTGGTGTTTTGCCTACATCTGTGTGAGCATGTCAGATGCCCTGGAACTGGAGTTACAGACAGTTGTGAGCTGCCATGTGGGTACTGGGAACTGAACCTGGGTCCTTTGGAAGAGTAGTGAGTGTTCTTAAGCACTGAGCCATTTCTCCAGCCCTGTTCTCCCTCATCTTGATGCAGAAGCTCTTAGTGTGCTCCCTCCCTAAGGAACATCCTCCTGTAACCCCTGTTTTCCCTTTTGTAGGCCAGCAGATGACAGGGGGGCAGAGAACACACAAGTCTATCTGTGCAGGGCTGATGACCATGGGGGATTTTGGTATCCTGACTGGTTCACACCCATGAAGTAGAAATTAGCACTACTACCAGGTGACGTCCTATCTCTTTCCTCTTTCCTTCTCTAGATGGTTGAGGAAATCCTTTGCTAAAGATTTATTCTGAGGGTTTTAGAGATGGATCAGTGGTTAAGAGCCCTGTCTGCTATTCCAAAGGACCCAGGTTCAATTCCCAGCACCCACATGGCAGCTCACAACTGTAACTCCAGTCAAGGGTTCTGACACATTCATACTAATGCACATAAAATAAAAAAAGAAAGAAATTATTTTTAAAAAATATTTTTTCTTGTAGGGAGGTTCTATTTTGTTTTTTGCTTTTCTTTTCTTTTCTTTTCTTTTTTTCCGTTTTTGGTTTTTGGTATTTGTTTGTTTCTGTTTTTGTTTTTTGAGACAGGGTTTCTCTGTGTAGCTCCTGCTTGTCCTGGACTCCCTTTGTAGACCAGTCTGGCCTTGAACTCATGAAGATCTGCCTGCCTCTTCCTCCTGAGTGCTGGCGTGTGCTACCACCACCAGGCTTTTTTGTTTTGAGGGAATTAGTAATAATCCCACTGCCTCAGCCTTCTAAGTGCTGGAATTACAGGCATGAACCACTATGCCTAACTTAATGTGAGCACTTTGAACAAAAGATAGAGGGCACAATATGCACACGACCAGAAGGCTGATTCTAGTGGCCCTCTCAGTGTGTGGCATCTTGTGGCTTCAGAAGTTTCATTCCGTGTGGTTTTGTAGGCAGTGGACTGTGGCTGCACTGGTCTGCATTGCCTAAGGATGCCAGCTCTTGATTCTTTTGATCTTTGTAAAATTTCCATTAGCTTCTGAGAGAAGGTCTCATGTAGCCCAGGCTGGCACCCAGTTTGAAAGCAGAGGATAAACTTGAACACCAGTTCCTGTCTCCACTTGGCAGGTGCTGGATTGTAAGTGTGAGCTATCCTGCAAGTCTTCTGACACCCTGTCCAGTCATGGCAGTAAGGAGTTGTGCACAGGACAATGGAACTGTGTGCAACAAACCCAGAAAGTGGTGTCTCTGAGGTACTGGATGTTCTGCCTTGTCAGAGGGCAAGCAATAATGCCTTAGTGGGGACAGTTTATAAATTGTTTCCTGCAAGGCATGGCACCATGTACCATTAATCCCAGCACTCAGGAGGTAGAGGCAGGTAGATCTTTGGATGCCACCCTCATGTGTGAACACACACACACACACACACACACACACACACAAAAACCACTGTCACCAATAAAGCCGTTCACTCTGATCCTGTCCTGAAAACCATAGAAGCCACTGCCAAGTGCTAGGATGAGGCTTCCTGCTGACCAGGCTGCTATCTCAAAGGAATAGAGGAGGGCCAACTTGTTCTCCTACCATGACCTCACCCTAATTGTTGAGGCTGCCAGTAGATGAGCCAGTGGTTGGAGACTGAGAGCCCCTCTGTGGAAGTTCAGCAAGGCTCCTCCCGGAAGCTTGGAGACCGAACTGCCCACATGCCCCGCCTTCTCCTCCTATTTTCTCGGGTCTGATGTGGGTGTAGCCAGGCCAACTAGACGTAGTGGTAATGGCTACTATAAGCTTCAGGCAGGGCCGAGAGTTCTGAACCATCATCATCCTGAGCTGGAAGCGAGGGATCGAGCGATGGGCTGCTCCTGCCAGCTGCTGTTGTGGCTGGGAGCTGCCGGTAAGTGCTGTCTGGTGATGGGGGTATTAGTCAAACAGAGACACTTAGACTGCGTTAGCGACAGACCAGGTCTCAATGGCTCCTTCTAAGGAGGCCTCGTGCTTCTAGAGCGCAGCAAGAAAGGTTCGGAGCACGCCCAAATCTAAGAATCGCCTGGGAGTAAGGACACCAATCTAAATGGAGGAAAGGGCGTGGGTGCTGTCGGGCAGCGATGCAGCCCCCAAGTCAGTCACTCATTGAGAAGAAGCCCGGAATGGAGAGGCTGGTATGCGCAGTCACCTTGCAGGGCCCATGCGACCCAGCTGGGTGGTGGTAGGCATCTGGCTTCAGGCTCTAAGTGCACCAGCTGGGTCGCATTAGGGGTGTGGCTGCAAGCAGTATACTGTTGAGTGGCTATCTTTTGTCTCCTCTGTCATATTCTGCACTCTCTTCTAACTCCTCTTCCTCGCTGTCACCTTTCAGGAACTATTCTTTGCTCCAACTCGGAGCTCCAGGCACCTTTTTTAACATCCTCGCCTTTGCTAGTGCTGGTCCCCAATTCCCAGGAGGAGAAAGTGACCCCCAGGCCCAATATATCGGAGCCAGCTTTCCTCCCAAGCCCTCTAGGTGAGCTTCAGGCTCCTCCCTTTTCTTCCATCGCCAACTCGAGATCCCTAGGCCTGGACAGTACTCGACTCTTTCCTTCTCCCTTGCACCTAGGCACGCGGGGGCCTTGGGTGTTCAACACCTGTGGTGCCAGCGGCCGGAGGGGACCCACACAAATACAGTGCGACGGGGCGTACGCAGGAAGTAGCGTGATGGTGACAGTGGGGGCTGCCGGGCCGCTGAAAGGCGTGCAGCTGTGGCGGGCTCCAGACACCGGCCAGTATCTGTAAGTGCAGAGAGGGTGGCAGTCGCCCGCCAGGGCAGCAGGTCCCAGAGCCCCACCACTTCTCGTCTTAAAATATTCCTCAGCAATGCCTGCTGTCAGTCAGCCACTTCGACTGTCTGTCCTACCAAGCGAAACCACGAGAAGTGTAGCAACCGCCCGAGCTAACGGGTAGCTGGGATCCTGTTATAAAGACAGGACAGCCGCCTAATCGACGGTGGCTTCGGGGTTTGACTTTTCCCGTCACCTCTATTAGTACCCCTGAAATACGTGTGGAACCTAACTGTAAACTCAGTCCATCACGCTAAACCCCTTAGGAAGTTTCCCGGCCTCGGGTTTCCGACCTCTCAGTTCACCCCTGGACCCGGGACGCCGAACCCAGCGCCCTCTTCCCGCAGGATCTCCGCCTACGGAGCGGCGGGCGGCAAAGGCGCCAGAAACCACCTGTCCCGGGCGCACGGCATCTTCCTCTCGGCAGTGTTCTTCCTTAGTCGCGGGGAGCCGCTGTACATCCTTGTGGGGCAGCAGGGCGAGGACGCCTGTCCCGGAGTAAGCGGGGAGCGTGGGAAAGGGGCGCCCGGGCAGAGAGCTGGGGAAGGCGTCCTTGGTACCTGGACCCCCGCACGGGTAGAACAGAGTCCGCCATCACGCTCATTTCTACTTTGGTGCTACTCAGGGGAGCCCCGAGAGCCAGCTCGTCTGTCTAGGAGAGTCTTGGGCCACTGGAGAGCATGCGACGACGGATGGGACCGACAGGATCCCAGGCTGGAGACGCTGGGCCGGCGGGGGCGGAGGTGGCGGGGGCGCCACCTACATTTTCCGGGTAGGTGCACCGGGTGCTGGTCGCTTCGACCCCGAGCTGGGCGTTAGTGTCCAGGCCCCTCTGTCTGTCTGGGTTCTCGGGTTCTCGGGGGGTCGGTACCCGGGCGCGGCCCTTGACCTGCCACTGGCCCCGCAGCTACGCGCCGGGGAGCCGGAGCCGCTGCTGGTGGCGGCGGGAGGCGGCGGGAGGGCCTACTGGAGGCGACCGGACCGAGGCCGGACTCAGGCGGCCCCCGAGAAGCTGGAGAACCGCCCCGCGGCGCCCGGGAGCGGCGGGAGGGGAGGCGCGGCAGGTGAGCGCGCGGGGCGGCCGGGAGAGGCGGAGAGGCGGGCTGCTCCGCACCGCCACTGCCGGTCGCCTGCTGTCGCTTCCCAGGTGGCGGGGGCGGCTGGATGTCGCGGGCCCCCTCTCCGCAGGCCGGACGCTCACTGCGGGAAGGGGCCGAAGGCGGCGAGGGCTGCGTGGAAGCCTGGGCAGCGCTCCGCTGGGCGGCGGCCGGAGGCTTCGGGGGCGGCGGCGGAGCCTGCACAGCGGGCGGCGGCGGCGGCGGCTACCGGGGTAGGTGCGCCCGTGGGGAGGGTAGCCGGGCAGCCCGGGTGAAGTGAGCGGAGAGCCCAAGAACCTGGCCGGAGCTTCCCCGAGGGTAGATGGGGAATGCCCCGTCCTGCGCTGCGCCAAGCCACACCAGGTGCTCTTAGAAAAGAGGTCTGAACTAGGCGTGGTGGCACACTCGCCTGCACGTGCGTGTGTGTGCTGGAGGCAGGCAGATTTCAAGCTATGTAGATACAGAGTGAATTTAAGGTTAGGTTGGGCTACAGGCTGGTCTTGTTTTATCTTTTACAAAGGGCCAAATTAACCAGATTTGGGGGCCCATTCCTTTAATCATACTACCCGGGAAATAGAAACAGGCAGAACTCTGTGAGTTCCAGGCCAGCCAGGGACCCACAATGAAACTCTGACTTTAAAAAAAAAAAAAGTCCAAGTCAATTGCAAATCACACATGCAAGTAAAACAAACCCCTACTCTGCTAAACAAATCCTTACTTTACTAAAGTCTACAGAATTTAGGGCCCCGCCTTGTTAGCAAGCTGAGCTGGGAGAGGGAGAGCAAGGATGGTAGTTCTCAAAGTGTGATCATCACAGAAGTTGCTAGAAATACAAACTCGGGATTGGAAGCTGGGAAGATGTTGGTCAAACACTAAAAGAAATGTAATTAGATGGAAGGAGGCAATTTAAGCTGTCCTTAGTTCAATCTGGTAACCACAATGATTCCGGTTCTGTCAGTGTAGGGGATAAGTCTCAGCCTGTGGGTTGAACCCAGGGTCTTTGGGCATGCTAGAGGAGCACACTCTGCCGCAAAGCTAAGCTGCATCCACAGCACCAATAACACCATGGCTAAGAAAGTAGATCTAAGGTGTTCTTTTTGTTGTTGTTGTTGTTGTTGTTGTTGTTGTTGTTGTTTGAGAAAGGGTTTCTCTGTGTAGCCTTGGCTTCCTGGACTAACTTTGTAGACTAGGCTGGCCTCGAACTCACAGCGATCCACCTGCCTCTGCCTCCTGAGTGCCTGGCCCGATCTAAGGTGTTCTTACTATAAACAATGAATTGGTACATATGTTGATTGGCTCAAATAATTGCATAATGCCTGCACATTTCAAAGTATCAAATTTTGTTAATTAATTACTATGATTAATTTTAAAGAAAAATGCATGCCCAGTTTCCAGAATCTATGACTCCAGGGAAGGGTGTCGGCCATCTGTTTGTTTGTTTTGAAGATGTGTTTTATTTATTTTGTGAGTGCTCTATCTGCATGTTCACCTGCAGGCAGGAAGAGGGCACCAGGTCCCAGTATAGGTGGTTGTGAGCCACCATGTGGTTGCTGGGAATTGAACTCAGGACCTCTGAAAGAACAGACAGTGCTCTTAACCACTGAGCCATGTCTCCAGATATGTTTTATTTGGTCCTAAGATGCTCTAGAGTTTGGGGACACTGATGTAAAGAAGCAGAACCCCTGACCTATCAGGACTGGTACGTTCATAAACAGTTTACGACACATCTGTTTGTCCACAGAAGTGGAGTTTGTGGGCTGAACATCTCTCACTTCACAGCTCAGTATGTGGTCTGCAAGGGCTCAGATAGACAAAAGGGGTGCCAGCCAGGATAAGCCAGGCCTTTGGGTTCCAGCAGAACAGCCAGCGCCCACTTCTCTAGCCCCTTGGCAGCTGTATAGCAGCATCATTGCAGAGGCCACACAGGATTTACAGCGGGAGATCTCAGCATGCTTGCTGCTCATAAGCCAGTTCCCCAACTGCAAGGCAGCTCTGTGCTCCTTCTCCTCGGGCCCCACCCCACCCTTTGTAATTAAACCCCCATCACTCTCAATTTCAAGGTGGTAATACTTCCGAGTCTGACATCCTCTGGGCTGATGGGGAAGACGGCATATCGTTTGTGCATCCCAGCAGCGAGCTCTACCTGCAGCCTCTGGCAGGTATGTGGCGCAAGTCCCTGCCTCTCAGCCTGGCCAGCCATCCCCCTGGACCCACAATCATAGGTACCATCTGCTCCGAGCTGTGAGATCCTCAGTTCTTTGTTTGCTTGTTTTTGGTTTTTCTAGACAGGGTTTCTTTGTGTGGCCTTGGCTGTCCTGGACTCACTCTGTAGACCAGGCTGGCCTCGAACTCACAGCGATCCACCTGCCTCTGCCTCCCGAGTGCTGGGATTAAAAGATACCCAGTTCTTCAATGGCACAGGAACATTTGAGGAGTACGTGGTGAGTTGGGATTCTGGTACAGGTTTTCTAGACTGCTGGTCAAGTGTCCTGGCTGTGAGTTCTCTCCAGACACCTCAAGGCTCAAGG
Source organism: Acomys minous (assembly GCF_964271855.1). NCBI lineage: Eukaryota > Metazoa > Chordata > Mammalia > Rodentia > Muridae > Acomys > Acomys minous. The sequence continues at coordinate 29,095,209 of NC_140485.1, forward strand.
GTCCTGGAAGATGTCACATGTACAGGTGTGACTGACGTTCCCAGGCTAGGCCAGCAAGATGGCCCAGCTGGTAAAACCCTTGCCTCTCAAGTTTGTAGTCAGAATCCATGGTGGAAGGAGAGAACTGAACTCTGACTTGTACAAGCATATGCATGCATGCCTCTCCCTGTTTCTGAATACAATCGATCAACAAAAAAGAAGTCCCAGCTGGGTGTGGCGCACATCTTTAATCCTAGCACTCGAGAAGCAGAGGCAGGTGGATCGCTGTGAGTTTGAGGCCAGCCTGGTGTACAAAGCAAGTCCAGGACAGCCAAGGCTACACAGAGAAACCCTGTCTCGAAAAACAAAATAAAATAAAATAAAAAAGTCTCCCAGGCTCTGTCATCACCCTGTGTGTTGACGTGGCTGGGACCACTGCTTACCCTAAACTCCTGACTATAAGTAACCATGTGGCTGGCAAGCCCTGCGTGTAACACACCCACCTCCACTTCCCACCCTATCTGTTCTTTCACTCACAGTCACAGAGGGCCATGGGGAGGTGGAGATCCGAAAGCACCCCAACTGCTCTCACTGCCCTTTCAAAGACTGCCAGTGGCAGGCAGAGCTCCAGATGGCTGAATGCATATGCCCGGAGGGCATGGAGCTGGCTGTGGATAATGTCACTTGCATGGGTATGTCTTGTCTTTGCCCTGAGTCTGACTGCTGGCTCACAGGTGGGTAGAGGAACTGGGAAGGACAACGGAAAGGCCTGTTGTGTGCTCCGCCGCGCCGTGTGGCATGCTGTATAGAGGATTGCAGATGCATCAGGGCACAGTCTGCTGTCAAGAACATGTAGGCCAGTGTGGGAGGCAAGATGGATGTTTAGATATAGATATGTATCTAAAAATGGCAGTTGCTATGGAAGGTATCAAATAGTTAGGGGGTTCTCAGGAGGGAGAGTTTGCTTTTGTCTAGGACAGTTGTGGGTGGCATCCTGGCAAAGTAAACACTGAGCCGAGTCTTGAAGCATAGATTTGAGGGTACCCAGTCATGGTAGCACACACCTATGATCCCAGCAGAGAGTGAGCTAGTGCAGAATTGAGGGTGAGGCCAGCCTGGGTTACACTGAGAGACCCTGTCTCAAAATAACACAAAATAAAACGCAAAACAAATAAGAAAAACTACTTGAGTGGGGAGGGAGAGAGAGAGAGAGAGGAGCCTCCGATGTAGAGGACTTTCTTTTTCCCTAGACCTGCCGGCCACCACAGGCCCTCTGATTCTGATGGGAGCAGTAGTGGCAGCCTTGTCCCTGAGTCTCCTTATGATGTGTGGAGTCCTGATTCTAGGTATGAACATCTAGCCGGGGTGGCTGACGCAGGCTGACCTTCTCTTCTAGGCTGTGATGGGCTTCTGTGTGGTTCTAGGGTAAATGTGGCTGACGTCAGGGCCCTTAGCCAGTGCCACAGAGCAGTGGTAGACTCTAGGCTTTCAGAAGCTGGGAGTCATGGTGGGAAATGAGTACGTGACAGGATGTCTGGAAAGGTGTTCTGGGCACGGGGAGCAGAGTGGGCCTGATGGACGGGTTGAGGGTGTGCCTCTGTCACCTGCAGTGAGCCGGAGGAAGTGGCAGAACCTGTTGGGAACCAGGCTGCCAGGCCCTGAGCTGGAGCTAAGCAAGCTTCGGACCTCTGCCATCAGGACAGCCCCCAATCCCTATTACTGTCAGGTGGGGCTCAGCCCTGCCCAGTCCTGGCCTCTGCCCCCAGGGCTCACCGAGGTTTCCCCGGCCAATGTCACTCTACTCAGGTGAGTGTCCTCTAGCTCCTTCTGAGGTGGGCTGCACCCTGGGCCCCTCCCCCACCCAACCTCCTGTCATGGTACACTGTGACCTCCCAGAGAACACCCCGCTCAAGTCCCTTATGCAGACGAGATGGAGACCCCACAAGCCCCAACAGGTGAAATAACATGCAAAGGGTCAGCTTTTGCCCAGGTTCTGGAGCTCACAGGCTCCTTCCTCCCAGAGGGTCTGCGTTAGCAGTTAGCACGAGGAGAGGCCTTACTCCACATCACCACCCTGACTGGGGCTCCAGCTGCCCTCTCTTCTGCCCCAGTTCCCGGTCAGCATTAGCTTGTGTCTGAGAACATCCGTGGCTCCGAGAGAGCTCATATAGGGACATCTGAGCATATGGGGTGGGAACCAAAGAGATATAGGGGGCACTGCCCCCTCTATAGAACGTGTGTGTGTGTGTGTGTGTGTGTGTGTGTGTGTGTGCACGCGCGTGCCTCCTACTCCCTTCCAACTCATCTTCTTGTAGAGCCCTTGGCCATGGTGCCTTTGGGGAGGTGTATGAGGGACTAGTCGTTGGTCTTCCTGGGGACTCCGGCCCTTTGCAGGTGGCTATCAAGGTGAGAAGGGGTGGGGTTTCTGGTTGGGGTAGGCACACCCATGCAAGAGCCTTTCTTCATCAGTCTCCTAAAGCACCTGGCAAGGCTCAGGACCATCCTACTCTCCCTCCCCAGACTCTGCCAGAGCTCTGCTCCAGTCAGGATGAGCTGGACTTTCTCATGGAGGCCCTCATCATCAGGTGCACCTGGGGGCGGGCGGGAGGGTGTGGTGGGAGGCAGGACCTGCCTCCAGGCACGGCCTTTCCTCTCTTTAGGGCTGAGGGACAGCATTCTAAGGCACAGAGGTGTTTTGCAGCTCAATGGGGTCTAGAACGTGCGTCTAGGTCCCTGCTGGTGACCCTGTATGTGCACCATTTCCACTCAGCAAGTTCAGCCATCAGAACATTGTACGCTGTGTGGGGCTCAGCTTCCGGGCTGCCCCTCGCCTCATTCTGCTGGAACTGATGTCCGGAGGGGATATGAAGAGTTTTCTAAGGCATAGCAGACCACACCCGGTAAGACCCTTCTCTGAGCTCTCCAGACCCCTCTAAGACCCTGGCCATTTGCCCTAAGACCTGGACCAACTGTGGTACCTTCTGCCCAATCTAGGGCCAGCCATCACCTCTGACCATGCAGGACCTGTTGCAGTTGGCCCGGGATATAGCCCAGGGCTGTCACTACCTGGAGGAGAATCACTTCATCCACAGGTTGGAAGCAATCTTGACTCAAGGAGCATCCCTCATATACAACTTTTTGTGCTTGTTTTTGGTTTCTTGAGACAGGGTTTCTCTGTGTAGCCTTGTCTGTCCTGGACTCTATAGACCAGGCTGGCCTCTAGCTCAACAGCAACCCGCCTGCCTCTGCCTCTGGAGTGCTGGGATTAAAGGCCTGCGTCACCGCTGGGCCCAGCTCATATACAACTTTTGAAGAAACGTATCAGAAAAGAGCCAAAGCACCTGAGCTCTAGCATGACGGCGATTTTGTCTGTTCTACAGAGACATTGCCGCTCGTAACTGTCTGCTCAGCTGCACTGGACCCAGCCGAGTGGCCAAGATAGGAGACTTTGGAATGGCCAGAGATATCTACCGGTAAGTCGGAACCGGGGAGGTGGGAAAACTGCTGCCTAAGGAGGCTGGCTTGACAGCATTTGCTAACCTCGTCCCTCCTTCATATAGGGCCAGTTATTACCGCAAGGGGGGCCGGGCCTTTCTTCCGGTCAAGTGGATGCCCCCAGAGGCTCTCCTGGAGGGCATTTTCACATCTAAGACAGACTCCTGGTGACAGCATGGCCTCCCTTGAGCTCCCTCCCTCTGCCCTGAAGCTAACCCCACCCTTCCGGGCCACCTCATATGGGGGGGGGGGGCAGGCTGCACTCAAGGAACTTCATTTGTTTCTCCTACCTCTGACCCAGGTCGTTTGGAGTCCTGCTCTGGGAGATCTTCTCTCTGGGTTATATGCCCTACCCTGGGCATACCAACCAGGAGGTTCTAGACTTCATTGTCACAGGGAACCGGATGGACCCTCCTAGGAACTGTCCTGGGCCAGTGTGAGTTAAAAGTGCTGCCCAGGGAGGGAGGCCCCTCAAGATTTTGAGAGGCCTGAACCCCTGCCTCTCCCCAGTTACCGAGTCATGACCCAGTGTTGGCAGCAGCAACCCGAGCTCCGCCCTGACTTTGCCAGCATCTTGGAGCGCCTTAAGTACTGCACCCAGGTGTGACCTCCCTTCAGGCCCCCTAACTCTCCTGGTTCTGTAGGACAGGAAGAAGGCTAAAAAATAGCCACATGGTCCCCGCCCCATTCCCTCACTATCCCACTGCAGGACCCTGATGTGCTGAATTCACCCCTGCCAGAGGACGCAAGGCTTGTTCTAGAGGAAGAAGGAGCTTCCCTGCTGGAGAACAGGGCGCTGGATGGTGTGAGACCCTCACAGCCCCTGGAGCTGAGTTCAGAGAACTTGAAAAGCTGGGGCGGAGGCCGTGGCTCTTGGCTGCCCTCTGGCCTCAAGGCCCTCACATCCAGACGCCTGCGACCCCAGAACCTTTGGAACCCCACCTATGGCTCCTGGACCCCAAGGGGCCCCAAGGGTGAAGCCTTAGGCACTGACCTCAGCAATGGCTCCTCCTTGCATTCCTTTTCTGGCATCCAGTAGCCTCTGCCCCGCTGCAGTCTGTACTGCATATTCAGGCATGTTTCAGGATGTCCTGGCAGCCTGGCCTTACCACACTGGAAACAAGCCCAAACCCTTTGGGGAAGGGCCTGGGCCACTCTCAGTCTTTGGTCTTTGGAACCAGAGGCTACCCAGCCACCGCGGGAGTTAGCTGGGAATCCTGGATTGTCCTTTTGCCATATGTATCCTCCCTTTGGCCCATCCCAGTACTACAAATGTTTAATAATAATAATAATAATAATAATAATAATAATAATAATAATAATCACCATCACCACCATCATCTTTCTAATACTTGACTTTTCTAAGTGGAAGTGAAAGAGTCTGGGACAGAGAAAGAGAGGACCAGGATGAAGAGGAGGAGGCTTGAGTCACAGAAGCTGCATCTTTGAGTTTTATTAGGAAGGGTGTCCACTGTAGTGTAGGAAGTTAGACCAGTAAGTCCATATACTGTGAAGTACGACTCTGGACCTGGCCCCTCTGGAGAGGTGCAAAGCCACTTGAGAAGAGCTGGACTGGGGGAGAGGCCATTGTTTCCTTCCCCTCCTGTAAATTAGTGTCATTCAGCTCTGGGAAACAGGCTTGTGTGGAGGCCAACTCCTCTATGTGGATGGCACCTGGTCCTGCAGGACCATGTGAACTGCCCGCCCAGCGGGGTTCCAGTCTCTTGCCGGCATGCATGGTGGGGATGCAGCCACAGGCCCACATCTGTATGACCAGCCGGCCCAAGTTGTGGGGTGGGGGTGCGGGGAAAGGGCCCAGTCTCATCTCTCAGCCAGGCTGGCCAAGATGCCAATGAGATTGTCCAGCCCCAGCAAATAGCCGTCCTCACGATTGCCCTCCTCCCAGGGCCTCCGATGATCCAGGATCTGGCCATCGGGGAGGGGCGTGGTCTTGCCAAAATCGATGAGCCACACACCAGCACGATGGCAATGGTCATGCACGAAGAGGAGCGAGCTGCCAATCACCTGCCAACCCCATGGCAGTCAGGCCAACTGCCTTTCCCAGAGATACCCAGCTCTCCCGGTCTCGTATTTTCGTAAAGCACAAACCCTGAGCCCACCCATGAGCTCTTACCTCGTGCCTTCTAAAGAAATCTGAGATCTCCAGGGTGTCCCTGATCTGCTGTAGGCGGTTCAGATACCTCCTCTGGAAGAGTTAGAGTGGACAGATGAATTTCACACCAAGGGGCGGCTCTACTGACAACCAAGAAGCACCATGCGTTCCAGCTTGCCTAATCCTGTGATGAGGAAGTCACCCACCACCACCACCATGTGGCTCATGTAAAACAATTACAGTTCCAGCAGGGAAGTGTTATCACTGGGGGTGTCGTAGTTGAGGACACTAGAAATAAGCAAGACGTACCCTTGTAAACAGGTTCTGGGGACCTCCTCTCACTCACCAGCACCTCAGCATCTCCTTGCATGAACTCCTCAAAGACACGAGTCACTTGCTCTCGGCTCCGTGTGGTTTTGAAATCAGTGCTGCAAGATCCATCAGCTTTCTGAAGGAGGTGGCAAGGAGTGTCAGGGACCAGGACCCATCTGAGGGGAGAGAGGGTCATGCAAAGGGCAGTGGGGTCTCCCTGGGGCCTTAATCTTTGGGGACCAAGAGACAGCTACCGGAGTCCGTGTCCTGGTGGCAGGTGAGGCAGTAGTAGGTCAGGAAACGGAAGGATGCACTGAAGTGGGGAGTGGGGGCAGAAGAAAGGCCGTGCAAAGTTAGGGGAGCCTAACCCACCTTGATGCCCTCAATGCGGAAGCCGAGTGTGGTGCTGGAGCTGATGCCCTCGCGCCACTGCATGTAGCGTGGTTTGGTGACCGCACGCTGTGCATGCTCCTCCTCAGTAGGCGCCTCGGGGTCCACTGCCAGCATCTTCTTGTACATGTCCTTCCGCAGCTTGGGCCTTTCTCGGGCTTTGGTCAGCTCCTCCTCCAGGTAAGTTCTGTGAGGGGCAGGAGACAGGGCATGAAGGCCCAGGGACAGGGACAGGGACCTCCATGTGAGTTTTTATCCCAGTTCCTTGGTTCCCCCACTGATTCTGCCCGACCAAGAGAGGGAACACAGACCTGACACCCATCTTGCAGTCGAGCACGCAAGGCCCATCAAAGCCATCCAGCAGGTCCTGTAACTGCAAGTAGCTTTCACCATCCCGCTCCACTACGCCATGGAAAGCGGGCACACACCCGCGCAGCACGTCCGCCATCAGCCGCACCAGACAGTAGTGTTCCGGCTCCGAGCTACGCTTCAGAATCAGGCCGCTGGTGCCCGCAGCTTTGAAACTCCCTGCAGAGGGGAACCAGTTAGAACTGCCCAGCTCCTACCTATTGCAGCAACCTCGCCCATCTACAAGGATGCTCACCTGTATGCCCTGCTAACTGCACCCAGGAGTAGCGCCTTTTGAAAGGACTCATGACCGGCAGATTGACCATGGTACGGATCTTCTGCCAATGGCTTTTCTGAAAGCAACAAGTCGAGGTCTGCAGGTCAGCACCTTAAGCCCTCCCCACACCTGACCCCCACACCTCTAGAAGCAGTTGAGGTCTTTCATCCACGCATTCACTACTCACCTACCTTCCTACGTACTCAAAGGCGATTTATTGTGAGTCAGTGTGGCAGGTGCTGAGACAGGCAAAGGGAAGGTCGTTGTAGCGTCTCAGAGAGTCTGAATGGAGCCCGTGGCTTAGCCTCAGAAAGCTCCGGGTTGAAACTAGCTCTGCCATTGAGTGGGCAGGTAACTGAATTGCTCTGTCAAGGTTTTTGAACCTTGTGACTATCAGAGTCACTTGATGGCCAGCCTTGAAGCGGATTCCGGGGTCTACCACAGGGGCCAGCCACATAAGCCAGGGATGGAACTAAAAATCTGCATACGCCACCACGGCCTCAGGAGGCCTGAGAAAAATGCTTCTGTGAAATGCGAAGACAATTATTCTCTCAGCATTACTGTAATGAGGGAAGCTTGAGTGTGGCGCTCCTCGTTCCTTGGCATGGAGGGAGAATTGGGCCAAATTTAGATACTGGATTTACTGACTTGGGACCTAGTTCTCTCACTTAGGAGGGCGGACCAACCACAACCAACCCTCTGCACAGGACCAGGGAAGGAAGGCCAGTCGCCAGGGCTTGTGAAAAAAAAAAGGCTTGAGGCTCCCTACGACCCTCTAGCTGCCCTTGGATCGCACATGCATCTTACAAGCAAACAAAGCCAAAAGGCCAAGGTATCCTTGGCTGTGATCTAGGAATGGAGAAACCTCAGGCTTGCCTGAAGATGAGACAAAAGCCAGAGGCCTGTCCTCTATGATGAAGCTGCAGGTAAATGCAGGTATTGGGGGGCTGTCAGCTATCGCCTCTCATGGCCATCAGCCTGGCTTCCACTCAATCCTGAAAGCTTTGGACCTTTCTTCCTCCTACCCCGACACTCAGCAGTCCTGTGTTTGCTCTCTGAAGGGCAGGGATTTGCCTGTGTGTCTTGTCTGCAGCCTTGTCACACGCACGGGTGCTTGTCTTGGTAGAGGAGTTCCCAGAAGCCAGGAACCAGCCTCCTTGCTAAGAAATGAGGAGGCAGCTTAAGGATTAGAAGTCTGTTGACCAGAAAGCCTTGCCTATGGGGAACAGGTGGGGTTGGTGACAACTGCACTGGGTAGGGAGTGAGCAGTCACTTTACTCCTGGCTTCCTTCACTTTCTAGCTCAGGGAGCTCAAGCAAGTGCTGTTTCCTCTGTGAAGATGCAGCGGCTGCCCTAACACGCGAGCCACCATTTCCTGACTGCCTCCTGCATGCCAGGCACCGTCTCATCTTCCCACAATCATCGCTGCTCTCGCTTCCCCAACATGGCACGCTGGGGCGTGATCACATGTCCAATCCCCAGGGATCTGGGGGTGTAGCCAGAAGCAGCCCACTAGAAACATGACATCTTTCAAAACTCCTTTTATAAATCTTTAAATACATACAAGGCTTGCAGTTTGCTGCATAATAAATCCAAGTTTTATTATAACACTCCCTCCCTCCCAAATCCTCAAGTAAAATTCCAGGAAGGTGACGTATGCAGCGTGTGTAGTCAGCAGACGTGTCCCTCCACCCCTCCCCTCACATTCACCTTGAGAATTGTGGCGATTGCGATGTCCACACACAGCATGGATGTGAACTGGTGTCAAGCCCCAGCGCACAAGGAAGCCAAGGCTCAGAGAAGCGAGTCCCCTCATGCCCTGCCTCCAGACTCGCAGGCTCTGGCTTATGCCCTCTGTCAGCCCACCTTCCTCACCAGGCCCCAATCACTCTAGCAGTTTCTGTTATTTTCCTTCTGGGGGGTCAGATGGGATAGACACCACATGACAGGCAGATTTTATAGGGTGCTGGGAAGGTTTTCATCTCAGAGATGGGCCTGGGGACCTCCTCCTCTGAAGGATGAATCTAGTGGTGAAAAGCTCGGGTGGTTTGAAAAGCCTAACAAAACTTTTGGGGAGAGTGGGACCAGACCGAACTTGACTAAGAGTACAGCTAGTTCTCTAGCCAGCCTGGTGGGAGGACCAGCCTGGGCCGTGTGAGGGAACTGTACCTTCCTTCCTTTTGGGGTTGTGTTATTTCATGAAGTAGGCTGACTGGACATGGCAGCACATGGCTGTAGTCCTGACTACTGAGGAAGCTAAAAAAAAAGTCAGATTATGTGATCCTAGGAGTTTAAGGCTTCCCTAAGAAACATTGAGACAGGTCTTTTTAAAAATGTATATGCTACCACTTGGCTAATTGTTTAATGTAAGAGAACAGTATCACCTTGTCCCTTAGTTGATATGTAATAGAGACATTATCCACCCTCACTGCCTTGGTTTTGTGAGCCTCATATGAGCAAACAGCAGCAGATTCTAACTGTGCAAGTAACAAAGCATTTCCATGCCCCTTATCTCAGCTGCGCGTCCCAGATGCTTCCCTTGGTTTCTTTTTTCTTTTAAAATTTATTTATCATGTGTACAGTGCTCTGCCTGCATGTACACCTGCAGGCCAGAAGAGGGCATCGGATCACATTATAGATAGTTGAGAGCCACCGTGTGGTTGCTGGGAATTGAACTCAGGACCTCTGGAGGAGCAGTCAGTGCTCTTAACCTCTGAGCCATCTCTCCAGCCCCCTGAGGTTTCTTATAACAAAATGCAGCTCCCTTGCCAATAACAGATACAGTCAAACATGAAGTCAGTTGATGTAAGCACCATGGAAGCCAACTCACTGCCCTCTCCCCCTAAGAGTGTGTCCTTCCTTCAGCGGGGAACATAATGCACCCCCAAATGAATGCACCCCAAAAGCCCCCTAGAGAGTCTCATGCGTGCCTGCGTCTGTGTGTGTGTGTCTCATAAACAACAGGAAAGGTATGGTCCACCCTCCTTCCTTGGAGAGGCCATAGGTTGCCTGGACATGTGGTGCAAAGGCCAAGAAACTTGTGTGCAGGAATCTCAGTGATGACACCGGAGGAGCCTCTGGTAATTTCCTCAAAGGTAGGGACTTGCTGTGTCCTAGCCTTAGATCCTCTCTTGTCTAAGTTCTGTTTGCAAGCCTTGGAGACATCCGCTCCTTACATCAGCCCAGACAGCCTATTTCCTACCAGACTACATCCTTTGCTGTGTGTGTGTGTGTGTGTGTGTGTGTGTGTGTGTGTGTGTGTGTGTGTTTTAAGTTTTTCCAGATAGGGTTTCTATGTAGCCTTGGCTGTCCTGGACTAGCTTTGTAGACCATGCTGACCTCCAACCCACAGAGCTCTGCCTGCTTCTACCTCCCAAGCGCTGGGCTTAAAGGCGTGCGCCACCACACTTGGCTCCCTCTGTTCTGTCTTTGGTTAGCATCTTCTTTCCTGACTCTGTAACATAGGTTCTCGACCTGTGGGTCACAAGCCCTTAGAAGGACCAAGTGAATCTTTCATAGGGGTCATCTAAGACCATTAGAAAACACATTATGGTTCATTAACGGAAATAGTGCTATGGTTGGGAGATCACCATACACGAGGAACTGCACCAAAGGGGCACAGCATTAGGAAGGTTGCAAACCACTGCTCTATAGTCACCAGTCCTGGATGAAACTTCTGCCAGCCCAACACCCTCCCCATGTTCCAATTGTCCTATCAAACTAGCACTCCCTGTGGTGATGGTGGGGAGAGCCAGCAATTTAAATTTACAAAATGATTTGCACTAAGGTATAAGTGACCCACGACTTCACCTTCCCATGGGCATTTGCTTTTTAAAAAGGAAGTCTGTTAACCTAAATTCTGCTCTATAATTAGTGGGAAATGATGTGTGGGGGTTCTGAGTCCAGGAGGGGACGGCATCCAGGTCTCTTCTTCTTACCTAGTCTGAGTTATTGAGAGAATAAGATCAGATGAATAAGAACCAAAACACCCTCTCTTCTGCTAGGGTCACCTCCCACAAATTGTCTGAGGAGACAGGCAACACCTGCCCTTGGAATTGGCTTTCTGTTTCTCCCTTGGCTTGTTCAGCTTTTCATGTTCCTGAATTTTCTATCAGAAAAAAAGGCCGCTGGAGGGAGTAAAGCTGCCCAGCTCTATATGCCCTGCTCTGAGCTGGCCGTACAAGCGCCTAGGAAGTAAAGGGTGTGAGATGCTGGCTTGCTGGCATCCCTTGACTGCAGCCACTATATCTTTCCCTGGGTGCATCCTTAACGGTCAGTGGGACCCACTCTGCTTCCTGCCTGGGGAAGCCCTTAAAGGCGGCCTGGGCAAACGTGCTGTGGGGCCTGCTGTGAGGCAAAGTCCGATCCGGGCCCTTCCACGCAGCCGCAGGCAGCCTCTGTCAACAGCTCCAGGCTTATCTGCTGCTCTGGGGCTGTTTGCCTTCGGGGAGGCCCCGGCGGGCTGGGGGTTGGGAAGGCCTGGAAGACAGCCTGGAAGTTTGAAAGGTCCCTGAGAGGCCATCTGGACCTACTCCTGGAGGCTCCCGCAGGCACTGAGGTCCAGGGTGGGAGAGGAATTCGAAGACTTGCAGGAAAATGGCTAGCGTCGACCTCTCCTCAGAAGTCCTGCCCCTTGCTGGGGCTACCTACACTGCACCCAGATTTAGACTGCGGGTTCTTCTTTGCTCAGCCTCTTCCTGAGCATTTAGATGAGTCTTTGCCGGCAGAACAGGAAAGCGAGTGTGCCTGAGTAGGGGACCTCCCAGCTCTCAGTGTTAGCAAGCTTCTCAGGGGCCCGCCTCTCAGGTGTCAGAGATTTGAGCAGGGGAGTGGCCGATCTACCTCTCAGGCTCCTCAGAGGTCCTCCCACTGCTCACAAGCCACAGTCATTCGCCTCACTGCTTAGTCCAGAAGGACCCAAGAATGACTGCCCGCCCAAGGGTCTGGGCAGCGGACTCCTGAGCCCCTGCACGTACACCTGGCAATGGGGGGGGGGGCGGTGGAGGGGACGACAACCTTGCTGTGAGCCTCTCCCCCCCCCCCTTTTTTTTTCTTTTGTGTCATTCCCTCTCTGGGTACTGTAAGTCTCTGAGTCACAGCGCTACTTAGAATCGTTCTATTGCCTCCCTCGCTCGGTCCAATCCTAGTGTGCAGGGATGCAGGGTTCCAGAAGGCACAGGCCACACCTCACGGTTCTTCTCAAGGCTTCTAGGAAACCCGGGGCGCGCGTCTTACTCTGGAAGTCGCCAGGACCTGGCCTTCTGGGCTGGAGGGTACTGAAGGCAGAGCGGGGCGTTCTTGCGGTCTCTCCCTATTTCCACTCGAGGAACGCTTGCGTAAAATGCATCTAGAGCAACGCTGCACAGTCCACAGGCAGTTAATATAGGTGTCTGTCCATGGTTAAAATAAGAAAGATTACTGAAGCAAGCCGATCGCAAGTTCAAGGCCTGAAGGGGCTACAGACTGTTTCATTCTAACTTGGCACGAGGGCTGAGGATGTAACTCAGTGGTGGAGTGCTTGGCTACCGTCTTCGAGGCCCTGGGTCCAATCTCCAGTAAAGGGGGTGGGTGGTGAGGAGAGGTGTGCTTTTCCAGAACTATACCACGAATGACTTCACTTCACACTGGCCGGTGTTATCTGAAGGCTAAATTGGCTCCGGAACATCCACACTATTAGAGGCAGACACTAACAAGTGCCTGTCGGCCTCAGTTTACCTTCCCCACGACACTTGGGAACAGTAGGCGAGGGCGAGGAGGGGGGCGAAGCAGGTGGATCTTGGTGCGGTTCGGTTCCAGAGCTCCCAGCCCCGCGCCCCTCCCTTCTCTCATCCACGCCTCGTGAGCGCGCGGGGAGCAGACGGCAGCGGCTCCGGAGCAGAGCCAGGAGCTCCGCTCCACTCCCACTCAGGAGAGGGAAACCGTGGCAACGGCGGGGGTGGGGCCGCGGCACCGAGAGGGGGTTGGAGAGAGAGGGAAAAGCTCACACGTCCCTTTCTCTCCTAGAACTCCTGGGGCAAGGCTACCCCGCTCTGATCTCTCCAGCCTTGACAGTTACCCAGGTACGCCCGCCGACCCGCCTGTTCCCACTCCGTGGGTCGCGTACTCCTCACCCTCCTTTAGATGCCCAAACGCTCAGCTCCCATCGCCTTGCCTAGCCCCCGAAAGAGAGCCAAAGCAAGAGGTCATCCTGGATTCCCTCTCCGCCCCCATGTTCCTCTGAAACAGTGAGGCTTGGACTCTCGGCGGGGCACTCAAGCGGGCCCCAGCAGAGCTGGAAGCCGAGTCCCCGGCGCGCAGCCCCCGCTGGCCCCGCCCCCGCGGCCCGTACCTGCCCCACGTCCTCGCTGGTTTCCAGCTGCACGTTGCCGCGGCTCCGACTCTCGCTGTCGCTCAACAGATCGTCCTCCGAGTCCTCCAGCAACGAGGAGGAGCCGGTGGAGGAGAGGGACGAGGTAGAGAGGCGGCGTGGTTGCTGCAGGTGCGAGCCCGCGGCCGGGAGCCGGTCTCCCTCCTGCTCCGGGGGCCCGGGGCTGGCCGGGGCTACGTCCTCTTCGGTTGTCACGGTGAGCTGCGGGATCACCGGGGCAGGGGCAGCCCGCGGGAGCCCGTTGGGCACTTGTCCACCACGCCGCTTGGCCCCGCGGGCCCGGGGCTCCCCTGCGGCTGCTGCGGCGGCAACCGCGGCGCAGCGCGCCTCGAAGAGCAGGCGCAGCTCCCCGACGCTCCGGCGCGGGGCCCGCTCCAGCCCAGGGCTGCAGGGCCCGGCGCCCCGTGGCCGCGCCATGCCCGTCGGGCGCCCGGGCAGGGTCATCTCCCGACACCGGAGCAGCAGCCGAGCCCACCAGCCCGCGGCGCGGCGGGGACTGGAGACGCTCGGCGCCCCAGGCTTGGGACTGCCCCGGGGCGGAGCCTCGGCAACGCCCGCCCGGCCCCGCCCCGGCCGCGCCCCCCGCCCACTCCTTTCACTTTCGGAGAAAGCGCGGGCCTCCTGCGGCTCTGGCAGCCAAGGAAGGCTTGGAGTGCCCCAAAAGTCTCTGGAATGTCCGGGTCGGGCCCTCGCTGTATCTCTCGACCTGCCTTCGAGGAGGCGGGAGGGACCGCCCCACCCCCGGAGCCCAGGGCCCTCCTCCGGCTTTTGAAGGATTCCTTCAGTGCGAACCAAGGGTCTTGTCCTGCACTGGAAGGAGCTGCGCACGTTCCTTCACTGGCTTCCTCGGGCTCTTTTCTGTGTTTCAACCTTCCTGGCAAAAGAGTTCTGACTCTCTGGGGCTTTTCTCTGGCCCGGGCCCCTTAATCCGGAGTTCAAGGCCATCAGCCACCCAAGGAAGCCACACCCCAAGGCATCCGCCCAACTGGAGAGTCTGCGCCCAGGGTCGAGCTAAGACTGCTCCCCACCCCCATCCCTAGAAGCTCCCCACTTCCCGGCGGGCAGAGAACAAGGTCAAGAGGCGGAGCCTGACTCTCTCCAAGTATCCCAGCCAGTCCGGTCCGGCGTTCACCCCCTTCCCCGCTTTCCCCCTGATCCCCGCCCCGCTCCCTCCGGCCCCTCACTAACTTGAGGTGCTAAGTTTCTCCTCTTCCACCCCTCCCCGACGCTGCTTACTTTGGAACTTTGTGGCTTCAAGAGTCCTTTCGCCTCTCTGAACTGCTGGTTCTCTTTCGTAGCGGAGTTGTCAACTTACAACTTACAGGGTTGCTGTGAGAGTAAAATTTAAGAGATTGAGTGTTGAGTGTTCAATGGTAGGAGCACTTGCCTAGCATGTGACAAATGCTGGATTTCATGCCCAACGGGGAAGGAAGGAAACAAGACTGATGCTCTAAAGTGTGAGTGTTTTTTAGTGCTCTCTCTCAGGCCCACTATATCTTAGATGGAAATTTAGGCCCGCCCCATCCATCCATCTCCGTAGCTGTAAACAGAAGAAAACTTCACCTGGCCTGGAGTTGTGGCTGTGCACTGAAAAGAGAACACTGACGTACAAGTACAGACACTGCAGCGGGGCGTGGTGGCGCATGCCTTCAATCATAGCACTCCGGAGGCAACGGCAGGCGGATCTCTGTGAGTTCGAGGCTGGCTTGGTCTACAAAGTGAGTTCCAGGACAGCCAAGGCTACATTGAGAAACCTTGTCTCGAAAAAGCAAGAAGAAGAAGGAGGAGGCAGTGGAAGGAGGAGGAGGAGGAGTTTTTCCTGTGTCGTGTTTTCTGTACTCCCTACATACCAGAGGACTGGGGGCCCCCTCATTGGACACCTAGAGTTTGGGATTAGTGGAGTATCTCCAGGAAAATTGCCTCCGAGACTGACAAAGGCACAGGGACATGCATCTTCCCTTTTCTCTGTTCAGCAAGAAATTAAGATGGTCCAGGAGGAGGGGAGGAGTGTTGAGAGGGAGAAGGAGAACCTTTTGGCCAAGAGAAAAGATCCCTAGGGGATTGACAAAGGAAGAAGGGGGGGCAGGTGTATGGAAGGAGAGAAAGCCCTAGAGAAAGGAAAACACAAGAGGCAACTTAGAACTCGTGCCTCTTCGTGGAGAAGTCAAGAAACAACATGGACACCTTTTCTGGGGCAGAGGTGAGGAGGTCCAGGTATTGGAGCCTAGAGCTATGCCAGTCTGTAGCAGGGAATTCAGAGCTGTCCCCAGAGGGTAAACTGGGATCTGACAGAGGAAAACGAGAAGAGGAAAAGGGACATGTTCCTGTCTGCCAGGCAGTATGTGGGCAATGTTGGAATACAGGTAGGCTAGGGTGCGACCTAGCTGCTGAGAAAAAGCCCAGAGCAATTCTTTTTCTTCTTATACCATGTACTCAACCAAGTCTTAGGTCCACCATAGCAGGAACCAAAGAGTTGCTTTGTTGCTGGGCGTGATAGTGGATGCCTGCAATACCCTTATTAGGACACTCTAGGCAGAAGTAGGAGAGGCAGGTGTTTGTGCTATCCATCCATAGCTGTAAGCTGGCCAGCCTGGGCTACATGAAACCCTTTCTCAACAATAGCAACATAAATGGTTCTTTGCTTTGCCTGTCCAGGTGTGTTTGGGTACAACAGGGAATAGGGGAACTTAGGGCTATGGGGTCTCCAGGGCATCCTGCTTTCCTCACTTACTACAGAAAAGAGAGGACTCAGCCAGAATGCTGGTCAGGACGCTGGTTCAATGCCTGATAGGCCCCTGGTTTCTGTGCCTGTGTTTATGTTAAATTTCTTTCTCCCTGCCTGTCCTCTTCCTTGCGTTTCTTTTTAGTTTATTATTATTATTATTATTATTATTATTATTAGTTTTTCTTTTTTTCCTTTTTTTTATTATTTTTTTATTAGTTTTTCAAGACAGGATTTGGCTCAATTTTCTTAGCAACTATATTTTATTATGAACTTATTAAACAAGCCTACCTCCCTTACAACCCGACTAACCCAAACAATAGGAAAAGGAGATTAAAGAAGACGATAATGAAACTTTAAGGATATTAGTTCCAACGAACAATTCTCTTGGCATAGTCAGCAGGCCCTCAGCAATCCAGCAATCCCACCAGAGTTGCTGCTGGAACCTGGAGCAACTGGAACCTGAAGCCTCAGCAGGAGTCCAAAGCCTTGAAGCCTTCCCTGGAGCAGTTTGAGAAGCACAGGACGGACGAACAGCCGAAACAATCCCAAGTCCTCTCTCTCAAGCCTCTTGTTTTGGGCTCATATATATATTGAGCAACATTCAAGCTCCCCCAGTAAGTGGTTCGATTTCTAAGGGGATAAACATCCTGCTCTCTCACTAGTCTGTTCCCAGTCCCACACTTGGGATCAACACAAAAACATGTTTTTCTCTCCTACACAGGGTTTCTCTGTGTAGCCCTGGCTGTCTTGGACTCATTTTGTAGACCAGAATGGCCTCGAACTCACATCGGTCCACCTGCCTCTGCCTCCGGAGTGCTGGGATTAAAGGCGTGCGCCACCACGCCCAGCTTGAACTCACTATGTAGTCCATCTTGGCCTCAAAGTCTGGGCAGTCCTGCTCCCTCTGGGGTGCTGGGATTGTGGGTGTGCACCACCACAGCTGGCAGGTTTTTTGTTTTTGTTTTCATTAAGGGACTTCTGGTTCTTCATACAATGAAGCAAGAGTCTGTTTCCACCTACCTCAGGCAGAAAACATAGGGAACAAACTGAGGCAAGGCTGGGACAGGTCATAATAAACTAATAAATAGTAAGCTGCTAAATCTCATAATCCTCCTGCCTCAGCCTCCCAAGTACCAGGGACACAGATATAAGCCACCATGTACAGCTTTCTCCACTTTTTTTTTCTTTTTTCTTTTTTTTTTTTTTGGTTTTTCGAGACAGGGTTTCTCTGTGTAGCCTTGGCTTCCTGGACTCGCTTTGTAGACCAGGCTGGCCTCGAACTCACATCGATCCTCCTGCCTCTGCCTCCCAAGTGCTGGGATTAAAGGCGTGCGCCACCACGCCCGGCCGATGCTTTCTCCACTTTTTGCTGCTTGAGTAGAAAGGATGTGAAGAAAATCAGAACAGTATGTAGGTGGCAGATATGGCTTCTTGTGTGCTAAAAACAAAGGGCTAAAAAGAAACAAGGAGGAAATACTGGTGTTTAGGGGAATATGTGAATGTTTTGGGGGCCCTTAAGGGATTTGCTCTGAGCTAGGCCATGGGAGTCACTCTGCTATAGCCATAGACCAGCCTGATGTCAGTGGAAACAACTTCCTTCTCTTTCTCCTTTATTATCTCCTCCTCATTCCTCCTCTCTACTTCTTTCTTCCTCCTCCTCTTCCCCTTTCTCCTTCTCCTCCTTCCTTTCATCTTTTTTCCTCCCTCCTCTCTTCTTCCTCCTCCTCCTCTTCCTTTTTTCTTTCTCCTCTTTTCTTCCTCCTCCTCCTTTTCCCTCTTCCTCCTTATTCCCTTTCTTCCTCTCCTTTTTCCTCTTCCCCCCCCCTCCACTTCCTCTTCCTCCTCCCCTCTCCAGGAGAGACACATATTGAGTCCAGAGGGCCAGGCACCTTAGGACCCAGTATTTGAAGGCATAAGAGGACCATGCCACTGAGATGTCTCAAGAAAACAAGTGGAAAGTTGGATGTGGCGGTACATGCCTGTGATCCCAGCCCTCAGGAGGTTGAGTCAAGATTGCAAAGAAGAAAAAGGAGAGGAGGAGGAGGAGAAGGAAAAGAGGAGGAGGAAGAGGAGGAAGTAGCAGAAGCAGCAGCAGCAGCCAGAACTCTGGGAGGCAGAGGCAGATGGATCTCTGAGTTCAAAACCAGCCTGGTCTACATATGGGAAAGGGGAGGCCTGGGAATGGAATGCACTACTCCCACCTCTACCAGGTCAGGTGCAGTTTCTAAAGCGATTAGGATGTCGCCCTCCTCTGGACCAGGTGGGAATAGTACAAAATCTCATTCTAGAAGCACATGCCCTAGGGAGCTTGGCCCCTTTAGAGATGGTCTGAACATAAGTCTCCAGTGCTTTGTGGGAATACCTTGACTTACTGAGCTAACATCTGTCGAGTAGCTGCAATGCACCAGACATTGTGCTAGCTGCCAAGGACATAGGAACAAATGACCCTGTTACTGGGAGTGATTATTGTTTGGCACTTTTCTGGAAGATAATCACACAGGAGCCAACCACCAGGAAACTGGCCATAGGATGCTACAGGGTTTCCTTTGCTGTTACCAGTGGGTTGTCAGGGGAACCTATGAATCTTGGTCTCAGTTTCTTCATGTGTTTCCAACATTCTCAGGTGGTCACTCTGATGTTTCTCTCTGCCAAGGGTATTCTAGAAAGAGGGCTGATGGGAACCTGGACCCAAACTCAATTGTAGGGTGGGGAGGATCACCCCCTGGGAGAGGCAATGTACAGGGTGCCTTCCTTGCCAGTCCCAACTTCTGACACTTCTTGGCTCTAGGTATGGGGTGTTGGTCTGGTGCTCTGTGTATTCAGATGATAAATTCTGGACCCCAAAATCTGGCTGCAGTCCAGAGGAAGGCATTCTCATGCACATTAAACAATGTCGTATAAATGTTGCTTCCTAATCATCTCTGATTGGTTAATTAAAAAAAAAAATGGCTGGACAGCTTGTAACTGGGCAGAAGTGTGGTAGGCAGAGCCCCTGTTCCTGAGGCTTGGAGTGTCAGGACAGAAGCAGGGAGAAGAAGGAAGATGATGGGGAGGAAGGACATGGCCTGACGGAGAAACAGCACAGACAGGACCAATATTGGCAGGTATCTTCAGGCATATGGCTGGGAAGTAGCCAGACTAGCTAGAAATTAGTGTAAAGCAGCCTCGCTTGGTGGCACACACCTGTAATCCCAGCACCCAGGAGGCAGAGGAAGGCAGATCGCTGTGTGAGGCCAGCCTGGTCTACAAAGGGAGTCCTGGACAGCCAGGGCCACACAGAGAAACCCTGTCTCGGGGTGGGGGGTGAGGTGGGGGAAGCTTATTGAACAAAGCAATAGGTCTTTGTCTCAATTATTTGGGAGCTAGCTGGGTTAGAAAAACCTGCCGAATTAATAAATTTTCTATAATATCTAGGTTTCTTCTCACCCCCCCCCCCCCAGCAATCTGCCCCATACCAATAGCTTAGTCTATGTGACAATATTCTGGAATAGTCATAATGAATGATAGAGCAGGGCTGACCCTCCGTAATCTGTCACTCCTGTCTAAAACTAACAAAACGTGTCTCCACGCCTGTGTATGCACATTTACAGAAGTCTCTCCTGATACACTAGGACCAAGGTTTGCTGTTCTTCTAGGAGCCTGCATTCTTAGGTGTATCCTAGTGGACAGCGACTTGCAGGCGATGACCTCCTGGAGGGCCCAAGGTCAGAGACTCAGAATCCCCCCCCCCCCACACACATTAGTGATGTGCTGGGTCTGCCTAAAGCACGCACTCACCAGGGGACTTCCCTGCCTCTCCCTGTCAAAACATGCAATGTGGGCCTCAACTAAAACACTGTTGAGGCAGGTATAGGCAGGTATCACCTCCACTTGGGGGCCTGCTGATGGGAGCATTAGAGTCAGACTGAAGTAGGAAGGGGGGGGGGGGTTGAAGCTGCCACTGGCCCAGGGTCCCAGGGGCTAGGGCTCACTGCAGGTGAGTTTAAGCCGCCTAGCGTCACAATTTACCTCCCTTAAGAGCTAGCTGGTGGGAGGCGCAAGCCCTCAGGGTGCCCGGCAGAGCAGCTGCTCCAACCCAGTAGTTAGTGCTCACCTTCCTGTCGCGCGCCTACAAGCGCTGCTGACACCCGGACTCGGAACGCATCAGATCCCATACAACACACCTACGCTTAACGCCAACGGGCCAGCTACAAACTGTGCAGCAGGGTTTCTAGAACCCAACAGATGGGAAGCCTGGGTTCCTGCTGCTGCGGGCGCCCGCACCAGCGAGTTCGCACTACCTTGTGTTGGAATCAGAGTGCCCTGGCTGGGCCCAGGCGGGCGTGGTGGCGCAAGCCTTTAATATCCCAGCACTCGGGAGGCAGAGGCAGGAGGATCACTGTAAGTTCGGCTTAATCCTTTCCCCTCCTTTCTTCTTAGTTTATCTGCTGTCAAGTGAACGCTAACTGAATAGGGTTGAGCTCCTAACTCCACTTTTGGGAAGTGCTGCATCAGGCGGAGGTAAAAAGGGCATCCACACGGAGGTAGGTCTCAGGAAGGTTTCCCCAGAGGAGACTTTTTCAGCTGGATTGTGAAGGTAATGGGTAAACTCGATGGAGACAAACTCGCACTTCTGGACCAGGCTTCAATGTAGTTATGGAAGAACAGGATATTGGTTTTTTTTTTTTAAAGATTTATTTATTATGTATACAGTATGCATCAGATCACATTATAGATGGTTGTGAGCCACCATGTGGTTGCTGGGAATTGAACTCAGGACAGCTGGAAGAGCAGTCAGTGCTCTTAACCGCTGAGCCATCTCTCCAGCCCCCCAGGATATTGTTGAAGTCTTTAGAATTTCCGGCTTGAGTTCTAATGTTCTTGGCAGTGTTATAGGTGGTGGAGTAAGCTGGAGGGCCAGAGGTAGCGACAAAGAAGGGGGCGAGGCCTCCAGAAGAGTCTCCAAGCCAGCCAGACTGGCTATGTAGCTTGAAAGATGACTTTGAATTTTTGTTTTGTTTTTTTAGACAGGGTTTCTCTGTGTAGCCTTGGCTGTCCTGGCCTCACTCTGAAGACCAGGCTGGTCTCGAACTCACAGAGATCCGCCTCTCTCTGCCTCCCAAGTGCTGGGGTTAAAGGCGTGTGCCACCACCGCCTGGCAACATTAAATCTTTATCAGTCTAGCCTCCTCTTCCTTACTGTTGGGATTTCAGGCATGTGCTGTTGGGGATTGATTCTAGTGCCGAACACTGGCAATTTAGCTATAGCTGTTTTGGTGGCTGTGCTGGGATTAAAGGCATGGGCCACCACAACAAGCTCATTATCTACTATGTCATAGAGAAATGGGCTATCCCTACAGAGTAAGAGGTTGTTAGAGGAGTCCTGAACTAACATGCTGCCTCTGGCCCTTGACTATCTTGGGTACAGAGCTGGCTGGGGTTCCCAGATTGGCTTGTGCTCCAGTGCTACCCCAGGCCAAGAAACTGCTTTCAGTTCCACCCAGCAGACACTGGGGCAGGCCTTGACAGTGGATCCTTCTACAAATGATGATCCTTGTAGCTCCCAGTACAGGCCAAGGGAACCCAGTGTCAGCCTTTGGTCTTTGAGATGATGCTAAATAAATAAATAAATAAGTAAAATAAAATAAAACAAAATTCTGCCAAGTTTGTGGCTTCCGGGGTCCAAAGAACCTTCTGAGTCCCCCGCTTATTGACTCAAGGCAGCCTTCCACACAGCCTTTACCATTTCTGTAGAGGACGACTGTAGCTCTTTGCTGCTTAGCCAACATGGTGGCAAAGTATAAAAGAGCCTCACCACTGTGGAAAGCCCTTTACAGATCTCACCCACGCAGGACAGGATTGCTAGAATACAGCTATACTCAGTCCCTGGCCTCCTGCTCCACACATGGTAGGCAAAGGAACTGTGCCTAGGTCACAAGAAAGCTGTCACTAGGGCTAGGCAGCACTTTAGGCACCTGCTGACCTCACACCGGGTCAGGGAAGGACCACCATGAGAATGCTGTGAGAGGGATGAGGACAGCCGCTCGGTAAGGGGATGCAGGACATAAAGTGGGGTTGGGGGTGAAGGAGTTCTTTGGGACTTCTTAAGGGTGCAACTGATGCAAGCTTTGGACTAAATCTGATCCCTTGTTAAAATGTCATCAACTTTATTTACAAAGGTATTTACAGTTTGAGTGACAAGTCAGGACTTCACAGAAAAAAATAACAACTGTCTCTGTGCCTGTCAGAAACCAGACAACAGATCTACAGACACTGACTCTTACTTCCCAGAACTGAAGAAATGTAGAACACAGCCTTGGGTGCTATGTCCTTCAACACTGGAGTGAGACTGGGGTGTTGGGAGGGGACACTGAGGATATTTACCAGCAAAAGAAAAACGGAGCCACGGGGAACCCAGTTTGTGTGGGACAAAGCTAGTGTCTTACGCCTGGCTGAGATCTTGGCTCAGCGGTCCTGCCTCAGCTGAGCCTGCAGGTGATGATGACGCTGACAAGAACCACCAGCAGCCAGGTCAGTGGAGGGTTAACTTTTGGTCTTCTTTGGTGGGCTTTGGCCTCTCAGCAGCTGCAGGTGGAGAGTGGCAAAGGGGCTACAGTGTGTGGCAGTTTTAATAAAAATTTTATTACACAGCCATAATGTCATTGACACTTGTCCAAATCCAAACGATACTAGATACAGATCTACATGTGGGGCATGGATTCTATGCGTTTATGTCCTTTAAACAATTAAAAAAAAAAAAAAAAGTCCAAGTCTGACATGATAGGAGAGGTCCCAGCAGCTCCAGGACTTTGCTAGAGTGCAGGCGGCATTCAACAGTCTGTGATCCCACACTTTGACCAGTCTATAAAGAGCTTCAGTCAATGGACTCTTCAAGTATGTATGACTGCAACAAGTCCATCACTGCTCCCTTGTCCAACTCTGTGCCTTAGCTACAACAAAGCCGGGCCATGGCCACATTTCCCAATTCTACAGTCACAATACTTCTTCAAAACCTTCTGTTGCTGCTTTTTAAAAAGCAAAAATGTAGGGGGCTGGAGAGCTGGCTCGGTGGTTAAGAGCACTACTTGCTTTTCCAAAGGACCTGGGTTCAATTCCCAGCACCTACATGGCAGCTCACAACTGTCTGTAACTCCAAGATCTGACACCCTCACACACATAAATTAAAATTAAATAAAATTCTTTTTTTTTTAAAAAGTAAAAATGTAAACTAAGATAAAGCAACACCGAGACTTTACTCAACCAGAAGAGCTATTCAGTCCATTTTTGTTTAAATACTAGTTAATTCCATGATTTCCTATCAATCCTTCCTTATACAAAAGTCAGTGAAGTAAAGAGCAGACAGCTCGAGTCCTCCTCACTGTGTGGAGATCAGCGGCTCTTGGCTGTTTCTTTAGCTTAGTGCTTGGTGGAGACCATCAGCTGTACCTTGTTCTGAAAAGACTTGTTAGACGCCACTTTTATTTACAGTTGGAGCTTTACACCTGAGAATGATTATCAAGCAGTCAGCTTATCTGTTTTCAAACATTTCATAACATACATACCTTTGCTGGCTTCCCCCTAGCTGCACAATATATATAGACATATATGCTGACCACACATATATATGCACACACGCAGACATACACGGGCTGGCACGCACGCACCACTGCACATGCTGGTAACATTTGCAACCTACATCTTTTTGTGTTTGCTCTCCACATTCATGGTGAATTATTTCTTTAAAAAACAGAACAGAGTGTTATTCTTGCCAGACATCAAAGAGAGTCACTAGGAGAGACAGGTACACTGGGTGGGGACGAGATGTGCTAAGTCCAGCAGCCACAGGCTGTGCCTGTGGAATGAGCAGACACATTGGCTGCCCTCCCTGGGACTTGCCATGAGCTTCTTGCCTACCTACTAGGACCCAGCCTGGAGGGCAAGTGGGCTAGGTGGGAGTTTGCAGCGGGGGAGGGCAGTGCTGGGGGAGGGGGAGGGAAGGCACACAGCTACAGCAGTCAGGCCTGTTTAGTAAGAAGAATCACATTTAATCAGTTTCTTTCTTGCAGTTTCAGATGCTCAAGTACAGCTCAAAAAAATCTGAAACAGCTATAGACCCATGACAGACTGATACAAAGAGTACTGCATTTTAAAAAAATGATAAAAAATCCATACACATACACACACATACACGCACACACACGCACGCACACATGCACGCTCTCTCTCTCAGATCAGACCTCCTCCCTTCCCATAAATGTACACACTTTTTGGAAACTAAACTGGTTTTGAAAAATCCCTCTTCCGAGCTGGGTGTGATGGTGCGCGCCTTTAATCCCAGCACTCGGGAGGCAGAGGCAGGCGGATTGCTGTGAGTTTGAGGCCAGCCTGGTCTACAAAGCTACTCCAGGACAGCCAGGACTAACACAGAGAAACCCTGTCTGGGGGGGGAGGGGGGACAAAAACACAAAACAAAAAACAAAAAAAGAAAGAAAATCCTCTTCCATGGACACAGGAGGAAGAGAAAGCTGAGAGGAAAGAGGACTGCAGACACCCAGGCCCCACTCTCTGCAAGGGTTAGATACCAAATGTTCCATGGTCTGACCCAAGGCAGTGTGAAGAGGACACTGAAGTGCTGCCACTATTGCCACCTTGGGCTCCAGCAAGAGCCCCAGCTCCATGGTAATACTGAACGTGCAGAGTGGCCAAACTGTGCTGTTAGAAACCAAAAGTGGGTGGGGAGGGCAAACACAAATCTAAAGACATGGAAAAATCCCCAGCCAATCCAGATCCCCCTGGGGTTGGGCCCGGGGGGCTGGTGGGAGATGGTGTAGACAAGAGGGGTCTATACAGTAAATGGTTTATATTACAGTGACTGGCAGTTTAGAGTCTCTTCCCAGCTCCGCTGCTGCTCCAGCCCAAAGTGGGCAAATCAGAGGAAAAGAGGGAAGGCGGGACGATGACAGGGCATGCAGGGTTGGAAGCAGCAGGCTGGGAGTGCTCAAATAAGCCCCCGTCGTTTTTTGTAGTCTTCTAAGTTAAGAGATCTCCTTGGAGCTCCGTCCTTGGCTGGTGGGGCCTTGGAAGTGATGGCCAAAGCTTTTGACTCTGGAAAAGAAGAACAAATCGGCAAACTAAGGACCTGTACAGCTCTGATTTTTTTGTTTGTTTGTTTGTTTTTCGAGACAGGGTTTCTCTGTGTAGCCTTGGCTTCCTGGACTCGCTTTGTAGACCAGGCTGGCCTCGAACTCACAGGGATCCTCCTGCCTCTGCCTCCCGAGTGGTGGGATTAAAGGCGTGCGCCACCACACCTGGCTCCAGATCTGATTTTGGCTTCACTTCTTCAGAAAGTCTTACTGAACAAGGCTTGCTCTTTTCAAGACCAACCTGTGGCCTATTTGACCTTGGCTCTATGGATCAGGAGACACTGGCACCTCCATTTGTTTCTTCTTCTTCTTCTTTTTTTTTAAAGTTTTTTTGAGGCATGATTTCTCTGTGTAGCCTTGGCTGTCCTGGAACTCAGTGACCTGCCTGCCCCTGGGTCCTGAGTGCTGGGATTCCAGGCGTAGCCTACCATACTCAGCTCTTTTGTTCCTTCTCCATAGTCGAGCTGAGAGAGCCACAACTCTGTCTGGTCCTTCCCTCCCTCTAAGCCCCAACACACACACCTGAGCTTGGAACCTGTAAGTCAATCTTCACATCAAAGTCATGTACTTTGAACAAATCTTCTGAGAGGTCACTGGCTGACTTAGAATTCAAATCTTTATCCTTTCCCTGACCCTGTAATGAGAAAAGGAAAAAAAAATCCCATAAGACATAATAAATAAATGCAAACAGAAGGGCTGGAAGGCTGACTCAGAGGTTAAGAGCACTTTTAGAGGACCTGGATTCAATTCCTAGCACCCACATGATGGTTCACAATCATCCATAACTCCAGTTCCAGGGGATTGGAACCCTTCTGACCTCTGTGGACACCAGGCACATAGTATGGTAGATATATACAAATGCAGACAAAACATTAGCACACTTAGCATAAAATAAAATGCAAATAGATGTCAAGAAACAGTAGCCACTGATGGTTAAAGCTCTTGCTCAAGATCATGTCATTTTCATAAGCTCCCCATCTCTTTCAATGTAAATACATTTGCTATAGAGGTGAAGGAATGAATATTTTTTTAAAGTTTATTTATGATTATTGTTATGTGTGTTGAATGTGACGTGTCCTGGGCTGTGGGACAAATCAAATCAGGGTTCACCTGAAAGAGGGAGTGGGGATTGAAAGTAGGGTACAGAGACGTGAGAAACAAGTCAAGTCAGGAAATTTCTGATCAAGACTCTCTTTAATGCAGACAAGTAAGAGTTTTTTTTCTTTAAATTATGTATACAGTGTTATGCCTGCAGGCCAGAAGAGGGAGATCTTATTATAGATGGTTATGAGCCACCATGTGGTTGCTAGGAATTGAATTCAGGACCTCTGGAAGAGCAGCCACTGCTCTTAACCGCTGAGCCATCTCTCCAGCCCCCATGGAATGAATATTTTATTTCAAGATGCTAGCAAATAATTTATTGTGGCTGCTACAGCTGGGATATCTCCTACTTTGCACCCAGAGGGGCTTTCTGCATTTCCTTTTTCTTCTTCCTATATTCTGTTTCAAAAAAAAAAAAAGTTAGGGGAATGGCTGAGTACTAGAAAAAATTTGAGTGAAAATGGAGGGGCATGAGAAACAAAAAATAGCTGAAACGGGAAAACAAAAAGGGTCACTCTGGGGCTGGAGCGATGGCTCAGCGGTTAAGGGCAATGTCTGCTTTTCCAGAGGTCCTGAGTTCAATTCCCAGCAACCACATAGTGGCTCACAACCATCTATGATGTGATCTGATGCCCTCCTCTGGCACGCAGGTGTACATGCAGACAGAGCATTGTATACATTGTAAATAAATAAATCTTTAAAAAAAAAAGGGGGGGGGTGTCACTCTACCCGTTCTTTTCTGAAAAGATTGCAGAATTGGCAGGGCAACTGGGAAGATTGCAGGTGAAGTGGAAGCACTTGGGAAGAACAAAAAGGCTCAGTTCCAATGACTGAGCAACAAAGTGGGAGTTTCTCACATGAGGAAAGAGGGAAAGAAAATGCACTGGAGGGTGGTAAGGTCAGAGAAAGGCTGAAAAGGTGGAAGGACAATCTGATGAGAGAAACAGTTAATCTCAAACCAACCATGCTGCCAGAGTGGGGAGGGGGTGGTCTGGGGTTATGAGGTCACCACTGCCAGCTCTCCTAGTAGTCACACAGCATATGCTTGCTAAAAGTTATGACGAGATAGGATGGCTTACTGTAGAAATGATAGATCTAAGGCGTTTAAAGAGGACATGATTTCATACGGGGGATGCACTCCCCTTATGTAAAACAGATTCTAAATAACTGGGCTACTCAAAATTATTAAGGCCGGGCGTGGTGGCGCAGCCTTTAATCCCAGCACTCGGGAGGCAGAGGTGGGCGGATCGCTGTGAGTTCGAGGCCAGCCTGGTCTACAAAGTGAGTCCAGGACAGCCAAGGCTATCACAGAGAGACCCTGTCTCGAAAAAACAAAAAATAAAAAAAATAAAAATAAAAAAAAGAAAACAAAAAACAAACAAACAAACAAACAAACAAACAAACAAAATAGAATTATTCCCCAAGACTAGAAGGGAGTGGTGACAGCTGTATTAGAGGATGGTCCCCAGTTGCAATGGTGACATGCTAGAGGAAAGAAGCCATGACTGCTGAACAGTGAGACAGAGCGAGGGAATGAATATAGTAAAAGATTAGTTGCTGGGTGAAGGGCAGTTCTCATACACAAGAACAGATTAAACAAACACACAAACAAAACAAAACAAAACAAAACAAAACAAAACAAAACAAGAACAGATTCAATTTGATGACAATACTAAAGAACAATGTCACTTAGCGGCTTTAAGAGTTTGGGACAAAGTTGAGGAGCCCAGAAAAACGTCCACTTAATTTACAAAGATTATACAAGGCTCTGGAGAAGCTTTTGCTGATTTTTACAAACACTAGTTTTAGCTGTGAACAAAGCTGTATCAGACCCTGACACAAGACAGGTACTGACAAAGATCTTAGTGTTTGAAAATGAGACTACCGGGTGTAGTGGTGCACTCCTTTAATGCCAGCACTCGGGAAGCAGAGGCAGGAGGATCCCTGTGAGTTTGAGACCAGTCTGGTCTACAAAGCGAGTTCAGGACAGCCAAGGCTACACAGAGAAACCTGTCTCAAAAAATCAAAAAGGAAGGAAGGAAGGAAGGAAGGAAGGAAGGAAAGAAGGAAGGAAGGAAGAAAATGCGAATACTGGGGATGGAGAGATGGCTCAGTGGTTAAGAGCACTGTCTGCGCTTCAAAAGGACCTGGGTTCAATTCCCAGCAACCACATGGCAGCACACACCTGTTTGTAACTCCAGTACCAAGGGATCTGACATATTCATACTAATGCACATTAAAAAAAAATGAGAACACTAATCTAAAAAAGTTATCAGACTATTCTACCCTTAATGGACAAGTGGATAAGGGATACAATTAATATTGGCTCTAATGTGCATTGTGTGACTACTACAGGTCAAGCTATAGCTAGTGGTCCCCGATATCAAAACGCATGGTGTTCAGTGCAGGAGCATGATCACTTGCAAAGAGACTGTGGCTAAGCAACTAGAGAGGTCTCAGACCTCACAGTGCTCGGTGCCTTCACTTTGGACCGGTGCCACACTTGTCACTGTGGGAACTTGGACATCTGCAACAGAACTGTGAACAAGGCAGCTCTAAGGACAATGGCTTGTAAATATAAACCAGAAAGAAGGCCTAGGCCTCCAGGGAGTGCAGGTGATGTGGCAAGAGCTGTCACTGGACCAATGAATGCAGGGCCAGGAGAGATATCCAAGGCAATGTTTTACCACTGGGAAATGGCCTTTGGGGCCCTGGCTTGAGGCCATAAAGCAAAAATTACAAGTTGTTTCAGATAAGAGCAGCTGAGAATCATCAGGTTATAGAAAAAAAAAGTGGAATTAAATCTACTTGTATACTATAAAGATGTTTTAATATCAGAATGGAAGTCAGTGAAGGTTTTGTGTTAGGAACACAGATTTGCTTAGATTTCCACAAGCAATGAAAAGCTGTGAGTACCACCAAAACTTATAAAGATTAGAATTGAACAGGAGAGTTCTCCTGAAAACCTTGGTCATTGACCCGAAAAGCGCTTATTTCTTTTTTTAAATTTTTTTTATTTTTAAAATTTTATGTGCATTGCTGTTTTGCCTGCATGTATGTCAGTGTGAGGGTGTCAGATCTTGGAGTTGTAGATAGTTGTGAGCTGCCATGTGGGTGCTAGGAATTGAACCTGGGTCCTTTGGAAGAGCAGTCAGTGCTCTCAACCGCTGAGTCATCTCTCCAGCCTGCTTATTTCATTGAAAATGTCTCTGCTCCTAATTTCCTGCTACATCTAGCATAATTCATTGCTTAAAAGAGAAGGGGGGAAACGTAGTGACAACTCTGAAATTCAGGTTTCTTTTTTTTTCTTTTCTTTTTCTTTTTTGGTTTTTCTAGATAGGGTTTTCCTGTGTAGCCTTGGCTGTTCTGGACTTGCTTTGTAGACCAGGCTGGCCTCGAACTCACCGAGATCCACCTGCCTCTGCCTCCTGAGTGCTGGGATTTCAGGTGTGTGCCACCATACCCAACTGAATTTGGGTTTCTTGAAAAAACAAAAACAAAACATAGAAATATTATAAGAATATGTTTTCATTTTAATCCCAGGTGTGTGGGTTGGAGAGATGGCTCAGTCGTTAAGAGCACTGGCTGCTCTTCCAGAGGTCCTGAGGTCAATTCCCAGCAATTACATGGTGGTTCATAACAATCTGTAATGAGATCTGGTGCCCTCTTCTGGTGGGCAGGCACACATGCAGGCAGCACATTAATCCCTGGTGTGGGGATATGGGGCTGCTTCTGACTATCTGCAGCAGCTGAATATGACTTGACTTATGATTTTACCAGCTGCAGATAGTTTCTGTGACTGTGGTGTTTGGAATTCTGGGGACTTTTCAGAGGGCACATAAATTCTAGGGCCCCGAGAGGTAAGGTGGGTTGTTGGTGGCTGTTGGTCATGGTTTGTTAAGTAGTTGTGTGAAAAAAGAAGGGGGAGGAGGAGGAGGAGGAGGGGGAGGAGGAGGGGGAGGGGGAGGAAGAGGAGGAGGAGGAGGAGGAGGAGGAGGAGAAGAAGAAGAAGAAATTAGGTATACTTAAGATGAAGAGCAAACTTGTCCTAATGAACTCAATCAGGAAGTAGTCTAATGATGATGTCACCTCTTTCTGACTCCTGACTTTATTCAGGGATCTCTTTCCTTTCCTCTCTATTCTTTTTCTTTTTGAAAGGAAGGGGTGAAGGGTAGAAGAAGAACTCACAAAGTAGTTAGCACTAGCTACACACGTGTGCAACATATATATGGATGTCAGACAATGACCTTGGGCGGGATCCACAGAAAGCTACTTCTTTCTTTTCACACAAGATCTCTCATTGGCCTTGAGCTCACCAGTTAGGCTAGGCTAGCTGCCCAGGTATTTTCTCCTGCCTCCTCATCACTGTGATCACAGACATAATCTACCATGCTAGGCCTTTTAAAGACAGGTTCTGGGGATCAAACCAAGTCTTAATTAAAAAAAAAAAAATTTACATTTAGTCTATGTGTATTAGTCAGACTCCCTGGAACTGAAGCTACAGACAGTTGTGTGCTGCCATGTGGGTGTTTGGAATTGAACCCGGGTCCTTTGGAAGAGTAGACAGTGCTCTTGACCACTGTACCATCTCTCTACCCCCAAGTCTTCATGTTTTTGATGAAAAAATTTATTCACTGAATCATTTCCCTAGCCTCCCACCCCTTAATAGACACTTTCTCCTTTAAAATAAATAAATAAATAAATAGAATATACATGCGCGCACACACATATACATATTTTACTTTTTTTCCCCCTTCAAGACAGGATTTCTCTTGTAGTCCTGGTTGTCCTGGACTCATTTTGTAGACCAGGCTGGCCTTGAACTCACAGAGATCCAGGTGTCTCTGCCTCTGAGTGCTGGGATTAAAGGCATGTGCTTTTTAATTATTTTTTTCCCCCTGTGGTACTTGTGGGTGGAATTCAGTGTCTTGAGCTTGCCAGGTACTCCTTCTCCAACTGAGCTACAATCTCCAGCTATAAGGCCCTTTTTTCTCTCAAGAAGACCAGGAGAGGCCATCAATAAAGAAGCCTTCTCTACTAAAGTTCTAGGCTTCAAAGTGAAAAAGAGAAGGAAGTCTTGACTGTGACATATGAGTGGAAAGGGTGGGCCTAAGACAACAGGCTCCTTTCTGACTCAAGATTCTGAGTCATTAATGGGTTAGTCAGGGAAACATCTGACTGAAGCATTATGGGCATGAGCCACCTGCTGGGTATGTTGCATTAGGTGGGCACTCTACCAACTGAGCCATGTGCCCAGCTCCTATGTATTTCCTATTTCTTTGAAACAGGGTCTCATATAACTCAGACTGGCCGCCTGACTCATTTCTTTACCTAAGTACTTGGTTTACAGTCAAGTGCCCCCACATCTGTAATGCTAAGCACCTGGAGGAAGTAAAGGCAGGAGGGTCTCTGCAAGTTCAAGCCCAGCCTCGGCTAAGGAGTAAGACTGTTTCGGGGAACAGAAAAACAAACCAAACAATGTGCCTCTCCTGTGGTACCGTTTTTGTCTTCCCTTTTTGTCTGATCCTTACTTGTTATCTGCTCCTTCTTATTACCCTGTAAAGTCCACAGGACACAGTTCTCTACGTAAGAAATGTGCTGCAGAAGTCCAGAAGGAAATGGCCTGAAGATACAGCCAAGGTGTCATTAAAAAGTATAGCACACGGGAAGCTCATATAGCTCAGTGAGTAAGGCATTTGACCTTTAAGCCTAAAGGTTTAAGGTTCAAATCAGGGGCTCAAGAGATGGCTAACTGGTTAGGAGCACTGGCTGCTCTTCCAGGACCAGGGTTCATTTCCCAGCACCCAGACGGCAGTTCACAACTATCTTTAACTGTTCCAGGGGATACAGACCTCACATAGACACACACAGGCAAAACACCAATTCACATAAAATAAAAATAATGAATTATTATTTTTTTAAAGCATACCATTAAGTATGAGTGGTTAGACTCATAAGTAGCTGAAGACAGGATTGCAGGTCCTTCTCCACAACCCTGCATGTACAAGCATCAGGCCTATACAAGTCAGGGAGGCCTGCTGAGCTCCTAGCCAAAAGCTCAGCTCCAAAGCCTCAGGGTGGTACTATACTTGCCTTATTCATTTCCTTTGGAGCATCTGGTAAAACACCAGAACCATATTTCGCATTTAGCTGGGCCAAAATGGCAGCCTGAACAGCTGGGTCTCTAGACTGGGAGAGAAAATATATATATTATTTTAAAGACTACTTAACATTCAGAGTCCCATGCCAGAATTTTCTCATTTACTCCCATAAACATCTCAAATACTACAGGGCATCCATTAGCAACTCAGGGATGTTTCCCTCAAGTCAGCAAAAGAGCATAATTAAAACCTTTAAAACAGCTCAGCTAGGCCCTCATGCTAACCAATATACAGGCTGTGGACTCTCCACTATGAAACCCCAAAACCCACAATGCTTCAGCATCTAAAATTCTGTGCACAATCATGGTGCCACATATAGAAAATTCCACATCTGATCTTATGTACTGTCAAAGGCAGGTACTAAAGGTATGATTAAAAAAACCTTCAGGTGATATATTCAAAACACATTAAAAACAAACGCATTTCTTCTATAGACCTGGGTCTCATCTCCAAGATATCTCAATATATACAACAAATATGTCCAAGTCTTAAAACGCCCAGGCTCTGAAGGCTTCTCATCCCAAGCACTGTGGATCAGGGATACTCATCCTAAGCTACTATCTGCTGGCTGAAAACACACCCTGGCACAGAGGGTTAACCGCCTACGTTTTCACTACCTGTATGCCCTACAGCTAGATAAAAAAGGAAGAAGCCAGACCTAAGCTCCAGGCAAGCATATCCCAGCTAGAAAAACATTATTTTTAACTTCTTTATTAATTTCCTAATGGAATTCATTTTATGTCCTAGAATCTAGGTCCCAGCTAAAAAACATCCTCTTCAGGCACTCACATTGGAAACGATGGTGGGTTTGCACTGCCGCCTGGTAAAGGGATCCATCTGCTGGTTTTTCATGTTGTGACTTTCAGCCTAAGACAGAAAGTATGCATTAGACCTCCTCCCCTCCTCTCACTCATCCTAAGATTACATATAAATAACAGTTTGCAAGGAACTAGAAAAAAATTCAAAAGCTGCCTGTCCTTTTCAGTGATAAAGCACTTGCCTACCACCTGGGATCAAGGCTGAGCACTGCAGAACAAGAACAAAACAACCCAACAGAATAGATGCTGGAGCAACCACCAGCACCTCCCACCCCCACCCCGCAGAGTTACAGGAACAGGAACCAAACCCCCCCCCCCCAAGTAGATACTAGCACAACAATCAAACATCCTCAAACAGAATAGATACAGGAGCATCTAAACACCCCCATGCTCCACCCTATAAAACACATACAGGTACAACAACCAGAAATGGATAAAAATGAATGGAGGGGCAAAATAGGCCAGAAGACTGCTACTTTATACCACAGGTTATAAACGCTGTGAGAGGATGTGGGGCAGAGCACATACATGCCAATTCAATCATTTAAAGTAGATATTTGGTAACATACAAAAAAGATTTTTTTGTTTAAGTTAATATTGTGTTATCTGTGGGGAAGTGCATGCCTTCCATGATGTATGAGGGGAGGTCAAAGGACAATTCTGTAGATTTGGTTCTTTCCTTCCACCTCTATGTGGGTTCTAGGGCTTAAAATCAGGGTACCAAGCTTACATGCATGCACTTTTACCTGCTAAGCCATCTCACCAGCCCTAACTTAGTTTTGAAACAGGGTCTTATAAAACCTTGAACAGCAGAGGCAGGTGGATCTCTGTGAGTTCGAGGCCTGCCTGGTCTACAAAGCTACACAGAGAAACAAAACAAACAAACAAAAATCAAACAAACAAAAACAAAACACAAAACCAAAAAAAAAAAAAAAACCCTGAACAGCAATGCAGCTAAAAGGCTGGCTTGGATCTACTTGACCTTGATCCCCAGATGCTGGTTTATAGGTGTGCCCATCATGCGGGAACTCCTACCATTTTTACTAGAACTTTCCTTCAGCAACCCATGTGAAGTCTAAAACTCACCACCAAAGCCTTCTCAGACTCCACAATGTTCCATTCCCGATTCCGTTGGTTGATGTAGCTACAAAGGAAGAGGGATCAGTCAGTGGGCTATGAGAAGGGTGGGGTAGCACAGATCCTCGGCACCCGAGAGATCTGTCGGGTCTGTGTGGCACAAAAAGGAACAAGGCTGCAGGCTGGCCAAGGACAGGCTCAGTGACACACCTGATAGCAGATATGTTCTTGGTCCGCTGGCGGTCCAGGGCTTCTGCCCTCTCCTCCAGCTCATTTAGCTGGTCTTGGATTTGTTTGGCTTTGTCCTGATCTCCCAGGTCCTCAGCCATGGCCTGAACACAGAAACATGGCTGTTACTGGCTCTTTGTTAAACATCTTGTACAGCACAAGTAAGGCACCTCATGTAATGAGCCAATGGCAGGAAATATAAAGAAACCATGGAAAAAGTACTTGACAAGGTGTCTTTTTTCTTACAGTAGGAACACCTACCTTCTCATTAATTACTGGGCTCTGGGCCCCAGATGGTAATGATGCCACATTACCCTTTAAGAATATAGGCCCACATGGCCAGGCGTGGTGGCGCATGCCTTTAATCCCAGCACTGAGGAGCCAGAGGCAGGTGGGTCTCTGTGAGTTCCAGGCCACCCTGGTCTACAAAGGAAGTCCAGGACAGCCAGAGCTACATAGAGAAACCCTATCTTGAAAAAAACAACAACAAAAAGAAGAGGAGGAGGCAGAGGAGAAAAGAACAGAATAGAGGCCCACACAGCTAGGCCCATCCTGTCCTGTTGGATGGAACGGGAAACCACCTGCCATAGTGGGGTTCACAGTACGAACAAAGCAAAGGCATAGAACACTAGGGAAGACGGGAAAACAAGACTGACTGCATGTACAGGAAGGAAAGATGCCCTGTTTTGCTTCTCACAGAGCCCAGGATGTTCTCGCAACCCTGCTATCGCTGACTTGGCAGCAGAGGATGAACAGGTGACTGTGATTTCTACATCTTAACAAGACAGCCAGACAAAGGGGCTTGTAAGTCCTTACCTTTTCCTTTAGCAGCTGTGTCTTTTTCATAGCATAGTTTGGTGGGGCTTTCCTGAATCTTTCTTTCTCTTTTACAATCTGTACCAGAGAGAAGACACAAGCAGTGAGGTATTCCTAGACTACTTTTGTAGACAGCTAAGTGAGCCCCTTTTGGAGGCAGACTGCTAGGTAAACAGGACTGTTCATCCTACAACAGTGCCACGGCCCAGAGGTGATCGAATTCCTTTCAAGAGACACTGTGCTACCTCTAGGGTCACAGAGATTCTAGGATACTCTGAAGGACCATGCACCAATAAATAGCAGCAGCAGCAGCAGCAGCACAAAGACGTGGAACTGTAAGGCTAGCCACTGTCCAAGAGAACAGAGATCCAAGGTTTTGTTTGTTTGTTTTTGGCTTTTTGAGACAGGGCTTCACTGTGTAACAGTTCTGGCTGTCCTAGACTCATTTTGTAGACCAGGCTGGTCTCAAACTCAGCGATCCACCTGCCTCTGCCTCCCTAGTGTTAGGATTACAGGTGTGCACCACCATGTCCAGCGAGATCCAAGAATTTTACCAAAATGTTTTGGAGGAAGTTCTAGAAGAACCAAGCCTATGGGAATATACATCCCGACAGACTGTAGTCTATAGTGTCTGAGAATGTATAGGGAAAGGCTTGGTGAAGCATAACAAGGTAGCAAGGGATACTAAGTATCCCTGTAATTTCACATACTGCAGAAAATGCCAAGACAAGCCTGACCTTCTCAAAACCGGTTCTTAAAGAGCTGCCAGGATCCATGATTCAGGCTTCTTACCTCCTCAATGTCCTGATCATTGAATTTATAATTGAGAGCTTCTTTAATAGATAATTCCTTTTTATTTATTTCATCTAGTGTGGGCAGCTGCATGCCAGCAGAAAACATCTGGACCAAAATGTGATAAAAAAGCTATCAGAAAGGGGTTTGGGAAAGAACATGTTACAAACAACTGCTAGGCAGTCTAGTCACTTACCGCTTCTTTCCACTTCATGAATTCACTTTCAGTGAATTCTTGGTTTGATACAAATTCTAGGCGGAACACTCGTTGGTCATTGCCATGCCTATAAAAGAGAGACAGAGAGAGACAGCTCCTCAAAGAATGTGCACGTTGACTGTAACCAGCCAAGCAACCGTACCAGACACTATATTTTATAGTATCCTTGTCTGTGGGTCTCAACCTTCTGAGTTACCAAGGAGACACAAAAAGTGTTAATGCTAAAGCACCAACTACATCTACTAAGCCCAAATTTCTCAGAGTACGAGCCAGGCACAAAGCAACCTGGAGGTCTTTTCAATGGGAGCCTAAGGGGCCTGGTGAGTGCTTCAGAAGCCTATCTACCCATCACCCTCCAGAGCCCATCAGTGTCAGGGATACTTTACACAGGTCCAGGAATGAACAACGGAACAGGGTTTCTGCGGACCAGTGCCTTGGCAAATAGGGACTCAGAACTATACTCTTGAAATTTTTCTGAACACTAGCATAACCAGCTCTTTTCTATTTCTTCTTTAGATTTTTTTTTTCCTTTTAATGTATATGTGTGGCTGTCCACAAGTATCTTTATGTGTATCTGGGGAGGCCAGAAACAAGAGTAACAGTTAGTCATGAGCCACTGTGTGGATGCTGGGAACTGAATCCAGGCCCTCTAAATGAACAGCAAGTACTCTTAAATCTGAGCCATCTCTCCAGACCCTCAACCAGCTCCCATGAAAACAAATAGTAAACTTATTGCCTGTGTGCTTACAGGTTCAAGCAAGTGTGGCAGAGGACAACTAGGAGGTAGTTCTCTCCTCCCCCCCCCACGGTTCCTGGAGTGAACTTAGTCCTCATCAGTCTTGCTGGCAAGCACCTTTACCTCTGGGCCATCTTGCTGGGCCCCAAACCCTTTTAAACAAACCAGGGAAGCTGGAGAGGTTCTGGGAGGGGAATCTCTAGCACTTATGTGCCACACCTTCTGATCTGGTCCGTTAAACCTAACTGGCGGGGTTCAGGAGGGAAGGGGCGGGGTGTGAGTATTTGTTATCTCCTTTATGTCAAGAACAGTGCCAGGCACATAGGACAAGTTCAGGAAATGTGCCGAGTAATGACATTTACATTTCTTTTTGTTTGTTTTTCGAGACAGGGTTTCTCTGTGTAGCCATGGCTGTCCTGGACTTGCTTTATAGACCAGGCTGACCTCGCAGAGATCTGCCTATCTATGCCTCCTGAGTGCTGGGATTAAAGGCATGGGCCACCAGCTGGATGATATTTCCCTTTCTTTCTTTCTTTCTTTCTTTAAGATTTGTTTATTTATTATGTATACAGTGCACATCAGATCACATTATAGATGGTTGTGAGCCACCATGTGGTTGCTGGGAATTGAACTCAGGACCTCTGGAAGAGCAATCAGTGCTCTTAACCGCTAAGCCACCTCTCCAGCCCCTGATATTTCTATTTCATTGAAGAGGAAACTAAGCCTAGAAAGCTGACCTTCCTTGTCAAAGATGAAGCTAGTTAAAGAGAGCCCAGATCAGAAAGAAGCAA
The DNA here is from genome assembly GCF_964271855.1 of Acomys minous. Classification (NCBI taxonomy): domain Eukaryota; kingdom Metazoa; phylum Chordata; class Mammalia; order Rodentia; family Muridae; genus Acomys; species Acomys minous. The sequence goes on from NC_140485.1 coordinate 29,133,073, forward strand.
GCATCCTAAGGACCTGATGACTGCCCCTCTATATAGCCTGACACATTGTAGCCTTGTCTCTTATGAGAGACAGTAACTCTATAGACACAACAGATCCAAGCTTTTCTCTATGTGCCTTGTGGGGATCATACATCATACATAGGGCCCAGTGCTATGAATATTACATCGGAAGCAAACAGCCCAAGAGGCAGTACCTGTTCAAAAAGATAGCTAAAGCCGCCACAGAAGGATCTCTTAGACTTGGGCATGGTTGCACACACCAGTCATCCCAACCCTGGGAAAGCTTAGGCAGGAGCAAGAGTTTGTGACCAGCTTGGGTTATATAGAGACCTTGTCAACAAGACAGGGAAGCGGGTGAGGAAATGAGTGGCTAACTCATTAGGTACTTCTAGGTGGCCTGGAGTTCACCATATACCTCAGGCTGGCCTTAAACTTGGCACGAACCTCCTGCTTCTGCCACTGGAGTGCTAGGATTACAGGGTGTGCCACCATGCCTGGCTTAGGAAGTGTGTCTTACCGTAGCTGTAACCCTTTGTTTGTTCTGGTACCACCCAGCTGGTAAACTTTGGCAGTTTCCACAACACCTGTGATCTCAGCCACCTAAGGGAAAGATCAGAGACACCAGTAAAAAGCCTCCTCCAAGCTGGGTGGTTGGATGGCCTTTAATCCCAGCACTTGGGAGGCAGAGGCAGGCAGATCTCTGTGAGTTCAAGGCCAGCCTGGTCTACAAAGTGAGTCCAGAATAGCCAAGACTACATAGAGAAACCCTGTCTCGAAAAACCAAATAAAAAAACCAAAAAAACAAAACAAAACAAAACAACAACAAAAAACACTCCTCTAGAGCTTCCCACACCAGGCTGCTTTTGTTTTTTGTTGTTTTGATTTTTTTTTTGGGGGGGGGGGGGGACAGGGTTTCTCTGTATAGCCTTGGCTGTCCTGGACTCATTTTGTAGTTCCAGGCTGGCCTTGAACTCAGAGAGATCTGCCTGCCTCTGCTTCCTAAATGCTGAGATTACAGGCCTGTGCCACCGGGCCCAGGTCACCATGTTTCTAGTGACTCTTTTCACCCAAGCACAGAAGAGCTGTGAAAGAGGAGCCCACAGGGCCTAGCTCATGTTTAAAATTCAGATGGCTAAGGCCAGTAAGCCTTATTATGCTTAGGGCAAGCAAGGCTTAGGACAAAGGGCCCATTATTGAAAAGTCAAAGGTCAGTCCTTTGTTTTTCAAGACAGGGTCTCTTTGTAGCATTAGCTGTCCTGGACTCACTTTGTAGACCAGACTGGCCTCAAACTCACAACCAGCCGCCTGCCTCTGTCTCCCAAGTGCTGGGATTAAAGGCATGTGCCACCATGCCTGGCATCAGTCCTTTTTTTTTTTTTTGTCACTGAGTGTTGAACATGCTAGGTAAATGAGTGATACTCCCAGCACCTCATCCTTAAACAACAACACCCCAACATTTACTTAATTATTTAAGTATGTGTGCACACACAGGCACACATGTGTCAGAGCATGGCGGCCAGAAGACAACCTGTGAGAGTCAGTTATCTCTTCCTGGGTCGGTTTCAGGGCTCAGAGTCAGTGGTCAGGCTTGGTGCCTTGAAGAACTGAGCCATCTCAGCTCTGCCCACCCCAGCTAATGTTCTTGTCAAGGCACATTTGGAGTTCAGAGAACAACTGTCTTTCCACCATGTGGTCCTGGGGAGTGAGCTCAGGTGGGCAGGCCTGGTGACAAACATGTTCCTTATTTTATTTATTTAATTTATTTTATGTTTTAAAGAAAAGTTTGGGCTGAGAGAAGGTAAAGGCCTGACAACCCAAGTTGGATATCTAGAAGCTGTATAAAAAGTCAGATGTGAGCTGGGCTTGGTGTATGTGTTTAATCCCAGCACTTGAGAGGTAGAGGCAGACCAGCCTAGTCTACAGAGCTAATTCCAGGACAGCCATGGCTACACAGAAAAAACCCTATATCATCCTACTCTAATCCCCCCAAAAGAAGGCAGATGTGGTGGTGCACATATGTAATGCCAGGATTTCCATGGGGAGATGACAGCAGGAATCGAAGAATGGTCCTGAAGCTCACCAGCCAGCTGGCCTCCTAGAGCACACAGGGTGGCAGAAACAAGAGACCACCTCAAGGGTTGGAGAGTTGGCTCAGTGGTTAAGAGCACTGTCTGCTCTTCCAAAGGTCCCGGGTTCAATTCCCAGCACCCACATGGCAGCTCACAACTGTCTGTAACTCCAAGATCTGACACCCTCACACCAATGCACATAAATTTTAAAAAATTAAATAAAAAAATTAAAAAAAAAAAGAGACCACCTCAAAACGAGACAAAAATACTGTGTTCCTAAAGTTGCCCTTAGACCCCCACACATGCATCATGCCACTTACAACAGTAATTTAAAAAAAAAAAAAGGCGGGACTGGTAAGATGGCTCAGTGTAACTTCCCCCACATACATCTTACACACAGTAATAATAAACACTTTTTTTTTAAAGATTTTAAAATGTGTGTGTGCATGAGTGGGTATGCTTGCCGATGTGTGCTCATGTGGAGCCAGAAAATCAGGTGTCCTCTATCATTTTCTACCTTAGTTTTTTGTTTTGTTTTGTTTTTTCAAGACAGGATTTCTCTGTGTAATCTTGGCTATCCTGTAACTCACACTGTAGACCAGGCTGGTATTAAACTCAGAGATCCGCCTGCCTCTGCCTCTTGAGTGCTGGAATTAAAGGCGTGTGCCACCACTGCCCGACTCCACCTTAGTTTTTTGAGATGAGGTTCCTCGAGATGAGGTTCCTCACTGAACTAGGAGATTGATTGCTGTTCCAACTGGACTGGCCAGTGAGTTCCTGGGACCTGCCTGTCTTTGACCCTCAGGACAGAGGCTGTATGTGTGTAATGCCAAACCAGCTTTTATGTGAGCGCTGGGGACCTGAACTCAAGTCCTCACGCTTATGCAGAAGCACTTTACCTGCCGAGCCGTCTCCCTAGCCTGAGACTTAGATCTTGAGCACTATTTCTTTTATGTGGGTGGACTATGTAGCCCAGGCTGGCCTCAAAGTCACTGAGTTCATTCTGCCTCAGTCTCTGGCTATAAGTACTACAGGCATGTGCTGCCATGTCTGGCACACAGACCAGTTTCTATCACTCAGATGAGAAGAGGACGAAGGCGATCATGGCTAGCAGTACTCCTACAAGGAATGAACTACATTACAACTAGACAATGGAAAACAAAACAAGCAAAACCAAAACAGAACAATCAAAGGGGACTAGCATGGGTATAATTGTAGCACTTGAGAGGCTGAGGCCAGAGGACCAAGAGTTCAGTGCCAAGATAGGTATGGTGGTTCATGCCTTCAGTCCCATCAGTCCACAGGTGAGGTCCTATCTCTGGGTATGTGTGGTGGCGTGTCTCAACAGGTGATGGTGTACACCTTTGATCCTAACACTGGGGAAGCAGAGGCAGGCAGATCTACTAAGTTGGAAGCCATCCTGGTCTACAGAGAGAGAATTGCATAACAGCCAGGCCTGTCTTAGGGAGGAGGAAAAGGAATACAAGGTCAGTGTGGGCTACACAGTAAGACCCAGTGTAAAAAAAAATAAATCAGAAAAAGAAAAATAAAGCCACTAGGCTCCAGCACCCAAACCACAGTGACAGGGCTGGAGCCCACGGGAGCCGGGGCAGGGCTGGAGTCACTGCTTTCTCTTCCCCAGGTCTAGGTGATTTTTCATACACAGAAAATTTTCATTCACTTATTTCTGAAACAAACAAAACTTTATTATCTAAGTTCACCACATCATGCTGAAAGGAGAAAAAATGATTCTAAATTCAAGTACCCCAGTTCTCTGGGCTCCCAAGTGTTGCCAGTCAGTTGTGAATCATTGTCACCGACGGACAAGCTGCTCCACTACACTCCAGCTTCTCTCCTGCTGGCCTGGCTCCTAAATATCTGCCCAAAGGCCCATGTGCTTGCTGAAGCTTCAGTCTTTGGGTTGGCAATACAGGGAGGGAGTAGAAACCACTGGGGGTTTTGTTGGCTTCTCCTTGTCTTTGAGACCATCTCTCTATGTAGTCTTGCCTTTCCTATGCAGAGCAGGTTGGCCTCAAACTTACAGAGACCCACCAGCCTCTGCTGTGCACCATCATGTCTAGCTGCTGCAAGGTTTGGGATCACTGGCATGCTCTCAGGGAAACTATGAACCTAGGCCTCTTCCTCTAAAGCCTGGGAAGTCAGATTTGCTGCTTTATGCACCTCTTATACTAGTCCCTCCTTCAAGGTCCTCTTTCTTTTCTTCAAAACAGGGCTTCTCTGTGTAGCCCTGGCAGTTCGGGAACTCATTCCATAAACCAGGCTGGCCTTGAACTCATCTGCCTACCTCTGCCACCTGAGTGCTGGGACTAAAGACATGCACCACCAGTTGGAGAGATGGCTCAGAGGTCAAGAGCACTGGCTGCTCTTCCAGAGGTCCTGAGTTTAATTCCCAGAAACCACATGGTGGTTTACAACCATCTATAATGAGATCTGGTGTCCTCTTTTGCCTGTAGGTGTACATGCAGGCAGAGCACTGTATACAGAGTAATAAATAAATATATCTTAAAACAAAGACACAAAACAAACAAACAAAAACCCACTGGCCTAGAAATTAATCTGTAGACTACATTGGTTTGTAGCAATTCTCCTGCCTCTGTCTCTCAAGTGCTAGGATTATAGGTCTGTGCCACACCTGGCCTTTTCTGTTTTTGAGACAGGGTCTCACTCCATAGCTCAGGCTGGCTTCAAGCTCACAGCAATCTTCAAAACAGCCTCCCAAGTGCTGGAATTACAGGCGTGGGCTACTTTTCCTAACTAAAAAAGAAGCTGACTAATACAGGCAAATGGTGGCAGAAGAATAACAGATTTGTTCAGCAGCTCCCACTCCCAGTAGATAATCATTACATTTAAAATATGGAGAATTGTCCCAAGGAAGAACACCAACCCGGTAAACTGGCTTGCTATTGTGGTTTCCAATGCCAATCCGTACAAAACATCCTGTGACAGTTTTAGCAAAGAAGGGCATGTGACACCAGCGTTCTAGCTTATGCCTTGATAATCGAACCCGATTCAGTTCCTCAGGTAAGGAGACTGGCTGTGATTTTGGAGGGATTTCTTCTTTCCTATGAGAAACAGAGAGCAGTGGTCACTGTAAAACTGCCAGAGACAGACAGCAAGTTCTCAATACTCACCCAAAGAGCATGTGACAAAGGATCAGATAAGAGCTACAGTTTCATCTATAGTGTCCACTGCCCTGAATGACCTCCGCTCCAGAAAGAAGCTGCAGGCCAGTCTGAGGTGATGTGCAGTCAGTTCCTATCTGCTAGGCTCAGGGAACTTGTCCATGGGTGCAGCCAGATACTAAATCAAGCCAAAGATGCAGCCCCCACACCTATACTAAGCTTCCCTACTAAGAACCCTCCTGTGACAGTTAATCTTAGTTGTCAACTTGACACATCTGGAAAGAGGAACTCAAAGCTGAAGGGCTGCCTTAGTCAGAATGGCCTGGGGGCAATGTCTGTGGGGTATTTTCTTGCCATGATTGCTGTGGGAGGGCCCAGGGCACTGTGGCTGTGCCATCCCTGGGCAGGTGGTCAGGGGTTATATGGGAAAACTGGCTGGGCAAGAGCCAGACCGAGCAAGCCAGTAAGCAGCATTTTTTTCTTGGTGTCTGCTTCAAGCTCTTGCCTTGGCGTCCCTTAATAATGGAACATTTAATAGGAAGGAAACAATGAACCCTTCCATCCCACCTGCCTACTAGATCAAAACAGACACAGCTTACTCTTCTTCTTCATCAGATGATGATGTGCGGGATGAGCGGTCAGATTTCTCACTGGACTTGTCATCATCTTCTTCTTCCTCATCATCAGAGTAGACCTCACTGGTTTTCAATGGCTGTTTTTTGGCGAGGAGTTCAGCTAAAACGAAAGAGGAAACGTTTACCTATGTATTCTTCACAAACAATAAATCTTTTACTCATCTTTTACCTTTGAAAAGAACTGGAACACAGAAAAGGACCCCAGCAGATAATCTACCTTTTCTAGACTGGCCTGTGATACCATGAGCCACACTGGGGTTAACCACAGTTAAGCACTCACATACCAAGATCAGGGCCCATAGACGATGACAACAACAAAACAACAACAAACTGGAAGGTTGCTACCGGGTAGGTAGAAATAGTTGCCAATCATACTGACATTCCCCGACCCTCCCCACATACTGCAAATTGAACCAGGGACTCTTACATGCTAGGCAAGTGTTCTAAAAATGATTTATACAATCCCAGGCAGAGGCAGTGGATCTCTTGAGTTTGAGGCCAGCCTGGTCTACAAAGCAAGTCCAGGACAGCCAGCGCTACAAGAGAAACCCTATCTCCGAAAAACAAAAGTTTTTTAGTAAGTTTATGTATAGATGTATGAGTGTAAAGGTCAAAGGATAAGATGCAGGACGTGTGTGTGTGTGTGTGTGTGTGTGTGTGAGTGTGTGAGTGTGTGTGTGTGTGTAAGTCAAAGGATAAGATGCAGGACGTGTGTGTGTGTAGGTCAAAGGATAAGATGCAGGACGTGTGTGTGTGTGTGTGTGTGTGTGTGTGTGTGTGTGTGTGAGAGAGTGTGTGTAGGTCAAAGGATAAGGTGCGGGGGAGTCAGGTCTGTGTGTGTGTGTGTGTGTGTGAGTGTGTGTATAGGTCAAAGGATAAGATGCAGGACGTGTGAGTGTGTGTGTGTGTGTGTAGGTCAAAGGATAAGGTGCGGGGGAGTCAGGTCTCTGTGTGTGTGTGTGTGTGTGTGTGTGTGTGTGTAGGTCAAAGGATAAGGTACGGGGGGAGTCAGGTCTCTCCTTCCGTCATGTGGGTTCTAGGGATTGAACTCAGGTTGTTTGTCTGTCAGTTGCAGGGCAAATGCCTTTACCTGCTGATCTATCTTGCTGGTTTCCTTGTTATCTTTTACTGTAGGCAAGATATTTGATATCAGGCAGGAAAAAATGAAGAAAACTCCTAATTATCTTTTGTTTTTCTCTGTCTTTTTAAACCATTATATGTAGGTGCCCAAGTAGGACAAAAGGTGTGAAATGCCCTGCAGCTAGTTACAGGTACTCAAGAATCCGCTGCCTTGTGTGCTGGGAAATGTACCCATGTCTGAGAGAAGGGCAGGAAGCACTCTTAACCACTGACCCATCCCACCAGCATTGCTTGGCTTCTGACAGTCTCACTATGTAGTCTAGGCTAGCCTTGAACCTTGGGAGTACCAATCACTCATGCTACTTCCATTTCAGTAAAGCTGTGAAAAATGAGTGAAAAAGCATATAAAAAGGAGAGAGGGCCCAGCGATTAAGGGTTCCTACCGCTCTCCCAGGGGACCTAATTCAATTCCATGTGAACTGGCTCACAACTACCTCCAACTCTGGCTTCAGAGCATCTGATGCCTTCTTCTGGCCTCCTCATACACTCAGACACACAAAAGACAGGTGGGCACACATACACCTAAAAATAAATATTTCATTTTGAGAACAGTTTCTCTATGTATAAAGCTTTGGTTGTCCTGGACTCTTTGTGGACCGGGTTGGCCTTGAACTCACAAAGATCCTCCTGCCTCTGCCTCCTGAGTGCTGGGATTACAGGTGTGCCCCACTACCACCTGGCAATAAATGTTCTTTAAAAGGAAGGAAGAAGTTGGGAATTTAGCTGAGTGGCAGAGCACTTGCCTAGCAAGCGCAAGGCCCTGGGTTCAGTCCTCAGCTCTGAAAAACAAAACAAACAAATGAAAATAAAAGGAAGACAGACACTATGACTTCTGAGTGATAAGGTGAGCTTTAAAGGGCTTCTGGCTCAGTGCACGGTCCCACTATCTAGCTGCTTCAGGGTGAAGGCGGTCTAAATGCATGCGAACACAAAGGAGGGATGCTTTGTTTTATTTTATTTATTTTAAAATTTATTTTTATTTTATGTGCACTGGTGTTTTGCCTGAATGTATGTCTGTATGAGGGCTTCAGATCTTGGAGTTATAGACAGTTGCGAGCTGCTATGTGGGTATTGGGAATTGAACCCAGGTCCCTTGGAAGAGTAGTCAGTGATCTCAACCGCTGAGCCATCTCTCCAGGCCGAGATGTTTTATTTTAATTAAGCTCTTCCCTTCAGTGATGAGACTGCCTTCTGAATGCTGTTCCACCCGCTGTCAATGAAATTTAATTCACAAAAGACGGTTGTCTTCTAGCAGCTATAAAAAAGAATGGAAGTAGAGCTTGGTGTAGTGAGTGGTGCTTGTCTATAACCCCAGCTACTTAGAAGGTTGATCCAGGAGGAAGTTGAGTTTGAGGTCAGTGTGGGCAAAGTCGGAGGTGGCTTAAAAGGTGCTGCCACCAAGCCTGACAACCTGAGTTTGATCCCCAGAATCCACATGGTAGAAGGAGAGAAACACTCTCAAAAGATGTCTTCTGAATTCCAGACATATGGTATATATGTGCCCCATATATATACAAACAATAAAAATTTATTTAAAAGTTCTCATATACATACATACACACACGTTACTTCTCCAGTACTTAAAAAGCCCAAACAAAAACAACAAACCTACCCTAAACCCACAACCAGGAATAACCTCCAGAATACAAAACTTACACAGCTACAAGAAGGAAGGGTATGCATGCATGTTTGTACATATACGTACGTACAGTATGTTACCCACTGATGGTTGATGGAAGATAGCATGTGAGTCTATCTTTACATTTATAAAAAGAAAAAAGCAGCTATATAGAGAATCAGGGTCTGATATATTTTAAAGTGGCTTTGAACTTGCTATGGGGCCAAGGGTAACCTCAAACTTCTAATTCTATTGCGTCAAGTTCCCCAGCGAAGTGCTGGGATTAGAGAGGTGCCTTCATGCCTGGATCAAACCCAGAGCTTTGTGCACTGCAAGCGAAGCATCCTACCAACCAGGTGACACCCATCCCCTTGGCATGCACATGAAATGCTTAACTGATGCCCACTCTGGGGAGGGGTAAGGCATTAAGTAGAAGGATGTGAAAGCTAAGCTTCCCCTTAATATACCTTGTGTGACATTATGAAATACATCTTCATTCCCTTTCCTGGCACACAACTCCTAAAATCCATGGAATCTTCAAAGTGATAGTGTCTTTTAGTATGTTAATGAGTTGACTGGTGGCTGCAAGCCATAGGCTGGTCCCTGGAAAGACCAAGGCAGTATTAGGGCTGAGACTCAGATTCTCTAAGGACAGGGTTGAAGATTAAGAAGATTACCAATGGCCAGTAATTTGCTCAATCTTTCCTCTGTAATGAAGCCTCAAAAACCAAAACACCAAAAACCAACGGAGCAGGGGAGGAGGGTGCATTCCATAGGATGCGATATGGAAAGCTGGGTGGCTGAACCAGTCAAAGTTTCTAGAGGGTGGCCTGTCCAGAGAGGTAGGGTAGTTTCCTTGCAAATGTCCCACTGTATGAATCATGTCTGCTGTATCCTTTGTAATAGCTTTTATAATACATAGCTGTACAAAGCTGTAATCCTAGCACTCTGGAGTGGACACACAGGACTACAAATTCAAGGTCAACCACAGCTACATAGAAACCCAGTCTAGAGTAAACTACTTAAGATCTTGTCTCAGACAAATAGACAAATCAACAAGCCTAAGTACACCTGAGTCCTGTGCAACACTGTATGTAGCAAATTAACTCAGCAAAGGGAAGCAGGACTAGGCTCAGAAGCACAGATAAAAGAACCTGGACATTGATGGGAAAACTAAGCCCTCAACTTGCGGGTAGTGTCAGCTCAGGGCTTGAACTGAATTACTTGGTGTCTGGTTAGAATTAGTTGCTAATTTGTCAGTGGAGGAAATTATCATACTAGAGATCATGTAAGTTGTTGGGGTTTTTTTGTTTGTTTTGTTTTGTTTTTGAGACAGGGTCTCTCTGTGTTAGCCTTGGCTGTCCTGGACTTGCTTTGTACACCAGGCTGGCCTTGAACTCACAGTGATCTGCCTGCCTCTGCCTCTTGAGTGCTGGGATTATAGGCATGCGCCACCACGCCTGGCTGAGAGATCATGTAAGTTTTGTGTTGATTGTTGTTAAATACGCATGTAAGAAACTGACTTTGGGGACTGGAGAGATGGCTCAGTGGTTGCTCTTTAGAGGACCCTGGTTCAGTTCCCAATACCCACACAGTAGGTCACACACATTTCTAACTCTAGTTCTAGGGGAATCTAGAAGGCATGCACCAGATACACAGATATGCATGTAGAAAAAATACTCATACATATATGTAGTGGATGTAAACATGTTTTTGTTTTGGTCCCAAGTGTAGGATGGAGAACAGACTTGTGAGAGAACAGGTGATGTTTGTTCACTAGAAGAGGAACCACCATTAGTGGGGGCGTGGTCTTTGCTAGCTGATAAACATCCTACTACCAACTCTGAGAGGAGACAGATGAGCCCCAAACAGGAGGCCTCTGAGTCTTGGTATTGTTTCCTATTGTCTGGCTGTTTATCGCTCCATTTTGATACGTCCCTAAAGAGAACCACTCCAGAGAACGCTTCGAGGGCCTGGGCTCCGGCTGCCACTCTGGATTCCAGCTGCTGCAGTTGCAGTCACCTTTGCTGAATTGCTGGTTTGCAGTTTAACTGGTCTGTTGCAATCCTGCCAACCACGCCAGTGGAATCACTCCAAGGAACTGAGTCTAAAAAGGTCTGCTTCTGTTTCCATTAACCTCATTTCTCTCCTATCTAGGGTACGTGGATTAGAAGGGAGATATAAGCATTAAAGAACCCCAAATAAAGTAGGTTTGAAAAAGTTCGAAGCGTACATATATAAAATAAATAAGTCTAAAGAAACTGGGTTTGAAAAACAAAACAAAACAAAACAAAAAAAGAAAAAAGAAAGAAAGAAACTGGGTTTGCCTTTGGTTTTTTCTCTTTATCTACAGATGTTTATTAGAAGATCTGATTTTGAGGTGGATGCAGTGGTGCACGCCTGTAATCCCAGCACCTGGGAGGCAGAGGCAGCAGATCGTTGTGAGTTCGAGGCCAGCCTGGTCTACCAGGCAAGTCAAGGACAGCCAGGGTTTACAGAGAAACCCTGTCTCAAAAAACCAAACCCCAAACCAAACAAACAAAAAACCCCAAAAAACAAAAAAACCCCACGAAGATCTGAATTTGGAATCATAGATTTTATAATTTATTCATGAAATAGAGTAATAAGTAAAAGGGGTTTTTTTTGTTAGCTTGTTTTTTGTTTGCTTGTTTTTCGAGACAGGGCTTCCTTGGCTTTGTAGACTAAGCTGTCCTTGAACTCATAGAGATCTGCCTGCCCCTGCCTCCAAAAGTGCTGGGATTATAGGCATATGCCACTGCACTCAGCTTAAAAGATTATTTTTAAACATCAAAATCAAAATAAACCAAAATATTATTTGATGAATAACTACAAAGAAAGGGGCTGTAATGAGTAACTTTAAAAAAAGATTTGAGCTGGGCGGTGATGGCGCACACCTTTAATCCCAGCACTTGGGAGGCAAAGGCAGGTAAATTGTCGTGAGTTCAAGGACAGTCTGGTCTACAAAGTGAGTCCATGACAGCCAAGGTCACACAGAGAAACCCTGTCTCGAAAAACCAAAATAAATAAAATAAAATAAAATTAAATTTAAAAAAAGATTTGAAAACAGGGCAGTAGTGGCGCACGCCTTTAATCCCAGCACTTGGGAGGCAGAGACAGGTGGATCTCTGTAAATTCAAGGCCAGCCTGGTCTACAAGTGAGTCCAGGACAGCCAAGGCTACACAGGGAAACCCTGTCTTGAAAAACCAAAAGAAGCAGGGCATAGTGGCATATGTCTTTAATCTCAGCACTCAGGAGGCAGAGACAGGTGGATCGCTGTGAGTTTAAGGCCAGCCTGGTCTACAGAGTGAGTTCTAGGACAGCCAAGGCTACACAGAGAAACCCTGTCTCAAAAAACAAAAAACAAAAAAGCAAAACAAAAAACAACAACAAAAAGATTTGGGTGTGATATGATGCAAGCCTGTAATCCCAGAATTTTTAGGGTCGTCTGGGGTGTGAGACTCTGGGGTATCTTGAAACAACAGGGGAGAGTTGTGGCAATGGCTCAGCTGGTAAAATTCTTACCAGATGTCATAAAGACCCAAGTTGAGATCCCTGGACCCCACGTACAAAGCTGGGTACAGGATCACATACCTGTAATCACAGCATAGGAAAGACAGACAGGTAGATAGATCCTCTGGAGCTTACTAGACAGTCTGATGAGGCCAACTGTCAAGTTCTAGGTCAAGCAAGAGGCCCTAATAACATGGAGAGCAACTGAGAAATACATCTGATGTCCACCTTTGGCTTCCACCTGTAAGAGGGGTGTGTGTGTTTGTGTGTACGTATGTATGTATGTGCATCACATGTATGCAGTAGCCGCCAGAGGTCAACTTTCCATGTCTCTTATCAATTGTTTTTTTTGAGACAGGGTTTCTCTGTGTTAGCCTTGGCTGTCCTGGGCTTGCTTTGTAGACCAGGCTGGCCTCGAACTCACAGAGATCCACCTGCCTCTGCATCTCTGAGAACTGGGACTACAGGCATGTGCCATTGCATCCAGCTTGTTTTATTTATTTAAAGTGCAGCAATGTGTCTTGCCACCATGCCAGCCAATGTGTCTTTTTTTTTTAAAAAAAGGGAAGCCCATTTTTTTTTAATGCTTACCATGTAACAAAACCTTTATTAACATTTTAAACAGAGGTTTAGCTATTATAGAAATTTATAACTTCTAAACATAAATAGGGGCAAATATCTAGAAGGCAGAGTGATGCTATCACTGCCCACTGGGAATGCAGGCTCAAGAATTAATAGCCACCCCTCAGAGAGAGGACCAGGAGCAGGGTCGATTCTTTCTGGGTGTTGTAATCAGAAAGGGTGTGGCCACCTTCCAGCTGCTAAGATGAGCCTCTGTTGGTGGGGGTCGGGGGTGGGAGTGCCCTCTTTATTCTGGATCTTGGCCTTCTTGCTGGTCAGGGTCTTCACGAAGATTTGTATTTTGACCTGTTAACAAATGTGATGAAACCACAAACCGCCAAGCCCGTGGAAAGAACCACATCACCGTGCCCCACCTTTTTTTTAATGGGCAAATGTGTCAACAGTGAATGCTGGGTGCCGGGTATGGTGGCGCACGCCTTTAATCCCGGCACTCTGGAGGCAGAGGCAGGCGGATCGCTGTGATTTTGAGGCCAGCCTGGTCTACAAAGCAAGCACAGGACAGCCAAGGCTACACAGAGAAACCCTATCTTGAAAAACCAAAACCAAAATCAAACCAAACAAGCAAACAAAAAAAAACCAATGAATGTTGGAGTCAGGCGGTGGTGCTGCACATCTTTAGTCCTAGTACTTAGAAGCAGAGGCAGGACATCTCCAGTGAGTTCCAGGACAGCTACAGCTATACAGAGAAACCCTGTCTCAAAAACAACATCAACAAAAAGCAAAGCAAAACAAAACAAAAAAGTCCCAAACAAGCAAATAACAATGGGTGTTAGGAAAATTGGATAATAATGTAAAAAAGAAAAGATATTAATTGGCCCCTTTATTACATATATTAAAACTAACTGAAGATGGATCAAGATCTAAATGTAAGAACAAAACTATAAAAGTCTTGGGGGAGAGGCTAGAGACATGGCTTAGAGGTTAAGAACAGCTAGTGCTGCTCTTTCAGAGGTCCTGAGTTCAATTCTCAGAAACCACATGGTGGCTCACAACCATCTACAATGTGATCTAATGCCCTCTTCTAGCCTGCAGGTGTACATGCAGGCAGAGCACTGTATACATAATTTTTTTAAAAAAGTCTTGGAGGAAATCACTGGGGAATCATGACATTAGATTTGGCAAGGATTTCTTGGCTATGACATCTAAAGCTCATACAACCAACATAAAAAGACACATCAGCTAGGGTGGAGACGCATGCCATTAATCTCAGCATTTAGGAGACAGGCTGGTATCTGTGAGTTCAAGGCCAGTCTGGTCTACATAGTTTCAGAGTTTCAGAGACCCTGCCTTAAAGGAAAGGGAAGGAACAGTCAGGCATATAAAGATTATGCAATATGATTTCATGCATATGAAATATTTAGAAAGCAGATTAGTGGCTTCCTTAGGCTAAGAAACTGTGGGTCTGTTGGTTTCTTATGGATAAATGCATAAAGATCACTGTTTTATTGCATAGAACCGTGAATAGTACATACTAAAAGCTGTTTGTGTTGTAAACTTTTCTTTCTCTTTTCCTTTTTCCTTTTTTTTGGGGGGGTGGGGTGGGGTGGGGGTGGTTTCCGAGACAGGGTTTCTCTGTGTAGTCTTGCTATTCTGGACTCACTTTGTAGACCAGGCTGTCACAGAGATCTGCCAGCCTCTGCCTCCTGAGTGCTGGGATTAAAGGTGTGTGCCACCACTGCCCAGAGTGTTGTAAACTTTTCATGAGTAAACAGTATTTAATAAACCTTTTCTCAGTACAGTTGTTACCAAAAAAAAAAAAAAGAAAAGAAAAGAAAAAAAAAGCTGTGGCTTGGCTGGTAGAGGAAGGCTGGGTTCAGACTTCAGTATAAAGCAGACTAGCTGAGGTGTGAAGTGCTTGGGAGGCAGAAACAGATCAGAAGCATAAAGTCATTCTTGGCTACATAGCAAGCTTGACATGGTATGAGACGTTGTCTCCAAAAAGAAAACAAGATTGTCCCCCCACCTCTGTCTCTCAGGTTTTGCTATATTAACCAACCTAGTTTCAAGTCATTGTCCTACCTGGGCTTCTCAAGTACTTAAAAAAGGCATGTTGCCACCATGCTTCGTTTCTTTGATTTTTAAAAAGCTATTGTTTTATTTTCTATGTATGGCTGTTTTGCCTACATGTATATCGACATGCACATGCCTGGTCAGACGAGGGCATCAGATTTCCTAGAAGTGCAGTTACAGTGGCTGTATGCAGTGATGCTCTCAACTGCTGAGCCATCTCCCCGCCCCATGCCTAGAAGTGCAGTTACAGTGGCTGTATGCAGTGATGCTCTCAACTGCTGAGCCATCTCCCCGCCCCATGCCTAGAAGTGCAGTTACAGTGGCTGTATGCAGTGATGCTCTCAACTGCTGAGCCATCTCCCCGCCCCATGCCTAGAAGTGCAGTTACAGTGGCTGTATGCAGTGATGCTCTCAACTGCTGAGCCATCTCCCCGCCCCATGCCTAGCTTCTTGTTGTTATCTTTAAAGCAAACAAGAAACAAAAACAGAACCAAAATCCTAGCTTTGCATACTGACTGAAAAGGCACAAATGGATCGAGTAATCAGTAGAATACCATATTTTTCAGACCATAAGACACACTTTCCCCCACAAAAGCGGGGGGGGGGAGATATATGGGATATTAAGGTATGTCTTACGGTCCAATTGCTATTTTTGTTTGTTTTACTGCTCCAAACACTGGGTATGTCTTATGGTCAGGTGTGTCTTATAGTCCAAAAAATACGGTATTCTTCTGTCCAGACTGTAGTCTAAGCAGAAAGGGCTGCTAAGAGAAATGGCTGATCCCAGATCTCAAAAGTAAGAAAGCTATATAAACTGGAGGGGTAAGGGACACTCTTAGAATGTGGCTTAACATGAGGCAGAGTTCACGGTTGGCATGCCTGAAAGCCTAGGTTCTGTTCCCAGCATCCCACCACTCCCAAAAGACTAAAGGCTACTGTCAGTGATAGAACACTTGATTGCCTGAGATGTACCAGGTCCCAGTTTAATCCTGACGTGGGCAGGGAGAGAGAAAAGGGTGCTGTGCACGATGATCCCGAGCACCAAGCAGAAGCCGCCCTGCGCAGTTCAGCTGTGAGCCCTTGTGAAAGGATTGTCCCAACTGGGCTTGATGACAAGGCAGAATACCCGGAAACTCCCTACCACCTGCTGAGTGCAACTCAGCCCTTACTGCATGGGGCTTCAGGAGGGGCTAGAGCAGGGGTGGAGACTAGGAGAGTGGGGCTGCTCCCTCTCCCCAGTCAGCCGCATCCCTGCTGGGGGTGGCCTTTTGGGGGAGGAACACTCACATCCCTTTAAGTCATGCCTTCACCCATTATGGCGGCCGTTCTTGGTTGTCAACCTAACTACATCTGGAATGAACCAAAACAGAAAAATGGCTGGGTACACCTACGAAACGTTCTGGGTGTTGGCTTTTTGGTTTTGATCATTCAAAGTGGGAAGATCCATTTCCAATCCGGATCTTTGAGGTGAGAAGACGCAGCTCTACTCTGGGCCACACCTACTGTACTGCTGGAAGCCTGTAAAAGGTCACGCAAAAGGGAAGCTTTCCTCATCGTTACTAGCAAGTCTACACACCTTCGCTGGCACTAGAGTCTACTTTTAGGATTCTGGAGTACACCAAAGATGAGCTGAGACATCCAGCCCTGTGGACTGAACAATTATTAGATTTGTGGACCTTCCATACACAGGCAGCCATTGTTGATTAGCTGGACCACAGCCTATAAGTCATTCTAATAAATCTCCTTCTATATATTTATATGTAGAGAGATTCAATTTGTAAGAAAACCCCAACTAATACAACCATGTTTGTAAGGAAACCCAATATACTCATTGACTCTCCAGAGTGAGGTTTGGTAGGATCGTGCCTGCTTGAGACCTTGGAGGAGGAATAGGTGCTTATGTCTCCTCTTGGAAGAAATTTTAGCAACAAAGGGAACACAAGAAAGGGTTTGGAGAAAGGAGCCTTGGGATCTTGTCAGGGGCCATAACTGACTAGTTGAATATGAAGAATAACAGCTGTACCAGACAGATTAAAACAAGACATGGATGATTCACATAAATATTAAGAATAAATTCCCACAGCTGGTCTGTGTACAGAGAGTAAGGCTGAAGAACGGCGAGCTGTCAATGAGATATCTACATCACACCTTCCTTATGGGGCTCAGAGGATCTTTGCTGAAGAGGGAACCAAACATATAAACTGGGTCATAAGGGATTGGGTGGGTTGGTTTTTTTTTTTTTTTTAGATTTATTTATTATGTATACAGTATTCTGCTTGCATGTGTGCCTGCACATCAGAAGAGGGCACCAGATCTCATTACAGATGGTTGTGAGCCACATGTGGTTGTTGGGAATTGAACTCAGGATCTTTGGAAGAACAGCCAGTGCTCTTAACTTCTGAGCCATCTCTCCAGCCTGGAATTTGATGCTTTAAAAAAAAAAAGTTATTTCTGTGTTGTGTCTATGTGTATATATGTACATGTATGTGGGTGGATGCATGTCCCTGCTTGTGTGCACAGGCCAAGAGGGCATTAGAGGCCTCAGAACTGGAGTGTTAGGAACTTGTACTATGTCCAGCTTGTTATATGGGTGCTGGGATACAAATTACAGTTCTTTGTAATTGTACAGGATGTACTCTTAACCACTGAGGCATCTATCCAACCCTGCTTCTGTGTGTGTGTGTGTGTGTGTGTGCGCGCGCGCGTGCACACATGCGTGTGTTTCATAGAAGTTATGTTAAAAGACTGGAGAGATGGCTTAGCAGTGACGAACACTTGCTGCTCTCACAAAGGACCTGGTTTTTTTCTCCAGCCCCCACAAAAAGAAATAACACTGGGGGTCTCGTCTATAAGAGATGTTGAATTATTATAGTTAAAACACAGCATTGTTGGTATTTACTGTAAAACAATCTGGGAGACTGGAGAGATGGCTCAGAGGTTAAGAGCACTGGCTGTTCTTCCAAAGGTCGTGAGTTCAATTCCCAGCAACCACATGGTGGCTCACAGCCATCTATAACGAGATCTGGTGCCCTCTTCAGACATGCAGGCAGAATGCTGTATACATAATAAATAAATCTTAAAACAAACAAACAAACAAAACACACTAGTTTAAAAAACAGTAACAACAAACCAATCTGATGGAAAAGAGAATTACAGATTAACAAGAAAGACCATGGGATAGGTAGAGACTGAACAACGAGATCCAAGACGCTCGTTATACTGCTGCCACTATGTCTGTAAGTGTTCATAAAATAGAAAGCTTTAAAAAAAAAAAAAAAAGGAAAAATAGGGCTGGAGAGATGGCTCAGAGGTTAAGGGCACCGGCTGCTCTTCCGGAGGACCTGAGTTCAATTCCCAACAACCACA
Source organism: Acomys minous (assembly GCF_964271855.1). Taxonomy (NCBI): domain Eukaryota; kingdom Metazoa; phylum Chordata; class Mammalia; order Rodentia; family Muridae; genus Acomys; species Acomys minous. The sequence goes on from NC_140485.1 coordinate 29,151,228, forward strand.
TCACGGCTCACAACCATCTATAATGAGATCTGATGCCCTCTCCTGGCATGTAGGCATACATGCAGGCAGAACACTATAAATAATAATAAATCTTAAAAAAAAAAAAAAGAAAAGAAAAAAAAAGAAAAAGAAAGGAAAGAAAAGAAAAAGAAACCAACATTCATTTTCCCCACTCACCTGTTCTGTTCTTCCGTTTTTCTCGCTCTGCTTTTAGCTCCTCCATGGCTTGAGATTTCTTATCTAGCTTCTCATCCCGCTTGGAACGCCGTTCTTTATTGTGGGAAGTAACCTGGGGAGGTGTGTGGGGTGGCTTTTTACTCAATGCTGGCAAGATTCTCTATGTCAACAATCGATACTTTTGGTCCCCATGAATCACTGACCGAACAAACTTAAAGCCCTAGCTGAGCACAGTGGCACACATCTTTAGTCCCAGCACGCAGGGGCCAAGGCCAGCATGGTCTACGCATGGGGTTCTAGGAGAGCTACACACTGAGCCCTTGTCTCAGGGGGAAAAAAAAGTGATCTAATGTCTTGATATGTTACTTCAAATGTAAGATAACTATTTTTTTTTCTGAGACAGGGTCTTTCTGTATAGGCTTGGCTGTCCTAGAATTGCTTCGTAGACCAGGCTGGCCTTGAACTCACAGAGATCTGCCTGCCTCTGCCTTCCAAGTGCTAGGACTAAAGGCGTGCGCCACCATGTCTGACTGAGATGAGTTATTTTTATAACTATATTTATACCGAGTCTAGAGGGACACACATCTCAGCAAACATAATCAAGTTGTTATCTGAGAAAGGGCGTTTACCAGCCTACCCTCCAGGGGCACCCCGATTTAGCCAGTCTTGAGTGAACATCCTCGGGAAGTTCATCAGTGCAGTCAATGGTGCAATGGTGTTCAGAGACTATGAGGTCCCAGGCTGCAGATGCATGAAGTTACCTGCACTAACTAACCCAGGCTAGCAGCACCCAGCGCCTGTGGACCGCTCGCCACACACACAGGCTAGCAGCACCCAGCGCCTGTGGACCGCTCGCCACACACACAGGCTAGCAGCACCCAGCTCCTGTGGACCGCTCGCCACACACACAGGCTAGCAGCACCCAGCTCCTGTGGACCGCTCGCCACACACACAGGCTAGCAGCACCCAGCGCCTGTGGACCGCTCGCCACACACACAGGTGTGGTCTCAACGGCGTCCTACCTGAGATTCTTGAATCTGAGTCAGCTTCTTCTTTTCTTGTTCTTCTTCCTGCTTTTTCTTTTTTTCTTTCTTCTCTTTCTTTTTGGCTGTTTTAAGTTTTTTCTTAATTTCAAATCTGGTTAAAAGATATTTGGTTGTTAAAAAGCAATAAAATTATATATAAAGACTGGTTTCTATCAGCTGGGAGACAGAAGTAAGGAAAGGAGTTATACAAAAATAATTTCTTGGCTTCCTGAAAGAAATTCCAATGCTCTATAAGTATATTTAAAATGCTGACTGTGGTGCTAGAGAGATGGCTTAGTGATTTAGAGCACTGCCTACTTATCCAGAGGACCCAGACTTGACGACCAGTACCCACAGGGCAGCTCGCACCTATCTATAGCTCCAGGCATCTGATGCCATTTTCTGGCTTCTGTGGGCACCAAGCATGCCTGTGGTACATAGACAGGCAAAGCACCCGTACATATAAACTAAACCCAAAAGCAAATAACAACAACAAAAACAAAGCAAAAAAGCATTCAAAAGCATTAAGTTGGAATGGTCTTGAGAGAAAATATTAAGATCAGAGTTCAAGGTCATCCTCAGTTATACAGTAAGTTTGAGGCCAGCTGTACTTGGGACAGATGGAGGTGGCTCTATGTAGGTTGGAGGCTAGCCTGGTCTACAAAGTGAGTTCAGGATAGCTACGGCTACACAGAGAAACCTTGTTTTGAAAAACCAAAAAAAGAAAATAATTGTCTATTAAATGAAAATGCAGCAGAATGTATCAAATTAACTGAAAATAGGTATTCAAGTATTTGAATATCAATATTTATAGCAGCATTATTCTTAGTAGAAAAAATGCAAAAACAACTTTAATTGCAGTTGAAAAAATTCACAAACTGCAGCATATACGTATAATGGGTTACTACTCAGCTCTAACAAGGAATGAAGTGGCAATATGTGGACAAGAATTAATTTTAAAAAACATACTAAGTAAAGTTGAGCACAGGATGTACACCTGTGTCCCATCAGGAGGTGGAAGGATTATTTGAGCTCAGGGGTACCAGGACAACACAGCAGGATTCTTCTCTAGGGGCTGGACAGATGGCTCCTCAATGCTTAGGTGTACAGGCCTGGGCTGCATTCCCAGAACTCTGAGCAGCTCACAGCCACTTACAGCTCTGGCTCCGGGTGATCGGATGCTCTCTTCTAGCCTATGCAGGTATCAGGTACAGACATGGTGCACAGACATACATGTAGGCAAAACACTCATAGGCAAAATAAAAATTAAAAAATAATGACAATTTTTTTAAAAAGAAGAAAAAAACTGGGCAGTGGTGGCAGGGGTCTCTGAATTCAAGGCTAGCCTGGTCTACAGAGAAACTACATAGTTGCAGGACAGCCAGAGCTCTACACACACACACACACACACACACACACACACACCTCTGTATTGAAAAACAAACAAAAAAGCAAAAACAAAAAACAAAGCCCCAAAAAAGAGACTTTCTAAAACACCAGCAAAAGATGAATTTTCTGAGTCACTTTACTGTACTGCTCCAGAGCTAACTACATAAGCTACAGAATGCTGTGTTTCTAACTAGCTAAAAATGTCAGAGTATCAACTTCTTAAAGGGGAAACACTCTAAACAAGAGGCTCAGTGGCAGTGTCCATCCTCAGCATGAAGGAAGCTTCCAGGCTTTGATCCCCAGCCCCTCCACTCAGCTGAAAGGTGAAATGTGTGAGATGAGAGGTGTTCTTAGTCACAACGCTCAGGAAACAGAGCAGCTGCATCTCTGTGAGCTTGAGACTACCCTGGTCTACAGAGCAGGCTCCAAGCTATTCAGTTACATTGTAGGACCCTGACTCAAAAATAAATCAATAAAATAAAAAAGGTAAAACTTGTCCGGCGGTGGTGGCGCACTCCTTTAATCCCAGCACTCGGGAGGCAGAGGCAGGCGGATCGCTGTGAGTTCAAGGCCAGCCTGGTCTACAAAGCAAGTCCAGGACAGCCAGGGTTAAACAGAAACCTTGTCTTGAGGAGAAAAGAAAAGAAAAGAGAAGAAAAGAAAAGAGGAAATAAAAAAGGTAAAACTCAATATAAAGTTTGGGACAAACTGCTCTCAAAATATGTAGTCCTGAACCTGTGTCAACCTCTATGGTCTCCACAGTTCAGAAATCCACTATGGAAGTCACGCTTCCTCACCCACAATTCCAGAGCAGTACTCCAAGTCCTGTTTGAGCAACAGAGGTTACCTTGGAGGCAATCACACGCAAAACGAACGCCTACCACTTTCTGCTGACTGAAAGCCAAACATTCTTGTCTAGGATAACACACCATACTTAATATGGTCCCCAGAAGGGACAAACAGGCTCCCTGAGGCAATGGAACTAATTGCTAATGCGCTTCAATCTTCTTCTCAAGACACTAGGTAGACAGGAAAGGAAACTAGTTCTGAGGACTCCATTACCCAAGACAAAAGCCAAGTTTACTTTGACCTTTTTGGGAGGTGAGAAAGAACTTCTGCCATTTAAAATAAACAGAAACCCCAAGAGCCTGAAGCAGCGCTAATGGCGGAACCTGGGGTCTTGGAAAGCCATGCAAGCAATTTACACTGAGCCATATCACCAGCGCAGCCAGCCTTTTGTTTTACTTAAAACTGTTTGATTCTGGAGGCCCAGTCTGGCCTCCTGAGTGCTGGGATTACAGGGGTGAGCGATCAAAATTGGCCCATGTTACTTTTGTTAATTAATAAAATGACATTCTAAACCTGAAGGCTGGAGAGATGGCTCAGTGATTAAGAGAGCTGCTGCACTATCATGAGGTACAGAGTTCATATCCCAACATCCACATAACAGGACAGGCAACCTACAAACGACTATTATCCCAGCTCCAGGGGGATGGCAACAGGACAGTCACTGTAGCTTGCTGGTTTCCAGCATAGCCAAGAAAACCAGAGTCCCAGGTTCAAGGATAGATCCTGCCTCACACGAATAGGCAGAATACAAGAAGACACCTGACAACCTCTTTTGACTTTCATGAGCACATAGGAATAAGTACCTACATATATGTAGTACACATACCATCAACACACACACTATAAAAATCAAAACAAGATTATGACTTTCTCAATAATTTTTGTTTGGCAAAAATGAAAAAATATACTTTATTTTTTATTTTAAAAAATTAGTTACACCAGGTGGTGGTGGCACATGCCTTTAATCCCAGCCCTCAGAAGACAGAGGCCAGCCTGGTCAACAAGTTCCAGGACAGCTAGGGCTACAGGGTAACCCTGTCTTGAAAAACTAAAAATAAATAAGTAATTACGTTTATCTTGTGTATATTTGTTTGTTAGTATGGTTTTTGAGACATGGTCTCATTATGTAGCCCTGGCTGTCCTGGAACTCACCATGTAGACCAGGTTGGCCTTGAAACTCAGAGATCCACCGGCCTTTGCCTCCCAAGTGCTGGGTGGGATTAATGGCGTGTGCTACTACACTCAGCACAACTTCTCTTAAAACAAAAATCAAGAAGGGGGAAACAGCTCAGTTGTGGAAATCTTGTCCAGCCTGTCTGAGGCCCTGGGTTCCATCACCAGAGTCATAAAACAACTAAGAGCCTATGAGTAACGCACATTAGTAAAGGATCAACAGGTGTGGCCTAGGCTATCTGGGTTACACTGCACTACAAACACACTTCCAACTGCCCATTCCTATGGACAGACTCCCTTCAGCTTATGAAGGGACTGTATCTCAACCCACTGGGAGCTGAAACACTGAAAGTTGAAAATGCAACCTACCAAACATCATAGCCTAGTCTGATTCAAGCACGTTCAAATCATAATTGCAGTTTGGCAAAACCATTTCACAAAGCCTCCTGTGAAACGAAGTGTTTGGCATCTCATGTAACTTACTGAAAATTGTAATGAATGAGAAAACCAATTACATGGGTAAAGCCTCACACCACTGTGAAGCTGGAACAGAATCCTACACCGTGAGAAGCCGACGAGCACACGGGGCCGCGGCGGCCTTACCTTCTTTTCAACACCTCCCTCTTCTCTATGCGGTTGAACAGCTCCTGCTCCCTCTCCTTCTCTGTCATCTGCTCCAGCCGGGCCCTGTCCTCTTCGTCCCCCATAAGATCCTCTCCGTAGCCATCATGGAACTCTTCATCTTCTGACGAGGAGTCTGAGTCTGAACTAGAGGAGGAGCTGTTGCTGTCAGAATCTGACACTTCACCTGCAACCAAGGACAAACGTGTGACCCCAATGTGACATCTGCCACCCTTGGCTCTCCCAAAAGGAAATGGCACTCAGCCATTTCCACTCAACGTGGGATGTCTGCTTGATCTGCCCTTGGTCAAATGCAAACAGATCAGGGAAATTTAGGCTGGAAAAATAAACCACCACACTCTTTCCCTTTCTGAGACAGGGGTTTGCTATGTAGTACGATATATCTTCAAACTCAGGGTCTTCCTGCCTCTGCCCTCCGAGCTCTGGACTTACAGGCCCATGAGACCCACCATACCTGTCCTTCAACTCAAGTCTGTTACTCTGAAAATTCTGTTACAGGCCTATAAAATACAGGCCTGTAATATATAAATAAATAGTCAAGTTTTGCTAGGTGGTAGTGGTGCAGACCTTTAACCCCAGCACTCAGGAGACAAGGCAGTAGGATCTCTTGAGATCAAGGACAGGCAGGTAGGTCTACAGAGTGAGTTCCAGGACACTGAGGGCTACACAGAAAAAACCTGTCTCAAAAAGCCAAATTCAAAAATAAAAGAAAAATTAATAACTATAAAGGCACAAGCCAGGCATGCTGGTGCATGTTTTTAATCTCAGCACAAAGGCAGAGGCAAGAGGTTAACTGTGAGTTCAAGGCCAGTCTGGTCTTCAGAGCGAGTCCCAGAACATCCAAGGCTATAAAGAGAAACCCTGTCTGTGTGTGTGTGTGGGGGGGGGGGGAGGCTAATCCTCATTAAAGGATACTGGAGAAATGTGTAAAGTTGTATAGGCAGTGTTAACAAGTAATTTAAGTAAAGAGAGTATGAAAATCAAATTAGTCTGTCTGTATGTCTAATTTTTTTTTAAAAACAGGATTTCCCTGTCTAGTCCTGGCTGTCCTGGAACTCTCTTTGTAGACCAGGTTGGCCTTGAACTCAGAAATCTGCCTGCCTCTGCCTCCCAAGCATTAGAATTAAAGGTTGTATACACCACCACCTGGCTATATTTCTTAATTTTTAAAATGTATTTATTTTTATGTATATTTTGGTGTTTGGAATGTATGTGTGTATACACACACACACACACACACACACACACATTTGTGCGAGGGAATTGGATCCACTGGAACTTGAGTTGCAGACAATTGTGAGCTGCCACGTGGGTGCTGGGAATTGAACCCTGCTTGTCTGGAAGAGCAGCCAATGCTCTTAACTGCTGAGCTATCGCTCCAGCCCCTTATTTCTTAATTTTAAGTTAAGTAATTTTTATTAATTTGCTTATTTATTTTGTTGGGGGGGAGAGAGGGAAAGAGGGAGAGAGGAGGGGGGAAAGAGAGGGGGAGGGAGGGCGAGCACACGCATGTGTCAGGACTTGGGTGTGGAGGTCAGAGGACAACCCTTTAGAGTCAGGGTTTCCTAACCTCTGGGGTTCCTGCGATCAAGTTCAAGTTCTCTCGGTGGCAAGCACTTGACCACTGAGCCACCCAGCACACCCGGTTAACTCTGTTGTGAGCGGGAGGCTCACTGCGCTGCCCAGACTGGCCTCCAAATTCTGGATTCATGTGACTGTGCTGCCTCAGCCTCCTGAGCAGCTGGGGCGACAAGGGTGCACTAACCACCAAGCTTGGATAAACCTCTTTCCATGCCATTACAGTTTGAGGAATCAAAGTCTGCTGTGCTGTTAAGAGGGCTCTGTGAGGTAGTCATGAAGCCTATTCTGTATGACGGTGAAGACTGTCTTCTTGACTAAATCTAGAATCGCACACGAGACAAGCCTATGGGCAAGCCTGTGAGGGATATCTTGATTAGGATAACTTAGGTGGGAAAACCAGCGCTAAAAGTGAGTGCCACCATTCCCTGGGTTTAAACCTTGGATACACAAAACAGAAAAGGGAGCTGTGCACCAACTTTCATCTCTGCTCCCTGACAGCAGACACTGCGGCCAGCTGCCTCGGGCTCCTCCACCATCCCTTTCCTGCTGTATGATGGGCTACATCCCAAAACTGTGAGCCTAAACCAACCTTCCCTTCTGTAATACAGCAGGAGGAAAGGTTAATACACTCCACCTTCCCACGCAGCCCTGGCTGGCCTGGAACTCTCCATGTGGACCAGACAGTCCCACTTCCACTTCCTAAGGGTTGAGGTTGCCCTGTCTCAAACATCTCGGTCTTTATGCCATGAGTGAATAAGTCTGCATTCTTCTTTTTTTTTTTTTAAAAGATTTATTTATTAGGTATACAGTGTTTTGCTTGCATGTATACCAGCACACCAGAAGAGGGCACCAGATTTCATTATAGATGGTTGTGAGCTACCATGTGGCTGCTGGGAATTGAACTCAGGACCTTTGGAAGAGCTGGCAAGTGCTCTTAACCTCAAAGCCATCTATCCAGCCCTTCTTTTTTTAACTTAAGTTTTATTTGTTTTTAACTATGAGTATGATGTGCCTTTGTGTGGGATGTGCATGAGTGTGGTGCCTTCAGAAGTCAAGGTATCAAAAGCCTCCTGGAGCTGGAGTCACAAGTGCTTGTGGTTTATTTACTGTGACCCTAACTCAGGTCTTCTATAAGAGTGTACTGCTCGTAACCACTGAGCCATCTCCCCACCTCAGCCTGTATTTTTTATAAATTAGTAACTCTTCATATGAAGGGTAGCTGCCATGGGTGGCTGACAGAATGTGAGTATGGAAATGTGAAACTGAGAAATTAAATTTTAAATATGAATTTTATAACATTTAAGTTTAAATAGCAATAGTTAACCCCAATTTGGTTTAGTTGGTTTGTTCTGTCAAGAAAGAATTTAGGTTATGAATTTGGCAAGCATATTCCAAAAGTGATTTAAGTTCTTTGCTGTCCCTCCCCCCATGGTGCTGCGGATCCAACTCAGGTGTTTGAACATGACAGACAAGTTGGCTGCCACCAAACTACAGTCCAACCCCTTCAAAAAAGCCAGCTTCACTGCTGCTGCGGCTGCTCCTCCTCCTCCTCCTCACTGTGCCCAGTCCTGGCCGGGATCTATACTAGGCTTTAGTGCTGCTGTCGTGTTTTCTCCCCTAGGAAAGTCTCCTCTGCCTCCCTCTTAGTGACAACCCAGACACATATAAAGCTGTCTGTGGCTACTGTGCTGCCAGCTTGGCCCTCCTGGTTAGACACTTATCCCTAGGTCTCTCTGTAGAAAGGCTAGTGTACTAGGCAATGCTTTTAGACCACAGAGACATCTTGCTCCCCACAAACTCAAACCCACCCATTAGATTTTGATAATTCTGTGTTCTTTTTTTTTTCCTACGGTTTTTTTTTTCCACTTTTCTCAGACTCAGAAGTTTTAGACAGGGTGATCACCAGTCCAAGGTCAACCTGGACTACATGGAGAGCACAAGGCCAGTTTGACCTGAATAGCAAAAAAACAAAACCGACAGTGAAACAAAAATCCCAGCATATATTACTAATGGACCAATTATACCAGATCCGACTTGTATTCACAGACATGGGCTTAAAACTAGGTTAGGCCATTTTTTTTTGGCCAAAAAAAAAACCCAAAAAAACAAAAAAAAAAACAAAAAAAACCCATCAAGTTTACTATTCTGGTCCTGGAAAAAGTTCAGCTGTCAAACTAGTATTGACAAAAAAGGCAAAATTTCTGAACTGTCTTCATGGAAGAAAATTTTCTGTGAGGTTCAGTATCTGTTTCAAAAATTTCCCGTCTCAGTCAGACCATGAATTTCCCAGAAAAAGGAAGAGAAGGTATGAAAGATTGAGAGGGGCCTAAAGCAGGGGGTCTATGGTCAGACTCCAGCACCTCATCAACCCTTTGGCATTACAGACCCATGGCCTCTGAAAAACTCAAGTCCACAGCTCTCCCAGCAGAGGCCCAGCGCAGTGCAGGTCTCTTGCTTTCCCGCTCTCACACCTCCACCTGGGCTGGGTGCTGGGCTCACCTTCCTCAGGAGCTGAGCTCTCAGCTGAACTGTCTTTCTCTGAACTGCCTGAGGAGGCAGCTTTGTTGGCTTGTTTCTTCATGGCTCCTTTCTTCTCTATTTTTCTGGTTTTTCCTTTCTTCTTATTTTTATTGCTCCCAAATGTCCACTATAAGGGGGGGAAAAAAGGAAAATTGAAATAGGGCTATGCACTTTAATAAGGTGATACATGCTTCTAATACTAGTACTCTTAAAGGGAGAGTGGAGGAGTCTGGGTCTGAAGCTAGCCTGGGATTACACAGTGAGACTGTGTTTTTAAAAACAAACACAAAACCAAGAGAAAATAATTTTTTCTATTTTATGTGTTAGAGATGGCAGTAATTGCTGACAGCTGGCATGCTGGGTTAAAGTATACAAGATGGCTGAGTACTCAGGTCTCAGGAAAGCAGAGAACTTTCTGCAGGAGAAAAATGACAAAAAAGCACATGGAGAAAGGACAGGGCCACTTTTTGGCACAAATAATAGCATCAGCAACTCCAAGGAAGTAGTAAATTAGATTATTAAGTCTGAGCATGACTCTTGTTTTAAAATCTGTGAGGCTCACACCTTTAATCCCAGCACTCAGGAGGCAGAGGCAGGGGGATCGCTGTGAGTCTGAGGCCAGCCTGGTCTACAAAGCGAGTCTAGGACAGCCAAGGTTACACAGAGAAACCCTGTCTTGGGAAAAAAAAAAATCTGTGAGGCTCAGACAGCTCAATGGCTAAGAGTTCATACTGTTCTTGCAGAGGACCCGATTCAGTCACACAGACAGGCACTAAGTCACATCACTAGTAAGGGCAGAATTAGATCTGCAACAGAGAACTAACTCATATAAAATACACCAAGGCACAGTGTCTCCTGCTTCCTGTAATTTTTACTTACTTTTCTGTGGGTAGTGTACATGTGGATGTGAGTGCACACGTATGTTTGTGCATGCCAAGTGTCTACTCCTCTACTGCTTTCCACCTTAGTGTTTGCAACAGGGTCTCTCACTGAGACTGATGGACGTGAGCCTCGAGGATCCGTCTGTCTTCACTGTGGTAGAGATATAGACGTGATACCCAGCTTTTATGTGGGTGCTGGGGATCTGAACTCCTATCTTCATGCCTGTATGGCAGCCACTTTACCTACTGCAAGGTCACAAAGACTGGGGGCTGGGGATGACTCAGAAGTGAGGGGCTCTGCTGCCCTTTTAGAGAACTGGGGTTCAGTTTTCATATGGTAGCTCACAGCCATCTGCTGACTCCAATTTCAGGAGATCCAAAGTGCTTTCCTGACCCCCACGGCACCAGGCACCCAAGTGTTGTACAGACACACACGCGAGCAAAGCAGCCATGCCCACGAGTCTCCACTGCACTTCTAAACCCGGGATCTGGACTAGTAAACTTAAGGAACCTGCAATTTGGGTCACTGAAGAAGCAAGCAGCACATGTTTGTAATTCTAGCCTGAAGTCTTTTGGTATTCTAACCTGCTGTTCCAGAATGCCTTTAGTTGAAAAGTAATTAATGAGTTTTAGTCTACTGTTTAACTTTCATTCTATAAGGAATGTGTATTAAATTATGAAGACCCTTTCGTCATCAGACTCTTCAATGTTGTAAACTACACTTTCTACATCTACTACTTAGCAAAGACAGTGTCTTTGATTCTACTCTCACAGGGTGATAAACCTCGCTTGCCAGGATCAGTACATTTATGCTGGGTAGTTATTGTTGTTATTTTGGTGATTCTGGAAGATTAGTGCCCCACAGAAGCTCATCCTAAGACCCACACTCTTACTTCGTCTTGATAAAATATTGTTGAAAACACTTTGTTTCTAGAGACTATGTTTTCCTATGGGGCCCCGGTTGAACTCAAAGAGGCAATCCTGAGTGTTAGGATTGCAGGGGTGATATATTACTTTAATTGCCATTTCTTTTCATTTAAAGGGAATGAAAACAAAACAACTGTATGTTCTGAGATAACATTATCATGAGTGAATAGTGACTTGTATAGGTGACTTTGCGTTCTAAACTATTAATTTCAACACAGAGATCATCAGCTAGAAAGAAATTGTAATCTCTTAACACTGAAGTTCCAGGCATTTCTAAGTTTAAATGCTTAAGGAAAATGATTTGGAAGACAGTTTAATCACAGCACTTGGGAAGCAGAGGCAGGTGGATCTCTGAGTTCAAGGCCAACCTGGTTTACAAAGTGAGTCCAGGACAACCAATGCTACACAGAGAAACCCTGCCTGGAAAAAAAAAATCCAAACAGTTCACAATGTTCAAATTTTTAGTTAATTGGGCTAAAACTTCAGCAATTTTCCGTGCAGACAGTATTAGAGTCAATAATGTATACGGTCCCATTGGTTCTTGTTACAATAAATAGGACAAAACTGCACACAGTACTCTCTATCTCTGTCTCAGCTATAAAATGCCTCAGTGCACCTTTCCAAGTGTCTGGACTCTCCACAAGGAAAATGTGAGGCAGTTCAGAGTGAGGTATCAGGGTCATGTGTGAAAATGGCTAGGTCTGTTTTTGCCTACAGGTAAGAGTTTCTAATGTGCAACAGAGCCAAACTCTAAACTCCCTGGGGAGGTGGGTGTTGACCAGAGCAAAAACTACCTAAATGTGAAGCCACACAAGTGAACCCAACTGGGAAAGAGCCATGAAATCACCAGCTTCCTCATCCTTCCGTTCTCTTTTTCTCTGCCTAAGCCTGAGCCCAGGAACTGCCCCTCCCCCATCTGTTGAATATGACAGTGCTTTATGGAGAGGTACAAAAACCAAGGGTAAAAACCGAAGAAATGTAAATGCTGATTTAAAAGAGGGCTTTTTGCTAAACCTAAATGTGAAAAGGGTATCGGCTGGTTTTCGCCCAACAGTTTTCAAAAGAAGATGGCAAAGCTACCCTTCTCGCCCAAGGAGGCTGGCTCAGTGAGCTCCATGACACCAAAGGAAAATAACCAACAGAGCAATGTGTGAACCTTTAGGGTAATTAGAATATTACACCTAAAAAGAAATCTTAAAAAAAAAAGGGGGGGGGTGCTGGATTGACGGTTCAGTGGTTAAGAGCACTGGCTGCTCTTAGAGGTCCTGAGTTCAATTCCCAGTAATCACACGGTGGCTCACAACCATCTATAACGGAATCTGATTCCCTCTTCTGGTGTGCATGAAAACACCAGCTTGACAACTTGAGTTCAATCTCAAGAACTCACATGGTGGGAGGAAAGCCAAATCCTAAGTTGTCCTCTGACCTCCACATGCATGCTATGACTCATGCATGCCCACAGGAATGCACACACAAAGTTAATAAAAAGTTGTTTTAAAAAACATTTTCTGCTGAAGGTCAGCGGTGAACACTATCACCTGCAATGCCCTTTGTTCAGTTCCTACACTAGAGTGGGGAGAATCACCTATATTTCCACTACCCAAAAATAAACGCACACTTAAAATCTAAGGATTTCAGTAAGAAAGACTCAAAGAGCTCCAATTATTATCCAAAGATTTTTTTTTTTTTAATTTTGGCCCCTGAAAGATAGATATTTGTAGTTTTTACATTAAAATATATGAATCAGGGCTGAAGAGATGGCTCAGAGGTTAAGAGCACTGGCTGCTCTTCCAAAGGTCTTGAGTTCAATTCCCAGCAACCACATGGTGGCTCACAACCATCTACAATGAGATCTGGTGCCCTCTTCTGGTACAAAACACTGTATACATAATAAATAAATAAATCTTTAAAAATAATGAATCAGAGAGTCCTAGTTTTTGCTTATGCACAAATATTTAATATTTGTGCAATACCCATTCTCCCAAAATACAGATGCTAATAAAGTATAAATGAAGATAGTCAAGACTTTGTGGCAAGAGAAACAATATAGAAATATTCTCCAGCCCTTCAGCTAGGGACTCCTTGCCTATCCCTTCAAATCCCTCATTCCCCTGACTATGACAGACGGAGAACGAAGTCTTTCACAGTCCGAGTGTGACCGACAGTACGTGCAGTGCGGCAAACAGGGCAGAACTCATGTTCTGGTGTTTTGTCCATTTAGGATGAAGTACAGGACATGAGCTGCATCTTACGACTTTGAGGGGACGGAGGCAATAGTGAAGGGGGAGCTCTACCACAGCTGTCACGAGTCCAAGCAACTATTTTTTTAAAAGACTTATTTATTTATTATGTTTACAGTGTTTCGCCTGCATGTATGTTTGCAGGCCAGAATGGGCACCAGATCACATTATAGATGGTTGTGAGCCACCATGTGGTTGCCGGGAATTGAACTCAGGATTCTGGAAGAGCAGACAGTTATCTTAACCACTGAGCCATCTCTCTACCCCACACCCCACCCCACAAGCCTCTATTTTCTTTTCTGTGGAATATGGGAGTCCAGATGACCTTTAAGACCTTCAACATTATGGGATTTTATATGACCTGGATGTTTGACAGGAAGGCTTTCTAGATATTAACAGCCAGCCACAAAAGGGCGTAGCTGAGAAGTCATGGTTTCTGAACTTTGTGTTTTGTTTACTTTTTTCCTGAAGATTAAAAGAGCCATAGAAATTGAAGAGTAAACACAACCTTATGTCCATTCAAAGGGCCCTGAACTTTGAGTACAGAGGCCAGAGCAGCCCCCGTGCTGGCTACCCACAAACCACCAAGGAGAGGAGGAGGACTGGGTTGTCAGTCAGCACTCCCATACATCCTGATATCCGGCTGCTTTCCTACGCAGACTGTATGCAAGTGATTATATAGATGCACAGCAAAGAAAGCCCAAAATAAAGCCTAGAGGGAAGACGTTTCTCACTTAATAAATCAAGACTGCAGCCTGACTCTCATTGAGGTTAACAGTTTAATGAGCAGCAGTTAATTAACAAATCAGAAGGCGTGTACTATACTATGCCATATCATCCTGAGGACATGTGGATGTTACAAGCAGCCTGGGACCAGTTTCCTTCCAAACATTCAGACAAAAGATGGGATGGAACACAGGATGGGAGCGATTGCTTGAGACTTGGGTAGCCTTGACATACTGAGTACTGTGACTATTCTGGAGGCAGAACAAAGAAACTTGAAGATTTCAGACAGCATCTCTAAGAGGCAAAAACACCTACCCGCCTAGGTCTTGGAATCCAGAGCAGAAGGCATTCTAGCTCTTTGAGCTAATTTCTGCCCTCTTGAGCTAGGGTCTCATGTAGCTCAGACTGGCCACAAACTCACTGCATTAGCCAAGAATGAACTTGAACTTCCGATCTTCCTGCCTCATCTTCTACACAAGGAATACAGGCATGGATCTCCATGCTGGTTCTGAATTGAATTTATATGCAAAATAAAAACATTTCAAGTAAACAGTGTTCAAGAATAATAGCTAGGCTAGTGACAAAGAGTGCTGAAAATGGGTCAAAAGAACCAGGGAAGAGCCAAGCCTTTAACCTGAGACTGTTTTCTTCCCCATAAAATAAAAGTAACATATTGACTTAACTGCTCACTGAGGGTAGCATGAGACTAAAAGGAGACAGGATAACAAAGGTCTCATTATATGCTGTGTTCTAACTGTGTGCAGAGCGCTTACTAGCACACAGGAGGCCCTGGATTTGATCTTCAGCAGATCATAACTGGAGACATGAAGATCAGAAGTTCAACTTGGAGAGAGAGCTCATCGATTAAGAGTACACACTGTGTGCTGGAGAGATGGCTCAGTGGGTAAGAGCGCTGCCTGCTCTTCCAAAGGTCCCGAGTTCAATCCCCAGCAACCACATGGTGGCTCACAGCCATCTATAATGTAATGTGATGTGATGCCCTCTTCTGGCCTGAAAGTGTACATGCAGGCAGAATACTGTATACATAATAAATAAATAAATGAATCTTTAAAAAAAAAAAAAAAAGAGTACATACTGCTCTTGCAGAGGACCTGATTCCAGCACCCACATCAGGAGGTCCACAGCAGTCTGTAAGTCCAGTTCCAGATCTGATGTCTCTAGATTGTACTAGTACTGCACTCACATGCACATACCACACAAACACACACACACACACATAATTATAAATAAAAAGCATTATAAAAGAAGTTAAAGTTCACCAGGTCCTGTGGCACACGCCTGTAATCCCAGCACTTGGAGGCAGAAGCAGGCAGATCCCTGTGAGTTTGAGCCCAGCCTTGTCTACAAAGTGAGTCCAAGACAGCCAGAGATACACAGAGAAACCCTGTCTAGAAAAAAAGAAAGAAAGAAGTAAAGGAGGGAGTGAGGTAGGAGAGGAAAGAGAGAAAGAGAAAAGGAGAGAGGGAAGGAAAGAGAGGGAGAGAGGGAAGGAAGGAAGGAAGGAAGGGAAAGAAAGAGAAAAGGAGAGGGAGGGAGGGAAGGAGGGAGGAAAGAAGAGAGAGAAACAAAACAGCATGAAGTGGTGGCACACGGCATTTAATCCCAGCACTCAGGAGGCAGAGGCAGACCTCTGTGAATTCGAAGCCAGCCAGGTCTACACAGCAAGCTCAAGGGCAGTCAGGACTACATAGAGCGACCCTGTCTCCAAAACAAAATCCCTGTTAAATTTAAATGCAATGTACTATCTTATGCTGGGGGAAAAAAGAGAGAACTTCTATCGAAGCTGTTTTTCTCCCTTCTTCTCTCCCTTTTTGTGCTGAAATCAAAGCAATTGTCCAAAAGGTTCTGTATTCATGGTTACAGATTCTGACAGTGGCCAAAACAAAAGTATTTAACATAACATGACTCCTGAAGTTGATTTTCCCCCCCTCCTGAATATGAAAAAGGAGTTGCAGACAGGCAGATCTCTGTGAGTTCGAGGCCAGCCTTGTCTACAAAGAGAGTCCTGGACAGTCAACGTTATACAGAGAAACCCTATCTTGAAAAGGGGCGGGGGTTAGAGGTGGCTCTGTGGTTCAAGTTGTTTGTTGCCTAACCTGACAATATGAGTTTGACCCCCACAGCCCACATGATGAATGGCTGTTCTATGACTTCCACAATGAATGCTGTGACATGTGTACACAACACACACACTAAATAAACATCATTTATCTTATAAAGAACATGAAAAACAGCCTAGCTTTCTCTTCTTTCCATTATAGTACAGAATCAATGTAGAAAAGGTACTACTATACTTTATAATCTGGTACTCACCGGGCAGTGGTGGCGCACACCTTTAATCCCAGCACTCGGGAGGCAGAGGTAGGAGGATCGCTAGTTCAAGGCCAGCCTGGTCTACAAAGTTAGTCCAGGACAGCCAAGACAGAGAGATCCTGTCTCGAAAAACGAAAGAAAGAAAGAAAGAAAGAAAGAAAGAAAGAAAGAAAGAAAGAAAGAAAGAAAGAAAGAAAATAAATCTGGTAATCACATAGCTTGCCAAAAGTCAAAAGAAGTGATACAGAGACAAGTAAAAGATAATTAATACTGTAAGTAATATTCTGTTTGGTAGGAAGCAGTATCAGTCTTTATTGGAAGCATATGCTAATCATTATCTATATGGTAAAACAAGAACAAAATGCTCTCAGCCATATAGACCAACTTCCCCAAAAAGTTGCTTTTAAGTGAATTTAAAAGTAAAAGTTGTATCTTTCTCAAAGTGCTCTACTCTTTTGCTGTTGAGATAGGCTCTTTGTATGCGTCCCAATCTGGGTTTGAACTCGTGGCCCCCTGCCTTAGCACCCAGCATGCTTTGGTTACTCCTATGTACTGCATACCTAGCTCTACTGATTTTCTTCTGCTAAGATGTGCACTTAGGGTAGGCACCCAGAGATAAAAAGTGTTAAGTAGTGGCAGTGAAGAGCTTGAAAAAGCAGGTGGGTAAGAGAAAGAGAAGGCAGAAGTCTCAGGGAGAAAAAGTGAAATAGATAAAAGCAAGAAGAGGCAGAGCCTGCGAGGGGAGCATGGACAGAAACATAGAAAGGCTGGGGGAAGTTCTGGGAAAGACACAAGAGTGACAAAGGCTGAATTGCAGGACTGGGCCAAATGCCTTTACTTCTCAAAAATGTTGGAAACAAAGCTATATATGACACTGTTAATATATAGTAGCTCTCTCTAAGTGTGGTAGCACATGCCTGTAATCCCAGCATTTGGGAGTTGGAGGGAGACAAATCAGAAGCTCAAAGTTACAAAGCAAGTTTAAGGCCTGCCTGGATTATATGAGACCCTGACTCAAAAGTTAACTATTAAAAAAATTTAAATCAAATACTAAAAAAAGAAACCAAATAATAATTATTGTTCTAATAGTAATTGCAGCCTTTTTTTTTTTTTAAACTTTAACTGTTTTTCAATTCTGAAAAAATAAATGTAGGGCATCCAAAGAACTTTTTTTTAAAAACTGAGGACAAGGGAGAATTTGCATTTCTCTCTTATCTAGTTGTTTCTAAAAAGGATTCTGAAAGTGTCTCATGTAGGATTGGAAAACTTTTGATTTTGTCATGTTATTAAGATTTTTATGGGGCTGGAGAGATGGCTCAGCGGTTAAGAGCACTGACTGCTCTTCCAAAGGATCGAGGTTCAATTCCCAGTACCTATATGGCAGCTCACAACTGTCTATAACTCCAAGATCTGACACCCTTACACAGACATGCATGTAGGCAAAATACCAATGCACATAAAATTTAATTAATTTTAAAAAAGATTTTATGTGTATGTATTTACGCCACCAGAGTACCTGGTGGGTGCCAGAAGAGAGCTTCGAATTTCCTACAGTTGTAGTTAGGGATAGTAGACAAACTGCCATGCGGATGCTGGGACCCAAATCCAGATCTGCTAGAATAACAAAAGCTCCTTTTTGGTTTTTTGTTTTTGTTTTTGTTTTTGTTTTTGTTTTTAAGATAAAGTTTCACTGTATAGCCTTGGCTCTCCTGGAACTCCCTCTATAGACAAGGCTGTCTCCACCTCCCCAGTGCTAGGATTAAAGGTGTGTACCCCCACCCCCTTCCACCCCACCACCCACCACCCCCGCTGTAGCAAGGGCTCTTCTTAAGCACTAGGCCAGAACCTCAAGCACAGATAGCATGTACTTTAACTGTGAGCTACACATTCAGTCCAACATTATGACTTTCAGCCACTGAAGTGTTCCTTCCAGCTTCTGAGACTTGGTCCATATGAAACAGAAAGAGCCTTGCTTATTTTTACTTATTTAATTATTTATTTATTATTACATATACAGTGCTCTGCCTGCGTGTACACCTGCAGACCAGATGAGGGCATTAGATCACATTATAGATGGTTGTGAGCCACCATGTGGTTGCTGGGAATTGAACTCTTAACCTCTGAGCCATCTCTCCAGCGTATTTATTTGTTTGTTTGTTTGTTTGTTTGTTTTTCACAACAGGGTTTCTCTGTGTAGCCCTAGCTGTCCTGGAACTTACTCTGTAGACCAGCCTGGCCTTGAACTCACAGAGATCCACCTGCCTCTGTCTCCTGAGTGATGGGATTAAAGGTGTGCACCACCATCGCCTGGCAAGCTTTGCTTATTTTGGCTTATTTACCCTAAATAATACAGCAATATATTTACTAAATCTAATGTTTCCCCTTAAAAAAATACTATACATTAGAAAGACCATTGGGCTGGAGAGATGGCTCAGAGGTTAGGACCACTGACTGCTCCTCCAGAGGTCCTGAGTTCAATTCCCAGCAACCACATGGTGGCTCACAACCATCTATAATGTGATTTGATGACCTCTTCTGGCCTGCAGGTGTATGTGTAAGCAGAGCACTGTATACATAATAATGAATAAATAAATCTTAAGAAAGAAAGAAAGAAAGAGAGAGAGAGAGAGAAAGAAAGACAGACAGACAAACAGACAATTAAGGCTGGCAGATCTGGACCCAGGCAGGTCAGCTCGCACTACTGTACCAACCAAGGACAGTACATACAGTAAACCCAGAACCCTCTCCAGGTCTAGACAACAGACACCACATTCTCCACAGCTGTGTGGAGAGCAGGGACTGACTTGGACATGAACTCTGGTGCCCCCTACTTGACCACTTCCCCTTGGTGGGGAGAACTGGTCACATTTAGAGAAAGAGTTAGCAGGCTACTAGGAAGAGACCTGATAGGCTGTGATCTTATAGTGGGGGACAAGGTCCCCTTCTGTCACAGACCTAGAGGAGGGGAATAGGATGAAAGGGGGGGGACCAGGACGGGAAGATACAAGTGAGGAGACAACAACTGAGATATAATCAAAATAGATTACTTAAATGTAAACAAACAAACAAACAAATACAAATACTAAACATAAAACATTTACTTATGGGCCAGGCTGTAGTGGCCCACTCCTTTAATCACAGCACTCAGGAGGTAGAGGCAGGTGGATCTCTGTGAGTTCTAGGCCAGCCTGGTCTACAGAGCGAGAGAGTTCCAGGACAGCCAAAGCTATGCAGAGAAACCTGTCTCTGAAGACAACAGCAGCAGCAATCCCCTTATTTCCTCACCTGTTAGCTCTTATACTTACTGTCTAGTGCATATATCTTCTTCTAAATGGGAAGATGTTGTGATTTCTCTCTTTTTCACGCCTCCCTGTATCATTTAAGTAGCTATTAACTTGCTCTAAAATCAGAATGCTTTTCTCCTTGTGACAAACTACTCATTCATTCCCCAACCCAGCCCCAGCAAGACAGGGTCTCATGTGGTAGACTGGCCTTGAACTTGATATGTACGTAAAGATGACCTGAACTTTTGACCATGTCGCCTCCTCCTCCCAAGTGCTGGAGTACAGGTGTGTGCCCTCCACCCCAC
Organism: Acomys minous; assembly: GCF_964271855.1. NCBI lineage: Eukaryota > Metazoa > Chordata > Mammalia > Rodentia > Muridae > Acomys > Acomys minous. The sequence goes on from NC_140485.1 coordinate 29,171,281, forward strand.
CCCCCTCCTCCCAAGTGCTGGAGTACAGGTGTGTGCCCTCCACCCCACCCCCCTCCTCCCAAGTGCTGGAGTACAGGTGTGTGCCCTCCACCCCACCCCCCTCCTCCCAAGTGCTGGAGTACAGGTGTGTGCCCTCCACCCCACCCCCCTCCTCCCAAGTGCTGGAGTACAGGTGTGTGCCCTCCACCCCACCCCCCTCCTCCCAAGTGCTGGAGTACAGGTGTGTGCCCTCCACCCCACCCCCCTCCTCCCAAGTGCTGGAGTACAGGTGTGTGCCCTCCACCCCACCCCCCTCCTCCCAAGTGCTGGAGTACAGGTGTGTGCCCTCCACCCCACCCCCCTCCTCCCAAGTGCTGGAGTACAGGTGTGTGCCCTCCACTCCACCACCCCCCACCTCATGCTCAACTCCCATTGAACTTTTAAGTTAGCTATTCTTGTTCTCTGTGGCTCAGCAAGTTAAAGGCACATGCTACCAAGTCTGATGATGTAAGTTTAATTCCTGAAAGCCACACAAAGAAATAAAGAACGACTTCTCTTTTAAGTTGTCCACTGACCACTACGTGTGCATCATGGTAAAGGTGCATACACACATACCTGCACCTAGAATAAATAAAAATTAAAAAAACTTGACATTATCTGTCCTTATCAATTTTCTCTAAGGGGACCAAAACCTTTTCTTTTTGCTTTTGCTTTTGTTTTTTGTTTTTTTGAGACAAGGTTTCTCTGTGTAGCCCTGACTATCCTGGAACTCACTCTATAGACCAGAGCTGGCCTCAAACTCACAGAGATCTGCCTGGCTCTACCTCCCAAGTCCTGAGGGTTGTTTTTTTTTTTTAAGATTTGTTTGTTTGTTTGTTTATTATTTATTATGTATACAACATTTGCCTGCATGTGTACCTACCCACCAGAAGAGGGCATTAGATCTCATTATAGATGGTTATGAGCCACCATGTGGTTGCTGGGGGAATTGAACTCAGGATCTCTCGAAGAGCAGACTGTGCACTCAATCTCAATCTCTGAGCCAACTCTCTGGAATTAAGGAAAGAAATTTCTTTCTTTTTTAAAAGATTTATTTATTATTTATACAGTATGCTGCTGACACATGCTGCAGGCCAGAAGGATACCAAATCTCACTATAGATGGTTGTGAGCCACCATGTGGTTGCTGGGATTTGAACTTAGGACCTTTGGAAGAACACAGTGCTCTTAACCTCTGAGCCATCTCTCCAACCTCCAGAAAGAAATTTAAATGTATATTCATGATTCACTAATGACAAAAGTATCCAGGTATGATGGCTTATACTTACAACCCCAGCACTTGGAGATAGAAGCAGGAGGACTGCTGCATATATTGAGACCCTGTCTCAAACCAATGAACAAAGGGGGTGGGGAACAAAAAGACAAAAATAAAGGAGCATATATGAAAAAACTCCAGGAAGATTCTGGCACATGTATGTTCCATCTGACTGAGGATGGCCACTTCAACAACCAAAAAATTTTAAAAGGCTAATTTGCAAGTAGCAAAGATGTAAAATCAAAGCAGAAATGATGCAGCACAGTACTAGTACTATTTCTCCTCAGATAGATGTGTGGATGGACAATCAGTTCAGCAGAGGGAAAAGACAACAGCCCCTTCTCAGATTTCATGGATCCTCCAGGAATTCTCTAGCCAACCTAAACGACCTATAGCAACCTTAATTCTGGATCATGGTATCAATAAATTCTCTGGTGCCAGATTAGAATGAAATATGAAAATAAAACAAGTCAAATCAACTCTTTATGTCACCTCCTAACTGTCCAAGCAGTAAACCGTTTGCTCTAACCCTGAGTCTTCTGTACTGGGCTAGGTGGAAAGATGAGCTTTCAGAATACTTAACAGAGAGTTTGCTACTCCCCATCAGACAGAGCTGCAATAAGCCTGTGGGCCTGGGGGCGGCAGCAGGAATTAATTACTTTGTATGGGGTACTGAAGAGATGGCTAAGTGGTTGCGAATCCTTGGCTGCTCTTCCAGAAGGCCGGTGTTTGTTCCCAGAACCCAGGTGGAAGTTCATAGCCACCTGTAACTCCAGCCTAAGGGGATCTAACGCTCTCTTCTGGGCCCTTCAGGCACTCACAATCATGTGCATATAACACAAACATAGATATACAATTAAAACTAAACCCTAAAAAGAACATGGGGGGGCGCTATTCCAAACCCCTCTCCATGGTGGACAGGGTGCAACTTAGCTGTCAAGTCAAGCTTTTCCTCCTTAAGTACATAAATAGCTGAGGTAAAGGGTGATGTCTTGGGGTTTTTGTTTGTTTGTTTGAATGTTTTTCTTTGAGAGAATCTGGATAGATAGTTTCAGCTAGTTTCAATTCAAGATCGCCCTGCCTCAACCTCTCCAATGTTAGGGTCACCATGCTTGGCTAAGGTAAAAAATGCTTGTGTGACTAGAACAAAGGAAACCCTAACTATAAAGATGTGTCACTGGATCTACTCGGCCACCAGTTGTGGACTCCGATGCTGTCAAGCTGACATACTAGGGGTAGGGGTGCGGTGGCATACGCCTCTAACCCCAGAATTTGGGAGGTAGAGACAGAAGGCTCAGGAGTTTAAGGTCAACCTCAGCTACAGTGAATTCCTGGCCAGCCAAGGCGACAGAGAAACACAACATCTCAAAACGAATAAATGGAACAAAACAAGGATTTTTTTCTGCATCGTTAAAAAAAAAAACTGCACTAAAAAAAACAAAAACAAAACTCAAAATCAAATTAGTTCATAGGCCTCACAAATTTTATAATAGATCAGGTAATTTTATTGAGATAAATTCCAGTCCCTGCAATGGAAAAACAGACATGGGGCTGGAGAGATGGCTCAGAGGTTAAGAGCGCTGCCTGCTCTTCCAGCGGTCCTGAGTTCAATTCCCAGCAACCACATGGTGGCTCACAGCCATCTACAATGAGATCTGATGCCCTCTTCTGGTGTACATGCAAACAAAACACTGTGTATTTAATAAATGAATAAATCTTTTAAAGAAGATAAAAGAAACAAAAGAAAAACAGACATTTACTATCTCTTGCTGTGGCGAGCATTTTAGGTCTAGTGAATTATTTAAGACTAAGAGAACATTACTACAGCCAATCAGAATGCAGGCGCTGTCAGTGTACAGACAATGGAAGCTGGGGAATACTCTGCTCCAGTGTTAACTAAACTGCGTGTTATTAGATAAGCATTAAAATTTGCTGTTGAAGTATTTGCCTCAACTGTAGACTAAGAGGTTGAAGAAAGAGGGCAGAATCTCTCTTCTAGGAAATCGCTAAGGACAAAGGTTCTTCAAGTCAAACACCCCCACACCCCCACAGCCACCACCCTGATGCTTTAGGGCTTTGTTTTCGCTACTGGACTATTTGAGAAAACTGCCTTGGCTTAGACAATGACAGCTGTTTGGTTTAGTGTTTAACTTCCTCTAAAGTTAACCCCATCATTTTGAGGGATGGCAAATCAATCTTCCCAAAGAAAGTTTTGTATCTCAAGTACTGACTACTAAAATAAGTACATTATATACATTTTTTCTTTATTTTTCTCTTGAGACTGGGTCTTGCATAACCCAGGCTGGCCTTGAACTCTTGATCCCACTGCTTCAGCTTTCTGAATGCTGAGATTATAGCATTAGATATTATTAGACCTTGTTTTCTAACATGAAAGCAGTATTTAAAAGATGGCTTTTTAAAAAGGTGACTAATGGCCAGGCAGTGATGGTGCCCATCTTTAACCCCAGCACTCAGGAGGCAGAGGCAGGCAGATCTCTGGGAGTTCGAGGCCAGCCTCAAGTGAGTCCAAGACAGCCAAGGCTACACACAGAAACCCTTTCTCAAAAAACCAGAAGAAAAAAAGTGACTAATGTTTGGCCCTTCTACAATAGAGAGAATGCCCACCATGTAAGGCAAATAATTCAAAGCTATGCTATCACAATTTCTTTTTCCTACCAAGTTTTTGTAGGTCCTGAGTTATAGGCCTTAGTTTAAGGAAGCAAAGTCATCAGGCATCACCAATTCCAGAATCTTCATCAAATGCTTGTCAATCACACAGGCCTAGCTCCTCCACACCCACCTCATCATCACTGTCCGACGTCTCTGAGTCTGAAGAGGCTGCAGGCTGACTCACAGGAGGCTCCTTCTCCTCGGAGTCACTACGCTTCCGCTTTGCCAGGGACAAGAGCTCCTAATTGGGCAGAAATAGTCACATCAGTTTTGCTCAACAGAAAAGTATAATGAAATGTCTGCTCTCCCTGATCTCTTCTATATACCTGTGCTTTCGGCTGAAGCGCACATTCATGAGCCCTGAGCACATGAGCAGACAGAACACCAGTATTCACGTATAAAACTTAAGCTTCAAAATCTGCCCTCTCTTGAGAGAGCCAAGTAAACAGGAAATGGAATTAGAGCTGTCTTCAAATTTTCAGGTCCCTCTCTAAACTGCCAAGTACTGACCACCTGTATTGAGTGGCAAGAGCTATGTCTGCAAAGATAATCTGCTTCATGTTTTAAATGACAGATGGCTAATACTCCAAGGATCTTCTATACTACTTCATACTAAAATTAGCATTTGTGGCTATTCTATCTAATAAGCTTACAAACTATAAGTTTCTGAGATAATTTTGTATTTTGGAAATATAAATTAAAAAAGAGGTATATTTCCGATATATAATCCAGTGTCACACAGTAAGTAGGATGTGTGCTAGCTATAAGTCTTTTTTTTTTAACTTTTATTTTATGTGCATTGTTGTTTTGCCTGCATCTATGTCTATGTAAGAATGTCAGATCAGGGGCTAGAGCGATGGCTCAGAGGTTAAGAGCACTGTCTGCTCCTCCAAAGGTCCTGAGTTCAATTCCCAGCAACCTAGTGGCTCACAACCATCTATAATGAGATCTGGTGCCCTCTTCTGGCAGACAAAACACTGTATACATAAGTAAATAAATTTAAAAAAAGAAAAGAAAAGAAAAGAAAAAAGAATGCTAGATCAGGCCGGGTGGTGGTGACGCACACCTTTAATCCCAGCACTTGGGAGGCAGAGGCAGGTGGATCACTGTGAGTTCGTCTACAAAGTGAGTCCAGGACAGCCAAAGCTACAGAGAAACCCTGTCTCAAAACAAACAAACAAACAAACAAACAAACACAGTCAGATCTTGGAGTTACGGACTCCATCTTGTGAGCTGCCATGTGGGTGCTGGGATTTGAACCCAGGTCCTCCAGAAGACCAAGCACCGCCCTTAACTGCTGAGCCATCTCTCCAGCCCCGCTGGCCAGAACTCTCACCAACAATCCCAACACTCCCATTCACTACCTCCACGCTGGTGGTTTAAATACAAGGGGTGGCTGTGGTGGTGCTGCCGCTGTCACATGTGTTATCATTACTTCTCCCATATACTCAGTCCAGCTACTCAAAAACACGACAAAGGGTCTCTTGCTCCACTCTCTGCAACAACAATAGCGGCTGAGACTTAGACTGTTCTTACTAGAAACCAGGCGCTCTCCTCAGCACCTGACACTTACTCCTCACAACAACCCACAATACTTATTGCTATCACTCCCATTAGAGATGAAGAGGCATCTGGAGGGCTGACGAGTGCTCGCTGTGAAAGCCTGATGGTCCTCAGAAGCCACAAGCAGTGGAAGGAGAGAACAGACTCCATTAGCTGTCCTCTGGCTTCCACACGTGCTAGCCCATACACATGCACCATACAAACACACAATTTTACACACATTTTAAAAAATGACCTATCTATTTCCCTATCTATTTCTATTTTATGCACACTGGTGTTTTGCCTGCATTCATGTTTGTCTGTGTGAGGATGTGAGATTCCCTAGAACTGGAGTTAGGACAGTTGGGTGTTGGGGAAAGGTCTGATGTGTTTTGACACTAATTACTGCTTGCTGTCTCTGTGACCCATCTTTTGATTTATAAAAAGCCATCCCACGTAGGCAGGGCAGAGGAGATAGAGGTTGGGGGAGGGGAGAGAATCCTAGGAAGGGAAAGGAGGGAAGAAGAAAGACGGCCACGAGGAGGAAGGAGAAAGACCTGAGGAGGAGGAAGGCCGCCATGGCTTAGATGGAGAGAAACACATGGCTGGTGTGGGTGGAGAATCCCGCCCAGATGAAGAACATTAGCAAGTATTTGGGATTAAGGATGGGAGGTAGCGTGATAGAAACTGGTAGAAGCAGATGGCACAGGATTGGGGCAGGGACCCCATATTTGCACCACTATGGGAGGTAGTTTAGAGCATTAGTATCTGCCCTACCCCAGGTTATCTTAACATATAACAAGTACCATTGTCTTCATTGATCATTAGCCAGACCTACTGATAACACTGATAATACAGATAATTTTAAAAACAATAGTTGGGAGCTGTCAAGTGGTTGCTAGGAATTGGACCCAGGTCCTCTAGAAGAGCAATCAGTGATCTTAACCACTGAGCCATCTCTCCAGCCCTTATACACACATTTTTGAAAGCAGCATAGGCCCAGCATGGTGGCACATGCCTTTAATCCTAGCACTCGGGAGGCAGAGGCAGGTGGATTGCTGTGAGTTCGAGGCCAGCCTGGTACACAAAGCTAGTTCAGGACAGCCAGGGCTATACAGAGAAACCCTGTCTCAAAAAAAACAAAAACAAAAACAAAAAAAAACCAAAGTCTCTGAGCTGTGTAACACCCTTAGCAACAGCTAGTACATGAGAACAGAATTTGAACCTGGCAGTAACATCTTGGTTTCTAACGTACTTGGCTCATGATTTACTGGTCTACATTTTCTGCTGTGCCAGAGACAGTGCAGTTAATCAATATTGGCAGTAGTGATCTTTGATGACAGTAGTGCTAAACAATTAGAAGTGAAGTGCGGGACAGACTTTAAAGTAGCAGGCTGCTACAAAGCACCTGTTCTCTCCTACCAGTCTGCCAGTCTCTTTCTATTTTAGGAGTACCGTTCTTCCTTGGCCAGAATGAGAAAATGACCTGAGATTATCAGCTGACATGCTTCTTCTACATAAGCAGTCATGAGATGTCTGTCACTCTTCTCATGTCACTGGAGAACGAGCATTAGATTCTGGAAAGGCCAGAAGTCACAAGAACATCCCTCTTTGACCAGAGGTAATTCCTACAGACCAAATACATAGCAGAGTATTTACACTTAATGCTTTAAGAGTCGGGCCAGGCACAGCTGCACACGCCTTTAATTCCAGCACTCAGGGAGGCAGGGGAAAGCGGATTGTTGTGAGTTTGAAGCCAGCCTATTGTTGAAGCAGTACAGAACAGCCAAGGCCACACAGAGAAACCCTGTCTCAAAAAACAAAAACTAAAACTAAAAAGAAAAAGATTAGCCACATCCTTTTAGTCCCAGCACTCCAGAGGCAAAGGCAGGTGAATCTATGTGAGTCTGAGGTCAGCCTGGTCAACAGAGTTAGTTCTAGGACAGCCAGAGCTAAAATCACAACAAATGAAACCCCCCATGTCATCCCACTGTATGAATGAATGCACCTCAGTGTATTATCACCTACCAGATGAAAACCACTCTGACTGTTTCCACCTGTGGCACAATTTCATATTCATAGTTTCTATTCCACTTGGATAAAAATCTAAGGCTGTATTTGAATTTGTTGATGGCCTGTACTACTGCCCTACATGCAAAATTATATACTTACATTTTTGTTTGTTTTTTTTTTTCAAGACAGGTTTCTCTGTGTAGCCTCAGCTGTCCTGGACTCGCTTTGTACACCAGGCTGGCCTCAAACTCCTAGCAATCCGCCTGTCTCTGCCTCCCCAAGTGCTGGGATAAAAGGCGTGCGCCACCACGCCCGGCACATTAAAAAAGTATCATTATATTATTATTGTTGCTTTGTTTTTGTTTTTCGAGACAGGGTTTCTCTGTGCAGCCCTGACTGGCCTTGACCTCAAAGGTCTGCTTGCCTCTGCCTCCCAAGTACTGCGATTAAAAGTATGCACCACCACTGCCCAGCTAACCTTACATTTACTACATTTATGTATGCATGTGCGTGTACACAGTGAGGCCGCGATGTCAAAGGACCACCTGTGAGAGCCAGTTCTCTCCTTCCTCAGGGCCTTTCACCTGAGTCTCAGAGAGTGAATTCAGGCTGTAAGTTTGGCAGCAGGCACCTGTACCTGCTAAGCAATCTCGCCTTGCTGTGAGGACTGCAGAATTTCAGGTTTACTACCAACTCATTGTAACAGACATTCAGGTGCTTTGTGCTCTGGTTTGAATATGCTTTGTTCCCTGAACTCTTGCAGAGTCTCACTATGTGGCTCTGGCCGGCCTGGAACTCACAGAGCTCTGTCTACCTAGCACCGGGACTAAAGGCATGTGCCACAACACCTAGCTTCGTATAGCAGTTTAATCCACAGAGGATAACTTGATGGTACTAAGAGAAGATGTCCCTTTGGGTATGATGTGCATAAGCGGTACTCTGGAAGTTATTTTATGCCTGAATCCTGACAGCTTTGTAAGCAGACAGACACATGGACTACTCATGTCTCTTACGGTGTGATGCAGCCTGAGTCTGTACCATGCTGTGGGCTTCTGGCCTTCAAAACTGTGAGCTAAGCACATCCTTTCTCCTGAAGAAGTGACATAATTCATTACAGGAATGAAATTTGACTACAGCTTGCAATCAAGTCCTTCACTGAAATAGTAGCTACTACATTCAGTAGATATTCATTAGAAATCACTAAAAACTCGGCTGGTAGGATGGCTCAGCAGATAAAAGGAACCAGACACTGAGCCTGAAAATCTGCGTTCACTCCCTAGAACCTTAAGTTGTCCTCTGACCTCCACACACCTGTGCACAAGTGTCCACACACACCCCTAAATCTGTAACGTTAGCACCTGGAAGACTCAAGAAGGAAAAAATGACACGAGCTTGAGGCCAGCCTGGGACTGAAAGAATTTCCACACCATCCTGGGCCAGAGAACAAGATCCTGTAGCAATTAAAAACAAGCAAACAAACAAAAACAAAAGTTCCACTTTACACTAAAAACCTAACAAATGGCTTTCCATTAATGAGCAAACGTAGCTGATAAGCACACTTTCACACGTGCAGCACACTAGCTACAATACAATGATAGTACAGAGACAACAAAGACTGTATTAGTGTGAAAACTTGCCCCGGAGCTCAACACAGAAAGCTCCTCCTCCCAAAGTACTCTATGGCTTAGTTCTTTATATCTTAATGAGGGCTTGTAGGTGCAGATGGCTAGAACTATGTGCCAATGAAATGCCTCCACAATACGAAGAAATGTTTTTATTTTTATTTACATGTGTGTATATGTGTGTGTGTGCGCCATGTATGTATGCCTACAGAAGACAGAAGAGGATGTCAGATCCCCTGCAGCTGAAGTTACAGATGGCTATGAGCCACCTGACAAGGGTACTGGGAACCAACCTTGGGTCCTCTGGAAGAGTAGTAAGTACTCTTAACTGTTTAGCCAGCTCTCTGCCCCCAACATGAAGAGATTTTTAAGGGTGATTTATTTGATATCTGTACTGATTTGTTATCAGTTTTTTAAAAACTGGTCCACATACAAAGGACAAACTCAGAGTAGAAGACAGGCAAGAAAATAAGGAAATCAGTGGACAAAGCTAGGTGCTCAGAAGGAAGTGAATCAAGAACACAGGAGCCTCTCTGCAGCAAGGAGAGCACAACAGGCTTCTCTGAAGGCTGAGGTTAGAAACTTTCAGAGAGGAAAGGAGGGGATATGAGGCTCCCAAGGGAGGAAGCTTCCAGGGCAGCTAAGGCCATAAAGCTGATAATGTTTCAGTCAAAGAACTCAGAGAAACTGTCACTGATGTTTAAGCAAGCAAAGCGGGTAGGGGCATGAAATGAGGTGGGTGGGAGTAAAAAGAAAGTATATCAAAGGTTTGCACAGCAGGGTCATGAGTAGGGATTATGTCTGAAGGCAGCAGGCATGGGGTTGAAGAGAACTGGCAGCCCCAAGAGGTGCTAAGAAAGAACAGCAATCCACAGAACGTTGTTCATCTCTCACAGAGACACTGGCAGAGGAACCTGATTCAAAGCCTGGGCACTGGTTATTTAATAAGAGTAAGAAAGCGAAAGTGGGGTACGGTGAAGCGATGGCTCAGCAGGTAAAGGTGCTTGTTGTCAAGCCTGACAACCAACGCCCCATCACTGCGATGTGTGTGGTAGAAAGAGCAACCCAGTTCCCAAAAGGTGTCCTCTCACCTTCACATGCATGCACACACTAAAACAAACAGAATAAAAATCCCGGTAATTAAAAAAAGAAAGGCGGTGACAGAGCACAGTGTTTATCTAGCGTGTACAGGTCATAGGACTGCTCCCTCACATCACAGAAACCACACTTACAATCTTAGCACTGGAGAGGCATAGCGAAAGATCAGAAGTTCAAGGTCATTGGCTACATGTTCTGGACCATTCTGGGATTTATGAGCCCTACTTCAAAAAAAAAAAGGTGGGGGGGAGCAAAACCCTTCTTTTTCTGTTTTTAAGGGTTTTTGTTTTGTTTTTACTGTTATATTTGTTTACTTGCTGTGTGTGTGTGTGCACGCCAGCATGTCCTTATACACACATGCATATCACAGCACACATGTGGACGTCAGAGGACAATGTGCTGCTGTTGATTCTTTCTTTACACTGGGCAGGTCCCAGGGATTGAACTCAGGTCAGAGGACTAAGGCAAGTGGCTCTACCTGCTGAGCCATCTCACCAGACCAAACAAAACCCTTCTGAAGTACTAATTTCCTAAGTGACAGCGGACCAATTCCTTAAATTCCACACTCAATATGGCAACTTTCCCTTAAAATTTCCAGCAAAGTAGTTACAAATGGAGAAAAAAATATGGAACTGTGGAAATGCCTAAAATACTGTAGAACTGGCGCGTCACGTCAGAGTGGGCTAGGAAGAAGAGGGGGGTTTGCTGATGCTTTACTGCCTTTCTTTGCCCCTCATCTCTTCTATGAGGTGATTCTGCCCAAATAAAGCATAGGGCTTCGTGCCTCAGCTACCCTCTGCAGTACACTTACGGATATACACAGAGCTAGACCTACCATCTCCCAGGTGATTTTGTTGTGGGGTCTCATGTAGCCCAGGCAGGCATCAAACTCACTATGTGGCCAAGGATAACTTTCAGTTCCTTACTCTTCCTGCCTTCACCTCCCAAGTGTGGTATTCCAGGTGTATGTTACCAGGTCTGGCTTCTTAGAGGTGATTCTAAATTCAGTCAACTGGGGCTGGAGAGATGGCTCAGCGGTCAAGAGCACTGTCTGCTCTTCCAGAGGTTCTGAGTTCAATTCCCAGCAACCACTTGGTGGCTCACAACCATCTGTAATGTGATCTAATGCCCTCTTCCTCCAGCATACAGGTATCTATGCAAATAGAGCGCTCATATACAATAAATAAATCTTCAAAAAATTATTACAAAATTCAGTCAACTAATAAAGATTGACCATCTGAGGCTGGAAAGATGATTCGGTGGTTAAGAGCACTGTCTGCTTTTCTAAAAGACCTGGGTTCAATTCTCAGGACCCACATGGCAGCTCACAACTGTCTGTAACTCTACTTCCAAGTGATCTGACAGCCTCATACTAATGCATATAAATTAAGGAAATCATTTTTAAAAAGACTGACCTCCCCCACCCATCTCGTGTGCACACGCATGTGTGTGTGTTTGTGTTTGAGGGTCACACATGCTAGGCCAGAATTCTACTACTGAGCCATTCTTCTCTAGCCCTTTTAACTCTTTAAAAATTACATGTTTATTTATTTGTTTATTATGTGTGTAAGCTTGAGTGCCATTTTGAAGGTCAAAATACAACTTTCAGGAGTTGGTTCTCTCCTTTTACTACGTGGATCCCAAACACTGAATTCAGGCCATTAAGCTTGGTAGCAGGTGTCCTTACCTGAGCCATCTCATGGTCTCTGGAGACAAAGCCTCACTACACAGTTGAAACTGGCCTCCCACTTGTAAGTATCCTACTTCAACTGAGAGTAATGGGAACTCGGGCAAGCACTACTACATGGGAGTAAATATTTATTTGTAACCCCAGCTTGCAGTAAAGTAAGTTATACATCCATTACATAGATAAACGAAATAAAGCTTATTGAAACAATATTTATAACATCCAACAAAATTGAAGTTTTCTATTCATCTTTACTCTTAACATTGCCTGTAATCCATTACCTTGATGTCTTCATCCTCAGTGTTACAGCAAATGCTGCTCCTACAGCTAAGTTAGGTGATTCATATCTGTAATGCCAGCACTTAGGAGACTGAGGGGAAAGGACCGCCATGAGTGCAAGGCTTGTCTGCATTACACAATGAGACCCTGTCTCAAAAAAACAAAACAATCTGCAAAAAGACCCCAACCCTGAGTTTCACATGTGCAGCCTCTTCACTCATTCTGGGTTTCTTTCAGCATCATGGCGAGGCTCAGTCTTTCCTGCCTAGCTTCTTTTGTGCATGCTGGTCCCTCAAAAACGAACACCTCACCCCTATTCTTCAGTCTCCTCCTCATCTTCTTCAACACCTGCTGCAGGTCTCAGCTTAAATGCCATCCTTACCAGGCCACTACACAGCCCCACATATACTCGCCCCTCCTTCATAACCTGCAATCCAAGTTTAAGAGAGCAACACTGAGCAGTCTGCCCTTTCTCTGACACCTTAGCTATAAAGTCCTTGAAGATGGCAAACACTTCCATCTGGTTCATCTAACCTAGCACATTTGTTGAAAAACAACAATCTCTACTTTTGAATGAACAATAAATATACTAACAGGGCCAAATCTAAAATGAGTTTTGGCTGATAAGATGCCTCAGCAGAAAAGGGTGTATGTCTCCAGGCCTGATAGTCTGAGTTCAATTCCCAGATGCTCAGAATCTGCACCGTGGAAGGAAAGAGCATGTATACACCCTGGCTTCCACACATGTGCACCTAACCCAAATAAAGAAAATATAGAAAAAGATTTTTAAATGGGTTTTATATTTTCCTTAGAAGCTTTGGTATCAGAGCTGCCAAAGGGGTTAAAGATAGAGATCAGTGGTAGATGCCTGCCTAGCATACCTGAAGTGCCTGGGTTCGATCTCAGGAATGAACACACAGGCACGGACGGACAGACAGACAGACAGACACACACACAGAGAGAGAGAGAGAGACAGACAGACAGACACACACACACAGAGAGAGAGAGACAGACAGACAGAGAGAAACAGAGAGAGAGAGACAGAGACAGAGAGAGAGACAGAGACAGACAGAATTAATCAGAGCTGTGGAGAGATTTCACTCTTCTCTAACCATTTCCAAATAAAAGCCAAGTGAAATTAATGAACTCGCTACAGCAAGCTCCCTGTAACATTACTATACAGACTTAATAGCTCACAAGTTACTCCTGCCGCTCTTTACTGTGGCATTACAGCCTTCAAAATCTGCCTCTGACTAACATGAAACAGTAATAATGAAATGTTTAACTTTTACATTTCCCAAGTTTGTGAGGAAGTTTATAAAAGGATACTTTATATCAATGCTTTATACAAAATGCTAAGCAGAGGTCCTAGAAAATATCTAGTGGCCTATCCAAAATAAAGACTGTTCCTTTTTTTCAGTATGGGCATTGGAACCAAAAGCCTCCTGCATGCTAGGTGAGCACTTTAACATTAAATCCTCTCTCTGGCTCTCTTTGCCTTTTGAGATGGTTTCACTAAGCTGCCCAAGTCAGTCTACCCTTCAGCGTACTCTACAGCGCAAGGCGGCTCTGAGCTCGAGATTTGTCTGCTTTGGCCTGAGTAGTAGAGTGACTGGGATTTCAGGCCGTGCCACCGGGCCATCACCAAAAACAAATTTCACTGCTGCCACTTCAAGTTGACGAACAAAAGCAAACAAACAAAAACAACAAAGAATCTATAAAACAGGAGTGGTGGCTCACACTGTAATCCTTAGCGTTTGCAAAGCTGAGGCAGGCAGACTATCCTAAGTTTCAGGCAGCCTAGCTACAAGTGAAGAGAGAGGGGGTGAGGGAAGAGAAAGGAAAGAAGGAATGAAGGAAGAAATAGGAAAGAAAGAGCGAGCCTTGCTATGCAGTCCTGTCTGGCCTTGAACCTTGCTCCTCCCTCAGGTTCCTGAGTGCTAGTCCCACAGCTGTATGATCCCATGGAAGGTTAGGGCTGAGTAAAACACCAACGACAAGTGTCCTGCAATTTAAAAATGGGAAGGGAATAATGTGGCCAAAATAAGAACAGGGCCACTATCAAATTACATGCAGACGGAAAATCCTCCAAGGCTGGGAAGTACAGGTCAGAGGCAGAGCACATGCGCAGCACGTGTGATGCCTTGGGTCTGATTCCCAGTGTTACACTTGTATGAGTGTGCACACAAAGACCCTCCAATTTTTTACATTAAGATCAGAGTTTTGGAACTGGGGATGTAGGCTCAGTTGGTACAGTGCTTGCCTAATATGCAGAAATCTCTCTAGTCCCTCTCCAGCACCACTTAGCACGGTGATGCACACCTGCAGCCCTGCACTTGGGAGCAGAGGTCCTCAGGAAATGAAGGCGGCAGGATCACCCTCAGCTTCCATACTACATTTGAGGCCAGCCTGGGCTCCATGAGACGTCCTTCATCTCTAAACAAACAAACAAACAAACAAATAAGCAAAAGCAGACAGACAGACACACACACACACACACACAGACTCAAGAAAGAATCTCTAGGGCTGGCGCGATGGCCGGCAGCTAAGACCCTGGCTCTTCAATCACCTGGGTTCAATCCCCGCACCACACTGCAGCTCACGACCGCCTGTTACTCTAGTGCCAGGGTACCCAACACCCTCACACAGACAGTGCAGGCAAAACACCAGTGCACATGGAGCTAAAAACAAGTAAATTAGGGCCGGAGAGATGGCTCAGCAAGTAAGAGCACTGGCTGCTCTTCCATAGGATCCAAGTTCAACTCCCAGCATACACACGGCAGCTCACTATGTTTGCATCTCCTGTTCCAGGGGTTATCCCCATACAGATGTACATGCAGTCAAAACACCAATGTAAAAAAATTAAAAACAACAGTGTACAAAAAATAAACTAAAAAAAAAGTAAATATAAATTTTTAAAAAGCACCTCTAGTGGCTAGGTATACAGCTCAGCGGCAAAGCATGTACTCAGTATGCATGATGTGCTGGGTTCAATGCCAGCAGCAGCAACAAAAATACAAAAACCATCTTACCAATAGAGTTGAATTAGAGATTAAAATGAGCTAGCACCTTTAGCACTTTAAACACCTCTATTCAGCTCTCCAGCTTACATGTATGCCCTTAACTTGGATACATTATAGGAAAAACAAGCAACTATTTCTCTCCCTAATTAGTTATAATGTCTTAATAAATGGTCTCAGCTATAAACCTGATGTTTTGTTTTGCCTTTTTTTTTTTTTTAAACAAGGTTTCTCTGTGTAGCCTTGGTTGTCCTGCCCTACTCACTTTGTAGACCAGACTGGCCTGGAACTCACAGCGATCTGCCTGCCTCTGCCTCCTGAGTGCTGAGAATACAACTGGTGTGGTCTCAGTCATAAACATGAATCATAATTGCCTGGCCTGTACCTGTTCTAAATATAGAACACAGGACTTTAGTCGGGGGGGGGGGGGGGGGGCGGGGGGGGGGACGGACGGGGACGGGGACGGGACGGACTTACTAGACCAGAGATGGGAACTATGGCCTCAACCCCACAGCCTGTTTCATCTTACTTGATCATGTGTGCCTTTTAAAACAGGTACATATGTACCATACACAGGGTTCGGCTTTACAGTCAATCTACAGTTTAAATACACAGCCCCAGCTGGCTTCGGACACTGCTGCCTCACCTTCCCTTCAATACTTACTAAACTGGAGGTGCTTCAGTAATTCTGACATAATCGCTAGAGTCCCACTCAGAAAACTCAGGAACAAGGCCTCCTTACCAACTGTGCACCACTCTATTAGACACTTGCAGACCTGTTGTGGTTTGTTCTTTCTAGAAGGACGATGAACTAAACAAGTCCAGTGTCAAACCTCCAATAAAAATTCAGCATTAGGTGGCAGAGCGCAAGGCCACTCAGTCAGGAAAGATCCAGGATGCGATGGTTATGTTTTGTGGATTCCTAAGACCCCAAATCAGGTTGACTATAAATTTCTTCTAAAAGACTCTAGTAAGGCCATCCAGAAGACACAGATCTTTCTCTTTGATTCCTCTGAGAGCCTGGTACAGTGCTAAACAGACAAAAACAAAAAACAAGAGAAAAGAAAACCAGAAGGCACGGGTGCCTCTATTAGAATGTGCAAGGAAGGGACTTCTGATCCAGTTCCCATCCGCTAGCAAACATGCGGGCAAGGAGCTAAAAGAGAGGTAGAATTGCTGTTAAGATCATTTTGGTACTATCAACATTATTATTACATTCTTTTTTCAAATAGCTATTTAGAATTAGATCTAACATGTGATGGGATAGCAAATGAGATGTAATATGACTTATTTTATTTTTCAATAAAAATATGTTTAAATAAAAAAAAAAAAGAATTAGATCTAAAGCTGCAATCTCCTTCAGTTCCTAGTTTAGAAATACTTTCAAAAAAAGATTTATTTGTATTTTGTGTGTATGAGTAGTTTTGCCTGTACGTTTACGTACCATGTTTGTGCCTGTGCCGGTCAGAAGAAGGGGTCGGATCCCTAGAACTGGAGTTGCTCGTGATGGGGAGAAGCCAGGGTCTCTGAAGGAGTAGTGTGCTGTTTTTACCCACGGAGCTACCTCTCCTGCCCCTAGAAATGATCTTTGTACATCAGGTAAAATATCTCTACCATCAATGGAAGCATTTTACCCAGTCATTCATCAGAATTCTGTAGGAAAACAACAGTTTAGTTCACTCCTTTTGGAAACAGAGGCCTTAAGAGGGCTTTACCCAGCACCATAGGCAAGCTTTCTAATTGATTTGACAACTTGTTTAGTGTACCTTAAAAACATGAGTTTTAGCAGCATGGAAATTGGCCACCAAACTATATTCTCTAGATGGATATAGCTGGGCATGGTGATAGTGCAAGCTTGTCACCCCAGCACTCTGGAGGCTGAGACAGGAGGACTGTTAAGTTCAAACTCTACTCAAAAACACACACTATTACAAAAATTTGCAGAAGATTTAGATGTAGTTCCCAGAACCCACATGACAGCTCATAACTGTAACTCCACGCTAGGAGTCCAACACACTCTTCTGCCCTCTGTGGTCAGCAGGTGCACACATGGTCCAAATACACATATGAAGCACAACTACTCATATACATTTTTTTTTAAAGAAGAAATTAAGAAAAATAAACCAAAACATTATTTTAAAAGCCCACATTATTTTCATTTTGCATTAGGAACACCTAAAAGACTATACTAACCTGATGTAGTAGACAAAGTATACTTGTATACTTATAATTTTTATGTAAAACTTATGTACTTAAATTGTACTAAATTGGCTTAAATTCCAATTCTACTACTTACTAGTGTACTATTTAGCTTCTTTAATCTTGTTTTCTTTTTATGTAAAGTGGGAAAAATAAGGTCAACCTCACCATGATTTGAAAATGTGACAATATAAATAGAGTACTTAATAAAGGTATCTAATTTAACCCAGATATAATATAAAAGATTACTTCTACACTCCACAGACCACAAAACAGAGGGACAGAGGTATGATATAAATAAATTCTAATCGTCCTGCCAGTCTGGAAGTTTAATAGACAGCAATACAGTTTTGGTGGATTTTTATAAGCCTTTCAATACAAATACCTTCCATTTATTCACTCAATTCCTATCCCTAAACAGGGTTTCCTGTCGTTGGATAGGCCTTCTATTGGCCCTGTTATTTTCCTACCTCCCTACCACCATATTAAAAGTTTGATGGGGGGGGGGCCGGTGTGGTGACCCACGCCTGTAACCCTTGAACTCAAAAGGCCAAGGAGGGAGAACTGGTTAATTCAATGACAGACTGACAGATGAGGTTATAGTCTAAGACCCTGTATCCCAAAGAAATGTGTGTGTGGGAGGGGGTCTTTTTCTTTAAAACCTTACCAGTACTTCCCTCTTAAAAGCCCTCCCTTTTCAAGCCCCAATTAATCCAGAGACTTCTGGCCTATTACTAAGGACTCCCAAAACAACAACAAAAAGAACTTTCTAGTTTATACCAACATTATTATAAACATTTGTTTATACACAAGGTTGATGTTATATCTCTATTTTACAGTGCAGACCAAAGGTACACGGCTAGAAAGCAATTAGGACCCAAAATTTCAGAGTTCAGTACTCTATCTACTCCATTTATAAAGCTATTGTATCCTGCACACTCTTCCTTTATGTCCTTTACTCCTGAAACACGGAGAGAACAATCTCTGTATCTCCTCGGACCATCAGAGGACTGCTGCAAGTACAACTTCCTCTCTGCAGTGTTTTCTAGAGTACAGATGCAAAGCGGGCTACACCAAGACACTCTAAGGCCACAAGTCACTTTCAATACTTGCTCCCCGATCTTTAAGTGAAAAAGAATCCCATGCCGCTGCACAAAAAAAAAAAAAAAAAAAAAAAAAAGGCTTGGGTCTTGGTCACAGTCCCTGTATACTGCCCCACAGGTCAGTTATCTGCCTTCTTTCCTCCTCCCAAGAGTTTTTGTTTGTTTGTTGTCTGACATCGGAAAGGGAACCTACTTCTACCGTAAATGACCCTCGTCTCCAAAAAGACGACAGCTAAGTCTTCCTCCCCCAAGCACTGCGGACGCTCTTCGGAACATTTATGGGTGTTTCTCCTATGTCCACATGCCTAGTCTGAAAAACTTCATCTACCAGAGTCCACACCTTCTAGGCTCTTTTTTCCCTCCCACCGCCCCATGCTCTCACCCTTGTACCTCCTCCAAAATCTCCCAGCCATTGGGGTTGGCGGACGATACTTCCTATCTCGCCCAGCCCGGATCTCTCCTGGCCTGCAGACATGACGCCCCGCTCCGGCCCAAGCAGACAGGGGCCCCCTTCAGTACCCCAAACCCCGAGGCCCATCAGCCCGATCCCTGCCCCGCCTCCCGGCCCAAGGCGCCAAGTCCTAGGGACTCGGTCTCCAGGCCAGGCCCCGGCTCCCTGGGCCTAAGACTCAGCAGGGAGACAGGAAGGGGCTGCAGCAGCCGGCAGGACACCGGGTGGGCCGGGCGGCTCCCAGCTCCCGTGGCCAGAACTCAGCCCTCCCGCTCCGCCGGCCCGCGCCTCCGCGGCCTGCCCTCACCTGATCCAGGTTCTCGTCGCTGCCGCTGTCCTCCGTATCCGAGTCGATCACGACACGGCCTTTCCGCTTCTTTACCATGGTGGTCCCCCGGCTCCCACGCCGGACGCCGCCCGGACTCCCCTCTTGCCCGCCTGCCAGTGGGACCGCCACTGCCGCCACCGCCGCCACCACCGCCGCTCGACCCACACAAAGGCGACCGCGCATGCGCGCTCCGCTCCGCCCCTGGCCCCGCCCCCCGCCTGGCGCACGCCGTTCGCCGGCGCCTGGCGCCCCGCCCGGCGCCCCGCCCCACTCCACCCCCGACGCAGCGCGGGGGGCGGAGCCACGCACCGGTGGGTTCCGGGCGGGAGCTATCAGTTCTCTTCCCGCGGGCCGGAAGCTTATGCTGTACTGGAGCTCTTGGCTCTCCGGCAGTTTTCTTCTTGAAGCGAGTTTGAGCCGGCGGAACAGGATCCACTCTAATAAAACTCATGCATCTCCAGCCTTGTAAAGCGACCTCAGGGGCCACCTGCGTGAACGGCAGTCGCCTGGAACTTGCTGAGGGCGTGGATGGAGGAAGCGGAGGCTGCCTGTCTACCTGGACTGTATTAGTGACAGACAGCCCAACTGCTACCCAAAAACTAGGGAAGAATATTCCCAGCGATGGCATAGTGGCCAGAAGTCCAGCGATAATAAAATTATTCTCGGGGAACTCAAATTCCCTGTGGGGAAACAGCAGGTGTTTGGGATAAACTGAGAAGACGCCAGGCATAGTGATCCTGACTTCCTGTAATCTTGTAATCCCAGCACTTGGGAAGTACAAGCAGAAAAGATCAGGAGTTTCAGGCCAGGCTCAGCTGCATGGCAATTTCAAGATCATCCCAGGCTAGATGAAACCCCAACTCAAAAGAGCTAGCAACCTACTGAAAACCACATAAGGGCCAACAAGAAGAGTATTACTATTTTGAGGCATGTGCATATGTTATTGTTGGTTTTAATATTGTAACTTGAACCTAGGCCTTTATAGATACTTGGAAGCACTACCACTAAGCTACATTACCCAACACTTTATGTATTTCCTAAATGTGTTGTTCACAGGATTTCTGGGGGGGGGGAGGTCATAATAATCAACGAATTTTAAATATGGTCTTTGAGAGAAGTCTATAGAAATGTGAGGGGTAATCTAAGGATTCAGGGACAAGTTATTGAGACTAATCAATGTCTACATTGAGGGAATAATTGTTCTCCCTAACTCCCTTCTTGAATGCTTCCCAAAAGGCTTGTGGGTTTTTTGTTTGTTTGTTTTTAGTTTTTGGTTTTTGGTTTTTCAAGACAGAGTTTCTTTGTGTAGACTTAGCTGTCCTGGATTCACTTTGTAGACCACCCTGGCCTTGAACTCACAGAGATCAACCTGCTTCTGCCTTGCACCCAACAAAAACCTGTTTCTTGTTTAGTATGATTGAGCCCTAGCGTGCACTTTAATCCAAGAACTTTCAGTATGTTGTAAACAGATGATTATGGTCTGACTCAGCCCTAGCACACACATTTAATCCAAGTACTTCCTGTTTATTGTACACAGGTGAATGTGGTATGGCTCAATCAGAGCACTCACCTTTAATCCAAGAACTTTCTGTACGCACGATTTAATAAAATTAACCCTTGGTCATGAGGCAGAGCAAGAAACCAGCTGACCCCGGGCATGGTGTCACACGCCTTTAATCCCAGCACTTGGAAGGCAGAGGCAGGCGGATGGCTGTGAGTTCGTGGCAGGCCTGGTCTACAGAGGGAGTCCAGGACAGCCAAGGCTACACAGAGAAACCCTGTCTCGAAAAAAACAAACAAAACAAAACAAAAAAGAAACCAACTGACAGGGATTAAGTGAAAGGAGGGACTTTGAGGGAAGGAAGGGTATTTAAGACAGTGTGGACAAGAAGGAGCTCTTTGGCTTTTTGCTTTTTCCTCCTGGGCTGTTCCTTGGGTGAACTAGCAAGATTTGGCCCTGGGTTTTGGTTATTGGCTTTTTCTTTTTGGATGTGAGTAAGAAGGTTAGCTGGGTGTTTTCTCTGCCTCTCTGAGCTAGCAGGTTTTCAAGCCAGCATCTGGCTCCTGAGTCTCCATTGGTAAAATCAATCGATTTGGGATTTTCTTTCAGTATAACAACACTGTGCTGTTTATGATTAGGATCATTTTGTAGATGACAAACTCAATTTAGCAGAGACTTGAATCAGAGAGAAGAGTTTTCAGCTGGACATGGTGGCGCACACCTGTAATCTCAGCACTGGGGAGGCAGAGGCAGGTGGTTCTCTGTGAGTTCAAGGCCAGCTTGGCCTACAAAGAGTCCAAGACAACCAGAACTGTTACACAGAGAAACCCTGACTTAAAAAAAGAAAAAAGAAAGTCCAGATGTGCACAATACAGGGTTACTGAGGCTTTCTTTTCTTGTCTCCTCTGTGAGGCAGGATCTCATTGTGTAGCCCAAGTCAGCCCCAAAATCACGCTGCTGTTCCTGCTTCAGTCTCCTGAAAGCTGGGGTGACAAGTGTGGCTGCCATTCTGAGATTCCAGGGCTGGTGCCACCACTCTGATCCAAGTCCTCCAATCCCCAAACTCCTGTCAAGTTTTATTGTTTTGCTACTAGTGGTTTTCATCATCGAGGTCTAAGATGGAGTTCTATCAGCTGTTAAATTATAGACATGAAAGCAAAGAGAAGGGTAGAGAAGGCTGCCTGCTGTGGTGGTGGAGATTCAGCCTAGAGAGGTGGGGTTTTTGGGTTTTGGTTTTTTGTTTTTGAGACAGGGTCTATCTGTGTAGTCTTGGCTGTCCTGGACTTACGTTGTAGACCAGACTGACCTTGAATTCACAGGGGTCCGCCTGCCTCTGTGGGAAAGATTAAGCTTTGTCTCAGGTGGAAGCAATCTTGGCGGGCTTTACCCTTGGGGCACACCATGAATACCTTGTGAGAGACTGTTTGGAGCCTTCCTGGGCTTGGAATTCAGGAAGCCTACCTAGGAGCCCCACCGTGGCTATTGTTTTCCTAATTGACCCTCGAAGGGAGAAGGGACCGCCCTTTGCATATGACTGGGAAGGTGGGGGAGAGAAAAACAAGAGGTAGAAGGAGAGAAGAAGAAGGCACGGAGAGAGAGGAAGGGACCGGACCAGCTCGTGGGACTGAGACACCTAAGGACCCGTCCTGCCGAACGGATTCCAGGAGGTTTTAATCTTCTGTCCCTTTAACCTTTTTTTTTCCTTCTTGTATATGCTAGTTGGGTTGTATAATAAAGTTTAATTATTAATAAACTGAGCCAACATCTGGCGCCCAACGTGGGGCCCGATGGGTTCCACAATCCCTAATGATATGAGGGAAGATTCAGTATTCCACGGGATAAAAATGTTGTTTCAGGGTATTGACAAAATTGCAACTGCTGTTGCAAAACTCTTTCCTGCATTATACTTAGAAGAAATTCTTTGTTTTCTCATTGTCCTTTTATTACAATATTTCGTGCTTAGAAGGATTAAAAGACAGGCTAATGACATAAAAAAGCCGGAAGGGTCAGTAAGTTCTATCCTTTTGGAAAAGATTGCAGATTTGACTGGACAGATAAAAAGGCTGAGGTATAAAAATAAAGGGATAAAAAAGCGGATAAAATTTTTGGCATTTGGTAGTGATAAAGGACAAAAAATAGAGAGACCAAAAAGCCAGAAAAATCAGAAAGAGTCAATAAGCTCTATCCTTTTGGAAAAAATTACTAACTTGACTAAACAAATAGGCAAAATACAAAAAAAAGTGGAAGGGCTGGAAAAGCAGAAGGCACCTTTGGTTAAAAAGGGTGGAGAAGGTCAGAAACCAGAGGCAAAGGAAGCCAGACCGACCAAAAGGTCTTTGGAAGTAAATGTACCAGTGGAGGATACCTCCACAGTTACCCAGGCACCTTCAGTTTTTCCAGTCACTGTAAGACATGTACTGGAGCCAAATGATGCTGAGGGTCATGACGAAATAGCCTGGTGTCCTGTAGACATGATGGATTTAAAACATTTTAAGGAATCCGTCGTCAGATATGGTATGCATTCTAACTTCATTAAACAAATGTTAAACAGCTGGGCCTATCAGAATAGACTTGTTCCCCAAGATTGGAAAAATTTAGTTTCAGCGGTATTAGAAGCAGCACAACAGTTACAGTGGTTATCATGGTGGCGAACAGAGGCTATAAAAATAGAACAAGAAAATATCACACAGGGAATAAATATTAATAGAGATCAGTTACTTAGTGATGGACCATATACTAACATGAGAGAGCAAATTCAAGCTGATGATAGAGTGATTGAACAATGTCGTAAGACAGCCTTGAGAGCTTGGGAGCTGGTAGAGGAACCTGGGAAAACAACTATTCTTTTTACTAAGGTGTTCCAAGGACCTCTGGAGCCCTTTACAGAATTTTTACAGAGATTAGGATCTGCTATGGATAAGGCGATGCCAGATTCTGATAACAAAAAGACATTAAAACTTATCATGGCTTATGAAAATACAAATGCTGAATGTAAAAAGGTGCTTAGACCGTTAAAGGAAAGAGGCTCTCCATTAGATGACTGGGTAAAGGAGACAGTTAATATCAACTCTCAGGAATATCAGAATAATATTGTGGGACAAGCTTTAGTCAAAGAGCCCAGATATCATAATACTCGGTGCTTTAATTGCGGTCAAATCGGTCATGTGCAAAGAAACTGTAAAAATAGAAGGCGCACTAACCCAGGAAAAAACTTAACTCATAAAAGAGAACAGGGGGGTTCTGGTTATGATGGTAATGAGGTACCAAGACTCCCAGGGTACTGTAGTCGCTGTGGAAAAGGGAAACATTGGGCTCGGAATAAGCGAGATGTGCAAGACAATATCTTGCCGACGGGAAACGGCAAAAGGGGGCCATCGGCTCGGGCCCCCATAAACAATGCCAGCCAAATTCCTTTGGCCAGTCAGAAAGTGACAAACCCACAAAAAAACGGGAACTGAGTGTTAGCGATCTAATGCATGCTACTGAAGGCAGTACAGCCTTGGATCTGGCTTCAAATATGTCTCTTACCCTAACTCCTCAGGTTGAATGTTACAAGTTAAATACTGGTGTTTTTGGACCTTTGCCTTCAGGCACAGTAGGATTGGTTCTGGGAAGAAGCGGGCTGACTTCTCAAGGTTTTATTGTACATCCTGGTATTATAGATGGAGATTCTAAAGGGGAAATAAAAATCTTGGTATGTGTAAAAAAGGAGATAAAAATTGATGCCGGGGATAGGATTGCTCAACTCCTACTGTTTCCTTACATTAAGGACAAAGCCGCTCCAGTGGAAAGGACTGGTGCATTCGGGAGCACAGGGACACGTGTGTTCTGACAAACAGTAATTAATGATCAGAGACCTAAGTTAATTATACAATTAAATGGTATTAAAATAGAAGGCTTGGTAGACAGTGGAGCTGACGTCTCCATCATTTGCCAAAAGTCTTGAAACCAAACTTGGCCACTTAAAAAGGTTTATACAAAAATTGTAGAAATTGGCAAGTTATCTCAAATAAAACAAAGTGTACAGTGGCTTGAGTGTGTGGGACCAGATGGACAGATAAGGAGGCTGAAACCCTATGTGGCTGACATTCCTATAAATCTATGGGGAAGAGACCTTTTACAACAATGGGATACTCAGATTACTATTCCTACAAATACTGAGATAAAAAAGGTTAAAACAATGGGTGAATTGGTATGCGCTTCTAGGGAAGAGATTAATGTAAGTGATCAGAGGCGACCACCAGCTATGCCCATTGTCCAACCTCAAAATTCTTCAGGTTTAAAATGTCAAAATTTATAAGAGGGGCCACTGCTGAGATACCAACCACCTTGCCCCTAAAATGGATTTCAAACAGACCTGTATGGCAAGAGCAGTGGCCCTTAACAAAAAAAAAGTTACAGGCGCTTCACGGTTTAGTGCAAGAGCATCTGGAGGCTCAACACATCGAAAAATCTTCCAGTCCCTAAAATTCCCCTGTGTTTGTGGTAAGAAAGAAATCAGGTGGATGGAAAATGATAACAGATTTGAGGGCCATAAACAAGGTGATTCAACCCATGGGTTCGCTTCAACCTGAAATTCCTTTGCCTTCCTTATTACCTCGGTCTTGGCATATAATTACAATTGATTTAAAAGATTGTTTTTTTACCATACCTCTACATGAGAAGGACAGGGAACGGTTTGCTTTCTCAGTACCTACTCTGAACAGTAATTCTCCAATGAAGAGATATCATTAAAAAGTACTTCCACAGAAAATGTTAAATAGCCCAACTTTATGCCAGTATTTTGTACAACAACCTTTAAAAATACTTCGTAAGCTGTTTCCTCAATCTATCATATATCATTACATGGATGATATTCTGCTAGCTGATTCTAATCCTAGTATTGTAAAAAAAATGTTTCAGGAAGCACAAAGAATTCTGCCATGCTGGGGATTACAGATTGCTGTGAAAAAAATACAAAGAGGAGATTCAATTACCTATTTAGGCTATAAAATAACTGAACAAAAAATTCGACCACAAAAGGTACAGATCCGTAGAGATCAATTACAAACTCTTAATGACTTTCAGAGATTATTGGGCGATATTACCTGGTTAAGGCCTACAATCGGGTTAGCTACCTATGAGTTAAGTAACTTGTTTCAGATTTTACAAGGGGATTCGGATTTAAACAATACTAGGTGTTTAACTGCTAAAGCAAAAAAGGAGTTAATTCTGGTGGAACAAAAACTTCAAAAGGCATATGTAGATAAAATTGATCCTGAACTTGGTTACATTTTGGTTATTTTGCCTTCAAAACATTCTCCTACTGGGCTTCTCATACAAAGGAAAGACAGGACTATAGAATGGATATTCCTGCCAAATAAACAAAACAAAAAATTAAAAACATATATAAAAAAATTTTCTAAATTGATTACAAAGGGAAGAATAAGGTTGCGTCAACTGTCAGGAATGGACCCGGCGAAAATTGTAGTGCCTCTTACTGATTCTGAGATTATGTCACTATGGATTATTAATAAAGATTGACAAAAAGCTTGTAGTAATTATTTGGGAGACATTAACAATAGATACCCAAAAAACAAACGTATACAGTTTATAAAAAAAACTAATTGGATCCTTCCAAGTATTGTAAAGAGGTCACCAATCTCAGGGGCACCCACCTTTTTCACTGATACAAATAAATCAGGTATGGCTGGTTATAAGTCTGAGAAAATGACCAAGGTGATTAAAAGCCCATTTACATCAGTTCAAAAATCAAAATTATATGCTATCCTTATGGTTTTGTTAGATTTTCCTGAACCTCTTAATATAATTACTGACTCTCAATATGCTGAAAAGGTTGTTTTACATATAGAAACTGCTGAATTTACTCCTGATAACACAGAATTGACTACTTTATTTATAGAGCTGCAACAGGTCATCAGGAACAAAAATTATCCCTTGTATATTACTCATATTCGATCCCATACAGGTTTACCAGGTCCATTGACACAAAAAAATAAAGAGATCGACAAATTATTGATAGGTAATGTATTCGAAGCCTCCAAATTTCACGAAAAACATCATGTCAATGGTAAGGGGTTAAAGAAAAGATTTTCTATCACTTGACAACAAGCTAGAGAAATAATTAATAAATGTCCTACATGTTCCTTATATAGTCAACTACCATTACCTGCTGGAATTAACCCTAGAGGTAACAAAAGGAATAAAATTTGACAGATGGATGTGTTTCATTTTACAAAATTTAGAAAAATGAGATATGTACATCATACCATTAATACCTATTCAGGTTTTCAATGGGCAACTGCCTTAAGTTCTAAAAGGGCTGACTGTGTGATTACTCATTTACTAGAAATAATGGCATTTATGGAAATACCTACACAAATTAAAACTGACAATGCTCCTACATATGTGTCCCTTAAGATAAAAAACTTCTTTATGTATTATAATATAAAACATGTTACTGATATACCTCACAATCCCACAGGACAAACAGTTGTGAAAAGAGCTAATCGTACCTTAAAAAAATGCTTATTAAACAAAAGGGAAGGGTAAAGACACCCAGAGATCAATTAAATAATGCTTTGTTGACTCTAAATTTTCTTAATGTAAATGATAAAGGGACGTCAACTACGGAGAGACATTAGATAATAAAAAAAACTGAAGAATTGGGACAACCAATATTCTTCAAGGACTTAAAAAGTATGAAATAAAAACCTACAGTAGTTTTGAGATGGGGTCATGGGTATGCGTATGTTTCCACAGGGAGTAAAAATATATGGCTACCAACTAAACTTATAAAGATTAGATCTGACCATATAACAAGTAAATCTTAAGAGCTACCTGGTTCTTAACAACTTGACATTGTTCCTTACAGCTTGGAGAACTAATGCCCTCTTCTGTCCTATTGGTGTATATACAGGTAGAACCCTATATTTACAAAAAACAGGACAATACTAAAGACAACAGGCAGCATGGGTGATTTAACCCCAAAAACATGCCTCTAACACCTCGAGCAAGATGCCTCAAATGATGTTCCCTTAAAAATTATATATGTACTAACATACCTGTACTAATGATTTATAAAGTCTGCTTACTTTCAAAACAAAAAACAAGACAATTATAAAGATCGAACTTCTGCCTCTGGCACTACTACTTCTTCCAAAAATTACATACATATTAACAATAAATCGGCTAGCCAAAAAAATCGATCCCAAAAAGACTGAACAAAAAACAGCTAGCTTTTCCAGCGCTTGGCCAATATATTATTTTTCTTGGGTACCCGAAAAATATTATTCTCTTAAACAACATCAAGTAATTTTGAGAACACGACGCCCCCATTCCCAGTAGGTGGGATGTGTGTTTTTGGTGGGTTACCAATGCTCATCTTTGCCTAACGGGGTTATTTACAATTAATAAAAGTTCATTTGGAGATTTCTTTCTTCTATCTTTCTTTCTCTCTTACTTTCTATCCCTTTTAATATTAAAAAAAAGGGGGGAAGGAAGGGAGGATACAGGATTGTAGAATAAAAGGTAGATTATTGAATCTACTAACTTAAAAAAACTCTGTGAGGCAGGATCTCATTGTGTAGCCCAAGTCAGCCCCAAAATCACGCTGCTGTTCCTGCTTCAGTCTCCTGAAAGCTGGGGTGACAAGTGTGGCTGCCATTCTGAGATTCCAGGGCTGGTGCCACCACTCTGATCCAAGTCCTCCAATCCCCAAACTCCTGTCAAGTTTTATTGTTTTGCTACTAGTGGTTTTCATCATCGAGGTCTAAGATGGAGTTCTATCAGCTGTTAAATTATAGACATGAAAGCAAAGAGAAGGGTAGAGAAGGCTGCCTGCTGTGGTGGTGGAGATTCAGCCTAGAGAGGTGGGGTTTTTGGGTTTTGGTTTTTTGTTTTTGAGACAGGGTCTATCTGTGTAGTCTTGGCTGTCCTGGACTTATGTTGTAGACCAGACTGACCTTGAATTCACAGGGGTCTGCCTGCCTCTGCCTCCCAAGTGCTGGAATTAAAGGCATGGGCCACCTCCGCCCGGTAAGAGGTTGTCTTTTTAAAAAAGCACTCAGGAGGATCTAGAGAGATGGCTTGGTGGTTAAGACCACTGTCTGTTCTTCCAAAGGACCCGAGTTCAATTCCCAGCACCCACATGGCAGCTAATAACTGTCTGTAACTCCAGTTCCAAAGGTTCTGATACCTTCACACTAATGCACATAAAATCAAAGTAAATAAATTATAGGGAAAAAGAGAAAAGCACCCAGAAGACAGAGGCAGGGAGATCTCTGTGAGCTCTAGGCCAGTCTAATCTACATACTGAGTTCCAAGACAGCCAGGGCTATGAAGATAGACTTTGTCTCAAACACTGTCTGTCTAAACGAATAAACAAGCAAATTAAAAACAGCACAACAAATACAAAGAAAAGGAGAGATTGAGAGACAGAAAGAAAATGTGTCTGTGTCCTAATATTGTTTTTTTTTCTTTATGTGGTACCAGGAATTGAACCTAGGATCTCATGCATGTTAGGTAAGAACTGTGCCACTAAGCCATGTATAGCCTGCCCTCTTTTTTTGTTTGTTTTGTTTTGTTTTTTTGCGACAGTGTTTCTCTGTCTTGGACTCACTTTGTAAACCAAGCTGGCTTCAAACTCCTCAAAGTGATCTGCCTGCCTCTACCTCCCAAGTGCTGGGATTAAAGGCCACCATGCCTGGCTTCCTGCCCTCTTTTTGCCTTTCAGTTTGAAAGCTGGGCATGGTGAAACATGCCTGATCCAAGAGGCAGGAAGAAGCCGGGTGTGGTGGCGCATGCCTTTAATCCCAGCACTCGGGAGGCAGAGGCAGACAGATCGCTGTGAGTTTGAGGCCAGCCTGGTCTACAAAGCGAGGCCAGGACAGCCAAGGCTACACAGAGAAACCCTGTCTCAAAAAAAACAAAAAACAACAACAACAAAAAAAAACAAGAGGCAGGAAGATCACTGTGAGAGTTCAAAACCAGTTTGATCTACCTAACGCATTGTACACCAGCTAAAGCCTGTTGTAAGAAAATGAAACAAAAACATTTATTTTGAGACAGGATCTCTCTAAGTTGTTCAGTTGGCCTGAACCTTTCTCTGTAGCTCGGGAAGGTCTTGCTTTTAGCTTCTCCTGCCTCATGAGCTTCTGGAACTATAAGCATCTGCCATCATGCCGAGCAATGTCCTGATGTTTATTAAAATACTATAGCTTCCAAACTTCCCCATTGTAGGACTGGAGAGATAGATAAGCAGTTAAGAGCACTCACTGCTCTTCTAGGGGACCTGGGTTCAATTTCCAGCACCCACGTGGCAGCTCACAACTGTCTGTAACCTCAAGATCTGATACATTCACACAGACATACAAGCAGGCAAAACACAAATGCACATAAAATAAAAATATTTTTTTTTTTTTTGGTTTTTCGAGACAGGGTTTCTCTGTGGAGCCTTGGCCATCCTGGACTCACTTTGTAGACCAGGCTGGCCTCGAACTCACAGCAATCCGCCTACCTCTGCCTCCCAAGTGCTGGGATTAAAGGTGTGCGCCACCACACCCGGCCATAAAATAAATTATTTTTAAAAACAAAACTAAAACCAGAACTTCCCCATTGCACCTGGGCATGGTGGCTCATGCCTGTAATCCCAGCACTCGGGAGGCAGAGGCAGGAGTAGCTCCTTGAGTTCAAGGCCAGCCAGGTCTACAAAGCAAGTCCAGGCTAGGCCAACCAAGGCTACATAGAAAAACCCTGTCTGGCTCTTACCCCTCTTCCTCTGTCTCCTTTCTCTTCTTCTCTCTCTGTCTCTCTCTCTCTTTCTCTGAGGTAACCCCTCCTTACCTTCTCTCCCCATGAGCATTTAATAAACTTCATATATTCTAATTTAAAAAAAGAAAGAAAAACCCTGTCTCAGAAAAATAAAAAATAAAAAAAGAAACCTCCCCCATTGCCCAATCCCATAATGAACTCCTTCTGACGTTCCATAAAGTTCACACTTTATATGATATATATATATATACATATATATAATTTTTTTTGTTTCTGGTGCTTGAACCTGGGTCCTTTCACATGTTAGTCAATTGTACTACCTCTGAGCTAAATTTTCAACACTCCTTTTTTGTTTGTTTGTTTGTTGGTTTTTTTGAGACAGGGTTTCTCTGTGTAGCCTTGGCTGTCCTGGACTCTCTTTGTAGACCAGGCTGGCCTCAAACTTACAGCGATCTGCCTGCCTCTGCCTCCCAAGTGCTGGGATTAAAGGCGTGTGCCACCACGCCCGGCATTTCCAGTACTCCTCAATTTTTAGTTTGAGAGAAGGTTTCGTTAGGGTTGCTCAGCTGAACTTCATCTCACACTTCAGCACATGTAAACCTCCAACATGTGGTCTTTCTGCTTTAGGCTTCCCAATCGCTGTTCCCAAGCAACAACAGCTTCCTCTTCTTCTTCTTCTTTGGACAGAAAGGATCTTATGTAACTCAGAGTAATTTCAAAATTCAATATATATCAGCGACTGGTCTTGAGCTACTGACTTTCCTACTGCCATGTATCAAGTGCTAGGGGTTTTTGTTTTTTTAAAGATTTATTTATTATGTATACAGTATGCATCAGATCACATTATAGATGGCTGTGAGCCATCATGTGGTTGCTGGGAATTGAACTCAGGACCTCTGGAAGAGCAGTTAGTGCTCTTAACCCCTGAGCCATCTCTCCAGCCCCTCAAGTGCTAGGTTTAGAGGTGTGCACCACAAGGCAAGACTTACACAGTGGGGAAGATTGAATTTAAGATATCATATATGCTAGACAAATATTCTCCAAATGAACCACAACTCAAACATTAATTATTTGCTCCACTGTCTTAAATATCTTTCTCTAAAAGTCTCTCCTTTCTGTTTAATCCTTGTCATCTGGTTTCTTGCTCTGCTCCTTGACCTAGGGTTAACTTTATTTAATCCTCTATACAGAAGGCTTTGGGATTAAAGGCATGTACTAGGGCTGAGCCGCTCCACAACTAGAAACAGGTTTTTACAGTTCACAATCTTGGGGCTCACAATAGGATCAAATATCCTGCAATAGAAGCTGAGAGAAGCCAGTTTGAATCAGTCAATTTAGAGAAGAGTTTGAACCAGAACAGCTGAGTTGAACCAGCCAGCCAGAATTCAGAAAGAGCTAGAAAGGGTGAGCAGGTGGATACAGTGGTGCATATCTTTAATCTCAGCACCAGGGAGGCAGAGGCAGGTGGATCGATGTGAGTTCAAGGCCAGCCTGGTCTACAAAGAGAGTCCATGACTGTCAAGACTACACAGAGAAACCCTGTCTCAGAAAACCAAAAAAAAAAAAAAATTTTTTTAATTTAAAAATTTTTTAAAAGAAGGAAGGAAAGAAAAAGAAAAGTTGAGTTTATTCAGCAGTTCAGAGGCTGAAAGCATTCCAGGCCTCTGTTAGACTGTATGAAGGCTGGAAGCCTCCAGGAGTAAGCCTAGGTTAGCAGAAGGAGGCAGTAAGCTTCTGAGACAACAGTTAGCTCAGGCAAGTAAAAGTTACTTTTACAATGAGAAGTTAAGAGCTCTCATTATTAGGTATACACGTAGGTGATCCATAAGGAGAAATGATCCACTTTAAATAAACTTAGGTATTTCAGCATTTTTTTAAGTGTGGCTTCTTCCCACAGAGATCCACTTGCTTCTGCTTCCCAAGTGCTGAGATGGCAGGTGTGCAACACCATGCTGGGCTCTACAGCTTCTCTCTCTCTCTCTCTCTCTCTCTCTCTCTCTCTCTCTCTGTGTGTGTGTGTGTGTGTGTGTGTGTGTGTTTGAGACAGGGTTTCTCTGTGTATCCTTGGCTGTCCTGGACTAGCTTTGTAGACCAGGCTGGCCTTGAACTCACAGAGATCCACTTACCTCTGCCTCCCAAGTGCTGGAATTACATTTGTGTGCCACCACGCCTAAGTTTTTTTTTTTTTAAGTGTAGCTTCTTCCCACTTGCATCTGCCTCCTCCAGTGCTGGGATTAAAGGCACATGCCACTACTGCCCAGCTCATTTTTGTTGTTGTTTTGGTTTGTTTTTTTGTTTTTTGTTTTTCCGAGACAGGGTTTCTATATGTTATCTTGGCTGTCCTGGACTCGCTTTGTAGACCAGGCTGGCCTTGAACTCACAGCAATCCACCTGCTTCTGCCTCCTGAGTGCTGGAGTTAAAGGTGTGTGCCACCGCTGCCTGGCCCTTCCTTACTTCTTTTTTTGTTTTGTTTTGTTTTTTGTTTCTCAAGACAGGGTTTTTCTGTGTAACAGCCCTGGCTGTCCTGGAACCGGCTTTGTAGACTAGGCTGGCCTTGAACTCACAGGGATCCGTCCGCCACCCAGCTCTTATTTGGCTCTTGTAATTGGCTTATTGAGGATAGTTGGCTAGAGCTGACTTGGGATACAAGTGGTGACCCCAAAATTGGATAACACGTCAGCAGAAGTGTGCGCACGGTATGCAACAGCTCTGCTGTGTGTACTACACAGGGCGCGATTGAGGAAAACTAGGATTGGTGCTATCGAGGTGTACGGTGAGTCGCCAAATGCCAGTCGAGCAGAGGTGGCTTTCTGAAGTCATACAATGGACAGTTCGCAAGGCACTGCAGGAAGAGGAGGCGCGAGCGGCTAGGCATCTAGCTGTGAAGAGGCGTCAGCAGCGCCTGGATCCTATTTGAAAGACAGAGAATTGGTGTTTGCATACGATGGCGGGATACAAGGAGGAGAACGAAAAGCTCGCTCACAAACGACAGGACATTTCACAAAGCAAACCGGCTGGGGCACTTTGTGAACCAAAAACTTCGGGTCGTCCACTTTTAGGATCCTCCCTGGTCCTCTGTGCTAACTGAAATTTGTATCTACCCACCTAGTTTGGTGCCGGACAGGAAAAGTAGCTGTACCTTTACCGGAAGTGTGCAGAACACGACTGGGAAAATAGACGGACTGGGCGGAAGTCGCGTATGGGCCCTGAGAAGGTGAGCTGACCCTTCTCTTAGCTGGGAACAACAGGGACCCGGAAGCCTGAAAGAGCCCTGCCAGGTGAGGCTTCCGGTCCTCGGCGGCGCCTAGCTCCGGGAGGCTCGGACACGATCGAGTCCACGCCAGCCGGCCAGTGTACCGCTGGACTTCGGAGTGAGTTTTGTCCCTAGTGTGTGACCTCGAACAATTTATTTGTGGAATCAACTTTTCCTTACTCTTTGTCATTGGGCTAATACTAGTAGTACCTGCCACAGGATCTCAGAATTTTTGTGAGAAGTCAATAAAAACACACGCGGAATGGTTTCTGGCACCCTGTAAGCCTTAGTTCTACGGGCATTATTGTACGTAGAAGTACAGTCGTACGACTCAGCGCGGAATGAATACGGCAGTCCAAACGCACCGTTAGTTCCGGACCGCTGACGGCCGGTTACTGGGTTTGACTGTCTTTATTGCAAAACAGTATTAAATAAAACACGACGTTGTAGTATTGTTAGAAAAGTAATAAGGCATCTGACATTTATATTTGTTAAGAATAAGATGATAGAATACAAGGCTCAGATATTATGTTGTTGAAGAGTTTATTAAATGAGTGTGCGGGGAGAAGGAAAAGAGGGAAGGTGTGTGTGTGTGTGTGAGAGAGAGAGAGAGAGAGAGGGAGAGAGAGAGAGGGAAGGGGGGGGGGAGAGGGAGAGAGGGAGGGAGAGAGAGAGACCCCGACCACATGGGGAGGGTCTGTCTTTTTAGATGGCTCTGAGCGCCACGCCCCTGTGGCAGGTAAGCAGTGGCATCACGGGTAGGCAGACTGGAGCAGAATACTAACACTGGAAAACGTGGTTAAGTAATGTTACTCATAATCTTACCGTTATACTTGCTTACTACTTTAAATTCTTTGCCTTCTCAAACATTTTTTTCTTTTAAAATAGTTTTTTTTTTTCCCTAGCCGGGTATGGTGGTGCACTCCTGTAATCCCAGCACTAGGGAAGCAGAGGCAGGTGGATTGCTGTGAGTTTGAGGACAGCCTGGTCTACAAAGTGAGTCCAGAGAAACCCTATTCTGGGGGGGGGGGGGGGAAGGTTTTCCTTTTCTTTTTCAAAAAAAGGGTCACATAATGTCCATCCTGGCCTTGAACTTTCTGTGTATCAGAAGACCTTAAACTCCTGATCCTTATGCCTCTAATTCTCAAGATTTGTATCTGACCAGGACTTTGGTATTTAAAAGGTGTTCTCCATGAGCTAACAGGGCATCACCTGAGAGGTAGAGGCAGGAGGATCAGGTGTTCAAGATGAGCCTGGGCCACATAGACGTTTACCAAAAAAGAAAAAGAAATCTCTTTGGGCTGGTCATATAAACGCCTATAATCCTAACACTTGGGTGTTTGAGGAAGGAGAATTAGACTTTCATGGCCAATATCTGTTTAATTAGAAGCTCATTTTCATTAAAACTGCCAGGTGATTTAAAGGTACCATAACGTTTAAGAAACACCTGGTTCTGGGGGATTATATAGGCATGGTAAGCGCCTCAAGGTTCTGAACCCTCACACTTGTGACAGAGATACAGAAATGTGGCGCTATTTGTACAACAGATATTAAAAGCCTCCAGAATGCTGAGCATCGCACTGGAGCCTGGAGAGACGACATTGAACGTTCTACCTTCTAGTCTGAGATTGACAAGTGAACAAGGCGGTAAGCCCAGGAGTCATTGGGAATGATTCAGAGGGCACTGTTGGAATTGAAATCAAGGGTTATTTCTACAAACCCCAGGTGTAACGTGGTAAACGAAGTCTAAAGGAATATGTTATCTGGGCAGAATCAGCAGAGAATGGCCTTGGTCTAAGGGCAACAATTAGCTAAGGCCTGTAGCTCAAGAGGTATTGGTCGGATCACTGATGTTTCAAACTCAGGACAAGCTGGCCTCCAGGTTCTCCCAGCATCCCTTAGTCCCTGCCTGCTCCAGGGTATAGCTGGCATACCCTGCCCTCTACCCTGAGCCCTCCAGCCCAGGAGCTGGCCTGCCCTTCCCCCAGAAGCTCGTCCCTATATAATCCAGACATTTTGGTTACCCACCGTTTTTGTACCTTTTGTGCCTTGGGTCTCCTCCCTCTCTCACTCTCCCCCTGTCCCCGCATGGGTCTGGGACGTGCTCACCCTGGATTCTCCCAGATTTGTCTCCCTCTGGCTATGCTCTCTCACATGTCTATAGTAAACTTTCTCCACCATACCTAGGAGCAGTCACGTCCTTTTCATTTCTCTCCCCCACCCACACTCCTGCATTCGATTACAAAGTATTCTGTCTGATGGAACACAGAACGGGGTATGGGGTGTAACTAAAGGTGAAGTTGGAGTGAGGGCAAAGGAGACCTGATCTAGGGGAGCCTAGTAGACTTCGGGGAACAGGTGGGTTTTGTCAATGGCGCACCACCACGGCCCAGCTTGGAGGGCAGGCTGCTTTATTTGGTTTAGTAGTGTGAAGCCTCAGGGTCCCAATATTTACAACCTAATGGTAAAAAGAACCAGGCATCAGTGCAGATTTTGTGACTGTGTGATGCTGACCTTAGCCCCTCCTTTTATGGACAAACTACTAATGCCCAAAGTCGCCTGCCCAGGCTCTAGACTGAATTACTTTAGGATTTTACTTTTTAGAATGTATTGTTTCATTAAAAATCAAGAAGTTGAATGTGGTAGTGCACACCAGTAATCCCAGCACTTGGGGAAGCAGGGGTAGGTGGGTCACTGTGAGTTCGAGGTCAGCCTGGTCTACATAGTGAGTCCAGCACAGCCAGCGCTACACAGAGAAACTCTGTCTCGAAAAAACAAAACAAAATCCAGAAGAAAAAACATTGATTAAAAAAAAAATTGAAGCCCACAAGGAAAAGTTTTTGGTTTTGTTTTTGGTTTTTTTCAAGACGACAGGGTTTCTCTGTGTAGCCCAGGCTGTCTCGGACTAGCCCTGTAGGCCAGACTAGCCTCAAACCCACAAAGTTCCATCTGCCTCTGCCTCCCAAGCACTGGGATTAAAGGCGTTCACAACCACAGGGCTACAAGGAAAAGTTTTAAAGTTTGCTTTGAAGTTGATAGGCCCTCTTGTGGCCCACACTTGAAGCGCTGTGATGTTGCGGCTGTGTTTTTAGTCGTGTTGGTTGCTTTGTTTTGTTTTGTTTAGTGTCAGCGTCTCATGTAGCTCAGCTGGCCTTGAACTCATTATGTAGCTGGGGATGACTTTAAACTCCTGACTGTCCTGCCTTTGTCTCCCACGTGCTATGTTACAGGCATGTGTGCATACTTGGTACTTTTTTTTTTTTTTTTAATTTTATGTGCCTTAGTATGAGAGAGTCAGATCTTGGAGTTACAGACAGTTGTGAGCTGCCATGTGGGTGCTGGGAATTGAGCCTGGGTCCTTTGGAAGAGCAGGCAGTGCTCTTAACCACTGAGCCATCTCTCCGGCCCCGCCACTTAGCCATCTCTCCAGCCCAGCTTGGTACTTTTTTGTTGTTGCAATGCATAAGATAGTACTCTGCTTCTACTAGCCACTGCTGAGTAAATTAGAAGAAAAAACAGTGAATTTCATGGTCTCTGTTGAGTTTGAATTTCTGATACATACATTCCTCACTGTGCTGATAACTGGCGTTTCTTCTGTTATAGGTGGAATCAGGCTCATTGCTGAAGCGTTTTTTTACATTTTGACTTTTTTCTTACAATGGCCTCCATTTACAAATTACTGACTGGTACTTGTATTCATAGAAATTTCCTGAAGCCAAGGGCTGCATTGCATCCATTTGTAGGTATTCGCTCTGCAAACTGTTCTTCCAGTAATCCTCAGAAGCAAGTGGCTCCTGCTGACAGAGGCTCCCAGCAGAGAGAGACTGAGGAGGGCGTGCAGGGACATCACCACCCAGAGGCTGCTGTGGACGTAACTTCTCCCGACAAGAAACCTGAGCTTAGTTTTGATAAAGCCATTAGAGATGAAGCAATGGAGCATTTCAGGCGTTTGAAGGATGAAATTGTGGCTCATATGATAGGTCCTGAAGGCCGCCCTCTACAAGAGGTCATAACGGAGCAAGCCAGGGTTGTCTGGCAGTTTCGTAAAAAAGAAGATTTGGATAAGTGGATAGTGACTTCTGATAAGACAATTGGAGGCCGAAGTGAAATATTCTTGAAACTGAGCAAGAACAACCAGAGTGCCCTGCTCTATGGGACTCTGAGCTCTGAGGCACCTCAAGATGGGGAGAGTAGCCAGAGTGGCTATTGTGCGATGATATCCAGGATCCCAAGGGTAGGTGAGGCGTGGAAGCCAGTTCCTAGTGACCTTAACTGTAACGTGAGCTATAACAGTATGCCTTCCTGTAAATAAACACATCTGTTTTGTTATATACAGGAATCTTGCCTCTATAGAGGGGTGAGTAACTACTTGGCTGGATTGTAAAAGGGGCCAGTGGTTCCTTGTTTCTGGGCACTGTTTTGGGTCTGAGAAGGATGGTGTGTGCCTGCGAGTCCTGAGAAGACAGATTCTGAAAGCTCTTTGCATCTCCAGCTTGGGCTAAGGCAGTGTCACCCTGTGGCCTTTGTTACTGGTTTTGAGACAGAGTCATGCAGTTGTCTGGCTGTGAGCTGACTGTGTAGCAGAGGATGACCTTGAGCTCCTGACACTCCTGCCTTGACCTAGTGCTGGGACTAAAGGGGCGTGCCAGCATGTCTGGTACATGACTTAATATTTGACATTACCGTGCTGGGGGCTGAGGAGATGGCTCAGTCAGCAAGTGTGAGAACCTGAGTTTGGATCTCCAGTGCACATGTAAAAAGCTGGATGTGGCACTATGCACCTACAAATTACAAACAACCGCATATGTGTATTCAATGGTCATGTGTATATATCTGTTATTTCACTATGTCTATGTTATGCTAAATGTGGGTCAGTCCAGCCTTTCATTCTCTCCCCAACAGTGAGAAATCTTCATCCTGTCAGCATCCACTTGTCCAACTCCAGTTAATATATAATGCAGTTTTGAAATGATTGTAGTTGTGTTGCCCAAATTAGTCTTGAACTCCTGGGTTTAAGTGATTATCCGTCTCCTAAGTAGATGGGATTGCAGGTGTGCACTGCCATGCTTGTGTCTGTTCTGCACTGGGGATCAAACCCAGGGCCTTCAGTATTCTATACTGGAATCAGAGACTTAGCTACACCCCAGCCCCAGCTTCAGAATTCTTAACCCAAAACCCTGTCAGAAATCATATGTGAGGGTGCAGTGCTTAAGCTGGGCCTGGTGACACAGGCCTGTAATCCCGACAGTCCGGGAGGGGAAGGCAGGAGCTTTGCCAATTCAAGGCCTGCCTAGGCTACTGAGTGAGTTCAGGGCTCACCGCTTTATCTAGACTGACTGGCCTGGGTCCTGCCTCTCTCTGGCACCCCCTCCCCTGCAGTGCTGGAGTTAGCGCTGGATGCTGCCACACCTAGTTTTGTGTGTGGATGCTGGGGATCTGAACCAGGGCCTTATGCTTTTGCAACTGTTGTGGAGTCCAGTTAAATCCAGTATAACTCAAATGCCAGGTCAGCGCAAATGACAAAACTTACTGTGATCGAGCTGCTATTGATTGATCAGGGCCTCAGAACAGAGTTGAACTGCGACCTCAGAGGGACACTGTACAGCATATTTGAAGGATGAACTATAAAGTGAAGGGAGCAGAGTGGCCTGTAGCATTGTCCAATCATATTTTGAGATAAGGGGTTTAGCAAGGGAGTTTCCATCAATCAGGATAGGAGGAGGTTCCTGGGCCAGGGAACATAAATTTGTTTGACCCTGCCAGCAAGATGGAGACGTTGTCCTTGAGATGTCTGGACTCAGACAACTGTCTCCTTACAACAGAAGCCGTTTAGCTATTGGGAATTCCCCAGCTCCCTTAGGGCCAGAGACTTTGAACTTAGTTTCTCCCTAAGATTAAATGGAGTCTGAACCAGGCAGCAGAGACAAGCGGATCGCTGTGAATTCAAGGCCAGCCTGGTCTACACAGCGAGTTCAGGACAGCCAAGGTTAACACAGAGAGACCCTGTCTTGAAAATCCAAAAATAAAAAAATAAAAAAAAAATGGAGTATGAAAATGAAATGGTATTATTTAGAATAGATTTCTTTTGCTTGTTCCCAACAGCAACAAACACTGAGCCATCTTTCCAGCCTCATGATTTTTAAAACATGCCCTTGACTTTTGATTGGGTAAAGCAGTTGTCATAAAATGGACCACTTGTTTCTTAGAACCAGGGAGGAAAAGGATATTAATTTCCATTCAACAAACACTGTTGTAGGTTAATAATGCCCTGAACCTTATCTTAGAAACATGTCAGTATTTTGTACAAAAATAATGATAGCCAAGTTTATTTGCCTCCTCGTGGTAGAAAATATACTTAGACCCATATTGGGTCAGGAAGATGGCTCAGAGTGAAAGGCACTTGATGCTAAACCTGAAGGAACCCACAAGGAGAAAGGAAAGCTGGACTAACAAAAGTTGTCCTCTGGCCTCCCTATGCGCCACACCCCATAATAGCCAACACCGCTGCCTTGGTGCTGACTCGTGTTTCTCCAACAGTGGAGAATGAGCTAAACAGCTTGCCTTGCTCTTCCTTAGGGTGCCTTTGAGAGGAAGCTGTCTTACGATTGGTCCCAGTTCAATACTCTGTATCTCCGAGTCCGTGGGGATGGTCGGCCTTGGATGGTGAATATCAAGCAAGACACAGAGTTTATCCAGAGAAAAAGTCAGATGTACAGTTACTTCATGTTCACCCGTGGGGGGCCTTACTGGCAGGAAGTCAAGGTAAAATTTCAATTTCTTCAATGTTAGGAAAATGGGATCTATTGAGCTTATGGTTACATTGTAGTTTCCTTTTTCATACTAATAATTCTTACATAAAATAGAGGCAAAGTGAGTAAAAGTAAGATGACCTTATGGGGGAGACTTAAAAGACAAATGACTAGCCGGGTGTGGTGAAACATGCCTTTAGTCCCAGCACTCATGGAGCAGAGGCAGGAGAATTGCTGTGAGTTCGAGGCCAGCCTGTTCTACAAAGTGAGTCCAGGATAGCCAAGGCCAACACAGAGAAACCCTGTCTCAAAAAACAAACAAAAAAACCAGATGGCTTTTTTTTGATTAATAAAAATGAGCCAGGCATGGTAGGATGAGCCTTTAATCCCAGCACTCGGAAGACAGAGACAGGCGGATCACTGTGAGTTTGAGGCTAGCCTGGTCTACAAAGAGTCCAGGACAGCCAAGGCTACACAGAGAAACCCTGTCTCAAAAAAAAAAAAAAAAAAGAAGGCATGGGGCTAACCACTGAGGATAGCCTGTGAATAAGTCACCTCTCAGCTGGGCGTGGTGGCACATGTCTTTAATCCCAGCACTCAGGAGGCAGAGGCAGGCGGATCACTGTGAGTTCGAGGCCAGCCTGGTCTACAAAGGGAGTCTAGGACAGCCAAGGCTACACAGAAAAAACCATCTCGAAAAACCTAAAACAAAACAAAAGCAAAAAACAAAAAACTAGCCAGTATGCTAGCTTACTAGCCAGTACATTTGTGAGTGAGGAGAGGGGCATGTCAATGTTTGGCAGGTGCTCTGCTACTGAGCTACATCCCTGTCTCAGTTTAAAAAAGAAAAAAGAAAAAAAAAATCAGTTTTAAGATTTGGCTTTTTTCCTGTGATACAGGGAACCAGCAAACTCCCTCCTTTACCCCGTATATGGGTTGCAGCCAGGGCTTCTCTCTTGCTCTGAGAATATTCCATTGCCCAGCCCTGCGCTTTACGTTTTATTTTGAGGTAGGGTCTCTCTAAGTTGTCTGTGCTAGCCTTGCCTTGCCATCTTCTTGCTTTACTCTCTTAAGTAGCTGGGATTCACAGGCCTGCTGGCCGTGGTGCCTCTCTGTGGCCTAAGGTAAAGTGGTCCATGCCTCCCAAGACCCCAGGCTCAGTCTGCAGCACTGTAAAACCAAACACCTCCTAAAGAACTAGCAGTTTCTTTCTTTCTTTAAAGATTTGTTTATTTTAATATATTATATATACAGTGCCCTGCCTGCATGTGAGCCTGCAGGCCAGAAGAGGGCATCAGTTCACATTATAGATGGTTGTGAACAACCATGTGGTTGCTGGGAATTGAACTCAGGACCTCTGGAAGAGCAGACAGTGCTCTTAGCCTCTGATTCATCTCTCCAGCCCTAGCCATTTCTTATACCAGCATTTTTTTTTTAACTTACAAACTTACCTATTTACTGAAATGTGAGCAACATTGGTCATTCTAGTCTTTTTTTTTTAAGTTTTCTGAGACAGGATTTCTCTGTGTAGCCTGTGGCTGTCGTAGACTCCCTTTGTAGACGAGGCTGTCTTTGAACTCATAGAGATCCTCCTGCCTCTGCCTCCCGAGTGCTGGGATTACAGGCGTGCGCCACTGTGCCAAGCGCTTACTCTAGTCTTGAACTACTGAATTTAGGTGATGTTTCTGCCTTAGTTTTCTGAGTAGCTGGGACTATAGCTTTTAGCATATGTAAAATATTTAGAGATGGAATTTAAATATTCCTTTATCACTGTGGTTCCAACAAATGCCACAGACCCTCAACTCCAGCTCTGAAGTAACTGGTCTCTTTTTTCAGATTCCTTTCTCCAAGTTTTTCTACTCAAATCATGGAAGGATACGAGATGACCAGCGCCCGCTCATAGTAGACAAGGTAATGTTTCCCACTTGGAATGATGCCTTCTTTAGTGAACTGCAGTTACTGTGAGGTCCAGCGTAGTCCGTTTTGCAAGGATGGCAGATGAAAGATTAAAATTCTTACTTAGGCTGCTCTGTTAGGAATCTCTCTTTGCTTTCATTTTTTTTTTTTTAGGGGAGATTTTTTTAGATTAATATGAGTGTTTTATCTACATGTACATCTGCAGGCCAGGAGAGGCATCAGATCACATTATAGATGGTTGTGAGCCACCATGTGGTTGCTGGGAATTGTTCTCAGGACGAGCAGGTGGCGCTGTTTCTCTACCCTAAGACTCCTCTATGAGGACAGAAGCCAACTTGGACCTCTGTCCTGGGGAACGTTAGTGTGATGTTTGTTTTCCACATACCTCATTTTATTTTAGCTTTACAGTTAAGAACTCAGAATACTTCAGGGAGGCTCCATTAAGAGTCCATGCTGTAGCTGGGTGTGGTGGTGCACACCTGTAATCCCAGCATTTGGGAGGCAGAGTCAGGTGGATTGATGTGAGTTCCAGGCCAGCCTGGTCTACAAAAAGAGTCTAGGACAGCCAAGGCTACACAGAGAAACTCTGTCTTGAAAAAAAACTAAAAAAAGGTAGGGCGGTGGTTGTGCACACCTTTAATCCCAGCATTTGGGAGGCAGAGGCAGGCAAATCGATGTGAGTTCTAGGCCAGCCTGGTCTACAGAATGAGTTCCAGGACAGCCAGACCTATTACACAGAGAGAAAAAAAGAAAAAAGAAAAAGAGTCCATGCTGTACTTACTGTCTTAAGTGGATACTCAAAGGAGAGCGGAAAGGAAGGAAAACATGGGGCCAGAGAGAAGCCACCTGAGGATGCTGAGGCACTCACTCCTCTAAGTCCCAGCACTTGAGGGGTGAAGGAGGAGAGGAGCTCAGGAGCT
Organism: Acomys minous; assembly: GCF_964271855.1. Classification (NCBI taxonomy): domain Eukaryota; kingdom Metazoa; phylum Chordata; class Mammalia; order Rodentia; family Muridae; genus Acomys; species Acomys minous. Next base: position 29,214,698 of record NC_140485.1, read on the forward strand.
CAAGGCCAGCTGTGGCTGTCTGCCAAGTTCAGGGCCAGCTTGGGCTGCATGCAAGCCTACCTAGAAGAAAGGAGAAAAAAGAAAACAGTCTTGTATTTGTGGTTTTTATACTTAGTACAGCCAATGAAAAGTGTAACACTGAGGGCTGGCAGTGTGAAGACACCACTAGTGGTCCCCTCAAGGCATTCCAGAGTTTGGGAGGAACATCCCTGCATCAGGGTATGATTCTAACCTATTTTTCTTGTTTTATATTTAGATCTCATCCATAGGATTCACCCTGGCTGATAAGGTGGACGGACCATTCTTTCTGGAAATAGATTTTATTGGTGTGTTTACTGATCCAGCCCACACAGAAGAGTTTGCTTATGAGAAGTCAGCTCTTATCTCAAGACTTATCAAATAGAGAACTGGGCACAGATTTGAGTAAAACTGAATAGAGTAGCAGTCACAACATCACAGGCAAAATAAAGCTTTCCTGTATGCCACCTCCACCCAGCCCTTCCTGATGTGCCGGGAACTGAAACTGAGTGCAGGGCCTCCTGTGTGCTAGACAAACACGAGCTATGCTCCTGCCCCAAAATACGCCTTTGTTTAGAGGTAGTGAATGCCGTTATACGTCCCTTAATGCTATTGCACAGAGCAAGGCGGGCAGTGGACCCCAGCATGAAACCGAGGCTGGCCTTTCTGACGGAGGCTCAGGTGAGCAACGCACTGCCTGGGAAGTTCCTACAGGAGCATGTCCTGTGTAAGGAGACAGTTTTCAAATAGGTGTCAGTGGGGCAACTGCGGTTGATCATAGGCCATGCCAGCCTTCTGTTTCCTAACTGACCGTTGAGGAAAGCAGTCTGCTGAACACCGTGACGATGACTGTGCCATGGGAGTCACTGGGAAATGAACACCTGTGTAGAGAGCCTGCCTTCCTAAGGCATGAGCCTAGTGGTTCTTACTGTCTTCCCCCTCTTACTGTCTTTTTACATAATTGTTACTGATAGAGACAGACTGGTTGCTAAAGAACCCATCCAGTTAACGCTACCCCAGTGGGGGCTCAGCAGAGTACCCAGATTCCGTTCCTAGGGCCCACACGGCGGTCCAGAGGCATCTGTAACTGCAGTTCCAGGGCACCTGAAGCCCTCCCCTGGCCTCCACAGGCACCAGTCTTGGTCTCACATGTGGTGCACAGACACAGATGCAGTCAAAGCAGCCATATATCTTAAGTGAAAAAAAATTTTTTGTTTGTTTTTGTTTTTCAAGATAGGGATTCTCTGTGTAATCCTGTCTGTCCTGAACTTGATTTGTAGACCAGGCTGGCTTCAAACTCACAGTGATCCACCTGCCTCTGCCTCCCTGAGTGCATGCCTTACAGGCATGCGCCACTGCCCGGCTGAAGACTTATTTTTATTTTATGTATATTGGTGTTTTGTCTGCCTGCCTTTGTCTGTGTACCATGTGAGTGTGGTGCCCATGCATCCAGAAGAGAATGCTGGATTCCCTGGAATAGTCTGGACTTACAGACTACTGTGAGCCAGAGGAGCACCCTAGGAAACAACATTCCAAAGAAAATATTCAAGGGAAGAGCTTTTTATGTTTTGTTTTGTTTTCAAGACAAGGTTTCTCTATGTTATCTTGGCTGTCCTGGACTCACTTTGTAGACCAGGCTGGCCTCTCAACTTACAATGATCTGACTGCCTCTGCTGGGATTAAAGGTGTATGCCACCATGCCCTGCTCCTATTTTTGGTCCCCCCCCCTTTTTTGGTTTTTCAAGACAGGGTGTCTCTGTGTATCCTTGGCTGTCTTGAACTCACTTTGTAGACCAGGCTGGCCTCCAACTCACAGAGATCCATCTGCCACTGCCTCCTGAGTGCTGATTAAAGGCATATGCCACCACGCAGGAAGACATTTTTAGCATCTTGCCTAATGCTCGTTTTGTATATTTACATATAATTTCTCTTAAAAATTTAGCAGCAGGCCCAGCGTAGTGGTGCACGCCTTTAATCCCAGCACTTGGGAGGCAGAGGCAGGCGGATCGCTGTGAGTTTGAGGCCAGCCCAGTCTGCAAAGCAACTCTAGGACAGCCAAGGATACACAGAGAAACCTGTCTTGGAAAACCTAAAACAAAAAACAAACAAAATTAACAGCTTTATTCAAGTATAAATTACAGAATATAAAATTCGCCTACATATGTATTTAATTCAGTAGTATTATGCATGTGTGCATGGATGTTTGTGTGGTTTAATGTGTGTGAGTGCACGTACACTCCTGTATATATACACACTTGTGATCAGAGGACAACCTCGAGTGTCGTCCTCAGGAATGCCAGCCACACTTTGAGACAGGGTCTCTCATTGGCCTAGAGCTCACCAGTTAAGGAGGCTGCCTGGTTAGCAAGCTTCAGGCATCTGACATCTTCCTCTGCATTCATTTGTACCTGCTCCACATACTTTTATACACATCATACACACACACACACACACAGAGAGAGAGAGAGAGAGAGAGAGAGAGAGAGAGAGAGAGGAGAGAGAGAGCAGGGGAAAAAATCCAGATATCCATCAGTTTCTACTGCAGTAATGAGTCAGGGATGGGTGGTAATAATTTTAATTCCAGCACTAGGATAGTAGAAGCAGGAGGATCAGAAGGGTTCAAGGCCAGCCTCCATTGTACATTGAAACCCCCTTTCCCACTTTTTAGTTCTGGTAAGTAAGGATAAGGCTGATAATTTTGTTGGTTTTCTCTGTGTAGCCTTAGCTGTCCTGGACTCGAATCACTTTGTAGACCAGACTGATCTTGAACTCGCAGTGATCTGCCTGCCTCTGCCTCCCAGAATGCTGGGATTACAAGCATGTGCCACTGTGCCTGCCTTCTGATAATTTCATTAAGACCAAATTTTTTAATTTATTTTTATTTTATGTGCATTGGTGTTTTGCCTGCATGTATGTCTGTATGAGGGTGTCAGATCTTGGAGTGAGCTGTCATGTGGGTGCTGGGAATTGAACCCGAGTCCTTTGGAAGAGCAGTCAGTGCTCTCAACTGCTGAGCATCTCTCCAGCCCAGATGTGGTATCTCATGCTAGCCTCAAATCTGTGATTATCCTGTCTCCATACAAAAAAAGGGTGGTGGCGGCTGGAGAGATGGTTCAGCAGTTAAGAGTCCCCACTGTTCCTGCAGAGGACCCAAGTTTGGTTCCCGGCACCCACACTGAATAGCTCACAACCACCTGTAATTCCAGTGTCCTCTTAGGGATCTTATGGGCACCTGTACTCACACATACGCATACACAGATACACACAATTAAGGGCTTTAAGCCAGGCCTGGAGGTAGGGCTATAGTCCTAGCTACTTGTGAAGCTGAGGCAGAAGTTTAACAAGTTCAAGGCCAGCCTGAGCTACAGAGTGAGTTCAAGGCTAGCTTGGTCCTCCTAATGAGATTCTGGCTTGAGATAGGCAATGGAAGGTCTGTGGTATTGTGGAGTGTTCACAATTGAGGGTGAGCAGTTCTAAGCTTATTTCCCAAAGGTGCAAAACCGAAACAGCAGCTGCACCATTATCAGTGGTCTAAAGTTCCCAATTTTCCCATAATCTCACCAATGTGTGTTCGTGGGTGTGAGTGTGGTATGGGCATGCACATGTCATGACATACATGTGGAGCTCAAGTGACAACCTCAGATGTTTTTGTTGGTTTTGTTTGGTTTTCCAAGACAGGGTTTCTATTGCAGGGCTTTCCCAGACCTGCTTGCGATTAAATAAGACATAACTTCTACAGAGTTTAAAGCGTTAGGTGTTTCCCTGGGGCAATCTCTCAGCTAGCTTCTGACTTAATGCAAAGTCCCAGCACTGTGTCCCAGCCACGTGGCTAGCTAGCTCTTTACCTCTCTGCTCTGTTCCAGTCTCCCAGGTTTCTCTTCATCTTTTGGGCAAGTGTGGAAGGACAAGCATTTACAAGTAGGAAACCCTGGCCGGCTGTGGTGTTGCATGCCTTTAATCCCAGCACTCGGGAGGCAGAGGCAGGAGGATCTCTGGGTTTGAGGCCAGCCTGGTCTACAAAGTGAGTTCAGGACAGCCAAGGCTACACAGAGAAACCCTGTCTCAAAAAAAAAGAACAAAAAAAAAAAACCCGGTGATGGCCATTGAAATGACAACACCAAATCCTTCCGACATTTACAGTAATCAGCAATTGAAAATACAGAGACAGCTTCTCAGTGGGAAGGAAGGTTACCCCATTAGTTTTCTCCAAATAGCCCTGGCTGTCCTGGATCTCTTCTCTGTAGACAAGGCCGACCTCAGGATTACAGAGATCTGCCTGCCTCTGCCTCCTTCACTATTCAAGGAAGGCTCTTAGACACTGCATGCAAGGCCAGCTAGTCTGTCTACCTCCCTGATTGCCGTATGCCTGATGGAATTACAGGGTGTGCTACTGAGTACTCAAGCATCTTCATGCATGTACAGCAAGGACTTGACCCACTGAGCCACCTCCTTCATTCTGTTGATACTTTGATACCGGGTCTTTTTGTTTGTTTCTATGTGTATCCTTGGCTGTCCTGGATTTTCTTTGTAGAACAAGCTGGCTTCAAAGGAACTCATAGCTATCCACCTGCCTGGCCTCCCAAGTGCTGGGATTAAAGGTATGTGCTGGGCTGGAGAGATGGCTCAGAGGTTAAGAGCACTGACTGCTGGGCTGGAGAGATGGCTCAGAGGTTAAGAACACTGTTCTTCCAGAGGTCCTGAGTTCAATTCCCTGCAACCACATGGTGGCTCATAACCATCTATAATGTGATCTGATGCCCTCTTCTGGCCTGCAGGGGTACAGGGGTACAAGCAGTCAGAGCACTGTATATGTCATAAATAAATCTTATTTAAAAAAAAAAAAGGCACTGACTGCCACTGGTGGCTCACAACCACCTAGAATGAGATCTTGTGCCCTCTTCTGGCCTGCAGGTGTACATGCAGGTAGAGCCACTGTATAGCCCACCAAGACTGCTTTTACCTGTGACAAAGCTTACCGTCTTTCCCACACAAACCCAGAGATCACCCGCTTCTTCCTCCAGAGTGCTGGGATTAAAGGCGTGTTAGGATCTGAAATCCAAAACAACCCAAAAAGGCAAAGCAAGATCTTTACCTGAATTAGGCAGCAAGAACTGACCAGTCAGGAACACCAGCACAGACTTGGGAGCTGACTGCGTCTTTGAACATTGATTGTAGTATTTAAGCAGATGGCAAATTTTATTGTACTCAGGATGCTACTAGTCAATTAGGGTGCAGAACAGAGTCAGGAGCTGAACTGTGACTCCCAAGCCAGAATGTTAGCTTTTTTTAAGCTTCAAAACCATAAACATCTGTGCCAGGTTATCCGACCAATCAGGGTGTAGGGATAGGGACTTCCTTAGGAGCGTGTCTTTGTGGTACACTTGTAACATTCCCATTGGTTGGGTTATTCGCTGGGGTAACCTGCCTAGCACTCATGTCTCAACTTGCCAACCAGGATGTCATTTCCCCAGGGAGGTCTTGGCAACTTTGACCCCTATTCAAAATGGCTTCAGTTTGGTTCCTTCTTATAAACATTTACATAGAAATATGAGTGATCTTAGGGGAACTGGTTTCTTAGATATGACATCAGAAAGCTAAATGTGAATACATGTAAGGCATTCACTGCTAACCCTAATGATATGACTTGGCTCTCTCAGCCCTATGTGGTGAAAGCACAGAGCTGACTCACAATCTGTCCTCTGACCTCACATACGCATCTAAACAAGTGTAACAACATTTAATTTTTTGCTTTATTTAGACAAGGGATTATTGTATAACCCTGGCTGGACTGGAACTCACTATGGTAGACCAGGCAGGCCTAAAATTTGTTTTCAAGACAGGCTGCAGGCTCGTAGAGATCTCCCTGCCTCTGCCTCCCAAGTGCTAGGATTAAAGGCCTGCACCACCACTACCCAGCTAAAGAAATTTTAAGGTGGATGTGGTTGCACAGGCCTACAATCCCAGTACTCAGGAGGCTCTGACAGGATCACAAGTGCAAAGGCAGCCTTGGCTTCATGTCAAAATCCTGACTTAAGCTGAGCTATAGCTTGGTGACAGAACATTCACACTTGCTTAGTCAGTGCCACCAAAAATTACTACATTTTACAAGACTGAAAACAGTAGGACGACATGGACAGAACTATTCCACAGCAATTCCAACACTTGAGAGCACACTGGGGAGGCAGAGGCAAGAGGACTGCCACAAGTTCAAGGCACACAGTTTTAAAAAAAAAAGATTTATTTATTATGTATACCCTTGGGCACCCCATGGATACCTTGTGATAGATTGAGTGGAGCCATCCTGGGCCTGGAATTCAGGAAGCAGACCTGGGGACTCCACCTGGACTATTGTTTTTCTAATTGACCCTCAATGGGAGAAGGAGACCGCCCTTTGCACATGACACAGGCAGGCGGGGAGGAAAGAACAACAGGTTGAGACCTGGCTTGAGAGCACATGGATCAGTGAACAGGCTGTACCAGCACGCAGGCCAGAGACACCTAAGGACCCGTCCCATGGAATGGATACCAGAAGGTTCACTCTTTTTTCCCTTTAACCTTTTTTCCCTCTTGTGTGAGCTAGTTGGGTTGTATAATAAAGTTTAATTGTTAAGAAACAGAGCCTACAGGTTTGAAACCAGCCTGGTCTACAGAGTAAGTTCCAATACCGCCAGGACTACAGAGAGAAACTCCGTCTCAAAAAACCCAAAACAATAAAAATTGTAATTGGATTATAGATCAATTTAGATTATCTTCATTTTAATCTACTATTAGAAAGTCAGATATGAAATATATTTTAGATCTTTAGTTTCAGCAATATTTTATAGTTTTTCAGTGTATAAATCTTTACTATCGTTTAAATATGAAATGTCCCTCAAAAGGCCCATATACTAAAGGGTTGATTCTTCCCTGAGGTGCTTGCTATTGGGATGTGATGAATTCTTTAGAAATTACAGCTTTGTTTTAGTTTTGAGCCAGGGTCTGTCACGTTACATAGTTTTGGCTGGTCTGGCACTTCCTATGTAGACCAGGATGGCCAGAACTTACAGCAGTCCTGCCTCCAAGTGCTGGGATTAAAAGTACGAGCCACCTGTTGTGTCTGAATGAGAATGGCCACCATAGGCTCGTGTATTTGACTACTTGGTACCCAGTTGGTGGAACTGTTTGGGAAGGACCGGGAGGCGTGGCTTTGGTAAGGTGTGTCACTGATGGTAGGCTTGGAGGTTTCAAGAAGCCCAGGTCATTCAGCTGCTTTCTGCCTACTTGTGGATAAGGATGTAAGTAAGCTTTCAACTACTGCTGCAGCAGCAAGAACATGCCACTGTGCACGCCTGCCTGCGGCCATGGTGGTCATAGACACTAACCCACTGCACTGGAACCGTGATCCCCAAATTAACTGCTTTCTTTTATAACTAGTCTTGGTCATAGTGTTTTTTTCTAAGTAATTGAAAATTAACTAAGATGCCACCAACCCCGTTAGTTCATTATTTATTTATTTGGCTTTTGTGAGATGCCTGACTTGGGTGCTAAAAATTGAATTTGAGTCTTTTGCAAGAGTAGTTCATGACTGCTGGGCATGGTGGTACACAGCTCAAAGAGTTCCAGGACAGCCAGGGCTACACAAACTCTGTCTGGAAAGAGCAAAACCAAAAAACCCCAGTAGTACATGCCCTTAACTACTGGGAAGCAAACCTAGAGCCTTATGCATTCTAGGCAAGAGCCTTACCGCCAAGCCACAGTAGCTAGTCCTAGTTTATTTTTCTGAAGAGGGTCTCATGGAACGGAGGAAGGTGGTAGAGCTTCTGATCCTCCTGCCTCTACATTCTGAGTACTGAAATATGGGTTTATGCCACTGCACTCAAATGCAGTAACAAAGGGAAAAAGAAAACACTTCTTCACAGGTAGGTGTGGTTATGCGAATCTAAAGCGGTACTCACCTGGGAGATGCAGACAGTTCAAAGTCATCCTCAGATAAAATGAGTCTGGGCTACATGAGACCCTCCCAGTTCCTAGAACAGTTTATTGTGGACGAGAAGTGGTGAGGAGGAGCTGTAAGTGCTTGCTCATTTTTGGTGGCCATCCAAATCTTGGGGAACTTATGTTTAAAAAGAACAAACCCAGCATAGTGAAAACGTTTTTATTTATGAAAATCCCAAGCATTACACACAACTCAGAATCTCTACACGGCAAAAAACAGAAAGTTCTGCTCAGCAGCTCTGGTTGCTCCGTAACAACTCGTAAGACCTAAGTCTGACAAAGATGGTGACCTTACAGCAGCTTGGTTTGGTGGTACCAGGGGTCAAATTCTGTGCCTGGCGTGTGGTAGACAACCGTACAACCGAGGCACACCCTCTGCCCTGTGGCTTTAATTTAACAAATAGGAAGAGCAAAGGAATTCTATTTTAAGATTATAGTGAGTGACAGTTGGCAGTTACATGAAATCATCTAACAAGCTTATAAGCTAAAATACCTTTTTCCTTGATAAAATATTGACCCATAACCAAGTCAGTATGATTTCAATAAGATTATTTGATTTTCCATACTAGTGAACAAAGACGTCGCCTTCCAGCCTCAAATTTTCTTGTGAACTTTATCTTACTTTCTCACGCTACGCTTCTGCTATGCCTGCTGCTCTTGTGCAGAAAAGGGTACAGGTCACCTCAGTTAGAACTAGCAGGACCAAAAAACAAACAAACAAACAAACAAACAAAAAAATAAAGAACTAGCAGGACCGTGACGTGAAAAATGTCTGTTAAGAATCCTGAGGACAGGTCTCTTAGAAAGCAGAGTTGTACAGGTCACGAGGTGAGAACCACTTGAGTTATGACTGTAAGGTGATAATGACAATGGAAGGGTGATAATCTCAGGGCTGCAGCACAGAAGAGAGACACTACACAAACGTGACCAACAGCTATGCTAGAAAAGAGCTTTTGACTTAAGTAGAAGAAGACTATAAAACATTTACAAAAGGAAAACAAGTTGGGAGTAAAGGAGCCGACAGGGCTACTAGGCTTTAGTCACAGGCAAGTTTCTTCGAGCTTCTATCGCCTTTGCTCTCCTGTCCTTTCGCTCTTGCTCATGCTTCTTCCGTTGTTCTTCCCTAAGAGGGACAACAGGTTCTATGTTAGGCTCGCCCGGATGCTCCAGCAGGGGAAGAATGCTGACCTCGCATCTAGTTAAATGGCACCTAGCACACGCGTGTGGCAGACATCGATACTGGGCTCTACCTACAGCTTCCAGCATTTGTCAGCATTGCCTACAAAGGCTACAGGTTGTTAGGTTCTAACCTCACACATGGGACAAGAACCCGAGGAGACCCTGGTGAACTAGTTCTGAGTAGAAGTCTTACTCCTAGAAGCCAAACATATAACCGGGTTACAGTACTAGAGCTAGGTTCCATGGGGAGTAAAAGGTGTTGGGGGTAATGCATGCAGCAGGAGAGTCCTGACAGTGAGTCTGGACTCCTGAGATCTATGCAGGGCTTCACTCCTTACATGGCTGGTTTGCTTGGGGGTGAAGGATTATGTCTGCCCATACTGAGCACTGGCGTCTGCAGGGATATTTACATGTGCTGCTGGGAAGACAGGCTCCATGAGAACATGCCCGGGGAAGCAGCATTTGGGGTGCATTGAAAACCCAGTTTGGAATCTATTTTGCTAGAGCTGAAAATACTTAACAAAATTTACATTTTAAGACAGCCTTTCATGTCTGGGTAGTGGTGGTGCACACCTTTAATCCCAGCACTCAGGAGGCAGAGGCAGGAGGATCTCTCTGAGTTCGAGACCAGCCTGGTCTACAGAATGAGTTCCAGGACAGCCAGAGCTACACAGAGAAACCTTGTCTTGAAAAACAAAACCAGAACAGGCTATTATGTATCCCAGGCCCCCACCTCACTTAAAAAAAAAAAAGATATATTTATTTATTATGTATACAGTGCTCTGCCTACATGCATGCCTGCACACCAGAAGACGGCACTCTCATTATAGACGGTTGTGAGCCACCATGTGGTTGATGGGAATTGAGCCCAGGACCTCTGGAAAAGTAGACAGTGCTCTTAACTGCTGAGCCATCTCTCCAGCCCCCTCCCTCAGCTCACTTTTTTAAAAAAGATTTATTCATTTATTATTTCGTATACAGTGTTGTGCCTGCATGTACATCTGCAGGCCAGAAGAAGGCATCAGATCTCATTATAGATGGTTGCGAGCCACCATGTGGTTGCTGGAAATTGAACTCTGGAAGAGCAGTCAGTGCTCTTAACCTCTGAGCCATCTCTCCAGCGCCCCCAGCTCACTTTTAAAGGAAGTTCTAGAGGTAACTAACTCTATAGGTGACTCATCTGCTATGGCTTGGAAATGGTTTGTCCAAGTTTGGTCCCCAGTTTACAGTATTGAGAGGTGGGGCCTAGAGGAAAATAAAATTAGGTTACAGGATACCACCCTGAGAAGGATTTAATGCCAAGCCACAGGAATGAGCTAGCTATTCAGGGAGGAGGCTGTTAAAAAGATAGCAGAACAGGGTCTGGAAAGATGACTCAGAGGTTAAGAGCGCTGTCTGCTTTTTCAGAGGTCCTGAGTTCAATTCCCAGCAACCACATGGTGGTTCATAACCATCTATAGTGAGATCTGGTGTCCTCTTCTGGTGGGCAGGCACACATGCAGATAGACATTGTATACATGATAAATAAATGTCTTTAAAAAAGCAGAACACGTCACCATTGCCTGGTCTTCACACATTCCTCCTTACTCTCAAGTGCACCCATGTTATTTGCCACCTTGTGACATAGCATAAGGCTCTACCAGTATCTTGGACTTCTAGAACTGTAAGTCAAAATAAACTTTGTTCTCTGTAGAATGTCTAGACTCAAGCATTTTGTTATAACAACACAAGATGGAATGGGGCATTCTACTTCTAACACTACTTTGAAATTCTGTCCTTCACAATGCTTTGGTTTAGTATCTTTTGAAATGAGAAAATTTACAATATGAGATAATCAGGTACTCACCTGTTATGGAGATGAGGTTGTTTGTAATTTTTCCTGTGGAAGCTAACTCTGCTTACACATTCATTCAGAGAATTATTCTCTTTAGATTGCCCCCAAGGTTTCAGCTTTCCTAGGTTAGAAAAAGGAATGTTAAGATTCTTGGGCCGGAGGACGAGTGTGGTGGCGCACGCCTTTAATCCCAGCACTCGGGAGGCAGAGGCCGGTGGATCTCTGAGTTCGATTGAGGCCAACCTGGTCTACAGAGTGATTCCAGGACAGCCAAAGCTAACACAGAGAAACCCTGTCTCGAAAACCAACCAAACAACAACAACAACAACAACAACAAAATTCTTTTATTCTGGGGCTGGAGAGATGGCTCAGAGGTTAAGAGCACAGACTGCTCTTCCAGAGGACCTAGGTTCAAATCTCAGCACCCACATGGCAGCTCACAACTGTCTATAACTTGAGTTCTAGGGAATGTGTGACACCCTCACACAGACATATTTGCAGATTAAACTCATAAAATAAAAATAAATTTAAAAATATTCTTTTATTCTGATGGCACATGCCTGTAATCCCAGCACTCGGGAGGCAGAGGCAGGCGGATCTCTGTGAGTTTCGACGCCAGCCTGGTCTACAAAGTGAGTCCAGGACAGCCAAGGCTACACAGAGAAACCCTGTCTTGAAAAATGCAAAAAACAAAACAAAACAAACAAACAAACAAAAAACCCAAAAGATTCTTTTATTCACAACTACACTGTCTCCATCATTTTGGCTACCCATCAGCATTTTTACTCTGGTTTGTAGATATTTTACATGTATTTTCTGCAATGTATCTTGATTTCACATTCCAAATATAAACCATATTTTTTTCTCTGAAAATAAAAACGAGTTTTTGGGTTTTGTTTTGTTTTTTCAAGACAGGGTTTCTCTTTGTAGCCTTGGCTGTCCTGGACCCGCTCTGTAGACTGGGCTGGCTTGTAACTCAGAGATCTGCCTGCTCTGCCTCCCCAAGTGCTGGGATTACCAGTGTGCATCACTGAGCCCGGCTATAAAAATGTGTTTTAATAAAAACGTTTAGTTATGACTGTGTTTATATGATTGAGTACAGAGGTCAGAGAGCTGGTTCCTTCCTCCTACCACAAGAGTGTAAGGTGTGTGCAGCTCTCACTCAGCATCTCACCAGCCGGTATCATACATGGCTTTTTATACAAAGATATATTTTTTACATTTACTTGTGTGCATGAGCCATGAAATGCGTGAGGTCAACAGATGACCTGCTGCAGTTGATTCTCCTTCCACCATGTGGGTCCCAGGAACCACACACTCAGCCTGTCAGATTTGGTGGCAAGTGGCTTTACCTGCTGAGCCATCTTACTGGCCCTGGGGTCTTTTTGTTTGTTTGTTTGTTTTGGAGACAAGGTTTCTCTGTGTAGCCCTGGCTGTCCTGGAATTCACTGTGGAGACCAGGCTGGCTTTGAACCCAAGAGTTTGGCCTGCTTCTTCTTCCTGAGTGCTGGGATTAAAGGCGCGCGCCACCACTACCTAGCCTTAAAGAAGTTTTTAATCGTTTGAAGGTGTGTCTATGGGGGTTATCGGAGGCCAGAGTTGTCAGATCCCCTTAAACCAGAGTTATAGTTGTTAGCTGCCTGATGTGGGTGCTGAGAATAGCGCCTGGGTCATTTAGAGAGATTCTAAGCCAGCTCTTCACCCCAAATTTTCTGTTGCTTTCATTTGTGTGTGTACCTGTTGAGACTATGTGTGCGTGCAGGTGCCCAGAGGCCAAAAAAAAGGCTGTTGTGTCCCCTGGGAGTGGAGTTGTAGGCCACTCTGAACTACCTGGTATGGGTACTGGGAACTGAACCTGTGTTCTCTGCAAGAGTGTTAAGTTCTGAGAAGCGCTGAGCCATTTCACGAGCATCCTCAGTTTTTCAGTGAGATTGTTAGAAATAGGTAAAAGATCTACGGTAAAATTCGATAGTTACAGTTAGTGCATTTTATAGCCAGGCACAGCGGCTCACACTAGTAGTTCCACACTTTGGGAAGCTGAAGGGAAAGAAAAGCCATGAGTGTAAGGGCACACTGGGATAGAGAGGGAGTTTGAGACTAGCCTGGGCTACACAGTGGGGCCCAGTCTCACACGGACTAGCCTGGGCTACAGTGAGACCCAGTCTCTCACACCTCTCTGTGTTTCTCTATGACGGCCTCATGCTCCTGCTGCCCTGTCGTCCTGTTAGATTGCATCACCGGAAACTACCATGATACAATGTGACAGGCCGGCCTCATGCTCCTGCCACATTGCCTCTGCCTCTGCCACCAAAATGAACTGTACCCATCTCCGATGTAAGGCACCACAACACATTTCAAACAATAAAGACACCATACACAAAATAAAGTCAGTGTTCTATATAAAATTGTTAAGAGTAATCCCAACACTCAGGGAGGCGGAGGCAGGCAGTTCTCTGTGAGTTTGAGGCCAGCCTAGTCTACAAAATGAGTCCAGGATAGCCAGGGCTACACAGAGAAATCCTGTCTTGAAAAACAACAACAACAACAACAACAACAAAAAACCCCCAAAATATTGCTTAGAGTAGGATTAAAATGTTTTAGGAAAAAAAACGTTAAATAAATAAATAAAAGGAAGCTCCCATCACTGCAGTTCCCAGTTGCTCCTGGCTCTGAGCGAACCTGAGGACACCAAGAACACTTGAAACCCTGTCTCAAACACACAAAGGAGCAGAAACATATTTCTTCTCCTTCTTCTGTCCTTTTCCTAAGACAGGGTTTCTCTCTATAGCCCTGGCTGTCTCGGAACTTTCTTTGTAGACCAGGCTGGCCCCAAACTCACAGAGATCCGCCCGCCACTGCCACTGGAGTGCTGGGATTAAAGGCGTGTGGCACCATGTCCGACACCTTTATTTAATAGCCTATAATTAATAGCCAAAGATGAAAAGTGTACACAGACTACCTTTAAGCTGACATTGATTAGCTGAAAAGTTTTGGTTTTTGCTCAATGGAAAATCTTTAAGTCAGGGGTTCATGTGGAAGTAGGGGCAGAAATTTACATGGTCGGATTTCCTCCAAGTCACAGAATTTTTTTCCCTCTTGTTTTACAGTGTTTGGGGATCAATTCTGGAGCCTTATGCCTGCCAAGGAATCACTTTACTATTGTATGTACTGTAATAGTGCACACACGCACATACACCTGCAGGATCTGACATGTTCTGACGCAGAACTATTTAAAGCCTTTTACCAGCCTTGTCCTTCCACACAACCCCACATACCTTTGTGTGGCTTGTAGTTGAGGGGACGGGACAAGCTTGCTTTGAGATCAAATACTGCTTTCTTACTAGAGCATGGAGTCTGGGTTGCTTCAGTTGTCAACTTAAATGAAGTAATAACTGAAAAACAAACAACAAAACAAACAAACAAAACACCAAATAACTTATTATTAAAACAAAAAAATATAGCGTTTAAAATATTACTTCTTAGATTTGTTTTATGTGTGTGAGTGTTCCATCTGCATGTATGTCTGTGTGCCACATGCATGCCAGTGCCCAGAGATTTAAGAGGGCCATTGGACCTCCTGGAACTGGAGTCACGGACAGTGTGAGCTGTCACATGGGTGCTGGGAATTGACCCAGGTCCTCTGAAGAGCAGCCAGTATTCTGAACTGCTGAGCTATCTCTGTAACTCCACAAATTACACATTTTACCATTTAGAAATATGGGGCTGGAGAGATGGTTCAGAGGTAAAGAACACCAGTTGCTCTTCGAGAGGTCTTGAGTTCATTTCCCACATGGTGGCTCACAACCATCTATAATGAGATCTGGTGCCCTCTTCTGGTGTGTAAGCACACATGCAGGCAGAACACTGTGTACATGATAAATAAATAAATCTTTAAACCATTTAAAAAGATCTATATCACAGATGAAATGTTTTTGATTCCATGGTGAAATGGAAATCTAAACCGAGGAGTCATCCCCACGGACGGGGCAGTGCAGTACAAGAACCCCTACGATGCATGCCAGCTCAGCGTGGTGGTCGGGACGGATGGCGCCCACAGGCTCCTGTATTTGAGTGCTTAGCCTTCAGGGAGTGGATTCCTTGCTTCAGAGGGATGAGGAGGAGCGGCGGCACTGGAGGACATGCATCGCTGAGAGTGGGCTCTGAGGTATCAGAAGCCCACAGCAATCCCAGACATCTGCTTCCTGCTTCCTGCTGACGAGAATGCAGGGCTCTCCTCTCCTCTCCTCTCCCAGGACCACGCCTGCCTGCTGCTGCCTCAGCTCCTGGCACCATGCCCCCTGCCAAGAGGACACTGGAAGCAAGCCCCTGATTAAACGCTTCCTTTTATAAAAATTACCTTGTCTCTTCACAGCAATGGGACAGTGACTGGGACGCTTAGTTTGCCATTTGCACAACTAGAACCCAACAGCGCGGCACCTAAAGGCCTTTACTAGCTCTGATTAGCACTAGAGCCCTGAAGTAGCCTCCACAGCTAAGACATTTACTAGCTCTGAGTAGCACTAGAGCCCTGAAGTAGCCTCCACAGCTAAGACATTTTTGTCATAAGCCACTCAGTCTTTGGTAGCTTATGACAGCAGCCCAAACAGGCAGAGTAATCTCCTGTAGCTGAGGGGCAAAAAAGCAGGCAAGCCGGGTAGTCGATCTCGATGGGGCATGCGAACTTTTGAGATCCTTCCCCAGTTAGCAGCCCCCGAGCATTCTGAATGGTAAGACCTTTCCCACGATCCTCTGGGAGCATAGACTCCTTGACACAGCTGAGGGCTGAGGGCAGGGGAAATGGCTCAGGGTCCGGAGATGCAGCCCTTGTGAGTCCCACGAGCTGGCCTCTGACTCCTGGCTCACATGCATGTGCATGCACACACATGTATCATGGGGATTGATGGGGCACAACTATAACTGTGGCACTTGAGTGGCAAAGGCAGGAAGATCAGGAGCTCAAGACAGCCTCAGCTATACAAGATCCTGTCTCAAAAAAGAAAAGAAAAGGAAAAAAAAGATGAAAAGAGGACTAGAGCAGTTTGGAGCCCACAAGTCCTTCCAGTGGACCTGAGTTCAATTCCCTCCACATCAGATGGTTCACAACTTCCTGTGACTCTAGCTCCAGGGGGAACTTTCAGCCTCTGTGGGTACTTGTATTCATGTGCTCATTTAACCACAGATACATACAGGTAATTAAATAACAACTAACTAAGTCAGCACATTTATAATCCCAGTACTTGGAAGGCCAAGGCAGAGATCTGTGAGGGAGAGAGCAGTCTGGGCTACACAGTCAATACCAGGCCAGACTGGAACAGTGTAAAAATCTGTCTCAAATAAATAAATAAAATAAAAAATTATTCTTGTTATTTGTTTTTGAGTTGTTTAAAGACAGGTTTTGTCTGTGTACCTTGGCTGTCCTGGACTTACTTTGTAGAGCAGGCTGGCCTCGAACTCACAGAGATTCACCTGCCTCTGCCTCTTGAAGGCTGAGATTATAGGCATGCGCCACTGTGCCTGACTATGCAGTTATTAATTAAAATAGAGAAAAAGAGCCAATAATATATGGGGAAAAGATCTGTACCTCTAGTTGTTACTAAAAGCTATTATTTAACAATATGACTTTTTGTTTCATAGAGTTAAGGTGAGGATGGTATAATTTCTCATGCCTTACTGCTGTAGTTGAACACCAAGTATCTACCACATTTATACTTCTTCCCCTTCACAGGGGAAGCTACTCAGTCATGTTTAATGTTAACATTTGAGAAGGAGAGGCTAAAATAAAAAAAAACCTAGCTAAATAATCACAAGAGAGACTTTAAGTTATCTACTGGAGCAATGGCTCATGGTAGTTGTCAGAGTCGGGGTGCATTACAGTGCAGTGAGAACAGGAGGTGGTATACACCCTTCAGGACACGAGTCTTGGTCCTGTGTCTAAAAGAAATTCTTGCATTTTCATAGCATATGATGTGCTCTGGAGGTATAAACTGAAATATATCCATACCACTGAAATACTGTTAAAATACGTTACATGTTTAAATCTTGAAACATTCTGTTGAGTGAATGAAGTCACAGGAAAAGGAAATCAGAGTTAAAATTAATTACTATGCTGGGTGTGGTGGCGCAAGCCTTTAATCCCAGCACTTGGGAGGTAGAGGCAGGTGGATCGCTGTGAGTTCAAGACCAGCCTGGTCTACAAAGTGAGTCCAGGATGGCCAAGGCCACACAGAGAAACCCTGTTTTAAAAAACCAAAAAATAAAAAATAAAATAAAAAAATTACTGTAAGATTCAAATCTGGTAAAGGTGGGGAGAGGGAACCAAAATAACATCTCATTTAGTGAGGCCCTGAATTACTTAACAGAGACCACTCTGAATGAGGGAAGCATTTTGGTCTGGGTTTCATGTCTTTTTTTAATTTTTAAATTTTTTTGTTTTGTTTTTCGAGACAGGGTTTCTCTGTGTAGCCTTGGCTGTCCTGGACTCGCTTTGCAGACCAGGCTGGCCTCGAACTCACAGCGATCTTCCCACCTCTGCCACCCGAGTGCTGGGATTGCAGGCTGGGCCTCGCATCTTTATCTCTGAAGACTTTGGACTCTCTTGTTACTGTGAAGTAGGTGCTGTTGAGGCTTGAGCCCTTTGTGAAATGATACAGACACTAACTGTTTTCTTGTTGTCACTCCTGTCTAGGCTATTTCTTCATGTTTAGAACGCAATGCAGAATGTTTGATGCTGATGCTGATATGGATAAGGCATAAGATGATAGGGCCAGGTGAGAGGTCATTTAGGGGAAGAGTTCTACAAACTTACTGAACTCTGTGTGTGTGTGTGTGTGTGTGTGTGTGTGTATGAGAACAACAGAGCAGAGAGACACACAGAGAGAGGGACAGAGTGGAAGAGAGAGGAAGAGAGACACACAGAGAGACAGAGAAAAGCAAGAACACACTGTGAGGCCAGGTACCACCCAGTCTTTCCTTGAGACACAGTCTCTCACAATGGCCTGGATCTCACCAATTGATGAATTCCAAGGTGCCACTGTCTAGGTCTCCCAGCACTGATTATAATAAGTGTGTCACTACATCCAACTTTTCTCTTTTCTTAGACAAAGGCTCTAGGAATTGAACTCAAGTCCTGTGCTTAAAAGCCAAGTGCTTTTACTCACTAAGCATCTCCCTAGCCCTGACATTTTCTTTCTTACCATTCAGTTAGGCCGTAACCCCACGCAGAGACCCTCTGACTCCATACGAGCCATCATCACCAGTGATGCTCTCCTCTAGACTAAAACATGGGTTGCTCTAGCCTTTAGAATTGGGGGTGTTTTCTGTGCAATCAAGCTGACATTTCGAGGAAACTGTAAGGAGAATCTTAGGAGGGATGTACATCATAGATAAGTGTCTACCACTGACGTGTACATTTTGCTTTGAAGCTTGACATCACCATTTCAGTGTTCTTTCAACACCACCTGGGCAGGGTTGAAACGAACCTTTGCGATTAAGCACATGTAAGGCCCTAGTTCAATCCCCAGTGGCATCTAAGCAGACGAGAGTGTTGAGTATCTGCATGTCATTTCCAACTTCCACAACCTGTCCATGAAGTCTGCGGTGTGGAACCCTGTGCCTAGCACAGGCCTGGAGACCACCGAGGATGAACTCCAAGACCCTTCTCTTAATCCTAGAAGGCTGAAAGCGACGCAGCAAGGGCCACCAGCTTAGACTGCTTCTCTGCAGAATGGACCGTGCAGCAGGCCTGTGCGTTCTAGCTCATGTCGCTGGCATTTCCTTCAGCAGTATAAACAAAAGCTCTGCCGTGACCCTTTGCACTTGATCTTACATGTGTGGAAAGACTGTAGAGGAGACATGCTTACCTGCAGTAGAATTCCTCTCAGTGGTCTTTCCCCTGGGCGTCCTGAGCACAGCCCGGGCTGTGGAAGCACTCCCAGGGATGGGCACATGTGGAGACTTTCTGGCTGGAGTCTTGGTCAGTGAGTACTTATGCTCGTTGTCTTTCGTAGCAGCCGAGAACCTGAATGCAGGCACAGGAGGGGAGACGGGTGACTAAGGCTAATTTTAACCTGGTAAATGGTTCCACTGGGCCAATCCCAGCCGGCTAACGAGCCTCACTAAATACCTGCTATGTCAAGCAACCTCTCTCACATGAAAGACATGCTTTTAAGCAAATAATTTGTTAATTTCCATTGTTTGTAAAGTAAGTTTTGAGGAGCTGAACAGAAAGCTCAGCAGTTAAGAGTATAGACTGCCCTTACACAGGGTCGAGTGTGGTCCCCAGCACTCACATGGCAGTCCACAACCATCTGTGACTGCAGTTCTGGGGATCTGACACCTTCTTCTGGCCTCCAAAAGTATGAGGCACACAAGTGGTACACACACTTACAGGCAAATACTGTTACACATCAAATAGTAAAAATTTTGTTTTGTTTGTTTTTTGAGACAAGGTTTCTCTGTGTAACAGCCCTAGCTGTCCTAGACTCACTTTATAGACCAGGCTGGCCTTGAACTTACAATGATTCGCCTGCCTCTGCCTCCCAAGTGCTGGGATTAAAGGCACACACAACCACCACCTGGCCGTAAATCTTCTTAAAGAGATTTATTTATTTATTACATATACAGTGTTCTGCTTGCATGCACATCTGCTCACCAGAAGAGGGCATCAGATCTCATTACAGATGGTTGTGAGCCACCATGTGGTTGCTGGGACCTCTGGAAGAGCAGACAGTGCTCTTAACCACTGAGCCATCTCTCCAGCCCATAAATCTTTTTTTAAAATTATTTTTTATTATAATTTATTCAGATTACATCCCAATTGTTATCCCCTCACTTGTATCTTCCCGTTCCCTCCTCCCTCCCTCTCTTTCACCTTATTCCTCCAAATAGTAAATGGTTAAAGCTGACAGATAAGATACATTCGTATATTTTCTGGTATTTTTGTGAGGGGAACATCTGTGGGATTCAAGTCACAGCTCATGAGCAATCAGAGATGCTGACCTTCTGCCCTTTCCTCCTAGCAACATCAAGTCAAAGGGATGGACAATATTGTGCCACAGAGAAGTAACGGGCGCCCCTGTCTCGAATGCTCTCATCTGCTAGAGGTACAAACCAACACACTCATCACCCACGCCAAATGCCACACAAGCATTCTAGTGAGGTCCTCGCTAGTTTTTCGTTTTTCGTTTGGTTCTTCTGTTGTTGTTGTTGTTTTTTTTTTTCAAGACAGGGTTTTTCTGTGTAGCCCTGGCTGTCCTGGATTCACTTTGTAGACCATGTTGGCCTCGAACACAGAGATCTGCCTGCCTCTGCCTCCGCATTCTCGAGAGCTGGAATTACAGGTATATGCCATTGTGCCTGGCTCACTTGTAGCAAATTTATATATAACGTTGACTTTATTTTGTGAGTGGGGTCTTCCTTTTTGGGGGGAGGGGGGTTGCTGTACCACTGGCTGTGTGGTCCTGGACTCACGTTCTAGACCAGGCTGCCCTGGATCCCTAGGGCTGGTGAACTAGCTAGACCAGTGTGCTAGGGAAGCTCCTAGTGAGAGACTCTGCCTCCAGTGAAACGTAGATGGCTCATGATGCCAATGTGTCCTCTATGCAACAAATGTACACACACACACACACACACACACACACACACGCATTTGAACACCTGGGGTATAGCTCAGTGGTACAGCCCTTGTCTAACCCACCCATGGCCCTGCACTTACACCCAGTGA
Organism: Acomys minous; assembly: GCF_964271855.1. Taxonomy (NCBI): domain Eukaryota; kingdom Metazoa; phylum Chordata; class Mammalia; order Rodentia; family Muridae; genus Acomys; species Acomys minous. Next base: position 29,235,424 of record NC_140485.1, read on the forward strand.
GCATGTGTGCATCTATACCCACATAACCCCTTACAAGAGCATCTTCTTACCTGACATTCATTTTCGTGGCTGACTGGCCCTGTGGGAGCTGCTGCCTGGCAGGGGTACATGGGACAGAGAGCCTTCCTCTTGGTGGAACTGGAGTCATTATCCTTTTTTTGTCAAGCTGCTTTTGAAAAGAAGAAAAATCACGATTTTAAAATCTTAGCCTTGATCTAGCAAGGCTAAGTGGGTAAAGGAAGAAGCATGGTGGCCTGGGTTCCTCCCACAGCCTCCTGGGAAAGGGAGGCCCAGCCCAAAGCTGTCTCGGCAGACAGACAGACAGACAGACACACATGCGCTCTAACTTTACAGTAAGAGCTTGTTCTCACGCCAGGCAGGCGCTGTCCCTGTAATCCCACCACTTGGAAGCTGGGGTGAAGATGCTCCAGAGTTCAAGGCCAGCCTCATCCAGAGACATTTCAAGGCTATCTTACACAACGTAAGACCCTATTCTCAAGATAATAAACAACAACAATTGAAAGAGAAAGAAAGAATCCTCTGGAAGAGCAGCAAACTCTCTCTTTTTTCTTTAATTTTTAGATTTCTTCATTTGATGTGTATAGGTATTTTGCCTGCACGTATCTCTGTATACCCTGTGCATGCCTGGTGCCCAGGGAGGGCAGAAGAGAGTGTTAGATCCCCTAGAACTGGAATTATAGGCAGGTGTGAGCTTCCATGTAGGTGCTGGGGATTGAAGCTAAGCCCTCGGAAAGAGCAGCCTGTGCCCTGAACCACTGGGCCAGCTGGCAATAGCATATGCTCATAACTGCTGAGTCATCACAGCATGCACTCATAACTGCTGAGCCATCACAGCATGTGCTCATAACTGCTGAGCCATCACAGCATATGCTCATAACTGCTGAGTCATCACAGCATGTGCTCATAACTGCTGAGTCATCACAGCATGCACTCATAACTGCTGAGCCATCACAGCATGTGCTCATAACTGCTGAGCCATCACAGCATATGCTCATAACTGCTGAGCCATCACAGCATGTGCTCATAACTGCTGAGACATCACAGCATATGCTCATAACTGCTGAGCCATCACAGCATGTGCTCATAACTGCTGAGTCATCACAGCATATGCTCATAACTGCTGAGCCATCACAGCATGTGCTAATACCTGCTGAGCCATCACAGCATGTGCTCATAACTGCTGAGCCATCACAGCATGTGCTCATAACTGCTGAGCCATCACAGCATGTGCTAATACCTGCTGAGCCATCACAGCATGTGCTCATAACTGCTGAGCCATCACAGCATGCGCTCATAACTGCTGAGCCATCACAGCATATGCTCATAACTGCTGAGCCATCACAGCATGCGCTCATAACTGCTGAGTCATCATAGCATATGCTCATAACTGCTGAGTCATCACAGCATATGCTCATAACTGCTGAGTCATCACAGCATATGCTCATAACTGCTGAGCCATCACAGCATGTGCTGATAACTGCTGAGCCATCACAGCATGTGCTCATAACTGCTGAGCCATCATAGCATATGCTCATAACTGCTGAGTCATCATAGCATGCGCTCATAACTGCTGAGTCATCATAGCATATGCGCATAACTGCTGAGTCATCACAGCATATGCTCATAGCTGCTGAGTCATCATAGTATGCACTCATAACTGCTGGGTCATCATTCCAGCTCCATTCTGTATCTCTGTGTGTGTGTGTTTGAAACAGGGTTTCTCTGTGTAGCCCTGGCTACCCTGGAACTTGCTTTGTATACCAGGCTGGCCTCAAACTCACAGAGATCTGCCTGTCTCTGCCTCCTGAGTGCTGGGATTAAAGGCGTGCGCCACCACTGCCCCACTTCAGACCCCTTTTAAATAAACTTCATGCTTTTTTTTTTAAATGTTCAATGCTGTATCTGGCTTGCATCTATTTTGAAAAATAGCAAGTTATATAGTACTAGTTCTCACATGAATGTTTCTCAGCCTGTCTGGTACCTTCAATTCCAGAGAGCAGTAAGATTGACTTCCTAAAATGTTACTAATTAATAAATCTAACTCAAAGAAGAGTTGGCTCCATTGTCTTTTGTTACTTGAAGGAGCACTTAGGCCAACAAGACCAGACTGAAGACCCTGAAGGAATTGTTACCATAGAAACCCTGTAAGATTGCCATTATGAACCCCTCATTTAGAGAGAAAAGCTTGAGCCAGAATTTTTTTTTTTAAGCCAGAAATTAATCATTCTCGATGCAAGTAAGGCAAAAATGAATGTGGAAAACAGAACACATGCCACTGTGGATGAGGGTATCTGTCTTTATGTGTGTCTGTCTCTGCATATTATTTTATGTGTATGCACAGATATTTTATTTTCATTTATTTTTTTTAGTTAAAATTTTTTTTTGCCAGGTAATGATGGGGCACAATTCTTTCTTTCTTTCTTTCTTTCATTGTTGTTGTTTTTCATAACTACAGGCATTTGCCACTGCACCTGGCCGTGGGGCACATCTTTAATCCCAGCACTTGGGAGGCAGAGGCAGGTGGATCGCTGTGAGTTCGAGACTAGCCTGGTCTACAAAGTGAGTCCAGGACAGCCAAGGCTACACAGAGAAACCCTGTCTTAAAAAACAAAGAAAACAAAACAAGACAAAAAAGAACAAGCAACTAGGAGTATTGGCACATGACTTTAATTCTACCACTCTACAGAGGCAGGTGTAGCGCTACAACTTTGAGGCCAGCCTGGTCTAGAGTGAGCTCCAGGACAGCCAGAGTTACATAGTGAGACTCGGTCCTGGAGAAAGAGGGGGTGGGGGGGGCAGAAAAGCCAGGTAGTGGCACACACCTTAATCATAGAACTGGGGAGGCAGAGGCAGGCAGATCTCTGTGAGTTTGAGGCCAGCCTGGTCTACATATTGAGTTCCAGGACAGTCAGGGCTACAAGGAGAAACCCTGTTTCTAAAAACAAAAGAAACAAACAAATTAACATGACAGGGCTGGAGAGATGGCTCAGCGGTTAAGAGCACTTGATATTCTTCCAGAGGACTTGGGTTTAATTTCCAGGATGAATATGGCAGCTCATGACCATCTATGACTCCTATTCCAGAGGAGCCAACCCCTGCTTCTCACCTCCATGGGCACCAAGCAGGAACATGGTACACATATCTACATGTAGGCAACACACACACACACACGCGCGCGCGCGCGCGCGCGCACATGTATTTTGTCTGCATACCTTTAGTTCATTAAGTGAATTGTGTTCTTTAAGGTGTTTCTTTTTTCTCACAATATATTCATCAATGGATTCCATCTTCTTAAAATGAGCCTCATGAAGCCTCTTAAAGTCTAGAATGTTCCAAATTACGAGATGTAGTAAGATAAAAATACATTTTAACGTTCTCTTGGGTTTTTATCAACATTTATTCTCTTTACTTTCCTGACATTCAACTTTAATGCTGTCTTGGCTAAAACATTAATTTCAGAACCTTCAGCTTTCAGAAACTCAGGGAAAAACACGCTCATCTTAGAACTCGTCACACAGTCACTGTCCCCACTGACCAGGTCCCTGGCCTCTTGGTCTCGGTAACAAGAGATTTGTCTCTTTCCACCTTAGTCAGGTAAGGGGCCTTTACTTAATCATTACAAAATAGATCACGCATGTGTGTGATGGGTACGAAAATCCAGGGCTTCCTACATGCTAAGCACATGCTCTATCATTGAGATCCAACTCCTCCAGTCTCTGAAAACTGACAGGTTATAAATATGCTGAGAAAGCACTGAGTTAAAGTCTTCCATGAATGTCAGACAATAACTATATTTGGCGAGCACTGTTTCTGTCTCATTCTTTTTAATCCCTTTATGAATGTGAAGGGCATGCTGAGTGCAGTGGCATATGCCTATAAACACAGAACATCGTAGCAGAAACAAGAAGATTAAAAATTCAAAGCCAGCCTTGGATACAACATGAATCTGAGGTCTCCTAGGTTACATTAATACCTTGTCTCAAAAACAAACAAACAAACAAAAAAGCCCAAAAGGCAAAAACTTTAGCTCGAAGGACTTAGAACTAATCAAGGTTAGCAGGATATAGTATGCCAAAATCCACCCTATGAGATTCCATTATTGCATTACTTTTTCTTTTTTACATATATTTTATTTTATATATATGAATATTATGTCTGCACATATGTATGTGTGCTACGTGCACACCTGGTGCTCAAAAAGAAGTTAGATCCCCTGAAACTGGAGTTATGGATGGTTTTGAGCCTCTATTTAGGTGCTGGGAACTGAACTCGGGTCCTCTGCAAGAGCAGCCTCTCTCTATCCCCCACTACTACAGTTCTAGTAAATGATGAACAGTATTCTAAATATATAATAATAATAATGCATGTGTCAGACAGTATAAGGCCATGACAAAGTTGCTTTTGTCGTTTTGATGTATTGAGACAGAATGTCACACAATAAAACAGGCTGGTCCAAAACCGTGTAAGCAAGCCTCCAGCTTGCTTAGTACAGCATGTACTAGGACTTCACAGGCATTACTCTGTCAGCTATTTATTGAAGCCTTGCTGGGTGCTATTTCATGCGCCAGGTACTAAGTGGTGGAACAAATATTCTCAAGTTATACACTGGCCGACTGAAGCCTGAAGTACTGCCACGGCCACTTTACTCTGAGAAAGTCAGCCTGAGCACCAGGTGCTAGCAACCTGGAGGGGTGGCCCATGAGGCCTGCCTCCCACCCCCCTCCCCCATCCCCACCCCGAGATTTCAGCTGCTGTCAACCACTGCCTACTCAACAAGAGTCTGAAGGAGGGCAACCTGCTGATTTCTTTCTTTATGTACAAAACTTACTTGGTGTAGTAACTGTAGTCCTTTTCTTGTTCCCGAGTTTGGAAAACTGATTTGTGCATGGAGATCTTTTTCCCAAAGGCCTCTTTGAATCTTTATTGTCTACACAAATATATACAAAATTTTTTCCATTAAACTGTTTAACTGAATAGTCAAAGATGAAGCTTAATATTTGAACACTTGCAGAGCAAGTGACACCAAAACTAAACCAAAAAAAAAAAAAAGGTAAACCACCAGGTGGTGGTGCACAACTTTAATCCCAGCACTCAGGAGGCAGAGGCAGGCAGATTGCTGTGAGTTTGAGGCCAGCCTGGTCTACAAAGTGAGTCCAGGACAGCCAAGGCAGGCAGATTGCTGTGAGTTTGAGGCCAGCCTGGTCTACAAAGTGAGTCCAGGACAGCCAAGGCTACACAGAGAAACCCTGTCTCCAAAAACTAAAAAAGAAGGAAGGAAACTAGGAAGATGTAAAATGTGAATAGCTGGGAAATCTGAGTGACATTCTGGGGGTCCCTGTAATAGGCCATCACCTCCCTAAATCCTTCCTGTCCATCCTCCAGCAAGTCTCAGAGTCCAGGCAGACCTGCCTAACACTAGATGTCCTATGGCAACTGGCAGGCTTCCTAAGGCATAAAAGTAGATAGCACCAAGTGCTGTTGGGAAGAGGCAACTGAAGCGTCTGATCTTCTAAAACTTATTAAAGAGGCTGAAGAGATGGCTCAGCAGTTAAGCATTTGTTGCTGCTGCAGGACCCAGGTTCAGTTCCCAGCACCCACATGGTTGCTCTCAACCATCTATAACTCCAATTACAGGGGATTTGACACCCTCTTGAACTCCACAGGTACCAGGCATGTACCTGCAAGCAAAACTCACACATACATTAAAAAAAAAACCTACAAAATAATTAAAAACAAACAAACAAAAACATGTTAGTTGAGAAAGTTTCAGAAAAATCTGTTTTTGTTTTGCTTAAATTTTGGGATTTTTGTTTGTTTTTTGTTTTGTTTTTTTGAGATAGTCTCTTGCTATGTAGCCCAGGCTGGCCTGAACTTATTCTGTAGAGCAGACAGACTAGTCTTAAACTCTATAGAGATCCACCTTCTCAGTCTCTAAGATGTTGGGGTTACAGAAAGGAACGTGTAGGACTGAGAAAGCCAAAGTGGGTGTTACCACTCCCTGTTCGCATCCAAGACACAGGCAGGAGTTTAGATCAGTTCAGCCCTTCAGAAAGGCTAGCGAGAACACAATGGGCTCCCTTGTCACCAAGGAGACAATGACCTTCCCAGTGCCTCCAGAAACATGGATAAAGGTCATGGCTCAGATGTTGCTCAGGCACTGAGCACTTGCTTGCAGCTCCTGGGTTTGATCCCAGTAAGAGATAACAAGCGAAGTTAAATACGACTCAGTGGTCTTTTGCATTTATTTCTAGCTTTTGCTTGTAAAAGTTCCAAGTGTGACTATGGTGACCGGTGCTCCTCCAAAGATGAGTAGTTGCCAGACTCCAGCACCTCTGATGACAACTCACTTAGGAACACAGGCTGTGTGGTGGGCAGTGATCCACTAAGATCAGCATCCTTAGAGGAAGAGATTCAGAGTCAGTCACAGACTCTTCAGCCTGAGGCAGGAAGACTACCATGAGTTTAAGGCCAGCCTGAGTCGCAGTGTGAGGCTCTATCACAGGCCAAATAAGTAAAACAAATGTCCTGTGATGACAGAGGCAGAGAGAGCATGTGACAGCAGGAACAAGATATGCACAGGCACTACAAGGTACAAGAACAAAGAAGGTACCCAGCATCTCGGACAACCACGGCTACTGGCACTTGACTTTTGAATTGCAGCTCCTAATCTACACAGCAACCAATTTCTGTTCTTTTCCTTTTCTTTTTAAAGACTTATTTATTTATTATGTATACAGTGTTTTGCCTGCATGTATACCTGCAGGCCAGAAGAGGCCATCAGATCATATTATAGATGGTTGTGAGCCACCATGTGGTTGCTGGGACCTCTGGAGGAGCAGTCAGTGCCCTTAACCTCTGAGCCATCTCTCCAGCCCCGTTCTTTTTCTTGCTTTTAAAAAATTTTGTGGGTTTGTTGTTGTTGTTTGTTTTGAGACAGGGTCTTCTCTCTATTATACAGTCCTGGCTGTCCTAGAACTCACTCTGTAGACCACACTGGCCTCAACTCACAGAGATCCACCTGCCTCTGCCTCCCAAATGTTGGAATTAAATGCATACAACCATACACGGCTCAATTTCTATATTTTTAAACGGCCTAGTTTGCATTCTTAGGAGACTAATGCACACGGTCCCCTTAGCAATTTCAGTCTGAAGTTGTTGGCGCATACCACTAATTTCACTTTTTCCTGAGGAGGCTACACTCTCATCTTCTTGGCTCTGGCCTGGCAGAGAAGGAACTTCTGTAGTACTTCGGAGGTCTTGGTTTTCCTCATTTTCTTGATTCTGGGATGCAGTAAAATCATCTCCTTTTATCTCAGAATGGTCCTGCAAATATTTTTGAAAGAAAAAAAAAATAAACCAAGAGAGTAATTGCTACTTTCTAAATAAAAAAGGTATGAACACAGGTGCTGGGGGAACTGGTCAGAAAAACAATAGGTGAATGAGCCTTCTGAGTGTTTCTTGGAACCTGTGCTCTGAGACTATAATTTTAAAAGAAGATACTGGAGGCCACTAGAGAAAATGGAAAGGTTTGTTCCTTTCTGGATAATAAAGTAAGACTAAGACACAACTTCTGGCCAGGCGTGGTGACACACACTCCCTGCACTCAGGAGTCAGAGGCAGGAGGAGTTCTGTGAGTTCAAGGCCAGCCTGTCTACAGACTGAGTTCCAGGACAGCCAAGGCTACCCAGAGAAACATTGTCTCAAAAAACAACAACAAAACTACCATCAACAAGAGAGCCGGCATGGTGGTGTGGGGCATGCTTTTAGACTGAGCCTAGTCTACATCCTGAGTACCAGGCCAGCCAGAGCTATATAGTAAGATCCTGTCTCAAAGGGAAAAGGAGGGAAGGAGGGAGAGGGAGGAAAGGATATTATGTGACAAAAACGATTGATTTCTGTTGTTTCACTAGGTAGCATAAAGTATCCTTGAACTCACCACCCTCTTACCTCTGCCTCCCCAACACTGAGATTATAGTTGCAGATGTTCACGGCTGGAAAAAGAAGTTTCATTTGAATAAGATGCAAGAGTAAAATCTGTGTGTCAAAGCAAGTAAGGAAAGCCCCTAGGTATTCAACATGATCACACACCATTGACAGGCTGCGTACAGGATGATCGCCAGGCCAGAGCAAAGAGGAAGGACTTAAGCCTAAGACTACACTTCAGGCTGGTCTCTTCCATATTCATTGCAGACCATCTACATGAACAATATATGAACATTCACATTTATTCCCCTGTGTATGAATTGTACATGGGTGCATGTGCCAGTGTGTATGTATGGGTATGCATGTGACGAATGCGTGAATGTTAGAGGAGGGCATTTTGGGAGCAGGCCCCTCTCTATTGTTCTCCATTTTGTTCCTTTAAAGCAAGATCTCTCCGCCAGGCATAATGGCACACCCCTTTAATCCCAGCACTCAGGATGCAGCGGGAGGAGGACCTCTGTGAATTCGAGGCTAGCCTGGTCTACAAAGTGAGTCCAGGACAGTCAGGGCTGTTACACGGAGACACCCTGTCCCAAAAAGCAAAAAAAAAAAAAAAAAAAAAAAAAAGCAGGATCTCTCACTGAACTTTGAGATTTTGTTTTAAGTTAGACTGGCAGTCCCCTCAGAGCTAGAGCTACAGGTGTGCGTGGGACCACATCTGGCTTTCACATGGTTTCTGGGATCTGAACTCCAGAGCAGCAAGTACTCTTAACCCCTGAGCCGTCGCTCATCTTTCCCCAGCCCCTTACATGGATACTTAACTTATACTTAATACCAGTAATTTCTTCCTGAGTGTTAGGGACAGGAGTGCAGCGAGTGTTAGGGACAGGAGTGCAGCGAGTGTTAGGGACAGGAGTGCAGCGAGTGTTAGGGACAGGAGTGCAGTGAGTGTTAGGGACAGGAGTGCAGCGAGTGTTAGGGACAGGAGTGCAGTGAGTGTTAGGGACAGGAGTGCAGTGAGTGTTAGGGACAGGAGTGCAGTGAGTGTTAGGGACAGGAGTGCAGCGAGTGTTAGGGACAGGAGTGCAGCGAGTGTTAGGGACAGGAGTGCAGCGAGTGTTAGGGACAGGAGTGCAGCGAGTGTTAGGGACAGGAGTGCAGTGAGTGTTAGGGACAGGAGTGCAGCGAGTGTTAGGGACAGGAGTGCAGCGAGTGTTAGGGACAGGAGTGCAGCGAGTGTTAGGGACAGGAGTGCAGTGAGTGTTAGGGACAGGAGTGCAGTGAGTGTTAGGGACAGGAGTGCAGTGAGTGTTAGGGACAGGAGTGCAGTGAGTGTTAGGGACAGGAGTGCAGTGAGTGTTAGGGACAGGAGTGCAGTGAGTGTTAGGGACAGGAGTGCAGTGGGGAGCATAGCAGACACAGGCCTGTGCTTCCATGGCGCTTACAGGCATTTGCCACCATAAGGGAAGGTGAAAATGGAAGTTCACCAGTGTGCCGGTTACGGTAGATTATGGTAGTTGTGGTGCCTCCTCTTCAGTTTGCACAGTGCGACTCACCTGGAAGCCAGGGACTCCATGAATGGTCCTGCCCTTCCTCCTCCTCGTTTTGGTGACATGACTGACTGGTTCCCTCTCAGCTTGCTCCTCGCTGTTAACTTGCATCTCAGCCTCATCACAGGAGACCGCAGAAGAATGATTTTCATCCTGGAAAAGGCAGTGTGTGCCATAACATGTATGCATGTACACCAGCAATTGCTTCCTAAGCCAAAGTCACAGGTAAAGGAATAGCACTTGCATTTTCATGAACTCATGTAAAAAGTACAGTATGAGTACAATACGGTCAGAACACAGAGCATCCAAAACAGCCCTGCTTATATAAAAAGTCACTGTGCCAGGCAGTGGTGGCACACACCTGTGTTCTCAGCACTCTGGGGAGGCAGAGGCAGGTGGATCTTCCTGAGTTCGAGGCCAGCCTGGTCTACAAAGATAGATAGAGCTGCAGAGGAGGGTTGTTGCTCTTCAGACTTGGGTTCTGGGCTACATAGGAAGACTTTGTCTATAAATAAATAAATAAATAAATAAATAAATAAATAAGGCTCAAGAGATGGGTTCAAATCCCAGCACCTACATGGCTGCTCCTAACTATATGTAACTTCAGTTCCAGGTGATCTAACGCTGTCTTCTGTCCCCCTGGGCACCACACACCTAATTTACAGATATACACGAAGGCAAAACACACAGACACATAAGAAATAAACAGATCAACTTTAAACAGAGGTGCACTACAGCAGAAGTAGAATGATTTCAAACGATGCAAGGTTCATGAAAATCTTGAAGAATTAAAGAACTGACGCAGAGCTCAAAGAGAGGTTGTTAAAGAACACAGAGACGCGGGAGCAGGAAGAGGCATCTTAATAGACCTGTGGAGCGATGGTTTTTGAGACAGGGTCTCTCTGTGTAGCCTTGGATGTCCTTGAACTCACAACAATCAGCCTGCCTCTGCCTCCCGAGTGCTGGCGTTAAAGGCATGCGCCACCATGCCCGGCTGAACTAATGCAAAATAAGTTCAGGATAGAAGGCAATGAGACAATAAGGAATATTAGAAAGCAAATGGGCCAGGAGTGGTGGCTGGAGCCTTGAGTCCCAGCACTAGGAGGCAGAGGCAGGTAGATTTCTGTTTCAGGCCACATTAGTCAGCTAGACTCACACGCATAGAACAAATGAGCGATCAGCAGATGGATAGAAATAGTAAAAATGTCAAAACTGGACATGGATGTACATACCTGTAATCCCAACATTTTAGAGGTAGAAGCAGGAGGATTAGAAGGTCAGGGTTAGGGTCCCCTACATAGCAAATTTAAGGAGTTTGGGCTACAAGAGACCTTGTCTCAACGCCCCCCCCTAGAACTTTCAAGGATGGGGCTGGGGAGGTGGCTGCTCCTGCAGAGACTGAAGCTGGGTTCCAGCACCCACGTCAGCAGCGCACAGCCTCCTGGAACTCTCGCTTCTGGCTCCCAAAGGCATCCAAAAGCACCCCTCCCCCCACCTCCCACTCCTCCCCCACCCCACCCCACCCCCCAGCTCCCCCATTTTATAAAGAAACAAAATGGGGCTGGAGAAACGGCTCAGTAGTTAAGGGCACTTGTTGCTCCTACAGAGATCCTGTTCCTATATAATAAAATAAATCTAATAACAACCTCAAAAAGGAAAATGAAATCAGATCTGCTATGTAACCTGGGTATTTATGGCTTAAGTCTCGTTTCTCTCCTATTCCTCTCCTGCTGTCTCTTATGTCTCACAACCTATACTCAACTTTTGCCTTCCTTGTTTGTTTTTTCTTTTTAAGACAGGATCTTAGCCGGCATGGTAGCGCACACCTTTAATCCCAGCACTCAGGAGGTAGAGGCAGGTGGACTGATGTGAGTTCAAGGCCAGCCTGGTCTACAAAATGATTCCAGGACAGCCAAGGCTACACAGAGAAACCCTGTCTCAAAAAACAAACAAACAAACAAACAAAGACAGGGTCTTACATTAGTTTAGGCTGGTATTGAACTCAAGAACTTTCTGCTCAGTCCCTGGAATACTGGATTATAAGCATGTGTCCTGACACTCATGTACTTCTAAATTTGTTTAAAGACATCTTATTCACTAGATAACATGGCCTTTTCATTGTTTACAACAAATAATAATACGTCAATTCAGTCCCTGGTCCTATGGCTAAGGATAATAACACCACATAATAAAAGGTGTGGTGGCCTTTCTACTACATCTTAAATCATCACTAATAAGTATTAATTCCTCATTAACTAAACAACGACTGTTTTACTAGGCAATAAGGAGTAAAGAACATTACTCACCTGATCTGTATTTTCTTTTCTTGTTTCTGGATTCAGGTGTGCTTTCAAGGCTCTTAACAACTTGTCTGCCTGTAGAAAGAACAGCTCGTCAGTACAGTCAAAGTCAAATAATCGAGAAAGCTGTGTCAAAAAAAAAAAAAAAAAAAAAAAAAAAGACAGATGTCATGGCTGGGGCTGCTGAGAGCTTAAGAATGGAGCCAAGGGTCAAACAGAGCACAAGATGGGTAAAAAGCAAAGGAAACGAAGGACAGATGATGAGGGACTAAGCTCAGCTTGGCTGGAACACAACTAGTGGACAGAAGGCTAAAAAAAGAGTTGGGGGCGCTGGAGAGATGGCTCAGTGGTTAAGAGCACCACCTGCTCTGCCAGAGGTTCTGAGTTCAATTCCCAGCAATCACGTGGTGGTTCACAAACCATCTATAATGTGGTCTGATGCCCTCTTCTGCACTCATATACAATAAATAAAATAAATCTTTAAAAAAAGAAAAGAGTTGGGAAAGTAGTCAAGAGCGTGTTTTGCTAGCTAGACCTGCCTTGGAAGGCTTCTTGAGTATAAACTTTATCCTTGCAACAAAAAGCAGTCTCTGAATAGCTGGCACCTGGGCAGACCAAGCAGCCCAGCCGGATGCTTAGGAAATCACACCCGAGGCCTCAAGTGTAGAGAAGGATGTAAACCTTCGAGGAAAGGAAATCAGCAGGAATACCGAGCTGACCAGGGCGCAGTTTCTCTTGTGGGCAGGTGGTAGCATGCCATGAGGGGCTCAATCCTCTGAGACTCCCCCCCCCCCCACTCCCTCCCCCCATCCCTGGAAGCTTCCCTTGTTCTTTCCTGGGAGACAAAGACTAATCTGACTGGCCTTCCTTTTTATTGTTGTTGATTTTTAAAGATCTATTTATTTATTTTATGGACATGAGTGCTCTGTCTGATGTGCACGCCAGAAGAGGGCATCAGATCGCACTGTGGAACTACCTCTGTCCCGAGTGTTGGGATTAAAGCCATGCACCTCCAAGGCCAGCTAAAGGTTTTTTTAATCTTTTATATATACAGGTGCTTTGTCTACGTGTATGCCTGCAGCCCAAAAGAAAGTATCAGATTGTGAGCTGCCATGTGGTTGCTGGGAATTGAACTCTGGAACTCTGGAAGAGCAGACAATACCCCTTAACCACTGAGCCATCCCACTGAGCCATCCCCCTCCCTTTTTTTTTTTTTTTTTGAGACAGGGTTTCTCTGTGTAGCCTTGGCTGTCCTAGAACTTGCTCTGTAGACCAGGCTGCGCTTCTTGGAGATCTGCCTGCCTCTGCCTCCCAAATGCTGGGATTAAAGGCGTGCGCCACTACCGCCTTGCTTGACTTTCCTTTGGAGGAGGGGGGATTTGAGACCGGGTTTCTCTGTGTAATAGCCCTGGCTGTCCTGGAACACTTTGCATATCAGGCTGGCCTCAAACTCACAGCAATCTGTCTGTCTCTATCTCCCAAGTGCTGGGATTAAAGGCGTGTGTCACCACAACTAGCCACTTGACTTTCCTTTTTTAAAAGGTCATATGTAGTCAGGCATAGCAAGTCCCTCAGATTTCCAGGCCAGCCTGGGCTACAGAATAGGACCCTATTTCAAGTAATCAAAGATCACATATATTTCTTAGGTTCTTTTTTCCCCTATTACACACACATATGCAGTTCAGGGCCAATCACTTTAAAAAAATAATTTTATTTATTTTTTAGGGGGTTGGAGAGATGGCTCAGGGTTTAAGAGCACTGAATGCTCTTCCAGAGTTCCAGAGTACAATTCCCAGCAACCACAAAGCAGCTCTTCTGGGCTACGGGCACACATGTAGACAAAGCACCTGCATATAAAAAAAAATAAATGCAAGAAGACCATGAAGGCTGGCGGATCTGGACCCAGCGGGGCCTGCACAAAATGCTGTAACAACCAAAAACAATGTATGCGGTAAACCTAGACCCCTCTATTCAAATTTAGCCAATGGACAGCTCATTCTCCATGGTTGTGGGAAGGCAGGGACTGCCTCTGACATGAACTCTGGTGCCCCATAATTGCCGTGGGGAGGCCTGGTGACACTCAGAGGAAGGAGAAGCAGGCTATATGGGATGAGACCTGATAGGCTGTGATGATATGGTGGGGGAGGAGGTCCCCTTCTGTCACAGGTCCAGGGGAGGAGAATAGGGTAAAAGAAGGAGGGAGGGGGGAACGGGAAGATATAAGTGAGGGGATAACAATTGGGAAGCAATCTGAATAAATTATTTTTAAAAAGAGAAAAAGGAAAAAAAAATTTCAGCTGGGTGTGGTGCTGCACATCTTTAATCCCAAAACTCAGGAGAGAGGTAGGCAGATCTCTGTGAGTTTGAGGCCAGCCTGACATACATAGTGAGTTCTTGAGCGCCTGTCTCCAAATAAAATAATAAAATAACTTTAAATTAATAAAATAACTTGAAATTTTTGGGTTTTGTTGTTGCTTATTTGTTTGTTCTTGACTTTTACTTTTTATTTTCTTATTTTTTTGAGACAGGGTTTCTCTGTGTGAACCTGGCTACCCTGGAACTCGCTTTGTATACCAGGCTGGCCTGGCAGAGATCTGCCTGCCTCTGCCTCCTGAGTGCTAGGATTAAAGGCATGGGCCACCACGCCCAGCTGTTCTTCATTTTTTGAGAGAAGGTTTTCTTTCTGTGGCCCTGGCTGTCTTGAAACTAACTCTGTAGAGCTGGAGAGATGGCTCAGAGGTTAAAAGCAATGGCTGCTCCTTCAGAGGTCTTGAGTTCAATCCCCTGCATCCACATGGTGGCTCACAACCATCTGTAATGAGATCTGCTGCCCTCTTCTGGTGTGCAGGTGTACATGCAGGCAGAGCACTGTATACATAATAATAAATAAATACATCTTAGAAAGAAAGACAGAGAGAAAGAAAAGAAACTAGCTCTGTAGATCAATCTGGCCTCAAATTCACAGAGATTCATCTGCCTCTGCCTCTGCCTCTGGAGTGTTGGAATTAAGGAGTAAACCACCACCAAGCAGCTTAACATTTTTAAAAATTAAAGTATAATTATAAGCCAGGTGTGGTGGCACATGCCTTTAATCCCAGTACTAAGAAGACAGAGGCAAGTGATCTCTAAGTTCAAAGCCAGCCTGGTCTATAGAGCGAGTTCCAGGAAAATCAGGGCTACATAGAGAAACCCTGTCTTGAAAAACCAAACCAAATAAAAAACAAAATTGTTGCCATACACACACACACCCCTCCCTAAGTATATAAATACAATCTGCTCAGTCCATGTTCCTATGTTTCTTGTATGTATATGATCCTGTACACTTAAGATGGGCTCAACCTCCAGTTGGCTCTTCTCATACAATTTATTATTTGCCAGTAGTAAATGGCAAAGCTTGAAATTTACTCTAAGTTGGGGTGTGAGCCTTAGCCACATGTTTCTACTGTATTAGGCTTTCTTGCATGAAGACCTCCAGCTATTAGTAAAATGATTATCACTTCCTTCATGAACCTTACCTGAGGTTTCCTCTCAGAATAGGTAATTTAGACCCCCACCCCCACCCCCAGACAGGGTTTCTCTGTATAGCCTTGCTTATAGATCAGGCTGGCCTTGATCTCAGATATCCACTTGCCTCTGCCTCCGTAGTTCTGGGATTAAAACCTTGTACCACCACCACCTGGCCAGGTCTTTTTTTGTTTGTTTGTTTGTTTGTTTTGTTTTGTTTTTTTACACAGTGCCGCGATGTAGAGTTGACTGGCCTGTAACTCACTATGTGGTCCAGGCTGGCTTCAAATTCAGAGATCAACCAAGCCAGGCCTTAGCTCAGGGTTGACAAGCTCTTTACAACTGAACCGTATCCCCAGTTTTCTTTGTTTTTGAGTTAGGGCCTTCGATTCATGATACTCCTGTCTCTGCCTTCCCAGGGCTGGGATTATAGGGCTGGCCTTAAAAAACTAGAAACAATTTCTCTTCTGATCTCACTTTGTAGCCCTGGTTGTTCTGGAACTCACTATGTAGACCAGACTGCCTGCAAACTAAGAGTTAGCCTCCAAATAAAGTAACAACCTGCCTGTCTCCACTCCCTAGAGCTGGGACTAAAGGCCTGTACCACTATGCTCAGCCAGATGCAAATTCTTATTTATTTGTGCGTGTGCCACAGTGCAGGCGTGGAGTTCAGAGGATGATTTTTGTAGAGTTCTTTCCTCCCACTACGTAGATGAAAATACCAGGCTTCTGTACCAAACACCTTTATCCAATAAGCCATCTCACTGCCTGACCAGGATATGGTTTCTTAACATACTATCAAAATCTCACCAAGCAGGCAGCAATGAGAAGTGAGGTGTCTGCGGTAGAAACAAATGGAGACATTTAGCATGTCAAGTGAAATGGGATGAAGCTCCAGCACTGACTGGGAGGGGCAGTGTCGTTCATCAGCAGTTACTGATGGACTGAGGGGACTTGTCCCTGTACCGTGCTGGGGGCAACACAGCACAGCACAGCACAAACGAGCCTTCTGCGGGAGGGGCGGGAAGCTGGAAATAGAGAACACGCCAGGGCTAAGAAGCAAAGCCTAAATGACGTCATAGAGGTGGGACAGGATGCTCAGTTAAGGTGGTGGTGATCAGCTGAGATGCAAAGGGGAATAGAGACAACAGGTGTGCTCTGATAAACAATCACAGTCAGGTCACAGGCAGTGGTACAAGCCTATCCTAAGTTTCAGGCTGGTCTAAGCTGTATTCTGTCTTCCAGGATAGCTTGGGCTATATAAGGAGACTTTGTTAAAGTCTCATTTAAAAGAAAAAAAAAAATCTATCCAGACAGATAGCAAAAACCTGAAGGACTAAGTTTTATTCACTGCGTTGAGGAGCCATTACGCACTGTAACTCGGAAGCATTAACAAGGCCTCCTCATTGCCACTCACACGTTACCCAAAGGGCATCTGTAGGCTCATTGTTCTGTTAGGAAACCATTTGAAACCATCTGTGATGACTGATTAGACATTTAGTGCAAATTATCAGTTTGTTATGCAAACCCTTGGCTTAGACATGTGGGAAATCTCAACTCCAACAGAGCATGCCCGAATCTCACAACAGAGCCCGAAGTTTTCTCTGAACATCTTGCGACTCAGGGTTCAAAGATCTTACCGATTTTGAAAAAGACCACACCATCACAATAGTGATTAATGCACGGACAATCACACTAGAGCTCGGCGTCGAGGCATCCCTTCAAAGGCCCACAACAGCGTAGGTACTATCACAGTTTACTGAAGAAGCCAATTTAACTTTTTCTTCAACTGCCTAATAACCGACATAGACACTACATAGACTATCTCCTATGGGCTTTCGTTTCCCATCTCACTGGCGTTTCCAGTAAGAGGCCTTTATGGGTTCCTGGGAAAAGTTAGCCTCCAAATAAAGTAACAACCTTGGCTTTTCTTTCGTTTAACAAATTCCTGTCACCGTGAACCAAGCCTACTCGCCCAAAAACAGCCTTCCCCAGGGGTCCCCCCTCAGTCCTTCCGCGCCCAGTCCCCTACACCGCGGGTACTCCGCCCACCCAACTGCCCGCACAGCGAGCCAACGCCTTACCCTCAGGTTAGCACGGAGGCCCAGCCTTTTGGCTAAATTCTGCAGGTCACTGTACTTGTAGGAGTCCAGCTCCTGTGCAGAGGGGACGGTCATCGCGTTCTGCAATCCCGGCGACAGCCAGAAAATGCAGCCCGACAACTCAAAACAGCACTGTTCAAAACTGGCGCCACTCGAGGCGTTGGCGAGCTGACTTTTATATTCAGTTTAAAAATGAGGCCTGCTGCAAGTCCATTGGTTGAACTGCTCGAGGGGTGGGGTTTCCGATGCTGGCCAGTAGAGCCACTGAAAGCGCGCTATTACGTAAGCCTAACTAATACACGCAGGCGCCCAGCGGGTTGTGGGCGTGTCTTATGGGCATGTTGTCCAATGAGGACGCAGGAAACCCCAGTTGTGTGGGGCCCTGGCGCGTGCATGAGAAAGAGGCGCGGGCTTCAAAAAGATGGCCTCTCGCTCGCGGCGCAGGCGCTCGGTCCTCAGGACGCAGTCCTGCAGTGATTCTTGTGACACACCCTTTGCTTTGACTTCTTCCATGGAGTGGGACACTCAGGTGGTGGACGGGTCCTACCCTCTCGGGCCCTCCCGGTCTGCAGTGGAGGCCTCACCTGTTGACCTGCGGCTGCCTGCGTGGCTGGAACCGGAGAGGTGTGCCGTGTTCCATTGCGCGGGTTGCCACGCGGTGCTCGCCGACACCGTGCACCTCGCCTGGGACCTGTCGAAGTCCCTCGGGGCTGTGGCCTTCTCCAGTGAGTGAGACGAGGGTTGGCGTCTGAGAAAGACAGGCGAGGAGGGCCAGCGGAGATGGGTTGGATCTTATAAATGCGTTGGGCGGGGGCAGGGCGGGAGGCTCGGTTTGGTTTTGCGGAGCTGAGCATCAAACTCAGCATCTCCCGTGAGTTAACCTTTGACTGAGCCCCACCTGTTTTGCTAACTTTTATGGCCAAGATGAGTCTGTGGTGGGAGGTTTTTGCCTCTCACCAGACTGCTGCGTTGGCGGTATAGTGGTGAGCATAGCCGCCTTCCAAAACCTGTTTGTCTTTCAGGAGTCACAAACAATGTCGTTTTGTTGGAGCCCTTTCTGGTTGGCATTGAAGGTGCTCTCAAGTGCAGGTACGTGTGGGGAATCCCTGAGGTGGAGCTGTAGTTCCTGATTTGTTTGTTTTTTTTTCCGAGACACGGTTTCTCTGTGTGGCCTGGCTGCCCTGGATTTGCTTTAAAGGCATGCGCCACCACGCCTGGCTTTGGTTTTGGTTTTCTTTTAAGACTCGACTCTAATGTGGCCCAGGCTGTCCTTGGAGGCCTGTGAACTCCTGGTCCTGGAACTTGAGATCGGCCTGCCGCAGCTTCTGAGTGTTAGCATAACATACCACTATCCTACCTGAGGAGGGTAGTTGTTTTTGTTTTCTTCCCCGGCCTTTTCCTTAGTTTATATTCTCCTTCCCTTCCCCGCCAGCACGTACAACCTTCTGTTCTGCGGTTCCTGTGGGACTCCTGTCGGTTTCCATGTGTATTCCACCCACGCTGCCCTGGCTGCCTTGAGAGGCCACTTCTGCCTTTCCTGTGATAAGATGGTGTGGTGAGTAGATAAAGAGAATACGTACCAAATAAGGTTTTTACATTTTTCTTTTTAAAAAGGCCAGGTGTTTATAACCACAGAAGATACAAAAGGCCTGGGCTGGAGAGATGGCTCAGTGGTTAAGAGCACAACCAAGTGGTGGCTCACAACCATCTGTAATGAGATCTGGTGCCCTCTTCTGGCCTGCAGGTGTACATTCAGGCAGATCACTGTATAATAGTAAATAAATTAATCTAAAAAAAAAAGATACAAAAGACCAGGCACTGGGTGCTGGAGAGATGGCTCAGAGGTTAAGAGCACCGCCTGCTCTTCCAAAGGTCCTGAGTTCAATTCCCAGCAACCACATGGTGGCTCACAACCATCTATAATGTAATCTGATGCCCTCTTCTGGCCTGCAAGTGTACATGCAGACAGAACATTGTATACATAATAATAAATAAATCTTAAAAAAAAAAAAAAAAAGACCAGGCACTGTTTATTATACACATACCTGCAATAAGGACAAAATATACTCCTATTATAAATATGATTAGTTTTTTTTTTGTTTGTTTTTTGTTTTTCAAGACAGGGTTTCTCTTGTGTAGCCTTTGCTGTCCTGAACTCGCTTTGTAGACCAAACTGGCCTCAAACTCACATCAACCCGCCTGCCTCTGCCTCCCAAGTGCTGGGATTAAAGGCGTGTGTCACTATGCCTGGCCTTACTGTGTCTTAAGATGGAGTTTTGGGGGGTGGGGGGTTGAGACAGAGTTTTTCTGTCACCTTGGTTGTCCTGGACTCACTTTTGTAGACCAGGCTGGCCTCAAACTCACAGTGCTCCACCTGCCTCTGCCTCTCCCAGCTTAATATGGAATAATTTAGGAGTATTCTTTCACTAAGGAAAATCCTGTAAGGTATTCTTTTACAAAATAGTGTTATCATACATAACTTGGTTTGCTGCTCTTCCTGATACCTTGACCTACATAGGACCCAGCCTCAAAGAAAGAAATACATGTACATATATCCACACACCTGAGCCAGCCAAGCCAGATTTTCTACCTCAGGAATTTGAGATGAGGGCCGAATCAAGGCGTGCGCCATAGTGCTGGCTAGCTTATAGTGAATTTTTTTTACCCATGGTAGTCATTCTGGATTTGTCTTCAGATTTCCCTGATTCAATTTTGTCACTAAGAGTCGGAAAGGATGAGACAGAGCTTATGATGTTAGTTGAGAATTGGTTTTTCCAATAAAATATACCGTGCTTCTTGAAGCCATTAAGGCAGACTTTGCTTAACAGATATTTTGGGGGTTAAGTCTGGTTCATTGGTAAAGGAACGAATATTTTCTCTGTTTTCTCTCTAGCTATCACTTAAAGACAAAGGCCATAGTAAATGCGACTGAGATGGATATTCACAATGTACCTCTACCAGAAAAGATCGCAGAGGTAAACTTGGTTGTGTAGATACTTGACATACACAACTTTTTCATTTTGTGTTTTCCTTTTGGAGACAGCATTGTACTTTGTAACTATGAGTGGCCTCATGTTAACTGTAGACCAGGCTGTCCTAGAACTCAGCTATATTCTTTCCCTTAGTATAGGCAATTTTTAAAAAGATTTATTTATTTATTTATTTATTTATTTATTTATTTATTATGTAGTGCTCTGCCTACATGGGTGTAAGTATGACAGAAGAGGACATCAGATCACATTACAGATGGTTGTGAGCCACCATGTGGTTGCTGGGAATTGAACTCAGGACCTTTGGAAAAGCAGCCAGTGCTCTTAACCTCAAAGCTATCTCTCCACCTCCAATATAGGCAATTTTTAAGAGTATGCCTTGTTTTGTTTCGTTTTTAGATTTATTTTTAAATCTGGTAACATTATAAGCAGCAAATTGAGGGTTGAGTATAAGATGTGCTCAGTCTATGTCTCTTCCCAGCTGAAAGAGAAGATAATGCTCATGCATGCTCAGTTAACTTCACTGATGAAGACGCTGAAGGAAGCAACCCCTGATCAGTCTAGAACCTGAAGAGCAAGGTACAGAGCGTTCTGCCATCTTCAACAACAGGGGCCGTGTGCTCATTTCTTCTTTTAAGATCTCTCTCTCTCTCCACACACTCTCTCCTCTCTCTCCTCTCTCTCTCTCTCTCTCTCTCTCTCTCTCTCTCTCTTTTTACATACACACACTCTCTGTCTCTCTCTCTCTCTACACACCCACACACTCTCTCTCTCTCTGTCTCTCTGTCTCTCTCTCTCTGGAGTTGGAGCTATAGGCAGTTTTTGAGTGCTGGGAACTAAACTCTGCAAAAGCTGGCAGCACTCTTTCGGGTTTTTTGTTTCTTTGCTTTAGATTTATTTATTACATATACACACTAGAAGAGAGCACCAGATCTCATTATAGATGGTTGTGAGCCACCATGTGTTTTCTGGGAATTGAACTCAGGACCTTTACAAGAAAAGACTGTGTTTTTAACCACTGAACCCTCTCTGGAAGCACCCTTTCCCCCGCCCCTACCCTTCGGTTTTTTGAGACAGCGTTTCCGCCTGCCTCTGCCTCCTGAGTGCTGGAATTAAAGGCATGCACCACCATACCTGGCTCTTTTTTTTTTTTTTACTTTATTTTATGTGCATTGGTGTGTGTCAAATCCCTTGGAACTGGAGCTAGACAGTTGTGAGCTGCCATTGTGGGTGCTAGGAACTGAACCTGGGTCCTTTGGAAGAGCAGACAATGCTGCTGCTGCTGCTATTATTATTGTTGTTGTTGTTACAATATTATTATTATTATTACTACTACTACTATTACAGTGTTTTGTCTGCATGTACACCTTCACTCCAGAAGAGGGCGCCAGATCTCATTATAGATAGTTGTGAGCCATCGTGTGGGTGTGGGGAATTGAACTCAACCTTTGGAAGAGCTGACAGTGCTCTTAACCTCTGACCCATCTCTCCAGGCCCCTGGAACCACGCTTAACAGCACCACCACTCATGGCCCCACTTCCATTGCTGAGGAGCATGATATAACATGCTGATAAAATGAGCAGATTTCAGAAAGACACCATTTAGAGCCAGGCTTGGTGGCAAACATCTTTAATCCCAGCACTCAGAAGGCAGAGGCAGGCAGATCGAGGTGAGTTCAAGGCCATTCTGGTCTACAAAGCGAATCCAGGACAGCCAAGGGTAACACAGAGAAACCCTGTCTCGAAAAACAAATAAACAAACAAAAGACACCGTTTAGATTCAGACTCCGCTTTACTTATTTTTTGTTTTGTTTCTCTGTGTAGGCCTTGTCCTGGACTTGTTTTGTACACAAGGCTGGCCTGAACTTAGAGACTGCCTGCCTCCGCCTCCGCGAGTGCTGGGATTACAAGTGTGTAACACCATCCCCGTCTTATTTATTAATTATTAGTAGTCATAAACTTGAAGAATTAACTAAACTCTTTTGTTTCTGTGTAAAATAGGGGTAAAAAAATACGGTAACCATGCCTGTGGTGAGGATTAAATGAATTAATACTGCAACAACTTGTTACTCCCATGAAAGAAAAATAAATTGAATGCTGGCCTATGAAAATCAATCCAGAACCCTGAAGAAAATCTTCCTTATCTCACAGTGAAGAAAGTTTCTCAAGTATTGATCCTTTGAAAATGACAGTATGTTACAGAATTTCAACTAAGACAAAAGAGTGAAAATCTGAGCCAAAGCAGAAAGTATCACATATAAACAGCAAAAGTCCAGAATATAGCAGCTGTGGACCAGCTGCTATATATCAGGAAAAACCACCCAGTGTGCAAGCATTTTAGCAAAGACATTGGGCTGAAGGCCATGGCTCAGGCAGTATGAGTCTTGAGAAGTGTTACCCAACTAAACTACTAACAACCAAACAATAATAACACCAAATTGGTGAAAATTAAAACCTATTGTGATGTAAAGGATAAGGAAGCATGTCTGTAAGCTACTTGTATGTATGCCGCCTTGGTACCACTAGAGGCCTGCCTAGCCTTGCTTGTGGAAACTTACAACATGTAACAACCAGCTACTGCAATCAGCAACTTAATCCCTAGGCACCTGGTCTAAAGACCAGTAACAGATGTGCGCCAGTGTGTGCACAAAAAGCTCCTAGACACATTATTTGTAATAGACAAAACTCCAGGTCATGTTCCTGCGAGAGCAGAGTAACTGGAAGAATGCCATGTTTGTGATGCGGGCGGGCACAGCAGAACTCTCACTAGTGAAGACTTGCATTCCTTGTTTGTGTTCCTTCGGTGGGCTTTGTTGAACTAAACAATGTTTCATGTCATTTTTATACCTAACTTAAAGGAAAATAAACCGTGTACTCAAGTAAAAGATCTAGTATACAGAGGCAGGTGGATTTCTGTGAGTTTGAGGCCAGCTTGGTCTACAAAGGACAGCCAAAGCTAGACAGAAACCCTGTCTTGAAAAAAATAAAGATCTAATATAATCAACAAGGTGCTCAATGAAATATAGCTGTTCCATAGATGTAGTGGAGCATACCCATAATACTAACATGTTTGAGGTTGAGGCAGAAGGCAAATCTGGACTAGAGTGAGAACTGTGTTAGCTAAAGGAGCCTTAAGTCTGGGCCCAGGGGTCCTGCTCAAGCTATAGCACAATGACGTGCAGTAAACTTCAAACCCCTACCCAGGTCTACCCAATGGACAGGACATTGTTCACAGTTGAGTGGAGAGTGGGGTCTGACTTTCACATGAACTCTGGTGCCCCATATTTGACCACATCCCCTGGATGGGGAGGCCTGGTGGCACTCAGAGGAAGGATAGCAGGCTACCAAGAAGAGACTTGATACCCTATGAGCATATACAGGGGGAGGAGGTCCCCCTCAGTCACAGTCATAGGGGAAGAGAGTAAGGGGAAAATGGGAGGGAGGGAGGAATGGGAAGATTACAAGGGATGGGCTAACAATTTAGATGTAATATGAATAAATTAATAAAATATATTTTTTTTAAAAAGGAGCCTTAAGTCTCTTATTGTAACATGAGTCTGTCAAGTGAATGACCCTGTAACGTCTGCATTTGTCCACACACTCTAAGGTCTCCCCGCTAGCACACAAGCCCTTCCCTCCCTGAGGATGTGCACAACTGATGGGGCAGAGACACTGGTGCATCCACGCTCCCATGAGGAACCCTAATGAACCTCATTGGGCCATACTCAAAAAGACATGAAAGCAGGAAAGGACCTGTGTACAAAAGGTAATCAAATCGGGGAGGGGATGTGAATATGATCCAAATACAGTATTTGCATGTGTGTGTGTATGTATGTATGTATATAAAAATCATAAAACCCTCTGTTTGTTTATAAAGTAGTGCTGGATGCATTTTATAATTCCACTACACCATGTAAAGATTTTTTTTTTTCCGAGACAGGTTTTCTTTGTAGCCTTGGCTGTCCTGGACTCACTTTGTAGACCAGGATGACCTTGAACTCATAGCCCTCTGCCTCTGCCTCCCAAGTGCTGGGGCTAAGCCACCATGCCTGGCTCCCCATGTAAAGAATCCTAAGACCCACCCCTTACATACATGTTGATATCTTAACAAGGTTTGGCAGAGGTCCATGTCATACAAAATGAGTAACAGGCAATGCCGTATCAAGGCCTGAGGAAAGTACGTGTCACAGGTATGGATGCCAGCATCTCACATGTACCTCTGTGGAATTTACCAGCAAATGTTGCTCATCACAGTGCTGAAAATCCTCAAGCCCTTTAGCAGTCAGGTAATAAAAGCCAACTGCTTGTTTGTCATTGACAACAGCCCATCTTGAAGTTTGTCGCATCTTTCTTTACCTGGGGTTTGGGTACCTCTTCCTTTCCTGTAACTATAGGGCTGTTTTTAGATGGGGAGTCTTGTATCCCAGGCCAACTTCAGACCAGTTACATAGTCAAGAGTCTGAACTGATACTTCTGCCTCCACCTCAAGTGCTAGGATCATACACAGATACCACTATGCCCCCTTTGGAACCTGTTTACATTTATTCCGTGTGCATGTGGGGAGTCAGATGACAAACTGAAGAACAGATCCAGGTCAGGCCAAGCAACAAATGCTATTATACGCCCGTTTCTTTTTAATTGTTAAAACCTTGTTAAGTGACTAACCCAGTGCATCTTAAAAATGACTTTGGCTCTTGGTCTTGGTGTCATTCTCCCTGTATACAAACTCCTGAGCCAGACCATGGAGTAAATGGCAGCAAACCTCAGCTCCTGTGGTGCTGCAACAGCTTACATAAGGATGGTGGGTGGGCTGGAGAGATGGCTCAGTGGTTAAGAGTGCTGCCTGCTCTACCAGAGGTCCTGAGTTCAATTCCCAGCAACCACATAGTGGCTCACAACCATCTATAATGTAATCTGATACCCTCTTCTGCAGATAAAGCACTCACATGCAATAGATAAAATAAATCTTTAAAAAAAAAAATAAGGATGGTGGGTGTTAGTACACGTGGTTGGTAGGCTGCTGTCTCCTGTTTGTCTCAAAGGATCTGGAGCTTCACCATGACTCCGAAACCAACCCTGAGAAAGTCTTGGTTCAAATTAGTCCCAACACTTGTGGGACACAAGTGGCACAGCTTTTTGTTTTTGTTTCTCTGTAGACCTGGCTGTCCTGGAACTAGTTCTAAGATCTGCCTCCTCAGTGCTGGCAGGCACCGCCCCAGTCTCTGGATCTTTTCATATAGCCAAGTGTAACACCCCTGTGTTGTCATCTCTTTTGCTGTCTTACATGAAGCCTAAACAAATTTGGACATGGGAAGAACTTGTGGGATAGCTTTATTATTATTATTATTTTTTTTTTTTTTTTTTGGTTTTTCGAGACAGGGTTTCTCTGTGTAGCCTTGACTGTCCTAGACTCACTTTGTAGACCAGGCTGGCCTTGAACTCAGAGCGATCCGCCTGCCTCTGCCTCCCAGGTGCTGGGATTAAAGGCGTGTGCCACCACCGCCCGGCTATTATTATTATTATTATTCTGTCTAGAATTACCAGAAACTAAGGATTTACTCAGATGAAGTGTAAGGTGGTCCCTAAAAGGGGAATGAGCATGGTTAAGTTAGAACGTGGTGTTTTCAGATGGTTGGTTGTCTGTTACCACTCAACAATACAGACCAGAAAGCACCACAACTAAGTTTTAAGAAACCTAGTAAAAACAAACAAACTAAGGAGGGGATACACACTCTTAATCCTAGTGCTCACAAGGCAGAGAAAGGGGTATCTCTGAGTTCAAGGCCAGCCAAAATGACCTTGTCTGAGCCCTACTCCCCAGCGCCAAAGACTTCTTTTTCCACTGTACCTTAAATTATCTAAAATTACCCATTTCAAAGTAACAACACAATGAGATTTCAGTGCATTCTCAGCTCATGCTTTATTGCTAAAAATATTTACATACAGGTGCAGTTTCAGACTCTTACAACAGTTCCTTTTCCAAGGAGTCAAACTGCTTTAAAACTCCCAAAGATGCATAGATTAAGAAGCTGCCTTTGTAGTGTGCTTCCAACATTCAGTGAAGCTCTCTTAACATCACCTCACACACTGATGGTGCAATGCAAGGTACAAGAGCAAGCGAACAGTGACACCTGTGCTTGAAGGGCAGAAAACGCACCACTCTCAAGTAGATTACTTTAATATTATTAATCTTTTTCATTAGAGGGATGGCTGGGTTTAAGGTTAATGCCTGGATTAGTGCTGTTGCTTAAAGACTGATAACACACAGAACACTTGTCTGATCCTTGGGATAAGGTGTCAGTGCTGAGGACTGGCCCCAGGACCCAAGTGTTCTCAAGAGCTATGTCCCAAGCACAAAAGCACATTTAAGTTGAGGACACAATCACTATCAAAGGTGTCAAAATGTTTTGAAAATCACCAGCAATCATAACAGTATTCTAACTTTAAAGGTGTTTTGTAAGTGTGAGCTCTACCAAATACACATCTAATACTCCTGTGTGATCTATTTTAACTTTAGTGGACTATTAGGAAGAGAATGCTAGAAGGAAGAACTCTGACCCTACGTCTTTATTGGTTGGTAGAGCTATCAGTAAGTGGCAAATACCATTTCTGTTTGGGATACATCCTATACCTCAAGTCCTGTGTTTCAGTGGAAAGCAAATATCACACAACCCTAATACAGTTCTGAAGGATAGGAATTACAAATCTTGTTGACATCCACAGCAAAAGTCAAAATAAGTTTAAACTATTTTTTCATTATATATAACATGTAAATTGTACTGAAACCAGTGAAACAGTTTTATTTGAATTCCATTTAGGTCTTTCAGACATTATAAATATTTCTCATTATTTGTCAAAACCATTTGTTACTTGGATCATTTCAAAGCCAAGAAATCTAAGAAAAAATTTTTTGTATGTGTGGTTTTTTTTGAGACAGGGATTCTCTGTGTAGCCTTGGCTGTCCTGGACTTGCTTTGTAGACCAGGCTGGCCTTGAACTCAGAGATCCACCTGCCTCTGCTTCCCTAAATGCTGGTATTACAGGCGTGTGCCATTGCGCTGGGCTTGAAATCTAAAAAATTTTTATGCTACCACCAGAAGGGTTTTTTTCTTTTTGTTGTTGTTTTTTGTAGTGCTGGCAACTGAACCGATTTTTCCAGGTAAATGCTCTGCCACTAGATTACATTTCTGCTCCTTTTGCTACTATAACAAACCGATGTTCATTTGTGCAAATAAATGTCTTTTTTGGAAGAGAAACGTGTCCTGTTCACCAGGAATCAAGTTTTAGGCAAGACGCAAACTTTGACCAACTCATCTAAAGTAAAACTCCACCTTGACAGTTGTAAATACAATCACAGGCACAATCAAAGCAACAACAGCAGAACTTCTGTAGCTCTACCAAGACCTCCTGCAGCAGAGTCCCCTACAGATGGTCAGTCAGCACCTTCCCGAACAGATGCCTTATTACTGAAAAACAGCAGATGTGCACACCAATGCTATTCACCTCCAAGACACTAATTTGCTTTCCATGAGGGAGTCCGGCTATAGCACTGAGGCTGGTTTCTGCCTGTTCAGGGACTGCAGACCATGCATCTGGCTCAGTCTACAGTTTTAAGAAACCTCAAACTTAGTCTACATAACCCTAAGTAGACAAGTGGACAGCTAGTTGTCTTACGCTGAACACTGTTGTTTCTAAAGAAAGTTGACCTTACCCAACCAACTTGCCCACTCCTCTGAAACCCTGCACCGTCTTAATTATAGCAGCTTATTCAACATGCTTAGTTTATCTTTTATTTGCAAACATGCTTGGGAATAAATAGAGCTAGGAAACAGACTGAGCTCTGCTTGCTGTATTCCTAACAGTTTGAATGTCTTGTGGTTGCCCCTTGTTTATCTTGTACTTCCAATTTTCAATGGAAGTAAGACAATCTTTAATTAGAAAATAAAAAATAATTCAAACAATAAAACCAAGCTATTGGTTTACGTATCTATTGCTTTGTTATTGATAAATGCATATATAAATTTGCTTGTAACTACCTAACAATGAAAAATCTCAGCCATGCATTAGAATGTTAGCATTCTAGAATCAGTTATGGGCCTGCCACTATTGCTTACACTTTCAACCAGGCCTGATTTTAACAAACATGCAAACCCATAGGGGAAAAGCAATGGTACATGCAAAACTTCAACTGAATCTGTCAAATTCCTTAGAGAGGCAGTCAGGTACTTCATTGTCTACTACAATGCTGCTTCGAAACAGAAATAGGTCATACACACAAAAAAGCTAAACTTAAGACTTATTTAATTCTAAAAGGCTTAGCTAGAAATCCTGGCCTTTGGAGGGTAAAGAATAAGTGTAAAAAGCCCTGGGGAAAAAGGAAGCGAGGTGACAGCCTGTAGGGAGCAGTCGGTTTCCTAGGCCACTTACTGAGCTGTAGGAGTGGAGAGGAGGATTCTTAGGCAGGATGGTTTCTTTTCTTATTCACATTAATGAACAGCTCCCTGGGGAAAGTTGAGGAGCAGAGCTAAAACAATGTAAACTCAAGCAGTAATGCCCTGAAATTTAGTATAGCCCTCTGCATTTTAAAACTCTTGGCCAAGGGTTCTTCCACAATGGTATAATAGCCAAGCAATGTTCTTAATAACTAGAGACAGTTTGCTTGCACCTACAGCACCATGAGAATGTAAACTCCTAAAGGCTAGGGGGGGTCTCCTCATATTTTGCATATCACAGGTACATGAAGAGTAAACAAGAGACTACAGTAAGACTGAAGACTAATTAACCACATATTTTGAGATCACAAAATGTTCTAGCATACTTTTGTATTTAGAACCATAAACATGGCTGTTAAGGGTAATCTCTGATGTAACTGAATTAGCCATGTCTCCATGGTCATGCAGGTGTTCTGAATATTGCTTGGCTGTCCCAAAACCTAACATGGACAGCGTAGGACAGTTAAAGAGAAACTACACTCAATATAGCCTTTTCCCTATCCTTAGGCTTGTAATAAAGTAATTCACTACAGAGTCTGGGATCTACAAAACTAGTCTTTTACTTTTCGTCCCCTGGGAAAACAAAGGAACACAGACCTAGATCTTTTCAGGGAAGTTCAAGGTGCTCAGTGGCCATGACAGACATGAGGTAAAGGAAGTGAGGAGTCGCCCTTGTTCCATCTTCCGCCTTGAGCTGGAAAGGAATGAGTCTGCTGGGTTCTCCGTATTGAAAGAATAAGCACTCGCACACAGGCCCCAAGCTTATCACATACACAGATCAGACATTCAGATAACTTCCATCCTGGGTACTGCACAGTCATTTTGTTCACCTTTAATTCCTAACTTCCTTGATCCTAAGTACAAGGAAGAACCAGCAAGTTCTTGAGGCTCCCCACCTCTCCCCCAAGACATGCCAATCACACACAAAAACACACTTTTCCTTTTGAAGCAGTCAGGAAGCCAATGAAAAGGTTACAAAACATACTTCATTCTACATGGTAAAAGACTGTTAACACAAACAACTTAAGCAAGACCCCTACATATAGGCTTCACTGGATCTGTAGAAGTACATCTGTTTCCAGATTAAGCACTAGAAAGATTTCAACAGTTGTAAACTCTGGGAAAACAAAATAGGGTCTTTAACACATTTATGAAAGTTGATATTTTTTCACAGATATATCGTATACATTCATAGTTTAAATGCTTTTTAACCTAGGATGTGTTTTTCCTCTTATGGAACTCTATAAAACTGCAGAGCCCCACAAACTCACATGGTAATCACTCAACCATACAATTTATTATACATGTGAACTGTTATTGCTACTAAATTCCACCACTTTAACATTATTAGTTCATTTATGGCTTTTATTTTTACAATAGGAAATGTCCTTTCCTATATACTGTGCTACTTTATATGCATTATTTTTCAAGTTTTTTTCCCTTTGTTTCTTACATTTAAATGCTTTTCAGAAGCAGATTCTTCCAGGCGATAACCACCTACTTGAGCTACAAGTACAAACACTTAATGTTCTGAGGGTCTGTCCTGGGTCCCTGTAGATCTAATACTAGACTAACATCTAGTTTGTATGAGAAGCTTTACATTTTCTATCATACTAATGTAATACATATTAATAAATCCTAGACGCTCTTTCTCTCTCTTTTTTTTTTTTTTTGGAAACAGGATATTATGTATCCCAGGCTGACTTCCAACTCACTATGTAGCAGAGGATGACCTTGAACTCCTGATCCCCCTGCCTCAACTCCCCAGTTACTGGGATTACAGGCATGTACCACCACACCCAGCAGGACTCTAATTCCAAAATTAAAAACAAAACAAAACAAAAACCAAAACTCACAACACAGAAAACTTCCACGTTTCCTAGTTACTAGTTTCCTAGGCAGCTTTTAGAGGTAGGAATTCCATTTTACAGAAAACTTTCTTTTTCAGAACAAAGCAACTACTTTATTTCCATAAAGAAAGTAGAAAAAAGTAAAAGCTTTCATCATTTACCGAAGGAGAGGCCAACTCACGTCTTGGTAACCCACACAAGTCCCCACTGAGCTATCAATTTTCATGAAAAAGTCTGCAATCAACACCAAAGTCAGATTAGGAACTGGGCAAAGCCTAGAGTACAGGATACTCCAAACTGCTGACAAGATTCTGCAATTAGCACGCATGCTGCAAACAGTTAAAGTAAACATTCCAAGGCAATTAGCACAGCATCCCAGACATGCAAAATAAAAAATAACTTTCTATACACAAAATAGGAAAAAAGAACCCAAGATATACAATGCAAAGAGAAAACAAGAACAAGCTAGCTCCAAACTCAGAGAGCAGGACAACCATGAAAAGAGGCCTTGCTTTGAGAGCTGAAAAGCTACCGTGTGAAAGGCTAACATTCCCCCAAGCACAATGTTTCTCAATGTGAACCCACATTTCTGTTCTGACATTAGTTTTTTGGCCTTTATCTCCTATTCCCAGGGAAACTATCACAGATTCATACACAAAAAAAGTAAAGGTCTAGGATTTTTCCCACTCTTTTTACACTACTGGTTATTATCAGTACTTCATCTTGAAGTTTAAATTATTCAAAATTCATGCACTAACCCTAACATAGCACTACATATGTTACCAAGCACTACTGCTTACAAAACTATACACATCTCAAAATGGAAGACATTGGTGATTTTGTTGTTCTTAAACAACTTGTAACACTCGTCCACAAGTATTAAAATATACATATATATATATATTTATATTGCACATATCCCATTTTTGTTTAGTAACTTCAAAAGAAAAACTACCATCTTACATGGAGCAGGAAGGAGGCACAGCTACATATGGTTTTGCTGCTGTTAAGGAGAAAACCCAAGTAAGACTATAAATGGAAATGTATCACATACCAGGCGACTAGCGCTGGAATCTACCCATGCTGTTAAACCACGTGGTGTTAACAATACAGGACGCAGGAGCATCTCCGATGAAGAACACTCATGTGAAGGTTTAAGCTAAAACCTGAAACATCTGGAGCAAACAAGTGACTGTTCCCAGGAGGTGACAGGCCTTGGTCAAGGGTGAGGTGAGGATGGCTCAGGTATCTATGAGATGCTCTACATCATCAGCTGGCTTCCACTGTCTTCTAAATGAAAATATAAATGGCTGGAGCACTTAGAAAAATTTGGGTTATATTTTGCTTTTTTTGACAGGGTCTCTTTGGCCTTCATCCTGTGGCCAATCCTGCCTCAGCCTCTAAGACGCTGTGGTTATAGGTGTGGGCTACAAGGATCAGACATTCAGGTTACTGTTAACTCCTTATTTCTCTAGTATTTTATCATTATTTGTTCTCATTAATAGGTTCTTTATAATAATTATTTTATGAAAAAAACTTTTAGTATAAATTCAGATTTTCCCCCCAATCTGACTAACCATGAATGTTTGACATATCCTAATTTTGATCATTTCTGTGACTCAATTCACAGCACCTACAACAGCACTAGGAAAGGGGTCTAGACTTCAACTCTGACAGCACCTGTTCCTAATTCATCTTTCTCAACTGGAAACCACTGCAAACAATGGTGCCCTTTCATGGAAAAACAAGGCATCCCATATAACAGACGCTGTTGATTTACAAGCAAATAGATGTTTGCACGGTAGTTTCTTAAAGAAAAAAATGAACACACATCACTTCTTTCTGTAACTAGTTTTCTTGAGTTTTTCACCCTAGGCCCTGAATTTCCTTTAAGTCTTCAGTGACTGGCAACAATATCCACACTTCTTATTAGATTCTTTAAAGTTTTGTTCAGATCTCAAATTTCTTCCAAGGTCATAGTGAACAGGACTGGGAACACTGTTTCTGAGGCCCATTCTCTGGAAAGACAGTTCAGTTCAAACTGGGAAGTTTACCTGAGTCCCAGAATTTCAGCCTAACATTACATTGTCACCTAAAAAAAAAAAAAAAAAAGTCCAAGTACCCATCCTGGACTGAAGGAAGGTATTTACCCTTTTATAAAAAAAAAAAAAATGCAATTACATAATGTAAAAATGCTGAGAAGTCAGATGATGCTACATAAGACATCTTTGCTTCGTTTTCTTAGAGGAAAGGATTTATTTGCTGCATGTTATTTTTTTTTCCTGTATGTCCAAAGTTGAAGGCAAGTTACACTACAGGGTCCATTACATCTCCTTAATGAAAGACCACAGGCGCCATTTTCCTTCCAGCCACAGTCACATGGAAAACCAAAGTCTCACATGTTACGTGTGATTCCACAAAAAACAATATAAAAGAGTGTGTTATCGGGCTCAATCTTTTTTCTGCTGTTTTTGAGTCTCACCATGAAGCACAAACTAGCCCTGAACATCTGGTCTTCTTGTCTTGACTCCCAACCACGGGTAGGAAGAGGTGAGCAACACCCCATCCTGTGTTTTCTTCTCACTCTGAACTAGCCACAGGCCCAGCTGGTCCCTCCTGAGAAGGAGTAAAAAAAGCAAAGCAAAACAGACAAAACCCAAACATTTAAGATCATTATAAACTGTCCAAAGCCTTCTCATAAAAGTCAGGTTTCTTCTCCAAGAGAAAAATTTTGTTTAAAAAAGGTAGATTTATACACATAATAAAATGTGAATCCGCACACAAACTGCAGTGGTTTCACTCCCATATGAAACCAAACCTGGTATCTGGCCTTTCTGCTTTTATCATATCAGATTTGTTTTTGTCTGGAAAACCTGTCAAAGGGTGAGCGAGGTCATCTCAAATTATAATAAGTATTTGGAATTTACCATTGAGGTCTCCACTGTGCTTGTAACCGTGCTGAAACTGGAAGACATTTAAAAAAAAATCTGAAGTCACTCACACTTGGTATTTGTTTAGTCTTCCTGTTTGGAGCTTTGAAAAAGGGGAAAAATTCATGCCACACAAACTAAGCACCTGTTTCAAATTAAGCATCTTCCTTCTACTTGTAAATGGTGTCTTTCTGATTGAAAAAAAAAAACTGCAGCAGAAGACCTAAGCCAGTTGTTTTCTTCCTGAAGTCAACAAGACAGCTGCATCTTCAGAGCTTCTCTGTACTGAAACTGAGGTGAAGTAAAAGAAAAGCAGTCTTTCCATCCAAAACCATGGAGGTAATCTGTAGAAAGACATCGGCATTCCACAGGGAAAGTAGCCGGACCAAAGAATCAGGACACCCCACTGAGCAGACACCATAGAAATTCCTGGAAATACAAAACAAATTTAAAATAGCAAGATTGGGACAGGTACTTTTATATAAACTTATTCGTAAAAAATCAGTATTTAAAACATACACATTCATGTGCACAGGAATATTTTAGCATGTGTTACTTGTAGACTATTGTACTGAGGCTGAGGATCAGAGTTCAAAGCCAGGCTGAGTTGGTAGTGAGACCATTCCACAAGCAAACAAACAATGGCCCCACTTCCATTTCTGAGGATCATGATATAACATGCTGATAAGTGAGCAGATTTTAGAAAGACACCATTTAGAGCTGGGCTTGGTGGCACATATCTTTAATCCCGGCACTTGGGAGGCAGAGGCAAGCAGATCACTGTGAGTTCAAGGCCAGCCTGTTCTACTAAGTGAGTCCAGGACAGTCAGGGCTACACAGGAAACTCTATCTCAAAACAAAAAATAAAAAGACCTATCTTTCTCTCTTTCTTTTTTAGTTTTCTGAGACAGAACTCAGAGTCATCTGCCTCCTGGGATTAAAGGCGTGCATTACCATGCCAGGCAAAGGACGTATCTTCTATTTCTCAAAAAGAAACACTGTGGGGAGCAGGGCATGATGGCGCACGCCTTTAATCCCAGCATTTGGGAGGCAGAGGCAGGTGGCTCGCTGTGAGTTCCAGGTCTACTATGTGAGTTCAGGACAACCAGGGCTACAGAGAAACCTTGTCTCAAAAAACCAAAAAAAAAAAAAAAAAAAAAAAAGAAAGAAAGAAAGAAAGAAACCGAAACCCTGAGGGGTTGTAGAGATGGCTCAGCAGTTAAGAACATATTGCTTGCAGAGGACCCTAGTTCAGTTCCCAGCATCCACACACGGTGGCTCATAACACAAGGCGCGCGCGCGCACACGCGCACATATGTACACACACAGGAAGATTCATACACAAAGATAAATCATAAAAAAAAATTTAATTAAAAAACTTTGGGTAACGCAAGTCACAACTCTTGATAGAGTGCTTTTGTAGAATAAGGGAAGCCCTGTGTTCAAACTACAAAATGGTAAAATAAATAATAAGAGGCAAAATCCTGTATCCACTAACAAACAATTTTAGCAGATTACAGTGGCGTAACCCTATCCTCCTAGAACCGGAGAAGCACCAGCAGGGGCACCGCGCACTGAAGGCCAACCTACTCTACATGGAAAATCCCTCAGCTAGGGCTAGACAGTGACGTCCAGTTGAAAAACTATAAAGACACAGTTTTCTTGAGAAATGGTTGCAAAGGCCTCTAGTCCTAGGATTTAGGAGGCCAAAGCAAGAGGATTACTGTTGGCCAGGTACGGTGGCACACACCTGTAATCCCAGTACTGGGAGGCAGAGGCAGGCAGATCTCTGAGTTCGAGGCCAACCTGGGCTACAAAGTGAGACAGTCTCAAAATAAAAGTTTTCTTCTCTAGTCTCCCTTTATTGCTGGTCCTGGAAACCACTTTTGTTGTTTGCTTTTTACCAGGTCTCTCTATACAACCCTGGCTATCCTGGGACTTGCTAACGTAGACCAGGCTGGCTGGCCTCAAATTCAGAAATAAGCCTGCCTCTCCTAGGATAAAGGCATGCCCCACCACCACACCTGCCTCTCCTAAGATAAAGGCATGCCCCACCACCACACCTGCCTCTCCTAGGATAAAGGCATGCCCCACCACCACACCTGCCTCTCCTAGGATAGAGGCATGCCCCACCACCACACCTGCCTCTCCTAGGAGAGAGGCACGCCTCACCATCACACCTGCCTCTCCTAGGATAAAGGCACGCCCCACCACCACACCTGCCTCTCATTACACCTTTAAGCAGGTTCAGTTCCAGGAAGAGAACATGCGTTGCCAGGTTTGTAGCTCAAATGCCTTACCCACTGTACTATCTTGCCAGCCCATCATTTTTTTTTTCTATTTCTAATTCTTTTTACTATAACTACTTCACATAAATGGTGCACTAGCCAGGCATGGTGGGGCATGCCTTTAATCCCAGCACTCAGAAGGCAGAGGCAGGTGGCCAGCCTGGTCTACAAAGTGAGTCCAGGACAGCCAAGGCTAACACAGAAAGACCCTGTCTCAAAAAAACAAAAAACAAAAAAACAAACAAACAAAAAAAGGTACACTAAGTTTAAGTCTGACTGGTTGTACACTTAATGGTTTTCATAATACAATCAATGCAGGAAATACAGGTTATGTAATCGTCCTGCCAAAATTCCTATGTTAAAGTCCCAACTTGTACTGGAGAATGTGGTATTATTTGGGATAAGGTAATTACACATATAAATTGAGAAGAAACTGGAGCAGAGTCCTTGAGGGCAGCCTCCTACACAGAGAAACCCTATCTTCAAAGTGCTAGCCCCCCAAAAACAAAGAGTATGTTGGCAATCCCAGGTAATCTGGAGGCCAAGATTCGAATTTGGATGATCTTCATATTCAAAACTGCCCTGGGCCACAGGCAGGATGGATCAGCAGAACGGTGGTTTGAGTGAGAGGCCTTATGACCACGGCAACGCATAGAAATCGAAAACATTAGCCGGGGCGTGGTGGCGCACGCCTTTAATCCCAGCACTCAGGAGGCAGAAGCAGGCAGATCACTGTGAGTTTGAGGCCAGCCTAGTCTACAAGGTGAGTCCAAGACAGCCAAGGCTACAGAGAAACTATCTAGAAAAAAAAAAGTAGAAAGAAAGAAAGAGAAAACATTTAAGTGGGGCTGGCTTACAGATCAGATGGTTAGTCCAGTCTCGTCATGACTGGCAGCATCCAGGCAGACATGGTACTGGAGAGGGAGCTGAGTTTTACATCTGGATCCGAAGGCCGCAAGAGGAGACTGCCACAGGCGGCTTCCCTTGAGCACAGGAGACCTGAGTCCACCTCCACAGTGGCACACTTCCTCCACCAAGGCCACACCTCCTAATAGTGCCACTCCTCGGGTCTTCTGGGTTTTATTAATTAAAACAAATGTCTTGCTATATAGCTCAGATTAGCTTCAAACTCCCAACCCTCCCCTCAGTTTCCTAATCGCAGGTGCTGGGAACAAAGGCACCTGCCATGGTGTCTGGCTTGTACCCATTTTTAAATTCATTGTCTGTTGAAGTTAATGGTTTAGTGTTTTACTTCTACTCGGCCCTTTTTCAAGCTGCTACTACAGTATCTGGAATGACTATCTCATTACAACTTACTTGCCAAGTCCTGAGTTCAGAATTTTGAGCTGAATATAAAAGCACCTAAGGTCTGGAAAATATTCATCTCGTGTGATAAGGTTCCTGAAAGTAAAACAACATAAAGACAAGTCTGTTAGTTTCTTTTCTATCACTGTGATAAGACTCCAAAACCAAAGCAATTCTTTAAAAAAATAATAATAATAATAATAATACCACCAATAATAATAATAATAATAATAATTTTTTAAAACAAATTTTAATTGGGCTTACAGTTTAAATGGCAGAGTAAAAACCTGGTGGCAGAAACAGGTGAGCTCACATTTCTAACAGCAAGTACTTGGCAGAGAGAGACCCAATAGGAATGGCTTTGAGTCTTTGAAGCACAAAGCCACGCCTCCTAATCCTTCCCAAACAGTTCTACCAACTGGGGGACCAAGTATTCAAATGTATAAACCTAAGGGGACCAATCTCATTCAAAGCACAGAAGCTAATGCATATATGTACATATTTATATGCATACATATATGCGTCCTTTACTAATATTACAAGTATTAGTTTGCAAAGATACTCAACCAAACTATTGCTCTTTTTGGGGGGGGGAGGGGGTTGAGATAGGGTTTCTCTGTGTAGCTCTCACTGTCTTGGATTCACTTTGTAGATCAGGCTGGCCTCGAACTCACAGCAATCTGCCTGTCTCTGCATCCCTAAGTGCTGGGATTAAAGGCCTGCACCATTTGGCCTGGCTCAAACTATTCTTTAAAAAAACCCACTCTCATAAGTATCCTAAAGGAATAATCATAAAGTCACTATCTACTATAGTGGAACCAATGTTTAAAAATATCAAAAAATTTGGAGTAGTTCTGAAGCTTTTTGAAACACTGTCCTCTCTCAATTTATGATGCTGTGGAGTCTTTCTGAAGGGAAAAATATAATTGTGCACAAAACTTCCAGTAGTTTATAGTCTAATTGAGCCTTTTGCTTTCAGGGCAAATATAATATTCTCCCTATGATGGGGAAGAGCGTTATATTTCTTTCCTCTGGCTCATACTTTTTCTTGTTGTGGATTAGGTTGAAAACAAAAAAACAAAAACCACTTCTGCCAAAGGGGAGGGTTTTCTGCTTGTTGGCTTTGTTTGTTTTTTTTTTCCCTAAGCAAGTGCTTCTTTACTGCTGCAATACTGCGTTCTGCTAAATCTAGGGCTAACAGAAAACATCTACCACAGACATTCATTCACAGTATGAGACTTCCACTTGAACTGGCTCCGGCTAATGTGCCAGTTTATTCTGAGACAACACACCAGCAGATACCGCACCAATCCAGAAAACAAACACAGACCTACCTAGAATCCAACTGAGAGCCAAAAGGGAACTCCAAGTTACAAAGAGATGGCCTGTAAAATGTACCAAGAACCAAATACAAATATCTGACAGTACTAATACTTTGTATTCTGACCAACTACACAAATGATATCCCAACAATATTTCCAAAACTATAGTTCTTTAAAAAAAAAAAAAAGGCATCGTAAGCCGTTTCTCTTAATTCTGGGTGAGAAATCAACATCTGTGAATTCCATGGAGACCTGTCAGCCAAAATTAACGCGCCATAAGTATATTATCAGGAGGTACAAGGCCAAAGCTGCTTACGATGGTCATAAAAGTTTGGCAGGTTCGAGTATGAGATAAAGGATGCAAAAGCCTATCTTGTAATACACACACTCAAATGAAAATACCAGGAGCGTGTTACAGCAAATCTCAAGGTCAACGCGCTAGGGACACAAAACACCCAGAGCTGCAACAGGCCTCGTTGCTACCTTAAGTGATGACGCCTTCGGTCACAGATCATTGTGGATGTTAAAAATAAAAGAGATATTCTTAGAAAAATCAATGGGTGGTGAAGACAGCTGCTTCCACATACAGCCCGCCTGAGTGCGATCTCGAAGAAGAGTAAAGCATACCGCTGCCAAAGCAAAGGGCAGAGAAGGGCGTGGGGCGCCAGCACGGGAAGGACACTGCCACACACCCAGAGGCCGCGGGGCCGACCCGACGCGGCTGCCAAAGGAAAGCCCGGTCCAGCTCAGGCCCCGCAGGCTCGCCGCCTCCCCGTCCCGGGTCGCGCCGCCCCACCGGCTGCTCGACA
The DNA here is from genome assembly GCF_964271855.1 of Acomys minous. NCBI lineage: Eukaryota > Metazoa > Chordata > Mammalia > Rodentia > Muridae > Acomys > Acomys minous. The sequence goes on from NC_140485.1 coordinate 29,274,809, forward strand.
CCCGGCTCACCTCACACGGTCCTACATGAACACACCGTCTCCTGCGGGAGGCCCGCCCCGGGCCCGGAGGCCAGCTACCCGGGGCACACCTCACTCCGCCATCTTCGCTCCTTCTCCAGTCCACCAACCACGGGGTGGAGGCGCAAAAGGCCCCGCCCCACCTCCGAATGCTGATTGGATAGCACCGTGCTCGCGCGCTCTCCTGCCGTTGAAGATTGGCTTGGAAGTACATCAATCAGCACGCTTCCCTTCTCTGGTCTTTTTTTTTTTTTTTTTTTTTTTTTTTTTTTGAGCCGTGTGTTCTGGTTAAAGTTAATGAGAAAAAAGGTTATTGTAAATTCACTTGAGAAGGAAAATTCTGCACAGAAGCAGTCTCACTTATTAGTAAGATAGTGTGTCAAGGCCGAATGACTACTTTAAACTACTATTAAAATATATTGTTGCTAGTCATTTCTGTCTTGGCTTAGAGGATTTTTATCCCCCGGGCTAATACTACACCCAGAGGAACAATTTCGTGCTTTATTCTGACTTTGAACCGTTTAGAATCTTGAAAACCTGAACGTTGCCTGGTGTTCAAAGGTCAGCACAGTAGCGCAGTTCCCCACCATAAAGGGCCTGTCCGCTGATTAAAAAAAAAAAAGTTAAATGGCAGTTTTGTTGTTTCTTCTAACTGTAGGACTTAGAGATCCTTTAGGGATGTTTCCAGAAGTAGGTAAGGCAAGAGAGTGACTCTTAGAGGCGATTACAAGCAGTCACTTGGATAACCAGCGCTTGCTAAACAACAGGGTTATCAACTGGGCCATTTATTAAAATCAACTCCTAGGCTTCCCTCTGTGGTAAGGGTTCTTTGCCTTACATAGACAAAACACCATTGGATCTTTCGACAATGTTACAATCTATTGAATATTAATAATTAATTAATAACAAGTAAATATTAAATTAAGTAATAATAAATTCACACGCTACATTGATTCGTTGGCTGCAATTTACCAAGCAGCCTGAATTTGCTGGTGGCAAAGACCTTTTATTTCTCAAGCGGACCCCAAACTCCCTATGTAGTACTTATGTCCTGCCTGTCAACTGAGCAACAGTGTCCTCAGCCCAAAGACACAGGTTCTTGCAGTGTTAACTACTATCATGGTAATGTGTTAACACTTCACACAGTATTGTATATATATAAACTACAGAATGCCTACAAAGGAGTGCACAAACCTGTAGCCGGCATTTGCTACTTTGTGAGTTCTTTTCTTTTCCTTCTTTTCTTTCTTTCTTTCTTTCTTTCTTTCCAGGTAGGGTTTCTCTGTGTAGCCTTGGCTGTCCTGGACTAGCTTTGTAGATCAGGCTGGCCTCAAACTCATAGCGATCCACCTGCCTCTGCCTCTGGAGTGCTGGGATAAAAGGCATTTGCCACCATGCCCTGTTAGTAAGTTCCTTTTTCTTTCACCTTTCTCTTCCTTTTAACCCCCTAACACATGAGAGGAAAAAAAAAAAAAGGATGGAGGGGAAAGGAGCCACTTGTTAGGCTACTCCCTGCTGATTAGGGGAGTCGAGCTCCCTGGAGCAAGTCTGATCTTCACAACAGGGGTATTTAATTTTTTCTTGTTGCTTCTTTTTGCGTAAGACTATAACAAACTGCAACAAACAGCATTCAAGCACCAACTAACAACCCACCTATTGGGGCTCTACCATTTATACATATCCTCTGAATAGTTCCCAGAATTCCCAGTATCACATACTCCCAGAAACTGTGCAACTGGCAAAGTCACATCCCTGCCAGAGCACAAGGTAAATCACAGTCAGCTGCTGTGAAGCTGCCCCCTATCCCCACAGCTGGGACTAAAACAAAGAACATTCTTATAATCTTTCTCTGTCTTTTTAAAAATGATTTTATTTTATTATTTTGTTTTTGTTTTTGTTTTTTGATATAGGGTTTCTCTATGTAGCCTTGACTGTCCTAGACTCACTTTGTAGTCCATGCTTGCCTAGAACTCTCAGGGATCCGCCTGCCTCTGCCTCCTGAGTGCTGGGATTAAAGGCGTGCACCACCATGCCCGGCAATTTATTCATTTTTATGTGCATTGATGTTTTGTCTGCCTGCGCGTCTATGTGAGATTGTCAGATCCCCTGGAATTGCAGACAGTTGTAAGCTGCCATGTGGATGCTGGGAATTGAACCAGGATGTTCTAGAAGAGTTGGCTGTGCTTTTAACCACTGAGCCATCTCTTCAGCCCCTCTTTCTGTTTTGTTGTTGTTGTTTGTTTGTTTTTTGTTTTGTTTTGGGTTTTTGTTTTTCAAGACAGGGTTTCTCTGTGCAGCCAGAGCTGTCCTGGACACCTTTAATCCCAGCACTTGGGAGGCAGAGGCAGTGAGTTCAAGGCCAGCCTGGTCAACAAAGCTGGAGAAGTGGTAGTCCATGCATTTAAAACCAGCACTCTGGAGGCAGAGGCAGGCAGATTTCTATGAGTTAGAGGCCAGCCTAGAACAAGTTCTAGAACAGCCAAGGTTACATAAAGAAACCTTGTCTCTCTTGCCTCCCTTCCTCCTGCCAAAAAAAAAAAAAAAAAAAAAAAAAGAAAAGAAAAGAAATTGAGGCTAAAAATTAACACACAGTACAGTAGCATTGTACTAAGTATAACATTTTTTGTTTGTTTGTTTTTTGAGATAGAGTTTCTCTATATAGGCTGTCCTGGAACTCACTCTGTAGACCAGGTTGACCTTGAACTCAGAGATCTGCATGCCTCTACCTCGCAAGTGCTGGGATTAAGGGCATGGACCACCACCACCACCAGGCTCTAAGTAAATCTTGAAATTGATTTCTCCAGTATTGGTAACTCTGGTGTTCTACATTATTAGTATATGGTATTCAACTATTATCCAACCAATATTCTTCCATTTTAACCTTACAAATAATATCAATAACACTGTGCCTAGGCTATTGATCTGACTCATACATACTTTTATTCACTTTTTTTGGATCCTGGATCCTAATGCAAAGCCTTTTGTTTTGTTTTTGTTTTTTGTTTTTCAAGACAGGGTTTCTCTGTGTAGCCTTGGCTGTCCTGGACTCCTTTCGTAAACCAGGCTGGCCTCAAATTTAGTGATCCACCTGCCTCTGCCTCCCCAGCACTGGGATTAAAGGCTTGCGCCACCACACCCAGAGCGCAAAGCCTTTTTTGAAAATAAGATTTATTATTTATACAGTATTCTGCCTGCATGTGTGCCTGCATGCCAGAAGTGGGCACCAGATCTCATTTCTGATGGTTGAGCCACCTGTGTGTTGCTGGGAATTGAACTCAGGACCGTTGAAAAAACAGATGGTACTTATAACCTCTGAGCCACCTCTCTGGCCTGATACTGAATCTTATGTAGCAAAACTGACCTTGAGGGACTAGAGATGGCTCAGTGGTTAAGTGTACTGTTTGTTCTTACAGAGGACAGTTCAATCTCCAGCAGCTTCGGGTGACTCACAACCACTCATTACTACAGTTACCTGAGGATAACACACCCTCCTCTGGCCACCTTGGACACTGTGTGCACAAGGCACACAGATGTGCATGCAGGTACCTATATACATAAAATTTATTTATTTACTTTATTTTGGTTTTTTTTTAATAGAGATTTTATTTTCTTTATTGAGAAACTTAAGTCTTGGGTACATCAAAACCAAATCTGGGAGGGGGAAATAATCAGAATCTACAATAGAAAAAAAAAAAAGTTACCACCATCTGGGCCAGAGCAAAACCCAGAGAACATATTCTAGGTGCTTCATAATTGACCTTTGGATACAAAATGGCCTATTGAATTTGCAGCGCATGGTTCTTGATGTGGAGGTCCACAGACAAACCAGGACATCCTCAGACCTCAGCTGAACGCCATGAGGGGTTATTTGGCTTTTGACTCTTTTTTCTTTGTTTAAGAGGTAGCAGCAGCAGCAGCAGCAGCAGCAGCAGCAGCAGTAGCAGCAACATTTATTTTGGTTTTTTGAGACAGGGTTTCTCTGTGTAGCCTTGGCTATTCTGGACTTGCTTTGTAGACCAGGCTGGCCTTGAGCTCACAGCAATCTGCCTGTCTCTGCCTCCCTAGTGCTGGGATTAAAGGAGTGTGTCACCATGCCTGGCTCAGAAAAATAAAATTTAAAAGATGAACTTGAAGTTCCGAATCCTCTGCCTCCACATCCCATCCTGGGATATGTGTCACCATACCTGGCTTTACACAGTGCTAGGAATGAAACCCAGAACTTTCTGCATTCTACCAGCCAAGCAATGTCCTCAGCCTATTAATTTGTATTTTAAAATTAATTTTTAGGCGTCCTGGTTGGTGTTTGTCACCTGGGAAGAGGGACCATCAATTGAAGAACTGTCTCCATCAGATTGGCTGGTGGATGTGTTTACAGGGCCATTTCCTTGATTAATGATTGATGTAAGATGGCCGGGCTCACTGTGTATGGTGGCCATACCTTACAGGTATCTGTATGTCATACTGTGCTGTATCAGAAAGCAAGGTGAGCAAACCATGGAAAAGAATCCCAAGTGATGTTCTATGTGCTCTCTGCTTCAGTTTGTGACTGTGTCTTCTCCTGATGAGAAGGACTAAGTCATCTCCTCTCCCAAATTAGACCTGGTCAGTATTCTAGCAACTGAGAAGTGAACTTGGACAAGAGGATAACATCCAAAGGTTTATTGTGGCAACTCTGTTGGATACAAAGTTGTTTTTGTTTGTTTGTTTGTTTTTTCAAGCTTTGTAGACCAGGCTGGCCTCAAACTCAGAGATCACCTGCCTCTGCCTCCCAAGTGCTGCGATTAAAGACATGCCACCGCCTGGATAGATACCAACCACACATATACATACATGTAGGAAAGCACTCATAATAAATATTATGTGTGTTTTTTTTAGATTTATTATCATATCTACAGTGTTCTGCTTGCATGTACACCTGCACATCCAAAGAGGGCATGAGATCTCATTATAGATGGTTGTGAGTTACCATGTGGTTGCTGGGAATTGAACTCAGGACCTTTGGAAGAGCAGCAGTCAGTGCTCTTAACCTCTGAGCCATCTCTCCAGGCCCCTTGTTTGGTTTTTTTTTCCAGACAAGGTTTCTCTGTGTAGCCTTTACTGTCCTGAACTCGATGTGTAAACCAGGCTGGCCTCAAACTCAGAGACCTGCCTGCCTCCTAAGTCCTGGGGTTAAAGATATGTGCCATCACCGCCCACCCAGCTGAAAAGAAATCCTTTTTTTTTTTTTAGTTTTTTGAGACAGGGATTCTCTGTGTAGCCTTGACTATGCTAGACTCACTTTGTAGACCAGGCTGGCCTTGAACTCACAGCAATCCACTTGCCTCATCCACTTGCCTCTGCCTTCCAAGTGCTGGAATTAAAGGAGTGCACTACCACACCCGGCATAAATCTTTAAAGAAGCAAAATAAATAGGCCTCCTAATATGTGAAAGGAAGAGTGATGTAGCATAGCCAATCTTTGCCAAAATACCAGCTTCTCAGTGCTCATCAAATTCTTTCCATAACTTCACAAACCATGATTCCTTGTGAAATCCTTAGGGAAAATATTACCAAATAGAAAGAGGACTGTTTCTGAAATCTACCCTTGGCCCTTTTGCACAGTTTGCCGTTTGCATCTCATTCTGTAGAGGGAGTGACTCCCTGAGTGAATGTGTACTTTGACATGGACCCATGGAACAATTTTGCAAAGCTGTTAGCCATATGGAAATGGGCAAAGCATCTTGGGGAATCTGAAGTCAAGTGCCCATGGATGCTGACCAGTATGAGCAGACTGGGAATGGTGCTACCTCCTCCCGGATACTTACAGCCTGAGGTCAGTGTGTGCAGACAGGCAGCCGGCCTTCCTCCTCCCAGTTACTTGCAGTCTGAGGTCAGTGTGTGCAGCCGGGCTTCCTCCTTCCAGATGTTTACAGTCTGTTTACAGTCTGAGATCACTGACTACAGAGACCTTCTTCAGAAATTAGCTAACCCCTCCACCTGTGCTGTACCTAGCACACCTTTGCAGAGTTAATCTTGCAGAACCCCACCCTATCATAGCTTTATGTATGTGTGCTTGTGTATTTGCCATTCCTTCATTCCCCCAGAAGACTCCAGTGTGGGTCTTCCGAGCTGGACCAGCACCCTTTATTTCCTCCAGCACACTTTTCCCCACTTCTGACTTTTTGGTGACTACAATGTGTAAGTTATTTTTATGCTGGGCATGGTGCTGCACGTCTTTAATCCCAGCACTCGGGAGGCAGAGGCAGGGGCAGGTGGATCACTGTAAGTTCGAGGCCAGCCTGTTCTACAAAGTGACTCCAGGCAGCCAAGGCTACACAGAGAAACCCTGTCTCGAAACCAAAACCAAAACCAAAACCAAAACCAAACTGTGTTTGTTTCTGTTTCTTTCTCAACACCGCCATCACCCAAATAATTGAGACTCTATTATCTTTGTATCAAGCTTTATGGCACAATAACTGAGCAATTATTTTCTATTCTTAAACCTCTAAGCTAATTTGGCTTCCTCCAGCATGTATCTCAACACTACTTGTCCTTTTTGGCTTTCCTGCTACAGCTCCTCTCCTGGCCCCCTGGCTCTCTCCCTTAACTCATTCTACTTCCTCTTCTACCTCCTCCTCCCCTGGCTGGCAGGAAGTCCAGCCCTTTTCTCTCCCTTGCTCAGCCATCGGCTGTAAGCTGCTTTATTAGCTTATCAGGGGACGATTGGAGAGCAATGTTTACACAATATTGAGGCAGGAGATTTTCAGAAGGAGGATTGCAACCAGATACAGGGGATATGGAAATCAGCATTTGAATAACTTAACATCTTCAACGTTAAAAGAAATGCCCACAGTGATAGGGTACAAACACATTAGCAGAATAGTTATCTCTGCAAACACAAATTACAAACTGCTTCAGCTCCTAGTCCACCAAAAGATGCAGCGCACCACACACTTACAATAGCACACTCCTTCTTTGAAACTGATTCAATTCTGAGAAAATTGGTTCAAATAATGAGCCCCCAATGCCATTCTCCGGAATGACACCCTGTAGGACATATTTTGATAAGAGCTAGAAATTTGTTCTTTTACTGTTGGCAGAGAACTCATTTGCTCAGGAAGCTGAGCACCACAGAATGGCAGCACACACCTTCACCCCAAAGGCAGAGGCAGGTTCTAAGTTCATGGCTAGCTTGTTGTACACCTTGAGTTCCATGGCAACCAGGGATACAGTGTGACTCTGTCACATAAAGCCAGTGATGGTGGCGGCGGGGGTGGCAGCGCACGCCTTTAACCCTGCTACTCTAGAGGCAGAGGTAGGTAGATGCCTGAGTTTGCTGGCCGCCCGGTCTACAGAGCAAGTTCTAGCACAGCAAGGGCTATGCAGAGAAACCCTGTCTCAAAAAACCAAAAAGTAAGTAAATAAGTAAACAAATAAGTAGATGAGGAATTCAGCATCCTGATACAAGGGGATTTATTTTTTCTCACAGTACACATTTCTCAGATTAGAAGTTTCTAAGTTGTACCAACAAAAGTTTTCTGATTTCAAACTCATAAAAAACAAATCAGCACTCAGGAGGCAGAGGCAGGCGGATCGCTGTGAGTTTGAGGCCAGCCTGGTCTACAAAGTGAGGATAGGACAGCCAAGGCTACACAGAGAAACCCTGTCTCAAAAACAAACAAACAAATCAGACAAGAATCACTGAGCTCAATCATCTGAATATTCAGGCATGATGCAGTCTGAATCTTCTTATCACCAGGAATTATTTATTTAGATTTCCACTGGAGCTTAAGCCTATATGCACCAACACATCTTAGACTTTTTGTTTGTTTGTTTGCTTTTCCAAAGACAGGGTTTCTCTGTCTCCTTGAACTCACTCTGTAGACCAGGTTGGCCTCAAACTTAGAGATTGGCCTGCTTCTGCCTCCTGAATGCTGAGATTAAAGGTGTGCCACCACTACCCAGCTGATCTTGAATGCTTTATTTTTAAAAAAGATTTTAATTGCACATGGTTTGGGGGTCCTTTTTTGGTGTGTGTGTGTGTGTGTGTGTGTGTGTGTGTGTGTGTGTGTGTAGGGTGTTGAGTATGTTTGTGTGTGTGTGTGTATGTGAGGAATGTATTAATTTGGATGTGTGTAAGCAGAGACACCAGAGCACTGGATTCCTCTTGAGTTAAGAGTCACTGTGAACTAATAAGTATGCTGAAAACTGAACTCTGATCAAAACCAGTATATAAAGTGCTGAGCCATCCCTTCAACCCTATTTTTTTTTTAAATACAGGGTCTCCTGTAACATATACTGACCTGACTTGAGTAGTGGAGCATGACCTGGAACTCCTGAGCCTCCTAAGGGCTAGAATCACCAACTAGCTCCACCACAATGGGCTTTAAACCCCTTTTCATAAGTATGTGAGACCTGTAGTGAACTCCTAATATTTTTCATTTATATTAGAATGTCTATAGTGTTGGATTTGCTTCATTTTTCTTTTCTTTTTTTAAACTTTATTTATTATGGATACGGTATTCTTCCAGGATGTGTGCCTACACACCAGAAGACAGCACCAGATCTCATTACAGATGAGCCACCATGTGGGTGCTAGGAATTGAACTCAGGACCTTTGGAAGAAGATCTCTCCAGCCCCCTTGTTTCCTTTCTTAAACATTGTATTTTATGTGTACGTATAATGAATATTTTGCCTGGTGGATGTATGTATGCGCACATGTGTATCTGTTGCTATCAGAGGCCACCAGATCCCCTGGAACTGTTAAGGATCAGTTGTGAAGCTGCTGTGTGTTACTTCTCTTGCCTCATTTTGTTTTCTTTATTGAGACAAGGTGTTATGAAGCCCAGGCTGGCCTCAAGGTCAGTATGTAGGTAAGCTTGGCCTCCTGACCCTCATGTCTTCACGTCCAGGGTGCTTGGACTGAGGTACGCCACATCAAGCTTGCTGTTTAGTTTGTTTGTTTGTTTTGTTTTTGTTTTTTTAATAGCACCTCCTCCTTTGGAGGCAATGCTTCTTGGATTTAAGGAATAGAAAAAAGAACCAAACAAAATCAAGCCACCCAGCCAAGGCTACACAGAGAGACCCTGTCTTAAAAAAAAAAAAAAAAAAAAAAAAGAACCAAATAAAACAAAAACTGAGGCATGGGGATACAACTCAGTTGTATAGCATTTTCTAGCAAGCTTAAGGCCCTACCTGAATTTCCTACATCACATATGTACACTAAATTAGCTGTATGTTTGGGGTACATATTTGTAACCACAGCACAGCCTGATCTATAAGGCAATTCTAAGCCAGTCAGGCAAATAAGATCCTATCTCAAAAAACAACACCACACACACACACACACACACACACACACACACACACACACACACACACACGAATTACTATGAAACATTGTGCCTCTTGGCAGGCTGGGCCCATAGATGAACATCTCTATGTCATGGGCCTACACAGCAGTGATGTATACCTGTAATTGATACCATAAGCATAAATCTGAGCAAAAGACATACTATATTACTTCAAACTTAGACATCTGACGTACATAAAATTGTTATAAATCTGAGCAAAGGACATACTATATTACTTCAAACTTAGGACATCTGAGTTACATAAAATTGTTATAAAACATAGATAAAAGTCAACCAAACTCTTGTTTCAATGACAATTAATTTATTGATGGATTGAGGAATACAGTTTTAATGGGACAATAAGGCACAACTGTGGATTAAAACAGTTTGCTATACAGCAAGGGGAGCATAATCTTAGACACTTTAAATATGTAAATCAAGAAGCCTCTGAAGTACTTCTCAAACAGATCAGTATCAGACAGTTCTTCCCTTTTATACTATCCTTATATTACATCATTTGATCAGAAAGTCTGACAGATATTTCAGAAAGAATTTCCCAGTTCACGTAGATTCCATCCATCCATCCTGGCCACGCCCCTGCTCCTCACCTTCTCTACCCTTTTGCAGTGTTTCTGTTTGGGTTTTTAATAGCAATTTCCTTCCTAAGGAATTGCTTACACATCTTGGACAGCCTTCCAAAGCAACTAAGCAAGCAAGCAAGCAAGCAACATCAGAGAAAGCCAGCCAAGTCCAGGATAGACGCAGCCTCAATCAGTGAAATCTAAACCAAGCTGACACTGTCAGAGAAGCTGAGCTGTGTCACTCAAAGACCTATAATATTACCTCAGTTGGTGCCACTAGTGCCAGGTTCCATGCTTCTAGAGGATCTGTGTGGTCTACACAGGAGCTAGGAAGGTCATGTGATTTGGAAGCTCATGAGACAATACATTCAATGCCTGGACTGGGATTATGAACTGACTAGACATCTTCCAGCATTAAAAATTGCCAAGTATAAAATTCCTTCAGAATTTTGTGCAAAATTTTAAGACACTGAAGACAATCTAATTCCTTAGGACTGAGATGAGTCAGGCACTTCCATAACACTAGTCTGTCTGTTGGGAAATAGGAAGAATCTTCCAGTGTACAGCACACTGAGGCATAGCCCATGCTGCAGAGCGTGGGCGCAGCTTTCCAGGGCGCCTAGCCTCATTCAGAGAACTACAAGAAGGCCCCCTACCACACTGTCAGAACAGCCACTTTGGTAGTGACATGACAATGTCCCAAAGAGATGCAAACTGGCAAGCATAAGACTATTTTCTGAATGTCAACACTGTCCTCAGAAAAGAAGCCATGTAAATATGTTGAAAATAAAAAGCGAGAGGTAGAGAGACCTGGGGAAGCCACCTAGGAGACATGGCTCTACAAGCCTCACCATGGCCACCTTTCAAGAATATCTCTACTCATAAGCCCTGAGATAACAGAGCAATACAGAGGGCCTAGGGTCATATGCTTCCAAGAGTAGTACTGGCTGCTGAAAACCCCCTGGATAGGCAATGTCCCAGACACACTTCAGGAGAACGTAGATGTAAACCACCAGACCACTAACTCTCCCGCCACATCAGAAGCAGGCTTCACAGCAGAGCCGGAGTCAAGTAGAGTGCAGGGGATCTCAGTGAGAAGGGGGAGGCTGAAAGACCGAATGGATAGAAGGTTGGTGACAGGGAGGAAGGAGTAAAGGACACAGGACAAAAGGACACAAACATAGGAACATGATGGCGAAGATGATGAAGAGGAGAAGGCAGCATGGATATGGTCCCCATCCAATGGGAGCTTTGCTGGCTGCTTCTTGACATGAGTTCCTGTCTCATTTCCTCAGACAGGATGGACGCATGGCACTCAGCAGCAAAACAAGGGAAGATGTAGTACAAACAAAGACCTGATGGGTGGACACTGGACAGAAATAGACAGAGGGTACCATTCTGTAACGCCCTGTTTATACACCAAAGGCAAGTTGTGTGAGCAGGAGAGACCTCAGGGTGTCATGCAAGAGCAGTAGTATTCGGGGAGGGGACGACAGGATGGGGATGAGGCTGGAGGACAGGAGTTCCAGTTCTTAAATACTAGAAAGCAAGAATAATTTGGTCTCTGTCCTTTAGTGAAGAAATCGGATGCTCATTTTCTGTTCTACATCCACCTTCTCCAAAACCTGGGGTTGAAAAACAAAAACAATGTCTCATTAGGATTATGGCCACTCTGAGCACCTTTCTAAACAATAGGTGTCCTCCTCCTCCTGTGCAATTGGATTTAACTTTAAATCAAAAGGTAGGGGAAGCCTCCTAAGGGCAGAACCCTCCCTGCGGATCCACAGGGAGCTATAGTGGCTGGGAGAGACACTTTCGTCAGTAGCCTAGCCACTCACACGATCCCCAGGCTCCTGTGTGTACGCACAATTTACACCCTTATCTTCACCCCCTCCAAAAGACATGAACACAAGAGCAAAACTAATTGAGAAAAATAAGAGAATCAGCAAGTGAGAGGGGAACGGGGTGAATATGATCAAAATATATACATGTATAAAAATGTTATAATGAAACCCATATATATAATTAATATGTGTCAATAAAAAAGAATTGAAAGCCGGGTGTGGTGGTGCATGCCTGTAAACCCAGCACTCAGAGAGGCAGAGGCTGTGAGTTCAAGTCCAGGATAGCCAAAGCTACAGAGAAACCTTGTCTCAAAAAACGAAACAGGGGGCAGGAGTGTGAATTGAAAGGAAAAAAGACAAAAGGTGATAGGCAGACCTTAACAAATTCTGTAAAAGATATGGCACTATCCCCATCTTGATCAGCCTCCTGGATGGTCCTGTCTGCAATGCTGCCCAGCTGCTCATCAGAGATATTCACACCAACCATCATGCGCAGCACCTACAAGACCAAGAGAAAAAGCCACCTCAGTCCGCATTTCCTTTGATTCCCTCAGGTTCACCAGCTAGAGAACTGAAACCCTTAGCTTATCTAGGCCATTCTAAAAAAGGAAGTGAGCAGAACCTGTCAAAACCACTCTCTTTTGTTTGTTTGTTTGGTTGGTTTTTCGAGACAGGGTCTCTCTGTGTAGCCTTGGCTGTCCTGGACTCGCTTTGTAGACCAGGCTGGCCTCGAACTCACAGCAATCCGCCTGCCTCTGCCTCCCGAGTGCTGGGATTAAAGGCGTGCACCACACCGCCCAGCCAAAGCCACTCTCTTTAAGTGTCTTCTCCATAACCACAATCCATAACACAATGCTGGGGCTGTGCACTACACCACACAGAAGCTGGATAAGTAGGTACAACAAAGCCCAGGGAACCTATGCCTGTGCATCCTGTTGCATCAGGCAGCCCCCTCACCGCTCTAAGTCAGTTTGGTGGTTGTTCTGTAATCCAATACAAAGCAGTAGTCCACGAGAAGGGGCACCACGCCCTGAGTTACACGCTACAGCCCACATCAGTCTCCTTGAAGACTATTTGGGAGGCTGATGTGGGAGGATTACAAATTGAGTCTAGTTTTTATTTTTATTTTTTAAAAAGATTTATTTATTTATTACATATACAGTGCTCTGGCTGCATGTACATCTGCCGGCCAGAAGAGGGCATCAGATCACATTATAGATGGTTGTGAGCCACCATGTGGTTGCTGGGAATTGAACTCAGGACCTCTGGAAGAGCAGCCAGTGCTCTTAACCTTATGTTTGGAATTTTTAAAAAAATTTAAATATATGTGTCTTTTTTCCTTTTTGGGGGGTTTGAGTCATATTTTTCTTATACTGTGGGTCTGTGAATAAAACAACCATCTCTGCTTAAGCATAACCGACACACAATAGACTATACATATTTATCAAATGCTTTAGAAATTACAGTGCCTAGAAAGGCAAACCTTGTTCTCTTCTCCTACTCTGGAAAACTCTTCTCTTCTTGCTAGGCTAAAACTAGTTACCTGGATATGTCAACAGTCCTGAAGCACATCTGTGGCAAAGCCATTCCTGGTCCCACAGTAACTTTCCCATCCCGTATCACACAAGTCTTAGAAATAATAATAATAGAAAATAAACCAACCCTCTATTTCAAAACCATCTTTTTGGTAGCCAGATCTGGACCACAGGCTGAAAATATGCAACTTGGAATGGCTACTTTAAGTCTTTTCAGCCCTCAAAGGCCATAGGTATAACTTTGAGCAAGATAGCATGCTTCTCACTGAAAAAAGCTATTCCCACTTCAAAAGCAAAGGGCAAAGTCAATATCCAGCATGGTGGAGGGGCCCACGAGACTCCCCCCCACCCCCCCACCCCCCCCACCCCCGTTTTGGCTGAGGAGCTTCTGGCACATGGTGTCTGCTAGGGTATGGAGGCATTTTTGGTTGGGTGTCTGGCCACTACTAGTAGATTGCCCATGTTCCAAGGATGGCCCACCGCCCATGTGAACGTAGGCAGCACTAACTAGACTCAGTGGGTATTTTTTCCAAAAAGACATATGTTGGGAAAGGGATATATAGGAGGGGATAAAAAAAGTGGAACGGCAGGGCATATATGGCCAAAATATTGCATCCATGTACGAAATTCTCAAAGACTACATAGTAAATATTGTTTGTTTTTTTAAGCAAGGGAAAAAGGACACTAGCTTCCCCTTTTGGGTTTTCTCATTGAAATGTAGGAACACTAAGTTGGTCTTTACTCTGATCTGGGTAGGCTTCAACTTGTAAGTTTTTTCAAGATACAGAATGAGTTTACTTAGGAGCAAAAAGCACCTTTCCTGTTAAATATATCTTGAAACATAGAACTTGCCCCATGGAAAGTCTTCTATATGCTGGCTACCTGGAGTCTTCCAGACTCAAGGAAAGGGACAGTTTCCTACTGCCCTAAACTTAAAGAAAGAGAGAGAGATGGTGAGCAATGCAAATCAAGCGTTATGTTAGGCATAGCAGGGAGGCATTCACCAGAGCTTCCAATAACTGGGAGTGGGTAACTGGGCAGATGGTGGCCACAGCTGTCCCTGGACTCTGATGCCAAGTCTAAGGAGAGACTAAACAGCAGAGTTTACTTTACTTCAGAGTCCTTGAAATAAATTGCTGCTAACAAGCTGATCTGCCAACAACTGAGCTAACTGACCCAGCCACACTGTGTATTTCCGCTTTGTCACTCAGCACCTCGGTGGAGACCGCCCATCTGTAAAGACTCTGACCTACAGCAATTGTTTCCAGGTATTTCCTCTGCCTTTTATCTGCAACTCTTTCCAAGGCAGGGATTAAATGAATGCTTACTGAAAAGAAAGAACAACTGCTGCCCATAAAAATAAACAGTCAGGATCCAAAATACATGCTGTTCCAAAACTTTCCCACATACCTGTAGCAGCTCATCACGGGAGATCTTGTCATCTTTATCCAAATCATATAGTCTAAAAGCAACTGGTATAAAAACACAAGAAGTCAGTGGGAAATTTGTAGTGCTTTTACTTTTTAAATTTTTTTGCTTGTTTGTTTTTCGAGACAGGGTTTCTCTGTGTAGCCTTGGCTGTCCTGGACTCACTTTGTAGACTAGGCTGCCCTCAACCTCAAATCAATCCGCCTGCCTCTGCCTCCCGAGTGCTGGAATTAAAGGCGTGTGCCTCCATGCCAGGCTTGGAAGGATATTTTTTTAATGATTTATTTTTACTTTATAGATATTGTATATGTTTTGCCTGCGTGTATGTCTGTATGAGGCTGTCAGATCCCCTGGATCTGTTGTTAAAGACAGTTGTGAGCTATCATGTGGGTGCTGAGAATTGAACCTAGGGTCTCTGGAAGAACAACTGCGCTTTTAAGGGCTGAGCCGTCTGACCAGTGCCAGAAAGGATATTTTCAATTCACAATCTGAAACTCCGTATCCAATAATCTTCACTTTTACCCTACTTAAGGAAAAATTTGAAAGAACTTTCACAAAGCCAGAGGGGTCAGGGGAGAGGCAACTTCCACACTGGGAATTTATGCAATGCGGATAGAAGGAAATTTTAGATTAATGATTTTTAAAACCTCTTCCCCCCTCAAAATAGGCCTCCTGTTATATTGCCAAAGATAGCTTTGAACTCCAGTATCCTCGGCTTCAGCCTCTCCAGTAGCAGGGATGCAGGCATACACTTGAGCCCAGAAAAAAGACAGCTTTGGTTTTTTTTTTTTGTTTTTTTTGTTTTTTTTGTTTTTTCGAGACAGGGTTTCTCTGTGTAGCCTTGGCTGTCCTGGACTCACTTTGTAGACCAGATTGGCCTCGAACTCACAGCGATTCGCCTGCTTCTGCCTCCCGAGTGCTGGGATTAAAGGCGTGCGCCACCACGCCCGGCTAGCTTTGTTTTTCAAGACAGGGTCTCTATCCCTGCTGGCATTGTTTTGTTTTGTTTGTTTTAAAGAGATGCTCAATAGGGTATGGTGGTGCACACCTTTAATCCTAATATTTGGGAGGCAGAGAGCAGCCTTGTCTAAATATCAAATTACAGGCCAGCCAAGGCTACATAGTGAGACCATGCCTTAAAAAAGAAAAAAGAAAGAGGGATGTTCATATGCAGACAAAACTGCTTCAGGAAAAGCTGCACTTCCATGTTTAAGAACAGAGGTCCTTGTAGAATATCCCTTCTAGCCCTGGGGTCCATACACAAAAGAATACATGACTGTGGAAAGAAAAATCTTTTTCTCAAAACGTTTGCTGGACAGGTACCTGTGATTCCGAATGTAATACAAATGGGTTATGCTTGTTTCACATGGCATCTGTTGCTGGGTTCTCAGTTTATCATTTGTGCTCCTTATCTATTCAAGGTTATGATTATTCTTTGACAAAATACCACATCCTGTTATTTAATGTATAATAAAAATAAGATCTAAGGAAAACAGCTCAAGCCCACTGTGGTGGCCCGTGTCTTTAACCCCAGGACTCTGGAGGAAGAGGTAAGTAGGTTTCTGTTTTTCCTATCTTTCTTTTCTTTTTGTTCAAGGCAGGATTTCTCTGTATAACAGCCCTGGCTGTCCTGGAACTCGCTCTGTAGACCAGGCTGGCCTAGAACTCACATCAATCTGCCTGCCTCTGCCTCCCGAGTGCTGGGATTATAGGCATGGGCCACTACTGCCTAGCTTGCACACTCGAGTTCTCGCGCTCTCTCTCCCTCCCTCCCTCTTTCTCTTACTCTTTCTTTCTTTCTTTCTTGAGACCGAGTTTCTTTGTGTAGCCTTGGCTGTCTTGGACTTGACTTGAACATCACGCCGGCCTTGAACTCTCAATAATCCACCTGCTTCTGCCTATGGAGTGATGGCATTACAAGCATATACTACCGTGCCCAGCTGTAAGCAAATTTCTGTGAGTTCAAAGCCAGCCTGGTCTATAAAATGAATTCTAGGACAGCCAGAGCTATATAGTGAAACCTTGTCTTAAAAGAAAACAACTACTAGCTCAACATCATTAAGACTACCAAGAGAGTGAATGTTTAGTTTCAAGTTAAAAAAAAAAAGTTTAACCACATGTACTATGATTCCATGCTAAAATTGACTTTCCAATTACTCATTAACTCCTGGTCTTAAGACTGGCAAAAAATATTTACAGTATAGTATCAAATCAGGCATATATATACTAGAAATATGCTAAAATGCTAATCAAAGCTAGATGTTGGGGCACTCAAAGGGCTAAGCGTGTCTCCCAAGTTTGAGACTTGATTGACTACCATGTACAACTCTGTCTATAACAATAATTAAAAATAACTTAAGTTGGGTGTGGGGACACATGCCTTTGATTTCAGAGACAGGAGGATCTCTGTGAGTTCCAGGACACACTGATATATAAAGTTCCAGGACAGCAAGGGCTGTTATATAGAGGAACCCTGTCTTCCCAAACCAAAAAGGAGAGAAATAAAAATATCTTAATAAAAATAAAAATACTAAGCCGGGCAGTGGTGGCGCACGCCTTTAATCCCAACACTTGGGAGGCAGAGGCAGCCGGATCTCTGTGAGTTCGAGACCAGCCTGGTCTACAAAGTGAGTCTAGGACAGCCAAGGCTACACAGAGAAACTCTGTCTCGAAAAGCCAAAAATAAATAAAAATAAAAATAAAAATAAATAAAAATAAAAACACTAACAACCCAGAGACCAAACGCTTTGCATGAAGCAAATGCTTGGTCTTGAAAAAAGAAAATGTGGCTCACTGGTACAGTTTACATAAATACGAGGGGACTCAGGGAACCCTGTTGCCTGTGCTCGGCTGTTCCCAGTGAACGTTCTGCTGTTCCCGGTGAACTTTCTGCTGTTCCCGGTGAACGTTCTGCTGTTCCCAGTGACATGTTCTGTTGTTCCCAGTGAAGGTTCTGCTGTTCCCAGTGAAAGTTCTGCTGTTCCTGGTGAACGTTCTGCTGTTCCTGGTGAACGTTCTGTTCTTCTTTAAGCACCAGAATGTTGAGGTCAAGCCTAACAGTACTTTAGTACTTTTGTTCAAAATCTTCTCTGGCCTAAATAGCAAGATTCACTTTGGTGATTCTCAAACTGCACTATAAATGCCAACAAAACTCCTCCCCCCTCACACCCTTCCCAAGATAATGGACAAAGCCGTCAGCCACAGGCTGAGACTTTAGGAGACACTGTCAAGCACTGCAAACGCAGCATTATGTACTCCAACTTTTTTTTTAAGGTCCTCCTTTTTTTGTTCTAATATTTAAAAATTCCCTGGTATCTTTAAACCATTATGGGCTTCACTTAATCTGTGGTGTCACAAACCTCTGGCAATCCCCACACACCCTTTCAAGGCAGGGTTGGGCTCAACCAATTTCAGTATCAACCTGTGTTGAAAGAATAGTAGAAATTCAACTTCAACTTCCTGGAAAAGTGTTGTAAGGGATTGGGCAATAGTCCATGAACCAACAAGGGCAGAGGGAATCTAGCATCTAAAGAGGCAAGAGGCACAGAAAATTGTCAGTCTGTTACTGGTACTTCAGCCAAACCCACAACCTACCACATTCTAGCACAGACAGAACACCAAACTATCTCTCACAGGCAGGGCCTGGGGTCTTGGTTACTCTGGTATCTCCTACACTGTCTAGCACTCAGAAGATAACCAGCTACAGTAGCAGGTAACACTTACTTAATGCCCAGTATACACAAGGTACTATTTGAAGCATTTGAAGAATCTCTTAGTGGGGACTGCAGATCTGACTCAGTAGAAAGAGTGCTTGCTGGCCAGGCATGGTGGCGCACGCCTTTAATCCCAGCACTCGGGAGGCAGAGGCAGGCAGATCACTGTGAGTTCAAGGCCAGCCTGGTCTACAAAGCAAGTCTAGGACAGCCAACCCCCCACAGAGAAACCCTGTCTCAAAAAACAAAACAAAACAAAAAAGAAGGAGGAGGAGGAGAAAGAAAGAAAGAAAGGAAGAAAGAAAGGAAGAAAGAAAGAAAGAGTGCTTGTTTAGCATGCATTACACCTTGGGTTCTGTCCCAAGCCCCTCAAAAATAAGGTGTGGTCCATGCCAGTACTCTCAACACCTAGAAAGCAGAGAAAGTAGTAGCAGAATAGACAGCCAGGGCTTGTTACACCAAGAAACCCTGTCTCAAAAAACCAACCAAACAAATCTCCCAAATCCCTTAATATTTCATTTAACACAGAGAAAGCTACACCCCAAAGAACTCAAGTTAGCTTGACCAAAGTTTCATAAGCAAACATGGTATAACAGGAATCGCAACTCAGCTCCATGATCTGCCCACTTAACACTCTGCTTCTGTAAGTGGTGAAAGAATAAATGAGCTGGTGGCAGCCATGCCTTTGATCCTGGCACGGGAGAGGGCAGAGGCAGGCAGATCTCTGGGTACAGAATGGCTTTCAAGATAGCCAAGGCTGCACAGAGAAATGCTGTCCAAAAAAAAAAAAACAACCCTAAAAAACCAAAAAACCAAAAAAACAAAAAGAAAAGAACGAAAGAAAGGAAGAGTAAATGATGGTGGGGGGAGGAAAGACATGAAGCCACACAACTGACGCGCCTTACAGTGCAGTTTGTTGCTTCGGCTGTTGAGTGGTTCAGGTCCGTTCACATCTTTGCTCTTTTCATTGTCCTCAATGGGTCGGAAATGAGCCAAAGTTCTCATGAATCCTCGGAAGTTTACCTGGTCCTCTCTGATTAGGAAATATAATAGAACACCACGTTAGTCAGGGTGGGGTCTTCTGCTTGTATGTGTTGTCTTTTGAAATGTTTCGGGATAAACTCAAGGTCTTCCACTAGCTAGGTAAGCACTCTGCCATTAAACCATCCTGACTCATGGTGATTGTTTCCTATGGTCTCAAGAAATGGCCAGCACTTTGAGCCTGAGTACCTGAAAGTCCATTTAACAAGCTTTTTTTCTATATGCATGCTCAACACGTTAAAGCTTAACACAGTGTCTCTATCTAAAAAGCCTCACCATAGCTGTGTGAGGTGTATATTATTCTCAGTTATTACATGATTAACCGGGCTGAGAGAAGGGAAGCACATGACTGTGGTCAGGGTTATCAACTGAGTTCACTTACATATCTTTCCAGTAACTGGATTTAAAGTAGGCCGCAGCACACACGAAAGCCAGTACTTCCACTCTCTCTGCTTTGAACTCGGGACAATCGACATGTTAGTCTTCCAACCCACAAGGGGTATGCCAAGGGATACTTTACATTTGAAGAACGTTCTAGAAAACCTTGCCTGTTTGTTGCTCTGACTCTGTAGCCAGCCTGGCTTTGAACGCTTCTTGAGTGCTAGAAGCCACCAGGCCCAGTAACTCTGCTGTGCTTTCCTCTCTCTTCTGCACAGTGCTGGGGGTCAAGCACAGGCCTGCACCTATGCTTAGCCTAGGCAAGCATGTTACCACTGAGCTGCAGAGATCCAGCCCTATGGTTTTAATTTTTATTTTCATTTTATAGTATGGGTGTTTTGCCTGCACTTATGTCTGTGCACCACTTGCATGCCTGCTGGCTTTGGAGGTCAGAAGAGGGCATTTGATTCCCTGGAACAGGAGCTACAGTCAATTGTAAGCTTCCATGTGGGTCCTGGGAATCAAACCTGCGTCCTCTAGAAGAGCAGCATTGTTTTTACCTGATGTCTCTCTGGCTCCAGCTCTATACTTTTCTTTCTGTTTTGTTGAGAAAGGATCTCACCTATGTGATTCTGGTTGGCCTGAAACTTACTGGATATACCAGGATGGCCTTAACTCTTGACAATCCTCCTTCCTCTCTCTGCCTCCCAAGTGCTGAAATTACAGGTATACCCCACCACTGCCCGGCTTTAAAAAAAAAAAAAAGTCTTAAGCATTTCTGCAATAAAGAAAAGCACTGCAGCAAGGCACAGCAATGCACCTGTTCTACCAGCACCAAGGAGGCGGAAACAGGATTGCTTTGAGTAGAAGTCCAGTTTCGGCCACATAAAAGTACTAGACCAGCTGGGCAGTGATGGTGCACACTTTAAATTCTAATCCCAGGACTCAGAAAGCAGAAACAGGCAGATCTCTGAGTTCAAGGCCAGCCTGGTCTACAAGTAACTCCCAGGATAGGCAAGGATACAGAGAAATCCTGTCTTGAAAACAAACAAATAAACAAACAAACAGAGTACTAGGCCAGCTAAGGATACAAGCAATATTTTCTCTCAAAAACAACAACAACAACAACAAATAAAAACCAAAAAACAGTAACAACAGCAACAAAAAAGGACTAGGGATGTAGCTCAGTTGGTAGTGCATTTGTTTAACACGTGTGAGACTCTGTGCGTAATCCCCACATGAAGTAAGTGCAGCTGTTTATGCCTATAATCCCAGGACTCGAGACGGAGGCAGGAGGAGCAGAGTGTCAGGGTAGCTGATGCTAGGAATCTTCAGCAAGTAAAGGCATTTGCTGCCAAGCCTGATAACTGAGTTGAATCCCCAGAACCCACATGGTGGAAAGAAAGGACTGACTCCTGCAAGTTGTTTTCTGATCCATGCGTGCATGGTGGCATGCTCATGACACACGCATGCATGCGCACACACTGAAAATGTAATAAAAAATAAAACAGCAACTAAAAGGAAATAATTCTAAAATGGAACAAATTTTTTAATAGTTAAAGGGTGACCCATGTGACTTGTTTACTTAAAACAATCATATCAGTACTGTGGCCTTTTTCCCAGAGTTACCTTAAAAATACCACTGGGCAGAGTGGCACATGCCTTTCATCTTAGCACTTGAGGACAGAGGCAGGTAGATCTCTATAAATTCAAGGCTATCCTATTCTACACAGTCCCAGGCCAGCCACAGTATCACAAAACAATATCCCAGTCTTATCTACATAATCCCTATACTTAGGAGACATCAGGGATTCTGAATTTGATCTCATTTTGCACTACAAAGGGACCAAGTCTAAAAAAATAAGAGTTAAAAACCAAAAAAACTTCTGTCTCTTTGTGTAGATGTGACAGGTAGTATCTCTCAATTGTTAGGTAGATAATTCAGTTCAGAGATCTACTAATGGGAGAGACCAAGGAAAAGCAAGCTCAAAAGGGTGACCTTTCATGCAGCTACACTCCTCCTGGAGTATGATCGGATCTGCACCAAATGTCAGCTCTGAGGAACCCAGCAATACCCAGGAAGACTTGAGTCATATACCAGGGCAAAAAATTAATGTGATTAGCATAATGCCTGTGTAACAGAGGATGATGCTGAGGACACTTGATGTTATACTATCAAATTTCAATCTGAAGAAAACAAATGAAAAACTCTCCTTCTTTAAGACAGAGGAAAAAGAAAGCCTTGGAGCCATGTGCACAGGCTGCCACAAGCCCAGGCCTGCAGGCCAAGCCCAGCCATGCAAACTGCTTCAGTCTTAGTGCAGACTGGAGAACATGCGGGAAATAACTAGAGTCAGGAAACACAGACTTTCAAAACAGACTTCCAGGGCTGGTGAGACAGCCCAGTGAGAAAGGGCTATTGCCAAGCCCGCTGAACTGAGTTTGTTCCCCAGAACACAGCTGGTGCAGAGGAGAACTGACTGCTGCAAGTTGTCCTCAAATTTCACATACAAAAACTAAATAATGATTTGAGGAGGAAGAAAAGGAGGAAGAGGAGGAAGGGGGGAGGAGGAGGACGAGAAAGATTTCCACAAGCTGTTTCTCCAAGTAATTGGTAGTGACTAAGGAGCTCTGAAAAAGAAGTTGACAAAATGACTGTAGTGAATTCACTTTGTACTGCAAAGGGTCTGTGTATAAAGCTCATCTGTGAGAGTTGTCTGGGCAGGGTGAATGCTCTGCAGGCTCTAAAAGCACATCTGACAGAAGGTTCAGGAGGCAAAAAAAGGCAAAAGTGAAGGAGACTAGAAGATTGCTCAGGTTCAACAGGACTCTGAATTGAGTTGTCTTCATCAGACTAGATTCCCGCCACACTTTCTGATCTAACTGGCCCTACCTTTGTTTTTCTTCCTAATAATTTATTTTTTAAATGTACATTGGTATTTTGACTGCATATATACACATATAGTGCATGTGAGAGTGTAAGGTCCCCTGGAACAGGAATTACAGACAGTTGTGACCTTTCATGTGGGTGCTGGGAATTGAACCTGGGTCCTCTGGAAGAGCAGCCAGTGCTCTTAACTGGCTGAGCTATCTCTCTAGCCTCCAAGTTTTGGGTTTTTTGTTTTTGTTTTTGTTTTAAGTTTTTTGAGACAGGGTTTTTCTGCATAGCTCTAGCTGTCCTGGACTCACTTTGTAGACCAGGCTGGCCTTGAACTCATGGTGATCCACCTGCCTCTGCCTCCTGAGTACTGGGATTAAAGGCATGTGCCACCATGCCCAGCTCCAAGTTTGCTTTTCAATTAAAACAACAACAACAACAAAAAACAAAACAAAACAAAACCTTTTATGTGTATGAGTGTGTGAGCTGCTTACAGGTATGATTGTGGACCATGTGTCTGCTGGCTAGTTTTATTATCAGCTTGACATAAGCTAGAAAGTCATTTGGGAAGAAAAAACCCCAAATGACCTGTAATGCATGCTTTTGGTTTTTTGTTTTTCTTGGTTTTTCAAGCCAAGGTTTCTCTGTGTAGCTCTAGCTGTCTTAGAGTTCACTCTGTAGACCACGCTGATCTCAAACTCAGAGATCCACCTGCCTCTGCCTCCTGAGTGCTGCATTAAAGGTGTGCAACCCTGTCCCCAGGCGCCTTCCGGTATTTTCTTAAATTAGTGATTGATGTGAGAGGGCCCAACAAATTATGGGTGGTGCTACCACTGGGCCCAAGGTCCTGGATACAATTAGAAAGCAGGCTGAGCAAGCTAGTAAGAAGCATTCCTCCAGGTTTCCTGTCTTCAGGTTCCATCCTTGAGTTCCTAGCTCCTTTAGTGATGACGGGCTGTGATTTAGAACTGCCAGCTGTAATCAACTTTTCCTCCCTAAGTTGCTTTTGGTCATGGTGTCTATCACAGCGACAGAGACAGGAATAAAGACAGTCACCATTATCTTAACAACAAATGCCTTTGCTCTCAATTCAGAAGTTTAAAGTTTCCTATCCAAGCATTTTATCTGGTAATGCTAGCATTTACCATCATCATTGCCATCGTCATCATCACCATCACCACTGTTGCCTGCTTTTGTTTTTGAGATAAGGTCTTGCTTTGCAGCCCAGGCCATCTTCAAATTGGAAATAATCCTACTGCCTCGGCCTCCCAAATGCTGAGATTATAAGCACATTCTACCATCCAGTTCTGCAAGTGATTAATGTTAAATTTTAGAAAGGTTAATTTCTCCTCCTCCTCCTCCTTCTTCTTCTTCAAGACAGGGTTTCTCTGTGTAGCATTGGCTGTCCTGGTATCCCTTTGTAGACCAGGCTGGCCTTGAACTCACAGAGATCCACCTGCCTCTGCCTCCTGAGTGCTGGGATTAAAGGCATGTGCCACCACACCTGGCTGAAAGGTTAACTTTTTATTGTTATTTTTTAAGTTATTCATTTTATTTGAGCAAAGGCACACAAACCCTGTCATTATCGTGAGTGAGGCTGCGATGACCTCCTGATCCAGTGGAACTGAACCGGAGAACAGCAACACGCACTCCAGGACACCAGGAGGCGAAGGCTAACTTCTAAACAAATACATTCTGAAGCATTTGGAGGTAAAGGGCCATGCAATTTACCCTCAGTTAATCAATATGATTATGTGAACATACATATTTATGTAATATATGTGAAAAAATAATATGTGTGCATATATATATATATGTGTGTGTGTGTGTGTGTGTGTACTTTATGTGTGTGCACATATAATCTCATACACAAGAGAGGAGTGGAAGTCAGGCAGTGGCAGTGCAGGCCTTTAATCCTAGCACTCAGAGACAGAGGCAGGCAGATCTCTGTGAATTCGAAGCTAGCCTGATCTACACTGCTAGTTCCAGGACAGCCAGAGCTACACAGAGAAACCCTGTCTCAAAAAAGAAAGAAAGAAAAAAGGAAGGGGGGGGAGAAGTAGGGGAAGTGTGTATGAATAATGGGGTAAGGGAGAGGGAAAACAGAAATAGCTTGGAGGGGAGGAGGTACTGATGGGGGGATAAGTGACCACAAATGCACACAGTCCAGCACTTTAACAGCCAACAATGTTTTGTGTGCTGGACTTCCATTTTTAATATAAAGATTTGTAACAGGAGACTACAGAGATGGCTCAGTGGTTAAGAGCACTAGTGTTTTTGCAGAGAGCCTGGGTTTGATTTCCAGCACCTACATGGCAACTCACAAACCATCGACAACTCCCATTCCAGCAGCTCTAATAGTCTCTGATGGCACCATATAGGTGCACATAGACACAAAAATAAATAGAAGAAAAAAATCAAGGTAGCTCTACAAAGCAGGTCCAGGCCAGCCAGGGCTCTGCTACACAGAGAAATCCTGTCTCAAAAAATCAAAACAAGCCTGATATGGTAGTGCTCACCTTTAGTCCCAGCACTTGAGAGGCAGAGACAGGCAGAGTTCAAGGCCAGCCTGGTCTACAAAGTGAGTCCAGGACAGCCAAGGCTACACAGAGAAACCCTGTCTTGAAAAAACAAAACGAAAAAAGAAAAAAGAAAAGAAACTTAGGGATGCCTAATTTAATTCTGGGCAACCATGACAACTATCATACTATTGTACATTATTATTATTATTACTACTACTACTACTACTACTATTACTATTATTATTATTATTATTACCCTATACTAGCAATTAATATAGACTAGACAACAAAGGAAGAAATCAAAACCAAAGGCCGTCCAACGACTGCCCCGACTCACCCCTCTGAGAAGAAGGCATTGATGATCCGGTCCCCGAGTGGGTTGATGGCAAGTTCTGGAATCCTCTGAAAATCTTCCCGGCTGCCAAGAGAATGAGCAGGAGCTAGGCAGCACCGGCCTTTGGAACGAACTCTTTGAAAGCCAACAGAGAACATCCCAGCAAGAATCCTGCCTCCTGGAATTGCTTCTGTGGCACAGTATACAAGTAACAAGACAAAACCTGCCAAGTGTTTTTTGTACCAACTCAGCTGTGAATGAAACAAGGTTGAATTTTGCTATGTCCCAGTAATCCCAGCAAACAGGTTATGTCAATAAGCCAAACAATGAGCAAATACTATGCTGTTCCTTAGTAAATGATTGCTTGAACATTACCATTTTGTAGTTATTAAGTTTGGCACCGTGAACAGTAAATACACACAATCGACTACCGAAGAACTTGACTGCAGGAGCTTACTTTAGAAGAGCTAAGACACATATGAAGTGCAAGAAATTCTTAAGAGATGTTTCTGCTCAAGGAAAGAATTAAAAAAAAAAAATATATATATATATATATAGAAAATGGCACATGTGGTGGCGCATGCCTGTAATCCCAGCACTTGGGAGGCAGAGGCAGGTGGATCTCTGTGAGTTCGAGGCCAGCCTAGTCTACAGAGAGAGTCCAGGACAGCCAAGGCTACACAGAGAAACCCTGTCTTGAAAAACCAAAAACCAAAAATAAATAAATAAATAAATAAAAAAGAAGAAAGAGAGGCAAGAACGATAGGGCACAGTGGCCAGACTGACCTATAGTCAGTTCTAGCATACTTTGGACTCCAGAGTGAGAGCTCCTCATAGTTTTCAAAAAAAAAAAACAAAAAACAAAACAAAACAAAACAAAAAACAGGGAATAAGAAAAGACAGAAAAAGGAAAGGAAAAAACCCTTCCAGTGACAGGACGTGGAGCAGACTTAACCTTGGACATGTTAAGAGCAGGCAGCGTCACACAACGTGGAGACTGTGATACCATTCATTGCATATACATCCCTGCTGCTCCCACTTGATACAGTATCGCTCTTTTTACATGCCATGCTTTATCTGTGCCCTTGTAGAGCTGAGGAAATTGACCTAGACAAGTACTTGCCCTTGCCACAACTAAAAGGCAGAAATGTTTAAATAAGACTTTAAGTCAAAATATGTTTTTTGTTAAAAAAAAAAAAAAGTCTCTCCAGTAACATCCTATTATTTCATGGCAGCCCAGGCTGGCCTTGAGCGAGTACGGGCTGTAGTACAGGCCAGCCTGGGATACATGTTTTCCAGCCCCTGAGCACTGAGATGACAGGCATGTGCTACCATACCCAGCCCATATTAAAATTTTTGAACATTGCTGTTTCACAAACTGCTCAGTATTTCTCTAAAATCTCTTTGATATCTATGCGAGGAATACAACACTGCCCATGATTTACTCTGCAAAGTATCAGAGCCACGGAGGATGGAGGAGCTAAGGCTTCTATCAGTGGTGGAACACACATTCAGCAGATGAAGGCCCAAGGTTCGATCCCCAGCACAGCCCCAGGCAAAAAGTAAAAGACTGCAACAGACCTAAGGAGACGGAAGAACTGTTGAACCAGAGCTGGGAGGCAGCCCAGTGGGTAGAGAGCTCGCAGAGCCAATCCCAGCACCGCGTACACTGGGCAGAACGGAACATGCCTGAAGCTATGACAAAGGGAGTATAGAGGCAGGAGGACCTGCAGTTCCTGGGCATCCTTGTTATGTAAGAAGCTTAAGGGCAGCCGAAGACACAGGAGACCTGTCTCAAAGGAACAAAAGAAAGCAGGGTGTGGTGGTGTACACCTTTAATCCCAGCACTAGAAAGACAGAGACTGTCGGATCTCTGTGAGTTCAAGGCCAGTCTGGTCTACAAAGCAAGTCCAGGACAGCCAGGGCTACACTGAGAAACCCTGACTGGAAAAACAAAATAGATGAACAACAACAACAAATAAAAACAAAACCAAAAATACAAAATACAAAATAAGAAAAGCCAAGGGCTGGTAACACAGCTCTGTGAGTAAAGTGTGTGGCTCCCAAGCCTAAGAGCCTGAGTTCAGATCCCTAGCACTCATGTAAAAAAAGCCAGAGACAGCAGCTTCCATCTGTAACGCCAGCACTGGAAAGGTGGACATGTAGATCCCTGAGCTCGTTGGCTAATCAGCTTAGCAGAATTGATGTGTTCTAAATTCATCCAGACCTTGTACCAAATAGTAAGATTGGCTGGGCCAGGTAGCTCACACCTTAATCTCAGCACTAAGGATAGATGCAGAAGCAGAGGTAGGCATATTTCTGAGTTTGAGGCCAGCCAAAGGTAAGTAGTGAGAATCCTGTAAAAATTGTAGACTATGACCTATGAATTCTACACCCATATATACACAAGGGTATATAAATTCATGCACATACAAAGGTACATACATAATCAGGTGTGGAGGCACATGCCTTTAATCCCAGTACTCGGGAGGCAGAGGCAGGAGGATTGCTGTGAGTTCAAGGCCAGCCTGGTCTACCAAGTGAGTCCAGGACAGCCAGGGCTACATAGAGAAACTCTGTCTCAAAAAACACCAATCAAACCAAACCAAACCAAAGCAACGCACAAACAAATAAAGCCCAAAGATAAACACACAGAGTGAGGGTAGGGGAAGCAGTAACAACAAAGCATGAAAAAGATAAGTCATCAGATACAGCATTTGCCACTAAGACTAGGTAGATCTCCTATACCCACAGGGCAGCACAGAGATTCAACTCTTTCTAGGTTCATTTGCTTTACTTTAATGTTTCTAAGTCTTTTACCTATGTGTATGTATATGATGTATATGTACCACCTACATGCCTGGTACCCGTGGAAGTCAGAAGAGGGCATTAGATCCCCTGAAACTGGAGTTACGGGTGGTTATGAGCCACCAAGTAGATGCTAGGAACTGAACCATTTCCTCTAAAAGAGCAACAAGTGTTCTTAACTGCTGAGTCATCTATCCAGCCCCACAGAGCCAACTCTTTCAAGCTGTCTTCTGACCTCCGAACATGCACACACAAATAAACAGATGTAAAAACAAACAAAAAAAGATGAATATATAAACTCTACATATGATTTTAGACTACAAAATTGCTGTAGAGGATACTGTTATGAGATAGTACTGCATCAAAATACTAAAAATTTTAAAGTATTTTGTATTATGGGTATTTCACCTCCATGTATGCCTGTGTACCCTGTGTGTGCCTAGTGCCTGAGGAGCCAGAAGACAGCAGATCCCTTGGAACTGAAGTTAATAGACGGTTATGAGTTGCCTTGTGGATGCTGGGAATGGAGTCTAGGTTCTCTTGAAGTGTAGTCAGTGCTCTTAATTACCACACCATTTCTCCAACCACACACTCCCTCTTTCGTGTGTGTGTGTG
This sequence comes from Acomys minous, assembly GCF_964271855.1. NCBI lineage: Eukaryota > Metazoa > Chordata > Mammalia > Rodentia > Muridae > Acomys > Acomys minous. The sequence goes on from NC_140485.1 coordinate 29,303,836, forward strand.
TGTGTGTGTGTGTGTGTGTGTGTGTGTGTGTGTGTGTGTGTGTAGGTCTCTCTATGTAGCCCTAGCTGTCCTGAAACTCACTTTTTTGACTAGGCTGCCTCTGCTTCCTAAGCAGATTAAAACATGAGCCACCACACCCCAAAATAAATACTCTTAACTTCTGAGCCATCTCTCTTACTCCTCCTCTGTCTTGAGTCTCGTATGACTCAGGCTGCCCTCAGTCAGACTCACTACCTCGCTAAGCTGAACTCTGGATTCTCCTGCCTCTTACCTCCTAAGATGCTCAGACTACAGGCATGCTACACTACAGCAGGCAAGCTGCTGTTCTTCTGACACAAAGGGCCATGCCTTGGGTGGTCTAAATTCTAATCTTCCTGCCTCATCCTCCTGAATGATGGGATTATAATTGATACTGAGTATGGATCAAATAATGCTTTAAAAAAAAATAGCCGGGCGGTGTTGGCACACACCTTTAATCCCAGCACTCAGGAGACAGAGGCAGGTAGATCTCTGTGAGTTCAAGGCCAGTCTGTGAGTTCAGGACAGCCAAGGCTACCCAGAGAAACCCTGTGGGGGCAGAGTGGGGTGTGTGTGGGGGAACAGGGATGGGACAGACAGAGGGACAGTATTCCATCTATTGTTACATCCATGTCTGTTTGTGGATAGAGTGTGGAACTCAGGTTGATGATAAGGGCAGGCACTTTACCTGCTGAGACATTTCACTGGCCTAAAATACAAGTATTTTAAAAAGACAGAATAACATGTAGCCCAGGCCATCCTCAAATGCTTGATCTTCATGGCTCTACCTAATGTGTGCTGTTGCCACCATGCCCCATTATTATTATTATTTTTTAATGTGCATTGGTATGTATGGCTATGTGAGGGTGCCAGATCCCCTGGAACTGGAGTTACAATCTGCCCCATTGTTGTTGTAGGAAATATACTCCCGGGTACATGGCAAAAGTTATAAGCAGGGCGTGGTAGCACATGCCTTTAATCCCAGCAGTTGGGAGGCAGAGGCAGGTGGATCTCTGTGAGTTGGAGGCCAGCCTGGTCTACAAAGTGAGTCCAGGACAGCCAAGGCTACACAGAGAAACCCTGTCTCGGGAGAAAAAAGTTAGTATGGGGGGAGGCTGAGCTGCACAGATGGCTTAGCAGCTAAGAACAGTCACTGCTCTTGCACAGTGAGCTCATTTCCCAGCACCAACATGGCAGCTCACAACTGGCTCAGGAGGTAAAGTCCTTACTACCTAGATTTATGATGCCAGTTCAATATTCGGAACCCACATGGTAGAGAAATGGAGCTGAATCCCACAAGTTATCTTATGACTCCTTTCCATGCTCCCCAACACCTATTACCCACACACACAATAAAATAAATGTAGGGATGGAGAGATGGCTCATAGGTTAAGAGGACTGTCTGTTCCTCCAAAGCCCTGAGTTCAATTCCCAGCAACCATACGGTGGCTCACAGCCATCTGTAATGAGATCTAGTGTCCTCTGCTGGCACTGAGGCATATATGCAGGTAGAACATTGTATACATAATAAATAAATCTTTTTTAAAAAGGAAAAAAAAACCCAGAAACTTGAATGTATTTAATTCCTGCCTCTAAGAAGCATATTAACAGAACACAACACGCGCATTCTTCTTCTCTCCATGCTAATGAGGACAGCTTGTGAGACATTGCTACTGCACTCACGAGTCTTCACACTCTTCCTGTCATGGTTTAATCTGTAGACGGTTGATGAATGAGTTGACTCTTCTCCCCATCTCGTAAAAGGTAAACACTGACCTAGTGGACTGAGTGCAGAGGCCGGGAACAGGATCTCTGGATTTAATCTATTTTGATCATTTAGGAAACCCATCTCTGTTACCAAGGAATGAACAAAAATAGCCATTCATAACCAAGGGCAGGAGAGACAGCTCAGTAAATGAGGGCACTAACTGCTCTTCCAAAGGACCCAGGATCATTTCCCAGCAGCCACATGGCAGCTCACACCTGTTGGTAACTCCAGTCCCAGGGCATCTGATACCTCTCACACAGATACACTTGTAAACAAAACACCAGTGAATATATACACACAACAAACAATCCCCACTTTTACATGATAATGAAGCTTACTTGAATTCTGTGGCTACATATTTCAGTTCAACAACCTAACAGCCTTAACTTTAGCTAAGAAGCACATACCCCTACTCACCAGGCCTGTTATCAAGCATTGGGTGTACAATCTAGCCAGAATCAGTTTAGACTCACTAATAGGACCTAAATGTGAACTTCCAATGTCATAGGATCTAAGTCCTGTCTTTCAATACCAGATTTAAAAAAAATATGCAACGCTCACGAATTTGTGTGTTATTCTTGCACAGGGGCCATGCTAATCTCCTCTGTACCATTTCAATTTTAGTGTATGTGCTGCCAAAGTGAGCACTCAATACCATTATTAAAAAAATTTTAAAGCTAGGGCCTCACTATGTGACCCCATAACTGTCTCAACCTCCCAAGCTGAAATTATAGATGTTCAACACCAAGCCTGGCTCATCTCTAATCTTAATACACAGGTGACCACAGAGGTGTGGACGGTATTGGACCCTCTGCAGCTGTAGATACAGGCAGTTGTACGCAGCCTGATGTGAGTATGGGAACAGAACTCAGGTCCTCTGCTAAAGCAGTATGTACTCTTAACTACGGAGCCATCTCTCCAGTCCTAGCGTAGCCTATTTCTCAATCATGAGGCTACTGAAAGGTAGCTGGCTGCATCTTAGTAACATTTCCCAATCATGATCATCAAAAATGCCTCCAGACAAATTTTCCCTGGGTGGTAAATCAGCCTTCAGATGAGGATCAATAATCTAGACTAAAGTACTAAAACACTAAACCTAGTCAGTGATGTACCCTAAAGTTATGGCTGGGACATGAGAGACAGCAGAGTAACTTAAGCCATTTATGGGTCAGCTTTTAAAAAAACCATTGAGAGACAAAGGGCCAAGCTTGAGAAGAGAATAAGAATCTTGGGGAAAACAAGCCACCTAAACTTAGAGGGAATTGGAATAAAGCAGCTAAAGCCTAGCCACGAATTAGCATCACTGTTCTGCTTATTGAATTCCTTGGTGGACCAATGATGCGTAGGCACCATGGCCAAAACAGTCCTTGTTCTCCAAATGGAAGACATCTAGTATGCCTACCCTTGGAATAAAGACAGCTGCTGGGGAGCTTCTGGCCTGGGAGGGAAGGAAGGAAAGGAAGTGCTCACCTGAGAGTCCCATTCTCCCCTTTGTCCAGGCTGGTGAACCGGCTGTACAGGCGTGTGATCTGACTGTGGGAAACTAAAGAGCACAAAATTAGTCCCAACTGAGGAAGCAGGCATACATTCACACTAAACCCCCAGGTTACCACCTGCTTCAGTGTAGGGAAGGTGGGGAGCTGTACAATTCTTTCTGCAATGTCAAAACAGCTAGTTGTAAAAAAAACCTGAAGAGTAGGAGCTGGAAAAGAAACTAAATCAAAAGCAATGAAAATTGGCTCTTAAAATGAAGTATAAGCCCAGCATGGTGGAGCACGCCTATAATCCCAGCACTCAAGAGAGGCAGACGCAGGCAGATTTCTGTGAGTTTGAGGCCAGCCTGGTCTACAAAGCTAGTCCAGGACAGCCAAGGCTACACAGAGAAACCCTGTTTCGAAAAACAAACTAAAAACAAACAAACAAACAAAAAAGCCAAACCAGCCAGGTATGGTGACACACACCATTAATCCCAGGACTTGAAAAGTAGAGGCAGGTGGATTAATGTGAGTTTGAGGCCAGCCTGATCTACAGTGTGAGTCCAGGACAGCCAGGGCTACACAGAGAAACCCTGTCTTGAAACACCCTCCCCTCCAAAAAAAGCCAAACTAACTCAAACCTATTAATTTGACTCTTCAGACTGGAATTTCTAAGCAACTTAACACCAAACTAAATACTAATACATCATAGAGTGTCACACAATTCTGTTTTTAATGTCCAGTCACTTTCTGTACCAACTATCAGCAATCACCTATTCTTCAGGACTTTGTCAGGTGACAGACCACCACAATGTAGAATCAACTTATTTGACGTAACCAAGTGGCCAGCCATACTGTGACCAGATGACACCCACAAGAGAAGCTAATGGCTCTACACTCTGGATGCCCTCCGTGAACTTCAGCAGAAGCTGACAGCTAAAAGCAGTTTATAACTACAGGCCAAAATACAAGCCTGAAAGTGCAAAAGGCCTATCTGGGAAACAGTTTAGTCCCCTTGCAGAATGACCACAGCCATTAGCCCTAAGCCGGTAACAAGTCCAGAGCTTATCTCGGCGGCACCTGGGTGGCATTAGGGGTTACGGGAAGTGTGGTTTGGGTGGCTGTCCTCCCCACGCTCAAGCAACAGAACTGGACTTGCTGTATGAGGAACAATGAAACAAAGTAAACAGGGCAGGAGGTGAAACAGGAAGTGAGTGGTGGGGCAGAGAGTGCACACGAGGGCAGCTGTGATCCCTTTGGCATGAGCTTCATCCTTGAAGTGGAGCTCTAGTAACTGAGGTACGCAGAGGACAGAGAAGGAGGCACAACTGCTCCCACCCAGGCAGAACAAGCAGGTCCTGCTGCTGAAGGGCACACGCAGGGCGCTCTGCGGCCGGCCAGGCAGGACTGAGCAGCTCTCTGTAGGGCCAGGACAGATGCTGATTCCACTCATGGCACCCAGGGGGTGAGTTGATGGAAGGAGAACGCTTGGCAAAGCGCCTGACTGGGAAAGCACTCCAAGTTAACTATTATCACCACCTCATCATCCCTAAGTGGCCCGAGGGGACAGGTTATACCACTAAGCTCTCTCCAACTTCTTGACCAGGCAGTCAGAACCACTTTCTTTAGGAATCTGACCAGTTTATCCCTGCCTAGCACCTGGCATAAAAAGCTGCTCTTGTAATAAAATTCCTTAGTTGAGCAAAATTAAGTCAGGTGGAGAATAACTATGTTTCCCCAAAAGTTTTGGAATCTGTGTTTACTATCAACATCACTTCTTCAACACACCATCTGCTATCACTCATTGTGTACTTTAGATCCAATAGCTTAATTTTCTCTTTTTAATTGTTAAAAATAATTTATTTATATACTGGTATTTTGACTGCATATAGTATGTTTCAGAGTGTTAGAATGGACCAGGAGTTACAGACAGCTGGGAGCTGCCACTGAACTCAGGTTTTCTGCAAGAGCAGCCATCTCTCCGGGCACTAATAGCTTACTTTTCTTTCTCTCTCTCTCTCTCTCTCTCTCTCTCTCTCTCTCTCTCTCTCTCTCTCCTTTTTTTTATTTTTTTTATTTTTATTTATTTATTTATTTATTTTTTTGGTTTTTTGAGACAGGGTTTCTCTGTGTAGCCTTGGCTGTCCTGGACTCACTCTGTAGACCAGGCTGGCCTCGAACTCACAGCGATCCGCCTGCCTCTGCCTCCCGAGTGCTGGGATTAAAGGCGTGCGCCACCACGCCCGGCTAATAGCTTACTTTTCAATAAGTAATTCATAGTCTTTCATCTTGGCAGAATAATTTTGTAAAATATTCTTAAAATATCTATTTTTTATTGTATTTTTTGTCTGTGCAAGTGCTGGTACCCTCAGAAGCCAGAAATATTAGATTTCCCAGGAACTGGAGCTTCAGGACATTGTAAGCTGCCCAACATGGGTGTTAGGAACTGAACTCAGCCCTTCTAGAAGAGCAGGATGCATTCAACCACTGAGCCATCTTCTCAACCCTGGTTTTGAGTACTTTACAGCATTCCCTGCCTGGGGTACATAGGGTATGTACAGCATGTGTGCGAGTGCATGCACCATGCATCACATGCAGAAGCCAGAGTGGGACTTGAGGCGTCTTCCTCCACCACACTCCAACTGGCCACCGTGAAACTGAGCCTCTCACTCAACTGGAAGCTAACATTATGGCTGGCTGGCTAGTGAGATCCAGGCATCTGGCTATCTCCACGTCCCAGTGCTTAAATTCAGGCATGCCTGCCTTCCAATGAGTCTGGGGATTGAGCCGAGGTTCCTCTTGCAGAGCAAACTCTCTTACCCACTAAGCCATCTTCTCGAGCCCCTAAAGGATTTTTTTGTTGTTGTTTGCTTTTTTGGAGACAGGGTTTCTCTATATAATAGCCTTGGCTGCCCTGGACTTGCTTTGTAGACTAGGCTGGTCTCAAACTCACAGCAACGTGCCTGCCTCTGCCTCCCGAGACCCTGAAGGATTTTTGTTTGTGTTGTTTTTTTGTTTTGTTTTTCAAGACAGGGTTTCTCTGTGTAGCCTTGGCTGTCCTAGACTCGAACTGTAGACCAGGCTGGCCTTGAAATCACAGCGATCCACCTGCCTCTTACCTCCTGAGTGCTAGGATTAAAGGCGTGCACCACTGTCCGGCCCTGAAGGATTTTTAAGTAACTATATAACATTTAGTTCACTTGTTAAGTTTCTAGTGAGTCTTACATTTCAGATTATTGCGTGGGGTTTTTTGTTTTTTTTTTTTGTTTGTTTTTGTTTTTTGAGACAGGGTTTCTCTGTGTAGCCTTGACTATCTTGGACTAGCTTTTTAGACCAGGCTGGCCTCGAACTCATAGCGATCTGCCTGCCTCTGCCTTCCAAGTGCTGGGATTAAAGGCATGTGCCACCACCACCCACAGATTATTGGGTTTTTAAAAATGGAAAATGAAGCCAGGCATAGTGGTGCATGCCTTTAATCCTAGCACTTGGAGAGGCAGAGGCAGGTGATCTCTGAGGCCAGCCTGGTCTATTAAATGAGTCCAGGACAGCCAGAACTAAAACAGAGAAACCCTGTTTCGGAAAACCAAAAACCAAAACCAACCAACAAACCAACCAAATAAACAAAAAAGGAAAATGGTCAAAGTATCTTTTGTTATTAACTTTAAAGCATTATATATTTATATATTATATTATTTTAGTATTATACACATGATAAAATATAAATAGAACAAAATAATACCCAGTGTAGCCTTCCTAACACCTAAGCCCCCATATCCCATGCCAGAAGCATGAAACTAACAGCTTGTTGTTAAGAGAGAGATTTATACAATTTTTAAATGAAGGTAAATGTCACAATCTAATTCAGCTCCTAAAACTAATAATAAATGACCAACGCAACCTCCAAAGTGCACCAAAGTGTAGAGCTGATCTTGAACTCACTCTATAGCACAGGCTAGCCTCAAACTTGCAAGCGTGCCTCAGTCTCCAGAGTGTTAGTATTATATGCATGGACTGCCACACTGGGCTTTAATCTGCCGTTAAGGGATCTACACAATACACACACACATGTATTAACTGCCAGGAATAAAGCAGGAAGGACATGCTTTCAGTGAAAACAAACTCATTGAAGAAGCTAAGCTAACCAGGAAGGCACCTATCAGCTGTGTCATTCTTGGAAAGCGGAAGGAAATCTCAGGAGTTTACAGTTTCCCTTAGAATAGACTGTGAATACCGTCTTGAATGAAGCTGTAGTCTACTCTGCTGCTGAGCACATAATTATTTTATACTGAAAGACTGAAAAGACTGCTAACCTTGAGGTCAGAGCTTTCTATCATTTCTGCCTTTTGCTCAGGACAGGAAGGTCTTTCAAGCACGCGCTAAGCAGCCAGGTGGACTGGCAGGGAGAAGCAGGACAGTTAAAGGAGATGAGCCAAGCTATGTTGCCATTGCCGTCACCCCAATCTTGAAGAAGACAGCCTGGGGTGAAGTGTGCAGCTGCAGGCAAGAGCAGCTCTAGGGGTACTGCAGAGTTGAGCCTGCATGCCTGGCCATTGCACCCCATGCTTCATGCCCTGACGGTTTCCCAACATAAGGACTTCAAGATCTAACCTACTCTCTTAAGAATTAGCAGAGACCACTGGGTGGTGGTGGCACACGCACTCCCAGCACTCAGGAGGCAGAGGCAGGCGGATCTCTGAGTTTAAGGCCAGCGTGGTCTATAGAGTGAGTTCCAGGTCAACCAGGGTAACACAATAACTCCCTGTCCCTGCTCCCTGACCCCTACCAAAAAAACAAAACAAAACAAAACAAAACAAAACAAAACAAAACAAAACACCACTGGAGCTCAGTGGTACTTTCTAAGCATGCATAAAAGTGAAACTCTAGGTTTACTCCCTAGCACCAAAATAAATAAGTAGACTAATGAGCAGAGAATAGATATATAAAGCAAATACAGCAAAACTGTAACGACACATGCATTAAATAGGAACAAATATCGGCGCACAGTGACCACCAACTTTTCTGTATATTTGAAAGTTTACATACAAAACCTGAACTCTTGGGGTTTTGTTTTGGTGACTGTTGTTCCTGCTGTTCTGTTGTTGCTGCTATTTTGAGCCTCTTTTTTTTTTTTTTTGAGACACGGTTTCTCTGTGTAACATTGGCTGTCCTGGAACTCAGAAATGCACCTGCCTCTGCCTCCCCAAGTGCTAAGATTAAAGGTGTATGCCACCACCCCCAGCTGAGACTGTATTATTTATTTATTTATTTTGGTTTTTTGAGATAGGGTTTCTCTGTGTAGCTTTGGCTGTTCTGGACTCACTTTGTAGACCAGGCTGGCCTCGAACTCACAGAGATCCCTCTTAGGAGGCAGAGGCAGGCGGATCTCTGTGAGTTCGAGGCCAGCCTGGTCTACAAAGCGAGTCCAGGACAGCCAGGGCTACACAGAGAAACCCTGTCTTGAAAAACAAAAACAAACAAACAAACAAACAATATATACATATATTGTTTGTATATACATATATTTGCATGTGTATGTGTGCACATGTGTTTGTGCCACAGCCCACATAAGGTCAAAGGGCAACTTGCCAGAGTCAATTCTCTTTCTACCATGTGGGTCCTAGGAATCAAACTCAGGGCATCAGGTTTGGTGCTTTACCCAAAGGAGCCATCTGGCCAGCAAAAGACACCCTCTTGCTACAGTCTAGTATGGCCTTGAACTCAGAACCCTCTGTGTTAACCCCGCCTAGTGCTGGTGTTATAGGCATAAAATAAGCTTCCACATCTGGATCTGGTATGAAAATCTCATCTCCTGAATCTGCTACATTCAGGTCAGGTCACAGTAAGTTTGCCTTTAACTACATATAACCTCTTTCCAAAACAGTGTTTACTGCACGTAACACATGTGTTGCTGTTTATAGCATAATGTATTTCTGCTGAAACTCAGAAGACTTAGCTTATCTCTGCAGTTGCTTCTAGGGTCAGTGAGTTTCTATGTAGACTTGAAGCAGTCTGTGCCCTGAACCCCCTTCCTCGTTCATCAGGGTCTGTTCCTTGGCAGCTCCATTCTCTAACTTGACACATAGGTCTCCTTACCCCTTTCTACTAAGAAATGGGAACTCTGGGAGAAAACTAGGAAGGTATAGAACTTTACAAAGTATTTCAAGCCTGCCAAAGATATTATCTCTGCATTTGCAGTTCAGTAGGTGACAAGACAGAAGATAGCAAGGTCCCCCAACACTAGGGTAAGACAGGGAGAGCCTAGGAAAGGGCCCAAGAAGGAGGCAGTAGCACACAGATGCTCAATTTCAAGATGTTATTCTTTTTGTTTTGTTTTGTTTTGTTTTTGTTTTTGTTTTTGTTTTTTGAGACAGGGTTTTTCTGTGTAGCCTTGGCTGTCCTGGACTCGCTTTGTAGACCAGGCTGGCCTCGAACTTACAGTGATCTGCCTGCCTCTGCCTCCCGAGTGCTGGGATTAAAGGCATGCGCCACCACACCTGGTCTCAAGATGTTATTTTTAAGCAATTGCCTTTGTCGGGCTTATACTCTGTTGGAACTAGAGAGAAACCCACACCCTTGGTATCACTACACCCTTTCAAACAAACAAAGTCACTGGTCTGTACAGCTCACTTCCTAACCCGTTCAACACCTTGCCCATACCCACAGGACACACACCAGAGGCAGAAACTAAAGATAAAGCAACCTGTACTCACCGCTAGTCAGTTGGCATGAACCTTTGCTCAGAGTTACGGCAATCAGCAGGAAGGGCTACTCCTATGGTTAAGTGCACTAAGGGTCATTAGAGGAATTCCTAAGACGCTGTGATCTCCCTCCAATTACATCTTTTATTCAAATGTGCCGGCTTATAAAAATGTAGAATTGGGAAAGGTGATAGAACAAAGGCTAAATATAGTGTTTTATAACAACAAAGTCAACAAAGCGTTTCTTTTCTCCTCCCCTCCACCCTACCTCTTTCTTTCCTTCCTTTCTTTCTTTTTTTCTTTCTTTCTTCCTTTCTGAGACTGGGTCTCACTATGCAGCCCTAGCTGGGCTGGAACTTAAAGATCTGCCTGCCTCTGCCTCCACATCTCGCTTTTTTTTTTTTTAAACTATGTGTATGTTTGAGTTTGTGCATGTCAGTAGGGTTCCCTTGGAGGCCACAATACAGGTGGTTGTGAACCACCTGCCTAATATGGGTGCTGGGAATCAAACTGGGGTCCTCTTAACTGCTGAGCCATCTCTCTGGACCCCAAAGTGTTTCTTTTTTTCTTTCTTTCCTTTTTTTTTTTTTTTTTTTGAGACAGGATTTCTCTGTTGCTAGCCTTGGCTGTCCTGGACTCACTTTGTAGACCAGGCTGGCCTCAAACTCACAGCAATCTGCCTGCCTCTGCCTCCCAAGTGCTAGGATTAAAGATGTGAGCCACCAAAGTGTTTCTTAAACGTTGAGAACCCTCAGCAGGGCAGGTGGTTCATACCTGCTATCCCAAAACTCAGAAAGTTGAAGAAAGGGATTGTTCTGAGTGAGCCTGCCTCAAAAATAAATAAAACAAAATCAAGATTTGTCTTCTTTTAGATTTACTCTCTTAGGATTGACAAAAAATGTATTTGATTCCTAAGGCACATTGAAAATAAAGAATGAGCCAGGCGCGGAGGCACTCAGAGTGGTCTACAGAGTGAGGCCCCGGACAGCCACAGCTACACAGAAAAACCCTGCCCTGAAAAACTAAAAACAGGCCAGGCGAGGTGGGCATACACTTATAATCCTAGCACTCAGGGAGGCAGAGGCAGGCAGATCTCTGTGAGTTTGAAGCCAGGCTGATCTACAAAGCAAGGGCAGGTTGTCCAGGACAACCAAGGGTACACAGAGAAACCCTGTCTAGAAGGAAAGAAAGAAAGAAAAAAAAAGCAATGTACAAAATGCTACCACTTCTAGTTATATAGCCATAGACAGGTTTAACACACACACACACACACATACATACACACACACACAGACACACACATATACACACACAAACACACATACACACATATATACACACACACATACACATACACACACATACACACATACACACACATATACACACACATACACACACACACACATACACACACACACACACATATTTAAAAACTCGGAGAGCTGGGCGGGTGGGGGGGTGGCACATGCCTTTAATCCCAGCACTCGGGAGGCAGAAGCAAGCTGTTCTCTGTGAGTTCCAGACCACCATGGTCTACATAACAAGCTCCAGGACAGCCAGTATTACATAGCATTTGAGACTTTGTCTCAAAAAGCCAAAAATAAAATAAAAATCCCTGGAAATTAAAAAAGAAAAAAGAAAAAAAAAGCTAGCAACTTCAGGACACTTATATCAACATAATTCAAAATAACTGTTTTTCATTTATCAAGATAAAATTCTATTTATTTATTCCTATGTATATGAGTGCTCTATCTGCATATATACCTGCATGCAGAAGAGGGCATCAGATCCCAGTACAGATGGTTGTGAGCCACCATGTGGTTTCTGGAATTGAACTCAGGACCTCTGGAAAAACGGAGAGTGCTCTTAACCAATGAGCCATCTCTCCAGCCCCCAAGATAGGTATTCTAAAATGTAAGTTACTATTGTCTCATTTTACAGATGATAAAACTATGTAATTCTTACTCAGAATTACCTTTCCAAATATTTAGAGGCTAAGTATCAAATAGCAATGATGACATCATCAAATAGCAAGACACAAACACATGTATCCATACACATAAACACATACACACTGGTTTTTTTTTTTTTCAAGACAGGGTTTCTCTGTGTAGCCCTGGCTGTTCTAGAACTCGTTCTGTAGACCAGGCTGGCCTTGAACTCACAGATCTGCCTACCTCTACCTCGAGAGTGGTGGGATCAAAGCCATTTGATGGGGGGAGGGGGTTGAACCCAACTGTAATCCCAGTACATGGGAGGCTAAAGCAATAGGATTTCAAATTTAAAGCCAGTCTGGGCTACACAAGAGCATGTCCAAGGGGGGGGGGAGGGGAGAAGAAAGGAAAAAGAAAATAAAACAAACCTTTGCTGATGGGTGCTTACGAGATAAACTGATAGTTCAATCCCTAGGGTAGAGGTAACACCCTAGGTAACTTTATCTAAAATGAATCCATTTATGCTTCAGGACCTAATTCCTGGTACTCCACAAAGCCGACTCAAAGGCTCTTCCCTAAATCCTGAAGGTGGGTGCTGCACGATTCCAGCCTCCTCCTGTCCTGATGCGAGAGAATCCCAACCCTCTTTCGCTCAGCCAGGTTGTGGGTGTCTCTTGTACCTCACTGCCATCTGCTCTGAACAGCTAGCATAATATTCAGCAGACACTGCAAAAATTCAGTATTTGTTTCATTAGGTTTTCCCAGCCAGTATATCCATTGGTTTGATGGCAATCTTTCTCATACTTGAATCACTCTTAGGTAACCAGGATAATGGTTCTTTCATGACTACTTAGGTTTGTCCATGAGTCACAAGCTGGGATAACTCAGTCCCACAGCCAGGACTAATGAAAAGAAACCAGAATGGCATCACTGTTCCAGTCATTCTGAAGCAAACAGCCTTTCCCCAGTTGGCCATCATGATTTGCACTGGGGAGGCTGAGGCAGGAGGACTGTACTTCGTTTGAAACCTATGAGCTATACAGTAAATGTTTGTTTTTGTTTGGTTTGTGTTGTGTTTAAGTTTTCGAGACAGAGTTTGCTGGTGTAGGCCCAGTTATCCTGGAACTTGTTGCATGGACCAGGCTGGCCTATGTCTGGCCTGTTTCTGCCTCCTGAGAACTGGGATTAAAGGTGTGTGCCGCCAGGCCCAGTTTATGTAGTGTATTCTAAGCAAGTCTGGGCTACAAGGTAAGCCCTTGTATCAAAAAACAAAAGAAAACAAAACAATAGCTTGTCCCTTACTCACTACACTTCCTACTCACGGTGTGACTCTGTGCTTTAAACACAGATGCTTTAATTTCGTTGTCACCCTAGATGTAAAGAAGTCATTGTATCTACAGGTGTGGTCACAGGTAAATGCTTGCCGAATCCGAGTGCCTACAAGCCTACTCATGGACTCAGAGTAAGTCAGCAAATGTCCGTAAACGAAAGCTGAAACACAAAAGCCATAAAAAGCTAAATGTTTTTAAAATTGTGAAGAGGATCACCTGGCTAAGTGCGTAGGTCCTGCCTCGGCCTGTCGGCCATCTGTTAGTAAGGGACGGTGGAAGGAGCAAAGGAACCCGATAGGAGACGAGGCAAGATACCATCTCTTCCAACGTGTACACTCTAGAAAGTTTAACTTGTCAGACAGCCAGGGCAACCTTTAATTTACCCAAGGACTCCATTCCCGGAGAATTCTGTAATTCCTCCAGTACTATTTGCCATTGTGTTATTAGCTCACGTTATCATCAAAGACACAGGTATGGCGAAGACACAGCTTACAAAGGGTCACTGAGAGAGCAGCAGCAATATAATTGTATCATACAGCATCAAGGGCTTTTCAAAGGTATGGCGGTGTTTGCTTCGGAACTTCTAAAGCCCTGCTGCTCCTGCATGAAGGTTAACAAGGAAGAAACTAGAGTATACACTTAAAAAAAAATTTTTTTTTTTTGGTTGGGCGTGGTGGCTCACGTCTTTAATCCCAACACTGGGGAGGCAGAGGTAGGTGGATTTCTGTGAGTTCGAGGCCAGCCTGGTCTACAAAAGAGAGCCAGGACTGTTACACAGAGAAATCCTGTCTCGAAAAACCTAAAAAAAAATTTTTTAAATGTTGTTCCTAGTACAAATTCACAGATTTTGTAGTACATACAGCTTCAATGTCAACTACATAAAGTACAGCAACATAGCATAAATCAACATATATGAAAATAAGACAAGTATCTTCATTGTGTCTTTAAAACCTTGGTCACTATATCCATTCCTTTTCTCCAGCAGTTCAGATTAAAACGCGTCACTCGGGTTTCTGGTCTCTTGATTGATTGCTTAGAGGTATCCAGTACCCGGTCACAATCTTCTTTTCTGAGTTTATTGCTCCCTGTGTGTGATTTTAGTAGTTTTAGGTCCTTGCTCAGAAACCTCATTGGAATGTACTACGTCTTCTCCAGGAACCATTCCGGTTTCTTAGATTTGCTCATGTTTTTCCTACTGAGGAACCATAAAGGAGGAAAATGCGTGGACTTTCGAGGGCAAGATTGGAGTGACAGTGCCTATGCTCCGTTGCTGGGTCGAGGTTCCGGGCTTTTGAGGCAAGACAGCACCAGAGGAGCCACGTCCCAGCTCCGGGACGCTACAGATGAACAGACAGGCGTTCTAGCTTTCCGTCACCCAAAGCACCTGACGCTGCAGGGGACCCTCCCTACAAAGTCACCGCACCCCAGATCAAGACTTCAGCGACAACCGCCGTCAGAACTGAGGCCAGCCGCAGGCGCGCCGGGCCACCTTCCCACCACCCCCCAACCCGAACTCACAGCCAGTCTCCTTCTTGATCTCCTCGAGCTCTTCGTCCCGCAGTAACGTGGAGGCCCGAGACCCCATCACGGTGGCGGGAGCTCCTACGGGAGCGACAACGCCAGAAGCAAAGGCGGCAAGAGGGAAGGAGGGAGGGAAGGGCCAGGGGTCAAGAAGGGAGAGGGCACTGTTTCTCTTGCGGCCCCGGGGGAGGGAAACCAGGGGTGGCGCGCGGGGGAGGGCGGCCCGACACCAGCCAATCCGGAGCGAGGCCGCGCCCTGCGCAGGCGCCAACGTCAGAGCCTGGCGCTCGAGCCCGGAATGAATCAGCCCCGCGGCTGCGGGAGTCCAAAGGGAGACGGACCCCGCCCCCGGGACGACGGCCGCCGCCGGCCTTAAGAGGGCAATGCCGCCGTGGCGCTAGCGACTGCAGTTTAAAAGGGCAGCGCCGCCGATCTGCCGGTTCCCGACAGGTCAGAGACAGACCCGCCGGGTAGGCGGCAGGCATTCGCACCGGACTCAAAACACCTAGAATCCCATCCTACAGGTGACAGGAGCTGAGAGAAACAAAACGGACAAAAGCGAGTGGGGAAACCCTAGAGAAGCGCAGCAGGGAGTCGCGTAGAGTCGTTCCTGCCGGCCTGCCCGCTTTCGTTCCTCTCCTTCCTCTCTCTCACTGTTTCTCTTCCTCCTTTTTTCCTCGCCCCCCCCCTCCTTCCTCTCCCGCTCTCCCCCTCCCTCCCCTGGCCACGAGACTAGGGTGTTGGGAGCCGCCTTAGGGCCGCGCGCCTATTGGCTGCGCTCTTCCCCTTCCCGGCCGCTGCGGGCGCCGGGAGCAGGCTAGGGTTCGCACGCCCATTGGCTGCATCTTTCCTGCGCTCTCTACCCCGGCCGCAGGGGGCGCTGGGAGCCGGCTCCAGAAAGAGGTAAATGGGTCCCCTGGCTGGCACTGTGAACTTTCTGTCAGTCAAGGCTGTGCCAGGATAGCTCCCAGATTTCTTTCTTTTTTTTTTTTTTTAACATGGAACTCACCATTTGACTGAAATTAAGGTCCCGATTTTCCAAACTTCTTTGCTATGGGGACAGAGGACCCTAAAGGTGAGGGAGAGTGAATATTTCGAGCAGGGACAGTCGTTTATTTATTTGAAATTTATTTTGTTTTAAAAATTAGGATTTTGCCGGGCGGTGGTGGCGCACGCCTTTAATCCTAGCACTCGGGAAGTAGAGGCAGGCGGATCGCTGTGAGTTCGAGGCCAGCCTGGTCTACAAAGTGAGTCCAGGACAGCCAAGGCTACACAGAGAAACCCCGTCTCAAAAAAACAAAAACAACAACAAAAAAAAAAAAGGAAAGAAAAGAAAAACAGAAACAAAAACAAAACAAGAAAAAGAATTCGGATTTTAAAGCCGAGAGCCAGCATTTATTAGGTGAAATAAAAAACAGTCCAAGTTGTGCCCAGCCTAGGCAATATCAGGAAGTCCTGTTTAAAAGAGATTTTTTTTTTTTTTTTTTTTTTTTTTTTTTTTGCCACTAATGGATACCGTGCTTGTAATTCAGGAGGAGGAGACTGGAGAGCTAGGAGTTTATGCTGCAGCATAGCGAGTTTGAGGCCAGCCTGAGCCCATAAAACATTTCTAGAGGTGGGGAAATGCTTTTTCTTCTTTTTTTCTAGAAAAGCCCTGGGTGGTCTCAGTCTCTTCAGTGGGTGGGATTGAGACAGGTTTTCTGGGTAGCCCGTGACTGTCCTGGAACTCACTATGTAGATCAGGCTGGCCTCTAATTTAACAACGATCCACCTGCCTCTGCCTCCTGAGGGCTGGGATTAAAGCCAGGTGCATTTTATTCTTATGACACTTTTGTTTGTTTACTCTTAGGAAAAAGTTAAACGCTGCATGTTAGTATACACCCTCTCACTTGCTGCGGTTAGTATACACCCTCTCACTTGCTGCGGTTAGTATGCACCCTCTCACTTGCTGCGGTTAGTATGCACCCTCTCACTTGCTGAAGCAGTCGTTTTCCTGTAGCATCATCTATCTTACCCGATTCACCCTTCTGTTTAGAGCCATCTTGAGAGATAGGAGAAATTCTTATCACTATTACTTAGTACCAAAGTATCTCAGCATCTTTCTCAGATCACCTTAGGCTACTAGAGTCAAAGTTACTTAGGCCATTGCAGCTCAGAGTCTGCTAGGCTTCCCTGCCCACTAAATTTCCAGTCTGACTTAGTTGTTTTCCTAGTTAACCCCTCTTAGTTTACCCCAATTGAGATCATGGTAATGTGATCATACCGTAGTATGCTCATGGTAACATTTTGGATATGCCAGTTTAAGAAGCCCATTAAGTAAGTGTAGCATGGAAATCTTAATGTCGGACGCATACCCAGCCTTTAATGGCTGAGTCATCTCCCTAGCCCTCATCTGGACCATTTTTTTCCTTCCTAATGGCTGTATTAGCCTTTCTGTCAGGCCTGGTGGCTGATGTCTATAATCAAAGCACTGAGGAAACAGAGGCAGAGGTCGTATCTTCACAAGTTCAAGACCAGCGTGATCTAGATAGGGCATTTCAGGCCAGCCGGGGCCACTCAGGGAGACCCTGTCTACAAACAAGAAAAAGTAACAAAAATTTCTTTGCTATGTGGAGGTTTTTTTCTCTAATTTGTTTTAACCTTTAAAAATGGTGTTTGTATGGTGAGGCAGTGGTGGCCGTGTGCCTTTAATCCCAGCACTCGGGAGGCAGAGGCAGGCGGACCTCTTGAGTTCAAGGCCAACCTGATCTACAAAGGAAGTCCAGGACAGTCAGGGCTACACAGAGAAACCCTGTCTCGAAAAACCTAAAGGGAAAAAAAGCTGATCTTATCTTGACCATAGACAGCCCTAGAACTTTGAGTTTCTAACGTATGCATTACACCTGTGGGGCTGCAGAGACAGAGTAGTGCCTAAGAACTTTTGCAGAAGATACAGCTTTAGTTCCCAGCAGCCGCGTCACAGCTTTCACCACCCGTAACTCCAGTTTCAGGGAAATCTGGCTTTGTCTTCTGGCTCTTAGGCACTAAACTAATGTGATGCACAAACATTACCTGGAGGCAAATTACCTGTACACAGAAAATAAAAATAAATAAAACAAGACCAAGTGCAGTAGCACACAGCTTGAGTCCCAGCACTTGGAAGGCAGAGACAGGCAGATCTCTGAGAGTTTAGGCCAGCCTGGTCTACAAAGCAGGTCCAGGACAGTCAGGGCTCTGCTACACAGAGAAACTCTGTCTCGGAAAACCAAAACCAACCAAACAAATAAATCAGAATTTCAAGGCCAGCCTGGTTTACAAAACTAGTCCAGGACAATCAAGGCTAACACAGAGAGAGACCCTGTCTCAAAAAAACCAAAATAAATAAATAAATAAATAAATAAATAAATAAATAAATCAGAATAAAATTGTATTTGCTGTGGTTTTTCTTAACAAAACCAGACTGTCCTTCTTTGCTAGGGCAGTGCTTCTCAGCCTTCCTAGTGCTGTGACTGTGATAGTTCCTCATGTTGTGGTGGAACCACCTCCCCCCATTATAAAATTATTTTTGTTGCTACTTCATCACTGCAATTTTGCTACTTTTATGAATTGTAAGATGAACATATGATATACCGGCTATCTGATACGTGACCCCTGTGAAAGGGGCCCACAGATTGAGAACTGAGAACCGGTGCTACAAAGCGAGTTCCAGAACAGCCAAGGCTACACAGAGAGGCTCTTTTTGGTTTTGAGAGATGTCTCCCTGGCTGGCCTGAAACTTGCTATATAGACAGTGCTATGGGATTCACAGAGATTCCCTTACTTGTGCATTCTGGGGTTAAAGGTGTACACCACCACGCCTAGATCAAAAATCATCTTATCAAAATAATGGTCTCTGTTAATTTTCAAGTGTTTGGATGCTTAAGGAAGATTCTTTGAAGGCTGCTTTTGGAGTCAGAAAGCATGGATCCCAGCAGCGACTACCATTTCCTCAACCAGATTTTATGGAGGAGAGTGAAGCTCACGCTGGTGTCCGGCGTCTTTGAGGGCGTGCTCCAGCATGTGGATCCCAACAAGATTGTTGTCCTGAAAAACGGTTCGATTCTGTTTGTCATGGTCCCCTGCCTCTGTAAGAGATTCCTGGCTGAGCATAGGTGATGATTGTGGCATTGTGGGCAGCAGCCGAAGCCGGGAAAGTACTGCCGTCCTTTTTTTTTTTTTTTTTAAACAGGAATTCTCTGTGTAGGCTTGGCTGTCCTTGACTTGCTTTGTAGATGGCCTCGAACTCACAGTGATCCACCTGCCTCTGCATCCCGAATGCTGGCATTAAAGGCGTGCGCCACCACCGCCTGTTGTGTGATGATTCTATTTTAAGAAAGGCATGAGGCGGGCACTGTGACTCAGGCCTGTAATCCCAGTACTTGTGAGGCAGGGGCAGGTGGATCTCTGTGAGTTTGAGGCCAGCCTGGTCTACAAAGTGAGTCCAGGACAGCCAGGGCTACACAGAGAAACCCTGTCTCAAACAAAAACAAAAAACAAAAAAGAAAGCAAGGCATGAGAAGACTATTAGGCCACTCTTCCCTCACAGAGCAACGTGGCTACTGGTTGGCTGGTCCTCACCTGTGTATTTTCTTTTTTATTAATTAATTAGTGATGTAACCTGTGTGGGTGTTTTTTCTACAAAAGATGGGATGGTCCATGAGCATGCCTAGTTCCCACTAGGAAGAGGACATAGGATCCCCTGGATGGTTTTGAATTGTTATATGGGTGCTGAGAACCAAACCCTGGACTTCTGGAAGTACATTCAGTGCTCTTAAATCTCTCCAGTCCTGATAGTGGTAATTTTCAATATACAGTCTTAAAAATTAGAAGACTTCTGTTAATTTTTATTTATATGAATATTAAAATTAATCTTGTTATTGAAATTGCTTTTGGGGGCTCAGAGGTTGAAGAACTGACTGCTCGTCCCAGGGTCCTGAGTTCATTTCCCAGCAACCATCTGGTGGCTCACAACCATCTATAATGTGATATGGCTCCCTCTTCTGGCCTGCAGGTGTACATGCAGACAGAGTACAGTATACATAATAAGAAATAAATAAATCTCTAAGAAGTCCAGAAGTCATGAGTTCAGGGCCACTGCCCACCGCATAATGATTTTTGAAGCCAGCCTGGTATGCATGGGAACATGTATGAAAAACCCTAGCCAGGGCCGGGCATGTCGCTCAGTTGTTGCATAGCACACAGAGCTTGCGGTTCAAACTGCAATGCCACCCTGTCCAGGTGTAGTGACACATGGCTCTAATCCCAGCAACCGGGGATTTTTTTCTTTTTGGTTTCCTTTTTCCTCCCTTTTGGGAGGGTCTAATTATATAGCCTTGGCTGACCTGTAACGTGTAGATCAGACGGGCCTTGAACTCAAGAGATCTGCCTGACTCTGCCTCCTAAGTGCTGAGTTTAAAGGCCTGGGCCACCACACCTGGCTCTTTAAGAGATGTTTGTTTTCTTCTGAGGTTTACTCTGTATTACTCAGTTGCAGAGTGTAGCGCAGCTTTGTAATTTAACTGACGATATATTTCTATGGAAAGAAAATTTTTATAAAATTCCTATTTCAATAATTTTAAGAGACAACAGTT
Source organism: Acomys minous (assembly GCF_964271855.1). NCBI lineage: Eukaryota > Metazoa > Chordata > Mammalia > Rodentia > Muridae > Acomys > Acomys minous. Next base: position 29,324,193 of record NC_140485.1, read on the forward strand.
TCTTGCAGCTTGGGGAAAATATCATGTGTTGTTACTCAGATGAGTTCTTTTCTATCACAGTGAAGAACATAGAGACAGGCCGGAGTGCCCCAGGTGTGAAAATGTTTTTTGGGCATGAGATTTTGAATGGTAAGTTCTGTGTTCCCGGAGTGCTAATGAGAGTCTGCCTTAGGAAGCTCCCTTCTCTGCCTCACTCTGGAATCTGATAGCATGTGTCTTGTCCTCAGTACTGTTTATATGGACTTTTTTTTTGGAGACAGGGTCATAGCCTTGATGTATAGGACTTTGGTGTGTAGATTTGGCTATCCCCAACACATAGAACTCTTCCTGCCTCTGCTTCCTGAGGGCTGGGACTAAAGTTATATGCCATAGTCCCAGCTTGTATTTATGATCTTTCATTTATTTTAACTTTAATTTTGTTGTTGTTTTTTTGTTTTTCGAGACAAGGTTTCTCTGTATAACAGCTCTGGCTTTCTTGGAACTCCTTTGTAGTCCAGGCTGGCCTCCAGGAGATCCGCCTGCCTCTGCCTCCCAAGTGCTGGGATTAAAGGCATGTGCACCACTGCCGAGCCCAACTTTATTTTTTTTTAAAAATTGTATGTGTATGGATGTTTTTCCTACATATTACATCTGTGTGCCATAAGTGTGCAGTGCCCCAGGAGGCCAGAAGAAGGGGTTGAATCCCTTGGGACTGGAGTCATAGACAGTTGAGAACTGTCATGTACTGGGAGCTGAACCCAGGTCCTCAGGAAGAGCAGCCAGTGCTCTTAACCGCTGAGCCATCTATCCAGCTCCTGTTTATGGACTTTTAAAGATGGCATGTGAGGGCTAGGGAGGTAGTACAGTCCATAAGATGTGTGCCTTGCAAAAATGAGAACATGAGTTTGATTCTTACACATATGTAAATACAAGGCTGAGGTGGTTGTATTTATAATCCCTGCCCTAGAAAACCCTGTTAAAAAAAAAAGCATTGCTTTCAGTCAGGCAGTGGTGGCACACTCCTTTAATCCCAGCACTTGGAAAGCAGAAGCGAGTGGATCTCTGAGTCTGAGGCTAACCTGGTCTACAGAGTGAGTCCAGGACAGCCAAGGCTACACAGAGAAATCCTGTCTCAAAAAACAAAACAAAACAAAACAAAAAAAAAAAAAGAAAGAAAGAAAGAAAAAAGAAAAAGAAAACAGAAACAAAGCCAAAAGGTGTAGTGAATGACTATTAATCCCAGCACTGGGGAAGCAGAGGTAGGTGGAGCTCTGTAAGTTTGAGGCCAGCCTGATCTACGGAATGAGTTCCAGGACAGCCAAGCCTGTTAGACAGAGAAACCCTGTCTCAAAAACCAAAAAAAGAAAAAGAAAAAGAAAAAAAGGGGTGGAGGAGACCAATATCAATAACAAAAGGTTGGTTTCAAAAATGTCTTTGAAATATTTCTTTCACAATTCTTTCAGGATTTCTTCTCTACCTTTCATTATCTTTTTGTGACATCAAAACATAAACGTAAGCATAGCAGCAGTGTGTCTGTGGCTGGAGTGCATTAGGACTGAGATGACTATAGATGAAGTCTGTAGGGGGCTGGAGGTAGGATGGCTTGCTTGTAGGACCCTGAAGACCTTTTAGGGGTGCTTTGCAGGCCTGTAACTCCAGCTTTTTTGGGGGCCAGAGAAAGCCCAACTCCAGGTTCAGTGACAGATACTGTCTCAGGATTAAGGCAGAGTCATAATCGTAAGGAGCCAGATAGCCATCCCCTCTGGCATGTTTGTGGATATGTGCCTCTTTGCACACATATGCATGGACATCACCACATACAAGCACACCCTACACACACACACAAATTAAAACAGTTGTATGTGATGGTACATGCTTTTGATACCAACACATGGGAAACAGTAGAGGCAGGCAGATCTCTGAGTCTCAAGCCAGCCAGATGCATATGGTGAGACCTGTCTTAAAAATAATAAATAAGGTCGAGTGTGGTAGCGCACACCTTTACTCCCAGCATTCAGGAGGTAGAGGTTGGCAGATTGCTGTGAGTTCGAGGCCAGCTTGGTCTACAAAATTAGTTCAGGACAGCCAAGGCTGCACAGAGAAACCCTGTCTCAAAAAACAAATATTAAATAAATAAATAAATAAATAAATAAATGCCAGGTGTGGTGGCACACGCCTTTAATCCCAGCAATCAGGAGGCAGAGGCAGGTGGATCTCTGTGGGTTCGAGGCTAGCCTGGTCTACAAAGTGAGTCTAGGACAGCCAGGATTATAAGAGAAACTCTGTCTTGAAAAAACAAGCAAATAATTAAAATATAAATAAAAATCATAGAACCAGTGCAAATGACACATAGGAACTATGGAGCTAAAAGATGAAGGAACCGAGCAGAGAGAAGCTCCCGATCCTGCTATGTGACCAGGAACCTGAGAACACCATGCTGGGATTCTGTAGGTTTCAGACCCTAGTTTCTCTATTTGTTACTGGCCAGTAAAGGGCTCTGCGAGTAATAGTTCGCTTTCCGTCCCTGTTTACAGTATGCCATTGAGCACGGTGTGTGGGTGGAGTGGCTAATGGCTTTTCAACTGGAAACTGTCGAAAACCTTTTGGTTGTTTTTCAGTGGAACTAACGGATGAAGCAGAAGGTGCATCAGGAGAAAAGGCGTCCACTGTTAGGTACTGTGAGACAGATTTCTGTACTCTGAGGTTTTCCAAGCGAGCACTTTAGAGGAAAAAGACTTAACTCTAATCCACTAGCTGCTTACTTCTCAGATGGGCCAGTGTGGCTGTCCCTACATGGTCTCTCCAGCCGGGAATGTTACCAAGTGGGGAGGTCTGTACGTAGCATCAGTAACAAAGGGCAAGTTCACCTGAATATGGCTTTTTTGTAGGGACGGCTTAAATACAGAAAGAGCTGGAATGGAGAACATGAAAAACGAAGACCTAAATGTATGTGAGCCTGCTGCACCTGCACCAGAGGTGCCAACCAGCTCCCTGCTCAGTGACCTCAAGTACTGCCCATCAGGTGAGTAGTGCAACTCTGAATATGCTGGACTATTCTTACTGTGGCTCACAATAACAATTGTGAATTAAGATCAGTCTTATAAGTTGCATGTTTAGATGGCATGGGAGTGCATTCTGTGTGCTGGGCCTGGCGCGCTGCCCTCATTGAGCTGTGATACAGGACATCTGTGTGATGCTGCAGCACCTGTAATCCCATCACTGAGAGGAGCAGGAAGATCAAGAGTTCAAGGATAGCCATGGCTACATGGCAAGTTGGAGGACACCCAGGGGTATATGAGACCCTGTCTCCCCCCCAAGAAAAGGCGGGGTCAGGCAGTTGTGGCCCACACCTTTAATCTCAGCACTCGGGAGGCAGAGGCAGGTAGAGTTCCAGGATAACCTGATCCTCAGAGAGTTCCTAATTAATTAATTAATCCTTACAAAAAGTCCTCAAGGTATTTAGCATGTAAACCTAGGAAGAGACAATTAGTACTGGACTGTAACAGGAATGAGGGGACGATTCCATTTGTAAGAGTCTCCCTGGTGGGACTCTGGTTTATTCAGTTGATAAACAGGATAGTAATTGGTACTCACCATGTTCGCTGTGTAAGGACTGAACAGGTGATAAGGAGGATGTCTAAAATTAGCAGGAGGAAGAGAGAGATGCTCAAATTCATCCTTCTCTTGTAGAGGACGAGGAGGTAACATACACGGTCATTGATCAGTTCCAGCAGAAGTTTGGTGCTGCAGTAAGTATGGTCAATCATTTCCAGTGTGATCGGAATAGATTTCCTGTCTGTGTCTCACAAGTTGATTCTGAGATCTTTGACGTTTTTCCTTTTAACAATATTTTGGTAGTTTTATTATTTTTAGTTTTTAAAATATTCTATCTATGTGTACAGATATTTTGCTTACGTGTATGTTTGTGCATCACATCCCCATATTGTATGTGGTGTCCAGAAAAAGGTGCTGTTGTGGGGCATTCACCAGAGAAGACTGCTCGGACTTGAGTTAATCCTATAGAAAGTCTTTTTGTTGTTGTTTTTCTTTTTTTAAATATATTTTATTAATTTATTCATATTACATCTAAATTGTTATCCCATCCTTTGTATCCTCCCATTCCTCCCTCCCTCTCATTTTCCCCTTACTCCCCTCCCCTATGACTGTGACTTAAGGGAACCTCCTCCCCCATATATGCTCATAGGGTATCAAGTCTCTCCTTGGTTGTTGTTTTTCAAGACAGGGTTTCTCTGTGTAACAGCCCTGGCTGTCCTAGACTCACTTTGTAGACCAGGCTGGCCTTGAACTCACGACGATCCGCCTACTTCTGCCTCCCGGGTGCTGAGATTAAAGGCGAGTGCATCACGCCCAGTGTGGCAGAAGCCTTTTCTCTGGGGCCTTCACAGGGGCCTGGGCACCTTTGGGAGCCTGAGCTGGGGCTGGAGCCTGGGCCTTAGCTGGAGCTGTGGCCTCTGCCTTGGTTGGCAGAGCCTACGACCCTTCGCCTTGTAGCTTCAAATCTTCTTCCCAAGCTCGGGATGAGCGATGAAAGCAAGCCAGCTGAGTTTGCGGCTGGGGCCCTTTGGCATCTTGGGCTTAATGGCCTTAGGCTTCACAAGGGCCTTAATGGCCTCTGCACACACACTCATTGCCTTTGGGTTCTTCACCTGCATCTTCAGACCTTTCCTGTTGTGCTTCTTGGCAAAGCACATGTTCCTCAGGAACTTGGAGTCAACTCCTTTAAGAGATTCATGTCTTTGGGACTGGGGTTTCTTGATGTCATTTCTGTGCCATTTACAGGACTGGTTATGTGTGATGCGGTTCTGGGATTTGGCCATGTCTGCACTGCAACCCGTGGGTCTTCTCAACCCACCTCCCAAACACTATGTTTCTGACTTGTCAGTATGGTTGTTAGCATCAAAATATCATGAAAGACATCTGTTCTCCCAAACCTCTTCCCTTTCTTTTGTTTTTTGTTTTTTGTTTGAAACAGAATGTCTCTGTGTAGTCTTGGCTGTCCTGGACTCACTTTGTAGACCAGGCTGGCCTCGAACTCACAGCGATCCACCTGCCTCTGCCTCCCGAGTGCTGGGATTACAGGGGTGCTCCCTTTCTTCACAGATGCTCCACATCAAGAAGCAGAGTGTCCTGAGTGTGGCAGCAGAAGGAGCTAACGTGTGTCGCCATGGGAAACTCTGTTGGCTTCAGGTAAAAAATTTTTTAAACAAATGCTTTCTTTGGTTTTGTTTCTGGCATGATGTAACATACACTAGCCTTGAACTCACTTGTGTATCTGCTAGCCTTTGAAACCCTACCCCGTTCCTTCTATATCCACTTCCCAAGTGCTCAGTGTGGGTGGGTGGGTGTGTGAGAGTGTGTGTGTGTGTGTGTGTATATACATACATACATGTATATATGTACATATACATATGTGTATGCACACATAGACACACACGTATATGTTGTCCTAGAACTCACTCTGTAGACCAGGCTGACCTTGAATTTACAGAGATAAGACTGCCTTTGCGTCCCAAGTGCTGGGATTAAAAGTATACACCGCCACCACCCATCTATTATATATATTTTTTAGTAGTCTTTTTTCCTGCCACTCAAGAACTGTTCTGGGGGACTGGAGAGATGGCTTAGAGGTTAAGAACACTGGCTGAGTTGGGCGTGATGGTCCACACTTTTAATCCTAGCACTCGAGGCAGAGGCAGGCCAATCTCTGTGAGTTCGAGGCTACCCTGGTCTACAAAGAAAGTCTAGGACAGCCAGAGTGGTTGCACAGAGAAACTCTGTCTTTAAAAAAGCTAAAGAGGCACTGGAGAGATGGCTTAAAGGTTAAGAGCCCTGACTGCTCTTCCAAAAGTCCTGAGTTCAATTCCCAGCAACCACATGGTAGCACACAACCATCTGTAATGTGATCTGATGCCTTCTTCTGGCCTGCAGCTGTACAATTAGGCAGAGCACTGTATACATAATAATAAATAAATAAATATATTTTTTTAAAAAGCCAAAGAAAAAAGAAAAAAAAGAACACTGGCTGTTCTTCGAAAGGTCCTAAATTCAATTACCAGCAACCACATGGTGGCTCATAAACATGTATAATGATATCTGGTGCCCTCTTCAGCCTGCATGCAGGTGTACATATATATATATACACACATATACACACACATCTATATGGTCCCCAACAGGAGGGGTAGGGAATAATAAAGGCATATCTTTTGTTTTGTTTTGTTTGTTTGTTTCTTGAGACGGGGTTTACTCTGTGTAACCCTGGCTGTCCTGAACTCACTTTGTAGACCAGGCTGGCCTGGAACTCACAGCGATCCCCCTACCTCCGTGAGTGCTGGGATTAAAGGTGTGCCCCACCACGCCTTGCTGGCATACCTACTTTTTGTGTTGAAGGGCTGGGGCAATAGTTGAGTTATTGGGACCTGAATTCTAAAACTAGAACTCAAAGCTTTCAAAAGCCAAGATGGTAGCATGTGCTTGCTTGCAGTCCCAGCACTGGAGAGGCAGAAACAGGAAGTTCCTGGGATTTATTGGCCAGCAGGGGCTAGAGAGAAGGTTCAGAGGCTAAGGACACTGACTGCTCTTCTAGAGGTCCAGAGTTTAATTCCCAGTAACCACATGGTGGCTTATAACCATCTATAATGAGATCTCATGCCCTCTTTTGGCCTGCACTTTATACATAAGAATAAATAAATCTAAAAAATATATGCCTTTATTACTTCCTGCCCATCCTGGTGGTGTGTGTGTGTGTGTGTGTGTGTGTGTGTGTGTGTGTGTGGTGGCTCAGGCCTTTGATCCCAGTACTTGGGAGTTGGAGGTAGAGTTTGTTTGAGGCTAGCCTGGTCTATAGAGTGACCAGGACAGCCAAGGCTGCACTGAGAAACCCTATCTCAAAAAACCAAAACTAAATAACTAAATAAATAAATCCATTCAAATTATCCCAGCACTCGGGAGGCAGAGGCAGGCGGATCGCTGTGAGTTCGAGGCCAGCCTGGTCTACAAAGTGAGTCCAGGATGGCCAAGGCTACACAGAGAAACCCTGTCTCGAAAAACCAAAAAAAAATAAAAATAAAAATAAAAAATAAATAAATAAATCAATAGAGTCTAGGCCAGCAAGATTGCTTCCTACCAAGACTGCCACACTGAGTTTGAACCCCAAGTTCATGTGGTAGAAGAAGAGAACTAACTCCTGCACGTTACCCCCTGACCACATGTGTGCTGTGTCACATGTGTCTACATACCCATGCCCACACAAAATAAATAAATAAGTGTAATGTTAAATAAGGTGGACGGTGCCTGAGAAATAATACCCAAGGTTGTTCTCTCTGCTTTATGTACATGTACACACATGAACAGATGTACATGCATACGTGCATGCATGCAAAATCTTTGCTGTTCAGGGATGGGGTTCCCAAAGCCTACCCCTGGCAGGTTGTCTATGCTGCACTAATTGGATTCAGTGGGTTAAAAAAAATCAAGAGCCAGGTGTGATGGGACATGCCTTTAATCCCAGCACTCCAGAGACAGAGGCAGGTGGATTTCTGTGAGTTTGAGGCCAACCTGGTCTAGAAAGCGAGTCCAGGACAGCCAGGGCTGTTACACAGAGAAACTCTGTCTTGAAAACCCAAATAAATAAATAAAGGCAGACATGAGGTTATGGGGAAAATGTGACAGGGTCCTAAGGGGAGTTGGAGGTGAGGAGTAGAGAGTAAATAAGATCAAGATATATTGTATACATGTAAAAATATTTGACAGACCAAAAAAAAAAACCCCTTGGAAGGCAGAGGCAGGCATATATCTGGGAGATCGAGGCTCCCTGGTCTACCAAGTGAGTCCAGGACATCAAGGCTACAAAGAGAAACCCTGTCTTGAAAAATAAAAATTGACAGAGTAAATTAAAGAAATAATAAATATCATATGTGATAGAAATGAATACTTGTGTTTATCATGGTTACTGTATCTTTTGTTGTTGTTTTTTGTTTTTTTGTTGTTGTTTGTTTTTGTTTTTCGAGACAGGGTTTCTCTATGTAGCCTTAGCTGTCCTGGACTTGCTTTGTAGACTAGGCTGGCCCCAAACTCACAGAGATCTGCCTGCCTCTGCCTCCCAAGTGCTGGGAGTAAAGGCATGTGCCACTACTGCCACCACAGGGGCTATGTTTACTATATCTTAAAAAAAAAAAAAAAAAACACCCACCAAGGTGTCCTGAATGACATAGCAAGTTTACCTGTTTATTCTTTTTTTTTTCCTTCTAAAAATCCTCATAATTGTATCTCTTTTTTTGTTTTGTTTTGTTTTTGTTTTTTGAGACAGGGTTTCTCTGTGTTGCCTTGGCTGTCCTGGACTCCTTTTGTAGACCAGGCTGGCCTCGAACTCACTGTGATCCTCCTGCCTCTGCCTCCTGACTGCTGAGATTAAAGGCGAGCACCACCAGGCCCAGCCCCTAGAAATTGTATCATTAATTGTATTTAGTATCAATATCAAATGACATAGTCAAGGCTTCACCCATATCAAGCAAGCACTCCACCATAGAGCCAGGCCCTAAGCCCCACTGTCTCTCTTTTTTTTTTTTAAACTTCTGATGAATTTAAAGCTGTTTCCCTAAGTATCCTTTGAGTGTCCGCTGCCAGTTTAGCAGTGAGGTTGCTCACCACTTTCATCTGTGTCCTGTGCTTTTGGTCTTCAGATCCCCTCCTCTGGTCTTTCCTTATCCTGTGGTATTGTCTGTTGTAGGTGGCCACAAACAGCCGAGTCTACTTGTTTGATATTTTCCTTCTGGGAAGTCGAGCTTTCAACAATGGACTTCAGATGATCTTAGAAGACAAGAGGATCTTAAAAGTGAGTATAGCTGGGCGTGGTGGCGCACATCTTAAATCCCAGCATTCGGGAGGCAGAGGCAGGCGGATTGCTGTGAGTTCAAGGCCAGCCTGGTCTACAAAGCGAGTCCAGGACAGCCAAGGCTACACAGAGAAACCCTGTCTCCATAAGAAAAAAAAAAGTGAGTATAGCCACCGATCCTGTAGTAATGAGATTAATGGGCAGGCTCTACTCAGTCTCCTCTTCTGACTCCGTAGGTCATCCACGACTGCCGCTGGCTTTCTGACTGCCTGTCCTATCAGTATGGAATCATGCTAAACAATGTCTTTGACACACAGGTATGAAGGGTAATGTTGCAGTCAAAACAGCACATATGGCTCCTGGTAGAAAAGATTCCCTAGCCAGGCATGGTGGTGCACGCCTGTAATCCCAGAACTCAGGGAGGCACAGATCTCTGTGAGATGGAAACCAGCCTGGTCTACAAAGCAAGTTCAGGAAAGCCAACGCTACATAGAGAAACCCTGTCTTGAAAAACCAAACGAAAACAATATAATAAAATAAAAAAATAAACGGATTCCCTATCTGAGAAATGATTGTGCCAAGGATGGTGCATGTCTTTACTCCCAGTGTTCTAGAAGCAGAGGCAGGTACATCTCGTGAGTTCGAGGCCAGCCTAGTCCACATAAAGCACTCTACACCATCCAGGGCTACTGAGGGAGACCCTAAAAGGAGAGCTTGAGCCTATTTTTCTTGGTGCCCCACTCCTGCCCATTTCTCACATGAATTGTGTATATAATTCGTGAGGACACTTGCTGAGCTATAAGAACTTCATAGGAGGGGCTGGAGAGATGGCTCAGTGGTTAAGAGCACTGCCTGCTCTTCCAAAGGACCCGGGTTCAATTCCCAGCACCCACATGACAGCTCACAACTGTCTGTAACTCCAAGATCTGACACTTTCACACCAATGCACATAGATTAAAACTAAATAAAATATTTTTTAAAACTTCATAGGAAAGTTTCTTAGGATCAGTTAGAAGGAGGTCTTACACTTCTTTGCTCTAGAACTGTAAAGGTAACAAGGAAGGTAGGGGTGCCGTGGTGTTCAGAAACTTAAGAATTTTGACTTCATATGACATAAATTAAACACATCTCTCCTTCATCATGTGTTTACCTCAGGCGTGTAGGTTGTTCAGGCCATTATACCCCTTTAAAAACCTACTGTGGAGCTAGAAAGAGGGCTTAGTGGTTAGGAGCACTTGCTGCTCTTGCAGAGGACCTGAACCTTGTTCCCAGCACCCACAAACTCGTTAGAATCTCTGGTTGCAGGGAAACTGATGCCCTCTTCGACCTCTCCAGGCACCAGGAATACATGTGGTACACACAAGTGTATGCAGGCAAACACACGCATAAAACAAGTACATTGTAAAAGTACCTTTTATTTGTCTGAGGCAATTGTTGTCAGGAGGCTTCTGCCTCCATCTGCTAACGTAGGCCTAGATCTAGAAGCTTCGAGCCTTCATACAGTCTAATCTAGGCCTAGAATGCTTTCAGCCTCTGAGACTTACTACAGAATAAGCTCACCCTTTCTAGTTCTTTCTGAACTCTGGATGGCTGCTTCAACTCAGCTGTTCTGACTCAAACTCCAGTCCAAGAGACTAAGTCAGTCTGGTTCTCTCAGCTTCTGACTTTTTGTTCTGCTTGGCCTCGTATTAGCTTTGGCAATATGTTCTAATCTTCTGACTCCTTCTCATTCTCTGGCCCATCTGTCTTCACCTGTGTCTTGCTTCTTGTCTCTACAGCCTCTCTCTGTAAAACTCTCCTGGTAAAACGCCTCTAAATTCCATGAACTGAACAGCCACAAACTCAACTCCACTGCACTGTCTCTCAACTCACCGACTCAACTGAACTGCCTGGACAGAACTGACCAGAACTCAGAGATCTGTCTCCTGAGTACTGAGTCCAGGCCTGGACCTGAGCTTTTCTTTACCTGAAATTTGCTCTATACCAGGCTGGCCTTGAACTCAGAGATCTGCTTGCCCCTGTCTCTTGGGATTAAAGGTGGGTCTGTATGCCAGTCGGATCACACAAACTTTGGAGGTCTTTGGATGTGATCTCTTGCCAAAGCAGCCATGTTCTGAATTTAAATTCCTCTACAGTAAATAAATTATTTCTTAAAAGTGAAGAAAATCTATATGGCTCAAAGTAGCTTGATGAGGGCTGGAGAGATGGCTCAGTGGTTAAGAGTGCCGCCTGCTCTTCCAGGGGTCCTGAGTTCAATTCCCAGCAACCACAGGGTGGCTCAACCATCTATAATGTGATCTGATATCCTCTTCTGCAGATAAAACACTCATATACAATAAATAAATAAACTTTTAAAAATTAAAAAAGAAGTAACTTGACTCCAGAAAGGGACCTTAAAGAAAGAGAAGCGCCTTGCCTATCCCTGCTCATAGAACCAGATGATTTGACCATGAAAGCACTAAGCCCACTGGTCCCCGCGTGGTGCTCCCCACCCTTCCCACCCTTCTTCTTCTTTCCTTCCCTCCCTTTCCTTGGTCTTTTTTCTCCTTTGATTCTGGGGATTGATTATTATTTTTGAGGATCAATTCCTAAAAGTTCAATTTCTCATTTAAATATGTGGCTTGTTTTTACTCTTTTTTTTTTTCCACGTCAGACGGGTAATGTGCCCACGTCGTAACAAGGTTTAATGGGCGGCACATGTCACGCAGAGGCGTGGATACCCAATCATCACGCTTATGAACCAAAAAAGGATCTTGTTTTTACTCTTTATGTATCTACTTACAAACATTGTGCCCTTTCTTATGTTTACTGCTCATTTGGGCCTTCTTTTAGAGTCTTTCAGTGTACACTATTGACACTGCTTTGTGGCACGCTTACTCCCAGAGGAGCCTTCATTGTTCCTGTGACACCATCAGCATAAATATTTTTTTCTTTGCCATGGAGTGAACTCATGGCCTTTTGTATCAGGCAAACATCGTTGCTATAACTGATTGCAATTTAGAATGACAACCTTAAATTATTCCCTCATAGTTCTAAAGATGAGAAGGCTCACGTCACCTTTCCTGAGTAAGAGTCAAGGTGCTATCAAGATCGCTTTAGGGGGTCACTGCTCCCTTGCTTTAAAAATAACTTTGGCAGGGTTTCTCTGTGTAAGTCTGGAAACCTGCTCCGTAGCCTAGTCTGACCTCAAACTTGCAGATATCCACCAAAACAGGTGGTGGCACACGCCTTCAATCCCAGCACTCAGGAGGCAGAGGCAGGAGGATGTTTGTGAGTTCAAGGCCAGCCTGGTCTACAAAGCGAGTCCAGGACAGCCAACGCCACACAGCGAAACCCTGTCTCAAAAAAAACAAAAAACAAAAAAAACTAAAACAGGGTATTTAAAGTTGTAGTACAACTCTTAAGTTGCCACACAAACCACTGGAACACCAGTCTCAGTGAGATGTTGATGGTTTATTGAGTGAAAGCACACCACAAGACAAGGCTGATTGCAACCAAGGCCACGGAAAGGACCTAGGAGCCTACCTGTGACACTGATTTGCTTCTAAGGCAGGTCTTTTATAAAAAAAAACAAACAACAACAACAAAAAACGGTAACCAGGTAACAGGTGGGAAGCAAGAAGAGAGCAGCATTACATCGTTTTGACTGGCTAAACACAAGAAGAATCGATTTTGTTCCAAATGCATCATATCCAGGTAGCTAGAAAAAACATTGTAAGCTGATAGGCTAGGATATATGCTTGGGAACTTTCCAGTTCCCCATCATTACTGGGAGAAAGGAACATGACAGGGTATTGGGGTTTTGTTTAAGTAGAGCATATATCATTAATTGAAACAGAGCATTGAACAAGTATTGGTAGATAAAGGCTATTCAAGCTCCAAGGCAGGTAGAGCCTGGGACCCTGAAATTAATTTCACCTTATAATCAAAATGGAGATTTAAAAACAAAATGGCTTCTGTTATGCTAAAGACAAAAGCAGGTGTTAACAGAGGAGCTACTGTTTTAAACAAGTTACAATATTAGTTAGGGATTTGTCTTATTGTTTTGTTTTGTTTTGTTTTTTTGGTTATCGAGGTTGTTTTGGTTTCTCTGTGTAGCCTTGGCTGTCCTGGATCACTTTATTGACCAGGCTGGCCTTGAACTCACAAAGATCCTGTTGCCTCTACCTCCCTGAGTGTTGGGATTAAACATGTGTGCTGCCACACCCAGATTTAGTTAGGATTCTATTCTGTGAAGAGACACTATGACCAAGGCAGTTGTCATAAGGGAAAATACTTAAGTGGGGACGGCTGGCTTAGAGTTTCACAGGTGTGGTCCATTATCATCGTAGCAGGAAGCGCGCAGGCAGACATGGCACTGGAGAGGGAGCTGAGAGCTCTACGTCTTGATCCCCAGGCAGCTGAAGGAGACCGCCACACTGGGCACAGCTTGAACATAGAAGACCTCAAAGCCTGCCCCCACAGTGGCGCACTCCTCCAATAAGGCCACACTACTCCAACTAGTCTGCGTCCCTAACAGCGCCACTCCCTATGGGTCAAGCATTGAAACTCACGAGTCTGTGTTCATGTTCAAACACACACGTGGGCTCAGGCCGCTCTAACCTCAGACTCTGTATGTAGCCAAAGGTCTCAACTACTAATCTTTCACCTCCTGGCTCCACTGCAGTTTTCAATAGCTAGTAGCCAGTTACACTCATTGGTTTGTGGCTCATTTCTCCCTCCTCAAAGTGTGTCATTCTGTAGCGAGAAAACAGGGGAGTTCAGAATGTCAAGGCCAGTCTCAGCTAACAGAATGAATTCAAGGCCTAGACCACATAATCCCTGCCTCAAAAATTATGTGTATGTGTAAAAATATATGAGGCGGCTCCGTGGTTAAGAGCACTTGCATCTCTGCAAAGGACATGAATTTGGTTCCTAGCAACCACATCGTGCCTTACAGCTGTACATAACTCCAGTTCCAGAGTATCTGGTGCCCTCTTTCATACCTATGAAATAAAACTAGGTCCGTCTATTAAAAACTAAAAATAAGAAAAGGCAGTGGTAGCACACACCTTTAGTCGCAGCCAGTGTGTGGTTGGATATGATGCTGCATCACACCATATTAGGATGCACGTAATCTCAGCACTTGGCAGTTCCGGGCCAGCCAGGACTACGTGTGAGACCCTGTCCAAAAACAAACAAGCTGCTAGTGGTGCACACCTTTAATCCCAGCACTTGGGAGGCAGAGGCAGGTGGATCACTGTGAGTTCAAGGCCAGCCTGGTCTACAGAATGAGTTCAGGACAGCCAGGGCCACGCAGAGAAACCCTGTCTCGAAAAGCGTACACACACCCACCCACACACCCACACACCCACACACCCACACACCCACCCCTTTTGTTTGTTTAAAGACAGGGTCTCATGCCACAGACTGGCCTCAAACTGAGGAGGACCTGATCCTCCTGCCTCCACCTTCCAAATACTAGGATTACTAGCAAGCTCCACTACACCCAGCATAGACATGGATAGATGGAGTCATTATTTAGTCTGTGGCAGATACAATTTTTGCAAGTTAAAAAAAACCTCATATATTTTTATATGTGTTCATGTGGTGTGTACAGGTGCAGGAACAAAGATGCCAAGTGCACACGTGGAGGTCAGGGCACAGCCTTGACCATGGCCATGGGTCCTTTTCTTCTACTTTTTAACAACCTCATGCTGTTCATCACTGCATACAGCAGGCTGGCTGGCGTGGGAGCTTTTGGGAACTCCTCGTCTGTGCCTCCTAGCTTGCCCTAGGAGTACTGGGATTACAGCGCTGCTGCTGCTGCTGCTGAGGTGGCTTCCCTCCTGTGGATCCGACTCAGCATGAATGGCTTGTGCTTTTCTCACTGAGCCATCTCCCCAGCCCAGCATAGCAATTCTTAATTTTTTTCATGTCCTTACCAAAATGTTGCCAGAGTGGGTGTTAAATGATAAATAGTTCTTGAGCCGCCAGCTCTGCTGTCTCTGCCCTGCCTTCTGCTTCATTTACATATTTAATAAACTTAGCTTTTATATTCTGAGGAAAAAGATGCAAAATTCTTTGTTTTTTTCTTTATTTATTATTATTATTATTATTTTTTTTTTTTTTGGTTTTTCAAGACAGGATGACTCTGTGTAGCTGTGGTTGTCCTGGACTCTCTTTGTAGACCAGCCTGGCCTCCAACGCACAGAGATGAGCCTGCCTCTGCCTACCAAGTGCTGGGATTAAAGGTGTGCGCCACCATGTCTGGCTCCCCTTTCTTTGTTTTTTCGTTCTTTAAAGATACCAAGGTCTAATAAACAGAAAGAAAAGAAAATAGACAATACGGAGTTGTGTTATCGCTTAATGTTTAATTAAGTTGTTGGTGGTGCTATTTTTATTATTATTATCATTATTGTTGTTGTTGTTGTTATTATTATTTATTAGTTTGGTTTTTTGAGACAGGGTTTCTTTGTGTAGTCTTGGCTGTCCTGGACTCACTCTGTAGATCAGGCAGAGGCAGGAGGATCTCTGAATTCAAGGCCAACCTGGTCTACAGAGTGAGTACTAGGACAGCCAATGCTACACAAGAGAAATCTTGTCTCGAAAAACCAAAACCAAAAATAAAAACTCTTCGTCTTTATTGTCTCTGTCTGTCTGTTTCTGTCTTTCTCTCATGTAGTCCAGGCTGGCCTCACATTACCCAGGTCTTAGATGATGGTCCTCTTGCCTCTGCCTCCTAAGTACTGGGATTACCGGCTTGCACAGGAAACCCGGCTTGCACAGGAAACCCAGCTTTTGCCGAAGTGGAGGCCTGGGCCATGCTGGGCAGCACAGTACCAGGACAGCTACGTCCCAGTTCTTGCAGATAGTCTCAGAACATCTCTGCTGTGAGATCTTTTCTGTATATTGCTTAGTTATCTTTTCTTGTTGTGATTGCTTTCTGCTTCTTACCTCAGGTAGCCGATGTCCTTCAGTTTTCCATGGAAACAGGTGGCTTTCTCCCTAACTGTATCAGTACTCTGCAGGAGAGTTTAATCAGACACCTTAAAGTTGCCCCTAAGTACCTCTCCTTTTTAGAAGAGAGACAAAAACATGTTCAGGTAAGCATTGAAAGATAGATCTTTAAGTTTACAGTGTGCTCTGCACAGGACTGTTAGCCTGTTGGATAGAGAGGTGATAGCTGCCATACAAGCCTAAGCTTTGCCAGAGTCTTAGCTGTGCCAGCAAGGGTCAGTCTGGCTTCAAGTGGACAGAGCCACGGTCCAGGTTTGTTGGTTATAAATTAAAAAGTACTCTAGTTATAACATTGGAACCAAAACCACCTTAGTTGCTTTTCCCAAAGCAATATCAATTTTCTTTAGTACATAATATCCAGACATGCCAGGCTGTGATTACTTGCAGTTGTTCATATGCTAAAGACCGCTCACTCCAATGTTTTTTTCCTTCAGTGCTGCTGGGAATTGAATTTAGGACTTTGTTTATGGTAGGCAGATGCTCTACCACTAAGCTATACCCTTAGCCCTTCCTGCAGCTTGTGGGGTTTTGTGGTATTGGCAATGAAACCTAAGGTCCTAGATCTAGTAGGCAAGCTCCAACTTGGCTTGAGAAATCCTGATTTATCAGCCTCCCTCCCAACTCTACTTTTCTCTGACTCATAGACACTGTATATGGGGTGGGAGCTATATACCCGCTCAGAAGGTTACTGATAATGTGAAAATAGAAAGCATTAGAAGAAAATGGAAGTAGTTTAAATTGTTTTTGTGTTTTTAAGACAGGATTCAGGGTTTCTTTGTGTGGCCCTGGCTATCCAGGAACTTGCTCTGTAGGCCAGGCAGCCTCCTGAGTACTGGGATTAAAGGCATGTGCCACCCCTGCCCAGCTAAATTTTACTTAATATTAATTAAATATTGTCTTGCTGAGCCAGGCATGGTAGTGCACACCATTAATCCCAGCCCTCAGGGAGGCAGAGGCAGGTGGCTCTCTGTGAGTTCGAGGCCAGCCTGGCCTACAGAGGGAGTCCAAGACAGCCAAGGCTACACAGAGAAACCTTGTCTTGCAAAACAGAAAAACAAAACAAATTGTTTTCCTGTCTCTAGGAAAATCCAGAAGTATGGTTGACAAGACCCCTCCCACCCTCTTTATTGAAAATCTTGGCCCTGGAAACAACCTACTTGCTTCCACTTCGGTTGGTACTCTTGGATGAGGTGATGTCAGACTTAACCACACTGGTGGATGGGTACCTGAACACCTACCGAGAAGGTTCTGCAGACCGGCTTGCAGGCGCAGAGGTAGGTGCAGCTTCCTGTGGGTGTGTTCTGTGTTCTCTCCCTTTTCCTCACATCCAATACAGCGATACTCCACTGCTGGTGTGGGGACGCTTGTGTGTGTAGGTGTGTTTGCCATGCTGGAGATGAAGCACAGGTCCATTCTCGGTAAACTCTACCAATAAACTACATGCATAGAACTTTCTAAACTTTTGTTTTAAGAAAAGGTCTGAGCCGGGCATGGTGGTGCACGCCTTTAATCCCTGCACTTGGGAGGCAGAGGCAAGCAGATCTCTGTGAGTTCAAGGCCAGCCTGGTCTACAAAGTGAGGCCAGGACAGCCAAGGATACACAGAGAAACCCTGTCTTGAACACCTCCTCCCCCCCAAAAAAAAGAAAGAAAAAAGAAAAAGATCTGACTGAGTGGTGAATACTGTTTTTTTTTTTTTTCCCCAGCAGCGATTGATCTTGAGTTCCTGACCCTTCTGCCCCTGCCAGCCTGTCTAGTGCTGAGCTACAGGCATGTGCCACCATGCCCTGTCTCTGTAATGTTACATGCCAAACTCAGGGCTTCATTCATGCTCAGTAAGTAGAATGCCAACTAAGTTACAACCCAAACCTGCCTCTTTTTGCCTTAAAACAAATTATTTTTTCTGTGTATATGTGTGTGTGTACACCATGTTTGTGGTATGGGTGGAGGCCAGCAGAGGGCATCAGAATCCCCCAGAAACTCGAGTTATGTATTGTATGGGCCAGCATGGGATGCTGGGACCCAAACCCTGGGTCCTCCAGAAGAGGAACCAGTGCTCTCAACCAGTGAGCCTTTTCTCCAGTTCCTTGTTTTGTTTTTGAGACAAAGTCTTATAGATCTGAGATTGACCTTGAAATTACTATAGATCTACAGATGCTCTTGAACTCCTGGTCTTCCTGCCTCCACCTCTTTTTTTAAATATTTATTTAATGTATATGATAATGCACACCAGAAGAGGGCATCCAGTCACATTACAGATGGTCATGAGCCACCATGTGGTTGCTGGGAACTGAACTCAGGACCTCTGGAAGAGCAGACAGCGTTCTTAACCTCTGAGCCATCTCTCCAGCCCATGCCTCCACTTCTTAAGTGCTTGGATTACAAGCATGTGCCACCATGGTGGGGGTGTGTGTGGTGTGTGTGTGTGTGTGTGTGTGTGTGTGTGTGTGTGTGTGTGTGGTGTTTGTCACCATGTGTGGAGTGCTAGCCTATGCTTGAGATTCTGAAGACCAGAGATCATCATGTATTTTCTTTTACTGCTCTTTACCTTCCTTTTTTATTTTTAATTTTTTTTATTTTTTAATATTTATTTATTATGTATACAGTCCTCTGACTGCATGTACTCCTGCAGGCCAGAAGAGGACATCAGATCACATTATAGATAGTTGCGAGCCACCATGTGGTTGCTGGGAATTGACAGCAATTTCTCCTTTGTAGGAACAGACAGTGCTCTTAACCTCTGAGCCATCTCTCCAGCTCCATGTTGCTTTTTTAAAATTTACTTAGAGTTCTTTATTTATTCATTCATGTATTCTGCCTGTGTGCTGCATGTGTGCGTGTGGGTCAAGGACAGCTTTCAGGAGTTGGTTTTCCCCTTCCACCATGTGGGTGCCGCGTATCAAACCCAGGGGTGAGATCATCGGGCCTGATAGCAGGCACACTTACCACTGAGCTCTCTCAGCCGCCCTCCCTAAGTTGTTTTTTTAATTGGGGTCTCTTGCTAACCCTGAAACTCACCCGCCCAGCTAGACCTGCTGGCCATCAGGCACCCCAGGAGCTGCCTGTCTCTGCATACCCAGCACTGTGGTTACACACCTGGCTCCTGTGTGGAGCTAGAGACGCAGCCTCAGGTCGTCATGTGCTCATAACAAGCACTTTCTTAACCACCGAGCCGTCTTCCCAGTCCTTAACACATTCCTTACTCCAGTATCTCTGTAACCAAGAGGGTTCGTTAGGGCTCAGTAAAGTAAGCTGTGGTGTGCACATACAGCCTTAGGGGTGCTAGATTGGGACAGGCTTCAAGACAGATGTTTATGTTATAAATAATAAGATCGTAGAACTGGGCCTTAACGCATTTGCTAGAGTTCTTGCCTAGTACTTATAAAGCCCTGTGTTTGATCCCTACAACCACATAAACTGGGCATGGTGGCCTACACCTGTAATCGCAGCACACAGGAAGATCAGAAGTTCCAGGTCATCTGAGACTCTGGTGAATTATGTGCCAGCCTGCATTACGTGAGACCCTGTCATAAAACAAACAGCAACAAACTCTCCCAAAGTAGATGACTGTACTCAAGTGGTGCCTGCCAACATTTCTAGTCCTCGTGAAGCTGAGGCCCAGGCAAACATGGGCTGCATGAGGAGTCTAATGTGCCATTTGAGCTACATGATGAGACCCTCCCTAAAAAAGATACTGAAAAATACGTAAAACTATGTTACCTTCACGCAGAATAATTTTAGAAAGTTGCAAGAATTCATACTTGGAGAGGGGATTAACATGTGATTTAGAACTTGGGACGTAGGTCAGTGGGAGAATACTTATCTGCCTTGTGCAAAGCCTGGATGGGATCTCACTTACCACACACTCAGATCACATGTGCACCTTTTCACAGGGTAAACCTTCTAAGGCAAATGAAGCCAAGCTTGGAAACTCACATTTTCTGTATTTACACATACACACGCATGTGCCCACACATACACATAAATATTTAATTTTCCTGAATATTAAAATATGTTAATTACTTAAAAGCAGTACAGTCGCCAGGCGGTGGTGGCGCACACCTTTAAACCCAGCACTCGGGAGGCAGAGGCAGGCGGATCGCTGTGAGTTGGAGGCCAGCTTGGTCTACAAAGTGAGTCTAGGACAGTCAAGGCTACACAGAGAAACCTTGTCTCAGAAAACAAAACAACAACAACAACAACAAAAGTACAATAAAAATTTTTAAATAATTATACTGACAACACTAGAGGGCACCACAGGAGCACATTTGAATAAACTATTTTTTGCCTATTCTTCTAAGGGATTTTGGGGACCATGTGCAGTTCTGACTTCGTAACCCTGTGCTTTGTGCTTGTTTGCTTTCCCAGCCTGCGTGTATGGAGCTGCCCAAGGAGCTCCTCCAACTCCAGGACTTCCAGAAGCAGCGCAGAGAGAGGGCTGCAAAGGAGTACAGGGTGAACGCACAGGGCCTGCTCATCAGGAGGGTGCTGCAGCCCAAGGAGCCAGCGGCTCACACAGCAGGGAAAGAGGAGCGACTCAGAGGGTTCTTACTCTGTAAATCGTCTGGTGTAGACAAAGCTCCACACTTTGTGTGTCACGAATCTCATAAGGAGGAGAATTTTTTGGATAAACAAACCACAGTGAAGTCTCAGATTGTGCCTCCCAGGAAGGGCGACGAAGCCAGGGAGGAACCTGGGCACAAACCAGTGGGTCAGGCGTTGGGGGGCCCAGAAGCCCTGAGACCCCAGGAAGCCCAGCTGCTGGCCTCCTCGCAGGGGCTTCAGTCTCATTTTTCTTTGAAGGAGGAAATAGAACAGTTGTTGATGGTAGAAAATAAGGGAGCTCTAACAAACCCAAATCAAGACACTCTGGGGTCCTCTTCTCTTCCTCAGGGAACCTGGGTGGCACCATGTAGCACCTCCCCTCTTCCTGAAAGAGCTGTAGCTTCCACACTGCCACCCTGTCCAGCCCTGGAGAAGGCAGACTTGTGGATAAATCCGTCTCTCCATCTGTTTTAGGATTAATAAAGTTTGGTGGTGAGGCCTTTAGGGTCTCATCGTCCCTGCCAGCAGAGTCTGTGTGAGATCTCATGGAAGAGGGTGGTTATGTTTCAGACACAGGCTTCTGGGAAAAAAGATGCCCTTCAGTTTCCTGCTGAATCCTGGTGTCTGGAGGGAACAAATAAGTGAAATAATGGACAAAGTTAAACTTCTGATTGTGTCAGGGTATGAAGAAATAGTCCCAGTAGCCTGAGTAATTTTTTTAAATTTATTTTTATTTTTTGGTTTTTTGAGACAGGGATTCTCTGTGTAGCCTTGATTGTCCTGGACTTGCTTTGTAAGCCAGGCTGGCCTCAAACTCATAAAGATCCACCTGCCTCTGCCTCCCAAGTGCTGGGATTAAAGGTGAGCGCCACCATGCTCAGTTTCACTATTACTTTTTTTCCTTAAAATTTTTCTTGAATTGTGAATGTTTGTGTACGGTATCCTAGGCAAAGAATAGGTGTTATAGGGTTCACTGTCAATGTTCTTTATATTTCATTAACCTTAAGGCTTTGTTCACTTTGCTAACAAAGCAGACATGCCAGCTTCTGTTACTCCCTTCATGTAAATAGTACAATTTGAGTTGACTGTATTTGTCCAGAGGTGTTTTACTTTCTTAGAGTGAAGGGAAAACAACAGCTCCAAATGAGGGCGGTTGTGTTGAGTCAATCTCACGCTTGTATAAAACAACCAATAAACCTGTTCTGGCATCAGAGCATCTCTCTTTCTCGTTTTTTGAGTGGAGTGTGAAGATTTTAGAGTAACATCGGAATTTCTAGAGCTGGAGTCTTGTTTAGAAGTCTGTGTTCTGATGGGTGTAGTGGCGCATGCTTTTAATCCCAGCACATGGGAGACTACCCAGAGAAGCCCTGTCTCTATAAACAAAGCCAGCAGTAGTGGCACACACCTTTAATCTGTGAGTTTGAGGGCAGCCTGGTTTACAAGGTGAGTCCAGGACAGCCAGGGCTACACAGAGAAACCCTGTCTTGGGGTGGGGGTGGGGAATCTGTGTTCTAGATATGGTGGTACACACCTGCAATCCTAGCCCTTGGGAGGAAGAAGCAGGAGGCCCCAAAATTCAAGGGCATTCTCAGCTATATAGTGAGTTCAAAGCCTACCTGTGTACAGGAGACCCATCTCAAAATCAAAACTAAATGAGTGCTTTTAAACGAAAAAGCATTTTAAAATGAGAGCTTTTAAATTTTAATTTTTATGTTATGTATATGAGTGTTTTGCCTGTACAAATATCTTTGCACCTTGTATTCTCAGAAATCAGATGGGGGGCATTGGATCCCAGCCCTAAACAAGACATTTCTACCATTTCCTCGAAGGCTCAGGGAACACTGCAGAACAGAAGGTAGAAAACAATGAGGAGCCAGAGACAGAAGGGCTACACATACCTTCTTCTGGAGAAGACACACCCACTGCAACACAAACTCTCAACAGCTGCAGATGACTACACAAGAATGGGCCTGTCTCCCCAAAAAGGAAAAGTCCAAGTGGTGGTATCACACACCTTTTAATCCCAGCGCTTGGGAGGCAGAGGCAGGTAGATCTCTGAGTTTGAGGTCTTGCCTGGTCTACAGATGGAGTTCCAGGATATCAGGCCTACACAGTGAGACCCTGGCTAACCACCCCCTTTCCAAGATAACCCCTGTCTTAAAAAACAAAACAACAGCGCCGAGTGGTGGCCCATCCCTATAATCCCAGCATTTGGGAGGCAGAGGCAGGTGGATTACCAGCCTGGTCTACAAAGCAAGTCCAGGACAGCAAAGATAACACAGGAAAACCCTCTTGAAAAACTAAAAACAAACAAAAACCCAACCCAAAACAACAACAAAATAAGAACGCACAGGTCTGAGAAGCTTACATGGAAGAGGGCTTCAGGCCATACCCCTCAGTGCTGATTTATTTCCTACTGACAGACCCGTGAGCAGAGAACATTGTCATTAGTTGTGTACCTGCTGGTCACCCTAACAGGCTCCAGTGGTTAGTTCCAATCCAGTGGTCACAGTTGGCCCTGGTTAAACTAAATGGGTCTCAAAAAACCCCAGACCCCGCCTGGTCTACAAAGCAAGTCCAGGACAGCCAGGGCTGCACAGAGAAACTCTGTCTAGAAAAACAAAACAAAGCAAAACAACCGCCCAAAAGTCATGAATCTGCAAAAGGAACTGGTGGGGGGGCCACTTGATAAGGAGGGGGCAGGAGATGAGAGACCGTGGGGGGAGAGTAATCAATATATTAGATGCATGTGTGAAATTGTCAAAGCACAAATGACGACGGATGGACGGCATCCAAACACATTGCACAATAAAGACAACTCTTTTCCTCCCTCCTCTCCCTTCCTGGAACGTGCTGTTCCTAAAGACACTTGGCCTTGGTTTGTTTTTATTACCAAGTTCTTATTAAAGAACTTAGCTTCAGTTGTCAGGTGGCTTTCAAGTTGTAAACAGTAATGCACTTGGGGGAATTTAAGGACTCCAGAATGCAGAAGTAGTCACTGAGGCTCCTGACGCATCAAAACCCCAAGCTTCATTTCCTGGCCTCTAGTTTACATTGTAGCCAGAAGTAGTCATCAACTGTTTACCTCTAACAGCTGTCACTGTCCTTCATTAAGAAAAGGAGGAAGGACATTAAAAATGAAAATCGTATGGCATTGAAAAAGAGAGGGAAAAAACTGGGCTGCAGGTGGGACTCCAGTTACTGCTTAGATCCTGTTCTTTTTTAAAATTACACACACACACACACACACACACACACACACACACACACACACACACACACGTTTGTTTGAGACAGGGTCTCTCTGTGTTAGCCTTGGCTGTCCTGGACTCACTTTGTACACCAGGCTGGCCTAGAACTCACAGAGATCCGCCTGCCTTTGCTTCCCCAGTGCTGGGATTAAAGGCGTGCGCCACCACTGCCTGGCTACTTATTTAGTTGCCTGTCGGGGTACTGTGCCTACATGTGCGTCAGTGAGCCTTATGCATGCATGTAGTACTCATGGAGGCCAGAAGAGAGCACTGCATCTCCTAGGACTGGAGTCAACAGCTGAGAAGCAGACTCAGCCCTTCCGCAAGAGCAGCCAGTACTCGTTAACAGTTGATTCATCTCTCCAGCCCCCACTCATCACCTTCTTGTTGTGTGTTGAATAAATAATTTTTTTTTTTTGGTTTTGCGAGACAGGGTTTCCCTGTGTAGCCTTGGCTGTCCTGGACTCGCTTTGTAGACCAGGCTGGCCTTGAACTCACAGCGATCCGCCTGCCTCTGCCTCCCGAGTGCTGGGATTAAAGGCGTGCGCCACCACGCCCGGCTGTAAATAATTTTCTTTAAAAAAAAAAAAAAAAAAGGAGCTGGCTCTGCAGGCAAAGGTGCTTACCACCAAGTCCCATGACCTGAGTTCAATCCATCAATAATGTAAGTTCCTCTCAAAAACAAACCAAGCCCCTTAGGATGTTATAGGAGACGGGAATAATAGTGTTTAAGTCCCAGTTAGTGTTCAGTGTGTGCCAGTCCGTGTGGCGGCGGGACCACGGCAGAGAAGACTTAGGGAGGAGTGGCAGTTGTCCCAGAGCTGAAGTGTGTGCACAAGCTGCTCGGGATGCAGGAGACAGTGCTCTGCGACAACAGAAGGATTTCCCTGTCAAAGAGAGGAAAAAGCATACAGGGCACGATGGTGAGAGGTAAGGTGGGGAGGAAGAGAACGGCCATGTGTCTGTTCTGTTGGGTACCCCCACCCCCGGCTCTTTTTTTTTTTTCCAAGTCAAAGAACTGACTCGGCTAAAATGTAAGCAAAAAAGGAATTTATTGGAAATATGGGTGGCTTTTATAAATGATGGGGAATTTAGAGAATTAAACTTGGAAACAGAATCAAGGAGGCTGCAGAAGTGGAGGTAGCAGGAACTACTACTCGGCTATTGAGTGAGGCCAGTTGGAATTTTTTGTCATTGAATAATATGACTTGGAATTCCGAATCCTGAGACAGGGAGGGAGATGGGAAAAATGGGATCAATAGTTCTATTAGAAGTGTGTTAGGACACAGTGGGGACTGGACGACATTAGAGTGGTGCACGTTGCAAAAGGCCATGAGCACATACTAAGACTTCGCCCTTCGAAAAGGAGGATGTAGGGGCTGGAGAGATGGCTCGGCGGTTAAGAGCACAGACTGTTCTTCCAAAGGATCCGGGTTCAATTCCCAGCACCCACGTGGCAGCTCAAAGCTGTCTATAACTCCAAGATCTGTCACCCTCACACAGACATACATGCAGGTAAAATATCAATGCACATAAAATAAAATTAATTAAAAAGAGAAAGAAAAGGAGGCTGTGTGTGGTGGTTTATGGGATCCCAGTGCTTGGGGGATGGAGGCAGAAGGAGCGAGAATACAAGGAATCTAGGGGCTGGAGAGGCGGGTCAGGGCGTAGGAGCTCTTGCTGCTCTTTCAGAGAACCCGCGTTCAATTCCCAGCACCCACATGCAGCTCAGAACCATGTGTAAGTCCAGTTCCAGGGCATCTGGCA
The DNA here is from genome assembly GCF_964271855.1 of Acomys minous. Taxonomy (NCBI): domain Eukaryota; kingdom Metazoa; phylum Chordata; class Mammalia; order Rodentia; family Muridae; genus Acomys; species Acomys minous. The sequence goes on from NC_140485.1 coordinate 29,349,587, forward strand.
CCCTCCTCTGGCCTCCCCGAGAACAGGCCACACAAGTGCGTAGACATATGTGCAAGCAAAACACTCACCCACGGAGAATACGAGGAATCTGGACTACGTGCTGTGAACCCTATTGCCGGAATACACAACAAAACAGACATGTACCAGGAGCTGCGGCCATGGCCCGTGGGGTTCTGTGCTTGTCATGAAGGCATAAGGACCTGAGTTTAGAATCCCAGCACCCATGTAAAAGCCTGGACAAGGTGGTTCCCGGGGGCTCACTGGTCAGCCAGTCTAGTCAATTGGTGAGTTCGTTTCATCAAAGAAACTTTACTTAAAAATACTTACAGACAGGCTGGAGAGGTGGCTCAGAGGTTAAGAGCACCAGCTGTTCTTCCAAAGGTCCTGAGTTCAATTCCCAGCACCTACATGGTGGCTCACACCCATCTAGAATGAGATCTGGTGCCCTCTTCTGGCCTGCACATAATTTATTTGTTTTGAGACCGGATTTCTCTATGCAGCCCTGGCTGTTCTGGACTCACTTTGTAGACCAGGCTGGCCTTGAACTCACAGTGATCCACCTGCCTCTGCCTCCCAAGTGCTGGATCTCCACATAATTTTTGAACAGCGCATAGGAGAAGGCACCTGAAGGGCTTATCACACCCATCAATCATTTATCTGTTTGCTTCCTGTAGAGCAAACAGGAACAGAAACTTTTCAGAGGTGCATTGCAATAAGATGAGAACTTCCAATAATGATAGTTTGCTAATGAGCTGTGCGTTTAAGAAAGGAAGTGGTCTTTCAAGTGATATCCTAGAAATGCAATTACAAGGAAAATGACAGCAACGAGGACTGGGAAAGCAAAGTCAGACAGCTGAAATGCTGTGTGTTGAAAATTTCCCTTTAATGAGAAAAAAGACCCAGTCATGATGAAATGCAAACAGGAAAATTGCATGACTCATTGTTAATGTTGGAAAGACAACAGGGAAATTACAATATCATGTATTAGTCCTGCGTGTCTTATGCTTTGGGTTAAATAGTCTTTTTTCTTATTTTCCTGAAATGTGAAAATGCAGCGGGTGCAGCTGAAGTGAGTACGTGCCTCTGCTGGACAGTCCTCGCTAGCAAGCGTGTGTGATGCTCTGGTTCTGTCCCCAGCACAACACAGCGCACTCTGTAATCCACTAAGGAGGTGAACGCAAGGGGGGGCGGTCAGCGGTTCAAGATCATCCTCTGCTAATTGGAGGCCAGCCTGAAATATGTCATTGTAATATTCATGTATTTCTATGTGTGCTGTAGATACTGAATAACAAAATATAAACCAGGGAGAAATGAGAAAGTAATATACAATACTTGAATCTCAAAAAAAAAAAAAAGTTTCTAAAGCCAGGCACGGTGATGTACTCCTGTGACTCCAGCCCTGCCACAAGAGAATCCTCAGTCTACAGCAGGCCTGAGCCACACTCTTAAGTTCTCGGCCTTTACTTATTTGTTGGGGTTTTTTTTTTTTTTTTTTTTTTTTTTTTGAGACAGGGTTTCTTCGTAGCCTTGGCTGTTCTGGACTCCCTTTGTAAGCCAGGCTGGCCTTCAATTCACAGAGATCCACCTGCCTCTGCCTTCCAGAGTTCTGGGATTAAAAGTGTGTACCACCATGCCTGGCTGAGACTCTGTCTTTAAGAAAGAAAAGAAAGAAAGAAAGCGAGAGAAAGAAAAGAAAAAGCAAATTGGGCCAGGTGTGGTGGTACATGACTTTGATGGCAGCATTTGGGGAGCAGAGATGGGAGGATATCTGTGAGTTCCAGGAGCGCCCAGGACTATACAGTCTCTTTACAAAGGAAAGGGGGTGGGAGAGAAAAGCAAAGAATCCCAGCTTTTGGAAATCATCACAACACAACTATGGTCTTCACATAAAATAACTAAGTAGATACTTAAAAGTCAAAACCTCAGCCTCCAGAGAATGGAGAAATTGTGACTTACCAACATTAGGCTGAACTGTAAATAATGGACTTGGCCAGACTGGTGTGAGTGGTTTTCTGGGGGGTTTTTGGATTAAGAATTCCAGGAACAAGAGAAGAAGCAAAGTGTTAGATGCTCTGTGTTCAGTTATGAGCAACAGCGCAGTGCGACCTAGTGTCTTGTGAAACCTCCACTGGGAACTCATATGTGATGATTTCCAGGTGAGAGTGATGGCCGGAAACACTTGAGGAAGATGAGCAACACCGCAGAGCGAACCAGAGGGCTTTCTTTGTGAAATAGCATAGACGTTGATACAATGTTGGGAGGGGAAAAAAACCGAAGTAAACCTTCAGCTCAAGAAATAGAAAATTACCAGTGCTACAGAATCTCACCTTGTTCCTTACAACATTTTTTTAGGAGGCGGGGGAGGAGGGTAAATTTTAAAATATGTCTGTTTGTGTGAGGATATGGGTGAGTGCAGTTGCAGGAAGATGCCAGAAGAGGGCATCAGATCACCTAGAGAGATACAGTAACAGGCAGTTGTAAGTGCCTCCTTGGATGCTGGAAACAGTACTCGGCAAGAGAGGCACAGGCTCTTGACCTCTGAGCTGTCTCCAGGCCCTCACCTCGCACCCACTGACAATCTCAGCTCCCCTCCACAGCTTCACCCCTGCGATGGCCATTGTCTTCTGTTTTAGTTGTAGGCCTTTGCTTTTCTAGCTACAAAAGCCCCCAGCAAAGTAGTTTCGCCTATTTTTTTTTAATTCACAAGTATAAAGTCACATTGTATAATTCTTTTGTGCCTGGCTCCTTTGTTTGTTTGTTTGTTTGTTTGTTTGTTTGTTTTTGGTTTTTCGAGACAGGGTCTCTCTGTGTAGCCTTGGCTGTCCTAGACTTGCTTTGTAGACCAGGCTGGCCTCGAACTCACAGCGAGCCACCTGTCTCAGCTCCCCGAGTGCTGGGATTAAAGGCGTGCGCCACCACGCCCAGCTCTGACTCCTTTATTGAACACCAATTTGATGTATGTTGTCTATGTCTAGTTGATTTTCTTTACTGTATGGTATTATGTTTTGCCTACCGGTGCAGGATATGTTCTGACAAATATGTCATGAGGTGATTTCACATTGTGGGAAGACTGCATGGAAGATTAAAATGCCACTGTCCCCAGACCAAAGGCGTAGAGAGCAATCAGTGCTCCCGGTGCACCTTGGGATACTGTTATAGCAAAACCGGACTTTGTTCTGGTTTAGCTTGGTTTTGGTTTTGATTTTTTTTAAATTTTGTTTTCATTTTTATGTGCATTGGTGTGAGGGTGGGTGTCAGATCTTGGAGTTACAGACAGTTGTGAGCTGCCATGTGGGTGCTGGGAAGGACAGGCAGGCTCTTAACCACTGAGCCATCTCCCAAGCCCCCTGTTTTTTGGTTTTTTGTTTTTGAGACAGGGCTTTTTTCAAAGCCCTTGTTGTCTTAGAATTCACTATGTAGACTAGGCTAGCCTCAAATTCACAGAAATTTGTCTGCCTCTGCCTCCTGAGTGCTAAGATTAAGGTATGCACCACCATGCCCAGCCTTGGGTTTGGGGTGGGGTTTTGTTTGTTTTTGTTTATTTATTTATTATTTTGTATACAGTGTTCTGCCTCCGTGTACCTGCAGGCCAGAAGAGGGCATGAGATCTCATTATAGATGGTTGTGAGCCACCATGTGGTTGCTGGGAATTGAACTCAGGTCCTCTGGAAGAGCAGTCAGTGCTCTTAACCTCTCAGCCATATCTCCAGCCCAGGTGGGTTTTTTGTTTGTTTGTTTTTTGTTTTTTTAAAGATGTATTTCTTTATTATGTATACAATGTTCTGCCTGCATGTGTGCCTACAGGCCACAAGACGTCACCAGATCTAATTATAGATGTTTATGAACCACCATGTGGTTGCTGGGAATTGAACTCAGGACATCTGGAAGAGTAACCAGTGCCCTTAACCTCTGAGCCATCTTTCCGCCCTGTTTTTGTTTTTTGTTTTATTTCTTTGTTGTTGTTTGTTTTTGTCTTCAAGACAGGGTTTCTTTGTATAGCCTTGACTGTCCTGGACTTGCTTTGTAGACCGGGCTGGCCTTGAACTCACAGAGATCTACCTGCCTCTGCCTCCCAAGCTGGGATTAAAGGCATGCGCTGCCACCACCTGGGTAATTTTTTAAATTTTTGTTTTGTTTTGTTTTTTGTTTTATTTAAACAAGTCTCTTAGATGGTTTAAATGAGAAATGTTCCCCACTGGCTTCCGTATTTCAATTGTTCTCTAATTGCTTGTGTTGTTTGGGAAGGTTTCAGAAATGCAGCCTTGGGCTGGAGAGATGGCTCAGCGGTTAAGAGCACTGCCTGCTCTTCCAAAGGTCCTGAGTTCAATTCCCAACAACCACATGGTGGCTCAAAACCATCTATAATGAGATCTGTTGTCCTCTTCTGGCCTGCAGGTGTGTATGCATAATAAATAAATAAATCTTAGAAAAGAAAAGAAATGTAGCCTTGCTGGGCAGTGGTGGTGCACGCCTGTAATCCCAGCATAGGGAGGCAGAGGCAGGTGGCTCGCTATGAGTTCAAGGCCAGCCTGGTCTACAAAGTGAGTCCAGGACAGCCAAGGCTACACAGAGAGACCCTGTCTCAAAAGACAAACATGTGTGCACGTGTGTGTACCACAGCACTCCTGTGGAGACTAGAGAACAATTTGCAGGTGTCTGTCCTTTCCTCCCTCAGGGTTTTAGCAATTTAACTCTGGTTGTTCAGTTTGCCTGGCAACTGCTTTACCTGCTGAGCAGTCTCACCAGCCTAAGGAAGCACTTTCTACATGGGGAATGTGTGCTTTGGTTTTGCTGAGACAGGATTTCTCCGTGTAGGGCTGGATGTCCTGGAACTCACTCTGAAGACCTGCTGGCCTTGAACTCACAGAGCTCCACCTGCCTTTGCCTTCTGAGTCCTGGGATTAAAGGCATGTGCCTCTACACCCATCAGAAACTATGTCTCTTTAAAACGGATGGAAGCAAAATTACAGCTCCTTTTTTTTTTTTTTTTTTTTATCTTTTACTTTTCATTGTATGTGTGTGGTCTGTTTGGGGTTTCTACAAAGGGATAAAGGTGCTCATGGAGGCCAGAGGTGTTGGATAACACTGGAGCTGCAGTTACAGCTGCGCAGTGTGGCAGCTGAGAGCTGGGAATTGAACTTCCTGGCCACTGCAAGAGCAGTGAGTGCTCGCTCTCTCTCTCTCTCTCTCTCTCTCTCTCTCTCTCTCTCTCTCTCTCTCTCTCTCCAAGGCTGGCCTTGAACTCACAAAGATCCACCTGTTTCTGGGTCCCAGTGCTAGGATTAAAGGCATGCACCACCACTGCCTGGCCCTCTCTCTCTCAGGTTTTGAGGCAAAGTTTCTCTGTGTAGCTTTGGCTGTCTTGACTCACAGTGATCTGCCTGCCTCTGCCTCCTGAGTGCTGATTGCCTGAGCCCAGCTAGCAGTGAGTGCTCTTAACTACTGAGCAGTCTCTCTGGTTCCCACACCATAGCTCTTAGGGCTTCTGCTTGAACATGGCTGGCAGTGGTTGTGTCTGTTCTACCCACATTTATTGCCCAAAGCACTCACTGCCAAGCCATTCACATGGAATGAGCTCTGGGAGCCACAGCAAGTCACACTGAGGAGTGCTGTGTCTGAGCTGGGCGGGGGGCTGGGGGGGCGGTGAGGTGCGGCAGAGGGGTACCCATGAGAACCTGGAGCTCTGAAGAATGAGGCAGGCAGATCATGACATTGAGGTCAGCTAAAACCTCATCTTTCTTTCTTCCTTTGTCTCTTTCTTTCTTTTTATTTTTTTTATTTTTTGGTTTTTCGAGACAGGGTTTCTCTGTGTAGCCTTGGTTGTCCTGGAAACTGGCTGGCCTCAAACTTAGAGACCCACCTGCCTCTGTCACCCAAGTGCTGGGATTAAAAACCTGCGCCACCACACCTGGCTTTAACTTAAAAATTTTAAAAGAGTTTTTTTTTTTAAAAAGACGTATTTATTTATTACTATATATACAGTGCTCTAACTGCATATACACCTGCACACCAGAAGAGGGCACCAGACCTCATTATAGATGGCTGTGAGCCATCATGTGGTTGCTGGGAATTGAACTCAGGACCTCTGGAAGAGCAGCCAGTGATCTTAACCTCTGAGCCATCTCTTTAACCCTTAACTTAAATTTTTAAATTTTGTTTTCTGTGTTACAAGTGTTTTGCATGCGTGTACAATGTGTTGTGTATGCCTGGTACCCAAGAAGGTCAGAAGAGGGCAGCAGATGCTGTGGAACCAGAGCCACAGATGCCTGTGTGCTGCAGCATGGGTGCTGAGAATCAAGTCTGGATCCTTCAGGAGAGCCACAGATGCCTGTGAGCTGCAGCATGGGTGCTGAGAATCAAGTCTGAATCCCTCAGGAGAGCAGCTAGTGCTCTCAACCGCGGAACCAACTCTCCTGCCCCCTAAAACCCTATCTCCTAAACCAAAACCAAACACAGAGAAGCAGCTCTGGGACTGTGGCTGTACCTCAGTACTTGCCCTAACAGGAACAGAAAGAACCCTGGCTTTGATCCTCTGCACTGCACCGACACTTGGATGCTTTAGACCAGGTCAACTTCATGCTCCTACAATGTAGAGGGTGACATTGAACCAGATCCTCCTTCCTCCATTTGGAAAGTGCTAGAATTATAAGCCTTCTTGTACACCACTGTGCCTATCTGCCTTAGCTATTTTTGCAAGAATGTTAAGCTCATAAATCCCACAACTCTTTTGTGAACTGATTGGGCTTCTACTGAATCCACAAATGACTCCAGGGTTTAACCAACGCTGTGGAAATTGAGGATTCCAAGCATGAGTTTGGTTTGAATCTCCATTCATACCTCTTGACAAAGTTTTTCCAATAAACATTTGACAGAGCTTCTGTTGGGGTAACTTCTAGGTACTTTTTATTTTGAAATAATTTTAGATTTACAGAAGAGATACAAAGAACAAAATATTCCTGGAACTCTTTCCATCAGGTTCTCACAGTGTCTTCCGACACTGTGATAAGTCTGTAACCGTTATGAAATTAATATTTGTAAGCCATGATGATCTGAACTATGGGATTTATTTAGAGTCCACCTGTTTTCAAGTAATGTATTTTTTCACCCTCATTATCCAATCAAGGATACTACATTGCATTTTGTTTGCTGTTACTTTAAGTAGTATTTGTTAACATTTTTATTTTCTACCTGCTTATTACTAGTACATATAAATTGAATTTTATTATAAATTAATTTTGATTTTAGTCTTTTTAGAAAATCTGCCAACCTGATAATTATAACATATTTTCTACACATGTATATCACTTATGATAATGACTTATTCTTTTCTAATTATAGAACTTTTACTCTGGTGTGAAGGCACAAGCCTATAATTATAGCACTTGAAAGACTAAAGCACACGGATTATAAGCTTGAGACCAGCCTGGGCTACTGGGCTATGTGGTATTTCAAAAATCAAAGATAAAACTGTAGAATTTCCCCAGCACTCAGGAGACAGAGGTAGGCAGATCACTGTGAGTTCGAGGCCAGCCTGGTCTACAAAGTGAGTCCAGGACAGCCAGCGCTACACAGAGAAACCCTGTTTCGAAAAACAAAAACAGGGGCTGGAGAGATGGCTCAGCGGTTAAGAGCATTGCCTGCTCTTCCAAAGGACCCGGGTTCAATTCCCAGCACCCACATGGCAGCTCACAACTGTCTGTAACTCCAAGATCTGACACCCTCACACCAATGCACATAAATTAAAATTAAATAAAAATTATTAAAAAAAAAAAAAAAAGAAAAACAAAAACAAAACAAAACAAAAAAACTATAGAATTTCATCCTTGGATTTCTGCTGACTAGATTTCTAGTATTGTGCAAAAGAGAATTAGGAACAGAAGGCCTCCTTGTCTTATTCTTTATTTCAACAAGAAGCCATCGGGGGGGGGGGGGGGGCACGTGGGATGCTGAAGAGATGGCTCACCAGTTAAGAGCACTTGTTGCTCTTGCCAAGAACCAGGGTTCAGCTCCTAGTACCCACACACAGCTGTTCACGGCCATCATAACTCTAATTCCAGGGGCTGCAATGTCCTCTGCTAACTTCTGAGGGCACCAACACACACATGGTACACATCCAAATATTCAGGCATACGTTCTTACACATACATAAAGAAAACTTTCCTTTTCTTTCTTTTTTTTTTTCTTTCTTTTTTTTTTTTTCATGGTAGGGTTTCTCTGTGTAGCCCTGGCTGTCCTGGACTCACTTTGTAGACCAGGCTGGCCTCAAACTCACAGTGATCTTGCCTCTGCCTCCCGAGTGCGGGAATTAAAGGTGTGCGCCACCACACCCAGCAAGAAAACTTTCTGTTTCAGGTAGAGAATGAGATGGAAGTGTTGGTGTGAGTTGAAGGTTGTTCTGGGATGGTGTGTGTGTGTGTGTGTGTGTGTGTGTATGTGTGTGTGTGTGTATGTGTGTGTGTGTGTGTATGTGTGTGTGTGTGTGTATGTGTGTGTGTGTATGTGTGTGTATGTGTGTGTGTGTGTGTATGTGTGTGTTTGTTGTTTCATTTTATGTAACAATTATCTACTGAAATAATTCTTCCAATTTGCCAAGAGATTTAGGAAAGATTATAAATGGATGCCTAATTTTTCAATTCATTTTCTATATCTACTGGTGAAATCATTGTATTATTTCTTTTTTGTATTGTGGTATTGGACTAATGTTTACAAATATTTAAACTAAGAATGGATTCCCAGAAGGAAATACAATTGGCTCACATTTTATATTACTGGATTTAGTTTGCTAATTATGCTTATTATGCTAATATGCCTATTGACACATACTTTTTTGCATCTTTTTATGTTTTGTAAATAAAATTATGTTAACTCTAGCCTGGCATGCTGATGCCACCTGTAGTAATCTCAGCATGCTGGAGAAGAAGGCATAAGGATCAGGAGGTCGAGGCCAGCATCAGCTTCTTAGCAAGCGGGACTCCAGCGCAGTCCGCATAAAACCTGCTCTCAATAAAACTTGCAAGGACAGATGAGCACAGCTGAGAAACACGTCACATACCACTCACACAAATGAGCTCATGTGCGCGCACGTGCGCGCACACACACACACACACACACACACACACACGGTAGACTTGTGTGTTCTAGAAAGAATTGTGATTGTTCATATTAGTACTTCATTTCTTGGTCATCTTCCTTTTTCCTCTTCCTCTATGTTTCCTCTCCCTCCTCCTCCTCCTCCTCTTCTTATCCTATCAGAGTCTCACTATGTAACCCTGGCTGGTCTAGAACTCCATATATAAAACTCCAACTCACAGATGCTGAGATTAAGGGAATGGGCCACTATATCCATCTGATATTAAGTCTTCTTTGAATGTTTACTAGAACTTACTGGCAAAATCACCTGAGTATAAGTTTTCTTTGTGAAAATTTGGTGCCTATTATTGGTGTTTGGATGTGTTCATGTGCGTATCTGCGTTTGTATGAGTGCACATGTATGTGTGTGCACATGTTATGTGGAGGTCCAAAGTTGACACCAGGTGCCTTCCTTGATCACTCTATACTTTACTTGTTGAGGTAACTGAGCCTGGAGCTTGCCAGTTTAGTGTAATAAGGTAGCTTGCTCCACAGAGCCCCACGGCTCCGCCTCCAAGTGCTAGGATTTACCAGTGGGTTACCTCATCTGCTTGGTTTTCCGTGGGCTCCAGGGGTCTGAACCCTGGCCCTCACACTTGCATAGCAAGCACTTTATCCTCAGTCTTCTCTCTAGCCCTCTACCTTTTTTTTTTTTTTTTTAGACAGGGTTTCATTTGCCCAGGCTGTTCTCCTGCTTTCACCTCCCAAGTACTGAGATTACAGGGATGTCCCAATACACCTGCCCAGCCTGCAGCATTTAATATTATTTGGGTTCAAAACACATGGACTTTTAAAATGCATATATTAGTTTTGTTTTTCTAAACTACATTAAACGCAAATGAGAGGGTAGGAATATGGTTCAGCTGATTGGATGCTTGTCTAGTTTTTCTTTTTTCTTTTTTTGTTTTTGTTTTTCCGAGATAGGGTTTCTCTGTGTACCCTTGGCTGTCCTGGACTCCCTCTGTAGACCAGGCTGGCCTCGAACTCACAGAGATCCCCCTGCCTCTGCCTCCAGAGTGCTGAGATTAAAGGCGTGTGCCACCACGACCAGCTTTAGAATGCTTATCTAGTATGCCTGACGCCTGAACAGATTCCTAAGTCCACATAAATCTAGGTGTGGTGACAACACACAGTCTAAGGTCACCCTTAGCCACATACGGAGTTCGAGGCCTGGGTGAATGAATGTCCTGTTGAGTGCTTACACACCCAGGGCTTGGTATGCAGGATAGCAAGTCTGAGGTCGGTTTGGGCTTCTCTTTGAGACCACATCAATAACAAACAAACAAAAGGGGCTTGGAATGAACTCCTAGGTAGGAATCCATAGATCAGACCTGAAGGTCTGTCAAGTTATCAGAGTGAGAGGTGAAACTGTGCCAAGTCTCTCAGCACAGATGCTGGCCAAAAGCAGAGCAAGAGGGTCCTGAGAGTCGATGTAAATAGCACTACAGAAAAGCGTACAATAAGGGGCCATGGCGCCACTGGCCAGGCAGGATGCAGCCTTGAAAGGAGATGAGAATGGATGCAAGAGCCCAGGCTGAGGCCAGTCTGCGCCGACTCACGCAAACGTAAGGAGAAACAGGAAGACAGTCCGGCACGCATTCAGCCAAGACGTTACAAGGCCGTGGCGGAAAAATCACACTCAAATTAGATGAAAAGGGATAGAATGGTGCCAGGTGAGGCCCGCCTCTGAAGGAGGCAGCTGGTTCTCTAAAGTGTGGGGCGGTGGAGCAGGCAGGAAGCAGTGCATACCAGAACGTGACTTCTGCAAAGGAAAGATGCCAAGCCACGATGGCGGCATTAGCAAGAGAAAGGGAGTCAGGAGAGAGTTCACCGAGTGGGGATTTGAAGAGTTTCCACAATCAGTGCTGCAAAAGAAAAATGAAACTTACTGGTCTGAGTTAAGAAGGTCACTTCTGGAATTCTTATGATTAGAAATTATGTAAGGATTTCCCAAAATGTTGGCCCAGTTCAGAATTAAATATTTTCATGTCTGTGTGCAGCCAAAACTTTAAAAAAAATATTGAATATGTGCCATTAATTTTAATGAATTTTCCAAATTCTTTTTCTTCCTTTTAAGATTTATTTATTAATTATACAGTGCTCTACCTGCGTGTATGCCTGCAGGCCACAAGAGGGCACCAGATCTCATTATAGATGGTCATAAGCCACCATGTGGTTGCTGGGAATTGAACTCAGGACTTTTGGAAGAGCAGCCAGTGCTCTTAACATCTGAACCATCTCTCCAGCCCTCAATATCTTTTCCTTTAATTAGTGTATTGATTTTAATCTTACTGTGTAGATTTTGGTCTGGAACTTGATATGTAAATCAGCCTGGCCTCAAATTCACAGAGATCCACCTGCCTTTATTTCCCAAGTGCTGGCAATAAAGGTGTGAGCAACCACACCTGGACTTGGTTACTTTCTGTTTTTCTGTATTATTGTTTTAAAAATGGCCGAGCAGTGGTGGCACATGCCTTTAATGCCAGCACTAAGGAGGCAGAGGTAGGCTGATCTCTGTGAGCTCAAGGCCAGTCTGCTCTACAGAGTGAGTTCCAGGACAGCCAGGGCTACACAAAGAAACCCTGTCTTAGAAAACAAAAAATAAAAACAAACAAACAGCCGGGCATAGTGGCGCATGCCTTTAATCCCAGCACTCGGGAGGCAGAGGCAGGCAGATCGCTGTGAGTTCGAGGCCAGCCTGGTCTACAAAGCTAGTCAGGACAGCCAAGGCTACACAGAGAAACCCTGTCTCAAAACAAACAAACAAACAAACAAACAAAGTTGAAACCACTGATATCATCTTGTAAGGGAATATATTCTCATATAAAATTTTATATAGTCCATGCTGGCCTAGAACTTACACATATTTGCCTGTCTCTGCCTTTCTGGACTAAAGACCTGTCCTAACACATCCAGACCCTCTCTGAATATTTCAATCTATCTCCAGCCAGCACTCGGGAGGCAGAGGTAGGCAGATTACTGTAAGTTTGAGGCTAGCCTGGTCTACAAAGTGAGTTCAGGACAGCCAAGGCAACACAGAGAAAACCTATCTTGAAAAACTAAAATAAATAAATAAATAAATAAATAAATAAATAGATAAATCTCCATGTCAATTTAAATCTCATTTTACAATGTACTCTCTATTATAAAATAATCTGATCAGGCATGGTAGTGCACACCTTTAATCCCAGCATTTGGGAAGCAGAGGCAGGTGGATCTCTGAGTTCCAGGCCGTCCTGATCTACAGAGCAAGTTCTAGGACAACCAGGACTAGGACTACAGAGAGAAACTCTGTCTAAATAATATAATATAATATAATATAATATAATATAATATAATATAATATATAATATGTAATCTCTTTTTTTCTTTTTTTGGTCTTTTTGAGACAGGGTTTCTCTGTGTAGCCTTGGCTATCCTGGACTCGCTCTGTAGACCAGGCTGGCCTCGAACTCACAGCAATCCGCCTGCCTCTGCCTCCCGAGTGCTGGGATTAAAGGCGTGCGCCACCACGCCCGGCCTATAGTATGTAATCTCATTGCCAAGCATTGTGGCATATTGAGGCAAAGGAGTATAGGAAATACAGTAGCAACCTGGGACTCCATTTACTTTGGACTAGACAAATCTGTGTTCTAACCGTACATGTGACAAACTGAAACCCTTACCTGTATGTACTACACACACACACACACACACACACACACAGAATATCTAGTGTATTGTATGAATGCCACATTTGTATATTTAAAACTCTATAGCCTATAGGAACAGGTAGAATAGAAGGTGGGACATCTGGGAGGCAGATAGAGCGAGGCTTGGGAGCCTGGGAAGCTGTGAGGAGGACAGGCAGATGGTACCTGACAGAGGTGACCAGCCATGTGGCAGCATGTAGACCAGTATAAATGGATTATTTTAAGTTATGAGCTAGTCAGAGAAGAGCCTGGCTATATGGCCTAAGTATTTGTAAATACACTTTGAGTCTATGCATCATTACTCTGGGAGCTTGGGCCTTGAGGGAAAACATGCTTCCTACTATACACACCCACACCTCAGAACAATACCTCTAGCAACCTGTTAACAAGATAGGACCCCCTAGCTGCTTGAAATTTGTACACGTACCTCTCTGAACAATGAGATAAACTTTTCCTGGTAGAATGCTCGTTATGAGTGAATGCGCAACATGACCAACTGTTCTCTAAATTAACTTTTGTTTTGTTTTTCGAGACAGGGTTTTTCTGTGTAGTCTTAGCTGTTCTGGACTCACTTTGTAGACCATGTTGGCCTCGAATTCTGCCTGTCTCTGCATACCAAGTGCTGTGATTACGGGCATGTGCGACCACAGCCAGCTGTAAATGAACTTTTTTTGGTTGTTTTTTGTTTTTTCAAGGCAGGGTTTCTCTGTGTAGCCCTGACTGTCCTGGACTCACTTTGTAGATCAGGCTGGCCTTGAACTCACAAAGATCCACCTGCCTCTGCCTCCCAAGTGCTGGGATTAAAAGCCTGCACTACCACTGCCCGGCTCTAAATGAACTTTTAAAGAGAATTACATACTTACCTACTTATGCCTATGTATAATTGAGCAACCATGTAATTTAGCCTGAGCAGCAGAAAAGAAGTTATACAACTTAAATCTATCAATCAAAATAGCCACTCAAACAATGCCCCTTAGTAACTATCCCTCCTTTCCTTTTGACTCACCAAAAAAAGAAGCCCCAGGCAATACCTTGGAGCCCAGTGCTTGTGACCTGATTGTGACCTACCCTTATAGCTTTGTTTTGAATAAAGTTACTTTGCTGTGTTTACAAATTGTGTGCATTTATTTCATTCCTGAACAGACACTAGGAACCTGGAAACACCCACTACATCCTGTCTACTGGGAACATGCAAGAATACTTGCACTTATCCACCCTACAGGCAGCCTTGAGCCTGAGTGCCCGGTCTTTCTGTCCAGTTGCTAACAGCCAATGACCTCAACAGTCGTGTTCTGTCAACCCTAACTCTTCCCCTTTTAGGTCCTCTTTCCCTTTTAGAACCTCACCAGCCAGTGAGGGGCTGCTCTCTGAAACCCTGCCTTAGGGGAAGGGGTGGCAGTAGTCTGGCCAGTCCCTTGTGTACTTCTAAATATAGTTTGCTTTAATCAGACAGCCGTGGAAATGTTTTTTTTTCTGAGGTCTACCACAGCCAGCCTCCTTGGGCACCAGGCACACACATGGTGCACTGATATACATGTAAGCAAAACATCCATACCCATAAAATAAAAATAAAAACCCCATCAACCAATCAACAAACAACAACAAAACCCTTGCACTGCTTTTCAGAGACCTACCCCAGGATGCCCTGATGGTTTTTGTTTTGTTTTGTTTCTAATATTTTGATAGACTATATATTCTGTAATGCCCTAAATTTGATTATAAGGTCTGAAGGATGGAGAGGAGGAGATAATGGAGAACTTAATAGAGGACTTCGATATTTGTGGGTGTTTATTTGAACTGACTCAAAATTCCAGGCCATTCTCAAGGAAGAAACTGGTTTCTTCTCCTCCTTCTCCTCCTCCTCCTTCTTCTTCTTCCTCCTCCTCCTCCTCTTCCTCCTCCCTCTCCCTCCTTCTGAGACAGGGTTTTTTTGTTTATTGTTTTGGTGTGTGTGTAGCCCTGGCTGTCCTGGCTCTCAGTCTGTAGACCACCTACCCCTGCTGGGATTAAAGTTGTGGGCCACTAGTACCTCTTCAATTGTCCTCTGAACCCCACAGTTCACCTAGTCAGTTTCAGGTAGTAGACTGGAAGGTTGCCAAAGATTAAGAATTTTTTGTTACACAGGGGAAGTAAGTCTAAGACAATTGGGTGAGTATAAAATCCCCGAGGTTGTTGTTTTGTGTTTTGTGTTTGTTTGTTTGTTTGTTTTTCTTGAGACAAGGTCTAGCAGGGCATGGTGCTGCACACTTTTAATCCCAGCACTCCAGAGGTAGGGACAAGCAGATCTCTGTGTGTTTGAGGCCAGCTTGATCTACAAAGAGAGTTCCAGGACAGCCAAGGACTACTACACAAAGAAACTCTGTCTCGGGGAAAAAAACAAAACAGAGAGAGAGAGAGAGAGAGAGAGAGAGAGAGAGAGAGAGAGAGTCTTACTATGTAGCCCTTGATGACCTAAAACCTACTACAGAGACCAAGATGGCCTCAAACACACAGAGATTCACCTGCCTCTGCATCTTGAGCTCCCCTACTGCCATTAACTTATTCTTGTTACCAAGTTTTTATTCCTTTGTCTTTCTTGAATTTATTTTGTACAAGCAAAAACTAATTTTTTAAAAAGTAGTAGGGATTGAACGTAGAGTTTTAACCTGCATTCTACTACTGGGCTATACTCTCACCCCACCCCACCCCTCTGTACGTTTTCTCTTCCCATTTCGAACATAAGAGTGCCATATTGCTGGGCATGGTGGTTGCACACCTTTAAACCTAGCACTCAGGCAGCAGAGGCAAGCAGATCTCTGTGAGTTCGAGGCCAGCTTGGTCTACAAGGAGACTCCAGGACAGCCAAGGCTACACAGAGAAACTTTGTCTCTTTCTTTTTAAAATTTATTTTACTTTTATTTTATGTGCATTAGTGTGAAGGTATCAGATCCTTTGGAACTGGAAGACAGTTGTAAGCTGCCATATAGGTGCTGGGACTTAAACCTGGGTCCTTTGGAAGAGCATACAGTGCTCTTAACCACTGTGCCATCTCTCCAGCTCCAAGAAACCTTGTCTCAAAAAAAAAAAGAAAGAAAAGAAAAGAAATAGTTAAAGCCGGGTGTGGTGGCGCACGCCTTTAAACCCTAAAGCATGCACACAGCCATCTCAGCTAGCTATGCCGCCTCAAGAGAACTGTAGTGCTCTGGTTTCTTGAAGCTGAAGGGGAGCCCCTAACTAGTTATTGTGCCAGAGTAACATTATACAGCAGGCATTTCCTTGACAATGTATAACCTGTTATACCGCAGATTATACATGCTACCCATAGTTAAGGGAATGCGAACGGGGCGTCGTGGACTCAGGGTGTGGCTAGTTTGACCACAGAAAGAATGTGTTTTGTTTAGTATGTCAACTTTAGGGAGCGCAGTGGTAGAGGATGAATTATTAGTTCAGAGCCTAGCCGTCTTTTCTTGTAGTCTTATTGCCACGAAACTCCAAAATCAGATTTGTGTGCTGGACGTGCAGTGAGCACACAGAGCTCGGCATAGAGGAAACTGTGTCAAGAAGGCAAGGTGTGCTGGAGGATGTATGTGTCCCCAGTACTCATGAGGCTGACGGGCCGGGCGTGGTGGCGCACGCCTTTAATCCCAGCATTCAGGAGACAGAGGCAGGCGGATCGCTGTGAGTTCAAGGCCAACCTGGTCTACAAAGGGAGTCCAGGCCAGAAACCCTATCTCAAAAAACAAAAATCAAAAAACAAAAAAAACAAAACAAAACAAAAACCCTCATGAGGTTGATGTAACAGAATGAGCAGCCGCAGAGTAGACCTGTCTTTAAAACAAAAGGGAGAAGATGAAAGGCAAGCCTCAAATCCAAGTTTCCCCAACCAGTATGATTATGCGCTATCGAAGGGAGGTGCACACACATAAGATAGGACAGAATCCGGGGGAGAAACTGATTTCACAAGTTTTCACAAAATCAGACTTTGATGACAGAAGACATCTGGTAAACCATTGAGCAACACATGCTTCTGTAAGAAAAGGTTGCAAATCATCTGGCCCCATCTCTTCTGTAATACACAGTAAATTCAAGCTGGGCAGTGGTGGCGCACGCCTTTAACACCAGAGTTCGGGAGGCAGAGGCAGGCGTATCGCTCTGAGTTCAAGACCAGCCTGTTCTACAAAGTTAAGTCCAGGACAGCCACGGCCAACACAGAGACCCTGCCTCCAAAAACTAAACTAAACTAAATATTTTAATTTTGCCTGTAAGCCTGTGCATGTGTGTGTGGTGGGTTAGGGGTTGCACACCTTAGCAAAGTTCCTGTGGAGGCCAGAAAAGGGTGATGGGTTCCCTAAAGCCACCTGATGTGGGCTCAGGGTCCTCTGGAAGAGTAGGAAATGTTCTTAACCACTGAGCCATTTTTCCAGTCCACAAACCCTGCCTTGCCTAGCCAAGATGTGGTCTAGACCTTAGCAGTCTGGGCATTGAACATTACTTTAGCTAAGCATTCTACCTCTGCCCCCGCCACCCCTCCCTTTCAGTCCCAGCTCTTACCCCTCCCCTCAGCAGAACTGGTCCAGGCAGCTCATGAAATTTCATAGGAGACAGATTTGCAATTCTTTGTGTTTCTACTACTGCTTAAAGCAAGGTTCTACGGAAGGTGTGTACATACTTAGGTTTGGGTTTTGGGTTTTGGTGCTAGGATTAAGATATAGAACATAATATATCCTAGACACCACAGCCTCCGCCTTAGTTCCTAAGAAGTGTTAGTGTTGGCAGAGTTCTTAGTGTCTCGGGGCTGACAGACCCACAGAGGCTGGCTGGAGAGCTCCATAGCAAGCGCTCCACCCTCTGTAGCTACTTGGTCAGACAGACACTCACAGGGTGCTGCAAAGCTTTCCAGGCTCCTCCGCTATCTTGTCAGAACACAGAGGTAAAGCCAAGAGGTCAGTACAGTTGAGAATCAACAGGTTTGGGAAGACACCGTCGGTTAGACATCTTGCTGTGGGCAGGGTTTTGAGATACCCCTTAGAGTTATCTATGTACACAATGGTTCAAGCAACAATGTAAATGTAAACAGAAACCATTAAGGCTGGTCGTTAAGAGGATGACAAATATGTAGCTAAACACAACTATGCCACCCCCAAGGGGACAAGTAAGTTGTCTTTTACTTTTAAACTTTAAAAAATTTACTCTTATTTAGGTGTATTTAAGTATATGCTGTGTGTTGGTGCCCTTGGAGGCCAGCTGGAGTTACAGTGGTGAGTCACCTGACATTGCTTAGTAACAGTGAGATGGCTCCAGTCCTCCGGAAGCTCTCCTTACCTCTGAACCATCTTTCCAGTGTCATGTTACCATTTTATTTTTTGTGGTTGTTGTGAGACAAGGTCTCTATGTTCTCTATGTTGGTCTAGCTGTATAGACCAGGCTGGCCACAAACTCATAGAGATCCTCCTGCCTCTGCCTCAGTGCTGAGATTAAAGACATGCACCACCACACCTGCCTGGTTGTTATTTTTTTTCTTTTCTTTCTTTCTTTTTTTTTTTTTTTTGAGTTTTTCGAGACAGGGTTTCTCTGTGTACGCCTGGCTGTCCTGGACTCGTTTTGTACACCAGGCTGGCCTCAAACTCACAATGATCCACTTGCCTCTGCCTCCCAAGTGCTGGGATTTTTTTCTGAGACAGGTTCTTATAGGAAATTTAGGATGGTGCTAAATTCAAGATTCTCCTTCAGAGTGGGATTACCTTTTTTGCTTTTTGGGGGTAGAGGTAGGAGTTAGGGTAAGTTGTAGCCTAGGTTAGCCTCGAGCTGGCTATGTAGCAGAGGATGACTTTGAATTTCTGATCCTCCTGCCTTTACCTCTCCAGTAAAGGAATTGCAAGTGTGTTCTACCATGCCCAGTTGTAAGTGGTGTTACGATATCAAATTCAGGCTGGAGAGATGGCTCAGAGGTTAAGAGCACTGACTGTTCTTCCAAAGGTCCTGAGTTCAATTCCCAGCACCCACATGGTGGCTCACAACCATCTATAATGAGATCTGGTTCCCTCTGCTGGTGTGCAGGAGTACATGCAAGCAGAACACTCTATATATAATAAATAAATATTTTTTTTAAAAAAGGCATCAAACTCAGGGGCCTGAGTATGAGGGAAAGTTCCCTACTAACTAGCTAGAGCCTCAGCTCTAGTGTGTGTGGGCTTTTGTTTTTGTTTTTGTGTTTTGTTTTTTTGGTTTTTGAGACAGGGGTTCTCTGTGTAGTCTTGGCTGTCCCGGACTCACTTTGTGGCCCAGGCTGGTCTTGAACTTACAGAGATCCTCCTGCCTCTGCCTCCTGGGTGCTGGGATTAAAGGCTGTGCACCACCAATTTAGAATAATTGGGATTCTAATTATTTTATTTTTTATTATATTTCTCTTTTTACAAACACAGTTATACTATTACACATAAAAAGAAGGATCACAAAACAATCAGGAATTATATGTTACATTCATAGTGTTTTGCCTATTTGTATTTGGCAACATTGAAGAAAACTTCTTTCCTATCTTGGTGAGTCTAAAATTCTGATTGTAACTCAGTATCTATCATATCTCATCTCTATCAACTTAAAGCATCTATCTAGACCTAAACATCTTAACCCCTAAATAACTAAGCTTAATTGTAAGACTAAACTATCTGGTCTTCAACCCCATCAGAGACTTGAGAAGGAATAAAATTAATTATCTGTGTAAACCGGAAGTACAATA
Source organism: Acomys minous (assembly GCF_964271855.1). NCBI lineage: Eukaryota > Metazoa > Chordata > Mammalia > Rodentia > Muridae > Acomys > Acomys minous. Next base: position 29,369,123 of record NC_140485.1, read on the forward strand.
AAAAATCTTTTAAAAAAATCTTCTGGAGGAATCTCCATCCCGGATCTCAAGCTGTATTATAAGGATTTTAATTCTTTTTTGTTTGTTTGTTTGTTTTGTTTTCTAAGACAGGGTTTCTCTGTGTATCCTTAGGTGTCCTGAAACTCTGTGGACTAGGCTAGCCTTGAACTCACAGAGATCCTCCTGCCTCTGCCTCCCAAGTGCTGGTATTAAAGGCGTGCGCCACCACCGCCCAGCTGATTTTAATTCTTTTAACACAACAAGGCAGAATTATGGTAAGAGCACAGGGGACTTAAGGGCAGTCCAGGACTTAATGGTTGTTGTGACCCTGTGCTGCCTCCTTTGAGCGTCCAGCTTTTGTCCTCTGCTATGGGGATGAGCCTAGTGGCCATCTGTAAGTCTGGGCAGTCTCCTGTGGTATGGCATTGGAGCACAAATGGAAGTCAGTCTTGCTGAACAGACAGTAGCACCCACTGGAGCACCCCCCTTGACATGCTACTTATCTATGGGATATTTTGGACACAGTTTCCTTAGGTAAATTCTACTTTGGGTGACTTAATATCTCCTAAACAAATTTATTAGTAAATCACTGATAGCACCTATTCTATCACTTTGTGTTTCTTCTGTATCATGTTGACTTGAGTAAGAGTATCTGAAAAGTCTTATCACTCTGGCTGTCCTGGAACTTGCTATGTAGACCAGGCTGGACTTGAACTCACAGCAATCCACCTGCCTCTGCCTCCCAGTGCTAAGGTGTGCACCACCATGCCCAGCTTTGAAGGTCCTTTTTTAATCACCCACTCTAATTCCCAAATAAATAACATATAGATCTACAGACTTGTTCAGTAAGCTTTACGGCACTAAGGCTGGGAAGATGTGATTCATTCTAATCCTCTATGCTAGTCCGGCTACTTCCCAGCCTAATGACCCCATTGCCCTACTGGTCCTGCCTGGGCTGCTTCTGCTCCATCAGGTCGGTCCTCATGGCCACATCCTTTTTATACTTATTTTTTGTTTTCCTCTTTCTTCTCTCTCTTCCACCTCGTGGTCCCTACCTGAGAAGTCCCACCTCCTGTTCTCTCTTGCCAAGTTTAGCCTCTCAGCAACATTATTAACCAAGCAGAGATATTGGAAAGCAATGCTTACACAAGATTGATCAATGAATGTGACAATGCCCACATTCCGACTGCAACCAGATCTCAGGGAACAAATTCATCATCTGAATACATAGCACACCAGCTCAGCCCCCAACATCTCCCCCTTTTAGTTCAGTAAAGGGCTCATTCTCTTAAAATAACAAACTATATACAATAAGAACAATTATGAAAACTATTATGTAAGAATTACATTCACAGCCAGGGGGTGGTGGTGGTGATGGTGGTTGGTGGTGGTGGTATGTGCTTTTAATCCCAGCACTCAGGAGGTAGAGGCAGGCAGATTGATGTGCGTTCCAGGCCAACCTGGTCTACAAAATGAGTCCAGGACAGCCAGAGCTACACAGAGAATGTCTCATAAAACCAGAAGAAAAAAATATTTATTCTTAAATCAGAAACAATTTAAGCTTAATTGTGAGACTATAACTATCTAGTCTTCAACCCCAGCAGAAACTTGAGAAGGAATAAATATTACCTGAGTATGTAGGAAGTACAGAGCAAGCAGCCTCCAAAATACAGAAATGGCATAGACAGCTAGATGCTTGGATAGTCACTCAATAGTCCTCAGCAATACTGGGGCATCATCTTTGGCCTTATGCCTAAGTATATGACAGACTTTTTTTGTGAAGCAACAATTATAAAAGACTGACTACCTTGTCTTGGCAAAGTTTGGCAGTTGACTTCCTTACTTAGTTTGTCCAAGTTTGGACAGCATGCTGTCTTCAGTTGAAGCAAGGGCAGTTTCTTTCCCAGTGGCTGGCTGCCACTTTCGAAGCAACTCCATATGGAGATTCTTTGATGCTCATCATCTTCTTTGATATAGGCTGGGGGTGCTGGCAGGAGCTGACTTGTCTGTCAAAAGATCCTTTTTTATTTTTAATTTATTTTATGTATGAGTGCTTTATCTGCATGTACATCTGCATTCCAGAAGAGGGTATCAGATCACATTATAGATGGTTATGAACCATCATGTGATTGCCAGAATTGAACTCAGGACCTTTGGAAGAGCAGTCAGTGCTCTTAAACACTGAGCCATCTCTCCAGTACTGAAAGATCCTTTTATTAAAAAAACACCCTCATTACTATATTCTGTGGCTCTCTGAGGTTTTAAAGACTATCTATTTACTTATAGTATATCTGAATAAGTAAACATTGCTTATTTCCAGTTAGTTATCTGATTAACCTAGAAAATATATTTCTGCAATTAACTAGTTTCTAATATGACCATAGGAATAAGCCCTTAACCTCTGAGCCATCTATCCAGTCCTTTGTTTTTTTTTTCAAGATGGGGTTTCTCTGTAGCCCTGGCTGTCCTGGACTAGCTTTGTAGATCAGGCTGGCCTTGAACTCACAGAGATCCACCTGCCTCTGACTCCCCCAGTGCTGGGATTACAGGCGTGCACCACCATGCCCAGCTCTACAGCTTCTTTTCTTTTTAATGTCACTGTGTCTGCTTATGTGCCCACAGAAGTCAGAACTTGCTGGCTTTCCTGGAGTTAGGGTTACAGGAGTTGTGAGCTTCCCGATGTGGGTGCTGGGGACCAAACTCTAGTCCTCTGCAAGGGCAGCAGTTCTCTCCCGGCTGAACCCTCTCTCCAGCCCCCACAGTTACTTTGTTTCATTAATATTTTGCAACTCAGACAAGATTTCAAAGTATATTTAATATTTTTTGGGGGGGGGTTGAGACAGGGTTTCTCTGTGTAGCTTTGGCTGTCCTGGACTCGCTTTGTAGACCAGGCTGGCCTCAAACTCACAGTGATCTGCCTGCCTCTGCCTCCCGAGTGCTGGGATTAAAGGCGTGCGCCACCGTGCCCGGCTCTTAATATTCTTATTATTTGAAGTAAGTAGCTTCTTGTGAAATCCGTTAGTGTGAACACTGGGAATTCACACCTCCAGTCAGTTTTATTGTCTTATCATCAAGTGTTTCATTTTTATCAACCAAAAGGGCCCTAGCATTCTGTGCTTCGGTGCTTGGGCGGCGCGGCTTTCCTCCAGATGGTATCTCACAGCGTGACAGCAGATTATCTAGTCCCACATTGTCCTTGATCCATAGGATTGCTAGTTGCTGAACAGTTCCACGGCTGGCTTCCTCCGTGACTGGTAAGTAGGTTCCAGCCTACTGGAAAAGTTGTTCAGTGACCAACAGAATAAAGTGCCTTACTGAAATTAACGGGCATTGCATAGAGTTGTGTAGGGCTTCTGTGGCTCAGAGCTAAGAAATTATTTTTTCTTTTTTTGTTTCTGTTTTTCAAGACAGGTTTTCTCTGGGTAACAGCCCTGGCTGTCCTAGACTTGCTTTGTATACCAGGCTGGCCTTGAACTCACAGAGATCCACTTTCCATGAGGCAAGGTTCGTAGCCCTTTGTGGTTTGACTTAAATGTGTCAAAAAGCCACAGGAAAACAAAATAGTGAATACTAAAAAAGTTCTCTCTTTGCATGTACAAAAGGGCCAAAAGACTTAAAAAAAAATTCTTGTTGTTATAGGGGTGATACTAACATGTATGAGTGCATGTGTGTGCATGTCACAGCACATGTGTGCAGGTCAGAGGACAACTTTGAGACGTTTGTTGCGTCTTCTATCACACATTCTGAGGATTAACCTTAAGTTGTCAGGTTTGCATGCCAAGTGTTTTTTTTTTTTTTCACTAAAACATCTTTCACTTTTTAAAAATTAGGAGATGGACGTTCATAACAGAACTAGTAGTTCACATATTCATGAAACAAGTAATTTGTTCCTTACTATCATTTGTACCATAAGCTCTTGTGGGGGGTATGGAGGTCATTTAAAATATGTATACCTTTTTCTTTCTTTTTTTTTTTTTTAAGTTCAGGATCTCACTATATATCCCTAACTGGTCTGGAACGCTAGAGAGTTTGTTTCTGCCTTCTGAGTGCTAGAATTAAGTGCATGCAGTCCTATACCTAATTATTTTATGTCATGCGTATGTGTGTGCCTGTGTACATGCATATATGTAAGTGGTGTTAAGTAACCTGGAGCTGGAGTAATGTGTGGTTTTGAGTTGTTAGAGACTGGTGCTGGGAACTGAGCCCCAGTCCTATTACAAAAGCAACAGCACTTTTTTTTCTTCCCCAAGACAGAGTCTCTCTGTGTAGCCTTGGCTGTCCTGGACTTGCTTTGTAGACCAGGCTGGCCTTGAACTCACAGTGATCCGCCTGCCTCTGCCTCCCCGAGTGCTGGGATTAAAGGCGTGCGCCACCACGCCCGGCCACAACAAGCACTCTTTACGACTCAGTCATTGCTCCCGCCCTAAGAGAGGGCATACAAGATCTAAGACAACTGTTGGGTTTCTTTATTCTTCACCAGAGATTCCTCCTTCTAATTCTGTGATTTGAATAGTGAAGTTTTAACCTTGTTTTTCCAATTTTCTTAGATTCTTCAGACCGATTGTTTCCTCTTGCGTTTGTATAGTGTGTGTGGTATGCACATGGATGTGCTGGCCTGGGCGAATCATGTGGAGTGCAGGACAGACAACAGGTATCTCCTTCATCAGCCTGTATTGTAACAGTTTGAGACAGGGCTTCTTATTGAATAAATGGAAAGCTTTTGGCTAGGCTGGCTCCCAGTGAGCTCTTGGGATGTGCCTGTCTGTCCCTAGGTGATAGGACTACAAACATGTACAGCAGCATAGTGCTCAATTTTTTTCATGTGGGTGGCGGGGATCTGAACTCATGGGGTCATGTTTGCAGAGCAAGTGTTCTTACCCACTGAACTCTCTCTCTTGCCTGGGCCAATCTTATTTAAGCATCCTTTTACCTTTCAATTATTATTATTTTTGGTTTTTCTAGGCAGGGTTTCTCTGTGTAGCCTTGGCTGTCCTAGACTTGCTTTTAGACTAGGCTGGCCTCAAACTCACAGCGATCCACCTGCCTCTGCCTCCCAAGTGCTGGGATTAAAGGAGTGCACCACCATGCCCAGCTTGGCGCATCCCTTTACCTTAGTCTTGCATTGATTTCTTCTTGTAGGGGGCTAATCACTGCTTCTGTCCTCGGGGTTATTTATAATTCTGTTTCCCCTCTAGGTTTCTATCAATGGGCCTGCAAGCTGGGTCTGTCCCTTTATTTTCCACTGCTCTTTCAAATCCTGTGCTAGATCTGTCATTGTAAACTTTTAAAAAGTCATTTCCACTAGGTGTAGAGGGGATATTTGATCACACTGTGAACCCGAGATTGTGAACTGTAAAAAACTGTTTCTAATTGGGGTGTGGATCAGTCTTTGATTCTAGAGCTGCTTACTGTATACAAGTACTTGTGGTGTAGCTCAGCCTTAGCACACACCTTTAATCTAAACTTTGTTTAGTGTAAATAGGTGGTTGTGGTGTGGCTCAGGCCTAGCACACACCTTTAATCTAAACTTTGTTTAGTGTAAATAGGTGGTTATGGTGTGGCTCAGGCCTAGCACACACCTTTAATCGAAGAGCTTTCAGTAAACAAGATTAAATGAAGTTAACCCTAGGTCAAGAGGGGGAGCTAGCTACCGGCTGAGAGGGATTAAGGAGTAGGAGGACACTGAGGAGCAAGGTATTTAAGACATGCTGGAGGAGTGGGAAGACCTTACTTTTGAGACTAGAGCTGAGTACGAAGGTCAGCTAGGTGCTTTCTCTTCTCTGCCTTGCTCTGCTAGAGGGATTTCATCTCAGAATCTAGCTCCTGAGTCTTCATTGGCAAAATTGAACATTTGGGATTAAAAACAACAACAATTAGGCAACACACACACACACACACACACACACACACACAAACAGTAAGAAAAAAAATTCTGTGTATGACTGTTTACTTGCATGTATGTGTGTGAGGCCAGAAACCCCTGGAACTGGAGTTACAGGTGATGTAAGATGCCAGTCGGATGGTGTGAACCAGACCCAGGTCCTCATGTGCTCCTTTACTGATGAGCCATCTCTCTTCCCCTTAAAAACATTCTTCCAATACCACCCACTATTTGCAGTTTTCTGTTTCTGATCAGGAACTCATTGACTGATAAGCTTGGTGCTTTATCTTTTGGGGTTGGGGGAGATTCTCAGGACTGGCATCTAGACAGTACCGAAATTTTGAAGGGTCAACTAGGGGCTTGTGATTCGCCTCCAAGGCTCCGTCGGTTTTACAGCTCCCATCCTCTCCTGTGAGTGTTAGGAGTATGTACCTCCCACACTTATTAATGGTCTGTCCACAGCCAGGCATGTCTCATACAGGATGAAACGCAGGGACAGACCCATTTGCCTCTAGTCTGGCAGGATTCCCTGGCCACACTAGATGGAGCCCTTGGTCCTCAGCTATTACAGTGTTCAGGAGGGCCTCATCAGCCCAGTGAGGCGCTGGGTAGCTGAAATGCAGGCAAACACATGTTCCATGTGGGATGGTTTATCTTTACGTCACTGTCTTCCTTGGGCACTGGTGGCATCTTGCCCAATGGGTGGGGAAGACCATTCTTTACAAACAGCACTTGAGCTTGTGGTGAGGGTGTCACTAGTGGACTTTGAGCATTCGTGGCTATTTCCCATTTTGTACCAAGCAGGGCAACATTAGGCTTTTTTTTTTTTTCCGTTTAGAAACACAATTTTTTTGCAGAAGTATCCAGCAGGCTATTTTGGCAAAATAACCCAAGGCTTCTTGGAGGTCTTCTTCCTACTTGCCTTATCTCTTTCAAAGATAGGCTTCTCTTTCTACTTGCTTTGATTATTGAAGACTTTTGTATTTTGTTTTGTTTTTGTTTTTTGAGACTGGGTTTCCCTGTGTAGCGTTGGCTGTCCTAGACTCACTTTGGTAGACCAGGTTGGCCTTGAACTCACAGCGATCTGCCTGTCTGCTGGGATTAAAGGCATGCGCCACCACGCCTGGCGAAGACTTATTCTTGTGATTTTAAAGAGATGCTGGTGTGTGTATATAACACAAGCACATGGTAAAACACGTATGTGTAAGTCAGAGGACAATAAGCAGGAGTCAGCCGTCTCCTTGTACCATGTGTGCTCGGGTCAGGTTGTCAGAATTGGCAGCAAGTGCCTTCAGCCGTTGAGCTGTCTCACCTGAAACTCTTACAAAATAATTAGTGTTAAATTGTATGCTAATTTAAGGTCTCTTTTACGGGACATTTTTTCTCCTGAACTTAAGGCATATCGAGGTCAAGAGACATTAAAAAAATTAAAAAGACATTTTTTCCCCTATTTGTTCTAGTCTTTAAACAGTTCAGCTCCAATGGTTGCAACGTGGGCCCAATTGGGAGTTTCTCAAGGGACAGTACAGACAATATTAAACCAACAACTGATTCTCGCCGAAAACGAAAGGGTGGAGTCCAACAATTCCTTATATGTCTCGGAAGCGATCAAACACAGACGGGACGAGGGCTGGGCGTGGTTGGCACACACTTTAACCTAAGCACTCGAGAGGCAGAGGCAGGAGACCTTCCATGAGTTTGATGCTAGCCTGGGCTACGGAGAGACACTGTCTCCAAATAAAACTCAAAGTAACAGCGAAACAAAAGCAACACCCGCCCACCCATCCCCCCTTCCCCCCAAAAAAAATTTGGGGTCGCTTTATGTGGAGGCGACTCACCCCACTAAGGAAAAGTGCATATGAGGTTCAAGCGCCTCTGCCAACAGTTTTGCGAGGAGGGTGGACAACGTCGTCAGGAAGACGACCTGGGAAGGTCAGCAAGACGAACGACGTCTGGGTACAAACAAGGTCTCGTCCATGTCCAGCCCAAGCTGGTTTTAGGGTCAGCCCACTACCTGGCGAAAACTTCCAGAGGGACCGCCAGGTAGCCCCTCCCACCGGCTGCCGGCGAGAACAAAGTTATTCCCAGGATCTTGGGCGGTTTCCATTGACGTTACTTCCGGAAAAAGTAACCTTTCTTCGGCGGGTGCAGGGCCGCTGAGCTCTCGCGACATTTGCTCCCGCGAGATCTGCTTGCTCACTCCAGCGATGACATCCTCCTCCTCCTCCCCGTCGCCTTTCGGCAATCTTCGCCAGTCCCAGCCCCGACCAATCTGCACTCAGATAGTATAGATGAGGGTCTCCCCCAGAACCCCGGTCCGCGCGGGGCGTCAGGCGGCAGCGGCGGGGTATAAACTGCACGGAGGCCGACTGTAGCGGCACTGTGGGTGGACACGCGCTGGCGACTAGCAGTGAGCGTGGGCGGGGCGGGGGTAAACCAGCTGAGTAGCTGCTCGATTGTTCTGGCCTGGCTATGGCGCCTCTCCTCCCCCCCGCCATGGCTCCCCGTGTCCCTGCTCCGCTCCTCTCAGTGAGTGAAAGTGGCCGCCGCCGCCGCCGGCCCAGCGCCCGCAGCCGCCTCAGCGCCGCCGCCATCTTGGGGTCCCAGGAGCCGCCGAGGGAGCGAGCTAGGAGCGTTTCCGTCCAACGCAGTCACCGTCCCTCGGCCTCAGAGAGCGAACCGCGGCTCCACCGTCGGCGGGGCGACCCCCCCCTCCGGACCCCGCCCGCACCCCGCACCCCCTCCGCCGCCGCCGCGGCGGCGGGGCCCCTCGGCCCGAGGTGAGGCTGTGTGGACGTGGGCGGCTGGACCGAGGGGGTGTAGTGTAGGCCCCTGTGTGCCCCTCTCGGCGGGCTACGACTGGGCCGGTTCTTAAAGGGGCCGTCGCCCCCGGCCCTTGGATTTGTTGGGGGTTAGAAGAGACGATGGGTGTGGACACTCCCCATAGGGTTGGGACCTCAGAGACCTGGGCCCCGGTTTTTCTCTCGTACCTCTGGAGCCCTGGGGTCATGGGTGACCTCAGCTACCCGAGGAAGCCCGTGGAGCACCCACACGTGGGGAGTGTTGGACCAGGTGCACGTGGGACCGGTGGGGCGGTGTCGGTGTAACACGTGTGTGGGTTTGGAGGTGGGGAGGGGCAGGGCGGAGGCTTGTTGGGCTGGGCTGGGAACCGGGTGAGGGTTCTACCTGTCAGTTTAAACGAATGAGATCTCAGGACTCGATAGCATGGGTATCAGTTTATGGGAAGCGATCCGCGATCCGGGTGAATTGGTGCAAGTTGCTGGTTGGTATTGGATGGGCACAGGCTAACTAACACGTGCACAGACTTAGAAATTTGCCCGTGAGACCCCTTCTGGGTTTTTGGAGTGCATCTAAGCAAGTGTCAGCTAATTTTGACAATTCCTTCCTGAGCTTGCTGATGAAAAGTAACTACTTCCGTAATCACGGAGGATGGAAGCCCCCTACAGTTTAAAAGTTGGATAGAGCCGAAGAAGGCGTTTAACTATTCTAGTTAAGAAGCAGCTCTGCTCAGGGTTCTTCGATTTATAGTCTTGTACTTGTTAAGAATTGGGGGAGGATTTTGGAGATCGAACTCTTGAAAACATCGCTGGTGATCAGCGTAGTTTGAGTTAGTGATCCATGATTTACGATCTTAATTTTCACTGTCGCTTCTGATGCTGCTTCCATCCTTCCTTCCGGTCTTGTGTGTGTTTCCTGATTGTTTTTGGTTTTTGGCCAGAAAGATCAGGAATTTGAGATCCTCCTGCCTCAGCCTCCATGGCACTGAGATTCTAAGTGTGCGCTTCCATGCCCACTTTCCTCCCCAGGAATAACACCTTTACCAGATATGATTGCAGCTCAGGTGAATTAGGCGGCATTGAGAACTTTCTGGTATATGCAGAGTTGTACAACTGTCACTACTATTCAGTCGGTCACTTCAATAGAAGGTCTAGAAGCCTTCTGAGTATAACACTTTTTCTCCCTTCCATAGCACTAAATCTAATTTCTGTTGTCTTAGATTTGATTTTTTTTTATTTTTAATTTTTTTTTTTTTTGAGACAGGGTCTCTCTGTAGCCCTAGCTGTCCTGCATCTCAACAGATGCCCTCCAGCCTGAGCCTCCTGGGTGCTGGGATTACAGGTGTGCAACACGGTGCCCAATAGATGTGCCTGTTGACATTTCTGTTCTACATAAAGGGATGCTAAAATATGTATGCAGCTCTACCAGCTGCTTTCATGTAATATTTTTGAGATTCATACATGGTATAGTATGTCAACTTTGCTGTTTTGTTTTGTTTTCCAAGACAGAGTTTCTCTGTGTAGCCTTTGCTATCCTAGACTCACTTTGTAGACTAGCCTGGCCTCGTGCCTCCCAAGTGCTGGGATTAAAGGTGTTTGCCACTGCCGCCACCACCTGGCTAACTTTACTGCTTTTTTTATTGCTGTTAGTTTTGTTTTTGTTTTTGTTTTTTTAAGATTTATTTATTTTATGTACATGCGTGAGCCTGAGGGTTTGATAAACCCATGTGTGTGCAGGAGCCCATGGAGGCCAGTTAGAAGAAAGCAGCAGGTCCCTTGGAACTGGAGTTACAGGTCATTGTGAGCCATCATGTGGGTGCTGGCCCAAACCTTGTTATGTGCAGGAGCAGTAAGCACTTTTTAAATGTACATTTGGTGTTTGGCCTTCATGTGTGACTGTGTGGGATTCTCTGGAACTGGAGTTACAGATAGTTATGGGCTGTCATGTGGGTGCTGGGATTTTAACCCTGGTCCTCTGGAAGAGCAGTCAGTGCTCTTACCTGCTGAGCTCTCTCCAGCCTAGCAGTAAGCACTCTTAACTGCTGAAATGCCTCAGCTCCCTGTTCTGTTTTTTATGAGTCAGAGCTAGTCTTGAACTCATAATCCTCTTGCCTCTGGCTCCTGATAAAGGTATGGGCTATCTGGTTTTCCTTTATGCTGGAAATTCACAAACTCCCTCCTCATATAATAAAACAATTTTAAGATTGTTAAATTGTTTTTTCTTGGCAGTGGCTTCTGCATCTTTGTATGTAACCAACTTTGGCTTAAAACCTTCAACCTTTTTCAAAAAGTCTGAGTTTGCCGTACGTTCAGGCTAGTAAAGTGGTGTGTAGGCATACTTTGTTGGGGCTGCCTCACCCTCTTTCACGGGTTCTCATCTCCCTCCACTCTTCTGAGCAGTGTTCACTTTGCGTCTGTCTCTGTGCTGTTTCCTTAGGTCTGTGGTGGCAGTGTCTGTCCTGAGCAGAAGTAGAGCCGTTTTCTATGTTACTGTTCCCTAACAACTATTCACACCATATCGTCTCGCGTTACATTTATTTTTATTTATTTTTCTAGGTTTATGGTTTTTTGAGACAGTGTTTCTCTGTGTAGCCTTGGCTATCCTGGGCTCTGTAGATCAGGCTGGGCTGGAACTCACAGAGATCTCCCTGCCTCTTCCTCCCAAGTGCTGGGATTAAAGGTGTGTGCCACCACTCCTGCCTCTACTGTTAAATTTGTACATAACCTAATGGTGACTAAAGTATATGAAGATGTGTGTGGGTTATGTCAAACAGTATTTCATTTTGAGCTCGTATGGATTTTGGTGTGGGAGAGCAGCACTGGAACCAGCCCCCAGGAGACTGAATAAACACTGTGCAGTCATGAGTGACATTTTCGAATTACATATAGGACTGTGCCTTTGGCACATAGCCCAGGAGTGTAGTAGTGTATAACTTATATATTCCTATAAGCCCACTGTATAATGTTAACATGACTAGAGAAGAAGCTCAAGGTACTTCTCAGAATGTATCTTTATCATTAAATGATGCATGTATGTGCTTAGTAAAATCTGCATATCATTTAGGTGTGCGTGCGTGCGTGCATGCGTGTAACAGGGTCTCATACTCTTGGCCTGGAACTTACTGTGTGAGCCATGGCATCTTCCAAGTTTTCAGCAGTCCAGCTGTGAATCACCTTCCTTGGCTTCTGTCTACATTCTAAAATGAATCTTCTTTTTAAGGGATTAAATTCCATTGTTTTAGTTTACGGTGTTCTTTCCTCTATATTAGTGGTTCTTAACCTTCCTAATACTGTGACCTTTAATTCAGTTCCTCATGTTGATATAACTCCGACCATAAATTTTTGTTGCTACTTTATAATTATAATTTGGCTACTGTTAAAAATCATAATATAAATATTTCTCTCTCTCTCTCTCTCTCTCTCTCTCTCTCTCTCTCTCTTTTTAAGACAGGGTTTCTCTGTATAGCCTTGGCTGTCCTGTACTTGATTTGTAGACCAGGTTGGCCTCCAACTCACAGAGCTCCACCTGCCTCTGCCTCCCAGAGTATTGGGATTACAGGCGTGCGCCACCACACCTGGCAATATCTGTGTTTTCTAATGGTTTTAGGTAACCCCTGTGAAAGAAAAGGTCTTTTGCCCCCAAAGGGTCACAACTCACAGGTTGAGAACCACTGTTCTACATCTTGAGAAGAATTCAAACCAAGTTTAACAAAATATATTTTAAAATTTTTATTTAGTGTGTGTCTTTGTGCACCCATTCACACATGTCGAAGTCAAAGGACAGTTTGCACACCGTGTGGGAGCTGTCCTCTCCTCCTTCCACCGTGTGGGAGCTGTCCTCTCCTTCCTCCCACCGTGTGGGAGCTGTCCTCTCCTTCCTCCCACCGTGTGGGAGCTGTCCTCTCCCTCCTCCCACCGTGTGGGAGCTGTCCTCTCCCTCCTCCCACCGTGTGGGAGCTGTCCTCTGCCTCCTCCCACCGTGTGGGAGCTGTCCTCTGCCTCCTCCCACCGTGTGGGAGCTGTCCTCTCCCTCCTCCCACCGTGTGGGAGCTGTCCTCTCCCTCCTCCCACCGTGTGGGAGCTGTCCTCTCCCTCCTCCCACCGTGTGGGAGCTGTCCTCTCCCTCCTCCCACCGTGTGGGAGCTGTCCTCTCCCTCCTCCCACCGTGTGGGAGCTGTCCTCTCCCTCCTCCCACCGTGTGGGAGCTGTCCTCTCCCTCCTCCCACCGTGTGGGAGCTGTCCTCTCCCTCCTCCCACCGTGTGGGAGCTGTCCTCTCCCTCCTCCCACCGTGTGGGAGCTGTCCTCTCCCTCCTCCCACCGTGTGGGAGCTGTCCTCTCCCTCCTCCCACCGTGTGGGAGCTGTCCTCTCCCTCCTCCCACCGTGTGGGAGCTGTCCTCTCCCTCCTCCCACCGTGTGGGAGCTGTCCTCTCCTTCCTCCCACCGTGTGGGAGCTGTCCTCTCCTTCCCACCATGTGGGTTCCAGAGGGCACACTCAGGCACCCAGGGTGGAAGCAACTGTCTTCCAGTTAGCAATCTTGCCAGTTCTCAAACCAGTTTTGAACATCTTTTTTGTTAGGGAATGTGAGTAGAAAAAATTCTCTTGGCCGGGCTGGGGTGTACCTTAATGGTAGACTCCATTCTTGGGGCCTTGGGTTTGATTCTTAGCAGCATCCCCTGCCAAAATAACAACAATACGAACAACACAATCCTAAAACACTCTGGGTGCATTCTTATAGTTTGATTGCATAGGTACCTGACGCTAAGAGAATCAAAGTTTTTTTCTTTTTGAGACAGAGTTTCTCTGTGTAGCTCTGGCTACCCTGGAACTCCTCAAACACATAAATCCGCCTGCTGAGATGAAGGGCGTGTGCCACTATACCAGGGTCTTAAAATTTTATTAATTTACTTTTTGTCTGTCTGTCTCTGTCTCTGTCTCTCTGTCTCTCTGTCTCTTTCCTTCTTTTTCCCCAGAGACAGAATTTCTCTGTGTATCCTGGGCTGTCCTGGACTTGCTTTGTAGACCAAGCTGGCCTCGAACTCACAGTGATCCACCTGCCTCTACCTCCCGGGTGTTGGAATTAAAGGCGGGTGTTGGAACTAAAGGCGTGCGCCACCATGCCCGGCTACTTTTTGGTTTTTTCAGTGCAGAATTTTTCTATGTAGACTTGACTGTCTTGAAACTTGCTGTGTGGACCAGGCTGGCCTTAGACTTTACCTTTGCCTCCCTAGTGGTGGGATCACCTGGCATTGGCATCATTATTGTCTTTTTAATTTTAAATTTTAATTTTTTGGTTTTTCAAGACAGGGTTTCTCTGTGTAGCCTTTGCTGTCCTGTACTCACTTTGTACACCAGGCTGGCCTCAAACTTACAGTGATCTGCTTGCTGCTGCCCTCAGGGTTCTGGGCTCAAAGGCGTGCACCACCATGCCTAGCTCAGCTTTGGCAGTTTTTCTCTTTTTCTTTTTTTCAAAAAAGATTTATTTATTATTGTTTATACAGTGCTCTGGCTGCATGTACACCAGCAGGCCAGAAGAGGGCACCAGATTGCATTGTAGATGGTTGTGAGCCACCATGTGGTTGCTGGGAATTGAACTTAGGACCTCTGGAGCAGAGCAGTCAGTGCCCTTAACCTCTGGGCCATCTCTCCAACCCCTAGCTTTGGCATTTTTAAAAGGAATAATTTATTCCCTTTTTTTTTTTTTTTCCTTTTTGAGATAGGGTTTTTCTGTGTAGCCTTGGCTGTGTAGATTAGGCTGGCTTTGAACTCAAAGAGGTCTGCCTGCCTCTGTCCCCAAAGTACTGGGATGCAGGTGTGTGTCACCTCGCCTGGCTTTATTATGTATTTATTTTATGTGCATTGGTGTTTGGTCTGCATGCACACTTGTATGAGGATATCAGATCTGCTGGAACTGGAGTCACAGCTGTGAGTTGCTGTGTAGGTTCTGGGAATTCTTCCTCTGGAAGAGCAGCCAGTGCTCTCAACCATTGAGCCATCTTTCCAACCCCAGAATAAGAAGTTGTAAGCTCAAAGTCTGCCTGTGCTACATAATGACTTCACTAAGCACTTCTACCATTCAGATCTCTGGAGTTCAAGGCCAGCCTTGTCTACAGAGTGAGCCAGGGCTACAAAGAAAAACCCCGTCTTAAAAAACAAACAGCCCCCTGTGAGTTTGAGGCCAGCCTGGTCTACAAAGCGAGTCCAGGACAGCCAAAGCTAACACAGAAACCCTGTCTCGAAAAACCAAAATAAATAAGTAAATAAATAAATAATTTAAAAATTAAAAATAAAAAAACAGCCCAGCCCGGACACGGTGATGTGCACGCCTTTTAATTCCTTGAATTAACACTTTGAAAAACCAAACAAACAGCCCTGCTGGTCTTACACACCTTTAACCCCAGCACTGGGGAGGCCGAGGCGGGGGAAGCTCTATGAGTTCGAGGCCAGCCTGGTCTACAGACTGAATTCCAGGACAGCCAGGATTACACTGAGAAACCTGTTTCAGAAAACAAAGAACAACAAGAACACAAAAGACATATTCTATGCTCAGTTGTATAATTCTTGCCTGTCATGCACAAGGAACTGAATTTGATCACTAGCACTTAGAAGTAATGTATGTTATTCTGAGAAGTGGCTAACACAACAGGCGTTGTTAAATTGTAAAGGTGTCAGGGCACATAAACACATAAATGTAGGAGCTGTGCTCCAGAATCTATCGCCCTCTCCCAGTCCTTGTTTGTTCTGATGTATAGTTCATTAAAAATAGGGATCACATTCAATTTTTTTTCATATCAGACTTCTCAATTTGTTTTTTATTGCTTCTTTTCTTCTGCTGACCTTATACACAAGGCAATCTTTTTATGTAGCATCAAGATTTTTTTTTTGTTTTTGTTTTTGGAGACCGGATTTCTCTGTGTAGCCTTGTCTATCCTGGATTCACTTTGTAGACCAGGCTGGCCTTGAACTCACATTGATATGCCTTCCTCCGCCTCCTTACTCTGCTGGGATTAAAGGTATGAGCTACCACCAGCCCAGCTTCCCCTAGTTTTACTTTTATTTAAATTTATTTTTAAAACTACTCACTTGGCCACCATGCCTGGCTGGCATCAGGGTTCTTCATGGTTTTTGCCCTGAGGAAATCTGTATCATGATGAGCAGCTGACTCTTGAGTTTATGCCGCTCAATTTCTAACTTGATGGGCAGTGCCTGAAGCATCACAGGGAAGGGCTCCTTAACATGCTGCCGTAGTGCTGGACACGGGGAGTCACTTCCCAGAAAGCGAGGCTGTGTGGTTTGCAGGGTATCGTGGTTCACACCGTAGCCTTAACTTGGAGGTGGAAGCAGGAGGGTCACTGCAGTTTTGAAGCCAGGTCAATCTAGCAAGTTCCATAATGGCCAAAGGTTACACACTCTCAAAAAAAAACAGCCATCACCCTCAAAGCAAAGCAAACAAGAAGAATCTTACTGAAAACTGTAGGCTTGTTTTGTTTTGTTTTTCGAGACAGGGTTTCTCTGTATAACAGCCCTGGCTGTGTTGGTCTCACTTTGTAGACCAGGCTGGCCTTGAACTCACAAAGATTAACCTGCCTCTGCTTCTCAAGTGCTGAGATCAAAGGTGTGCACCACCATGCCTGGCAACTTCAGTTTTTTAATAAAATAAAGCACATTTTTTTTGTAAGCCGGTTGTGGTAGTGCACAGCTATAATCCCAGCTCCTGGTCTGTGGAGGCAGGAGAACAAGAAATAAAGGTCTCTGGGTGTGGTGGCGCATGCCTTTAACCCCAGCACTCGGGAGGCAAAGGCAGGTGGATTGCTGTGAGTTTGAAGCCAGCCTGGTCTACAAAGCGAGTCCAGGACAGCCAAGGCTACAGAGAGAAATTCTGTCTGGGGCGATGGGGAGAGAAGTAAAGGTCATCTTCTACTGAGAGCCAGTAGTTCAGAGAGAACCTGGCAGTGTAGTATACATAGAGTCTGGTGTTACGGCTCATTTGGTAGAGTGCTTATCTAGCATATATAAAGTTTTGGATTGGATCCATAGTAACATAAATGGGGTGTGGTCGCACACACCTGTAATCCTCTCACTTGGAGATAGCAGCAAGTGGACCAAAAAGTCAAAGTCTCGGTCAGTTCAAGGCCAGCTTGCCCAAATAAATCAATGAATCAACACAAGTTCTTACCTTTAAAAGACTCTGAGTTGGCGCTATGGAGCACGCCTGTAATCCCAGCACTCGGGGAGGCACTCGAGTTGTTAGGAGTTTGAGGCCAGCCTGGTCTACAAACAGCCCAGGGCAGCCAAGGCTGCACAAAGAAACTCTGTCTCCAAAAAACCAAAACCAAACCAAAGGAAACAAATAAAAAGAATTGAGTTTGGTAGCTGGGTGTGACAGCACATGCCTTTAATTCCAAGGCAGAGGCAGGCGGACAGCCAAGGCTACACAGAGAAACTCTTGCCTCGGAAACAACAACAACAACAAGCACAACAAGCCAACCATTGAATTGCATACCCCTTGCTTAAAATAAACACACGTAACACATCTATGCTGTATTATTTAACAAGTTGCATAATGACATCATGTAGTACACCTGGTGCTTTTTGGTTTTTCACAACGGGTTCTCTGTATAGCCCTGGCTGTCGTAGAATTCTGTCCACTCAGCTGGCCTGAACTCACAGAGATCTGCTTGCCTCTGTTTCCCTGAGTGCCGGGGTTAAAGTTGTACACTTTGACTGCCCAGCTAATGCCTCCATCTTTTATCTTCAACTGTGTTGTAGTTTGAATGAGAATGTCCCCTTTAGCCTCTTATAGTTAGATGTTTGTTCCTAGTTGATGAACGGTGTAGGAAGGATTAGAAGGTGTGATCTTGTTGGAGGATGTGTGTCACTGGGTAGGGATTGAGGTCTCAAAAGCCCACACGAGGCCCAGCCTTGCTCTCTCTCTGCTTCTGCGTGTGGGTCAGGGTGTAGGGTCTCAGCTAGTGCTCTAGCATTACATTGTCTGCTCTCCTACATGCTGTGTGACATGATCATGGACTAAGCCTCTGCAGTTATAGGCAAGCCCCCGATCAAACACCTTCTTAAACAAGTTGCCTTGGTTAATCTGGTTTCTTAGTAGCAATAGAACAGTAACTAAGGCTGCTTGGAGAAATGACCAATTATAGAGTTGATGCAGGAATATGTGTTAAAGAGACCCAGCGATAAGAAGGGTGACAGAACAAGGGTTAACAGAACAGTGCTCCAGCTGTGGCCACTGGGAGCTCCTCCACTGGCTGCTGTGCTCTGATGTACCCTGTCAATTTGGGCTTGATGCTGCTGTCATTTTTTTATTTTGCTTTTGGTTTTTCTTTTCTTTTCTTTTCTTTCTTTCTTTCTTTTTTTTTTTTTTTTTTTTCTTTTTTTTTTTTTTTTGAGACAAGGTTTCCTTTGTAGTCCTGACTGTCCTGGACTTGCTTTGTAGACCAGGCTGGCCTCGAACTCACAGCGATCCACTGGCCTCTGCCTCCTGAGTGCTGGAATTAAAGGCCTGTGCCACCACGCCTGGCCTTTTCTTTCTTTTTTTGAGACACACACTCATGCTGCACTCCTGCTCCATAGTGCAGATGTGGAAGACAGACAACAACTTGTGGGGGTCGGTTCTCTTCTCCCACCATGTGAATCTGGGGGCTGAACTCAGTTTGTCTGTCTGGGGTGGGTGTGGGGGAGGCAAGCATTATTTACCTGCTGAGCCATCTGGCCAGCTCTGGTTTTTGTTTGGTTTTGGTTTTTCAGGTAGGTTCTCATGAACTGGCCTTGAACTCATTGTGTAGCTGATTATAAACTTCACTTCTGATTCTCCTTCCTCTACTTCTTTGGGTCTGGGATTACAGGCGTATGGTACCATGCTTGGTTTTATGCAGTGCTGGGAGTTGGACAGGGCTTGTGCATGTAAGGCAAGCACTGCTCCATCTGAGCTATGTCTCCAGCTAAGATACTGCTGTTTTTAGTGCTTTTCGTCTTAGGCATGCCTGATGCCCAAGGTTCATTTGAATATTCATCCAAATTCAAAAATAGGTGTGGAAAATCAGACCACGTGCAGACCTTTTTATTGTCACATATTACAGAGCAGATACTTGTCTAGCATTTGCAATGTATTAGATAAATAATGGAGAGGTTCACAGGAAATAGGATAGATGAGGGTTCTAACAGATATGTGCCTTCTTTCCCATAGCTGTCCTGGAACTCACTCTGTGGGCCAGGCTGGCCTTGAACTCACAGTGACCCGCCTGCCTCTGCCTCCCTGAATACTGGGATTAAAGGTGTGCACCATCACTCCTGGCTTTGTGTGATTGTGTGTGTATTTTGTATGTCTATGTGTGTATATGTATATGTGAATACACACACACATATGTAATTTCTTTTTCTTTTGCCACGTTAGGAATTTGTGGAAAGGACGACCTTTTTTAGCCAGGAGTTCTGCACTTTTAAAATGCAGGTATTATTTTTATCTCAAGAACACTGCTTTGAGTAAACTCAAGGCTTGTTAAATTACTCAGTCCTGGGGTGGAGGTGGAAAGACCTTTTTTGCAGGGGTTTCCTAAGACTTATCAGACACTATTACATTATCATTCCTAACAGTGGCAAAACGAGAGCTGTGAAGTAGCAAGTAAAATGATTCTGTGATTGGGGGCTACCACACCAGGAAGGGCATTTGCAAGGTGGGGAACCACTGGGGCCCTGGGCTAAATCAGGCTTAGGCTGAGTGGAATGTTGTTGCCCTCCTGTTTGAGCATTCTGCCTACTTTCGCTCTTTGAGGCCCAGCCAGCTTTTCTCCTTGGATTCGCTCCTTAGTTGGGTGTCTGGTGCATAGTTATCTCTTCCTAATCAACAGCTCTGTGGTTTTATTTACCAAGATAATCTGAGCAGACAATTTATAGTTCAAACCTGGATGTTTTGGAAAGTGAAGGGAGAAAGCATAAGTTAGACTAGTGGAAGATCAGGCAGTCCAACAATGGCCCTTCTTTGGTTTTAGAGGCTGGCGGTAGAGAATTGGGGCATTGGAGTAACTCGTAGCAGATTCAAATTCTATTTCTTTTAAAAAGTACCAGGGCTGGAGAGGTGGCTCAGTACTTAAGACCACTGACGGCTCTTCCAGAGGTCCTGAGTTCAATTCCCAGTAACTGCATAACCATCTATAAAGTGATCTGATGCCTTCTTCTGGTATGAAGGTGTAAATGCAGATAGAGCACTCATATACATAAAATAATAAATAAATAAATAAATGTTTTAAAACATTTATTGGCTGGGCATGCCCATACTATTGCTGGGGGAGGCAGAGGCTAGTGGATCCTTGTGAATTGTATTGAGGCCAATCTGGTCTACAAAGCGAGTCTAGAACAGCCAGGCTACACAGGGGAAAACCCTGTCTCAAAAAATAAAAAATGTATATATGTATGTATGTTTGTTTAATTTTTTTTTTTTCAAGACAAGGTTTCTCTGTGTAGCCTTGGCTATTCTGGAACTTGCTCTATAGACCAGATTGGCCTTGACCTCGTAGGGATCCGCTTGCTTCTGGCTCCCAAGTGCTAGGATTAAAGATGTGTGCCACCACATCCAGCAAAAGTCTATTTTTAAAATTTAAATTAGCCAAAATGAGAGTAACTTTTTGTTGAGTATGGGATAGAGATAGGCTTTCAAGTAGCCCTCACTGTGACATTGAACTATGTAGCTGAGTTTACCTTGATCTTTCTTCCTGTACCTTCCTTTATGTGCTGGGATTATATATGTACACTACTTTGTCAAGACAGAGTTTGTATTAGATTAAATGAGCTAGTTTGTTTTGTTTAGTTTTTAGATTTCTGATACTGGGTATCCAACCTAGGGCCTCTCACAGGCTAAGAAACTCTGTAACTCTGAACTGATAATGGACCTACAATATAAAAATTCTCACACTAGTAGACTTTGTTTTTACGTGTGTGTATGTGTGCTGAGCGCAGAAGTAGATGTAGCAGGGACATCAGGCTATTGTGAGGAGCTGAAGTATAGTCAGAGTATAACCAGGATTATATATAGAGCCTCCGAACAGACTGGTCAGTGGGTTGATAGTTTCCATCCTTAGAAATGGAGGTGTGAGTCAATTGAAACTTTGAAGAGCTCTTCACTTTAAGTTGGAATGGATCTAACAGGGTTTTAGAAGAAGATATTCCTCCTGGGAGTCTTTCCACCGCTGGGAAGTTTATACTTTTTCTTAATGTGTGATCCCTTTGCTTTAAAAAATGGTTGGGATGGTGGCATACATCTGTAATTGCAGCTTTCAGAAGATAGAAGCAGGGGGACCTCTGAGTTCAAAGAGAGACTTTGTAGAATACACACACACACACACACACACACACACACACACACACACGCACACTGGCAAATAGAATACCTCATACATATGAATGATTATAAATACAAGAGGAAGGTGGTGGTGAAAGCAAGTGCTGTTCTCTGCATGGTGCACACGGTCAGCACCTCACTTGGATAGTTGTAATTCATTCTTGTAAAATCTATGGACTGTTTGAGAAGATGTTTCATTGAGTTGTATTGCAGTTGATGATAGTGTTTCTACACTTTTCCCTTGTACTAGAAGGTAGTATCCAATGAGCTTTCTGTAGTCGCTGGTTGTCTTAGTGTCTTGTGTTTGAGAGAGAGCCTGATCCTTGTTTATCCTGAAGGCAAGCAGGCAGGAGAAGGGGAAGAGGAATAATCTTTCGTTTTTGTATTTTTTTTCCTTTTTAAAAAAATGAATGTATTCTGCAGCTGTGCAGTGGGAGGCCCTCGTGCATGAAGACAGATCTGTTCTATGGCCTCGGAGCTGGGTGCCGGGGACGATGGCAGCTGCACTGAGCTGGCAAAGCCCCTCTATCTTCAGTACTTGGAGAGGGCCTTGCGGTTGGACCATTTTCTGCGACAAACATCAGCCATCTTCAACAGGAATATTTCTAGGTGTGTTATTTTATCTCTAACAATGTTTTATTACATTTCTGATTCCTATCTTTGGGATTTCCAGTTAATCTATTGTATGGATTTTATTTTTAGTATTTTCTTTTTCTTTGAAATGAAACAGTCAACTTTCCCAAATACTATTTGTTCTTTAAATGTTCGTTTATAGTAACCATAAATCAGTCAATCTTTTTTTTCTTTCTTTTACTTTTTATTTTATTTTATTTTATTTTTTGAGACACGGTCTCACTATGTAGCCCAGGCTGGCCTAGAACTCACAGATCTGCCTTTACTCCCGAAGCACTGGTTTTAAAGGTATGTGTACCACCTTGTCTGACCACTTAGATTATATACACATATATGTATATATATATATATGTATGTGCCTACTACTTGGCTCAAAATATGTTTTGTTGGAAAACTTTTAATTATGGATGTATTACTCTTTAATTTTTAGTGATGACAGTGAAGATGGACTGGATGACAATAATCCCTTATTGCCTGAGTCTGGGGATCCCTTAATACAAGTCAAAGAAGAACCTCCAAATTCATTGCTTGGTGAAACTTGTGGAGCAAGCAGTTCAGAATTGCTGAACCCATACTCTCTGAACGGCGTTCTGCAGTCAGGTCAGTGTGGAGCGGGCGCCCTCTGGACTTGCCGTGCTCTTGGGGGCAGTCATCCTTTCATTTTTTTTTTTTTTTATTCTTTATGTTTCTTTATCCAGAATCAAAATCTGACAAGGGGAATTTATATAACTTCTCTAAGTTGAAGAAAAGCAGAAAATGGCTAAAGGTAAGAGATAAGAGAGAACATTCCAGTCTAAATAACCTACTAAGATTACAGTTAGAAGGACAGTTACCAGACCATTGTAGCATAGTGACAGATTTTATTTTTTTTCCAGAGACAATTTTCTTAACTGGAGTTTGATTTGTTAAGAAACCTCATCAAAGTAATTTTCAGTTGACTTTTTTATTAAATATGAGACACTGAGGAAAGAGGAGAAATTGATCAAATAAGATCCTCCCTCATTGGCTCACCTTGTATTCAGGAATGTTAATTTACTTTTCATGAATTTTTGAGTAGTTCATTCAATAAATGTTGCGAGTGCATCCAGGTGCCAAGTACTGTTATAGACAGACAAGTCTACTCTGTGCTACTCACATTCTAAAAGAGGGAGGCAGTGGGTAAGAGTAAGTATGACTTCAAGACAGCATTTCTACAGGTTTCTGAGCGATCAGAGTGCACCATGTGAATGTCTAAGGCAAGAGCCTTTGATCATACGAAACATACAAGAACCATTAACAAAGAAGCAGCTTGGTGTGTGTGGGGAGAAGAGGCTGGCGTAGCTGGCGCACAGCGAATGGGGCGGCGGTACAAAGTTAGAATCTGATGGGGTGTGGGGTGTGTAGGGCTGCCGTGCCTTGTTTGCCATGAAGGGATGCACTAACTCAGGCCACAGTCAGAGCAGTGGCGTAGTGCTCTCAAGTAATTGTGAAGGGCCAAACTGAACAGAGGGTGGTGTTCTATTTAAAATGTTTCTTAGTAGGCTGGAGAGATGGCTCAGAGGTTAAGAGCACTGTCTGCTCTTCCAGAGGTTCTGCCTGAGTTCAACTCCCAGCAACCACACGGTGGCTCACAACCAACCATTTATAATGTGATCTAATGCCCTCTTGTGGACTGTAGGTGTATGTGCAGGCAGAGCACTGTATACATAGTAATAAATAAATATTTTTTTTAAGTTTCTTAGCATGTGCAAACATTTCATTTAGAAAAATTCACAGCCGGGCGTGGTGGCGCACGCCTTTAATCCCAGCACTCGGGGAGGCAGAGGCAGGCGGATCACTGTGAGTTCAACCAGCCTGGTCTACAAAAGCGAGTCCAGGACAGCTAGAACTGTTACACAGAGAAACCCTGTCTCAAAAAACCTAAAAAAAACCCAAACAAACAAACAAAAAAAACTTCACCATTTCTTACTTTCATTATGAGCTCAAAATGATGTAAATCCTTTACTATCATCACCATGTACTTTAAAACTCATGTGTTTAAAGTCTGACTTGCTTTCTTTCCAAAAGATTTTAAGAAGTTAGAAGTACAGAGACCTTTATGTTTAGCTGTCACATTTAAAAAAAATTGAGATATGGCTCTGGAGAGGTGGTTGTGAGCACTGATCTGCTGAGGACTGAGCACTGGTTCTGTTCTCAGCACATGCGTATGGGGTCTCAGTACCATCCATACCTAAAGTTCCAGGGGTCTGATACCTTTTCACCTCTGCAGGCACCGAACACGTACAAAGTTCAGATAACTGCACGCAGGCAAAACATATACATAACATAAATAAATCTAAAACTTAAAAAAAAAAATTGAGATATAGTCAGGCAGTGGTGGTACATTCCTTTAATCCCAGCACTTGTAATGCAGAGGTAGGTGGATCTCTGTGAGTTCGAGACCAGCCTGGTCTACAGAGTAAGTTCCAGGACAGCCAGGGCTACACAGAGAAACCTTGTCTTGAAAAACAAAACAAACATAAGTCACTGACCATAAACTTCTAAGCTTTTCAACTGTGTGACTTAGTAGCTTTTAATATGTTCCCCAACTTCTTGGCAATTAACTTATCTAATTTCAAAACATTTCATCATTTCATAAAGAAGCCGTGTGCTCATTAGTAGCCACCCCCATCTTGAGAGTCTTTGAGTCCCTGCTAGCTACTAGTCTGCTCTCTGTTGATTTGCCCATTCTGGACATTTCACAGAAATGAATCCATAGTATGTGGGCTTTTGTGGCTGGCTTTTCTCCCTCGGTGTAATGCTTTGAAGGTTTATTATGTTGTGGGATATGTCAGTACTTCATTTCTTCTGACAGCCTAACCATCTGAATGTACCACATTTTATATAGCCATTCACGAGCTACTGAGTTGAGTTGTTTCTCCCCTCCTAGCTACCACACCTTGCTTTGTTCTTGTTATATATGCTATATTCATTTTCCTTTGCCTTGTTTCTTTCTTTCTTTTTTTTCCCCATGCGCCCCCCCCCCCCATTTGCCTTGATATTTTAACACTTAGGGGTTTTTGTTTTTGTTTGTTTAGTTAAATTGATAAGGCGTAGTGTAAGAATCTGAGTGACTATACTCTGGCTGTTTTGGCCATTGTTCTAGCATCTGGGAAAAAAATGATTGGATTGTAAAAGAAATTGCTTCACAGCAAAAGTTATATTCAATTTTCACCCCTTTTCTAGAGCATTCTTTTAAGTGATGAGTCCAGTGAGGCAGATTCTCAGAGTGAAGACAATGATGATGAAGAAGAAGAACTCAATCTCAGCAGAGAGGAGCTGCACAACATGCTTCGATTACACAAATATAAGAAACTTCACCAAAATAAATATAGTAAAGATAAGGAGGTGAGAGTTTCAAGGAACGCTCACAGCCACTTCTTTTACTTACATGAAATAAAATGTTAGTAGCATTATTGTGATAGGATTCATACAACGAAAGTCCACTTTTGATGTAGGTACTTTGATGTCTTTGAGTATATTTATAGTGTTGTGTTTCTGTCATCACTGTCTCAGTTCCAGAACACTCTCATAGCTTTACCCTTAGCTTCCGCCTCTTACTCTGTTCTTGGTAGTGCCAGGCACCCACCAGTCTACCCTCTTTTTTGATAATTAATTTTATTTTATGTATTTATTTGTGACTTGGTCTCCTATAGTAGGGTGACCTTGAAGGTCTCCTCCCATCTCCACTTTCCAAGTGCTGGCATGTGCCACTGCATGCGGCTCTGCTTGTTGCTTTGTTTTTGGGTAGTGTTTGCCATTGAATCCAGGGCCTTCCGCATGCATGTTCTTGTAATTGCATCCATTCGAGACATTTCATACTGATGGAGTCAGATAGCATGGTGCTTTTTATCCAGCTTCTCTCACTAGGTGTACTGTTTACAGGTTTTGTTCATGTTGCAGCATGTATTACTACCTCATTCATTTTTATTGCCAAATAGTTAGTTTTATTTATAGAACATTGTGTTTTTGTTTTTCATTTGATGAGCTGATTTCTCCCACTCTGAGCATTTTCATAATCTACTATAAAGATTAGTATAGGTTTCTGTGTGGGTGTATGTTTTCATGTCTCCTTGTTATATACTTAGCACAGAGGCTCCAGGGTCACGTGATAGCTGTGCTTGGTGAGACTGCCAGTCTATCCTTACCAATTCAATTGCTTGTTGACGTTTTCAGTCTGGGAAAATCTTTTCTTCATAGTTTTAATGACAACTATTTGACCACTGTTAACAAAACATTCTGATTTTTGCTAGAAATATAGCCCTATTGTACATATTGAGCAATAGTATATTTGAAGACCTAAAAATTTTCCAACAATATGAAGGTTGAAAGTTAGTCCAGAGAACCTTGAATACTACACAGAAACTTAGGAACCGCAAGCCTGTGGGAGTGGTATTCAGTGGAATAGCCTACGGTGTTGATCCCACAGTGCTCTTGAAACCTGATACCAAGGCCCTGGGTACTCCACAGTCACCCACCCTCCTTTTCTTTGTTTGAGACAGGTCTCACTCTGTAGTCCAGGTGGGCCTTGAATTCATGGCAGTCAGTCTGCCTCAGCCTCAGGTATTGGGATTGCAGCATGATTGGCTTTGATTTTTTTTTTTTTTAAATTTAAGTAAGATGTATATTGATGGAACTTAAGTACACAGCTTGATGCATGCTCACTTAATCGTGATGCTCAAAACAGCCTTTCAGTCCTCCATGCTGCTCCATCAGTTAGAATTTCGGAAAATGAGCCAGTAGATTTTAACTTATATGGGAAATAAGATGACTGTAGATTTGAGAGTCAGCCAAAATAAAATATTTTAAAGGGTTTACTACTACATGGGTGGAAGAAATGTGATTGTTCATGTTAATTGTAAAATAATAGGTAGGATCTTTAATAATAAACTCTTTTGGTGAGGTGGGGCCTCGAAAGGTGAAAATGCTGAGATGACAAGTTGGTAACTGTTTGAAGACCCTAGATATATGGTGGCACATGTCTGTATATGCAAGTGCGAGGCCATTAAGTCTACAGAGTGAGTTTCATGACAGCCAGGGCTCCATGGTGAGACTTTGTCATTATGGCCTAAAACAGTTCAAAACAAAGCAAGGAAAACATCTGAAGCAAATAGAAGAGTAGAAGCCAGAATAACTAATGTCAGGACTCTAGCCAATCAATCTCCCTGTGGGTAGTAGATATAGGGCTTATTTCTTAACAATGAATTCCTGCTGCGTTTTGCTTTTCCATTTCCTTATTTAGTGTGGGCATATGAGTGGCGTAGCACATGTAACATAAAACGATGGCAGAGGACAGCACTCAGGCATCTTCTCCCTGGGGTGTCCAGGGGTTGAATGTGGGCTTTCAGAGCTGGTAGCAAATGCCTTTACCTGTTGATGTCTTCCCTGTCTTTGATGAATTTCTAAAGAGCAACAACTCTTGATGTTTTTGTTTTGTTTTTTGTTGTTAGTGTGTCTTTGCTTTATTTTCTGCTTTATTTAAGATCTTATTTAAGGTCTTACGTAGCTTAGGCTGGCTTGGAGTCCCTGATCTCCTTACCTCCACTTCCCGGGTATTGGAATTACCAGCTTAAAGGGAAGTCCTTTTGTTACTAATTAATTTCACCCCACATGTGTATCTGCTGTGCACGCGGTACACATTTGCAGTTCTAGTATTTGGAATGCCAAGGAAGGAGTAGCAGGAGTTCAAAGTCAGTCTGGGCTACATGAAGCCCTGTTGAAGAAGGTAGGAAAGAAGAGAAAATGTGATAGAAATTCAGATTCCCGAAGGTTTTCCTTCCCAAGTTCTTTCCAGCAGTTTGTCTTGTGCATACCAATTGACCCTGCTTTGCTTCTAACGTAAATTCTCTTGGATGTACTAATTTCTTATTGATCTCTGGGAAACAATGTTTAGGAGCTAAGGTTTCCTCTGGCTTAGCTTTCTTTACTTAAGCTGACTTCACGGCCATGCTGTGCAGTGCAGGCAGGCCCGTCACAGTGTTTGCCTGATTCAGTTGCAGCAGTACCAGTACTACAGTGCAGGCCTGCTCTCGACACACGACCCTTTCTATGAGCAGCAGCGTCACTTACTTGGACCCAAAAAAAAGAAATTCAAGGAAGACAAGAAGCTTAAAGGTAAGTCTATCCCATATTCATTCTTTCTTCATTTCAGAATTGTGTGTGCTGTGTTTAGACTTTAAGTATAGTAGAAATTTGTTTTATCTGGAGAACTATAGGGTTTCCCCCTCCTAATTAGTGTCATTACTGCCCTTATTTCACATTTGTTCTGTGGTCCTTTATAGAAATGGAAAGACTTAAGAACTATAGATTGCAAATATGTGGCCTATAATCCCAGCACTTGGTAGACAGAAGCAAGAGAGCCTGGAGAGCAGAGCCCGTGTTCTCTACCCGGGGGTTGAGCTTGTCCTACAACTGCCTCCTTCTGTTCCAACCCAGAAATAAAACTACAGCTATAGGCAGAAATAACTTCTTTTGCTTTGTCTTCTACAAACTGCCATTGTTGAGAGTATTCTTGGATGAGAAAATGTTGGTTATGCATAGGAAAGTGTGAAAAGTAATAGGAACATGGAGTGAGTTACAGCTGTGGCTGTCTCAGATAATGGACGTGGCTTACTGCTGAGGAGTCGCCATAGTATTTGTGTGTTTGCCAGGAAGTGCCTTCCTCTCCTACTGGTCTCTAAGCAATTGGAAAAGCAGGAAGGACATTGTAAGAGAAAGTTTTAAAGTCTCTGTGCAAGGCAGATTTTGTTGCCCTGACGATATGAACTCTGCTCAAAAGCATATTTTTGTGCCATTTATACTTTTTCTCACAAAAAAATTATTGTCATTCTATCACTTGATGCAATTTTTTCCTTTCTTTCTTTTTTTTTTTTTTTTTAAGTTGTCTTGCATTTCCACCAAATGGTAGTAGGTTTCCATCTTGTGGATGTCACTGGAGGCCAGTGATTTAGCTCTGTGAACCCTTCAGAGTGCTGAGTTCCAGTCACTTGGTTTTTGAATTTTAAGTCTCTGTTCTTCCTGTGAACAGAGGGAATGTCTAGTGTGCTTTTCAAATTAGTAAGTTGCTCCTCTTGGGATATTGACTGGCCTGACAGAAGGAAGAAACACTGCCTGCTTCTGGTAGGACGATGCCAGCTCTGCAGGTTTTCTAGACTGATGAGGATGCTCTCTGGTTCTGTCCTGTGGAAGGAGAGAACAATCAACCTTGTAAGCATCTCTTTCCTTTGCAGCCAAGTTGAAAAAAGTGAAGAAAAAAAGACGCCGTGATGAAGAGTTTTCCTCGGAAGAGTCCCCACGTCACCACCATCATCAGACCAAAGTCTTTGCTAAGTTTTCTCATGATGCACCTCCCCCTGGCACCAAGAAGAAACACTTATCCATTGAGCAGCTTAATGCTCGGCGGAGGAAAGTGTGGCTCAGCATTGTGAAAAAGGAACTACCAAAGGTGAGTGAGGGAAAGGGAGGGACGAGCAAGGTAACAAGAACGGGGAGGGAGTCTTGGCTGGTTTAGGGCCAATTTCTAGGGGTTTAGTATGTAGTAAAAGAAAACATGTGTTATGTAAAACTAAAGAGCAAAAGAACCCTGCAGGCTGAGAGATACTCAGTGGCAAAGGCTCTCACCACCAAAGCTGTTATCTGTTTGATATCTGGAACCTCTAGAGTAGAAGAGAATCAATTCCTGCCAGTTGTCCTCTGATCTCACATGTGTACCTTGACGTGTATACGCGCGCGCGCGCGCGCACATACACACACACACACACACACCTGGAGTGTAAAGTTTTAAAAATAACTACTCAGTGTGGTTGACACCATAAATGTGGATAATGACTAGGTTAGCAATTTTGAAATCATATATGTATACTACATTTGAACAGTCAAAGATAATACATTACAGATGAGAACTGCTTTCTCACTGTTAGGGAATGAAGGAAAACTGAGCTGAAGTCACTAAAATCTGACAGAATTCATGGAGACACACATAGGTAGCTACAGAAGTATAAGTGATTGGATTTGCATGTAAAAGCTGGCAGAAAGTACCTTCCCGAAGCATTCAAGTAAATATCACCAATAATTTGTCTTGTATTGGTACTGGAGATGAAAACTTAGGGTCTTATATAAGCTAAGAGTAACTGCTCTGTCATTGACCTATGTGCCAGAGCGTCTTTTCTTTTGTTTTAAGATAGGGTTTCATATAGCCCAGGCTGGCATCACACTTGTTATGTAGCTTTTAGATTTGTGGTTTAGTTACTAATCCTCTGCTAGAGGCCCAGAGTATTACTGGAATGCAGTCGTAACGCATCATGTCCTTAGTATGCATGAACCCTGAGTTTAGTCTCTTAACACAATGGGGAAAAAGAAGAACAGTAATAAGTTTTATCAGTGTTAATTTTCTTTCCTGATAATTGTTCTGTGTGTGAAAATAAAGTGGGAAGAGATGTAAGAAAACCACTACTATTTGCAGTTTTTAAAAAGTTGCTTAGCGTTAAAAAAAAAAACCCAAAACCTTTTTACTATGTAATAAGTAAATGTTTGCGTGCCTGTGGGTTTGTGCATGGAGGCCTTGGAGGCCAGAAGAGGCCATTTGGTCCCTGGATCTGGAGTGACAAGCAGGCTGTAAGCTGCCTGATAGCGGGTGCCGGTCACTGAACTTTGTGCAAGAATAGCAAGTGCCTTGCAAGCTTTAAGTAATAAATTGGTTCAGAATTTTAAAATATTTAAATATATATGAGAAGAATACTTTAAGGATCTATTCTATACTTTATTTATACTTAGCAACTGTTTTTGTCTTAGCCTTTGTTATATGCATGTGTACATTTTTTTTTCTCAACCACTTTTAGTGTTAACTTAGGACTTTTGCTGTGGTTTCTTCCTCCTCCTCCTCCTCCTCCTCCTCCGCCTCTTCCTCTTCCTTTCTTCTTCCTTCTTTCTTTCTTTTTTTTGTGGGGGTGTGGGGGTGGGACAGGGTTTCTCTGTGTGGCCTTGGCTGTCCTGGACTCACTGTGGAGACCAGGCTGGCCTCTGACTTACAGCGATCCACCTGCCTCTGCCCATCCTGAGTGCTGAATCCTGTGGTTTCTTGTTTTGTTTTTGTTGTTTGATTTTTCCAGACAGGGTTTCTCTGTGTAGCCCTGGCTGTCCTGGATTCACTCTGTAGACCAAGATGGCCTCAAACTCACAGAGATCCACCTGCCTCTGCCCCTCTGCCTGGCTTCTTGTTTTTTGAAATAGAGTATATGTATCCCCAGGCTGGAAAGCTGAGGAGATGCTTGGATTCCTGACCTTCCTTCCTGGTTGCTTTAGTTTTTTAAGGAAAAGATCCTCTCTATAATTACAGCACGGTTCCACATCAGGAACTCTAATAATTGCCTGCTTCATAGCCCATACTAACATTTTGTCACTTTCCCCAGGAACCAGTTTGGGGGACTACATGTTGCATTTAATTGTTAAAGCTCTTTTGTCTGAGTTTTTCCATTTTTGTCTTTTGTGACATCCTTGTTTTTGAAAAGGATAGACCTTTCCCTTGTGTTTTTACATGGGTAGATTTGGGCTGTGCATTTGTATATTATCACAGGAGTGATACATTTTCCTTTGTGTAGCATTTCGGGTGACATACATTTCTGTCCAATGCTCATAGTAGCTTTGATTTTGTTTTATAGATGTATTTTAATTTTTTGTTTGCTTGATTTTGGTTTTGGTTTTTCGAGGCAGGGTTTCTTTGTGTAACCTTGACTGTCCTGGAATCCCTTGTAGACCAGGCTGGCCTCACAGAGATCCATCTATCTCGGCCTCCCAGAGTGCTGGGATTATAGGTGTGTACCACTGCCCTGGCTTTCAACCCCACCCCCCCACCCCCAAATCCCCAGACAGGGTTTCTCTGTGTAGTCTTGTCTGTCTTGGACTCTTTGTAGACCAGGCTGGCTTCGAACTCACAGCGACCCACCTGCCTCTGCCTCCTGAGTGCTGGGATTAAAGGCGTGCGCCACCACTGCCAGGCCCTCAAAAAAATTTTTTTTTAATGTGTATTTTGCCTATATATATGGTAAGTGCAACATATGAATGTAGTGACTTTTGAGGCTAGAAGAGGGCTTCAAATCCCTGGAAGTGGAATTACAAACTATAATGAGCCTCCATATGAGGACTTGGATTGAAACCTGTCCTTTGCAAGAGTAGCAGATGCCCCCCCCTTTTTTTTAATAAAGATTTATTTATTTATTATCTTTGTAGTAGTCTTCTTGCAGGCCAGAAGAGGGCACCAGATCTCATTATAGATGGTTGTGAGCCTCCATGTGATTGCTGGGAATTGAACAGGGGACCTTTGAAAGAGCCGTCAGTGGTCCTATCCCCTGAGCCATCTCTCCAGCCCTAGCAGATGCTCTTAACCTCTGAGTTAGCTCTCTGGTCCCTAGCTTTGATGCTTTTGTTTGTTTATTTTTTGTTTTTTGTTGTTGTTTTTTTTGACACACGATTTCTCTGTGTAACTTGGCTAGCTTGGAACTTAACTTTGTAGAGCAGGCTACCTCAAACTCACAGAGATCAGCCTGCCTGTGTCTCCTGAGTGCTAGGATTAAAGGCTTGGCGCCATTTCTGCCTGGTGGATGCCTTTTTTATTATAGTGCTTCACCACTGTAATGTTAACGCTTTTTTCATGTAGTAATCCTAAGTACTTTGTGAGATGATTTATGTGTGAGCTGTTTTTGCTTGGTCAGAAAGTTAAGGGAAGAATTTGCCTTAGTGTCTGAGGAAGCTTCAGATGATGCCCTTCTGATGATAAATGATTTTTCAATAGGAATAATTGAGATTGTTGGTTTTGAAGAGAAAAATGCAGCATATAAATTAATAAGAGGAAATTACTGACAAAAGGCTGAAAAGTCCCATGAGGTGGGATTAGTTTATGATTGGCTTTCAAGGCATTCTCTGTAACTTCAAACCCCTTATTCAGCATGGAGGGCAGGGAAACCTCAGTAGGCAGAGAGCTACCACTTCTGTCTTTTCCTGAATTAAATGGACATGATTGGCAGTTAGGCTAACTATTTTGAGACATGGTTTTACTGTACAGTCTTGCTGTCCTGGAAGCAGGGTGGCCTTGAAGTCACAGAAATTCATCTGCCTCTGCCTCCTGAACGATGAGATTAAAGGTGGGTGCCACCATGCCTGATGCAAGTCAGGGTTCTTTATTGAGGGGTTGCTGTTTTTAATTGGAAGAGGAAGACTCCCAGCTGGAACTGTGGGCTCTTGGTCATTTTATTTTAGGTTTGCCTTGGAATTTTTTTATTGAAGATGAGGCTTGGGTGATGGCTAAAATATGAGTAACAGTGGCAGTAGTTTGCTCATGTTGGAGTCAGTGCGAGTATCTTTTTTTGGGGGTGCGGGGAATGAGACAGATTTTCTCTGTGTAGCCCTGGCTGTCCTAGACTCACTTTGTAGACCAGACTGGCCTTGAACTCACAGAGATCCACCTGCCTCTGCCTCCTGAGTGCTGGGATTAAAGGCGTGCAGCACTATGCTCAGCCTAGAGCTAGTATCCTAAACTGGGAGTCATTTTATTCTTTTTATAATGATTCTTATATCTGAGTGTCCTGCTGCCGCAGCTTTGTACAGTGGCCCACAAAGGCATCATTTAAGGATAGAGTTCTGGTGTGCATTTATTACAGAGCCTAGTCCATTCCAACCTTACACATTCTTTCTAAAAGTAAACAGATTATTTAAAGGGCCAGAAAAATGGCTCAGCTGGTAGACTGCTTGCTGAAGTAGTATTAAGACCAGCATCCATGTAAAAAGCCAAACATCTTGGCATGTAGCTATAATACTAGCACATGGGAGGCTGAGACAGGAAGATCTTTGTTTGTAGCTTGTTGACCACTCAGTCTAGCTAAATCTGTGAGTTCCAGGTTCACTGAGAGACTGTCTCAAAACATAAGTAGCAAAGATAGAGGAAAGCACCCACATTAACTGCTAACCTCTACACAGATGCAGACATGTGTTCACTATTCAAACACATGCATATATCATCCATACACAAACAATGGTAGCTGCTTCTTCCTGCTATGTTAGTAGTTTTAGGGTATGCCAGACAGTGTCTCTGAATGACTTTTGGAAGTAATTTGACATTTTCTTTCTTTCTATCTTTCTTTCTTCCTTTTTTTTTCCCTTTGGTGTTTTTTTTTTTTTTGTTTTTTTTTTGTTTCTTTGTTTTTGTTTTTGTTTTTCAAGACAGGGTTTCTCTGTGTAGCCTTGGCTGACCTGGACTTGCTTTGTAGGACCAGGCTGGCTTCGAACTTACAATGATCCTCCTGCTTCTGCCTCCTGAGTGCTGGGATTAAAAGTGTGCGCCACTGACATTTTGTTTTTCATTCCTTCAGGAATTAAATAAGGGCTACATAGTCTTACTTAGAAATGACTCTTATATATTATTTTCAAATGTTTTAGGCCAACAAGCAGAAGTCTTCAGCTCGAAACTTATTTCTCACCAATAGCCGAAAGGTAACATTTTCCTTTTCTATTTTGTGCAGCATGTGTTCTCCTCCAGGCCTATTCTGATTCCTCTCGTGTGTTGTGATCTGTTGATCATGTTTAAAGGAAGGTCTAAGCAATCTCATTCTGTTTCATAAGTAAAATTGTTCTTCCTCATAGTTCTGATGTTTTGAACTTTTTTTGTTAAACCAAATTGATGGATTTTTGGCTCTTGGGCAGATCATAGGGTCTTTAAAATCTGTGCTCAGTCTTCCATTGAAGAAATGACAGGGCTGGAGAGGTGGCTTGATGGGTGAAGGCACTTGCTACCAAGCCTGACAACCTGAGTTCAGTCCCTGGAACCGCTGATGGAAGGAAAGCGTTGACTGCCCATGCTTGTCCTGCAGTATCTACACATGTACATGTACATGCACACATGTACACACTGTCACACATATACAGTAATAGTAACTTTAAAAACTTATCTGAGAGAAAAGTAACAGCTTGTTCTTAGTATCAGATGAGGTAACATTTTTAGTCTGATTTGTCTAGACCAGTGTCACAGCTCCTCTGTTTGCTCTCCTGTAAAATAGAGATGGTGATGACACTGCTTTCATAATTTTTGTGAATAAAGGATACATTAAAATATGTTAAAAGAGGCCTCACATGTAAAAAGAAGCTGTGTAATTTTAATATTAATGTGATAATAACGCTGTGTAACTTCTCAGTAAACTTAAGGTCTTTGCCATTGTTGCATGACTTTTCCTTGGGAAAGGTAAAGAAAGTGGCTCATCCCAGTTAGGGCACCGAGGACTGGTTTAATTTTCAGTTTAATTGGAATTACTTATAGACACATGGGAACCTACAGACAGAAAACAACCAAAGAAAAGCCACAGCCCACCCTAGCCCACCTCCAGTTGCTAACTATATGTCCTTGCTGAGCAGTGGGCCTACTGCACATTGCTTAGGGAGCTGCCTCTTCCCTCATGGATATGCTGCCCTGTGATTTCTCCCTTCCTTTTACAAGGGAGCAATTCAGTCTTGTGAGGGTCTCAAGCCAGTAGTAAGTACAGCACAGGCCATTTCCTGTCTACAGTACAGAGTTCCACAGTAGTCAGCAAGTGAACTTTGTTCCATCTAAAGTGATAAATGTGGATAGGCTTCTTTTGTTTTTGTTTTGTTTTTGATTTTTCAAGACAAGGTCTCTCTGTGTAGCCTTGGTTGTCCTGGACTCGCTTTGTAGACCAGGCTGGCCTCGAACTCACAGTGATCCACCTGCCTCTCCCTCCCAAGTGCTGGAATTAAAGGCGTGCACCACCATGCCCCGGTGTGGATAGGGTTTTGTTTTTGTTTTTGTTTTTGTGAATAGGTTTCTTAATTAGAATATCTAGCCTTAGAGATCTGTGTAGTATTTAGGGACATTAATCAAATCAGGATTGTAGGAACTAAAAAGACTGAGGAACATTGGTTTAAAGTCCAAGTAGAACGGTTCCTGGAATTGGGTCCTTCCCTGTTATGATAATGATGCTGTTTGCAGCTTGCACACCAGTGCATGAAGGAGGTGCGCCGAGCAGCCTTGCAAGCGCAGAAGAACTGTAAGGAGACTCTGCCTCGGGCCCGCCGCCTAACCAAGGAGATGCTTCTGTACTGGAAGAAGTATGAGAAGGTGGAGAAAGAGCACCGGAAGCGAGCAGAGAAGGAAGCTTTGGAGCAGCGGAAGCTGGACGAGGAAATGCGGGAGGTAGGGCAAAAGCATACAGATTCTTTGTTTTTGGTGGATTGTTTGCTCTAAAAGTTTGGTTTTAGTTTTAGTTTTTGGCTTTATTTCTTGAGACAGAGTTTCTCTATGTAGCCCTAGGTGTCCTAGAACTCCCTCTGTAGACCAGGCTGGCCTTGAACTCACAGAGACCACCTACTTCTGCCTCCCAAGTGCTAAGATTAAAGGTGTATACCACCACCTTCAAGTAGTATTTGCCTTTATAAAAGTAAAAAAATGTTTTAAAAGAATTATATGCAGGCTTTTGGGGCTGGAGAGATGGCTCAGCGGCTAAGAGCACTGACCGCTCTTCCAAAGGTCCTGAGTTCAATTCCCAGCAGCCACAGGGTGGCTCACATCCATCTGTAATGAGATCTGGTGTCCTCTTCTGGCCCGAACATGTACGTGCAGGCAGGCACATAATAATAAATAAATCTTTAAAAAAAAAAAAAAGGAATTACATGCAGGCTTTTACGAAGATTTGCTAAATTCTGTTGATTACATATATAATTTATGACTTGGCTGTTTTTAACCTTCACTTTTCCCCTGACTTTAGGCCAAAAGGCAACAGCGAAAACTCAACTTCTTAATCACCCAGACAGAGTTGTATGCTCATTTCATGAGTCGAAAACGTGATATGGGTCACGATGGAATCCAGGAAGAGATCTTAAGGAAACTGGAAGATAGTTCTACCCAGAGACAGATTGACATTGGTGGCGGAGTAGTGGTTAACATCACCCAGGAAGACTATGGTGAGTCCTGAGTCAGGAGGTCAAGGAAGCAATAGACTCCATTTTTCATATCAAGGTTGCATATGTTAAAATTCTTACAGCTTCTGCCCTGATTCATAGATAGTACTGATAAGAAAAGGGAGATTTCTTTTATTGAAGCAGAAAGTGTGTGGGTTCTGCAAAAGAAGCCTATAAAATAACTTAAAATTTTTTCAGTGGAGGCCTGGGGAGGTAGAGTGATTGCCTAGCTGCACAAATTCTCGGGTTCGATAGACAGCACCACATATACCAGGCAGTAGCGTATTCATGTGATCTCAGTTACGTGGTAAGAGGTTTCAGTGTAATAATCAAGATCTTGTTGATGGAGAAATCCAGGAGAAATCAAGTTCAGAGTATCTTGAGTGTGAGCACATGTATAGATTTCATCTGCTTTCTCACCACATAAATAGAAATTTGAATCTGCATGAGCTTGTTTGTCCTGGCAGTTGGACCCTAGGCCTGAGAGATGGTAGGTCTTAACTCCCAAGGGTGTGTTGGCTGTTGGAGACCAGAGACAGCCACAGCTATTTTATATTCCTAGGTTCTTTTGTTTGTTGTTGTTGTTGTTGTTGTTGTTTTTCCGAGACACAGTTTCCTTGTGTATCCTTGGCTGTCCTAGACTCACTGTGTAAACCAGGCTAGCCTCCAACTCCCAGTGATCCGCCTGCCTCTGCCTCCTGAGTGCTGGGATTAAAGGCAAGCGCCACCACGCCTAGCTGTTTGTTTTTGTTGTAGTTTTTTGAGATAGGGTCTCACTGTATAACTTTGGCTATCCTGGAATTCACTGTTCTGGGTTTGAGCCTGACCTCAAACCCACAGAGATCCACCTGACTCTTCCTCTTGAGTGCTGGGATTGAAGTTGTACACCACCACGTCTTTGTTGCTTGTGGGTTCTTGCCCCCTCTCCATCCTTTGTTAGCCTTGGGATAACTACAGTGTGAAACTGGGTATCCACACACCTGTGGGATAAGTTCTGTCTTTGAAAAGATGATAATTATAATAGCAATAAGTGATAATCTATACGTGTTTTCTCTTTTCAGATAGTAACCACTTTAAGGCCCAGGCCCTGAAGAATGCTGAAAATGCTTACCATATTCACCAAGCTCGAGTAAGTGTTTAAGTGCAAAGGCAGACTGGGCATGGTAGCCATACCTTTGATCCCAGTACTCAGAAAGGCAGAGGCTATGAGTTTGAACCTAGTTTGTTGTATAAGATCAGTTCCACATGAATACATAGTGAGACTATTGTCTCAAAAAAGGTGGGGGGTGGGAGAAAAGGCATATTATTACAATATTACAATTACTGTCCCAGGAAATGTGCCACAGTTTATTTGCATGTTCTTCTTTCATTCTTCCTTATTTTATTCTTTGTTCATTGTTTTCAGCTAAACATATTGGCTAGGGGCCGTGTGTGTGTGTGTGTGTGTGTGTGTGTGTGTGTGTGTGTGTGTGTGTGTGTGTGTGTGTGTGTAGGGGAATGTCTGACCATATGTAGGGTGAAAGCCTTCCTTATGTCAATCACAGATGGTTATGGCCACCGTATGGGTACTGGGTATTGAACTAAGTCCTCTGGAAGAACAGCCAGTGAGTGCTTTTATCCTTTGAGCCATCTCCTCAGCCTCCTGCCTCTGCTTCAGAATACTAGTAATACTTGGGATGGCTGAATAACAGATACTCAACTTGTATAGAATTATTTATTATTATTTATGAAGTTGAACGATTTACAGTTGAGTCACAGCTGTTTTTGGTTGTTTTCAGTAATCATGGGTGTTTAATGAAAAAGACTATCAAGAGTCCTAAGTCTTGAGAAAATTAAGTCACTGCTTTCTTTCCCTCAAGTACTAATTTCTTCTCTGTTATTTCTGAGCTAGTTGTTTTCAAAAGAAGATTTATTTTTATTCTCTGTGTATGAGTGTTTTGTTTGCATGTACTGATGTGCACTGTGTGCATGCTTGGCGTCCACAGAGGCTAGAAGAGAGTGCCAGATCTCTTGGAGCTAGAGTAAGGAGGATGGTTGTGAGCTGCCATGTGTGTGCTATGAACTTAACCCAGGTTTTCTGAAAAACAGCCAGTGCTCTTCTGAGTCAACTCTAGCCCTTGAGGAGCTGTAATCTTTAACAGAGTTAGAACTGCAGTTGGGTTGAAATAAGTGAAGATAGTACAGGCCAGTGTGCTGCAGAGGAGTCTTTCTGTTACTTTGTCAGGGTAAAGAATAGATACTAGTGCTGGATGTAGCGGCACTCGTCCGTAGTCCACCCTGAGGAGGCAGAGGTGTGAGGACATCTGTGGCTTTGAGGCCAGTCTGGTCAACGCTAGTGAGTTCCAGGACAGCATGGGTTATATAGAGAGACCTTGTCTCAAAAGACCAAACAAACAAACAAGCAAAAAAGAATAGACACAAATTTCACCTTCACATAATTCCTTCAGTTAAGTATTGTATTAAAGCCTGTTTTGCTTTTTAGTATTTATTACATATGTTTATTGTACAAAGTGAAGATTTTCATTCAAGTGTATAATGTACTTTAATCATGGTCAGCATACTTTCCTGTGTACTCAGAATGTTTAACAACATTCTTGAATTAGTGAGTAACATAATAAAGCTTAATATGATAATAAAAACATTTTCATATAATTGTTACATTGACTTAATGGGATATTAGAAACTTTTTTAGCATAATGTAAAATGTTAATGAATTTTATGTTTATAAATATATATATATATCCCCCAAGATAGGGTTTCTCTGTGTAGTCCTGGCTGTCCTAGACTTGCCTTGAAGACCAGACTAGCTTAGAACTCAGAAATCCACCTGCCTCTGTAGTGCTGAGATTACAGGCGTGCACCACCATGTTATTCTTATATTTTTATTGACTTTTTTTACTTTCCAGACAAGGTCATTTGATGAAGATGCAAAAGAAAGTCGGGCAGCTGCCCTCAGGGCAGCAGACAAGTCTGGTTCTGGGTTTGGGGAGAGTTACAGCTTAGCAAATCCATCTATTCGGGCTGGTGAGGATATTCCACAACCCACAATTTTCAATGGCAAATTGAAAGGTTACCAGCTAAAAGGCATGAACTGGTTAGCCAATCTCTATGAACAGGTAAAACTATCTCAAACATTTTCTTTTTACTTTATTATTGATTGATGTAATTGAGAAGTGAGTTCACTTTTAGTTTTTTTTTTTTAAGATTTACTTATTTTTATTTTGTGTATATGAATATTTGCCTGTATTGTATGCAAGTACACATTACACATCTCCCATGGAGATCAGAAGATGGCATCAAATCCCTAGAAACTGAGTTAGAGCTGGATGTGAGCCATGTGGGTAATAGACTGAACTTGAGTCCTCTGCAAGAGCAGCAAGCGCTCTTAACCACAGAGCCATTTCTCCATTTCTAAAACTTGAGCTTTATGCAAGAGTCAGAAAGATGTCTATTTCTAACCTGCAGATTCTGTGTGTCCCCTGCATGTAGTTGCCTTAGGTGGACTTGGTAAACTGCATTGTTTGCTTGATGGGGGCTAGATTAGGTAAAGAACTGGCCTTAGTCTTGCTCTTATAGACATGAGTCACACATGTAGCTGTAGAGTTGCCAGAAGAAACCATTGCGGTAGAGTTTAATAGTCCTGGTACTGAATCTCCAGGTAATCTTGAGCTTGTCCAATATCTTTGTTAGATCTTTTGGCACTAAGTGGAATCAGTCCCAAGTGCTGCAGTCAGGTATTGACCATGTGTCTTGCTCCTCGTCTCCCAGGGTATTAATGGAATTCTTGCGGATGAAATGGGTCTTGGTAAAACTGTACAGAGCATTGCTCTCCTGGCCCATCTGGCTGAGGTGAGTGCATGGAGTTGTCAGTCTTCCTCTCTCCTGAATTCAGGCTTGTTTTCTTCTTCTTCTTCTTTCTCTTCTTTCTTTTCTTCCTCCTCCTCCTTCCTTCTTGCTTCTTCTTCTTTGGTTTGTTTTATTTTGTTAAACAGGCAGGTTTCTCTGTGTAGCCCTGGGTATCCAGGAAATCATTCTGTAGACGAGGCTATCCTGGACCCTGGAGCTCCACCTGCCTCCCGCTTCCCAAGTGCTGGCAGTAAAGGCACATACTACCACCACTGCCTGGCAGACTTTATAAAAATTAAATGAGAAAATGTGTGATAGCTTATTAGGAAAAATATATGCCGGATAGTGGTGGTGCAGGCCTTTTTTGTTTGTTTCTTTTTTAAGGGTTTTTCGAGACAAGGTTTCTCTGCGTAACAGTCTTGGCTGTCCGGACTCGCTTTTGTAGAACACCACTCCTTGAATCCCAGCACTTGGGAGGCAGAGGCAGGTGGGGCTCTGTGAGCTCGAGGACAGACAAGACTACCCAGAGGAGCCCTGCGTCAAAAAAAATTAATAATCTTCTGATTTAATAATAGTGAAATAATGATGACGTAGTAGAAAATAATAAAAGTAGATCAGTATGGTATAGTTTTTTTATGAAAGAACTTAAGACCTAGAAGTCAAAAGAGTCATTGCTCAGTGCTTGACCTCCCTCGAGTGCCTTTAGTACACTAACATCGCTCCTCATTGAATACGAATGTGTGGGTACTTGGGAGATAGGCACACTTTCTCTTGCTACAGTGTTTCCTGGTTTTAAATTTCTCTTGTTATTGATTGTTTAGGATTAAATATCTTCAGTTTTTCTACAGCTGGCTGACTTCATTTTTTGTTTCAGAGAGAAAATATTTGGGGGCCTTTTTTAATAATTTCACCTGCTTCTACACTTAATAATTGGCACCAGGAGTTTACAAGATTTGTTCCTAAATTTAAGGTAAAGATGCTTTTGTAAAGTCTTTAAAATAAGCTTTCTGACCCTTCTGCTACCTTCCTAACTACGTTAACTTCCTGTGTCTGTAATAAACACTGTGACTAAAAGCAACATGGGGGGAAAAGGGTCATTTCAGCTCACAGTTTGTATTTTATCATCCAAGGAATTCTGAGCAGGAACTCAAGAAGCAGGAACCAAAGCAGAGGCCTTGTGTAATAGGGATTTTATTCTCCTGTTCAGGTCTTGTCTCAGAGGCTTACTGCCTTTGTCTGCCGTCCTAGGCCTAGAATGTTTTCAGCCTCTAAGACTTACTACTGACTGAATAAGCTTACCCTTACTTCTTCTTACTGAGCTCTGGGCTGGCTGGCTCAACTCAGCTGTTCTGAGTTAACAAGGACATTCAGGGGGTGGGAGAAGATGGTTCACTAGTTCAGATCACTTCCAGAAGACCCAGTTTTGATTCACAGCATCGGCATGGCATTTCACAACTCTCTGTAATTCCATTCCCAGGAGTTCTGACATCCTCTTCTGGCTTCCACAGACACTGCATACATGTGATGCACAGATACGCATACAGGCAAATTTTCAAATAGAAAATAAAAATAAATCTAAAATAAAATAAAAGAGGATATAAAAAAAGTAGCTCTTAATTTGTGGACTCATTTTCAGCTTCTGAAGGGCATGAGATTAAACTGATTGAATACGGAACAAACATGGGAAAAATGGGATTGTCTTCTTCTTAAATAATGGCTAGATAGATAGCCGGGCGCAGTGGCGCATGCCTTTAATCCCAGCACTCGGGAGGCAGAGGTAGGTAGATCACTGTGAGTTCAAGGCCAGCCTAGTCTACAAAGTGAGTCCAGGACAGCCAAGGCTATACAGAGAAACCCTGTCTTGAAAAACTATAAATAAATAAATAAATACAATAAAAACAACAATAACAGTATATGATGATGATAATAGCTAGATACATGTTGAATACAATGTCAGAAGTAGTCTTCAATTTCTATCCAGTCTTTGGAGCTTTGAGCAGCCCCTTCACTGGCCAATAGGTGGCAGCATTTCATTACTTTAAGACAGCAGTTTTAAACCTGTGGGTCACAGCCTCATGGGTCACATATAAGATATCCTGCATATCATATATTTACACTATAATTCAGAACAGTACCAAAATAACAGATATGAAGTAGAAATGAAACTATTACAGTTGTTGGTTATCACAACATAAGGGACTGTATTAAAGAGTTGCAGCATTAGGAAGGTTGAGAACCACTACTTTAATTCTTATCTCTCCTTTGCCTTAATGCCTAGAGCTGTGCTTTCACATGAAAGCTGTTCAGTTTCCATCTTGTTTGTTTCTTGAATTTTATTTTAATAATAGTATACAGGGTGTAAAATGGAATCTGTGGGACTAGTCTTAAGTGTCTCCTCCTGGATTTTCTATTTTATAAAATACTCATACCATAAAAATGTATCATTCTCCCAAGAGAGTGGCATATACTTGTCATCTCATTAGTCAGTAGGTTGAGGCAGAAAGATTGCCACAAGTTCAAGCCACCCTGATCTACATAGTGAATTCCTGGCCAGCCAGGACTAGTAAGCAAAACTCTGTCTCAAAAAGTCAGTCAAACTAAAAGTACCCTTGTTCGGGGTAGGCAGGATAGTG
This sequence comes from Acomys minous, assembly GCF_964271855.1. Lineage (NCBI taxonomy): Eukaryota > Metazoa > Chordata > Mammalia > Rodentia > Muridae > Acomys > Acomys minous. Next base: position 29,412,236 of record NC_140485.1, read on the forward strand.
CAGGGAGGGGAGGCACTACCGTAAACACTAGGGACCCGAGTTCCGTCCTTGGAACCCAGCTGTCAGAAGGAGAGAACCGCCCTTTGACTTTGGCCCATGAGTGTGCACACATACATATATGCATATTTACATACATGTAAAATAAGTATAGTAAAACCCTACTCTTGTAATGGTGTCAGTATATGGTTTAGTAGCTTCAAGCACAGTCACGGTGCTCTGTGGGTATAACTGCTCTCATCTCTGTGGTTGCCTCCGTTAAACTCTACGTCCAGTAAGCAGTAATTCCCTATTTTTACCTCCAGCCTCTGGAAAACACAAGTCTGCTTCCTTTCTTCTTTTCTTTTCCTTCCTTCCTTCCTTCCTTCCTTCCTTCCTTCCTTGCTTCCTTCCTTCTTCCTCCTTCCCTCCCTCCCTCCCTCCTTTCTTTCTTTCTTTCTTTCTTTCTTTCTTTCTTAAGATAAAGAGTCTATGTGGCCTGGCTGACCTAGAACTCATTCTAATTCACTCTGTAGACCAGGCTAGCCTTGAACTCATGGAGATCTGCTTGCCTCTGCCTCCTAAGTGCTGAGATTATGGGAATGCTCTACCACGCCCATCAAATCTGTTTTCTATAGATAAATTTATTTGCCAAATATTTCATATAACTAAAAATCATGCTTAAATTCTTTTACTCAGCTTAAAACATCTTCTGGGTTCATCTACATTATTAACAGATACCAGTGCTTCATCCATTTCTCCGTAGCTGGAGATTCCTTTGTAAGTTTTATTTTGGCTCTTGCTCATCTGTTGATGAATTTTAGGATAATTTTCACCTTTTAGCTGCTCTTAGCCACAGAACTATAAACATTCAGGTATACTTTTGTTTGAACTCAAGTCTTATTTTCATTACTTTAGGGCATATTCCTGAATTGAATTACTGGTTATTTAGAAACTCACCACCTTACCCCCCCCCCCCCAGACAAGGTTTCTCTGTGTAGCCTTGCCTGTCCTGGACTAACTTTGTAGACCAGGCTGGCCTTGAACTCACAGCGATCCGCCTGCCTCTGCCTCCCGAGTGCTGGGATTAGAGGTGTGCGCCATCACCGCCCGGCTTACCTTTTTTTTTTAAAAAATGTGGTCTATAAACTAAGATCAGTTTGCACTGTTTTAAGTTATTGATTACAGAATATTTAATGCCGGGTGTGGTGGTGCACGCCTTTAATCCCAGCACTTGGGAGGTAGAGGCAGACGGATCGATGTGAGTTCAAGGCCAGCCTGGTCTACAAAGTGAGTCCAGGACAGCCAAGACTAACACAGAGAGACCCTGTCTCGAAAAACAAAACACACCAACAAAAAATCACAATATCTTTTGGAATCCCACTACGCTGTTTTGTTTATGTATTATTTATGGATTCACATATATTCTTAAGCAGCATGGTTTTGTCAGAGATCATATAGATTGGAAAGTTTAGAATTTATACAGGGCTTGCTGCCCCAGTGTAGTTAATTTATTGTTTTCAATGTCATTTCTCTTAGGTTGTTGAAAACATGCTTACTTCCCTATTACCTGGAATTTCTACTCAGGTTTATAGCAGGTTTATATGAGATACATAGATCTGTGATACTGGGATCTGGAAATTCAGTATATTTGGTGTCAGTGTCCAGAAAATATGCATGGTTCTGACTAGGACCGCTTTTCCCTTCCACCCTCTTTATTTTTCTCATAAAATGTGATTTTTGGCTTAGGGGGTGGTTATTTGTTTGCTTGATTAGTTAGGGTTTCTCTTGTAGCCTTGGCTGTTCTGGAACTCACTCTGTAGTAGCTGTCTGCCTCTGCCTCCTGGGTGCTGGGATTAAAAGTGTGAGCCACCACCGCCCTGCGTGATTTGTAATTTCTGTTTTAAAGTAGTCATTTGCATCATTTTTTCCTAAAATTTGTTTCTTTTTAAACCTGCTTTATCTTCCTTATTCCTCTGTTTTTAAGATTCTTTCCTGTGTTGCCACATAGGTTGTTTATCTTTATGAAAAAGTGTGTGAGGGTACTCAAAGATTTCTAACCGTGGCTTCAGTAATCCAGAGCTGTTTGCTTAATTTGAGACAGAGTCTCATTAGCCCTGGCATACCTGGAACATACTCTAGACCAGGTTAGCCTCAAACACACAGACACATGCCTGCTTCTGCCGGGGTTACAGGCATGCATCACTTCACCTGGCTGCAACAAATGCTCTTAACCACTATGTGCTCTATCTAAGTCTCTGTCCTAGACATGCCCTTGGTTTCATGAGTACTGTGATTAGGGCTGTACACACTCATATCCAGCTTTTTTATTATGTATTTTCTTTCTGTGTACTCTTACATTCATGGGATGTCAGTGTTTGTGTGGCAGTCAGAGGACCACTTTTAGGAGTCTCTTCTTTCTACTTTGGCTTTCATAGATTGAATGCAGGTGGTCAAGCTTGCATGGCAAGCACTTGTACTCACTGACCCATTTCACTGGCTCCCAGCTTATTTTATATTTTAGGAGAAAACATGTATTCTTATGAAATAGGGTCTTTGAAATAGGGTCTTGCTAGGTGATCTCTGATGACCCCAAACTCCTGATTTTCCTGCCTCAGCCTGCTCAGTTTTAAGATTACTGGCATGTAGTACCACCCCTGGCCTCCTCAACTAATTGGTAAAGGCCTACTCCTTACCCTTTCATTATCTCAGTCGCTTTGATTTGTTTCTATCATGTTGTTTTTCAGTATTGTCTTTTTTTAATGTTTGGCTGATGTTGTTGTTGTTGTTGTTATATCCTATGTAAAACTGGTAAGTAAAATTTCTACAGATAGTTGTAAACTTAGTACTCTTTTCTTTTTTCTTTCTTCAATATTTATTTTTATATGCGTGCTCTGCCTGCATGTACACATACATGGCAGAAGAGGGCATCAGATCTCATTATGGATGGTTGTGAGCCACCATGTGGTTGCTGGGAGTTAAACTCAGGAGCTCTGGAAGAGCAGACAAAGAACTCTTAACCACTGAGTTCTCTCTTCAACCCAAGTACTCTTTTCTTTCAGATTAGATTTATAAATATTTGGGACAGGGCAGGTTGGTTTGGTTTTGAGATAGTATCTCTTGAAGTCAGGCTGGCCTCAAACTCTGTAGTTGAGAATGACTAGTTCTGATTCGCCTGCCTCCATTTCCCATGGCCTGGCCTCATGTGTGCTAGGCAAGCAGTCTTTCCAATGTAGCTACAACGCAGCCTATCAGTCCCGCCGCCCGACCTCACCCCCCTAGTAGTTTCCCTTTTCTGGCACATAAGTAATTCAGTATTTTCTTAATTTAATCTGAGCATGAGATGATTCAAGGCGGCTTTTATTACTCATGCATAATCCTTGAGTTAAGTTTAGAGCCTATGGTGTGAGTAGTTACCAGAGTATTCCAACTTGAACTAATTTTTTTTTCCTTGCCCCTACATACTTTTTAAAAGTATAGTTTTTAGATTTATTAATTTTATTTTATGTGTGTTTTATAAAAATGTATACATGTATGCCCCCAGAAGTCAGAAGAGGGCATTAGCTCCCCTGGAAGTGGAGTTGCAAGTGGTTGGGAGCCCACATATGGTTCCTGAGAATTGAACCTGAGCCCTCTGCAAAAGCAACAAGTGCTCCTAACCTAAGAGCCATCTCTCCTGCTCCCTTACATCTCTTGCTTTTGCCTTTTTTTTTTTTTCTGGTCCTTGGCTCCATAATTTTCCATTGCCTCAGAGTGCTGGGATTAAAGGCATGGTTACTGCTGCCCGGCTTCTTACTAGTTTTGTATTAAATTATTCATAATATTATTGATAATGCTTACAACTTATTTATTCTTAAAGAAAAATGATGTATGTATTGTCCCATTTTACAGGTGCTACCGTATTGGGGCAATCCTCATGATAGGAAAGTCATCCGGAGATTCTGGAGCCAGGTAACTTCAGTTTTATATCGTGTGTGCGCATGCGTGCCCTCGCTCACGCTCTCTCTCTCGCTCTCTCTGATTTGAATAAGTCCTCATGCTTATAAAATCTATAGTACATTTTTGGATTTGGGCAAATCTGTTTTTCTTTTGATACAGTGTTTTTCCTGTATAGGCAAGCTTCTGGACTATCTAGTATAAAAAGAGACTTTTTTCTTTAAGGTTTACTTTTTACTTTTTAAAAAATTAGTGTGTATGGTGTGAGTTTGCATAAGTATATGTGCAGCACATGTGTGCAGGGTCCTGAAGAGACCAAAAGAGAGGGTGTCAGATTCTCTGCACGTGGACTTCAGGTGGCTGTGAGTCACCATGCAAGATCCAAGGGGTTCAGCTGTTGTATCCTCAGTCTTTTTTCTTTCTTGAACGGGAGATTAGTTGTTTGTTTGGTTATAAAAGGAAATGCTTTTAAAACATTGGACATTTGCAGTTCACCTCACTGCACATCTTTCAATCATATAGATGGAGGAACATCTGTTCTTCATCTTTCTTTCAAAGAATATTTATATTTCATTACCTTTTTAAAAAATATTTATGCTGGGCGTGGTGGTGCATGCCATTTGTCCCAGCACTCAGGAAGCAGAGGCAGGTTGATCAATGTGAGTTTGAGGCCAGCCTGGTCTACAAAGCTAGTCTAGGCCAGCCAAGGCCACACAGAGAAACCCTGTCTCGAAAAACCAGAAAATTAATTATTTAATTAATTAAAAATGGTTTATTTTATGTATATTAATGTTCTGTCTTCATATATACCTCATGCCAGAAGAGGACATCAGATTCCAATATAGATGGTTGTGAGCCACCATGCTGTTGCTGGGAATTGAAACTCAGGATCTCTGGAAGGGCAGACAGAGCTCTTAACCCCTGAACCAGCTCTCCAGCCGGGCTGACCTCAAACCCCGAGATCCTTCTGTGTCTGCCTCCCCAGTGCTGAGATTAAAGGTGTGCACCAGCAGGCCAGACTTCTTTCAGTTGACTGGAGAGATGGCTCAGTCAGTGCTGAGAAAGCTTGATAATGTGCATACAGTCCCTGGAAGCAGCAGTGGAAAAACTCTGAAAAGTTGTCCTTTGACCACCACATGTATATGCTTACTCACATTTGCACACACACATACACCCAAAAAAAGTATCTTGAAATTTTTGACACATCTTTTCCATATTTCCCTTCTTGTGCATGTAGAAGACCTTGTACACTCAGGACGCCCCCTTCCACGTGGTTATCACTAGCTACCAGCTGGTGGTGCAGGATGTCAAGTATTTCCAGCGGGTCAAATGGCAGTACATGGTGCTGGATGAAGCTCAGGCACTGAAGAGCAGTTCCAGGTAACGTGCGTAATGGAGAGCGGCCATGATGAGTGGGAGTGTAACACAGAGTTAGCCACGGCCACGAGTGTCAGAATGTAACACAGCATGGTCTGCCTCAGCTGTCTGCTTGACCAGAATGTGAAATTTCTTTATTATATTTTCTTAAATATCATGCTTAGAATATATAAAATGTTCTCACTATTAATCTCAGGTAATAGTTATGACTTTTGTTGTTAAGGAAAAGTCTATAGGAGAAGGGATTTATTTGGCCTTTGAGGGATTATTTTATATAAGAATTGTGAGCAAGAAGAATATTACTCCATGGGGATTAGAGATTTTCTCTATTTGGTCACTTCCCCCTAGTCCTTGAGTGGTTATTAGCCTCAGAGAGCCCTTTTATTATAAGTTACCCATGTGACGTGACTCCTAACCTGAAATAGACTAGTGCTTGGCTATATAATTGTACTTGGTGCTGTTCAGCATTGGATTTGCTGTCTCTCTTGGTGAATCTGCAAGATTTTCTTAGAGGATCATGTCATGGGCAAATGGAGTGTCACATCCTACGGAGGACATTAATTCATGTATTCTGTGAGGGATAAGAGGAGGAAAGCCTTCATTTTACATCCAACCCTTCTTCCAGATGTGGCCTGGAAAGGCATAGATTAATACTTTTCATACTCTGTGTTTCAGATAATTGTTTTCTAAGTAGATGGCTTAATGTGTTTCTTCTCCGATACAAGGTTTCTCTGTGTAGCCTTGGCTGTCCTGGACTCGCTTTGTAGACCAGGCTGGCCTCGAACTCACAGCAATCTGCCTGCCTCTGCCTCCCGAGTGCTGGGATTAAAGGCGTGCGCCACCACGCCCGGCTTCAGTATATGATTCTTAAATGTTACTTGGAAAGCATTTTTAGAAATGTTCGATCTTAGGGTACTTACAGAAAAACTTAGTGCCAACTTGCAATTGGTAACTTGTTTTCTTAAACAGTGTTCGTTGGAAGATTCTCTTACAATTCCAGTGTCGGAATCGGCTTTTGTTAACTGGAACTCCCATTCAGAATACCATGGCAGAGGTAGGTACTAGTCAAGGTCTCCATGGTTTATATCATCATAAGATACCTGCACCCATGCTGGACCTGTACCATTCTGCACAAACCATAGAGGAAGAAGTTGAGTGCAGCTTTCTAAATGTCTTGTCGTCATCATTCTTATTTTCTTAGTAATTATTATAGTGTTCCTTTATGTTTCCTTAATAAATATTGAGCACATTAGGAAATGTTGCCCATCTAATACTGATATGCTTGTACTATACAATTAGAAAAGACTATTCTCTAACACCGAGGAGCTCAATTCTTTCTTTAGAATTTATTGTAATAAGGGTCAGAAAACTTTCTGTGAAGGAGGAAATAGTATTTTACATTTTTTAGACAGTGCATTCATGTTATAACTGCTTGTTTTTGAGTATGCATTGTGGAAGCAGTCATAACTAGGGTATAAATGAATGGCTGTGGCTATGTTCCATAACACTTTACTCATGAAAATATATAGCCAACCAGATAGCTTCATAGGCTGTAATTGTCTGGCCCTTGCGCTAGTGTTATAAGCAGCTAGTTTATACTACCCCAAAACTGTGTTCAGTTGTTGAATGAGCTGTTTGACTGTCATCTTTAAAACTACTACAAAATCTGAGCAGTGTTTTGTACTTTTAAACTTTTGAAAAATTACTTTTTATTACAACACCTAATTGTATTAGAGTTCGTTGAACAGCATGGGTTTGGAGTCATTCGTTCTTTCTGTCTCATGCACACATTCGTTATTCCTTAATATATACTCACACAGTATCATTTTATGGCACCATATCTGTTTCATATTTTCCATTTGTTCCAAGCTCTGGGCTCTGCTACATTTCATTATGCCAACATTATTTGACTCGCATGAAGAATTTAATGAATGGTTTTCCAAAGACATTGAAAGTCATGCTGAAAACAAGTCTGCTATTGATGAGAGTAAGTACTACGATGACGTTTCTCCTTTTGTGTGGAGTTTTAACACTCTGTAACTCAGGTCTCACACTGCCACCCATTGTCGTGAACTTAGCTATGTAGTCTGGCCTCAGACATTACCCATTGCAGTTTCTCAAGTGCTAGGATTACCGGTCTGAGGATTACCGGTCTGAGCCACCACATTTGGCTCTGAACTTTTTTTTTTTTCAGTCTGTTAGGATGGGCAGCTGTGTATATTTTCTTCTGTGTGAAGACTTTCTCTTTCGGTATACCTGCAAGGGTTGAGGGTAGAACTTTCATCCCTTGATGAAGCAGAGGCAAGTGGAAGGCCAGGTTGGTCTACAAAGAGAATCCAGGACAGCCAAGGTTTCAGAGAAACAAACCCTGTCTTGAAATAAAAAACAAACAAACAAAAGAGTTGAGGGCAAAACTGTTATAAAGTAGTTTTTTTTGTTTTGTTTTGTTTTTGTTTTTGTGTTTGTTTGTTGTTATTTAGTTTGTTTTTCGAGACAGAGTTTCTCTGTGTAGTCCTGGCTGTCCTGGACTTGCTTTGTAGGCCAGGCTGGCCTTAAACTCAGGAAGATCCGCCTGCCTCTGCCTCCTGTGTGTTGGGGTTAAAGGCCTGGGCTGCTATGCCCAGCTATAAAGTGGTTAATATATGGTTATAAAGTAATTATATGCTGTTATAAAGTTGTTAAATATTCAGAGTTAAAAAGGACAGATTGCTACACTACTCTTGGTAATCTAAGCAAGGTATATAAAACTTAATAAAATGCTACATTTTGACTTGAAGACACTGTTTTCTATGTACCTTGACATCTACTAATTGTAAGAAAAGTTAAGTAGGGCTTGGGAGATGGATTGAGACAAGACTGGCCTCGAACTCACGGGGATCCTCCTGCCTCTGCGTCCCGAGTACTGGGATTAAGGGCGCGCGTCACCACCGCCCGGCGGGACCCTGTCTTTAAAAAAAAAAAAAAGAAGACGAAAAGAAAAAGAAAATGCCCCTACAGTCCAGTCTAATGGGAAAAGAATTCTTTAGTTGATATGTTCTCTTCCCAGGTGTCACTACTTTGTGTCAAATTGATAAAAACTACCTAGCACACACTGTGAGTCCATGCTAGCTTTCATTAGATCTTTGTGGAAACCTTACTATTGATAGAGTTTCCCAAATAGACTTTGAAATGTAATATAAAGAGATCCTATATAAGATGCTTGTTTTTCTACTTTGGAACAATTTCCATTTTTTTCAGAGAATCATTGAGCCTGCTGACATTTAGAGGGTGTAGGAGAGAGGAACATGTTTATTTTGATTTTCTTAAATCAGTATATAGTGCATTATTTGTCCACTTCTGTTTCAGATCAACTCTCTCGCTTACACATGATCTTGAAACCATTTATGCTGAGAAGAATAAAAAAAGATGTAGAAAATGAATTGTCTGACAAGGTAAGAATTAAACTTTTAATGAGTTTGAACCTTAGTATGTAGCAACTTAGGCTTATTGGCAAGATATTTCTTTGATACATATTTATTTGACAGATGAGTAGTTTGAGAAGATCTTTGAACTTGAATGGTCATAGGGGACCTAAGCAAGGCACAAAACATTCTTTTCCTTTTGTTAACAATCCCCCTTTGGTTGGTTTTGTTTTGTTTTTATACATGGTCTTACACTGGAAGCTAGGCTGCCTTGGATGGAACTCATGTAGTATAGGGAAACCTCGAACACTGAATAGTCTATCCACCTGTCCAGATTAGAGTTGGGCCATCATGCCTAGCCTTACTTTTATTAGGGAGAAACATTACAAAAATATAACAGTGTGACAACTAACAACTCCACTTGTGCCCATGGTATGGCATCAGCTGATCAACTCATGGCCATCTCCAACTTTCCATGTATTCTGGTTTATTTCCCCTTGAGACAAGGTCTCACTGTAGACTAGGCTGAGGCTGGCCTCAGAGGACGCCGCTGATTCTCTTGGTTTTGCAAAACTCTCAGGTACTGGGATTAAATCATAAATCTACCATGCTGCGAAGATTTGGTCTTTTTTCTTTTCTTTTTTTTTTTTTTAAATCAGATATTATCTTTGGCCTGTTGAACAAATAGTAATACTGTTAACCAATTTAGTAAATTGTAGAAAAGACCCTCTTTTTCCTTCCTATACTACTTAGTGCTTGTTGTAGACTGAGTAGTCCTATCACAGTTAGTATTGGAAAATATGGATGTAGTGATATTTAAAAATATATTTTTGTAAATTCCTATGAAGGATGGTTATTGGTGCTTTTAGAACTGCAAAAGACAGGTCAAATGTGGTTATAAATGCCTTTATTTAGTCCCAGCACTCAGGAAGCAGAGACTGGAAGATTTCTGTGAGTCTTGAGGCCAGCCTGACATGACTTCCAAGACAGCCAGGGCTACACAGAGAAACCCTATCTCAGAGGAAACAAACAAAACGAAAAAAGTAGCCAGGTGCTGTGGCAAGAAAAAAGAAAAGAAAAGTGGGAAAAATTATTCAGGGAGGGCATCTAATGTTTGTGACAAGAGAAGTGGGTCAAGGAAACATGGTTTTCTAGATAATTGCCCACATTACAGGCTTATAGAAATAATTAATTCAGGTAAGTATTGTTTTTTCAGTCACCATAGTCTGGTTTGTATAATTTTAAGTTTAAACTGATTTATATAAATCTGTGAAAGTTTTTGTCCTTAGTTTTAAAAAAGTTTAAAATTTTTTAATCTTTAGATTGAGATTCTAATGTACTGCCAGTTGACCAGCCGACAAAAGCTCTTATATCAGGCACTAAAGAATAAAATTTCCATTGAGGACTTGCTACAATCTTCAATGGGCTCTACCCAACAAGCACAGAACACCACCAGCAGCCTCATGAATCTAGTAATGCAGTTCAGGAAGGTAAGGCTTAGGTCATTTGCTTTGATGTTGTTTTTATTAACCTACTCCATGGAGAGGATTCTAGGCTTGATGCCAACTAGACCACTAGAGATGCAGACAGGAAGGTAAATATTCATGAAGTTTAACATTCAGCAATAATGTCTGCAAATGACAATGTTGTCCTACTATTTCTCTTCATCTTAGGTGTGTAACCACCCAGAGTTATTTGAACGGCAAGAAACTTGGTCTCCATTTCATATTTCCTTAAAGCCATATGAAATTTCAAAGTTTATTTATCGTCATGGACAGATCAGGGTCTTCAACCATTCACGAGATAGGTGAGCAAATATTAATATCTGTTGATGCTGAATGTTTTTATATTAGGCTCAGTGAGCACATTATTTAGTAGTACCTGGGATTGAACCCAAGGTCTCATGTTTATTAAGTGAATGATTAGTACTACAGAGTTGTATCCCTAGTACAATAAATTTAGTGATGAATATGAGTTTCCAGTAAAGAGATATTTGAACAATGGCTCACAATTATTGAGGTCTCTTATGGGGTGAGTTGAAGCACTATTACCACTTCCTTTAGATGGGCTTTAAACACTGTAGCCATTTCTGTTACCTATCTGAATCAAGAATGTGTGCCTTTGTACAGAAGTTACCTTAAAGTGACAGACTTACTGTAGAGCTGAATCAATTTCTTTTTAATTAAATTTTATTTCTTAATAGAGTCTGCAGTAATAAATTTGGTAAAGTTAAAAGTAGTCATTAAGCTAATATGTTAGAGACCATTTCATTCAGAAAATTGGTGTTTGACTTATTTTATATCTCTAGGTTAGGATAGTTCCTGAATTCCAGACTTTCTATTGTGCTCTTAAACGAGTACCTGTATGCCAGGTTTTGAGAGCTGTGGATTTCGAAAGTTCAAAGCTTTGTAATAAAAAATAGCAACATTGGGGCTGGAGAGATGGCTCAGTGGTTAAGAGCACTGCCTGCTCTTCCAGAGGTCCTGAGTTCAATTCCCAGCAACCACTTAGTGGCTCACAACCATCTGTAATGTGATCTGATGCCCTCTTCTGGCCTGTGGACAGAACACTGTATACATAATAATAAATAAAAGCTTAAAAAATAAAATAGCAACATGACCTATGAAGCTATAATTAAAGTTCCTTAAACAGATTTGAACAAGAGAAACAGACCAGAGTTGTGCTTTTTGTTTAGGATAGACTAGAGAGTCTGTGGAGGAAGCAGATTGACACTACTGCAACAATTCTGTATTTTCTGACATTTGTGTCAAGATTTGCATGGTAATATGACAAATTTTCTATGTGTAGAAATAGTCTTAGAAGATTTTTCTCGGGCTGGAGAGATGGCTCAGGTTATGAGCACTGACTACTCTTCAGAGGTCCTGAGTTCAATTCCCAGCAACCACAGGGTGGCTCACAACCATCTTGGATGGGATCTGGTGCCCTCTTCTGGTGTGCAGAAGTACATGCAGGCAGAGCACTGAATACATAATAATAAATGGATAAATCTTTTTTTTTTTTTAAAGATAGTAGAGATAAAAAAATTTTTCTTAATTTAGAGCCTCCAGTTTAGTTAGCTCTCCACTGTTTCTATTTCCCTTTAGTTACTTCAGTTTCTTGCTCTACAGGTGGTTGAAGGTTCTTCTTTCTCCATTTGCACCAGATTATATCCAGCAGTCTCTCTTCCACAGAAAAGGTGGGTGTTCCCATCTTTGGCAGGAAGGTATGTTGGCAGTTTACCAGGATGTTCTGTGTTTTGCCTATGACTGAGTTTGAACTAGTAGTGGTTTTGGCTTTTATTTTCTAATGTATTGATAAGATTAGTGGCTATAGAGGTGGCTTAGACAATGGAACATTAGTATTTGCCGCACTAATGTGAGACCTAGAGTGTAGGTCCCCACAACCCAGATAAATGCTGAGTGTGTATAGTAGCCCTGCTGTAATCCTAGCGTGTGGGAAACAAGATCCTGTGGCTCAGCATTGTTCTTTGATTTTCCAGGTATTAATGAAGGAAGCTGTTTTTCTTTCCTTCGGTTTATTGATGTATCGCCAGCAGAAATGGCAAACATCATGCTTCAGGGACTTTTGGCCAGGTAAGAAGCTTGCTTACTGTTTGATAGAAGAACAGTTAGGACTAGACTGGGACAAAATGGAATGCTGTTAAATTAAATATTTACTATTACACCATTTGAGCCTTCCCCACCCCCCCCCCAACCCCCATTAGTAATTTTTTATGAGTTAGGAATGATGGTGGAACATGCCTATAATCCTAGCACTTGGGAAGCTGAGGCAGAGGGATTTGGCGTTAGAAGCAACCAGCATGAAATCTTGTCTCACCCCCTAATAAAAAAATTATTATAATTTTTTAAAAGATTTATTTATTTATTTATTTATTTATTTACACATGCACAACAGAAGAGGGCATTAAATCACATTACAGATGGTTATGAGCCACTATGTGGTTGCTGGGAATTGAACTCAGGACCTCTGGAATAGCAGATAGTGCTCTTCACCTCTGAGCCATCTCTCCAGCCCTTCTGTCTGTGTATGTGTATAGATATGCTTGCTATTGCCTCAAACATTTTGGGAAATTTAACTCTATTTTTATTCTTTGCAAAATGATTTTCACTGTTTTTATTGTTTTAATATTTATTTATACTTTTAAAAAAATGTTCATTGGTAATTTACCTGCACGTAAGTCTGTGTGAGGATGTGAGAAGTCCTGAAACTACAGTTGCACAGGTGTGAGCTTTCATGAAGGTGCTAGAAATTGAACCCTGGTCCTCTGGATTGGCAGCCAGTGCTTTTTAACTGCTGAGCCATTTCTCCAGCCTCTATTATGGTAGTGGGGAGTTGTTTGTTTTTGTTTTTTGAGACAGGGTTTCTCTGTGTAGCCTTGGCTGTCTTAGACTCACTTTGGCTGGCCTTGAACTCACAGGATCCACCTCCCTCTGCCTCTACGTGCGGGGATTACAGGTGTGCATTATCACCACCAGCTGATAAGATGGTTTTGGTTTTGGTTTTTCAAGACAGGGTTTCTCTGTAGCCTTGGCTGTCCTGGACTCACTTTGTAGACCAGGCTGGCCTGGAACTCACAGAGATCTACCTGCCTCTGCCTCCTGAGTGCTGGGGTTAAAGGCGTGTGCCACCACCGCCCTGTTAAGATGTTTTTTTTTTTTAAATATTTTTATTTAATCTTAACTCATGTGTGTTGGTGTGAGGGTGTCAGATCTTGGAGTTACAGACAATTGTAAGCTGCCATGTGGGTGCTGGGAATTGAACCCGCGTCCTTTGGAAGAGCAGGGAGTGCTCTTAACCGCTGAGCCATCTCTACAGCCCTTAAGATGGTTTTTATACTAAGAGTTTTTCAAGTAGAGATAAATATTTCTGAATATTTTTCTTATTTGTTTTTTGTTGTCACTTAAAGAGTATTTTACTTTAAAAACAAATCATGTTGGCCGGGTGTGGTGGTATACGTCTTTAATCCCAGCACTCGGGAGGCAGAGGCAGGCGGATCGCTGTGAGTTCGAGGCTAGCCTGGTCTACAAAGCGAGTCCAGGACAGCCAAGGCTAACACAGAGAGACCCTGTCTTGAAAACCAAAAAAAAAAAAAAAAAAAAAAAAAAAAAAAATTATGTCAAGGCATACATAGAACAAAAATGTCAAATGGCCTTATCTGAGTGTAAGAAAGAATAGTTTGCTAAGATTTACAGAGGATGTATGATAAGATAGGTCCTTGTCATGAACTACCTACATTCCTAAGAGCACTGAGTATGCTCATACATCACACTGTGGTCTGTTCCAGGTGGTTAGCTCTTTTCCTGTCTCTGAAAGCCTCCTACAGGCTCCATCAGCTGCGCTCTTGGGGAGAGCCAGATGGGGAGAGCCACCACAGATATATGAGAAATAAGGATTTTCTTCTTGGAGTTGATTTTCCACTTTCCTTCCCCAACCTTTGCAGCTGCCCTTTGTTAAAGGTAAGCCGTTATCTGTGCACAGACTGTCCACTAAGTGCCCTTGCTTCTCTCTTCTTTGAATTAGTGAAAAGAATGTTAAACAATACCCTCAGGAGCCCATATTCTGAGAGCTTTACTGTGTATTGAGTTAGAACACACTATGTGTGTATTTTCCTGTGTAAATGCTCTCGATAAAACTATTGTGATGAAGAACTGCTTGGCTTGCCTTTTCAAAACTTTTTATTTCTGTCTTATGTGTATGAGAGTTTTGCCTTCATGAATGTGGAACGTGGGAGACTGAGGCAAGAGGATTAGAAGCTCAGATTAAAAAATAAAAACAGGCCTGCAACTGTTTTAGTGGCATTCCATTTGTCCACTTTTGTTTTAATTTAGGAATTATTTTTTTGAGGCTCAGGCATAAAATTCATAGAAGTATATGTAGCATGTTATATCTGAGGGTTTTAAAATTACGTTATGACTTCTGACAAGACTGTGCCAGCTGTTCATGATGGCACATTCAGTAATCCCAGTGCTTTGCAGGTGAAGCCAGTTCAAGTTCATCCTCTGCTACATAGTGAATGAGGCCTATGTTATGGTGTCTCCACAAAGAAAATAAGTTATATCAGTGTCTGATAAATACGAACATGAATAGCAAAATTTGCACATACAGACTTATAGAAGAAAATATTCACTATACCTTTATATATAGTTGGCCTTTATTTCCTTCTGGTCCTCTTCCTCCATCTTCTCCTTTTTATTCCTCTTCCTCCTAGTAGATGTATGTGTGAGGCAGATCCAGATTTAGTGGGAGACATTGTTTGTAATGTGGGGCTGACAGGTGTGCTCAGTGGAAACGGTGCTTGCTAAGCCTGAGAACCTGAGTTCAGTCCCAAGAATTTAAGTGTAATCTCCTGGACCCATATGACAGAGGGAAAGAGCTAAGTCCAACAAGCTGTCTTAATACTCACACACAAAATTAAATGATATTTAACTGCAAAAAACCAAGACAGAGAAACAGTTGATTGTCAGCTTCTGGTCTACACACACACACACACACACACACACACACACACACACACACCAAAAAAAACAAAAAAAAAACCCATCATACTGTCCATATTTATTCATGGCTATAGGGAAAAAAGTGAAGAGAAAGGTTTGTTCAACTGTCAGTGTAAGCTCTATTAGTATATGTCCTAAGAGTTCTTCCCAAGAATGACTTTTTTGTAGGTGGTAATGTCTACCAAAGAGTGCAAATAGGAATTTAAAAACAAAAACAAAAAACTTTACTTAATGATCAAAAATAGAACTGTAGAAAATACTGTTTTGAAGTAGAACCTTCTTAAAACTATATCCAAATAAAGATGTTGCCAGAAATGATGATCGTCAAAAACCAAGTATCATTATTGATTGTTATTCAACACGATCTTTGGGAACAGATGTCATGGTAATCATGTATTTAACTATAGTATACATTAAATGTTTGTTTGTGATGGGTTATTTTGTTTGTTTTTTGTTTTGTGTGTGTACATAGCCTTGGCTGTCCTGAAGCTCACTTTGTAGACCAGGCTGGCCTTGAACTCGGGGATCCACCTCCCCTGCTTCCCAAATGCTGGGATTAAAAGCATGCCCCACTAACTCCGGTGAAAGTTTTCTTTTTAAATGCCTTTTACATTGTGTGTGTGTGTTCGTACATACACATATATGTAGGCAGCATGTGCTGTTGTGCATGTGTGGATGTCAAAGTACAACTTGTAGGAATCCTTTCTTTCCTTCCACCATGTTGCTTCTGGAGATAGTACTCAGGTCATTAGATTTCCCAGCAAGTGCCTTTACCTGTTGAGTGGTCTCTGTAGCTCTTACCTACTCAATGCTTGTAAGCTGAATGACATTGAAGAACAGGAACACAGAACAACAGAAGAGCAAATAGTGTGTCCCGTTCAAACCAGTAACCACCATCCCATTGGTGACATTGTTTACTTTTTTCTTTAAATAAAATTATGGCCAACATAGACTAAAGAAATAATGTTGCAGCGGTTCCTCTGGTGGCCCTGCCTTGCTTCAGAGCTACCTTTGCATTGAGTATAGTTTGAGTAAAGTATTTAGAAACTGTTAGGACCTTTGTAAAGCAAAGGTCACATACTGAATATTTTTATTTATTTTGTTTTGTGTGTGTGTGTGTGGTTTTTGTTGTTATTCTTTTTTTTGGTGGTTTTTTGGCTTTTAGTTTGATCAGCTGCCAACTTCTCTAGCCTACTAAATATTGTTTACCCTTATAAGTTTACTTTGTTTTGATTATCTTGTTCCTGAGTAAGGAACATCCAGGGGCAGATGTGCTAAAGAGTATCTTTTTTTTTTTTCTTTCTTTTTTTTCTCGAGGCAGGGTTTCTCTGTGTAGCCTTGGCTGTCCTGGTTTCGCTTTGTAGACCAGGCTACCCTCGAACTCACAGTGATCCACCTGCCTCTGCCTCCCGAGTCCTAGAGTCCTAGGATTAAAGGCATGTGCCACTATGCCCGACAGCTTTTTGGTTTCTTGAGACAGGGTTTCTCTGTGGAGCTGTGGCTGTCTTGGACTTGCTTTGTAGACAAAGGTAGCCTCAAACTCAAAGATATCCACCTGCTTCTGCCTCCCGAATGCTAAGATTAAAGACATGCACCACAACACTGCTTATAGTGAATATTTTTAACAAGTGAGTTTTTTAAAATCTAGAATTAGAAAGATATAAATTATCTTGACTTAGTGACTGCCAATAAAATACCTAATATATACATATATCATACATGTATATATATGTGTACAGACAGACAGACAAAGACAGAGAGATTGAAAGAGAGAGAGAGAAGTGAAAATGTTCTTATTTGGGAATGCCCACTCAGAAATAGAACTACTATTAGACAGACTTTATCCAGAATGGGACTTAAATTTGTTTTTATTTATTTTGTTTTTGTTTTTTGGGTGGGTTTATTTGTTTGTTTGTTTTCCTTTTTAAGGTTTTCTCTCTGTGGCCCTGGCTTTTCCTGGAACTCACTCTGTAGACCAGGCTGGCCTCAAACTCAGAGATCCACCTGCCTCTGCCTCCCAAGGGCTGGGATTAAAGTTATGTGCCACCACGCCCAGCCCAATATTTTATTGATTCCCCACAATATGTTTTGACATTATTTCATTTATAATTACAAAAAATTGTTTATTATTTATACATAGTCTATGTGCCTGCCAGCCAGAAGAGGGTACCAGATCTCATTACAGATGGTTGTGAGCTACCATGTGGTTGCTGGGAATTAAACTCAGGACCTTTGGAAGAACAGATGGTGTCTGAGCTATCTCTCCTGCCCTCATAAGTTTTAAATTATATTTTATATGTGTATTTCTTTTCCTGTATGCACATCTGAATACCACATTCATGCAGTACTGATGGAACCCAGAAAAGGGCATCACCCTGGGATTGGAGTTACAGACAGTTATGAGCCTCCAAATTGGACCCAGGTCCTCTGGAAGAGCAGAATAACTAGAGCTCTTAACCACTGAGCTATCTCTCCAGCTCCTTATATCCCCTTTTAAAATAATAACTACATTGTTGGAAGGAAGACAGAGAAAATGTTTATTCCCTGTGTCTTTATAGTCTATAATTGTAATAATTTTCTGCTGAATTTCACTATAGGAGAATGCTGAAAGTGAGGATGGTTTAGGGATGCAGATAGTGTGTAGTATTGGTAAGAAGCCAGCCAACACCCAAATGTCATTAGGTTAGCTGTTGAGTTACTTCAGCTACCTAACCAAGGATGGGTGTCCCAGCTACCAGCCCTGAACTACTCTTGAGATGAGCGGAATTTGATCGGCCTCTGTCTGGTCTCCTCTAATCGCAGGGTGACAGTTGGATAATCTTCATATTTATCACTCAGCTGATGAGAAGTAAAAGTATAAAGAGACAAATGAACTCTAGTGCAGTGACTAGCCGGCAAAAGAACACAGTGGTATTAAAAGACAAGTCTTTGGTGGGTGTTACAAAGCCCTTGGCATCTATAGAAAAGTCAAAACAGACCAGAGTTGCATGGGCCTAGGCTTGTCAAACCTCTGTGAACCTATTATTGTAATAAAGTGACTGGAAACCACTGAAAGGCTCAGGTGGGTGTGGCGGTCTCAGCTCTTGGGAGGCTCAATTAAGAGGACCACAGACTGAGGCCACCCTAGAACAGCAGTGAGACGGTCGTGCACACAGGCCAACCACTGCAGGCCTCTGCTTAAAAATAGCCAGGTCCTTCCATGACTATATTTAGAACATGCTGAGTGGTTCGTGGAAGCAGATAATGATGTGTATGTCCTACTGGACAGCTTGAGACAACTTCTTACAATGATCCCGGCAACTCAGTGTCTTTAGGAGCGTTCGTCTGTGTAAAATAGACCTACATGAGTAAATGAGACTGTATGTGTTACTGAGCAAAGAAGTCCTGACATGTTTGTTACTCTTGTGAGCTTGGTCTTTTTTTTTTTTTTTTTTTTTTTTAATGACCTTAAATAAATGCACCAATTCGTCCGGTAAGGTGGCTCATGCTTTTAATCCCAGCAGACAGAGGCAGAGGCAGGCAGGTCATTGTTAAGTTCAAAGCCAGCCTGGTGTACAAAGTGAGTCCAGTATAGCAAAGGCTACGCAGAGAAACCTTACCTCCGGGGGGGGGGGGGGGGGGGCAAGCACAAATTGTCTTGTGTCTTATCTTCATCCAGATGGTTATTTAGATTACCAGCCTATGCCAAAAAAAATTGTAAAACAAGCAAATGACATAATCAAGAATGAAGAAGCAATGATAAGTGGGTCTACCCTCATAACTCTGAATGAAGTGTATGTGGGGCCTGTAGTCTCAGAGCACCCCACATTACTAGGAACCTAAGGCTTAGCTGGCCTGGAAAGCTTGTTAGGAAATAGTTTTGGACCTTGTTTGTGATAGGCAAGTGCTCTAACTCTGAATAAAGAGTTCATATTAGCCGGGCATGCTGGTAGTTCAAGCCAGTCTGGTCTACAAAGCAAGTCGAGGGCAGCCAGGCTACACAGAGAAACCCTGTCTCCAAAAGAAAAAAAAAGTTCACATTATTTGAAATATGGTTTCATGTAGCTCAGGTTAGCCTAACTAACTAGGTAACCAAGAGTGACCTTGATGACTAGTCTTCATCCTTCTTACCCAGTTTTTATTTGTGCTACAGTTTGAATTTAAGACCTTGTGCATGCTAGGTAAGCATTATACCAACTACGCAATATCCCCAACCCAATAATTAGTATTTTTAATTTTTATTATTTTTTTAGAAAGCTTTTTTTTCAGATTAATTTTCTGTGTGTATGGATATTTTGCCTGCATGTATGCCTGAGCATTAAGAGTGAGACCAGAAGAGAGGGTATTGGATCCCCTGGAATTGGAGTTACAGATGCTGTGAGCCTCAGTGCGTGTGCTGGAAACCTAACCCAGGTTGCCTGGTAGACCAACAAGTGTTCTTAACCTCTGAGCTATTTCTCCAGCCTCAGTTAACTTTTTTCTTTTTCTTTTCTCTTCCTTTTTCAGTTTTTCAGGACAGGGTTTCTCTATGTAGTCTTGGCTATCCTGGAATTTTCTCTGTAGATCAGTCTAGCCTGGAACTCTCAGAGATTTGCCTGTTTCTGCCTCCTGATTGTTGAGGTTAAAAGCTTGCACCACCACCGCCTGGCCTGTTGTTAACTTTTTGTTTTGTTTTTCTTTTCTTATTTTTAATTTTAATTTATTTATGTATGTATGAATGCTCTGTATGTAAACCTGCATTCCAGAAGAGGGCATCAAGTCTCTTTTGTTTTTGTTCTTGTTTTGTTTTTTGAGACAGGGTTTCTCTCTGTGTTCACCTTGGCTGTCCTGGACTTGCTTTGTAGACCAGGCTGGCCTCGAGCTCACAGCGATCCTCCTGCCTCTGCCTCCCAACTTCTGGGATTAAAGGCATACACCACCATGCCCAGCTAAATCCCTTTTTTAAAAAAACAGATGGTCATGAACTACCACGTGGTTGCTGGGAATTGAACTCAGGACCTGGAAGAGTTGACAATGCTTTTAATCACTGAGCCATCTCACCAGCCCCATTGTTTTGTTTTTCAAGACTATTTCTGTGTAGCCTTGGCTGTCCTGGAACTTACTCTGTAGACCAGGCTGGTCTTGAACTCAGAGATCCACCTTCCTCTGCCTCCTGAATGCTGGGATTAAAGTCATGTGCCACCACTGCTTGGCTTCCGTTACATTTTTTTAAAATCACCTGAAGGAGACTAAAGAGAGGTTGTTTCCTGTTTGTGAGCATTTCTGTTCCTGTCTCTGTATGAGTAAGAAAAACAGCATGGTGGTATATGTCTGTATTCTTTAGCATTTGGGAGATAGTGACAGGAAGATGGCCACAAGTTTTGAGGCCAACCTGATCTACCTTGTATGTTATATCTAGGCCAAGTATGGTTGCATAGTGCAGCTCTGTCTCAGAGAGTCACTGTTGGCAGGATGGGATGGCACACACCTGTAATCCCAGCACTCAGAAAGTAGAGGCAGGTGGATCTCTGTGAATTGAAGGTTAGCTTGGTCCACATAAAGAATTCTGGGTCATCAAAGGCTACTTAATATGACACTGTCTCAAAAAGAACCACCTTTGCCAGAACAACATAAAAGTTAGCACCTGATTCCATATTGCCTTAAGGGAAAATTCAGAAGAAAATAGTCTTAATCATCATGGTTTGCGTTTGCATTTATGGTTATAACAAATCAGCAATCCACCTAGTACACACAGTATTTTGTCTGAAAAACCTCTTCTGGAAGTAGAATTAGAAATGGTACTTGAGGGCCGGGCGTGGTGGCGCATGCCTTTAATCCCAGTACTCGGGAGGCAGAGGCAGGCAGATCGCTGTGAGTTCGAGGCCAGCCTGGTCTACAAAGTGAGTCCAGGATAGCCAAGGCTACACAGAGAAACCCTGTCTCAAAAAACCGAAAAAGAAAAAAGAAATCATACTTGATTCTGTATACTAATAAAAACCACATTTTGAAATTAACATGGGTCTCAACTATATTGTATGTTTGGTTCTGATTAGTGGTTATTTAGAATAGTATTGGCCAAGAAAAAAGTTTTTTAAGTTGAATATTTAGTATGTGGCACATTTTCTCTTTTGCTTCATTAATAATAATTGTCCTTACACTAATTTGCTTCTCTCTTTTTTTTTTTTTTAAGTCTCTTGTTTTCAGCAGCCACTGTAAAGCAGTGAGTGGCTATTCAGACCAGGTCATCCATCAACGAAGATCAGCTACCTCCTCACTTCGTTGCTGCCTCCTCACTGAGCTGCCATCTTTTTTGTGTGTGGCCAGTCCACGAGTAAGTGCCACAAGAGGGAAGAAATGAGACAGATAAGACTGTAAAAAATGAACTATTATTCAAGGGATATTTTCTAAGCTGTTTGGATTTTGAAAAACATATCAATCTTAGTTTTAAAAAGCAAGGTGCAGCCGGGCAGTGGTGGTGCACACCTTTAATCCCAGCACTCCGGAGGCAGAGGCAGGTGGATCGCTGTGAGTTCGAGGCCAACCTGGTCCACAAAGCCAGTCCAGGACAGCCAAGGCTACACAGAAAAACCCTGTCTTGGGGGTGGGGGAGGGGAGCAAGATGCTAGGCATGGTTGTTATTTACTTGTGATGCCGGTCATTGCAGGCTTGTGAGTTCAAGGCAAGACTGATTACATAGTAAGACCTTATGTCAAAAGACTACATAAAAACAGGAAAATACCCATCCATGATCCTGTCCTTCATATGCCAGTACTTCCTCACCCTGAAATGTGTGGGGATTTGAGAATTATTACATGGTGTGTGGTGGCTATTTCTGATTAAGTCAGAGGCTGTAAACTTTAATGGACAAGGTAGATCAGTTCCCAGCAGCAGGGTCAAGGGAAAGGAAGCCATTGTCACCTGCTTTGAGGCCTTTTAAAAGGTTGTCATAGGATTGTGGCTCAATCAGTTGATTCCATCTGGCCTTACCATCTCAGTAGAGTCTGGGATAATTACAGCTTAAGTTTGAGGACATAGGATTCTAACCCTGTCTGAATATATTATACACACATAACTAGGCTTTATCTTTCATTATCAGTGCTGGAGCCAAACAGGGACATTTCCTAAGATGCCTTTCATTCTACTGATTTTAAACATTTGTTAAGGAGAGAGAAATTGCTTTTCTTGGAGTCCTGGCTAACCTACCACTGCTAGAAGTCATTTCCCTGGTACTTGTTTTGGGCTGTCACTGTGGAAGGGGTTATTTATCAATAGCAGAGGAATAGTTCTACAAGGTTAGTAGAGTAAGGAAGATCCTGGGCATTCATCTTACCAAAGCCCAGAAATGTTTGGATCAGTCATGCTCCCAAAGCTGGACCAGGCGCGTACATGTCAGGAAGGACGCCCTAAGTGCTTGATGAAGCAGCTCCTCAAACTACAGTAACTTAGGAGATTAATGAAGCAAGGCATGGGCTTAGGATGTGGGAGTTGCAAGGGACAAAGCCTTTTGACACTGTGATATGCTATCATGTACAAAAGAGTTGGGTTTTTTTTATTTGTGGCGATCCATGAATGCATCTGGCCTGCAATTGCAGGTTGGACATGCCTGGACTAAGCACATTATGCATTTCTATTTGTGTGGAGGGAAGAATGTTGTGTCATGCCTCATTGCCACTCTGTCTACCCCCTTGGGGTTTGTAAAACGAGCACAAGCTGCTAGGATGGAGTTAACCTGGAAGTAGGACTTATTCTAAGTAGAAATGGACTTTTTTGCTCTTTTGAATCTCCGAAGTGTACTACTCACATACTCAGACCTTGATATTCTATAACCCACATATATCTTGAACCAGGGCTCATCACCAAAGCTATCAAAACTTAAAAAAAATAAACAAGTCACTAAGAATTGTGTCTCAACCAGGTGTGGTGACGCACGCCTTTAATCCCAGAAGCAGAGGATCACTGTGAGTTCAAGGCCAGCCTGGTCTACAGATCGAGCCCTGCATAATCAGGGTTCTTGTTACACAAAGAAACCCTGTATTGAACCCGCCCCCCCCCCCAACAAAAAAGTGTCACGCTGAGTCCTTAGATGGAGAACATTCTATCCTTCCATTGTCCTTCATTCTGAGCATCTTTACATTTCTGACTTTCCATCTTGACATTATGGCCTAAAGTCTTAATTCCAGTCTGGGTTCTGTTTTATATCATAAAATTAGGAGAAGGTACAGGAGTTGTCATTAAGTGTGAAATAAACCAGTATTAATTTCCACTATCAAGTATGGCACCTCAAAGCCTGTCATCCTAGAACTCAAGAAGCTCAGGCAGGAGGATTATGAGTTTCTGGCCTGATGGACTACATGAGAGATCGGTCCACAAACCAATAGAGTCTAGGCATGTAGCTCAGTGGAAGAGCACTTCCTAACATGCGCACATCCTGACTTGGGCAGGGTGATACAGTCAGGAGGGACAATTTAGTGTTTAACTCATTCAAGAGAGCATGCTGCTTGGACATGTATAGAGAGCCTTCCCCTAAGGCCAAAACCCTGTGTTAACCACTGCTCTGCAAGTATAGCTGCTAGCTATTGGAGGCGATGCGACTCATGTCCTAACCGATAGATGTCTGCTCCGCCCAGAGTCTGCAGGATTGCCAAATAGATAAGCCATTTCAGAGAGGTGCGGTTTTTATAAACCTGCTTTGTGTTTTCATCTTTGTAAGTATTCATTTAAAAATACAAGTGAGTGAGAAGGAAGATGACAACAAAAATATTCTGGAGGAAACAAAAGTAGTAAGAGCGCCTAGTACTTGTCTGCGTAAATGTGTTTAACCCTGAGCAAGTTTTGGGGCTGGCCCTTTGCTTGGCCTTAGGTACTTTTGCAGCTGAACCATAGATGGCACTGCTCCCTAACAAACTCACTTCTCCACCTGCCAGCTAGTGCTGTTTATTCTCTGCTGTTGACAGATGGGATTGTTGATGTGCTCCTGGTACTCTGTGGCTCTTAGAAGCAGCTGCAACCGCACCGTCAGCTGGCGGTGTTGTCTAGGCTTGGCTTCATAGGCTGCGGGTGTTTGTCATTGGTTCCCCTTCCTCTAG
The DNA here is from genome assembly GCF_964271855.1 of Acomys minous. Classification (NCBI taxonomy): domain Eukaryota; kingdom Metazoa; phylum Chordata; class Mammalia; order Rodentia; family Muridae; genus Acomys; species Acomys minous. The sequence continues at coordinate 29,436,488 of NC_140485.1, forward strand.
AGTCACATCTGCGATCTGCTCTCTTCCAAATTTGAGGATCACTGCTCTAAAAGTTGACTCGCATGAACATGGAGCAAAACAGATTGCCTAACTCCTTGTCTCCTACGAAATGACAGAACCGCCAAACTTGGTGCAGCAAATGCTCTGTGTTCTGAGAGCGCCCGCACCTTGGTTCTTGTTCTTTACACCCACTCCCCATCTCTTTGTTTACTGGTAAGCTTTGTTTGAGTAGCTTTCTGCTTATATTGAATGAGCTTTTAGGTTTTTCATCATCTTGGACTTGGTTGATGACCACCGCCTTTACTTTTTAACAAGAGGTTATGTTCAACGGGCTTCTTACCAGATGACTTCACAGACTTCACAGCTGAAGGAGGATAAAACCTGTGTTTCTAAATTGGCAAAGAGCCTTTCTCCATTAGGGCCGCATTTAATTTTACTAGTTGGTAGTATACGATGACGTAAGTAGGTCTCTGCCCTAGCCAGGAAATAAATTCTGTTGCTTGCTGGTGATTGCTTCTCTCTATCCTCTGTGTCCCAGATTCTTTCTGTAGCATGGCTTGAAAGAAGGTTTCTCTTCTTCTCCATTAGGTTTGTCCATGAGAAAAATTGATAAGGAAAGGAATTTTGCCCCGAAAGCATTAATGATAGCTTCAGGTGTGCCGGACAAACACTGTAGTCCTTGAATGATGCCTATTTATCACCAGCTCCCTTTCTGGCCTCCATCACCAGTGTGCGTGGCCAGTAGTACTTCGTCAAGAACAGCATCTAGTAATGAGTGTGGGTGCTAACTATTGTCAGACTTTTGTTTTTTGTTTGTGTGTGTGTGTGTGTGTGTGTGTGTGTGTTTTAATCTTTTGGTTGAGGGTTTACTTTATGAGAGATTACCATTTTACCCAGAGAAGCTCTCAGAGTCAGTTCTTTGTATTATCGTACTTTGTTAGAAGAGGAAATTAAAGGGCAGCAGCCTGAGATTGTCTGATCTGACTTCGGAGTTCTGGGTATAGGGATAAAAGTCACCATTCACAAGCCTGAATTTTGCCTATTGCCCCACACTGGACAGATGGAAGGAGTAGGATCCGTTGTTGAAGGTCGTCCTTGTCTTCTTTGAGAATTTGGAGGCCAGCCTGTGCTATATGAGATCCTGTTTCAGAAGGAAAAAAAAATGTTGATTTATCTCAAAGGCTTGATGTGTGTGAAAAATGCAAAAGAACCATATTATTGTCTGAATTTTGCCTGCAGGTCACCGCAGTGCCGTTGGATTCCTACTGTAATGACAGAAGTGCAGAGTATGAGAGAGGAGTTCTGAAGGAAGGAGGGAGTCTCGCTGCCAAGCAGTGTTTGTTGAATGGGGCTCCTGAGCTGGCTACGGATTGGCTGAACCGCAGGTCCCAGTTCTTCCCAGAGCCAGCTGGAGGGCTGTGGAGTATCAGGCCCCAGAACGGCTGGTCGTTCATCAGAATTCCAGGTGAGTTTTCTGCTCCCTTGGAACATGGTCCCAGCTTTTGGCAAGAGAAGAATGGGGGAGAAAGCTCGTTTGATAGTTTGCTATGCAGAATTTGTGGGGTTTCTGTCTTTCCTCCCAACTATAATTTATAATAAGTAATTTGTGTCTTGAGTGGAAAGATGTAAAAGATATGTTTTTAGATTTGTTCTTGAGTACTTTTCTTTGATAAGAGAGTAGTAAGGAAGGAGGTTGGGGTGCTCATAGGTAGAGTGCTTATCTAGCATGCACAAGGCCCAGGTTTCAACCCCAGCAGAGACACCACCCCCCAAAAAAAAACACCCCACAAAGTTTAGGAAAGGCTTCAGGTCGAATGAGTGCAGTTGTCTTGTGCCATTGCCAGTGGAATGAATGAGAGTGTCGTCACTCCCAGAGAGCCTAGTTTAAGTAGCATAAACAGTGTCCTGCACACGGTTTAGAGATCTAAATGATAGCAAGAGGAAAAACAGGGTGTTTTGTGCCAGAACACTAGCAGATTCCCAGACCCCCTAGGGTCAAGGTCCAGGGTTGAAAGGAAACTCGTTTTCATCTTTGCTTTAGTGCGACTGCACTTAAGGAAGCTGAACCCAGAGCTCACAGACTGATACAATTTACACCTGCTGGCACCATGCAGCTTAGAGCTACTGCAGTGTAAGTTTGGGGTCCAGACACTCAGGTGTCTTCATTGTATTGCTAGTGAATTTAATGGAAGCATACTAGGACTGTGCTTTCAGAAGGGAACATCTGCTGTGAGTGACAGCTGGGTTCCAATGTGGAGGGCCTGTTTGTCTTTGTTCCTTGTCTGAAGGCTTTGTCATCCTGCTGGTGGCCTTTGGAATGCTTTAACTCTAAGGTGTCTGGATATATGAAAGCTGCATTGCATATGACCTCAGAAGTGATTTGTAGAATACACAAAAGCAGTAGGTAAAAGTGTTTGAAAGTTAAGGGCAAAGCCTAAGCATAGAGCAGGACAGACCGGACACTCAGACAAGCAGGTGGGAAGGAAGGACAGGTACCAAAGACGCAAGATGGCCTGTGTCGCTTTTTCCTTCGTTCTGGCTCTTTAGTTCCCAGTACAGGAGTAGAAAGGCTTATTGCTGCTGCTGTGGGAATCTCTTGTGGCTTTTCCTGTTCTTTGAAAGAAAAATGGACCTTGTTTAAATAGCAGGAAGTGTCTGAGTTCTTTTCGCATCGATAAAAAGCACCAGCCTCACTGGCTGTTTACTGTGAGAACCAACAAGCTCCTCACTGACCCCATTGTGCTCTGTGGACTGCTGGGGCGGGGTGGGGGCAGGGAGGGCATCATTTGAACCTGGATTTTATTTCTTCTATACTTTTACATTTTTTGTTTCCCTGAGAAAGGTTCAGTCTTCTGCATTCTTTGAAAGACTAAACAAAATTTCATACTTTGATTGTTTCTGCAGGCCTTTCAGAGGGCTTCTTTCCTTGGAAAAGAGCAATATTAAATCCTTTTGTCACTGAACAGGGTCCTAAGCTATAGACAGTAAGAATCTGTAGTTAAATGTAAATACCATAGGATTGCAGGCAAGATTATGAAATGATCTGGCTGTTTCAATATCCGATCAGGTCCTATTATAACAAAAGGTAGTGCTCACCTGTGATTCCATCACTCAGGGAGGCAGAGGCAGGTGGATCTCTGTGAGTTCCAGGACAGCCTGGTCTATGAAGTGAGTCCAGGACAGCCAAGGCTACACAGAGAAATGCTGTCTTGAAAAAGCCAAAAACTAAAAAAAGAAAGGAAGGAAGGAAAAGAAAAAAAGAAAGGGCTGGGACTGGGTTAACTGGGCAGATACATTTCTTGGGAATTAGGCTTCTCCTGGCTCTTTGCCCTGCTTAGTCACAGACAGTGCTTTTGTACAGTGCACCTTGGTAGCTCTTTAAAAAATTGAGTAACTATACCAGGCCCCAAAGATAGCAGTGTGGACAGTAAAAGAAACCTGTTTTTCTACATTTCTCACTGAGGAAAAATGATGGACACTGATTTGTTCTGTAAGCACACTTACTGGAGAACTCAGATAATTTTGGTTGTTAATATATTTTAACCTCTTAGCTCAAGTCTGCTTCTTTGGGGCCATTTCTTTCCAAACAGTCCAGAAAGGTCCAGGTTGGTCTAAGGATGTAGCTCACTGATATAGCACTTATCGTGCAAATATGAGCCATATGTTTGACCCCAAGCACCCAAGCAAAAGCAAAAGCAACCCAAGTCTAGTTCACCTCCCTCAACTATACAGTGACAATGCTTGCTGCGTCTGTGTGTTTGAGTTCACCTTTGAGTGCATGCATGTGTGTGCTTGACCTGGCACCTCTCTCATGCTAGCATCAGTCAGTTCATTGTAATTACCAAACTGAAGAACCCTCGGGAAACAGGGAAGTGTCAAAAGTCAGTTAATACGGGGCTGGAGAGGTGGTTCCCAAGTGAAGAGAATTTGCTGCTCCTACAGAGGACCCAGGTTTACTTTCCAGTTCAAATAATCAGTTCCAAGATTTCTGATGCTCTCCTCTGACCTCCATGGTACCAGGTACATACATGGTATATATACATACATGTAGGCAGTATTCATACTGTCTTACTGCTGTGATGAAACACCATTATCAAAGCAATTTGGTTTATGCTTCTATGTTGCTGGTCATCTGTGGAAGTCAGAAGCAGGACCTCGGCAGGGGAGGCACCTAGGGGCAGGAGCTGATGCAGAGGCCGTAACGGAATGCTGCTTACTGGCTTGCTCAGCATGGCTTTGCTCGTCCATGACCACCAGCCCAGGGGTGGCACTGCCCACAATAGGCTGACCCCTCCCCCATTAATCATTAATTAAGAAAATTCTCTACAGCTGGATCTTTTATTTTTGGGTTTAGTTTTTGTTGTTGTTGTTGTTGTTTTGGTTTTGGTTTTGGTTTTTTGAGATAGGGTTTCTCTGTGTAGCCTTGGCTGTCCTGGACTCTCTTTGTAGACCAGGCTGGCCTCAAACTCACAGGGATCCACCTGCCTCTGCCTCCCGAGTGCTGGATTAAAGACGTGCACCACCACCGCCCAGCCCTACAGCTGGATCTTACGAAGGCATAGTCTCAACTAAGGCTCTCTGCTCTCAAATTGACATAAAACTAGCCAGCACACATACACATAAAAATAAATAAATCATTTATTACAAAGTCAGTTGATGCCTCTCAGACTCTAGACACCATATAGATGTATGTGTGCTCTGTTTGTTCTGAAGGAGTGTCTGAATGGAGAGAGGATATAAGCAGGCTATAAAAATAAGAAGAGCTTAGCTTGCCCACGCCCATTCAGTAGCTGGAAAATGTCTGGCTTCAAAAAGGGGGAAAGAAAAATATGACTAGCTCTGAGGGAAATAGTAAAAGCTATCAAAATCAAGAGACTCCTGACAACCCAGAAGAGAAGGAATTCTGAGGAGAAGGGAATGTCTTGAGTTGTTCAGAAATCATTGCTGTCTGATCAGACTTGGAATTTCCACTGGCCTCCTTGTCTGGTGCCAGGGAGAAAGCTTAGCACTCACTCCTGTCCTGCTGCAGTCATTTGATTGTGCTGGTAAGGAGACAGCAAGGAGAAGAGCATTTCAGTAATCTAAACAGGAGCAAACAAAGAGGCTGAACAAAGGTGTGGACCACAGCGGTGGGAGGGGAGGGTGATGTGTCCTGGCAGCATTCCGAAGGTGGGAAAAGGCGGCTGCAGTGCAGAGGAGTAAACATCCAGGACCCGTAACTTTGTAGCAAAAACAGAGCAGCTGGTGATTTGTTATGGTGCTGTCAGCACATCCGTTCTGTTCAGTGTAGACAATAATTGTGTACTTGGCAAATAGTGGCAAGAATGACAGTTGAGAACTCTTGGACTACTGTCAAAAGTTGGCCTTTGCAGTTCTGAAGAACAAGCATGGTTTTCACCCGGGAAACTAAGGATGGACAGTCTGACTGAGTTTTTTCTTTTGCTTTTTAGGGACAGTAGCCAGTGTAAAATTCTCTTTATTGTTTCTCTTCTTCTCCTTGTGTTCCCCAGCCACTTCCATATATATTCTTATGCAACCCTCAAGCCTCCTTTCTTCCTCCCTTAACGCAGCAATTGTTCAGGGCATGTTTATGAGCGGTCTGCAAACAGGAAACTCGCCTTCCTGGAATGTGATGTGAGTGAATGGTACTGAATGGGTAAGATGAAGACTTAGGAGTTAAGTATTCTTAAAAGGTCTCAGGGTGAAATGTGTTTCATAAGACAGAGGAAGGAGACAGCACTAGTGAGCAAAAGCAGTTCCATTTCACAGAAACTCAAAGTCTGTTCTTTCTGAAAAGCTGGAAGTTAGGCTCATTGCAAGAGCACATACTAGGCACACAGCCCTGGAATTGATAGGCAGGTACTGAAGGTTATGAAGCTGGACACGTCTATTTGCATTTCTCGGTGTTTACATTCTCTCCAGACAGCTGCCCTTGTCTCTGTCTATTTCCATGCTTTTAGGACATAGCCACTGTCCTAGCTACTGCGCTGTTGCTATGAAGAGACACCATGATGAGAGAAGCATTTAATTGGCTGCTCACAGTTTTAGAAAGTGAGTCCATGATCAGCTGAGCAGGCAGACATAGTGCTGGAGCAATAGTGGAGAGCTTACATCTTTCCTGTAAGTTGGAAGCAGAGACAGGAAGAGACTAAGCCTGATTTGGCCTTTGGACACCTCCTCTAACAAGGCCACTCCTGCTAATCTTTCCCAAACAGTGCTGCTGACTAGGGACCAAGCACTCATCTGAGTCTCACTGAAACCACCACCATCACAGAATTAGAAGAAACCTATTTCTAGAGATAAATAAACAAAGCAGTAGAGTCTCAAGGTTACTTAAGACATTATTACTGGCAGATAACTTGGTATACTTGGTATCTCTTCAGCAGTACTTTGAACCAAACATCTACTAGGCGTCGTGAGCTGAGAGGCAGTCTTCACCTCGTTCAGGGTGTGCTTTTGCGGGCACTCCTGCAGTCAGGTTTAACAGGGCCCTCCATTCCACCACCAGAGCACGCTCTCTCATGAAGACAAGCATCCTGATTATAGTCATTTTAGCTGCATACAGCTTCAATTAAAGTTTCCTCCCCTACCCCTCTTTTCTCCCCAGGCAAGGAGAGCCTCATCACTGACAGTGGAAAGCTGTATGCCCTTGATGTCCTGTTGACTCGGCTCAAGTCTCAAGGACATAGGGTCCTTATCTATTCTCAGATGACCAGGATGATAGACCTGCTGGAGGTAGGAGAAGGAACCTTGGGGACCTAGGAGTCCTTGACATCCTTCCTAATATCAGCCATGGTTACTGGGAAACCCCCGCCCCCAAACTCTTCTTTGTGGTTTTACATTCTACAAAAGGAGCAGAGTGAACTCCTTCCCCAGTAATGCAGAGGACTTCTGTTTTCTCCCCTAGCCAATGAAGTAGAACACTTTTCTTTCATTAGAGAAGAAATTCCATTGTTTTAAAGCAGATCCCAGCCATGGAAATATCTGAATTCTGTATAGAAGTCAGAATTGGGGATTCAGATTTTTTTAATATAAAATTCTGAGAAAAGCTATTCAAGCAGAGGTAGATTTGATGGTTCTCCTCTTGATTATATATTGCAGACATTGGAATGAGGTCTGAGAATTAGAATAATTAAAATCTCCTGAGGCAGTGTACAGCCATGGCTCACCACTGGACTAGCCATCAAAGACCCGGTGTGATACATTTTTGGTGTAGTTACTGAAACATGTTTAGGTTCTCTCTAGTTTCTTGTTTGACCAATGACTTATTTGTGGAAGAGGAGATCGTAGACAGAAACAGTAGAACAGGAGCAATAATCACTCGCCACCATTGTGAAGTGTCTTACAGGAGAGTTGCAAGAGGCTAAGTATCTGGTCATCAGAACTGTGTAAAGGGCTGCTATGTTTCTTTGGGTTTAATGTATGAAAGGCTCTGTGTTCTAGCCAGCTACTTGAAGGAGTAACAAGAAGAGATTACCATGGTCATTCCTGTCTAAGATAAGTGATACAGAAGGAATGGAGATAGCCAAAGGGAAGGTTGGGTCAGTGAGATGATTCAGCAGGTAAGGGCACTTGCCTCGCAGCCTGATGACCTCCGTTCCACGCTCAAAAAGAAAAGAAAATAATGAAACATTTTAAAAAGGAGCGAGAAGGTTTTGGGTTCTTTGGAAGCCACAGTTGGTTTGGTGGATTTTGCAGGGAGTTTATCCATTTTGAGGCCACGCTCCTTTCAATAATTTGACAACTTTTTAAAGCAAGAGATGTAAGAAGCAACATTGAGGTCAGTTTTATCTCTCTAAGTCTTAGATTTCATACAGAGCTTAGATTTTGGGTACTTTCTAAACCTGACAAACTTTCTGATTTGTTTCATGACATCACCTATGTATAAATGATGGGAAAATCCTAACAAGTTTTATCATAAGAGAGGTGATTAAGCCACTTTTCTTTTGATTAGTTGGTCTTTACCCTGGTCTCCCATTTTCCCACATACAGCTTAGAAAGTGGAACCTAGGGCTTTATGTATTCTAGGTAAGCGATATCCTCAGCCATGTTTGGTGGTACAGTGAGGCTCTAATAGCAGCAGTTCAACTGAAAGAACTATAGTACCTCCCATGCTCTGCTCAGACCAAATGGAGCCAGTACCCAAAACGATGTAAGTACTAATCTTACAGTGAGCTTTTTTAGTTCTTGTGTACCTGCCTCATCCTGAGAGCTGGGGAAATGACAGGTGGAGTGGTGGTTGCCGGCTGTGAAGAGTTACAAAGAGAGGGCTAGAGAGATGATGGTTCAGCTCTTAGACCACTGGCAGCTCTTCTAGAGGACCAGGCTTAATTCCCAGCACCCACATGGCAGTTCACAACTGTCTCTGACTCCAGCCCCAGAGGATTTTACACCCTCTTTTGGCCTATGCCAGCACCCCACAAATGTAGTTCACAGGACAAATATGTAGTCAAAACACATACGCGTATGAACTTTTTTTCCAAAGATTTATTTATTATGTATACCAACATCCTGCCTGCATGGGGGCCTGCCCACCAGAAGAGGGCACCAGATCTTATCATAGATGGCTGTGAGCCACCATGTGGTTGCTGGGAATTGAACTCAGGACCTTCAGAAGAGCTGCCAGTGCTCTTAACCTCTGAGCCATCTCTCCAGTCCCCTGAATTTTTTTTTTTTTTTTTTTTTTTTTTTAGTTAACAGAGTGATACACAATGGGTTTAGTAAAAGCCGCAAAAATCTTTCCTTTTCTAAGGCTGTGTGTGTATATGAACCGTATACATGCCTGGTGCCTGGGGAAGTCAGAAGAGGGCTTTGGATCTCCCTGGATCTGGAGTTAAAGATGGTGGTGAGCCACCATGTGCATGCTGTGAATCAAACATGGTCTTCTCTTGGCATCTTTTTTTTTTTTTTAAGCTATTTGATTTGGGTTATTATATCTACCACCCTTCTCCACCTCAGTCAATCCCTTCCAACACCCCAACACTAGATGGGAGAGAAAGAAGGTTAGAAGGCAAAGGGGGTAATAGGTCTCTTAAACTTCCTGCTCATTATCAGTTTCATTGGGGCAAGTCCAATCTTCATAGTCAGGAGACTTCCAACTTTTCCTCCTCCTCCAACAACAGCAACCAGGAGCTGCAGAGGGGAGGGAACAGCAGCCTTCTTTGGAGTGCCTGTGCCCCTCTCTGGGCTCTGGCATTTATACCCTCTCAAGAATCCCCAGAGATCCAGATGTAAACTATCTGCAGCTGGCAAAAATCACTCCCCTGTTAGTGCATGAGGCAAATCATAGCATCTGTGGACAATCTGAAGCAGCCCCATATCCCACACCTGGGATTAAAACAAAAAGATCATACAACATAACTGAGTTTTTGTTTTGTTTCGTTTATATATACACCAGAAGAGGGCATCAGATCACACTATAGATGGTTGGAAGCCACCATGTGGATGCTGGGAATTGAACTCAGGACCTCTAGAAGAGCAGTCAGTGCTCTTAATCTCTGAGCCATCTCTCCAGCCCCATAATTAACTGGGTGTTTTGTTTTGTTTTGTTTTTTTAAGAAATCAAAATTCTCACTATAGTCTTCTTTGAAAACAACAAATGATCTTAATTGCTGAGCCATCGCTCCAGTCCCAAGAGCCTTTCTACACTTTTTATGATGACAATAGAATTCCTGTCCCTTGAGTCCGTTTATCTGTCACATTAATTGGTTTTCAAGTATTGAACCATGACCATATCTCTAAACCCAACTTGGTAATGGTGAATGATTTTTAAAATGTGTTCTTGAATTCAGTGTACCAGTATTTTTTTGATTATTTATTTTTTAGTCTAACCTCAAAGAAATTAATCTGTAATTTTCCTTTCTTGTTACATTGTTATCTGCTTTTGGTTATCGGGTAAGAGTACCTTCATTAAAAAGTTCCTGTTTTATGGAATAGTTTGAGAAGCATTTGGTTTTAGTTCTTTAGAGGATTTGTCAGTAAATCCATTTGCTTCAATCTCATTGCTTATTATAAAAGATTTAATTGTTCATCTCATCTTGGTTTAAATTTGATAGGTCAGGTGCATTTTAGGTTTTCCAATTTAATACAGTATATGTTTTCAAGAGAAGGCCCAATGATTTTCTGATTTTCGCTGGCGTGTATTGTAATATTTCTTTTTTTCATCTCCAATTTTATTAATTTGAATCTTTCCCTCTTGGTTAATTTAGCTAAAGGTTTGTCAATTGTATCTTTTCAAATAGCCAACTGGTTGTTACATTGATTCTTTAATATGATGCATCTTAGGGTCCTATAAGAAAAGTAAGCTCTCTGATTTCTTAATTTTGGCACTTAAAGCTATAGCCTTTCCTCTTGGGATTACTTGCATTAACGCTATGTTTTGGTTTAGCCTTCATTTCCATTTGATTCTAAGAGCAGGGTTTTGTTTTGGTTTTTTGGTTTTTTGGGGTTTTTTTTTTTGTTTTTTTTGTTTTTTTTTTTGTGGGGGGTGTTGTTTGTTGTAAAAGGAAATAACTGACTTTTCATTTTCAAAATGGTTTTTAAGTATTTTTATTTTTTGTGGGGAAAGGGAGATTGTGTGAGGTAGGTTGCTGAGAGGCCTCAAGAGAGTGTCAGATCCCTTAGGATAGGAGTTAGAGGCCATCACTGTGAGCCTCTCTGTGTGGGTGCTAGGAACCAAACGCGGGGCCTCTACAGGAGCAGAGTGCTCTCTAACCACTGAGCCATCTCTCAGGCCCTGCTATGTTCATCTTGATTTCTTCAGAGATCTACTCATTCTTCATTAGTATATGTTTAATCTCCTTAGGTTGTATATTCACTAGGATTTTATTTGCTTTTATGTGTAGTCTTACTCCAATGTGCTCACATGCTATGCAAAAAAAAAAAAAAAAAAAAAACAACTTTCAGTTTTCCTATATTTGTTGAGGCTTACTTTTCCTCCTAACATAAGGTCTATTTGGGAGAAAGTTACACCATGGAAAAGATTATTACTGCCACAGGAAACCAATATAAATATTTCCAAAATGGAGAATTTACTGGCCTTTTGGTTTTGGTTAATTGAGTTTTGTAGTGCTAAGGATTGAAATAGTCACTTAACTATAGCCTTGGTTCTCCTTAAATATTTTATTATAAAATATAGTCTCATTGAGCAGCCCAAACTGGTATTCAGCTTACTCAGTAGCCCAGGCAGCCTTGAACTTACTCCCTTGATTTTAGCCTCCGAAGTGGCTGGACTTACAGAGCTGTTCCACAGGCATGGTTGATTAGTCTTTTCCAATACAGAAAATTTGCATTAGAATCGATATACAGTTTACCTTAGCTATGGTTATTAATAGATAGAGTTACCGACTCCCCAGAACCTAACACATATATACTGGTGGTTTTGTTTTTGTTTTTGTTTTTCTTGTATGTACCTAAGGATTTTATCAAGTAACAGACTACTGGTAGCGAGTAATAAATATAATATTCCGAAGTTATTTAAAAATTATTATTGGCCCAGTGTGGTGCAAACCTCTAATCCTAGCATTCAGGGGCAGAGGCAGGCAGATCTCCTTAAGTTTAGGGGCAGCCTGATACACAGAGTTCCAGGGCTATATAGTAAGGCCTGATATAAAAACAAAAACCCTTTTTAATTAACTTGTTTCCTGTTTCCCATTTCATGTTTTCAACCAGCCTCAGCCCCGCCTTCCACCTACCTACCTTCCGACTCCCAGGCTGGCCTTGAATTTGCTATGTAGCTGAGGTGGTACCTAAAACTCTTGATCTTTCTGTTGCCACCTCCCAAGGCCTAGGAATGCAAGCCTGCACCACCTCAGTGGCCACATGTATGTCTGTTTATAACTGGGATGCCCTGTTGAGCTTTGGGCATGAACTTTTCTACAGAGGACTTTTTGTAATGTAATCTTGGTTAACAAAAGGGAAAGTCAGCATGAATTTGATCTTCCTCTCTACATAACCACAACTTTTGGGAGGGGGGAAACATCCTTCCAGTTGGATCTCTTAAAATCTTTTCTTTATTCTTAAAGTTGTGTTTTCTCTCACCGGTTATGTGAGGAATATGCTCAACTTAGGAAAATTACTTTGTCATCGGTTTCACTATGATACCAAGACTGTAAATTCAAGAACTTTAATCAGCAGGGATTTGCCAAGGGTGGGGCGAAGGGACACTGGTGTAAATGTTAATCACTGAAAGGAAACTGGTTGTGTACATGCTTTGGAAAATTATGCTTAGTGACAGAAAAGCCATTTTTGTTTGGGGATCTTGTTTTTATGTGGGGGAGTTTTTATAAGGCCTGTAAAAATCTGTATTGGATTAGTTTTTAAGTTGAGATTGATTTGAGGTTACAGGTTGATCTTGAATCCCATACAAGAACAATAAACTCAATTATTACACTTTTACAATCATTTCCTCCCCATTCTGTATATAGTAACTCAAGCCTAGTATGGATATTAGAATGCAATGACTGACATCAGGCTTTTTGTGTCCTTTTACCCTGGTTGGCAGGAATACATGGTTTACAGGAAGCATACCTACATGAGGCTAGATGGCTCATCCAAGATCTCAGAGAGACGGGACATGGTTGCTGATTTTCAGACCAGGTAATGTTAATGGAATTACAAAAATTCTTCTTTCCATTTTTCTCTAGTGCTTTAAATGCTGAGTTGTTTTGTTTTGTTAAGCCAGCGCATCTTAGATTATTAAGCAGCCAGGATAGCATACCTACCTTTTGCATGTGTATATTGAGGTCAGAGGTCGACATTACATGTTTCCCTCACCAAGTTGCTTCACTGACTCTCACTGAACCTGGAGGTCACCGATTGGACAAGCGTAGTGTGTTGGAGAAGGAGCTGAAAGTTCTATATCTTGATCTGCAGACAGTAGGGAGAGATTGTGTGCCACACTGAGTGTAGGTTGAGCATATGCGAGACTTCAGGGCCTGCCTCCACAGTGACGTACTTCCTACAAGAGAATCTATGGGGGCCATTTCTGTTCAAACAACCATAAATACCTAGACAGCAAAACCTATCTTGGCCTTTCCAGCTCCAGGGCTGTAGATGTGCACTGTCACATGCAGCTAGCACCTCTATTCAAAGACTGCTAAATCTGCTCATTGTGATTCAGATCAAAGAAAGAGAACACGAATAGGAAATGATGTGGCTATGTAGTCCCTGCTGTCCTAGAACTGGCTCTGTAAGCCAGGCTGGCCTTGAATCTGCAGTAATCCTTTGCTTCTTCCAGAATGCTAGGATTACAGGGAGGAGTCACCACACAGCCATTTTTCCCCCCTCACTTCAACAATACTTACTATTTTGGAAAGTAAAAGTGTTTTCTTCTTAAGGGTGAGGATAAAGAGATCACAGGTAGTTTATGCTGGCCCTATACTCCTGCCTCCACTTCTGGAATGCTGGGATTACAGCCATTGATACTATGGCAATAAAAAGATTTCTGATCCCCAAGGAAGGGGATTTTCAATGCCTATGAAGAAAAATGTTCCCAAAGCTGCATTAGGCTAAAGACATAGCTCAGTGGCTCTCTTAGCATGTGCAAGACAAGTGCTAGCTCTGAAAGTTTGCTTTGAGTTGATTTTTTATTTGTTTTTGCATTTAATTTCCTCTGAGCTTTCTGCTTTTTATTTAGTATTGTAGATATAGAGCAATGTGACAAATTACAGTTCAATCTGTTCTGTTGGTAGCTTCTCAGTCATAGTAACTCTCCCAGCTGTTAGGAGCTCATGAAATTTCAAATACATTTTAAGTGTTAGGGGTTTACATGTCCTGTGTGCTAAGCAGAGTCTGGTGACTGCTCTCCTCAAAGAGAAAGCCAAATTCTTCTGCTGATCAGTCTGTTAACTGCCCCCCCCCCCCCCCCCCCGCCTTTGGTTTTTTGAGACAGGTTTTCTCTGTGTATCCCTGGCTGTCCTGGACTCGCTTTGTAGACCAGGCTGCCCTCGAACTCACAGAGGCAGAGCCTGCCTCTGCCTCTCGAGTGCTGGGATTAAAGGCATGCCCCACCATGCCTGGCTTAAACCCCATGCTTATGTTCTCCCTTACATTTGGGGATTGAGAACTGTGATAGAGGGGCTGGAGAGACAGCACAGTGGTTAAGAGTGTTTACTCGCTGTGTTTCCAGAGGACTTGGGTTCAGTTCTCAGCCCCAAATGGTGGCTCACTACAGCCTATAAATTCAGTCCCAAGGAATCTGACACCCTCTTCTGGCCTCTTGGGGCACTGCATACACTTGGTGTGCAGCCTAACCAGATTTTGTTTTATTTTGCTGTTTTTGTTTTTTGAGACAGGGCTGTCTTGGAACTCACTCTGTAGACAAACTGGCCTTGAACTCACATAGATCTGCCTGCTTCTGCCTCCTGAGTGCAAGGATTAAAGGTGTGTGCCACCATACCTGCTTTAAGCTAATTAATTTTTTTTAATTGAGAAAAACAAATTTAAAGGAAATAATTTAGATCTTACAGTGTGAATAAAGTATGGTCCTGACTTTGTGGACTTAACATGCCTTTCAAGACTTGAGAAGAAAACTAACCATCCAGCCATTTATGTTCATTAATTTCTTTTATTTCCATATTATTATAATTTTACTTGTTTGTTTGCTTTCTTGAGACACGGTCTCATATAACTCAGACTGTCTTTGAACGGCTGGTGCTCTTGCTTTGTCTGAATCCGGGTCTCTCACTGTAGCCTAAATTGGTCTCAGATCTCTAACATGTTGACATTTAATGACTAAGTTTACAGCTGATCTAACTGGTCCAATTCCTGTGGGGAGGGAAGGGAGAGAAAGAAAAAGAAGGTGTGTGTGTGTGCACATGTACTCAGAGGCCATAGGTCAGTGTCTCGTGTCTTCCTCTGTGTCACTCCTTCGCCCTGTTTTTTAAACAGGGCCTCTCAGTGGCCAGAGTCTTACTCTTGGGTTAGCTGGCCATCAAGCCCTGGGCTCTGCTTGTCTCTGTCCACCAGTGCTGGTGCTGGGCTACAGAGATGTCTCACTGCGCCCTGCTATTTGTGTGGATGGTAGAGAATTCAAATACAGGCCTTCATGATAACTCAGCAGGCTCTTCCACATTGAGCTGCTGCTTCTGCCATTTCTTTCTGTGTTAAGGTTTTTTGTTTGTTTGTTTTTTAATTATTGCTGTTTTTATTTTTAGGGTCTTTTAGGGTAGCCCAGGCTGGCCTAGAACTTACAGTAATCCTCCTCCTGCCTCAGGCTCTTCTTGAGTGCCAGAATTACAGGCATGAACCATCATACTCAGCTAATCTCCTAATTAACTTAATAAGAAGAGTTTGTTGGCACCAGTGGTGCCAGTGGTTTTGAAAACATGTCTCTATGTGCTGGGAATGGCTCAGCCTGTTAAGACCATGTGCTGTTCTTGAAAAAGATCAATTTCCAGCGCTTACATGGCGCCTCACAGCTGTCCTTAACTACAGTTTCACAGATTCCAGTGTGCTCTTCTGGCCTAGCACATTTCCCATGTAAGAAGACATTCTAAGTAGCATCTTAAAATAGAGAAAAAAAACAGGTGATTTTCAAAACAAAAGGCATACTTGCCAAATATTTTCATTATTATTAGTGAAAAGACATCAAAAGAAAAAAATTGTAGTTTCAACTCAAAAGCCCTGTGGCTCAAAGGTCAGCCAGTGTAAACAAAAGCTATAAAAAGCCATTTGCATTCCCTTCATACACGACTTATTTATGAGGGATCCTTCCAGGAAAAAGTCTGACTGAGACTAAAGACAATTTGGCCAGGATGTCCTGGCAGCATTCAGAACACGTGACCTGTATGTGATCCGAGGAGCCATTCACAAGGTCTTTACTCTGAGATGAGTTGACCTTTGCCTCGCTTCTTCCTGCCCCTTGACCTTTACCAGATGGATCCCACTCATCTCCTCCATGCCAGTTACCT
Organism: Acomys minous; assembly: GCF_964271855.1. Lineage (NCBI taxonomy): Eukaryota > Metazoa > Chordata > Mammalia > Rodentia > Muridae > Acomys > Acomys minous. The sequence goes on from NC_140485.1 coordinate 29,452,399, forward strand.
GAGCAGTTTGGGTGACCCTTTGGGAAACATGGGGGAAATGCCTGGAGTGTGGGTTTTGTTTGTTGTTTTCATGGTGATAGTATGCCTTTTCAGGCATTCAGGAAGCCTTTGCTCCACCCATTCATGCCTAGCACTGTTGGAGTGTTTTGGTGCAAAGGGGACTTAGAGAGTGAGAGTGAGGCCAAGGCGTGTCTGAAGTAGATGCTACACTCCACCCACCCAGCCAGGAGCGCGCTATTCCAGCAAGCCATGTGTGACTTCTCTCCAGCCCCTAGAGGGCATTCAGATTACACTGTTGTCTTCGAGTAGTTTGTCTTGTCTAGTCAGAACTCTTAGAACATTGGCTTGTATTATCATCCCAAAATGTATTAAGTAAAACAGAACTTGTCAGAGGCTATAGATATTTTGCTTATAAATGATCTGAGGATGTAGTCCAGAATGGAAACTAACTAACTTCTTTAAAAGCTCCAACTCAAGATTTGTCTGATCCTTATTTTCTGTGATTAAATTACATTGATTGTAGGCAGATTTTGGCTATATGAAATGTACCTCATCAGAAGCTGTCTTTTCAGTATATAATTGATACCCAAAAGAAGCGGTTTCACCCTGGAACTTAAAATTCCAGCATTCTGGGGGCAGAAGCTTCCATGGCCAAGTTTGAGGCCAGCCACAGCAACATAACAAGACATGTTCCCATCACCTTTTGCCTGCCTTTCTGTCACATACTCAGTTACTTTCCCTGTCGTCCACTTGGGGTTCAGATGTGAGGCTTCTTGAGTTACCCTCTAAAAGCCCTAGGCCTTTGGTGGATGTCACACAGGTGTTAGAACAGGAGAGGACATTTTGAACCAGAGCAGTCTCAGTGCTGCTGTGGAGCATTAGGGCATCTTTAGACTCTAGTTGAGCCTTAAAAACCTAAGTTGATTTTGTTTTGTTTTTGTTTTTCAAGACATGGTTCCTCTTTGTAGCCCTGGCTGTCCTGGAACTTGCTCTGTATACCAGGCTGGCCTTGAACTCACAGATTCACCTGTCTCTGCTTCCTGAATGCTGGGATTAAAGGCATGTGCCACGACCACTACTACCCCCCCCCCCCCGCCACTCCCAGCTCCTTAGTTAATTTTTATTTGAAACCTTATTATTGTTATTCTTCTGAGGCCCTGTGAAGTTCCAGGTTTCCATTCAAATTTTAAAAATGAGCCATTGACCTTCTTGTGTTCCTTTCATTTCTGAGCCACATCGCTTAGAAGACAGTGTCTCACTGTGCAGCCCTAACTGGCCTGGAACTCACTCTGTAGACCAGACTGGCCTCAAACTAGAGATCTGCCTGCCTCTGCCTCCCAGGTGTTGGGATTAAAGCTGTGTGCTTTACCACCACCCAGCAAATATATTCTTCCTTAATACTAAGATACTGTCACACACCCCCCCCCCCCAAATTATTTTGAGGAAGAAAGGAGAAAGTAATAAAGTAAAATTCAAGGATAAACTGGTAAAACTTTCCTTGGGAGTGCAGAGTTTTTTAATCTTGTCAAACTAGGGCCCTCCAAGATATACTTTGATGTCCGTGGTATGCCTTTAAAAAAGTAAGCTTCTGAATGCAAAGAATGGGCCTGTCTAGCTTAGTGGTTAACCTGGTACTAATTTCAAAGTAGTTTCTTCACTGACTGTCATGTCTCTGAGTATTTACCAGTTACTTTAACTATGTTTTGTAGCATCCTGATTTTTGTAGTCTAGGAAATAGTTTTCAGAAATCAGATGAGTTTGTCAAGAAGAGCCTAAAGGGGTGAGAGCCCTCTGATGTTAGTGGACTGTTTGTTTGTTTGTTTGTTTGTTTTGGGGGTGGGGCCCGGAGTGGTAGTGGAGACTGCCTCAGTGTAGCCCTAGCTGCCCTAGAACTTGCTGTGTAGATCAGGCTGGCATCAAACTCATAGAGATCCTTCTGTTTCAGGTATGTGCCACCACACCCTTTTACCAGAACCCATGGATTAAAACTCATTTTACATTGTGATTTACTGCTTTTATGTCTATTTACCCTTATGTCAGTGTGCTAGAGTAACTCTGTAGGTGCTCTATTTCTTTACCTTATATATTTTTTAAATGCTGCATAGGTGTGTCAGTCTGACTCCATAACCAAAATTGTGTATTGGAGCTGGAGAGATGGCTCAGTTGTTAAGAGCATTGGCTGTTCTTCCAGAGGTCCAGGGTTCATCCCAGCACCCACTTGGCAGCTCACAGTCGTCTATAACTGTAGTCTCATGGGATCAGATGTCCTCTTCTTGTGTGCAAACATACGCAGACAAAATACTATATACATAAAATAAAATTTAAATCTTACAAAAAGATAAGTTTAGTCCAGGCGTGGTGGTGCATGCCTTTAATCTCAGCACTTGGAAGACAGAGGTAGGTGGATCACTGTGAGTTCCAGGCCAGCCTGGTCTACAAAGTGAGTCTAGGACAGCCAAGGCTACACAAGGGAACCCTGTCTCAAAAAAAAAAAAAGGTGAATATAGACTGCTGCTTGAAAAAAGCCATGTGAATTGACTCTAATTGTGGCTCTCACTGCATACAGGAAGATTTATAGGGCCTTCATGTTTTCACTAATATAATCTTTTTTATAGATTATTAGAATTGCTCTGGATAACCTGAGGTGGGAACATGAAAATGAAATATTATCTTAGTCTATGCTTAGGTTATCTGCAGGCACCAGGCTACAGTTGAACACCTGTTTTGTTTATAAAAATAAATCTTACAGTGAAAAGCCCTTGTGATCTGGCTTTGGCCTTTTTTATTTGGCAAATAAATTCTTGCCTAACAAGTGATGTGGCATCTGCTGCTTTGTAATTCTTTCTTTAAAAGCACTTAGAATATAAAAGGAATCAAAAGTATATCGAATTGTTTCTATATTATGAGCCTTATCTAAAAGTATGTCCACTCTAAATATCTTCCATGGGTGAGTCCTAATGAGTTTAGTGCACTGAAGTCATAACAGGCTAAATTCCTGATGTATGCTTATTTTTCTGAGTTGTGTCATCTTAGAGTGCTTTAAGGGCCAGTGGATGACTCAGTAAAACAAGCTTTTGTTTTGCCAAGCTTTCGGAATTCCCTGCAAACTGTCTCCTGACCTGTACTCACTCAGTGTGGTACACTGGAATCTGTGTTCTTGTGTGCATGCGTCCCCCAACACATGTGCCTTACACACACACGGGGGAGGGGGCAGGGGGAGGAATATATAATCTTTATTCTGTTCTGATTTATTTGCCTCTACATAATCTAGTAATACTTTGACTAGTCAAAAAAACGGGGTGGGGGGGCTGGTGAGGTGGCTCAGTGGTTTGTTTGTTTGTCTTTTGTTTTTTAAAACTTGTTCTCTGGAACCTAGGGTGGAATGAGAGAATTGACTTCTGAAAGTCATCCTTTGACCTGCACACACATGCATGTGGCACAAACACACATCATAGATACACACTCACTCTCTTTCTCTCTCATAATGATAAATAATTTTTAAATAGGGCTACCTTGGTGGCAGACACCATTAATCTCAACACTCAGGAGATAGAAACAGACAGATCTCTGAGTTTGAGGACAGCCTGGTCTACAGAGTGAACTCCAGGACAGCCAGGGATACACAGAGACCTTGTCTCAAAAAATTAAAAATAGGGGCTGGAGAGATGGCTCAGAGGTTAAGAGCACTGTCTGCTCTCCCAGAGGTCCTGAGTTCAATTCCCAGCAACCACATTTGTGGCTCACAACCATCTATAATGAGATTTGTGCAGGCATACATGCCGGCAGAATACTGTATATGTAATAAATAAATAAATCTTTTTAAAAAAATTAAAAATAGGGCTATTGGAGGCTGGGAGCCTGTTCAATCAGTAACATGAGAACCTGAGTTCAGGGCCTAGTATGGAAGCACTTGCCCATAATCCCAGTGCTTGGAAACCAGGGATAGGAGGACCCCTGCTGCTTGCCAGCCAGCTGGCCTAGCCAGTCCACACACTTCAGGATCGCTGAGAGAGCCTCTTTCACAGTATAAAGAACAGAGATAGAAGAAGACACCTATTATGGACTAGCCTGCACATGCAGGCATATACATATACGCATACTGAAATACAGACCAAAAACAAGCTGGTCATGGTGGCACATACCTCCCTTAATCCCAGCACTCAAGCAGAGGCAGGGGAATATTTATGAATTCAAAGCTAGCCTAGTCTACATAGCAAGTTCCAGGCCAATCAACCATGGCTACATATTTAAAACCTTGTCTCAAGAGAAAAAATAACACGCTAATGGAAATACTAGGCTTACCAGTGTGTCCTTGTAATCTGAGCATTTGGGTGATGGAAGCCAGAGGACCAAAAACCCAGGGTCATCCTCAGCTACATAGCAAGTTCTAGGCTCACCAAGGATACAAGAGAGTGTCTCAGAAGAGAACAAGAAAGCTATTGGGCTGAAAAGTATAGCTCAGCAGTAGTGTGCTTGTCAAGCATAACAGGTTCCTAGGCTGAGTGCTCAGAGCACCACAAGAAAAACAATATTTATGTAATGTTGTATAGCATGAGGTCTGTTTCTACGGTGAAAGACAAAACCCCTTTGCACATCAGTCTGGCACCATAGCCACAGCACTCTGGCTAGCCCTAGATTCTGTTTTCAGAGACTCTTCTCTGTCCCCACATTGCATTTTTTCCTTTTCCTCCTAACATGTCTTCCCCTTTTTCCTTAGGAATGACATCTTCGTGTTTCTGTTAAGCACACGAGCTGGAGGACTGGGTATCAACCTGACAGCTGCAGATACAGTAAGTGACGAGACCACGATGCCTACTTACTTCCTTGAATGTTTACCTTTCCTTTTGGTTTTTCCCATCCATTTTCTTTAAATGATATCTTTGCACATTAATTCAATAGAAACTTAATGAATTGCTTACTGTGTGTCAAGTACTTTCCTGACAGTTGAGATATAGCAGTGAAAATAAACAATCAGGAAATCGGGATCAACCAGGCAATCCAATTAAATTTATTTGAGGAGCTATAACCAAACAAATAAAGGATTGTTTTATTACTAAAATGCCTGATTTCCTTCCTGAAAACGCAATGTCATTGTGTTCTGCACTTCAAGAGCTATTCAGGTGGCTGTGGTGAGAATCCTGGAATTTTGGTTTCTTTAAAAAAGAGAGAGAGAGCTAGGTGTGGTGACATGCCTTTAATCTCAGCATTTCTGAGGCAGAGGCAGGCTGATCTCAGTCCATTGGTCTACAAAGTGAGTCTAGGGCAGCCAAGGCTGCAGAGAGAAACCCTGTCTTGAACAACCAAAAAAAGGCGCGCGCGCGCACACACACACACACGCACACACACACACACACACACACACACACACACACGTTCTAAGAATGTTTTTGTTTTAATCTCAGCATCTGACTATGATTTGCCTCATGCCCTAGCAGAGGCATGGTTTTGCAGGCTGCACATAGTTTTTGTGATTGTGTGATGTTTGGAATTCTGGAAAATTTCAAAGGATATATAAATGTTAGAGCCCTGATAGGTGGAGTCAGTGGTTGTTGGTTGTTCAAGAGGGTTGGTTGCAATTTGTTAGTAGTTGTGCTAAAAGAAGAAACAAGAAATTAGATCCAAGGATCTCTCTCTCTCTCTCTCTCTCTCTCTCTCTCTCTCTCTCTCTCTCTCTCTCTCTCTCTCCCCTCTATCCTTCTTTCTCTCCTATCCAGTGGTAGGCAGTGAAACCAGAGGGATAAAGAGTGAGAAAAAGAACCCACAAAGCAGCAAAGACTGGCCACAGAAAGCAATTACACTGATAATTAGATAAAATAAATAATATTCTTGCAGTTTTTCATCCTTTCATGTACACTTTCTTGGTAAGAATACTTCAGCCTCTGAAAAGGAAAAGAAAAGCACTTTAAAAAAAAAAATCTTAGCATTATTCCTTGGATTCAAATGTATTTAGTAGCAGTCATAGTAACATTTAGATTGAAGTGCATTAAGTGGGAAATGTTTTATGAAAGTCATGACTCTAAAAATGGCAATCAGGCCGGGCATGGTGGCGCACGCCTTTAATCCCAGCACTCGGGAGGCAGAGGCGGGCAGGTCGCTGTGAGTTCGAGGCCAGCCTGGTCTACAAAGTGAGTCCAGGACAGCCAAGACTAACACAGAGAGACCCTGTCTCGAAAAACCAAAAACAAACAAACAAACAATAAAAATGGCAATCAATGTAACTGTCATGGTCCCTCTGAAATCTGAGCATCTAAGTTCCCACAAGCATGAGGAGGGTGCAAGTTCATAAAATCATGGAGAAATGTAGGACAGGATCAAGAGATCCTAGGAAATTCACAGTAACTCCTCAGTTGATAGGGGACCCACATGATGAACCTTGGTGTTCTTAAACTGTACGCTTTGGAGAATGAAAATCGAATTCTGTGGAAGTACTAATCACCAATAAGAGTCAACCTTGCCTTGTTTGGGCAAGTGGGACATGGCATGAGGGCCTAAGGACTGTTGGCATACCTAGGTAGAGTATACTGACCTGCCATCTAATGGAAGACTGGCTGTGGTGACGTATTGTTCATGTGGTTGCTCATATCTGTCCTATTACAAGATAGAAATTTGCCCCTGCCCTTTTCTTCTTTTCTTTTACCTTTTTTTTTTATGCCATATAGTACCAACAGTTACACATTCATCAATTTTTCCAAGCTCATCATGTCTCTGTTTTGTATGGGATATTAAGGTTTCTCTGAAGAGAGTGAGAAAACAAGCCCAGAGTTAGTCTGGCAGAAAGAAAACACTTCAGGTAGAGAAGATAAGTATAGGGCCTTGGATTAAGAACCTGGTCGGGGGCTGGAGAGATGGCTCAGAGGTTAAAAGAACTGACTGCTCTTCTGGGGGTCTTGAGTTCAATTCCCAGCGACCACATGATGGCTCACAACCACCTATAATGTGATCCTCTTCTGGCCTGCAGGTGTATGTGTAGGTAGAGCACTGTATACATCTTTTTTAAAATTAAAAAAAAAAAATAACCTGGTTGGCAGCCAGGTGGTGGTAGCACGTACCTTTAATCACAGCACTTGGGAGGCAGAGGCAGGAGGATCACTGTGAGTTTGAGACAGCCTGGTATACACAGAGAAACCCTGTCTCATAAAACCAACAACAACAAAAGAACCTGCATGCCTTTAATCCCAGCACTCAGGAGGCAGAGGCAGGTGGATCTCTGTGACTTGGCAGGCAGCCTGGTCTACAGAGCGAGTTCTAGGGCTACATGAAGAAACTCTGTCTTGGGGGATTGGGGAAAGGGAATATGCTTGACGTAATGAAGCAACAGCAAGAGGTAGAGAGTGGGTAGAACAGAATTACCGCACAGGGAAGGAGGAGTACAGAATGTGCCTCACAAGCAGATCATGCAGTTCGTGGTAAGACCGAGATCAAGAGTATCAGGATTTGAACAAAGGATTAACATGGCCTACCTGTGGCATTTTATTTTGTTTGGGAGGGGATTTCACTGTATTGTCAGGATAGCCTCACACTAAGAGGCTGAAATGATTCCCCTCTGCCTAAGCCTCCCAAGTCGTGGGACCACAGTCAGGTGCCGGGCTCAAATGAATTCCAGGCCTATCCAGCTGTATAGGAACACCCTGTCTCAAAATAAATAAAAGAGACTGAGGATGTAGCTCACTGTTAAGAGCGTTGGCCTAGCTGCTGCCATATAACAAAGCTTGATTCCCCCATACAATGATAGAAATATAGATTGATTGAGTTTTCTAAAACCTTTAGGTTCAGTTTAAATTTTCAATGTCTTCTGGTAAAGTTTGGTATGTTCCTCTGCAGGTGACAGACGTTGTATATTTCCACGTCAGGTCTGTAGAAATCAATTGCTTTGGCCAGAACTTTGTATTTTCTGCCCCCAAACATTTAACGTATACTATGGTTGAACAATCATACCTTATATAAAAACAAGACCAGACATGTATGGTGATATATATCTTCAATCCCAATACTTGAAAGGCAGAGACAGGAGATCAGAACACTATACAGTGTACTCCAGGCTGGCCTAGACTATGTAGAAAGACCTTGCTTGAAAAAATAAAATAAAATGAAAAAACAAGACAAAAAGGACATCATACAAAAGAGCCAATGGGGTGTTTAAATAGACAGACCCAAATCTTTAAAAAGCTGGTGCTGGGCTGGAGAGATGGCCCTGTCCTCCCAAAGGTCCTTAGTTTAATTCCCAGCAACCACATGGTGGCTCATGAGATCTGGTGCCCTCTTCTGGTGTGCAAGCTCATAATGCAGGCAGAGCACTGTACAAATAATCAATAAATAAATCTTGAAAATGTTGGTGCCATATCCAGGCATAGCAGTGCACACCTAGAGCCCTAGCACTCAAGAGGCAGAGGCAGAAGGACCACTGGACGCTCAACGGGTAGCCTGGTCTACATAGAGATATCCTATATCTAAATTTAAATAAGTCACCTGTGAGTAATATTTAATGCTTGGGAAGTAAGTAGAGGCTGAAAGATCAGTATTCAAGGTCATCCTTAGCTACATAGCAAGTTCAAGGCCAGCTTGAGCTACATGAAACCCCATTTCAAACCAAAGAAGCAGTATTATGTACCAGGAAAAGTAACAGAGAAGGCTTGAGAAGAGATGACTTCCTCCTTAAAGTAGCACAGGAGGCCTTGTAGATGCTGCTGCCTGGCTGTCATCTGCTTTCAGCCATGCTCACTCCCACCATGTTCTTCAGCATCTCTGTCAGTGATCAGCCTTGGGATCAGAGCTGATAATTGACTCCCTGTAGAAATTTTAGTTCAGATTGATGCTGCATAGTGGCTGCTTACAGCTGAAGTAAAAGATTGACAACAGAAAACTTTATTGCCGAGCTCCAGACAGGATTCAGTTCTAAGGATTTCCACAGAATTATTTTAGAATCCATGTGTTAGGGTGTTGACTTCATACTACATAGTGGGACTGCCAGCCAGTCTGTACATGGGGAGAAAATTTGACTGTGAGGCAGTCTTGGCATCTTGTCCTTGACAAATGCTGGTCCAAACACAAACAATGCCCTCCCTTTCATAAGCACTGATAAGCCTGAATGATTGGAAGGACAGAAATGGCGTGAGCATTAAGACTAAGCTAGGCAGGGCTGGAGAGATGGCTCAGTGGTTACCACTGCCTGCTCTTCAAAGGACCTGGGTTCAATTCCCAGCACCCACATGGCAGCTCACTGGAGTCTGTAACTCCAGTCCCAAAGATTCTGACACCTTCATACCAATGCAGAGAGAGAGAAAAAAAAAAGACTAAGCTGCTACACAACTTTAATTTCCAGCACAGGTGAATCTCTTGTGTTCAAGGTCAGCCATAATAGACCTTGACTGAAAAAAAAAAAAAAAAGACTTGAGGTTGGTTGGTTATTGTGCAGCAGACTAGAAATAATTTTGGGGGAACCCTTTAAACATTTCATTTTAGGATTCATAGAACAGGAAGTTATATTGATGAGAATTGAGCAATGCTAGGAGAACTGTGTATGTTTCTTTGCCAGGGAATCCTGGTGCGTAAGGTTTTCCCAACCTCCATTTCCAGTCCCCCATGGGACTATAATCTTGGGGTTTCTTCTCTGTGTAGCCTTGGTTGGCCTGGACTTGTTTTGTAGTCCAAGCTGGCCTCAGAGATCCATCTGCCTCTGCCTCCCTGAGTGTTGGTAGTACAGGCATGCGCCTCCACACCTGGCTCTAGTTAAGGTTTCTTTTGCTGTGATAAAACTCATGACCAAAAAGCAAATTGGGGAGGAAAGGATTTGTTCAGCTTACCTTTCCACTTTGCTGTTCATCACTGAAGGAAGTCAGGACAGGAACTCAAGCAGGGCCAGAGGAACAAGCAGGAGCTGGTGCAGAAGCCACAGAGGATGCTACTTCTGCCTCTCCCTGCTTTCTTATAGAACTTAGGCACTGCCAGCCCAGGGATGGCATCACCCACAGTGCGATGGGCCCTCCCCCATGGTCACTAGTAGAGAAACCCCTCACAGCTGGATCTCATGGAGGCATTTCCTCAACTGAGGCTACTTTCTCTCTGATGACTCTAGCTTGTGTCAAGTTGACACACAGAACCAGCCTGTACACTTAAATAAATTCTCTTATGCCTTAATCTCATCCATAAATAAGGGTTTGTTTGCTTGCTTGCTTGCTTGCTTGCTTGCTTGCTTGTTTTTCCACTGCTGAGAATCAAACCAAGGGATTGGTCATACTAAGCACATGCTGTGTGTGTTTTGCCATTAACTATGTAATAGTGAAAATAGAGGTCATAGAGATTATGGGGTTAAGTGAGTTACTGCACACAGAATGGTGATTGCAGTTAGAGTCTACTATTAATAATATTAGCATACTAAGAGCTAGATGTAGATATTAACTATTAATAGTATTTTATTTCTTTAAGAGACTATTGCTGAGCCAGACATGGTGGCGCAGGCCTTTAATCCCAGCACTCGGGAGGCAGAGGCAGAGGCAGATGAATCCCTGTGAGTTCGAGGCCAGCCTGGTCTACGTAGTGAGTCCAGGACAGCCAAGGCTACACAGAGAGACCTTGTCTTGAAAAACAAAAACAAAGTAAAACAACAACAACAACAAAAAGAATAACATCTTGAAATTGAGCATCTGTGTGCTACTGCCTCCTTCTTGGGCCCTTTGCTGTTTTGTCCAACCTTGTCTTGATAGTGATCCTTCCGCTTGAGGCTCGTAGGTATCAGGGCCTATAGGCACATACTAGTCCTCCTGTCTTTGGTTTTTCGAGACAGGGTTTCTCTGTGTAGCCTTGGCTGGCCTGGACTCACTTTGTAGACCAGGCTGGCCTCGAACTCACAGCGATCCACCTGCCTCTGCCTCCCGAGTGCTGGGATTAAAGGCGTGCAACACCACAGCTGGCCTTTAGTACTCCTGTCTTATCACCACCATTTCCCCTTTCCGATTTATTTTATTTTTAATCGTGTGTGTCTGTGTCGGTCTGTCTGTCTTTCTGTCTGCATGCCCATGAAGATGTCAGATGCCCCAGAACTAGAACTACAGGTAGTTGTCAGCCACTGTCATGGCTACTGGAATAAAGCCCACATACCCCTCCTCCTGACCACTGAGCCACCTCTCTAGTCAGGCATGCCTATTGTTCCCAGAACAATAAACACTTGGTCTTCTAAGGACTTAGTTTCCCATCCTTACATTATAGAAAGAAATCTTACATGGCTAACACCAGTTTCTACATACAGATGAGTGGCTGTACTGCTTTCTGAGTTTTGGTTCTGTGCTCAGAGTACATCATCTTTGTTGTGTTCTCTTCTTGCCTGTGCAGGTGATTTTCTACGATAGTGACTGGAACCCTACTGTGGATCAGCAGGCCATGGATAGGGCCCACCGCCTGGGCCAGACAAAGCAGGTCACTGTGTACCGGCTTATCTGTAAGGGCACAATTGAGGAGCGCATTCTGCAGAGAGCCAAGGAAAAGAGTGAGGTGAGCACAGGGGAAGGAAGGGATGATCTGGCTGGAGGGGATAGAAATCAGTCACAGAAACTGAGCTGGAATTATTTAAGCCTCTTGTCTTTTTACTATCATGAAAAATTAGTATTCTTGGTAAGTGTCAGAACCCTTACAGCACCAGTCTCACCAGACACCAGGAAGAGGCCTGTGTTGGGCTGAAGGGTGACATTTCAGAGTCCTCCTCTGTTTGCCACCTCTTGACCTATGTGCCAGAATAACTGAGCCATTTTGAGTCATTTATAACTGATTATTAATAGTTCCAAACAAAAAAATTCCCAAATTGTTTTGTTTTTGGGGGGGACAAGTAAAGTGGAAGAGCCAGCCAAGTGAACAAGAAATAGTAAGCCACGCCTCCCTTTGGAGCTGGCTCTGGGGATGATTCTGATACTGCTGAGTGGGAATGGGCACCTGGACATGACGTTTTAATCCTCTTTGTATAGATTCAGCGCATGGTGATTTCTGGTGGGAACTTCAAACCAGATACCTTGAAACCCAAAGAAGTGGTTAGCCTTCTCCTAGACGATGAAGAGCTGGAGAAGAAACGTATGTCCTTTGGGGCTAAAGTTATGCCCTTCCCAGACTTAAAAAATGAAATAAGCCAAGGCCAGAATCTACTTTTATTTTAAAGTGTGTGTGTGTGTGTGTGTGTGTGTGTGTGTGTGTGTGTGTGTGTGTGTACACACACATGCCATGACACATGTGCAGGAGAAGGCAGCCCTCAGTGTGTGAGTTCTAGGTTCATATTTGGGTTGTCTGGCTTGGTAGCAAATAGCTCTACCTAGTGAGCCATCCATCTCATTGGCCCAAAGAAGTATTTTATACAGAGTTTCAATGGCAGGCTGCTATGACTATAAAGACCTTTTGCCTAGAGTTTCTAGATTTAAGAATTCAGTTTCACAGCCAGGCGGTGGTGGCGCACACCTTTAATCGGCAGAGGCAGACGGATAACTGTGAGTTCGAGGCCAGCCTGGTCTACATAGTGAGTCCAGGACAGCCAAGGCTACACAGAGAAACGCTGTCTCGAAAAACTAAAAAAAAAAAAAATTCAGTTTCACATTTACTCTGAGTGCCTGTGATAGCTCCACACCTAAAAACAAGCTCTTTTCAAGTATAGAAGACAAGGAAAGCCACAATAATTAAGTGGAGTCATGGTTTCTACCTGAAAGCTGTCAAGACATCAATAACTGTTTATTTATTAGGAAAACACCAATTTTTGTTTTGTTTTTTAAAACAGGGCCATCAGGCTGGCCTCAAACTCACAGAGATCTGTCTGCCTCTGCCTCCCGAGTGCTGGAATTTTTAAGGCATGCACCAAGACCAGTATTTTTCTTAAATAAAAATTACACCTTAAGAACCAATAGAATTGGCCCTAAATTTCAGAGGATGAAAGTTGTGATTCCTACACTCTTCAGTGTTTTTTACATTTTCATTTTCTTGATAGTGAGACTACGGCAGGAAGAGAAACGGCAACAGGAGGAAACCAACCGAGTGAAGGAACGCAAGCGTAAGAGGGAGAAGTATGCAGAGAAGGTATCTCCAGACTGTGTTGGTCATGTACGTGTGTGTGTCTGTGTGTGTCTGTGTGTGCACGCGCACATGCATGCATATTGCAAATACGTAGTAAGCCACAGCTTGCTTATGGGGATCAGAGGACAGCTCATGAAAATTGGTTTTCACCCGCCATCATGTGGGTCTGGGGATTAAACTCAGCACTTTTATCTGCTGAGCTGTCTCATTATCTGGGTGATTTGAAACCATTCTATGCTGATGGACCTTTGATGAGGTAAACAGCATCAAATGTAGAACTGTATTCCCTTCTCACAGACCCTAGTGTTGCTTACAGTTGGACTGGGACCCATGTCGGTGATAGCTGATAGCTAAAGCAATAGTGTTTCTTCAATAATTAGCCTGTATAGAACATTGTTTTGTTGTTTGGGTCAAGGACTTTCTACATATCCCTGGCTGCCCTGGAACACACACAATCCTCTTACCTCTGCCGTAGGAGTGCCTGACTTCTTTCATAGGATTTTTAGAAAGGACCTGGCCAGGCATGGTGGCAGCCACCTTTAATCCCCAGCCTTTGGGAGACAGAGGCACGCAGATCTCTGTGTGAGTTCCAGGCCAGTCACAGCTGCTCAATGACACTGCCTCCAATGAATGAATGAATGAATGAATGAATGGGGTTGGATCCCTTCTATCATAGGCTGCTGCTGATTTTTTTTTTTTTAATTCTATTTTATGCGGGGTATTGACGCCTCTACCTCCTTTTCATAACCCCTTAACCTGGGATTAAAAGAGAATGTTAGCCAGGCGTGGTGGTGCATGCCTTTAATCCTAGAATTAGGGAGGCAGAGGCAGGTGGATCTCTGTGAGTTCAAGGCCAGCCTGGTCTACAAAGTGAGTCCAGGACAACCAGCGCTACAGAGAAACCCTGTCTGAGGGGTGGGGGCAGGGAGAGAGAAAGAGAGAGAGAATGTTAGTGGGGAGAGAGGGCACAGACCCCTTACTTCTCCCTGCTGTTTAGGGTCAATTTGTTCTTCACACAGTCTCCATCAACAGCAAACTCAGCAAGCGGTCTTCCCACAGGTCACAGCCTTGAGCCATTTTTCTCCATCTGCCACACCATCAGGCTCTGGTCTCTTCAAACTGCTATTTGCCTCACACCACACCTTCTCTCTCTGTGCTCTCCTATTTATCTTCCACAGAGTCCTAGCTCATGCCCCTCTCCTTGTAGACTGACAAAGACCACACCCTACACAAGACAAGTACCAGCTGTGGACAGACTAAAGCCCAAACTAAGATCCCATAAGTAGGATTAAAACAAAAACACATTTACATAACATAACTGAGTTTATAAAGAAACTAAAACTTAGATGGGTGTGGTGGGGCACACCTTTAATCCTAGCACTCTGTGAGTCCAAGGTCAGCCTGGTCTACAAAGCCAGTCTAGGATAGCCAGGGCCAGAGAGACCCTGGAAAAAATGAAAGAGACAAGAAAAAAGAAAAAGAAACCAAAACTTCTATCATAGCTGGCAGCCTAGAACTGGTCTGTTAAAGCCCCTCTTTATGAAAAGCTAGTTTTAGTCTGAGGACACTTCATAGTCACTTGTTTTTGTTTTAGTTTTTACCTACTTATTGTATATGAATACTCTTATCTGCATGTACACCTGCATGCCGAGAAAGGGCACCAGATCTCATTACAGATGGTTGTGAGCCACCATGTGGTTGCTAGGAATTGAACTCAGGACCTCTAGAGCCATCTCTCCAGCCCCATACTCACTTCTTTTATAGACTTAGGAAATCCTAAAAATGAAAGATAAGGTCCTCCTTTTTGGGCTGCCATCTCTGCCCCCTTCCCAGGCAGGCTCTTCTTTCCTCACTCTGTTCTCATATCTAACCCACTGCTTGCCACTTCTTAAAATAAAAGTAGCTTTAACATTCAGAGGTAATATCAAAGTCTGGGGTGTGGCTTAGTGTTAGAGCTCTTGGGTGTCATCCCTATGACTTTAAAAACAGTAGGGTGTGAGGGAAGGAAGGACAGAGAACCTGCCAAAGACCAAAAGGTGGCTTTCTAACATAGGACTTTACAGAAAGTAACAGTTCTTTTGTGTGTGACTGTTAGTGTCTGTTCATGTACACATGACACAGTAAGGTCAGAGGGCAGCTGTGTGGAGTTGGTTCTCCTACCTTTATATGGATTCTGGGTATGGAACTGCCACCACCAGGCTATGTAGCAATGGCTCTTAGCCACTGAGCCAGCTTGCCTATTCAAGATTAACAATTTACATCAGATGTTATGCCTGCTCCAAGTAAAGAATAGAAAGTACACAGTGTTGACACAAAGTGCACGGTATTATGCACTTAACCTGTACAAGTAACCCTATAACAGATGTAGGCAACATGACCCTGTCTCAAAAATCCAGAAAAGGTCCAGTGAGATGGCTCAGGATAAAGGCATTGGTGCCTAACCCGTGTTTGATCCCAGAAACTCATGTGCTTGAAAGTATGAAAGCAGCCCCCACCATTGTCCCCTGACTTCCACATGAAAGCAATAAAGGCATATGCACACTACAGTAGATAAATACGCCCAGTACAGGCACACTTACTCAGTCAGTAAGCCAGCCCAGAAGGGGCTGTGGGGAGACATGGCATACCTTCTTCTTCCTCCTCCTTTGTGAGTTTTTACTTCCTTTAAAATAAGGTGTGGTGGCACACTCCTGTAATCTCAGCATTCCGGGAGGCAGAGGCAGTCAGATTGCTGTGAGTTTGAGGCCAGCCTGGTCTACAGAGCAAGTCTAGAACAGCCAAGGCTACACAGAGAAACCCTGTCTCAGGGTGAAAAAACAAACAAACAAAAAAGATACAGTGATTCGGGACATGAGATGTGGCTCCGTGGTGGAGTACTTGCCTCAAATGTGAGAGGCCCTTGGTTCAGTCCTCAGTACATTACATCACCTGTACACACAAAAATAATCAAGCCAGCCTAGAGAGACCATCAAAAAGTTGGAGGCAGAAAGATGGAGAAAATTTGAGGCTAGCCTGAGCTGTAGAGCAACACCCTGTCTCAGGCCACTTGTGCTCATAGTCCCAGCACCTGGGCAGCTGAGGCAGAATCATGTAGCTGAGCTACGAAACGTAACAAATACGAGGCTGACCAGAGCCTTAGAGCAAGACTGCCTATGACCATTTTACTTCCTTTTCTATCCCACTTTTCTCTTTGGGCCAAATGCTCATGCTTTTATGTATTTTCTGACTTTTGTGTTCCCAGAAGAAAAAGGAAGATGAATTGGATGGGAAAAGGAGAAAAGAGGGTGTGAACCTCGTGATCCCATTTGTCCCTTCTGCGGATAACTCCAACCTCTCTGCTGATGGGGAGGACTCCTTCATAAGTGTTGATTCAGCCATGCCCAGCCCTTTCAGTGAGGTGAGGCTCCTCTGGGTTTCTTCATCACAGCAATGGGACTGTGGGAAGGGTTGCATAAGGACTGGCTGCACCAACACTGACAGCCAGCAGGAGAGAGAAGTATATGCAGGTCCCCTGAATCATGCTCTCTCTCTAGCCAGTGGGGCTGCTAGTAATCTCAACCCTTCTGCTTCCAGATCTCCATCAGCAGTGAGCTCCACACTGGCTCCATTCCCCCTGATGAGAGCAGCAGTGATATGTTGGTCATCGTGGATGACCCGGCCTCCTCAGCTCCTCAGTCTAGAGCCACCAACTCTCCTGCTTCCATAACAGGCTCTGTCTCAGACACTGTGAATGGTAGGTAATGCTGCTGTCTCGTGCAGCATCAACCTGCTGCTCTCCCTCATGGGAAGCATTCCTGTGGTAGTGAGTGAGCTCCAGTCCCAGGATAAGAGACTTTCTTGTCACTACTTTTCTGTTCTGTTTTGTTTTTTTGAGACAGGGTCTCTCACATAGTGCTGCCACTCACTATGTAGACCAGGCTGGCTTTGAACTCATAAGAGATCCACCTGCCTCTTACTTCCAACCCCTGGATTAAAGGATCCATCACCGCACCAGGCACATTTTTTAATGTAGTGTGTCTGTGCACACAAGTCAATCAAAGGACAGGCGTAGGCTCTAAGGACAGTTCTTTCCTACCGTGTGGTCCTAGGGATTAAGTCATGCTGTGAGGCTGGATATCAAGAGTTTCACCTGCCTTGCAGTACAGGTGCACGGACCAAAGGTGCAGGCATTTTCTTCTTTCTTCCAAGAGTAGAATGGACAAACGACATCAATTTATCTGGTAGATTGTTTTGTTTTGTTTTTGGGGGGGTTGTTTTTGTTTTTTTAACAGAGTTTCTCTGTGTAGCCTTGATTGTTCTGGACTCGCTTTGTAGACCACGTTGGCCTCAAATTCACAGCGACCCACCAGCCTCTGCCTCCCAAGTGCTGGGATTAAAGGCGTGCACCATCACCGCCCAGCTCCAATAGTGTTTTTAAGCAAAAGGAATAGATAATGTTCAGGAAAAGCAAAATAAGAGCTTTGTAAAGTTTTCTCACTTGTTTTCTAGCCTTTAGTAGTTCACCTTTATTTTTGCTATGTGTTTGTGTGTGTGATGGTGTATAGGTGCATGCATATGCCTATGGAAGCTCAAGGTTTGATAGTGGGTATCTTCCTTGATTGTGCATGCATGCACATTTGGGGGTGTGTGGTGTGTATGTATGTGTGTAGAGGCCAGAGGTTAACATCAGGTGTCTTCTGTGTCCCTCTCCATGTGTTTTGGTTTAAGGGAGGGTCTCTCACTGAACCTGGAGCTCACTCTTTTAGCTAGACTTGCTGGCCAACGAGCCCCACAGCCCCACCTATGTGTCTGCCCTCCCCGTCCCCAGTACACATGCTGTCATGCTCTGTAGGTGCTAGGGATGCCAGCTCAGGTCCCAATGCTTGCATGGCAGGCACTTTACCAATGGAGCCATCTCCCCATACCTGTTTTTGCTAGTTTTTAACTAAATTGAGCTTTGGGGACATTTCTTTGTTGTTGTTATACAAGGTCCTAATGTTACTACTGTTTCTGGAGGATTGTTAAAGCCTGAAAACGGCTGAGCATAGTAGTGTGAAGAGTAAGTAGAATCAAGGCCAACCTTGGCTCCATCATGAGGCCCTGTCTCAAAACTGAAATTAAAAAACAAAAGCAGGGGCCTGGAGAGACGGCTCAGAGGTTAACAGCACTGGCTGCTCTTTCAAAGGTCCTGAGTTCAATTCCCAACAACCACATGGTGGCTCACGACCATCTGTAAATGAACTCTGTTTCCTTCTTGTACAGGCAGGCACATATGTGGGTAGCATACCATATAAATAATAAATAAATATTTAAAAAACAAAACCAAAAAACATAGACACAGGATTGGATGTGCGGTTTGGTGGTAGAATGCTTATCTAGCATGCCCAGGGCCTGGATTCAGTCAATACTCAGAACCTTTTTGTTTGAGAAATAGAGGTTGGACCAGGCAGTAGTGATGCACGCCTTTAATCCCAGCACTCTGGAGACAGGCAGGCGGATCTCGCTGAGTTCAAGGATAGCCAAGGCCACACAAAGAAACCCTGGGGGGGGGGGGGTTAGACAGCCCCCAGACACTCAGTGCCATACCATATCCCAGGTGCCTGTAGTCCCAGACCTTAGTAACTGACTGAGACTGGAAGGTTACTTGAGATGGAATCCTAAGCCTGCCTGAGCAACATAGAGAAACTTTGTCGCAAACAAAAGAGAACACCTTCAGAGCCAGCATTCCCTGTCGGAGTACTTGTTAACATTTTAAGAGATTTATTTTGTTCCCACAGGAATTTCCATTCAGGAAGTGCCAGCTGCAGGCCGAGGTCACTCAGCTCGAAGCCGAGGCCGCCCCAAGGGTTCAGGAAGCACAGCCAAAGGAGCAGCAGGGAAAGGCCGGAGCCGCAAGTCCACTGCAGGCAGTGCTGCTGCCATGGCAGGAGCCAAAGCAGGCGCTGCAGCAGCTTCTGCAGCGGCCTACGCTGCGTACGGGTACAATGTGTCTAAAGGTGCGCAGGCCAGAGGAGAAGCACTTCGTGGAGTGGTTTATAAGCAGTACAAGGCAGTATACAGATAAGGGGAAAGAGGCAAGGCTACTAGTGCTTGCAGGCCAAAAGGGGGAGGAGCCATGGACCTGCTAAAAGGATTGTGGGGTATCATTCAGACTGGAGGAGATGAGATTGTGAGTGGGAAAGGATTCAGACAACATAAGAATTGACAACCACCACAGCACATGGAGGTTCACGGAGCTGATGAACCAAGTCGTGCTGGGGAGAAACAGTAAAAGTCAGTGTTGGGAAAACATGGCAAGACCTGATGGTAAGAGCTTAACAGGTGTGAGAAGGAACTGTTGCCAGTTGGAGAGAAGTGGCTACTGTTCTGGAGCCATAGAAAAGAAGATTGAAGTCAGAATCCAGTTTATCCAATTGCAGTGAGAAAGAACTCACTGACAACTACCTCCCCACCCTTATGCAAAGCCTGGCCTCAACTAGATAGAGTAGCCGTACCCATGATCCCCACACACAGGAGGCAAGTTCTAGATAGAGTTAAATGTATCTGAGCTGGTCTTGAACTTCTTATGGTTCATAGGATTGTCACAGCACAAAAGGGCATGCTTGCATAGAAAGTGGTTGGCCTACTTTGAATGCTCAAGTAAAAGTTGATTTCGCCTCTCCTTTCTCCCACTGCAGGAGCCCGGGCTTTCATTTAAGGAAATAAGTGCGGTAGCCTACCCTAGCTCATTTATAGCCTTGAAAAACGTTAGTCACTCCAGTAACCAAAGCAAATCTCAGCCATGGATGGGGCAGTGTGATACACATCAAAGAAGCAGGCAGGAGGGAGAGGAAGCAAGGAGGTAGACTGGCCTAAGAAAAATCACTGATAGCAGGGAATGAAAAATGAGAAAGACTGGTCCAGAAGTGACCTGTAATCCCACTGTACGTGAGCAAAGATGTCTGCCCACCAAGTACCACAGAACTTGGGAGGCACAGGCAGGAGAATCAAGAGTTTGAGGTTATCCTCAGCTACAGAGTAAGTTTGGCAAGACCAATTTGGGCTACTGAAAAAAAGGAAAGAAGCAAACAGAACAGAAATTCTAGACAATGCGTTATGAGACGTGGGTAGATTTGTCTCACCAGGGAAGGGAAAGTTCACTGTTGTCTAGTGAGCACCAAAGACGAGAAATTTACCCAAGTCCTTGATGTGACAGAGCTTGAAAAACAAAAGTAGCCTCAGCCAGTACTAGGGGATTGACTGAGTACAGATACAAGATAGACTGGGCCACCTTGTGTCCCTTGGCCAGACTTCTTGACGAGTATAGGCCTCTGAAATTAAGAAGGAAGCAGCAAGCTGGTGATGGTGCACACCTTTAATCCCAGCACTCTAGAGCAGAGCAGGCTGATCATTTAAGTTCAGGGCCAGCCTGGTCTACAGAGTAAGTCCCAGGATAGTCAACTCTGTGTAGAGACACCACCTCAAAAAACAAGTAAACAAAAAGCAACTAAATTCAGGTGTTTTCCAGAAGAACAAGAAAATACTAGTGCCTAGTGGGTTGAGCTCTCATCCTGCACCCCAGGCTTCTCACACTGGGTATGTGCCCTCTCCAGAGTGTGTCTTCCTCTCTGGATAAGGTAATGCAGGCGGGGCTGAGTGTATGACACCATCTCTTTTAAAAATCCATCTTACAAAAAGGGAAGAACAAGCAAATATACCTCAGATGTCAGCAAGGAGCAGCAGAGAGGGCTTCCCACCCCCTTCCCCCAGCCCAGACTTAAACCAATACTGCAGACTCCAGGGCAGCTGGAGGGTAGGGTGCTGAAGACTATTGTGTTTTTCTCCATCCCTACAGGAATCTCCGCAAGCAGTCCTCTGCAGACATCCATTGTCCGACCTGCTGGCCTTGCAGACTTTGGACCTTCAAGCACCTCTTCTCCCTTAAGTTCCTCTCTGAACAAAGGAAATAATATTCCTGGGACTCCTAAGAGCCTCCACATGACCAGCAGCCTAGCCTCAGACTCCCTGATCAGGAAGCAGGGCAAAGGCACCAACTCCTCTGGAGGACGGTAACATCTCTGCCCTCTAGCTTCCTTCAACCAAACCGGGGGCTGTGGTCCTGGGCCGTAGGTAGTCTTTGGATGGCTTGCCTGGTGTGGCATCTTGCATCCTATTTGGAGAGTGGAAAGGACCAGTTTTGCAGCAGGAGAGGACAGGCAGGTGGTTGGTGTGAGCACTTTATCACCTGTTTCCAAAAGAGTATCCTGGATTCAGCTCTACAACATCTTAGATGGACTCTGCAGCAGAGTCTTGACCTCTGTCTGGGGAAGGGCCTTACATAGTCCCTTTAGTTGCTCAGGCACACTGTCTCCATCCCCATCCCACTCTTCAGCTCTGACCATGTCCCTCATGAAGGCTCCTGGGTGCTGTGAACAGCCTTCCATAATGGAGACTTCTCTAAAGGATGTGACATCCTACAGGGCTAGGATGAGAACAAATGGTTCCCTGGTCTCCATAGCCTGGGGCGCTCCTGGGTCTCAAGACCCCATTTGCCACAGTGTCATCACTGAAGAGCGCACTGAATGCCAGAGAAGATGGTGGCTAGAAGGACAACAGGCTGGAGGAAGCAGAGCCACAGGCAGTTTTCCCAGCGTTTCTTTCACTGTCCAGCCCGATTCACACCAGGGAAGGCTTTAGGTCCCACCAGCAACAGTAGCAGCAGCTCCCGCTCAAGGGACTTCCCAGAAGCCAATAAAGAGACCAGGAGCCACCTCAGTCAGCAGGACACCCTCACCACTCTTGCAGCTGCCCCTCTGCCCATCCTGAATGCACAGTCTCCCTGGCTTTGCCCTTCAGCCCCCTGCTTGGCTGTATGCACTGTCTGTATTGCACTGAGAAAGAAGGGACAGCAGGAGTGAGGTGGGGAGGGAGCAAGCTCAGCACCACCCCACTCAGCCCCAGCCCCAGCCCCAGCCCCACTCGCCTGAGCTTGCTGCCCTCTGAGAGGGGAAAGGGATGGCTGGGAGGGCTTTCCACCTGATGTCCCTGGTGGAACAGGTGCTTCTGGGAGGGCCAGCCTCTAATTTGCACACCTGAAAATCGCGGAATTGAGTTTAGATAGATTGATTTTTTTTTTAAACACTTTTTTTTTGGAGTAGGTGTAGGGGAATCATTTAATTTAAATCATAAAGATTCCCCTACCCATACCCTGACTCCTGTGTACAGATGCTCTTTAGAGGGAATCAGAAAAATGCCAAGCCTTTTTTCTCTTTGAATGTGCTGTCTATTTTTATAACTGAACTTGTACATATGTATAAAGAGAGACACATCTTTCTTTTACTAACTGGATAAAAAAATCTTAAATAAAATGGAGTGAGATAATTTTATGTAAACCAAAGTGTCTGTGGTCTTTGCAGCTACCTCTCTAGTGGTACAAAGTAGTACAAAGCAATATTCTTGGAGTTTTGACAGGGTCAAAAGATGCAGAGCCCTAATGCTGCTCCTGTGACCAAGAAGGACAGAGGAATGGGACAGAGCACGCTATGGTTGTCTGCTCAGGATAAGTGGTAATTGAACTTGGGGCTTTGTCTCCATCCATCAGATGAGTCAGCACTGGAGATATGGGTTCCTTATAATTCAGTACCTAGATGTGGACAGAGTGACCTGGGCTGGACAAAGCAGAGTTAGTGGTAATCTGAATACTAACGGTGTCCCAAATTTTAGTAGTTATAAGAATCATGAAAAAACAATAAGCTGGGTGGTGCTGGCACACGCCTTTCATCCCAGCACTCAGGAGGCAGAAGCAGGTGGATCTCTGTGAATTATAGGCCAGCCTGGTCTACAAAGCAGATCCAAGACCAGGAAGGCTACTCATTGAGAAACCCTGTCTCGAAAAAGAAAGCAGTAAACCTGAGTTCCTAAGGATTCCAGATGTTCATGTTTTTGACAGCTGGCCAGTCAGTTTGGAAAAGAACACTAGCTGCCAGCCTATTCTGGCAGTCACTGTTCTGCTATTGCGCCTACAGCACTGTTCTTGCGCCACCTCTGAGTGGGGCTCATGCTGCCCTCTGTGACTCAACCATGGCCTCCTAGCCTTGGCTCACCCTGTACACTTTGTTGGAGACAGACTGGCTGCTGGACAGCTGCTGTTATAGTCCTAAAGACAAATCTTCATTCAAGTAGCAGTGTCGATGGCCTGGGTCCTGTTTTTCTTGCTTGTAAACGTGACCAGGGCATCATACAGAGCACATCGGCATGAGTTTCCCAATTAACCTAGTGAGTCAGCCAACCCATTGGGCTGAGGCCTCTCAGTTTTCATCTCAGTAAAACCACCAGTGCATTCCTCTTAGTCTTTGCAACACCCACAGTGGCTGCCTCTCTGGGGAGCTGACACGTGTTATTGAGAGTTCTGGGTCAGTCTAGGAACTGGGAACACCACAGTCCTCTTCACCTGTAGGCGGACCTAACATACCTAACGTACGGAGTGGGGGCAGCTCATAGCTTTAATGCTCACACACCTGCCTCTCCTTCTCCGGCTTAGAGGATTGGGATCTTCAAATAAAAGGCTCTGAACACAAGTGTCCCCTCCCCCCATCTACCCAAGTCAGTTTTCCATGTAAAAGAACTGAGTGTCAACAGATGCGACAGGAGAAGCAGACGATGTGGTGGAGGTCCCCCGTCCTGGTTCTCATTTCCTGGCTTTAGTCCAAGCCCTGCGTTCCCATGCCCCTCCCCAGTGGCAGCTTGGGTGTACTCCTGCTTCTGCTGTTAACTTTGGTGGGTTATTAACAGTCATAGTTTGATTTGTTTTTTTGTGTTGAGAAAAGGTCTTCAAAGTAGCCCAGGCTACCTCCAAACCCACGGTCCTCCTGCTTCAGCATCCCAAGTACGTAGACGTTATAAGCCTATGCTGCAACACAGCTGAGGGGGTTTCTTGCTTACCAGAATGAAGGCACCAGGCAAAACAACAGACTAAGGCAGGTTAGCCTTAGAGAGGAGAGCAGGGTCCATCACCAGGCTGCAGAGAGGAAAGCAAGCCACAAGGAGGGATTTGAGACAGAAGGCACAGTAATGACTTCTTGTGCTCTCTCAGGAGAAGTGAGGAGGGCTTCTTCACAGCCTGAGAAGTAGCCACCAACGTGAAGACACCCGAGTTACCGAGATGGTAGTGTGTGGGGAAGGTTCATCTTCCAGGTCTGGCCTGAAATGATGTCTTCAGGTTTGGCAGATCGGAAAGGGACAGTCAGCCCTTGCCTTGTAATAGGAACTTTCATTTTCCTGGAGTAATGGTTTCTGAGGCTTACTGCCTCCATTTGCTAACCTAGGCCTACTTCTGGATGCTTCTTGCCTCTTCGTACAGTCTACCTAGGCCTAGAATGTTTTCAGCTTCTGAGACTGACTGCTTAATAAGCTTACTCCTACTGGTTCTTTCTGAGCTCTGGGCTGCCTGGTTCACCTCTGCTGTTCTGGCTCACACCCCTCTCCCAGCTGACTTACTCAATCTGTCCTTTCTCTCAGCCTCTGAATTGCTCTGCTTGGCCTCATACTAACTCCAGCAATCTGCTCTAATCTCCTGGATCCTTCTCATTCTCTGGCTCATTCGGTCTTCACCTGAATTCTCTTTCTACAACCTGTCTCTTACTGTTCCAGTAAAACTGCTTCCTCTCTCTCTTTCTTCTCTCTCTCTCTCTCTCTCTCTCTCTCTCTCTCTCTCTCTCTCTCTCTCTCTCTCTCTCTCTCTCTCTCTCTCTCTCTCTCTCTCTCCCACTGTCCCTTAAGTAGCTTCCCTTTTCTCACTCTTCTCCTGAGAGTTGGGTCTGCTTGCCTCTGCCTCCTGGGTTAAAGGCATGTTTGTATCCCAGCCAGATCACACAGACCTGGGTCTTTGGATGTGATCTTTTGCCAGAGCAGCCATTCTGAATTAACATTCCTCTACACTTGCCAGAAGAATTGGGAGAACACAGTCTATCGGGAGGTGATGGTGTGGAGTCTGTGACATGTAGAGATCTGTCTTGGGTAAGCAGAGCTGATGTTCCACATGGAATGCGCCGTGTAGCGTGGAAGGGAGTCCATATTCAATAGCAGAAAGGCAGTTAGGGTGGCTAGTGAGAACATAGCAGGAGTCTTTGAGGGCGGCTCTCCTTTCTTTCAGCTGGAGAGCCTTGGGGGGAGGCGGGGAAGGGCTGAGTGAGAGAAAGGTTTGAAGGATGAAATAGCAGACAGCAGCCTCCATGAACAGTCTGGAGAATATCAAGGGCGTGCAACAGCCTGAAGCTGCATTTCAGCCAAAGTGTCCAGGTAAATAAGGTCCTGAGGAGAAGGGTCAAAGGGGAGTGGTAAAGAACACATTTTTGAGGGCTGGAGAGGTGGCTTAGCCATTAAAGGCTAGCTCACAACCAGAAATAGAAGAAAGTATTTTGGAATCTAGGGCTGAGGAATGAGTGGTGGAAGAAGAAACGGGATAAAAAGGTGTCGGGACCTCCAGGTGAATAGGAGCAGCAGCTGGGTTGATTAGGCAGACATCTTGGATTAGGGTTTGGGCTGCTGGAGTCATAGTGGTGAGAGTCAGTCTTTGCTAGTAGTTGGTGGGGCCTTGAGGTGACCTAATAATTATAGGTTCTAGTAAGGATCTAATAATTATAGGTTCAAGTCTCGTAAGGCTGGAAGGAGGCTGACACGGGAGTATTGGTCCAGGCATATAAAAGTGGTGGAGTTGTGCAGTTTAAAAGTCTAGGGGTGTGGTAGAGTCAGGGAAAAGATACCCCACACCTGAAGACGAGCAGTGCTTGAGAGTCACACATACACAGGGGATTGGAGGAAGAAAGGGCAGAGGAGAGAACGATGTGATGTGATTATCTTTCAATTTTTTTAAATAAATAAGCAGTGAACAAGGATTAGCAGCAGAGGATGTAAGAACTTCCTGCGAAAGGATGGGGTATAGTAGGGAAGAAGCTCCTTTGTGACAGAAGATAATAGAGGCATAGAATTCTCCCAAGATGCCCCCTCCCGGGAGAGGGGGGACAGGGAAGACAGGAAGGAAATGGGAAAGCATTGCCCAAACTGGCCAGGCCCAAACAGCAATGGATCCGCCTGTTTGGGTTAAGTAGGAGTGCCTTCCCCAGAATCGGGGTGGAGGCTCAGCAAAGTCTGGCGAAGTTGGTAATTCACTCCATAAAAAAGGGACAAGCTGGGCCTGCACAGACGGCTGTGTCTAAGAGCCCTGGCTGCCCCTCCAGGGGACCTGTGTTCAGTTCCCAGCACTCACAAAGCAGCTCCCAACCAGATGCAACTCCAGTTTCAGGGGATCCAGCTCCCTCTTCTGGTTTCCAAAGGCACCAAGCCTGCATATACTGTGCGGCCACACATGCTACATGCAGGCAAAACGCATATACATCAATTCCTTTGAGTCATAAAGTAAAACAAAGAACTTTACCTGCTGCTACAGTGTCACCCTGGGATCGGTGGGAACAATGGCAGCAAAGGCTTCATCTCCTGCCTCGGCAGCCTGCAGCGCCAGCAAGTTCACCCAGCCTGATCGCACTCACAAGGGGCAACTGGTGTCTAGACACAAGTGGAGTTTCAGTGTCCTTGTTCACCACACAGGAGGCAGGGTCGAGGCGCCATGAGATGGAGGAGGCTCCTCCCCGGTGTGCCATTTAGCCATATTTAGTGCATGCCCTCTATAGGCTAGACTTAAGGGCGGAAGATACCACACCTTTGTTGGAGTTCTCTGGACGTTTGCCACCAGTATTTGATATTTAGTCTGAACTCACTGAGATTCAAGGTTTAAGGTCCTCTCCTCTGTTATTAAAGACTTAAAGCCTGTTTTTTTCTACAGTATCTTTGAGGGGTCTGAGGCCACTCTAACCTTCAGGGGTGTTCTCCATTGGCATTGATGCCGACACTCTTCCCTGTCAAGGGTTAGTAGTTGACATAATCATGGTTTCGGATTCTCATCGCTCCCTGCGTAATCTCTGGTTTTATCACAATTGACCACAAAGAGCAGCCTTTCCCTTCCTGCTAGGAGGCATGCAGCCATAGCCTATTGTTGGAGGCCTTCTGGGTCATGCAGAGAAGGGCCACGGCACAGCCCCGGCAGCCATGAACCCCGTTATGAGCAGGAAGAGTGTTGGCACAGACTCCTGTCCCCAAGAGAAAAAGTGAAGTCAGGGTGACATAAATTTTGTGCAAGGTCAGGTCAGAGGACTGAGTAAGATACTGAAATGTCGCCGGGGGTGGTGACACACTCCTCTAATCCCAGCACTCGGGAGGCAGAGGCAGGCAGATCACTGTGGGTTCAAGGCCAGCCTGGTCTACAAAACGAGTCTAGGACAGCTAAGGCTACACAGAGAAACCCTGTCTCAAAAAACAAAAACAAAATCAAAAACAAAGAAAAAAATACTGAAATTCCATTCATGGGAGTTGGGATTAAACACATCCCCAAAATCTAGGACATGTGGACTGGCATGGGGCGGTCAGGGATGGCCACCTTGTGGAGAGGAGGAATGGAGTGCAGCTGGCCAGGAGGAACAGTGGAAGGACGACTGGTGGGTGTGTGAAGGGAGAGGAGGGTAAGGCTCAGTTTTGGCATGAAAGTGGGTGAAATGTTGGAGCCAGCTTGCTGGGGGCAGGAGCAGAGGGTTGTTGGGAGGAGGCAGTGACTAAGGAGGGGGTCTCATCTGCAGGAAGGACATCTGAATAAAAGGGCAAATAGGAGCTTCTAGGCTTGGGTAGTTACAGGACAAGGAGGGGGAGAGGCTGATTTTCCATTTTGGGCTCATGATTGACATTGCTAGGGGTAGCTAGGGAAATAAGGTGCATAGTGAGTAAAATGAATAAATAAATATTCAAGGAGGGCAAAAACATAGATAAATTGTTACAGCTCTGAAATCCAGACTACTTCAGTTTTAGGAACGGCCAAAATGGAGGAGCTTCACAAAATTGCACTGCCACCAGGCATTGGCAGTGGCGCACGCCTTTAATCTCAGCACTCAGGAGGCAGAGGCAGGCGGATCTCTGTGAGTTCAAGGCCAGCCTGGTCTACAGAGCAAATTCTAGGACAGCCAGGGCAGTTACACAGAGAAACCCTGTCTCAAAACAAAAACAAAACAACAAAAAAAGGCATAGCCATGGGTAACAGCTGCCACCTTCCACATGCTGGGATTGCAGGAACATAGTGCCTGGCTTTTCTGCACACGCACACCCACCAAAAAAAAAAAAAAAAAAAAAAAAGGAAGAAGAAAATTGCCAGGTGTGGTGACACACGCCTTTTATCTCAGCACTCAGGAGGCAGAGGCAGGCGGATCTCTGTGAGTTCAAGGCTAGCCCGGGCTACAAAGTGAGTCCAGGACAGCCAAGTCTACACAGAGAAACCCTATCTCAAAAAACCAAAAAAAGAAAAAAGAAAAGAAAATACGTGTGTATGAGTGTTTTACCTGATTGTACATGAATGCATCATCATTGATAGTCCCTTCAGAGGCCAGAAGACAGCATCACATGCCCTGGAACCAGCTAGATAGTTGTGAGTCACTATATGGGTGCTGGGAACCAAACCAGCATACTCTGGAAGAGCAGCTAGTATTCTTTTTTTTTTTTTTTAAGATTTATTTATCATTTATTTTGTATATAGTGCTCTGCCTGCATGTACACCTTCAGGCCAGAAAAGAGCATCAGATCACATTATAGATGGTTTGTGAGCCACCCTGTGGTTGCTGGGAATTGAACTCAGGACCTCTGGAAGAGCAGCCAGTGCTCTTAACCTCTGAGCCATCTCTCCAGCCCCGCAGCCGGTGTTCTTACCAACAGTTTATAGTAATAACGTTAGTCATTGCTAAGATGTGGTTCAGTTGATAAAGCACTTGGCTAGAAGGCACGAAGCCCCAGCGTGCATCCCTGGCACTGCAAAAATCTAGGCATGCTGTACAACAACCTGTAATTCCAGCACTTTGGGAGCAGAGGCAGGAGGATCAGAATTTCAGGGTCACCCTAAGCTAACCAGTAAGATCAAGGCCAGAGAGATGGCTCAGCAGTAAAGAGCACTGGTTGCTCTTCAGAGGACCTGAGTTCGATCCCCAGCATGCACATAACCATCTGTAACTCCAGTTTCAGGAAAGCTACCTCCTCTTGACTTCCATGGGATGAGCGCGTGATACACACACACACACACACACACACACACACACACACACACACACACACACATTCAGGCAAAGCATTCATACACTTGGGAGGCGAGGAGGGGCAGGCAGGATCTCTGAGTTTGAGGCCAGCCTGGTCTACAGAACAAGCTCTAGGACAGCCAGGGCTACACAGAGAAACTGTCTGAAAAAAAACAATAAATAAATAAATAAATAAATTTTTTAAAAGTAAAATGTCATCTCAAAGTTAACACTCTTCATAAACAAACATTCAGGCAAAAGGAGATGAACCGCTTTGATCTCCCACTGCTGGACAGTTAGAGTTCCTGCCCTTTAATCTTCTGACTCTGTCCGAGATGAGACTGTCCACACGGACTCAGCCTGCCCCTGCAATTTAGATGGGACCTGAATTGGCTATTTGTTCCCTGGGGACAACAGGGCTCTGGGGTCAGGGCAAGGCCCAGGGCCCAACCCAGGAGGAGGATAAGCAGTGTGGTCCCTGATCTGTGTGGCCTTTAGAAACTGGCTGTGTGGTCCAAGAAGATATATTTAGCGGAGTCGGATGCTGCTGGCTGTGTGGTGACCCACAGCTGTGCTGTTGGTAAACAAACCAGAAGCCTCTGGCTGCGGGCAGTCCTCCCCTTCTCCTGGGCTCGGGAGTGAGGCGCTGAGGGAGAGCAGGGCCTGGGAAGGCCAGAGAGCGAGCACTCTGGTCCTGTTCCCTGCCTCCTGCCCCTCTGCCCTTCTCCCACCACACAAGCCAAAACTATCTGAACCCTGTAAGTTGGCTCATTTATTCACGCAGCCATTTGTTCCGTCCAACCCTTAGCCGTTTATTTGGGATTGCCTTTGAGAGCCTGAGAGAAGCCAGGCTCTGAGCCACCAAGGATGCACTGAAGGGGAAACACCATCCTGTGCCCTCATGGAGTGTCACTCTAGTAAGATGAATCATAGAGCTCACTGGCCTCAAAGCCATCAGCGTCCGTCTACACAGCAGTTTGAGGGTACAGAGTCCTTTCCCCTGTGATGGGCTATCTCAGTCCAAGAACCTGGAACAGCTTGGGTTAGCAGTCTTCTATTGCTGCTGAGGACATCACAGCCCAGAAGAACTCAACCAAAGACTAATAGCTGGTTTGGGGTTTTTTTTTCTCTGTTCATTTTGTTTGCCTTTTGGAGACATTGATTCATAAGAGGCCTGGTTGATCTAGAACTTACTATGTAGCACAGACTGGCCTTGAATTTATGACAATCCCCCTGCCTCTGCCTCCTGACTGTTGGAGTAGCAATCGTGCATTGCTATAGACCTATAGCAGCTAAAAGGAGCCCTGGCTGTTTTCTTATGAGAGTTTATTGGTTGGTTGGTTTTGGAAAACAGTTTTATTTTGTAGCCCAGGCTAGCCTCAAACTCGGAATCCTCCAGCCTTGGCCTCTCAAGTGCAGGGATCAGATTTATGAGCCACCATGCTCCCCACTTCTTACTTTCCTCTTCTCCTCCCCCTCCCCTCCCCCTGCCCTTCCCCTCCCCCTTCCCCTTCCTCCCTTCCCTCATCCTATTGAGACGGGGTCTCTCCATGTTGCCCAGGCTGCCACATACTCCTACCTCAACCTCCTTAGTAGCACTAAAGGTAAAATTCACTGCACACAATTAGAACGTTTATCTTCCCTGGGGGCACAAAAGAAGCCACTGAGATTTGGGGGGAGGGGTTTGTTTTTTGGTTTTTGTTTTAGGTTTTTGAGACAGAGTTTCTCTGTGTAGCCCTGGCTGTCCTGGACCAGGCTGGCCTCGAACTCAACAGCAATCGACTGCCTCTGCCTCCCAAGTGCTGGGATTAACGACGTGCACCACCATGCCCAGCAAGGCTCCTGAGATTGTAAAGAAACTAGCTTTGGTCTAGCTTTCAGTTTACATTTAAGATACCCAGAAAAGAAAGGTGCCTATCAAGGGCACTCAGTTTAGCCAGGCTATGGCGGCACACACCTATAATCCCGGCACTCAGGAGGCAGAAGCAGGCAGATCTCTGAGTTCTAGTCCAGCCTGGTCTACAGAGAAAGTTCCAGGACAGCCAGAGCTACACAGAGAAACCCTATATCTCAAAACCAAAACCAGCCTGGCAGTGGCAATGCACACCTTTAATCCCAGCGCTCAGGGAGGCAGAGGCAGGTGAACCTCTTTGCGTTCAAGTCCATCCTAGTCTACAGATTGGTTTCCAGCTTGGCAGTGGTGGCACACGCCTTTAATCCCAGCACTTGGGAGGTAGAGGCAGGTGGATCGATGTGAGTTCGAGGCCAGCCTGGTCTACAAAGCAAGTCCAGGACAGCCAAGGCCACACAGAGAGACCCTGTCTCAAAAAAACATTCTAACAAACAAACAAACCACCAAGTCTAATTTGTGTTGCCTGTCCTCTCTGTTCTACACAAAGAAACACAGTCTCAAAAATAAACTAACAAAGAAACAAGAACTCAACAAACCAACCAAAGCAACAACAAGAAAACCCAGACAGTTTACAACAGGAACCTCTAGATGCTCAGCCCATTCTCTTGGTCTGTTTTTGAACAGTAGTGAGGGCTAGGCACACCCAGGGAGGAAATGCTCCTAGGTAAACCTGCCTCCCTGCCTCCTTCTCAAAACCCTACTCAGCCAACTCCTGCTACACAGTTCATCTTCTGAGTGGCAGCCTCGAATGCCCTACCACCTCATCCTACCCTAAACAGTGACTGCTTCTTCCTGGGGCAGTGGCCTTTCATTCACCAGTGTGTTAAGACATGAGCCCCTACTGTGTGCAGGCTCCTCTGGGACTTTTCACCTGAGCCCCTACTGTGTGCAGGCTTCTCTGGGACCTTTTACCTGAGCCCCTACTATGTGCAGGCTCCTCTGGGACATTTCAACACAGAGTAGCCTCCCTCATCAAGCTTTCACAGGCGGCTGAGGGGTCAACAAGAACAGGAAGCAGGCAGGTGCTCAGGCACAGCTCAGTGGTAGAATATTTTCCTGGCAGTCTCAAGGTCCTAAATTTCATGCTCAGTATCAAATGTTCATTTGGAATATTTGGAACCAACAAGACAGGGTTTGAGCAATGTGCAAAGAGAGGGGACACGTGTCCAAGACACA
This sequence comes from Acomys minous, assembly GCF_964271855.1. Lineage (NCBI taxonomy): Eukaryota > Metazoa > Chordata > Mammalia > Rodentia > Muridae > Acomys > Acomys minous. Next base: position 29,484,640 of record NC_140485.1, read on the forward strand.
TGGCAGATTCACAGTCAGACTTTGGTGGTTGATGGGGAGCTGAGATTCAAGAACAGCTTCCCAGGGGAGGTGACACCTAAGTGACAAATCACCCAGGCTCACACTGGCAAAAAAGAGACATTCAAGATGACAGAACAAAGGTATAAAAGATCTACAATGGAAAGCCAGGCATGGTGGCGCATGCCTTTAATCCCATCACTTGGGAGGCAGAGGGAGGCAGATTCCTGTGAGTTCAAGGCCAGCCTGGGATACAAAGTATGTCCAAGATAGCCAATGCTACACAGAGAAACCCTGCCTCAAAACAAAACAAAACAAATTTTTTTTTAAAAATCTAAAATGAAAGTACACCCCACTGGTGTTCTAGCCTGGGTCTCCGCTCCCCTGGAACCCCTGGGCCAGGAGTTAATGACATAGTACTCCATGCTACCTCAGCACCACCTCACTCCACCCTGATGCAGTGTCCGTCCAAGCCAGTGGCCCGCTCTCTCTTCTGTCAAGGCTGGGGACATGACTGGTGTTGGCTGTAATGAAAGGTACAGGCTGGATACAGTCCTGACCTGAGTCCTCTGCTCCACCAACACCAGCAGGCTACACTGGACAGGAAAAAGGAACATAAAGCAGCACGGTGTCACAGTCAAAGTGATCATTACGAGGACAAAAGGCCACTCTGGGCGTGTTAGGAGACGCACTGACTCAGCCATGGGCACTGCTCCACATCATGCCTTTAGTCCCAGCATGTGGGAGGCAGAGGCAGGTGGATCACTGTGAGTTTGTGGCCAGCCTGGTCTACAAAGCAAGTCCAGGATAGCCAAGGCTATACAGAGAAACCCTGTCTCAAAAAAAAAAAAAAAAGTTCTAGCAGACCTTAAAAGTGTGTTTGGTAGTTGGAAGTAATTGAGCTTGTGGTTGAGGAATTTTTGCTGATTAATAAGGCCACAGGGTGCTGGGAACGTTGGTGCACGCCTTTAATCCCAGCACTCGGGAGGCAGAGGCCGGCGGATCGCTGTGAGTTCGAGGCCAGCCTAGTCTACAAAAGTGAGTCTAGGACAGCCAAGGCTACACAGAGAAACCCTGTCTCAAAAAAATAAAAAATAAAAAAAAGGCCACGGGGTATGCTGATCATAAACATAGTTTATTGTCAACCTGACCTTGTTTAGAGATTCTTTTACATCAGCAACCAGCTGAGGTGATGTGGCTGGTGGGCCTGAGATGGTTATGCTACCCAAAAGGAGCAGCCTCAACAGAAACAAGGGGAGGGGAGAATAGCAGAGAAATCGCAGGGCAGGGAGTGGGTGGTGGGTGGGGAACCTTGCCATTACAAGTGGTATGAGGGGGTCTGGAGCAGCCTAGGTGCTAGCAGGGTGGAGAGAGAGGGGGTCAGGGAGGTGAGAAGAGCCGGGAGGCGAGGTGGGCTTTGGGGTGCATAAGGAGTCCCCACGAGTGGGAACTGAGGGAGCCTGAAAGCTAGGATGGACTTTGGTATGCAAACACGGGTATATGTCAATGGGGAGCCCTGTGTCCCTTCTGCCAGAAGCAAGGGGAAAGAGTCCTTTAGGCCGGCTGGAACCTGTTTCACAAGTTCCTGAGGAATACTGGGTTTTTAATCTATTGCCAGAAATCCTCCTATATTCTAGCTTGAACCAAACCAATTTTGGACCTAGTCAATGAGCCTACCCTTTCTTTGGGTGTGAGGGCATGGGGTACCCTTTGGACCTGACAGTAAGGCGTGTTCCTCTTTACCTAGGTCATGGCGTCCCACAGACTGAAGGAGAGAACAAGGCACTGTCCATGCCTGGCTGCTCTGCCCTTGCCGCTGTGCCTTCCAGCCCACGTTCCTGGCCTTGGCACATGACATTCAGACTGAATACAGCCCTGGAGAGGTGGCTTCCCATGGGCTCTTTCCCTCCAAGGTAGTAAATGACTTTGCATTCAGACAGGTCATTTCTCACATGTCCCCTGTGTGATTCAGTACTGTGCCTCAAATGAAGGTGTACACCACCTACTCAGTAGGTGTTCCATTTAGTGCAGACAGAACTAAGCAGATTATGCTAATGTTGAGACCTGAAAAACTCTATGGCCTTGCTGTTCGTAGAAATTCCCCAACCATAAGCACAGCTGGCCCCAACTGCCAGGCACACTGTCAAGGTTAGTCACAACTTCTTGTCTTGTTAGCAAAATAACTTGAGTCAGAGCTGACCACCCTGTTCCACCAGCCGCCCTCCTGTTTGAGCTAAAGGTGGTTTTTTTTCCTTTATAAACTGACTCTGGGAAACAGGTCCATGTCTCAGTGCATTCCCGAGTCCACTGTGTCCCTGACCATGGTCAGTCTTGGGGTGTTGCATTCAATAAACCATCCATATCTAACTGAGATTGGTGTCTGAGTTGTTTGTGCATGTTCCTCTGGACCCTAACAGTTTACACAAGCTGCTGGGCACAAGGCAGAAGTGGACAGTGGTGACAGTGGGCACCAGCCTGCCTGGCACAGCAGCAGCAGCAGCACACCAGACCTGGTACCGAAGGGTACAGAGGTGGGTGAAAGTGTTGATTGGAAGGGCATCTGGGTTGGGAAGAGCTGGATGGTCAAAGATGACAGAAGTGGCACCAGGGAGCTTGGATGATGGAGTGAGGACCATGCAAAAGCCAAAAGAGGCTGAGGCCACAGGGGGAGCAGGTTCCAGGGACTTGTCCTGAGGGCCAAGAGAAGCTATTGAAGGCTGACAGCATGAGTGGGTGGATTGCAGGCAGAATAATGCAAAAACAAATACAATGAACCTAGAGCTGTCAGGTCCAAAAGAAACTAGGGGCAAAGGCTCTCTGGGGTACCTTACCTTCTAGCAAACCAAAGCACACTCCTGCCTCCGGGCTCACGCAGCGCCTGTGGCTCCTCTCACCCTTCCCCCTGCCCCTCTCCAGCTTCTCATCCCTGCATAACGCTGCAGGAAAAAACCAGCCCTGCTATTTTGGCCATGTGCTGTCTTGGTGTCCTCTGTGTGTGTATGTGTGTCTGGCTGTCTGGCTCTGTTTGTCTCTTTCTGTCTCTGTCTCTCTGTCTGCCTGTCTCTTTCTCTGTCTCTGTCTCTGTCTCTGTCTGTCTCTCTCTCTCTCTCTCTCTCTCTCTCTCGGTTTTTAGAGACAGGGTTTCTTTGTGTTATCTTGGCTGTCCTGGACTCGCTTTGTAGACCAGGCTGGCCTTGAACTCACAGTGACCCGCCTGCCTCTGCCTCCCAAGTGCTGGGATTAAAGGTGTGCACCATTGTACCTGGCTTGACTCTCTCTCTCTCTCTGTCTTTGTCTCTCTCTCTCTCTCTCTCTCTCTCTCTCTCTCTCTCTCTCTCTCTGTCTTCCTTTCTCTTGCCCCCCTCCCCCTCTTTCCCTCTCCCCTTCCCCCCCCTCCCCCTTCCCTTCTCCTCTCATGCCTGGGTCCATTCTGCTGGCCGTGCTTATACTATTTTCTCTCTCTGCTCTGGACTCTTCAGATGCCTCTGGCTGTTCTCTCCCTCATATCTACAATGAAAGCCTTCCCCTCAACAACACCTTGAGCAGTCATGTCCTCGGTTTATACAAGAGTTGTGAAGGCAGATGACTTCAAAGGTCTCAGCGGCAGTCTGATATAGAGAGCATGGACATGTGCTGTGGTTTTGACTGTGTAGGACTAGAGAGCTGTACCTTAGTTCATGTCGGGGCAGGTGAGCAGTCACGTCTGGAGCGGTCAAGCAGGACTTGCCCTTGGGCTCAAAGTTTACTGGGCCAGAGAAGAGCCTGAGGTGAGCTGCAGCCAGAGCAAAGCCAAGAAGGAAGACTAAAGTGCTGGCAGAGGAGCAGAGACAGGAAGAGAGGCCGCAGTGAGCAGTGCAGACCAGAGATGTGAGAAGAGGGAGGCCCAGGTGAAGATGGTGTCGCCAGGCTGCCTGTTACAGGGAGGCCACCAGAGATGACCACTCACGCACAGTTGATAGCCAACTGAAAGTGTTTATTCCAGCTAGCTGACCAAAAGTTGTATAGCCCCGGGTGTTGAGCAAAAATTATTCATCCTGTCTCTTTTTGGTAGGCTGCTCTCCTATGAGCATATACTGGGGGGGGGTCCCCCTCAGTCACAGACATAGGGGAGGGGAGTAGGGGGAAAGCAGGAGGGAGGGAGGAATGGGAGGATACTAGGGATGGGATAACAATTGAGATGTAATATGAATAAATTAATGAAATATTTTTTTAAATTATTCATCTCACTCAACAGCTGACGGTTTTCACATGAGCAGGCAGTTTTACCGAAGCCAAGATAAGCAGTTAGCTGGAGGGGGTTCCTTCGGCACAAGCAGGCAGTTTTACCGAAGCTAAGCTAGCTGGGATATCTTGACCTCAGGTTTTTGGGGTTTTTTGTCTCCCCCCACCCCCCAGTTTTTCGAGACAAGGTTTCTCTGTGTAGCCTTGGCTGCCCTGGACTCGCTTTGTAGACCAGGCTGGCCTCAAACTCATAGGGATCCACTTGCCTCTGCCTCCCAAGTGCTGAAATTAAAGGCGTGTACTACCACGGCCCGGCTTGACCTCAGGTTCTTAGAATAGAGCTTTGGTCATCTTCTGTGGGACTCTCCACCAGGGAGACCCAAGTCCAGGTAAACCTGGTATGACCTCAACAGGGATACAAGATGGAGGAAGCGCTGCACTGTTTGAATCTGCAGGGTGTGTTGCCCTCCTTATAACCCAGGAAATGGCTGGGGCAGGGGTGAGGCCAGGAATATGGAACTGAGGAAGAAGAGCAAACTCTGTACAAGAGGAAGGACAAAGGAAAAGAGCCACCCCAGGCCCCCACCCCAGACTCAGTGTCCTGAGCCTGGCCTCTGCCCTCAGCTGTGGGTGAAGATCCCACGGCTATCGTGAGGAGAAGTCTGAATCTGCTAATAAAGCTGCCACGTTTGGATCCATTTTTCTACAGCCACTCTGTTATTATTTGTCAATACTCTTGAGGACAAAGCTATAATTACTGCTGGACAACAGAGTGCCCTGCTCGGGTCACACTGGGATATGTGGTCACCAGCCATTATCAGGAGGCTGTGCCTGGAGCTCCCACTCTGTCCCTCCATCCCTACCTCAGTCTGAGGCACTAAGTCAGGGCTCAGGCTTTGCCTACCAGGACCCTTCTCAGAACCAGGCTCGGGGTATGGGAAGTGTTCCCATCCCTGGCTTCTCGTCACAACTCCTGCTTGTCTGACACAGGCACCTCCACTCACTTCAGGAGAGCACAACTTTCCACCCACACACAAAAACAGGATTCTGTCTGCAGCTCAGTGAAGGTGACACATAAAGCTCCACAAAGGCTGCTAGCTCTGGGATGGTGCAAAGATCGGATGTGGCCGCCACCTTCCACGACACCACTGAGTAGTGTCCCCCACCCCACCGCGGTTTGAAGCTCTCAGTCTTTTTTCTTCCGCTTGCCTCACGTGTATAGCCAACAGCAAGAGGCAGCCCTGAGCCTCGACTTTTCCTTCAGCCCCCACCAGCCTTGGCCTGGATTGTGAGTCACAGTAGATTCCTGCCAGCTCTCGTCACAAATGCATCTTTACACACGATAAACACAAGTGGCTTTAAGGAAGAAAAAAAAAACAAAAAAGAACAAAAACAAAAGAGGAAAACATGCTAAAAAGAAAATCATCAGAAAACATAACTTCCTTGTTTAAAAAAAAAGTCACTTCCTCCTTTATGTCACGTCAAGGTAGCTTCTGGCCTTGCAGCTGCTGAAGCGCTCCACCCTGTCAGGTTCAGAGGAAACACCAATTCCTCAAGCCCCCAAAAGGCAGTCCAAAAATCTACAAGTGGGCTCAATCTGGACTATAGGAGGATTTCTGGCTATTCGATAAAAGCCAGCATTCCTTGGGAATTTGTGAAACTGGTTTCCTTCTGCCAAAGGGCTGTGTCAATGACGTCCATGGTCCATGTTGCTGCTAGAGGCCATATTGGTGTTCGTAATCTGTGCTTCCTTGGAGATCTGGAGACCAGGTTGATGTCCGTGATCCCAGCTGCTCCTGCCTTTTATGGACAAGGAAGTAGCTTTTGCAGTGTACTGATGACTGCACACTCATATATCTAAGAATGAGAGACGTTGAAGGTTTCTGTGACAACCTCCTCCACCACCCACCTCAATAAACAGTCCATACAGTAAGGTATTGAAGAGAGTCCTTTAAAAACTGTAATAAAGCCAGGCGTGGTGGCACATGCCTTTAATCCCAGCACTCAGGAAGACAGAGGCAAGTGAATTTCTTTGAGTTCCAGACCAGCCTGGTTTACGTTGTGATTCCAGAACAGCCAAGACTATAAGAGAAACCCTGTCTCAAAAAACAAAAACAAAAACAAAACAAAACAAAAAACTGTGATAAAGATGCTGAAGTGTAGCTCTTCACAGCTGATGGCTCCTGGCACAGGACCAGGATGGGGTTGGTCTCAGTTTTCTTTAAAGGATTGGCTACTCAGTGCTTGACCATGTTCCAGGGAGTATCTGGGCAACACTTGGTGGTTTGGTTGTTTGGTTGTTTTTTACAAGACAGGATTTCTCTGTGCATCCCTGCCTGCCCTAGAACTAGCTCTGTAGACTAGGCTGGCCTTGAACTCGGATCCTCCTGTGCTGTTTTTTTTTTTAAATACTTATTTATTATTATGTATACAGTGTTCCTGCCTGCATGTACACCCACAGGCCAGAAGAGGGCATCACATCACATTACAGATGGTTGTGAACCACCATGTGGTTGCTGGGAATTGAACTCAGGACCTTTGGAAGAGCAGGTGGTGCTCTTAACCACTGAGCCATCTCTCCAGCTCCTCCTGTGCTATTTTTAAAGAATGAAAATCCAAATAGTTTGATTTTACCAATGAGAACTCAGGAACCAGATGTTGGGGTGAAAACCTGCTGGCTCAGAGAGGCAGAGAAAGTACTCAGCTGACCTTCCTACTCACCAAATATTCCAGAAAGAAAAAGCTCCTTCTACGCTGTTTATATCCCAGGCAGAAAAGGCCAAAAGCCCTTTCTCTTCACACTATTTTAAATACCCTTCAACTCAAAGCCCATCCTTTCTGTTTATTCCATCAGGTATTTTGTTTTTGTTTTTGTTTTTTTCTCCACCTCTTGACCTAGGGTTAACTTTATTTAATCTTGTATACAGATGGCTCTTGGATTAAAGGTGTGTGCTAGGGCTCAACCACACCAAACAAGAAACAGGTTTTTACGTTTCACAATCTCGGGGTTCACAAATGGGATCAAATATTCTGCTACAGCCTACCTCTTACCTCCTAAGTGCTGGGATTAAAGGTGTGTGCCACCACTGCCAAGTTTGCTGGAGTGTTTTTCTGTTGTTTATTTTCTGGGAGGAAGACTCAAGGGTGGGAACGTGGACCTGGATAGAAAGGGAAGAGAGTGTGACGGAGTGCACTGTACAAAATCCCCAAATAATTAATACAAATGTTATGTTGAGGGAGGCAAAGGTGTGTACCACTACATAAAAACAAACAAACAAACCCAAAGGAAACCGTTCAGGCTTTGTGTACCATGTGAGTTCCAAGACCAACAGGTTCAGTGCCTATGCTGTCATCTCTCCAGGATTCTTGTTCGTTTTTTGGGGGGGGAAGGGGTGACACGGTTTCTCTTGTAGTCCTGTAGACCAGGCCCACCTCAAACTCACAGAGCTCTGCCTGCCTCTGCCTCCTGAGTGCTGGGATTAAAGGTGTGCGCCACCATGCCCAGCTCTTTTGCTCTTATTTTTAACTTAACTATTTTTAAACTTCTCAATTTCTGTTTCCTTTTTAAGTGTGTTATTTTTGTGAGATGTGTGTGTGTGTGTGTGTGTGTTTGTGTGTGTGTGTGTCCATGTGTGGAGGTCAGAGGACAGCTTTGCCTAGTCAGCTCTCTCCTTCCACATTTGCATGGATTCAGGGGACTGAACTCAGGTCATCAAGCTTAAATGGCAAGTGCTTTTACCCACTGAGCCATAACACTGGTCCCAAATTTCTATTTCTAGTATCTATATCCACTTGTTTGTTTGGGTTTTTTTTGTTTGGTTGGTTTGGTTTGGTTGGTTGGTTGGTTGGTTGGTTGGTTTTTCAAGAAAGGTTTTCTCTGTGTAGCCTTGGCTGTCCTAGACTTGCTTTGTAGACCAGGCTGGCCTCGAACTCACAGAGATCCACCTGCCTCTGCCTTGAATTAGAGGTATGCCCCGCCACACCAGGCCACTTGTTTGTTTAAATATTTTATTTACTTATTTTATGTATGAGTGCTCTATCTGCATGTGTGCCTGCGTGCCGAAGAGGGCACCAGATCTCACTATAGATGGTTGTGAACCACCATGTGGTTGCTGGGGATTGAACTCGGGACCTTTGGAAGAGCAGACAGTGGTCTTATCCGCTGAGCCGTCTCTCCAGCCCTGTTTGTTTTTTTAAGACAGGGTTTCTCAGCCGGGCGTGGTGGCGCATGCCTTTAATCCCAGCACTCGGGAGGCAGAGGCGGGCGGATCACTGTGAGTTCGAGGCCAGCCTGGTCGACAAAGTGAGTCCAGGACAGCAAAGGCTACAGAGAGACCCTGTCTCGAAAAACCAAAAAAAAAAAGACAGGGTTTCTCTGTGGAGCCCTGGCTGACCTGGAACTCAATCTGTAGATCAGGCTGGCCTCGAAGTCATAAGTGATCCTCCTGCCTCTGCCTCTAGAGTGCAGGGATTAAAGGCATGCACCACCATGCCCAGCTCTATAGCCATTCTTGTGGTGTTCAACAAGGTTTTGTTTCTAAAGGGTCTTGAGACTCAGATGCCTCTTATGTCTTCAGTTCCTGCATGCTTTTCTCTCCTTGTGGCAGCATCCTTTTCCCATTCCTGGGGTTCCTCACAATGGGGGGGAGGCCTCAGTGTAGGGGGTGGAGTTAGGGGAGGAAATGGAGTCTGCATTTAAATGAACTTTCTCTTCTGCGTCTTCAGTCCTTTTCTCTGCTTCCTGCAACCTAGCACCAAGCCCCGCTGGCCCTGTGGCTGTCTCGGCTCATGCCACCTTTACCTCCAGCCAGCAATCTGACCCGGAAGCTAGTGTTCCTTCTCATGCACATCCCTTTCCCGCTCACCACCTGCCAAGGTCCTCCGCTGACTCAGGAGGAATGCCACAGCCTGGCACAACTCACCTCGTTGGCCAGCCTCTGGGCTGCCACCTGTCTAGCCCCACGTTCCCTCTATGTGCAAGTCCATCTGACCTCATCTCCCCCTCAGGCACACAGCGTCCCCTGAATCACTATGCCCAGAGGTTCCGTTTGGAGCTCTGTCACCCAGACAGCATTCCCTGACTGTCCACTGACTTGAGTCAGGGGACCTGTTTATGTGATCACATTATCATGCAAAATTGTCACCACTTCTAGACTCCAAATTCCTTGGGGGGGGGGGAGACCCCCTTATGCTGTACCCCCAACATGCCTAAAACTGTGCATGGCCCATGGCTTGAAGAATGAATGGTAAGCTTAGGTGTTGCTTTGTGGGGTAGACCTGCAATCCCCATTGCTCTGGAGTCTGAGACAGGAGGATTGCAAGTTCAAGGCCTGCTTGGGCAACTTACTAAGATCCTTTTCTTTTTCTTTTTTGGTTTTGTTTATTTGTTTGTTTGTTTTTGAGACAGGGTTTCTCTGTGTAGCCCTGGCTGTCCTGGACTGACATTGTACACCCCCCTGCCTCTGCTGGGATTAAAGGCATGTGCCACCACGCCTGGTCTAAGATCCTTTTCAAAGCAAAACCTAAAGGGGGCATGAGAGTGTGCTGCAGTGGTAGAGCCCTTTGTCTAGTATGTGTAAGAGCCTTAAGTACCTAGGGTCAACACCCACCACCACCCCCAAAACAACAAAAAAGAATGGTGGCCTGTGTGCGCTGCCAAGCGGCCTTCACTGCCTTCCAATCCAGGGCAGGCTGAGCTGGGTCCTGCTCCCCCCAAGGGGACCCCGGGCAAGGCCACCAAGAGTTACCTGACACCACTTGCCTCCTGTTGTTCTGTTGCCCTGTCCAGGTTCCCAGAAGAACCTGGCTATAGTCCACACTTTTCCCATCAATGGCCAAGACACGAGGTTGTCAAAACATAGGCACACCACGCAGTATGGCACACTTCCCAGGCACACTGCCCTACCAGCTCATCAGAGCTGACCCTGCTGGGGACACCCAGATCCATCAGGGGACTGGCTACAAAAGCAGCAGCAACACATACCAGCCAGCTTGTCCCATGCGCTGCTCACAGAGAGCATCCCCTAAGGAGACAGCTTACAGGGCTGAGCACTTCTGAGTGTTTCCCTCCCTGGGACTGGGCAGTGAGGGGAGGGGCTAGGCTGGACTCACTCTCCTGCTGTTCAGGCTCTAGGAGGCCACCCACTCCCTAGGGTTGAAATCTGGGAGCTGTGACCTGACCCGAGGAGCCAGGGTATGAGAAGCAACACCTAGGGACATGCAGGGGTTAAACGAGACAGGAAAAGGACCATTGTGGGTGTCCTAACAGTTCAGATCAGAAGGGCCAGCCAACACTACATCCCAATGGGGCTCTAGGAATAAAAGGAACATCAATTCCAGGCCACAGGGCCCTTCTATTGGCATTGCCTAAGAAGCTGTCATCGCCATAACCCAACCCAAGTGCCCCTTCAATAAGGAGCCATGATCTTAACTGGCTTTCAGAAAGAGGCAGTGGCTGGGCCTTAAAGATGGAGGAAAAGTCTAGCCTGAGCTCCAAGCAAACTAGCCTTCTTGGGACAGGTGGGGAGGGTGAGGCACGGGTCCCAGGGCAGAGGCAAGCTTGCTGCTCATAGGCTTTCAGGTGGAGCTTGGGGCATTATTTGTGTACACCAAGCCCTGGGATGTGCCCATGGAAACAGTGGGCCCTGCTATTACTGCCTAGGTTCTAGGAGAAGGCAGAGGAGAGGAGAGGGAAGGGGAGGGGAGAGGAGGAGAGGAGAGGGGAGGAGAGGAGAGGAGAGGAGAGGAGAGGAGAGAGCCTTTTTCCTTCTTGGGATCCTTCCAAGGTTTACCCCTCACTTGCCCAAGCCCCATACAAAGACAAACCGTAGTCTGGCAAAGGTAATTAAAGATTATTTATGGATAACAGTGTGGGACAGGCTGAGAAGGGACCTGGAGTAATGTTAACCAGGAATAGACCAACGGGTTTACAGGAGTGATCCAGACAGACAGACAGACGGACGGACGGACGGACAGACAGATAGGGAAATGAAACGAAAGGGAAAAGAGGCCCAGTCTCAGCATCGTTGTCTCTACATGAGATCCATCTCCATCTCGGGGCCCCGGGCAACGAAGAGGGATGCTGGACCTTGGTCCTTGAAGGGCTTCGCTCTCCTTCTCTGCTGCCCCTTATCCAGCAGGCCGGCAGCAACATGGGCAGCTGATAGTTAGTCTGGGTGGACAGAGGATCAAGGCTCTTGCAGGCTCCCTGGGGATGTGGAGGCCTGGGTAGTGTAGAATTAGCAGCAGCAATGGGGGGTGTGTGGGTGGGTGGGGGGATTCTGGTTAGGTACCAGAAGACTAGGGCAGAGCCACTGCACAGCAGGGCCCACATCCAGGGCAGGTCCCCCACCTGCCCTGACCACCACACCAACATGGTGCAATAAATAAGGTTTCAAGTAGTAAGTCAGGATCGGTCAAGAAAGGGTTGGAGGCTAGCAGACAGGCAGAGGCAAGAGACACCAAGTTCCCAGCCACCCACCATGCCTTTTTGAGTTTCTCTAGCTCCATCAAGTCTATCTCAAGTACTACATGTTGATGTTCAACAGGATCCACGTGGACACTCCCTGCAGGGGCGTGGCTCCTCAGATGAGGGCCAGGGGCTGCTTGGTGAGGTAAGAGCAAGGCAGCATGGCTCCTACGGCGTCCACAATAGCTTCCAGGTGCTCGTCCTGCGCCTGAGGCCCACAGAGCTGCATGAAGTCCGCCAAGCGCAGCAAATACTCAAGGTTGTGACCAGAGAAGCCTCGGCAGGCAAGGATCTGTGTGGCAATGGCCTCTTCTGGAGCAGGGCCCAGGTAGCCAGGGTTCTGTGGGGTGGCCACATAGGCCAGTGCCGTGAGGGGTTGGTCAGGGGTATCTTGAGGATAAAAGGTGACTTCCTTAGTGTCGTAGCCGCCAAGTACTGCTTCCCTCACGTTCAGGTACTTCAGCGCCTCGCTCACCTGCTCCCCTCGAACCTGGTATGCCACACCCCAAGTGCAGCCCTAGGAGAAAACAGAGACACCTCCAGTCAGTCACAGGGCTCACTGTTGGTCCTGCCTTCATTCTAGAATGTTGCCTTAGGCACACTCTACAACTGTGCTCTATAAAAGAGATGGGGGGAGCGGGGCAATAGCTCAAGGAGTAGAAGTGCTTGCTACCCGTGCCTGATAACCTAACACCCCAAATTCAATCCTTGAGACATACATACTGGAAAGAAGGCATTTACTTCCATAGGTGCTCCTCTTGCCTACACACGTGCCCTATAGCATGCGTAGGAGCATGCGTGCGCACACACAAATAACTGTAATTTGAAATGTTTATGTGTATGGGTACTTTGCCTGCATATATGTTTCTGAGCCACGTGTGTGCCTGGTGACCTGGTGACCTTGGAGGCCAGAAGAGTCAGATCCATCCCCTGGACGTAGAGGCACAGACAGTAAGCCACTGTGTAGGTGCTAGGAACCAAACCCAGGTCCTTTGTTAAAGCAGAAAGTGGTTCTACCTGCTGAATCATTTCTCCATGATTTAAAAAACAAAAACAAAAACAAAACAAAAAAAAAACCTAAGGTGGTTGGCGGCTGCTGAGCCACCCAGAAGCAAGACTTCTCACCCTATTTCCCTTGATTTTTTTTTTTTTTTGAGATAAAGTAGCATTATAGTACAGGCTGGTATTGCACTGTGTACATAGCTGAGAATAACTTTGCACTCACTAAGATCCATCTGCCTCTGCTTCCTATGTGCTGTGACTAAAGGCAAGGGCCACCATGCCTGGGAATGTCACTTTTCCTAAGGGTTGACATAAGTGTACTTGCCCCAGGAGAGCAGCAGGCCTGTGTATCTAGTTCACCCCAGAGCTAATGGTGTCATGTGAGCGACCCTGCATTTTCACACCTCACTCTACCAACCTAAACGCAGGCCTGCATCTTGACAAGACCTTCAGGTGCTTCTCCAAGAAGCCCTGAGCTAGGCTACACTTGCACTCGGCCCACACAAGAACTCTGACCCCACCTCCCCCCACTCCCCAACACCACCCCAACCACCCCGACCTCCCTCACCCTGACATACTGGATCCCAGGATTCCCTTCTTGACTGCGTACTTACCTCATGATCTTCAAGGAGGGTCACCACTCGGCCAGGCTAAAGAGGGAAGCAAGATTTAAAAAAAAATTAGATATTAGCTCTTCCAAAAGGGCTGTGAATGTACCTTAGTGTCAAAGTGCTTGTCTATCATGGACAAGGCCTTAGGTCCAATATTAAGCAACATACAAACACACACACACACACACACACACACACACTTACACACAGGACTGAGCTTTTTGTTTTGTTTTTCAAGGCAGAGTTTCTCTGTGTAGGCTTGGCTGGTCTAGGCTTGATCTTGTAGACCAGGCTGGCCTTGAACTCACAGAGATCCACCTGCCTCTGCAGGCTGGCACCACCACACCTGGCTACAGGACTGAGCTATAATCCTGTTGTGACTTGAACCTGTGCTCCCAGCCTCTCCAGAGCATGAGGGGGAAGAGGTTTGCCATAAATTTGGGGCCACAGAGCAAGAAGTAGGCAAGAAAGAGGAGGAAGAGGAAAAGGGAGAGGAGGAGGAAGAGGAAGAGGAAAAAGAAAAGAAGAGAAAGGAAGAAAAAGATGGAGAAGGGAGAAAATAATTATCTGTCAACAGCCAAGAGTGCCAGCCAAGCCCCAAGCCTCGGAGAAGGCCATTCATCCAGTGATCCAAATACATGAACAAGGGGTGATGGGCAGATGGGGGAAGAGAAGGTGGGGGCGGGGTGGACAAACAGGTAGCTCGGACGGTAATCAACACAAGAATCCACAGGTGCAAACGCCAACCCGAACCCCAGGCACACACATTTAAACCACAAACCAGGTTTACACATTGCCCTCAGTTAGCCCAGAGTCCCTGCCATTCTAGGACATGGGTGCCCACTCTCCTGCCAACCCCACCTCACTCCTCTGGGCACAGTAGGATGCTCACCATCTTGTCACTGCCCCTATGGAAGGTGTCTCCCTGCCAAAACCGGCGGCTATAGCCACGTACGAAGCCCACGCGGCTGTCGCTGTAGGCAAAATCCGGCTTCCACACTAGGGAGCCATACCCGAAAATCCACAGAGCCTGGGGGTCACCATCCTCCCAGGAGGGCGGCGCTGATGGTGCAGGGGACAGTGAAGGAGGCGGGGTGCTCTGGACTGCGGACTCCTGCTTCATGGTGCCGGGCGCAGGGACGGGCCCGGGCGGCCTCCGGGGCTGGTCTCCGGCACGGGCACGGGCACGGAAGGACCGACGGACGCGTACACCTGGCCTGGCACCGATCGGTCGCTCCAGCTGAAAGGTTCCCCCGGAGGCGCTCTTTAAACCCTCAGGCCGGGAGGACCCACCAGCTGCCTCCAGCTGGCGCGGTGATTGGGGCGGGGCAATCTCGTTTTGGCCAATCACGTTTGGATTTTGCTTCTTGGTTAACCGCGCCTCCTTCCAAATGGGTACCAGAGCAGCCCGCCCCCCGGCCCAACGCGCCCGCTGATTGGTTCGGCCCCTCCTCCGTAGCAGACCTAGATGGAGTGATGCAACGGCAGGGAAGGTTTCTCTAGCACCAGCATGCAGCAAGCGCGCCACGGATTGCATCAGGTTGCGGGTACTGGGAACCGGCCTGGGAACGGGCGAGGGCACCCGCCGTCTCCTCAGAAGGCCCTTTGAATGGATTGGGCAGTGTCCCTCTCACAGTCCAGCCAGTGCACGTGGCAGAATCATTGCCACCCACAGCGGTGGCCAGTGCAGGGCAAGGCCAGAAAGAATGCTCTGGGTGGCACCAACTCCTGCCTCTGTGGCCTCGCCTGAAAGCACGCACCCACCGCAGAGAAGCTGTCTGGGCACCCTCCGCATTCCACTCTGGTGTCTCATGCTGTTGCCCACGTGAGCAGTCGGAGAAACTGAGTCACGGGGCCGTAAGAGTTTTTGCAAAGGCTGTAGTTGAGTCAGGCTGGGTGGTGCAAGCTTATAGGCCTCACGTGAGGGTTACTCCTGGGGCCATATGTGGGACCCCTGAGTTCAGATGGGTTTGAGGAAAAGCCAAAACTGAACAAGCCTTGGGCAGAGCAGTCACTTTTAGTATGGCCTCCAGTACCCGTTGGGCAAGGCCATAAAGAGAAGAATGCTAGGCCAGTTTTATCCCAAGGCTATGGGTTTCATTCTCCTAGGCTTGGGATTTTGCAGCAGTGCTTAATCTCTGTAGGCACTGAGGTTTGGAGGAATGTTGATTAAAGAGAGCGCAGAGGACTGAGGGTAGCTGGCAGTCTTTTCCCATGGCCTCTTGCTGGGCGGTGGGTGATGGGCTCTGGCACCGAAGAGGGCAACCAGGCATCAGCCATCTCCTTGGCCAGTCCCTCCCTGGCCTGACTCCTACTTGGCTGGTCTCAGGAGCTGTCTCCCAAGCAGCCTACCCTCGCCTCTCCTCTCAGAGCCACCACCACTCCAAGCTGCAAGTTGGAGAGGAGGAAGAGTTTGACTCCTTCTGGGCATCTTTCCTTAGGAAAGCAAAACCGTGAGCACTTAGAGGAACTGGAGTGAGCTCGCTGGCAGAGAAATTAATTATTTAACCCAAACATTATATAAACAAGATTGATTCATCCCAGACGTGTCTAAGCGCTCGCTCGCTTTCTCCCACCTTCCTCCCTCCTGCTCTGTCTCTCCACAGTGCCTCCCCCATCCTCCAGCTAGGCTGACATGGAATTCACTATTAATACACGCCTGAAACTCATAGAGAAACTAGTTTTTGTTTTTGTTTTTGGAGACAGGGTTTCTCTGTGTGTATGCCTGGCTGTCCTGGAATCAATCTGTAGATCAGGCTGGCCCTGGAACTCACAGAGATCCTCCTGGCTCTGCCTTTGGAGTGCTGGGATTAAAGGTGTGCACTACCACCACCTGGCCACATAGAGAGGCTGAGAACAGAGACCTGGAGGGAGATTCAGGCCGGCATGGGCTACAAAGCAAGACCCTGTCTCTAATGAATAAATGCATGGATGAACGGAGTGCAAATACTCTTAGAACTTGGAGGAAAGTTCGTTTGCTTTTGCAGTGGTGGGGATAGAATGCGGGCCCCCACACTCACGGTCTCTATACCTTTGGTGCATGCTTGCCCCGGGTCTGGCTTCCCTACGAGGATCACACAGTACTCTTCTGAATGGAACATTGTTTAGAAAAACGGTTGTGTCTGGTCACTTTCCTGTTTGCCACCCCTGTCCATACTTATTCTGCCCCCTCTGCCCTGCCTTCTGGGTTAGTCCCTCTGCTGCCATTTCTTACAGAAAATAGCCCCTAAGACTCTTGCCTCACCTTGTGGGAGGGGGTGGGGTGGGGAGTGGGGAGTGGGGGAGGGGACAACTGATGTACTGCTGAAAATATCTGAGTCAGTAGAAAAAAAAACCCTGTGATTACCCCTCCCCCTTTCCACTCCAGGAAATTCTTCAAACTATGAAGAAGAAAAATCCGTGTGCCTGAAATTTTAATGTTTTGTTGTTTATGGCAGCAAAAGCAAAGGAAGAAACTCTTCAGTACCTAAAAATAGCTAAACATTCCAGTAAACTGTGGACAATCCACGTGATAGAGAAGTATACAAAGACACACAGAGAAAATAAACAGGCAGCCATATATGGTAACAAAGTTGACACACCCACCTGAATCTCTGCAGCACTCACACTGTTCTGCAAGGCACTGCGTTGAAACACTAACTACGCTGTATAATTACATGAAAAACAGGTTGTAAATAACCTAATATAAGCTGGGAACAGTGGTGCACCCCTGCAAAACCAGCACTTATGGAGGCAGAGGCAGATGGTGGTGAGTTCGAGGCCAGCCTGGTCTACAAAGCGAGTCCAGGACAGCCAGGGCTGCACAGAGAAACCCTGTCTCGAAAAAACAACCAACCAACTACCTAATACAACTTTTCAACTTAAAGAAGTGTGAGAGAAACTGAGTGGTTGAGTATTTGCCTAGCATGTGTAAAGCCCTGATTCCATTCTCAGCCCTGGGGAAAGAAGCAGGCTGTGTGCACTATTTGCATGAAGGACTCTGGGAAAGCTCATTAAAATGCCCAGAGTGAGCATCTCTGAGTCCTACATGGCCTTGAGACAGCATGGCAGGAAATTTAGACCTTTTTAAAATTTTCATTCTGGTTGAGATTTTTAAAAAGGAAAGAAAGGATTTTCCTAAAGAAGACTATTTCTGCAAGGATGATTGTCCCCTCCCATAATCTCAAAACATGGAAAGTCGAGGCAGGAGCAAGGTCAGCCTGGGCTGTATAGTGAGACCCTATCTCAAAACCATAAGATTTTGTTTTTGTTTTGCTTTGTTTTTTGGTTTTTCAAGACAGGGTTTCTCTGTGTAGCCTTTGGTGGCCTGGACTCACTTTGTAGACCAGGCTGTCCTTGAACTCACAGAGATCCACCTGCCTCTGCCTCCCCTAGTGCTTGGATTACAGGTGTGTGCCACCGCACCTGGCTTAATAGGGCTATTTTTACCTCATTTAAAAATCAGTATCTATTATGACAACATTCTAGTAAAAATGCCTATGGCTGCATAGTAAACCAAAAAATGCAGGATATGGACAGTCATATGAGCAATAGTAAAACTATTAAAAAACAACAACAGACAGGGTGTGGTGGCTCGTGGCTGGAACCCCAGCACTGGGGAAGCTGAAACAGGAGGCTTGATGGAAACATGAGGCTAGTCTTGGCGACACAGTGAGTTCCAAGGAAGCCTGGGCTACAGTGTGAGACCTTTTTGCAACAAACAGATCAGTGAAAGAATGCCTGACTAAAGATGGAAACACCAAATGCTAATGTGGAGGTGTGGGTGCTGTGTTGAGAAATGGTTGTGCTCAATGGAATAGTTATTCTTTACTGTATTTATTTGTTTATGTATTTCGCATGTATGTGAGTGGGTACATGATGCAAGCATGTGTGAAGGTCCCAGAACAACTTCTGGACGTCCCAGAGATCCACTTCAGGTCATAGGGCACTGTGGCAAGCTCTTTTACGCACTGCTCCATCTCACCAGTCCTGAAAGGTCATTTTTGTTTGTTTTTGTCTGTTGTAACAGAGTCTCATGTATCCTTAGCTGGCCTGAACTTGCTATGTAACTGAAGATGACCTCGAACTTCTCATCCTCCTGCGTCTACATCTCGAATGCTAAATTGTAGACATGCATCAGCAGTTCTGATTTGTGCAACTCTGGGATGAAACCCAGGGTTTTGTATATGCTAGGCAAGCATTCTAGCAACTGGCTACACCTCCAATCTCAAATGTTTGTTGTTGTTGTTGTTTTCATTTCTTTTCTTTTCTTTTCTCTTTCTGAGGCAGAGTCTCACTATGTATCTCTGGCTGGCCTGGAATTCCCTGTATAAACCACACTCACCTCAAACTTGAAGAGCTCTGCCTGCCTTTGCCTCCTAAGTACTGAGATGCCATCCTGAAGTGTAATTTTTCTTTTCCTTTTTAAAATTAAAAAAAAAAAATTGGTTCTATGAGATAGGGTTTCTCTGTGATGAAGCCTTGGCTGTTCTGCATTTGCTTTGTAGACTAGGCTGGCCTTGAACTCCTAGCGATCCATTGCTTCTACCTCCGCAAGTGCTGGGATCACTTTGCCCGGATCTCAAATGTACTTTTTAAATAAAAAAAGGTACTTTCAAATCCTAGTGCAGCTAGGCATGGTGGTGCTTGCCTTGAATCCCAGCACTCGGGAGGCAGAGGCAGAGGCCAGCACAGAGGATCTCAGTAAGTTCAGAGGCCAGCCTGGTCTACAAAGTGAGTCCAGGACAGCTGAGGATGCACAGAGAAACCCTGCCTCAAAAAACAAAAACAAAACAAAACAAAAACAAAAACAAAAAACAAAAAAATCAAATCTTAGTGCTTTTTTGATGACTGAGGAGGAGAAAACACCAAAAGAAGAACTACTACATAGCTATCGAAAAATAGCTAAATGTTCAAGTAAATTATGATCAATTCACATGACAGGAATGAACATAGATGTACAAACACAATGCACAGAAGAACTTAAACCATAGATGGTAGTAACATCTATGGGCCTGGACTTAGGAGCCGGGAAACTCAGCTCTCATGTGTGGAGCGCTGGCGTCCGCATCACCTGGAGAATGCCTCCCTGGTGTTTTTCTTCAGACTTCTTCCTGCCCACTGAAGGTTCAGGACCTTTTTGGGGGGAGGGGTAGTTTCAAAACCGGGTTTCCCTGTGTAGCCTTGGCTGTCTTGGACTCCATTTGTAGACCAGGTTGGCCTTGAACTCACAGCAATCCGCCTGCCTCTGCCTCCCGAGTGCTGGGATTAAAGGCGTGCGCCACCACGCCCAGCCCCAGAGCCTGATCTTATCCAGACAGAGTTAGACACTCACTCTACGCTTCTACAACCCCTTAGGTCACATCTGTTTATCCATCCTCTGCGCCTCGTGTTTACATGCCAGAAACAATAATTTATTGTCTATTTTTTCCAGGTGCTAAACAGTTTGCTAAACATTTTTGCATCTATTCTAATTATAAGTTTTTCTTGGGAGGCAGATGGAGGTGGATCTCTGGAATTTGGTCTACATGGTGAGTTTTAGGCCAGCCAGGGCTACATAGTAGGACCTTGCCTCGAAATAAATAAAAATGAGTATAAATTTCTCCACTCGGTTGGAAGGTAAGTATAACTTCACAGATAAGCACACAGGAAAGTGAGGCACACAACTCACAGTGGCATAGTTGTACTTACAGATCCTGAGTCTAAACACAAGTCGCCTAGTTCCAAGCCTCCTTACCCGACAACCTTCTGGTAGCCCTTCTTCCACCGGTGTGGGAGCTCTCACAAAACGTGCTCATCTTTGAAGGCCCAGAGGAGTCACTACAGCAATGGCAATGCAGAAGACCATGCACAAAAGTAGTGAGACCAGGGGAGGAAAGAAGGGAGAAGGGGAGAGAGGAGGGGGGAGAGAACACACACTGTCACCTTGAAAAGGCCAGGGTTTGGGAGGCAGAGGCAGGTGGATCTCTGTGAGTTCGAGGCCAGCCTGGTCTACAAATCGCGTCCAGGACAGACAAGGCTACACAGAGAGACCCTGTCTCAAAAAAAAAAAAAAAGAAAAGAAAAGAAAAGAAAAAAGAAAGAAAGAAAGAAAGAAAGAAAGAAAAGGCCAGAGTAAGCTGGGTGTGGTGGCAGACACATTTCATTAATCCCAGCACTCAGGGAGGCAGAGGCAGGTGGATTTCTGTGAGTTTGAGGACAGCCAGGGCTACACAGAGAAACCCTGTCCTCGAAAAACCAAAAGCAAAAGGAAGTTCAACACTCTCAAAATAGAAATCTCCACTAAAATAGGCTAAGGGGATCTTAAACGCCTTCCTATTGTCACCTTTGCCCTTTCCCAGTCCTTGCTTCCCTTTGCCAGCATTTCTCTCTCAGGCAGTCAACTACTCACTTAGCAAACACATCTCAGCTTTTCCTTCTAGGGTACCTTCAGGAGGGGCTGCTGATGTCATGCCAACAGAGGTACCAGCTCTGGGGAGGTGGTGGCCCAAGCATTCCTTCCACCTTGCAGAGTCACATGTGCCTTGCACATGATGTCACCTGGTGGCTTCCTCTTTTGGATCTTTCCCAAATTAACCTTTCCTTATTGTTCCCCTAGAGGCAATCACTTCCCGTTTCCTTGTGATCTGTTTTTCCTCACTTCTCCTTCCAGACACTTGGATCAACAACTGTTGCTAGCAAGCGTGGTTAGCTGAGACCGGGGAAAGCATTTGTTCTGGGAGATAAAGACTTGCATAAATTAATCATGCATAAGGATAAAGTTACCTTATAAAACTGCTGATTCCAGTAGGATGCCCAGCCTGCCTGCCAGAATAGACTCTAAGGTCAGATTTGAGCCCCACTCCTGTGCTTGCTGGCGGGGCCACCCTAACCATGTAGTGTGTAGACATCAATCTCCTTACTGTGAAATACTAGGAATGGCATTCACCTTGTGGGTTTAACAAGGGCTGGAGCTCTTTAGCCAATGCCTGATGCATGGCTGACTAACTATTTTCCTTTAAGACTTACTACTTTCCACTGTATCCAGGGCAGAGTCTCAGGCTAGCTCTCTGCTGACTCGGCTCTGAAGAATCGAGTGGTTTAGAAATGTCATCAGGCTAAACACTTAGATTTAATGGAGGCAAATTCTAGCCTTCTTTTTTGTTTGTTTGTTTTGTTTTTTGTTTTTCAAGACAGGGTTTCTGGCTATCCTAGACTCATTTTTGTAGACCAGGCTAGCCTTGAACTCACAGAGATCCATCCACCTGGCTCTGCCTCCCGAGTGCCAGGATTAAAGGCATGCGCCACGATGTACAGCAATTCTGGCCTTCTCACTCTCTTTTCTTGCCAGACAATTCACAGATTGGTCCAGAAGGGCTTCTTTATGCTAGACAAATACTCTACCACTGAGCCGTATCCCCAACACTCTTTTTGGTTTTGTAGAGACTGATTTTTAGAGGTAGGTGGATATCTGTGAGTTCAAAGACAACCTGGTCTACCTAGTAAGATCCAGGACAGCCAGAGATACATAGTGAGACCCTGACTCAAAAACAAAACAAAGTCATTTACTTTTATTTTATGTATATCAGTGTTTTTGACTGCTTGTATGTATGTGTACTATGTGTGTGTCTGCTGTTTGAGAAGACAAAAAGAGAAGGGTATTGGAGCTGGGCGGTCGTGGCGCACGCCTTTAATCCCAGCACTCGGGAGGCAGAGGCAGGCAGGTCTCTGTGAGTTCAAGGCCAGCCTGGTCTACAAAGTGAGTCCAGGACAGTCAGGGCCACACAGAGAGACCCTGTCTCAACTCCCCAAAAAAAGAGGGTAGTGGACCATCTCGAACTAGAGTTACATATAGTTGTGAACAACCATGTAGGTTTTGGGTTCTATATGAACCTAAATTCAGTCCGGGTTCTTTCCAAGAGCAGCAAGTGCTCTTAACTGCTGAGCCATAGCCCTAGTCCCTGGTTTGTTTGTGTGCGTACTCTGTGTGTGTGTGCGCGCTCTCTCTCTCTCTCATATGTGTTTTGCTTTGTTTTGGGTGGGTTTTATGGGTGGGTGCTGTTTGTTTGTTTGTTTTGAGACAAGGATTCTCTGTAGCACCGGCTGTCCTGCAACTTGCTCTGTAGACCAGGCTGGTTTCGAACTCAGAAATCCACCTGCCTCTGCCTCCTCAGTGCTGGAATTAAAGGCATACAACCACTGCCAAGCTCCAGCCCTAGTGTTTTGGGGTTTTGTTTTGTTTTTCTCCTGATCTACAACGGTGATGAAAGCCTCAGAAAGTCCCTGACTCTATTTTACTTACCCATCCCCTTGGTTGTAACTGGGAAGGTGTGATGTTAGTCTTAAAGATCAACCCGCAAGGCCTAGAATCAGCCGAGAAGGGTGGCTCAGGTGAGCAACCGTCTTATCAGGTTGCCTGTGGGAATGTCTAGAAGGCTGATTTGGGGGGTTTTGCGTGTTTGTTTGTTTTTTGGGGGGGTGGTTTTTGTTTTGTTTTTGTTTGAGACAGGGTCTCACTGTGTAGGTCTCACTTTTGGCTATCACAGAACTTATTGTATAGACCCGGCTGGCCTTGAAATCGTAGACATCTGCCTACCTCTGCTCCTGAATACTGGGACTAAAGGCACATGACTAGGGAATTGTCCTGATAGTTAATTGATACGGTCAACCCTGCCCAGGTGGGTAGTACCATTCCCTAGGCAGAGGGTCCCGGTGGCAGAAAGCTAGCAGGCAGTGTGCGTGCACTCATTTTCCTCTGTTCCTGACTGTAGATGCAATATGATTAGCTAGCTGCTGGAGTTCCTGCCTTGACTTCCCCAAAATAGTGGACTGTAACCTGGAATTTTGGTAGTGTTGTTGTTGTTGTTTGTTTTTTTGTTTTTCAAGACAGGGTTTCTCTATGTTATCTTGGCTGTCCTGGACTCACTTTGTAGACCAGGCTGGCTTCGAACTCACAGTGATCCGCCTGCCTCCCTGCTGCTGGGATTAAAGGCGTGCACCACCATGCCTGGCTCTGTAACCTGGAATTTTAAGTCAAATAGACTCTTCCTCTCCTAGGCTGCTTGTGTCAGGTTGCTTCATCTCAGTAACAGAAATTAAACTAGGATATGTTTCCTCTTCCCAATAATGCCTGAAACGTCTATGCCCCTTTTGGGACAAAACTGAAGACCACTGTCTCTATGGCCCCAAGATGAAGACTCATCCTTTATTGTTTGTTTAGAGTTTTCTGTTTGTTTTTGTTTTTGTAGATAGGGTTTCACTGCCTTGGATGTCCTAGACTCACTTTGGAGACCAGGCCAGTCTCGAATTCACAGTGATCCTCTTGCCTCTGCCACCCAAGTGCTGGGATCAAAGGTGTGAAGCACCACGCCCCGCAATGGCTTGGTGGTTAATAGTGCTTATTATTCTTGCAGAGGACCTGGGTTTGGTTCCCAGCAACCACACCGATAGGCTCACAGCTGCCTGGAACTCCAGCTCCAAGGGGATTGTACTAGCTTTTTTTTTTTTAACTGTTGTGACCAAAACACCACAACCAAGGCAACTTAAAAATAAATAAATAAATAAAAACAAAACAAAACAAAACAAAAAAACATCAGCCAGGTGGTGGTGGCGCACACCTTTAATCCCAGCACTTGGGAGGCAGAGGCAGGTAGATTTCTGAGTTCAAGGCCAGCCTGGTCTACAAAGGGAGTCCAAGACAGGCAAAGTTACACACAGAGAACCCCTATCTTGAAAGACAAAAAAAAACCAACAACAAATCTAATCAGCCTTATGTTTTCAGAGGGTTAGAGTCCATGACGGTGAAGCAAGGGCATGGTGGCAGAAAAAGCTGAGAGCTCACATCCTTACCCACAAGTAGGAAGCAACCAGAGAGCACTGGGAGTGCTGTATTTTGAAACCTCAAAGTCAACCCTAGAGACACACCTCTTCCACCATAGCCACACCTCCTAATCCTTCCCCAACAGTTCCACCCCCCTACTATTCCAACATGGAGGCCATTCTGAGCAATCCAATGCCTCTGGTCTCTGTAGGTACTTGAACTCATGTGCACATGCCCCTACACAGATATGCGTGCACATACATCATTTTTAAGAAGCCAGTCGTGGTGATGCACACCTTAATCCCAGCATTTGGGGAGCCAGAGGGAGGTAATTTGTGAGCTCATGACCATCTTGGTCTACATAGCAAGTTTCAGGCCAGCTAGAGCTACATAGTGAAACCCTGTCTTAATAATAATAATAATAATAATAATAATAATAATAATAATAATAACAACAACAACAACAATAATAGTGATGATGATGATCATGATAATGATGATGATGAAAGAAAATCTGAGGCACAACAGGGCTTGTAAATATCACACCCAATCTAAAACAGCAGAGCTAGTGGTCCCCTGTAAAAGCCCCTATAGCAAAGCTGTTCAGGGAGAAACCTTACTGAGAATGCAGACAAGTCTAGGACCCCAGCTTTAAAAGTGAGGCTGTAATCGTATACTCTCCTGGCCCAGATCCCAAAGCCTTGCAAATGGCCTACCGTCCAAGGCTTAATGGGTGCCTTTGTCTGTATCCCTCTATATGCCGACTCCCAGGGCGTGTTTGCCTTTGATGACCCAGCCTCCCGGGTTGTTCAGTTTAGCTGGATGCCCACCCAGACACAGTCCTTGTGATGGTTTGAGTGATAAATGTCCCGCATCGGCTCACACATTTGAATACTTGGTCCCCCAGTGGTGCTCCTTGTGGAAGTTTGGGAGTTTGCGGCCTTGCTGGGGGAGAGCTTTGAGAGTTTAAAGCTTCGCGCTGTTTGCGTGTGTTTGAGGCTTATGGTTGAAGATGTGCGCTCTGGGCTCACTGCTCCATCTGCCAGGCTGCATTTCTCTAGGAATCTGTTGCGCTCAGTGCCTCATAGACACACAACCCGAGACCAGCCTCTCTATGTAGATGACTGTTTCCCACGGCAGACCTTCAGATCTTAGCCCACTGGGCCCCTGGGATTCCTTCTGGACTCAGGTAGGGCCCTGCCACTGGTGTGAGCTTAAAGGAACAGGCTCTTTTTACTTGTGTGGCTCCTGTCTTTACCTAATCCTGTCCATTCTCTGGTGGGTTGACACAGCACAGGGAACATCTTGCCTGATACACAGATGTTTAAGGTTCAAACTTTCCTCCATCAGAAGGCTTTTCTCTTTCTTTCTTTCTTTTTTTCTTTCTTTCTCTTTCTCTCTCTCTCTTTGGTGTTTTGAGACAGGGTTTCTCTGTGTTAGCCTTGGCTGTCCTGGACTCACTTTGTAGACCAGGCTGGCCTCGAACTCACAGCGATCTGCCTGCCTCTGCCTCCTGAGTGCTGGGATTATAGGCGTGTCCCACCATGCCCAGCCACTGGCTTTTCTAATTTAGGATCCTTCCTAAAACAAGTGCTCCCTGCCATGAGATGTCACTCGAGATGGCACCAATCTGCTCCTTCCCTGCACTTCTGTGGACTCACCCATGCCAGCTGGGGGCTATCTTAAAAGTTCCTTCACACCTACGAGTTTATACTTAGGTTCCAGTTAACTGTTCACACTCTTTCCCAAGTCCTACAGTGCTTGTGGGCCTCGAGGCCACTGAAACTCCACAACATAGCTTTAACTCGTTGGTTGATGTAGTTCCTTCAGAACTGGAGGGCTGGCCCAGAGAGATGGCTCAGTGGTTATGAGCACTGGCTTCTTTTTTAGAGAACACGAATTTGATTCCCAGCACCCACATGACTATTCACAACTGTCTGTAATTCCAGTCCCTGGGGATCTGACACCCTCTTCTGGCCTCTGCAAGCACCAGGCCCATAGGTAGTCCACAGACAGACATGCAGGTAAAACACCATATACACACAATTAAAAGAAACAAACTAAAGCCTTTAGACTGTCTTACTGCTCAGGTGGGTCTTATTTGTGGTCTTATTAATGGGAGCTGCTACTTCTAAGTAAACAATGTGAACTTGGGGAAGGGGGGGAGGACAAACAACTACTAAAAGCCAAAGGTAACATTGAACAGGTTTAACAAAAACAAAACAAAACAAAAGGGGCTGTCTTGAAGAAAAAAACAAACAAAAAACATTGAAAAGTTTTTTGTTTGGTTTTTGTTTTTCGAAACAAGGTTTCTCTGTGTAGCCTTGGCTGTCCTGGACTCACTTTGTAGACCAGGCTGGCCTCAAACTCACAGTGATCCGCCTGTCTCTGCCTCCCTAGTACTGAGATTAAAGGTGTGTGCCACCACGCCTGGCTGAAAAGGTTTTAAAATAATAGCATGGCTCAAGGTTCTTGGCAAGGTCAGGTCCTAAAAGAAAAGAGTGCACTAGATTTGGTCCTTTCTACCTCTCATAGCACATGGTATTGCTGATTTTGATTTGTGTTCGTTTACTTGATCTTATGACATGCTTTGTGTATTCTCAATTGGAATCTACATTACATCCGTACAACCTGAAATGAATCTTTCACCTGCGCCCTCTCAAAGTCATTTAGGGTCACGTGTTTTAAGGAGCGATTGAGACAGGAAACAGAGAGTACATCAGGTAGTTAGGGCCCAGGGGAGACGCTGACACCAACCCTCTGAACAACACTGACACCATCTCAGATGCTCCATGGATCAAAGTCCCTCTTGCCTGCAGGTGCTTCTCGGATCAAAGACATTCCACTTGGTGACGGTTCAAAACTATCGTATTTCACGGTGGGGCTCTAATACGTCATCTTGTGCATGAGCAGACGATGGGTCATTCACAACCATTTTCTTTGCTCTGCAACCATGTGAAAGCATAAGGCCCTCGTCACCTGAGCAGTGTCCTTTCTTGAAACACTCAGGATTCTGTCTCTCTTGTTGTTGTTATTGTTTGAGTGTTTGAGTCCGGGTCTCTCTATAGCCCTGGCTGTCCTGGGGCTTGCTATCCACTGGCTTTTGTCATTCTGACCTAGAATTCAAGCATTCTTTGTAGGTAAAAGGTATGCACTACCCTGCCTGACTTGTTCAAGTGTTCAGCTCTGGAGTTCGCAGGTTTCATTTCTTCTCTTTTTTTTTTTTTTTTTTTTTTTTTTTTTAAGGACACAATCCTGGAGTCACAGCAACTTGCAAGTGCAACCACTATAGCTCACTATTACAAATAGTGTCAACTGAATTTACCCCTTGTCCCCAAGAAAAGGTCATCTTTGGCCACTTAAGGAATTCAAGGCCAGCCTTAGCTAAGTCCCTGTCTCAGTCAATCGATCGATCAACCAATCAATCAATAACTGAATGGTTAGCCTCTCCAGATAAGCAGCTATGCTTTGCCATCAGTGTCTGGCCTATAGAGGCATTCACACAGTGTTGAAGAAATGGACGTCCCAGACCACTTGGCAATGAGGGATGGCACTGGAAGGGAATTTAGTTTTAGCCACTAGCTCTAACCCTTTCAAACTTGCTCTCTTTTCTTTTTTCCTTTTTTTTTTTTGTTGTTGTTGTTGTTGGGTTGGTTGGTTGGTTGGGTTGGGTTGGTTTTGTTTTTTGATTTTTGTTGTTGTTGTGTTTTTCCCCCCAAGACAGAGTTTCTCTCTGTAGCCTTGGCTGTCCTGGACTTGCTTTGTAGACCAGGCTGGCCTCGAACTTACAGCGACCTGCCTCCCTCTGCCTCCCTGAGTGCAGAGATTACATGCTTGTGCCTTCAAGCCTGCTCTCTTCCATTCAGGACTTAATGACCACCTGCGGGAGGTGGATGGAAGATGCTGGATGCGGCAGAGCTGGCGTTAGCAGGTGAAGGGGCCTTGCTTTCTGAACACCAGGACAATCTGGAAGAAAGCATCGCACTGGGTTACTATTCCCTGAGCTTAGCGATACAGAACCCGGAAAGAGCTGTGCGAAGCAGAGACCCAAGCTGATTCAGGATTCCTGGACTGGTCCCCAGCTGTGGCCAGGGGCGGTCCCATGAGCCTCCAGCAGGACAGCAGCCTGGGCAGGCGCGCAGTGCCCTCTAGTGCCGGGCGACCGCCCTGCCGTCCCGCCGCGACGGCCGCCCGAGGTTTCCCCTTTCCCGCGGCTACCGCCCTGCGCGGGTTCCCGGGATAGGGGCGGGATTCGGAGGAGGCAGGAGGCTGGACCCAGTGGGAGTGTCTCCGAGAAACTCGTGGCCTTCGGCAGCTTCCCGGCCCGGGAAGTAAGCCGGGGTCGGCGACCACAAACAGGAAGTCGGGCTGTAACAAAGAGCAGAGGGCGGGGGAGCCGCTGAGCTCCCGGGCGCCCGGCGGTGGCGGCAGGTGGAGGGCTGACCCCGACGGGCGGGCGCGCGCACCTGCCTCTTCCTCTGCCCAATCCGGGATGGGACAGGGCCACCCGGCAACGCGTGGGGCGGTGGGCGCGGCCTCTGGGGAAAGACCACTGGGTCTCCCAGGAGCATCCTTTCCCGGGAAGGGACAGTCACAGTTCCCTGAGTGAATCACTTCCACCTCCTTCCCGGAATGCTGCAGGTCCCACGGGGGCGGAGGGCTGGGCCCACGGATGGTGCAGACCCACGCGGAGATAACACAGGGAGGGGAGGAGGGAGCCCACAGAGGGAGAGCTTTGTGGAGCCCCTGGCAGAGGTGAAACGTTGTACTTATTGGTTCAGTCCAGTGGCCTCAACTAGCCTGAGTGGAAGCGGGAAGGAGTCGGTGTACCCTCATCTGCCCCCAGACTAGATCAACTGTGGCCCTGCCTGTGCAAGTCAATAAAGGCACGGCTGCCTTCTTCACGGCCCCTCCCAACTCGGAGCACAAGGATTTCCAGGTGGTCACCAGCCAACAAGCTCTGGAAAAGCAGCTGGTCCTCAGGGCCGAAGGTCACGAGGAGGTCAGACTAATTCTTTAGGCAGGACAGTAACTCCAAGCTGCTGGGAAACTGCGAAACTCTGAATTGTCTTATAAAATTTACAAAAACCGAGCATTTGGTAAGCTGCAGAGCGCTTTACAACAAGTCTAGCGCCAAAGTCTAATCTTGTTTGAATGCTAAGTCTCCGGGACTCTTGAGTGATCAAGAGAGCCTTAAATACCTTACCTCTGGGGAGGAGGGAAACACCTTGAGGAAATCCTGGGAGAGACGAATTATAATTTGTCCATGCTCCTAGGCCCACTTCTGAGTTAACAGGGAGACTGCCTAGCATGGGCTGCAGATTGGGGCGCCCAAAAGCCCGGGTGATGTTGGGTGCTTTCTCAGCTCCGTGACTAGGGGCTATCAGAGGTGGAAAATGGACTGAGCCAGCAATCAGGACCCCTCCAGGGCTCTTCTCTGACCATCTGGCAATGTAGCCTAGCCTGGTTGGTGTGGACGTGCAGGCCTGCGGGTGTCCTACCTGTCTCTCCCACATGGGAGCCTCGTCATCTCGCCTTCTGTCCCAGCCCAGTTTCCCCCGCTCCCCCCCCCCCCCCAGCCTAGGAGCTGCTTTCCTGTTTCATTTTGGGCAGGAAGAGTGAGGTCTTGTTGTTCTTCCCCCTGCTGTCGGCTCGGGCTGTGGGAACGGTTCCCTGACTGTTTTCCTGTTTGATACCCTGTGTGTGCAGGAGAGTAACAGAGTGATGACCAAGCCGTGGAACATGTGCAACCCCTGGGACTTGAGTAAGCTCCCAGATCCTATTTGCCGCCATGCTGAAGTTGGGGGTGGGGGCAAGTTTGCCTCCTACAGTTGGGTTCCGCTAGGGGAAAGGCATCTGCTGGGTCTGTTTTTGCTTTACTGTGAACAGGCTGGGGGCATCTACACAGCGTTTCACTCACTTTGGGTTGGCTTCCCCAACCCCCCCCCCCCACCATTTACTCACCATGGGGTATGTTTGTGGCTGCAGAGAGAGGACAGGCACCCTAGGGACTATCCTGTGTCTTAGAGGAAGCTGGGCATGGAGTAGATTGGAAACCCCCTCGTTAGCGTGTCAGCTAGAGCAACAGACCCAGAGAAGGCTGAATCCTTTACTTCTTGTAGTCACGGCCATCCCTTCAGCTCTGTTCAGCTTTGAGAAAGGCAAACCTAGAGCAAACCTACTCATCCCACATCACTTCCTCACCAGGACTGAGAAAACAGCAGGCGCCAGCACAAACAAAGTGTCCTAGTGGCAGGAGGAAGTGCCCAGAGGGGACTTAACTCATTATCTGATAAGGAAGGAGAGCATCCTCCTCAATGGATGAAAGCCAAGACCCTCACAGCTTCTTCTCGGGCTTGGGGAAGAGGGAGAGAGATTCTAGTCAGAAGAAATATGTCCTTATGGAACGGTGGGAGCATAGAGTTGGGTAGTGACATCCAGCCTCAAAAGTCACCAGGCATGGAAGACTGGCCTAGGCTGAGGATGAGTCAGCCAGGCAGGGCTCCCCAGAGAACAGACCAAGACACCAACCTTTCACACAACATGCCAAACCCAGGCATGCGCAGACCCTAGGGGTTCCAGCAGGACATTCAATGGCAAGGAAATGAGGGGCCTCGAATTTGGGGTAGGAAGGCAGGCAGAAGGTTTCCCCTCTGCTATTACAAAAACAGGACCCAAGAAAGAATAAATTCCTGTACACATCTGTTCCATATTATAAATACACATTATATACAAAATAATGTTATAAAATGTAGAAAGGCCAGTGCTTCTGATTCTTAAATTATCAAAATACTAGACTCCAAAATAAACTACAAAAAACAAAACGAAACAAAACAAAACAAAAAAACACCTCATATTATTGATTTCTGAAGATCGGCTTCAAAGGTGGTCTGGGGGCAACAGTGGGCACTGGTAGACCCCAGGCTCAAGGGCAGGAGGAAAGGAAGGGTCTAAGCCACAGCAGCACCCCCTATCTCCCTCATTGGAATTTTAGTATGAGGGCCCTGAGCTCCCCAGTTAGGTCTGTACCCCTGGCTGGCAAAAGGGACAGGCCCTAAGCCAGAGGCACCAGAACCAAGGAGAGGATCAACTCGTCCCCAGAGGGTGTAGGCTTGGTGGCACCTCTCATGCTGTGGTCGGAGGCAGGATTCACACCTCTCCCCTTGGTGTTCATCTCACCTGCAGGATAGCTCCTGTTAAAAGCCAAACTCCAAGGCTTTCCTGCCTACAGGATCCCTGTCCCTGGCAAGCCTCCTCTTGTTTCCTCTCAGTTGGGCCCAGTTGTCAGGACGGAGTCTGAGCAAAGGCACTTTGGAAATACAGATGCCCATGGGAGTCACAGCAGCTCCAAGACCCGTCAGGACCACTGTCACTTTCTGGAGAAGAGTCAAGAGCCCCACGAAGGACACTGTTGGCAGAGCAAATCCAAGCGGCACCTTAGACATCAGCTCAGACAATGTTCCTCTGGCTCCTCAACTCTTTCCTTGGTGGGGCTGCCCATCCAAGGCCAGGCAGACTCCTGAAGGCGTGCAGAGGCGGTACAACTCTTGGCAGGTTCACAGTCTGTCCAGTTCATGCCGTTCCCTCCTCCTCCTCCTCTTCCTCTTCCTCCTCAGAGCAGCACTGTGCATACTAAAGATGTCCCATCCAGGATGCAATGTAAACAATGCAGAAGGAAGCCCACCTGCTGGGCGGAAGCTGGGTGCCTTATACCTGGGAAACACATACAAAATGGCAACACTGTCTCCAGGGATGCTATAGGCCTATCTGAGAGAAGCCACTGAGGGAGAGGCAGTCCCCTCAGTCTTCTGCCCTAAGACATACAAGTAAGTGTCTGGGAGCTTGCACTAATGTGGGGGGTTACAATGGAGGACGCCAGTGGGAAGGAACAGGCAGGCACAGGCAACTGTCACCCAAAGGCAACTGGGAAATAGTTCCTAAAGGGTCGCTAAGTTCTATGGCTGTCCTTCTAGCTCTACCTGAGCGTCCCCTGACTCTTAGACTATGTCCCTTTCATTGGTGCAGCTGCTGTGCCAGACGGGCCACCTGACTCCTGTGTCACACCCTCTGTGGCAACGAGGCCAGCAGGAGATCCAAGAGACACTAACCGCCAAGCAAGAGATCTCTGAAAACACCCCCTTCAGGAAAGAGGTTGCTAGTGGCCAGGAGGACAGTGTTTCCATGTACACAATGCAGGAGGGGACATGGTGGCAGGGAAGGCCAGCCCTCCCAGAACTCACCTCTGTGGCAATGACACATTCATTCCTCTCTTCTGATATCAAACACACTGACTGGTACATGGACTCCCTGGGGGAGCATATCGCTGATATTCGACACCCTGGCTTTTCACTGAAGGAACACAAGACAGGCAGGTCAGACGGAGGGAGCAGGGGAGGGAGAGCCTGAAGGTGCAACAAGATGCTAATATAGATCTGAGAAAGCCAAAGGGCATGTACCACAGCTACACAGGGGAAAGATGCAGGCTGGGGGTGCCCAGTGCTGGCCTCCAGGGGCAGGCAGTTAGACTAGGCCCCTAGGAGAGCTCAGGACCCTAGCAAACCAGAAAGGTCACGGGCCTAGAAAAAGCCAGCATTGCCACTAGAGACAAGTTGTCCTGTGGAAAAAAAGGAAGTCACAAGAAATGCACTGTGGACGCTTGGTATTTGGGAGTGAAGAATGAAGTGAGTGAGTGAGAGGACTTCCCTCAGAAGAATTCTTAAAAATTATTATATCTGTGTGAATGTATGAGTGTGTGTATGTGTGTGTACATGCATGCACACACATGTGCATGCCACTGCACCACTGTGGAAGTCAGAGGACAGCTTCTAATAGGTGGGTCCCTGAGATCAAATTCAGGACATCAGTCTCGGCAGCAGGTGCCTTTACCCTCAAGAGCCCACATTTGTTTTCAGGGCACGATCGGCTGCTATGTTGCCCAGGTGGGCATCATCAAACTTGCCATCCTCCCATCTCAATCCAGGTAGTTAGGGATACAAGTGTGTGCCACTGTGCCCCACTCCTTATGAAAACGACACTGGAGTGTATTGCTGCCAGTACCACAACCTTACTTGTTTAAAAGCAGCCAGGGCCTGATGCCAGCCTCCCCACTCAGCCCAGGAACCAAGTCAAACTACCAAAGGGTCCATGGCCACGCCGTGGGCCTCCAGGTGTGGCTTACCTGTGTAACCGAAGTGGCACTTTCTCCCCTAAACTCTTGTCACTGTGAGGGTACTTTCCAGGCATGGTCCCCCGGCCCAGGAGTCCTGGGGCCAGATTATAGTCCAATGTGTGGTTCTGCAGTTTGCCACAGTTGGACTTATCCAGGCCACAGTCAACTTCCAGCTCCTTCTTCCGGTTTGTGTTCTTGAGCTGGGCAGCAGGGATTAGATTGTCCTTCTGGAAATCTGACAGGTTGTTCATAGCCTCCCTGCTGCCTTCGTCCGGCCGCCGAAGCCGCAGCTGCCTCACGGCCACTGCCACCATGCCCAGCAACACCAGCAGCACCACCAGCCCCACACCCAGGGAGACAGCGACCCAGGGGAAGCTGGGTGGCAAGCCCACCGGAAACTCGCAGCGGCTGCCCACAAAGCCGTAAGGACAGTTGCAGACAAAGTTGCTGGGGGAGAGGCTAGTATAACAGGTGGCCCCGTTGAAGCAGGGTCCCGAGGCACAGGCGTCGTTGGTTATCCGAACCTCACAGCGCCTGCCAGAAAAGCCGGCAGGGCAGGTGCACACAGGCCCACTCTCCAGATCGTGGCAAGTGCCACCATGGGCACAGGGGCTTCGGGCACAGTCGCTGATGTGGAGTTCACAGTGGGCGCCTGTGAATCCAGGTCGGCAGCGGCAGGTTCGGCTTGGACCTCTGTTCAGGCACTGGCCACCTGTAAGGAAGGACACAGGACCCAAGTCAGCAACAGCCTGTGAATTCCCAGGTGAAGGGTATGGGGCCTTATCTGTGGCCTTTCCACCTCCATGTGTTCAGCCTGCATGGACAGAGCCCTCTACAAAGAGAATTGTACCAAGACCCAAAGTCTTGGGGTTTGGGGGGGGGGGTGATCCTGGTTCTCCTTGCCTGGGTGGGTTATTGTCTAATAGTTATTGGCATCTTACAGAATTTTTAGGGTAAGACAGAAATACTTGGCTTGCTCTGTCTAGCAGGGGATCTGACACTTGTGGCTTTACCTGGTCCTTTAGCCTTGGTTTCCTCACCTGTTAAACAGGAGAATTTGATCCTTTCAGTAGCTCTGAGGATCAAGTTGGGAAGACACAGCGTCAGTACCGACTACACACAGGAAGCGCTCGTGTGGGTGCAGGTAGCATTTAACTCAATCTTTGCACCCACACCAAAGACAGTTTCATCTTCCCATTCAGAAATAATAAAACTGTGGCTCAAGGGAGCTGGAGGAGAACAGATTACACTGCCACTGCCGTGCCCTTGGCAGCACCTGTCTGCCTGCCTCATAGACAGTCATCTGACGCAGTGCTTGAAGATTCCCAATATTGTTTGATGTCTCAAAAAGAGCCGGGCACTCCAGATTTCTCGTGCCATGCTAATTCTAGCTGAGTGTGGGGAGAGGTGAAGTCTCAAGGTGCAAAGCTCTAACCATCTCTGGCCTCCCTTGCGAAGGGATGTGATGTCTCCCAACATCTTCTTTCTAATTCAAGGCTTTCTGAGGAGGGTCCCAGGGTATCCTCACCAGGCCAGGCCTCATCCGTGAGAACGAGAGTGGAAGTCCTGCAGGATGGGCACTCACCCTCACCTAAGGCCCCCTGCAGACCTGCTTCTCCTGCAAAGCCCCACCCCCACAATGCAAGCACCCACATGCAAAGGAAAGGCCGTTTCAGTCAGGCTGGCCAGGTCTCTCTCCTCTCTTGACTCTCAGGCTCTTCTGGCCCTAGGGCCAGTTCAGCAGGTTAGTAAGGTGACAGAAAGGACTTACCATTGGCACATGGGTTGCTGGTACACCTGTCTACTTTCTTCTCACAGTTGGAGCCAGTGAAACTGGGGGGGCATTCGCAGGCGTAAGTGGCGCCCTGGTTGCGCTCTCGACAGGAGCCCCCATTGAAACAGGGTGAGTCTGCACAGGTCAAGGTACTATGCTCACAGTGCTGGCCATAGTAGCCTGGGGGACACAGGCAGTGGTAGCCATCCTTCTGGTCCTGGGGAGAGAGCAGAAACAGGCTAAAGTTAGACCCTGGGGATGTGACAAGGGTACGTGAGGCCGGCGGCTAGCCTCTGCTTGTCCAGAAGGTCTATCCATGGATACATAAGCAAAGATTGCCGGATGCTACCTGGATAGACCTCTGCCTTTCTGAGCCGGCCCGGCACTCACCTTACAGCTGCCACCATTTCGACAGGGGTTGCTGTCACACTTGCTGAGTTCCAGCTCACAGTCCACACCAGTGTAGCCTGGGCGACAGGTGCAGGTATAGCTCCGCTGCCCACTATTGGAACATGTTGCTCCGTTCTTGCATGGGGAGTGGTGAGTGCAGTAGTTGAGGTCTGTGAAGACAGGAAGTGACCAGCTGAGTGGGGCCAGGAACTCTCCTACATCCATGCCAGGTCACCCTGTATTTGGCCCCAAGAAGCGTCTACTCGAAGTTTTCTGGGTCCGGGTACCCCATCCCTCTTTCTCTGCTAGTGAAATCATGTCTGTTAAATCATGTGAAAAAAAATATATATAACAAATATAATGAAAGTTGAAAACAAAGCACAATTGGTCAGTGTCCTGCTGGTCAACACTTCCAGCCAGAGCAGGATGAAGAGGAGAAGGAAGCGAAGTCAAGGTCCCTAGCCAATGAGGAAGCCAAGAAAGGCTTCACCAGGAGGTGCAAGCCTGGAAGGACCAAAAGGTGGAGTGAAATTTCAACAGGTGGAAAGAGTAGCTGGAAGGTGAGATGCTTCCATAGGCAGGACCAGGCGTTTCCTAAAGGAGGCCTTAAAAGTGTATTGTGAATGATAGCTATTTGTTTTCTTATTGGAGGAGAAGAAGGAGGGAGAGCCAGACAAAGCAAACAGAGAGACTGGAAGGGTTGTGTTTGCATACAACAAGTATGGCACTGCGTCACCTGGGAGCAAATGTGGATGGCAGAGAGGGAAAGAGCAAGGAACCAGGTGTGTGTGTATGTATGTGTGTGTGTGTGTGAGAGAGAGAGAGAGAGAGGTGGGGGATGGGAGGATGCATACAAGGACTAATTTCCATGCTGGCAACAAGTCAGGGGCTAGACAAGCTTTTTCCAGCTTGGCAACCCCCATCCCCATCCCCTTCAGGCCTGTGTGGTGTCTCCATGGCAGCAGGCACAGTGCTTGACCCTGAAAATGGGAGGATGCAGCTGGCTACAGGGGTGTGGAAGAAAAGGTTCCCTCTCTCAAGGCTGGGGCTCAAAGACTCCTTGTGAGCAAAAGAGTGGCAACTCTCAAATAGCAGGTAGAGACTGAGTGAGTTCAGGCAGCTGCCTGGCAAGTGTCACTGGGGAAAGGCAGGTGGCTGTACCCACACTAAAAAGGCAGTTGGATATTCTCACTACCCAGGAGGCCCACGTTGGCCATGGCCCAGGGCAGCCAGTGGGCACACCCCAGCAGACAGCTGTTTAGGGGAGAGCTGCTCAAACAGCCTTGGAAGGTGAGCAAACACTAGGGGGTTAATAGGTAACTAGAGGCAGAAGGCAGAACAGAGTTCGGCTGGCTTCCCCTTCTCTTTGGTCTTGCTAGAATTTATGAGCATGAGCTCCAGGCTGTCAAGCTGTTGCCCCTTGGTCTCTTTACTCATCCTGGCCTTTCAGTACCTGGAGAAGAACGGCCCCACCATCCCACTGTAGGAGCCTTTGAAAGTACCAAGCCTGAGCTGAGGTATAGCTCACAGGTGGAGTGCCCGCCTTGTGTGTGTGGCACAACTGAGTTCCACCCCCAGCACCACACATGTGCACAGACACAAGCCCTAAGGCTTGCCCTTGAACAATGATAGGAAAGCCAGTTCTGTCTGTCTCCACCTCTCCTACCCTTGCTCACCTTGGTCACAAAACAGGCCTCCCCAGCCCTCGTCACAGGTACACTGCCAGGGGATGCTGCAGGTGCCGTGACCACAGCCGTTGTGGGGGATACATTCGTTGCACAGGCGGCCCTGCCAACCTGGACGGCAGCTGGAAGACAAAGGGGGAGTGTAAGGTGGGAGGCTGGCTTACAAGGGAGAGCCCCCCCTTACCCCCCCCCCGCTTCCTGTCCCCACTTACAGGCACTCTGCTGGCTTGCTGCAGTAGCCATTCTGCTCATGACAGCCAGAAAGACATATAGCTAAGGAAAGAAAACAGGGCTGGATGAGGTTGGGGTACCATGGCCTCCATCCTGGGCTCCACCCTCCTCTCCTGGGCTCACTTCCTACTTTAAGCCTCTGAGAGGAGCCATGGTTGGTTATCTTAAAGGGGACCAAGGACAAGTGGGTGGAAGAGAGTCATGCTGGATGGGCTGAAGACTGGGGGGGGAACACTGTGGGCTTAGGAGACTGAGTTCACCGCTGCTACACCGTCCTCAGGTGGTCCTGGCAGCACAGACCCATTCT
The DNA here is from genome assembly GCF_964271855.1 of Acomys minous. NCBI lineage: Eukaryota > Metazoa > Chordata > Mammalia > Rodentia > Muridae > Acomys > Acomys minous. Next base: position 29,522,272 of record NC_140485.1, read on the forward strand.
GGGGAAAGCTGAGACAAGGCTATAGTGCTTTCTTGGAGGAAATTCCCTGCCTTCTATTCCGGGTGGCGGGGGGGTGGGGCGATGGGGGGGGCGGTGATGGCTGCTTACGTTGATCACAGTATTCCCCAGTCCAGCCTGGCAGGCAGGACAGGCTGCCATCTGGCTGGCACACGTAGTGTCCAAAGTGGTCATTGCGCTTCTTGCACAGGCGAGAGCAGCTCTCTCCATAGTAGTGGTCACTGCAGATGACCCGGTAGGCGTAGCGCAGTCTTGTGAGGGTGCTGTTTTGTTCGTCTGTTTTCCAGTTCTGACCCACAGCAAGGGAGCCTTGGATGGTGATCTGGCTGATAAGTGAATTTCCTGATGAGGTCTCTGCGGAGAGAGAGGGTCGGGTCAGAGAAAGACAGGCAACCTGCTGCCCACTGCCTCCTTAGCCTTGACTATGGTGGTCAGTTAACACTCCCCGCCAGCAAGCACAGGCCAAGAGGGTCCCAGAGTCTTGCTGCTTGGCTTCCCTGGGTGTGTGCATGTGCAGGGGGCTTGATAGCATTCAAACAAGGTACAATAGACGGATGTTAAGATATCCCAGGGTTGTGGAGGCAGATACGGAGGGGAAAGAGGAAAAGAGGTCAAAATGGGGGGGGGGGGGTTTAAAGGGGGAAGTTTTCTGGTTTGCGATTTGGGAGCAAGAGGTTCTTGGGTGCCTTTTCAGGGGTTCTGCTCTAGAGGTAGGTAATGGTTTTTCTTTTTCCTTTTCAAAGTGAGAATTGTTGTGCTGGTGAAATATCCTTTTCCTCTGTGTCAGAACAACATCCCAAAGCCATTATTCCCTTTCCAAAGGAGCGGAATTCGCAAAAGGTGTAAAATACAGGAAGGGGCCCGTCAGTGGCGCTGGCAGCCTCGGCCTTTCTCACCGCCGTGCTCCCCGCGTTCCCACGCCAAAAATAACCCGCAGGAAACGCAATTGTGCTCGGAGTCCAGGCAGCGAGCGGAATCCGAACGTCCAGCGCGGGGCGCAGCTCTGGCCAAGCTAAGCGTCCTGGCCCCCACCCCCAAGCCTGCGTTTCCCCCGCCTATAAACAGCTTAACTCTTTCAGCGCTGTATGATGTCGCCCCCCTGTGGCTGAGGAGTGAGATACTCACCTGGCCGCAGGTTGTTTCCCGGTGTGTGCCAAGCTTGGATGTTGAGTGAGAAGGTACCCTGGGAAGCAAAAGGGGGGGGGGGGGGGACAGAGAGATAGCGATATGAGCAGGGCGAGAAAGGAGGGGGGAGTGCCTCGCAGCAGCCTGTTTAATTAATCTAATTGCAGGATACAGTTACCGAGCTCGGGTCAACATAACTGGTGTTCGCGCAGTGCAGCGCGCGAGCTGAGAAGGCAGGGGAGGGATGAGGGACGCGAGAGTGTAAGTGAGAGCCCAGGATGGGAGGGCGGTGCAGCATTGGGATATTGGTAATGAAACTCGTATCCCAAGAACTGGGAAGAGGGAAGGGCAAGAAACTGGGAAGAAAGACTAGTGAAAACCCTCTCTGAGATGGTCCCATGAGAGAACGGGGTGGAGGTGAGGGCGCCAGGAGAAAAGAGCCCTTGGGGCTCTCCTGGGGGCGCTTAGGAAAGGGGCTCTAATGTCGAGGCGTTCCCTTCTTTTGCCTTGGGTGATCTCCCAGTGCGTTCAGGTTGGGCTTACCGGCCAGGTAAAATTGAAGGGCAGTTGAAGAGGGTTGCGACCACCGCCGCTGTTCTCGTCCCTGACGACGAAGGAGTTGGTGCCCAACACTGGTGTGGAGATGTTGCCGAAGGTGCAGGGTCCTTCGGAGAAGGTTGCCTGGAAGTGCTTAAGGCAGATGAGGAAGAAAGTCCGGCAGCCGGGTTCGCAGGGTCGCCCACTGGCCAGCACACCGCGCTCGTTGGCGAACTCCTGCAGCCGCAGCTGGAAGATGCCGGAGCCCGCAGCGGGCTGCTGCACCGAGAGAAGAAGGGAGGAGAGCGGTCAGGCTCCGCTGGCGCCGGGCACAAGCTCCGAGCGCCGCGGGAGGGGGCGGAGAGGGCGCGGGACTTTACCTGCGACCACAGTACTGCCAGCAGCAGTAACGCCCAGCGAAAGGCGCTCCGGGGCGCAGGCGTCATCCCTTGGGGTGTCCTCTCCACTCGAGGGCTCTGAATCTGCTTGTTCGGGATATTGCTCTCCCGCACGTCCCTCTGCTAGCCGGAGTTCTTGAAAAGCTGATTCCTCTCGGGAAGCTGCTCCCTTGCCGCCTTCTCGAAAACTCCGCTGCTCGCTGCCTCGGTAGGTAATCCAGGTGAGGGCAACTGGGCGGTGGCTGCTCTAAGTACGTGTCCTCGAGCAAATCCTAGGGCCTCAAGCTGACTAGTGTTGGGGTACACAGCACCCAAGAGGCTTTGGCTGCGGCTCTTGGCCTCAGGTTCCTGGCCGGCGAGCAGCGCCGCTACTGAAACCTGCTCGCCCGGGAGCCTTTCTTATATATATTGGCTCCCCTTCGCAGCCTGTCAGTCAGACAGACTCATGGTCACTCTCCCCTCCCCTCCAGGCCTCTAGCGGCTACAGTCCCAGCACCCACCGGAGGGGGCCTCCGCCCCCGCCGCTCCCCCTGTCAGCCAGCCAGTAGGGCGCAGGTCCCCGCCCCTCTTCCAACCTCTGGGCTCCTAGCTCTGCGCGTGCCCGGCAAGCAGTCCTCAGAGATCGTCTGCTTAAAGGCTGAGACCCTCGTCACCAGAGGATAGGAGGGTAGCCCAGTGATGCGGCGGGAGGTGAGGTGGTTCCCGGATGGTCATGGGGGGTGGAAACTCTAAGGGGTCCGCGTATGCTAGGTGCATCAGCTCCAGGCATTAGCTACCTACAGCCCTCTAGCAGGTGGGAAAAACTTAAGCTAGGAAAGTGGAAACCAGCGCCAGGGGATTTGGATCTTCTTTTCCTTCCCAGATTTTGGGTAGCTTGTGCCTCGCTGGCCTCCAGCCTATGAGCGCCCCCTCATCACGCGTCCCCAGCACCGCTGGGAAGCGAGCGGACGCGTTAACCTTTCCGTGGCCATCCCAAGCAAGGCAAAGAGCCAAGCGTCTAAGACTCTAGTCTTCTCTGCACCTGGTAGGCGTGTCACTCCCCAGCAGCGGGGCGTGCCCAGCGCGTGCCTTCTCTCTCCGTCTCCCACCCCCACTACCTCCTGGCTCGTGCTAGAGCCAGAACTAGTAGTCCGAAGGGGCGGTGGGGGGCGTGGTTCTCCAAGGGGAGGGGGGGCGCGTCCTCAGCTGTATGGTAATGAAGTTCTGGCCTTTTCCCTCAGTGCCTTTCTCACCTGGGTCGCGCTTGGGCTCTATAGCCCATCCTGACCCCGATTCGCGTGCCCTAAGCTCCGCTGGAGTAAGGAGGAAACTCGCTAACTCCGGAGTTTCCGAGGGCCACTAGAGAGGCAAGATGAGAAAGCCTGAGGCTGAGTAGGCCCAGTTCTCTCTGCATAGGGCAGGATGTAGGGTGGAACTGGAGGCGTACAGAGTTGTTTGAGTTTCGGGCGGCTTCACCCAAGTCGCACGCGCGCCTCTCCCGGGTGGCCTCATAGCGCAAACCCTGCAGCTGCTTTCCCAGAACCCATCGTGCTCCCCAGAGGACGCAACCCCGGGAGTGCTGCCAGAGAACACACGCTCTCTCTGTCTCTCCATTTCTCTGTCGCTGTCTCTGTCTGTCTGTCTGTCTGTCTGTCTGTGTCTCTCTCTCTCTCTCTCTCTCTCTCTCTCTCTCTCTCTCTCTCTCTCTCTCTCTCTCTCTCTCTCTCTCTGATACACAGAGGACGGTGAGGGCCCTGTGGCTTCAGCTGTCAGCCCGCCCGCGTGGTGATAGCTGGCTGTCGTCGGATGATAAGATCAGTGCTGGCGGGGGCTGCGGGGGGGGGGGGCGGGGACGCGGCTCCAGCCCCAGGGAGGCCGAGGTAGGGGAAGAAGAGCCAACAGCTGCCAATGACGAACATGGTCTGATTTTTTGACTTGGGTGGTGTTGATGGAGAATGGGGGGGGGGGCGGTGAAAAACATGAGGTTGTGAGCGTGGGGTGGGGGTGGGGTGAGGTGAGGAGATAGGCTCCGGGGTCCCCCACGCATGTCCACCCCTCCCAGCCACCATCTGGCGAGAGCGGGTTGGCGTGGGGAACCGAGGTGGGGCGGGGGCCGGCAGATGGGCCCAGGCTGCACTACCCAGTTAATGTAGGTTATGGGCAAGCCAGAGTCCCAGGCCCGAGGGAGGGGGCGCTCGGGGCGTACCTCCTGGCGGTCCTGGCAAGTAGACTTCCAAATCTCTCTCTCTCTCTCTGCACCCTCTATGCATCTTGGTGCTGGCATGCAACCCCGCATGGCTCTATTAGTTTCCATCCCAAAATCCTAGCCTGGGAGTTCATAGAAACACTTTCTGACGCTGGCACTTGCCTGCCTCTCAAGGGAGACAGCTGCTTTCACACGAGGTATCTATTACTCTTGGAAGCGTTCTATCCTCATACACATTAATGTGCCAAAATATTTGGTAAATAGTCTAGGACCAAGCAAAAGTTGGGAGCATCATTTTCCTCAGAAATGGACAATGTAAGCCATCTACCTAGAAAATTTCTGACCTAGGAAGGAAAGGTTTTTTTTTTTTTCGTTTTTGTTTTGTTTTGTTTTCTCCTCACCAGAAGCGCCTATTTATAATATCCCTGGCCAGGACACTGCCCTTCTTAGCCTTGGGCCCCTACTAGAGTTCCCGTCTGCTGGGATCAGTCTTTACCCACATTGCTAGGCACGAAGGGTTCACGCACTGGTGCATGAACATTCCTTGGGATCACATAGCTGGAGCCCTTCTCTTGCACTTGGTAATTTGGAGCAAAGAAAGCGACTCTGGTTACTCGAAGGAAGGCTGTGAGGCTATCCATAGAAGGCTAGGACGATGGCAGGTCACTATAGCCAGTTTCTAGTCAGGGCCAGCTGATTCTGACCCTGATGTAGACCCTAAGCTAGACTGTTCTGGGTTCCCATAAACTGCAGCCCTTTCTTGGGCCCACACACAGCTCCTCAACCCCAAGGCACCCTCATCAGTTCCCGACTCTGAAGCCCGGTCGCCAGAGGCCAGGCAAAGCCTTTCTCCCTAGAAGTCTGCTGCTTCTACTGGGACCTCCTCATGGCCACTGTGCGTGCCACTTCTCAGTTTCTCCCTTTATGCAGAACCAGCCCCCGGAACTCAAAAACGCCAAAGTTATCTTTCAGTCGTATCCCCAAACTGGCCGCAGATTATTGAGGTGCTGCTTCGGGCCTCCTCAGCTAGAAGCCTACAAGCGGTCCCCAGGGCCACCAGCGGAGCTCGGAGACCTCCAGAGCGGTGTTGTCCCTCCTCTCGCCCGCTACCGTTCCCAGGGGACAGCGGTCTGGGCCCGGCACCCTGCACCCGAGTAGAGGCGAGGTGGGGTCTGGGCTACTGAGGCCGTAGGACAGGCTGGGGGCGGGGTAGCAGGCCTGTCTGGGGCGGGGCTCTTAAGCCTTGAGAGACACTGCTGCGGTCGCTGCGGAGAAAGGGCCACGTGCTGGGAGCTGTGGCAGGGGAGCTGCACAGAAGGCGGGGAGATTTGCAAACTGTTGCTGCCACATGGCTGCTTCATTCGATCCATTCACATTGAAATGAGGCCGGCGCGTGCCTCATCTGCCGCAGGGCGCTGCCACGCGTCAGGCTAGCCCGCCGCGTGCCAACTGGGGCAGTGGGGCTGGCAGAGCCTGCCAGTCGTGGGGGCGCAGCTCGGGCCCCGAGGCCAGGAGGGGGTAGGGGAAGGGCATTGAACTACTCTAGCCACTCAGGCGCCGCAGATTCTCGGACCTTGGCCCTGCATTTAGGAGTGAACCGACAGAAAGGCCCAGGACGAACGGTTTCAGAGGGGGGCCAGGATCGATGCCGCCGCTCCCCGCAGATGCGCCCCGGCAGCGCTGCTCTCCATCTGCCGCTGCTCGCACCTGCCGGTCAATAAATCGATTTTACAATTTAATGCAGCAGCTTCCCGCCCGCCTCGGACAGATGCCGCCGCAGAAGCACCTCCGCCCTCTCCCCCTCCCTTCGAGGGGCGCCAGCGGTTAGAAACTGGATTCCTGCTCAGCAAGCCGTGCCCCGCGGCGCGGCGCACTTTCCCCTACTGCCCCTGCGAGAAACTGCGTACTTCGTGGTTTTGCCCAGGGTCACAGTGGATTCCCCAGAGAATAGGCCCTGAGGCTGAGGGAGGAGAGAGGAAGATGATGACTTAGCATTGGCCTCGAGGACTGGCTGAGGGGTTTCAAGGAAAGAACAGGATGCAGGAACAGATGATAAAATCCGAGGGCTAGGGAGAGAAGAAAAGGGGCACGGTATTCCAAGTCACAATGCGTTCTCAACTTTGACGAGGAGGACTGAAGTGGCCTGCGGACTCAGCCCATTCTCCTCTTAGTCTGGCCAATGAGTATTGACTGGGACTTGACCATGTGGTTCTGGGCTTGAAACTTAACCACAACTCAACCAACACCTGTTCTCTTTTTTCTCTGCAGTGTGATAATAATAGCGACCTGGGAGAGACGAGGGCTGTATTCGACTGCATTTGCAAGACTCAAGCAGTAATTTAGTTCCTTTCTTTCCCTCTAAGGCAACACGAAGATAACCAGAGGCTACCTTGGGGGGGGGGGGGCAGGGCACAAGTGAGTTTCAGAGGTAAAGGAAAAGACACAAAGACACAGTCCTAAGGGAAGAGGCATGAGGAGCCGAAGGGGGGGAGGGAAAGAGCAAACTGTGAGAAGTGAGTTTCAGAGCCTTTTGTAGAAGGTGTGTGGTAAGGCTCTTGACCTGGAGGATAGCTGCTTACGCTTTGGCCTCCCAGGGAAAACCTTCCGGCCCAGACAACTCTCCAGCTGAGACTGGTCTTTCAACGGAAGAGGAGTCCCTGAACGGACATGATCACGGAAGCATTCCGGCCACGCAGAGAGCCTCGGCTTTCCTCATGCCACTGAGAGAGACAGCACGCCTTGTGGGTTCACTGTCCACTGGCCGATGGCTCGTGCCTGATGACCCAACGAATGCCAAATAAAAAGGATACCCAAGTGGGCAGGGTCACCGGGCATGGTGGAGTACCTCTTGGGTTTCTCCTAAAGCCGGGGAGGCCCTATCACCTCCTCTTCCAGGGTCCCAGGCACCTAGGGTCTAGAATAGTCTCATAGTGTTTCCCAGAGCACGTGGGGCCTGGAACCGAGGTAAGTACTCTTCTTGATAAGGCCTGCAGGGACAGTAGAGCCGAGAGGAGCAGCTAAGGATTCCAGAAGCTTCTTTTTAACTGTATGTGGTGCCTGGGGGGCAGCTGGGTGCTAGTTAAAAAAGAAAGAAGGAGGAGGAGGGTGGAGCAGGGCATAGACTTGGCAGCTGCAGCCCTGAGATAAGCCTGGTGGCGAGGGCCAACTTGATGGTGGCCCTGCAGCTGCCTCAGCTACATCTGCCAAGGCCAGGAGATGCCTGGAAAGCCAGGGCTAGGAACCGCACAGCGGGTATTTCCAACCACAGAGGAGAGGCTGGGGCTAAAGGCAGCCTCCCTGGCAACTTGCCCCAGCCCTGGTTTCCCCTTCCCCAGTTCCTTCCTGTTAGAGCTCTACCAATGGTCAGGCAGGCATGGATGGGGACAGGAGGGAAGGCTCAGGACCACCTGCAGAGACCCCGGGCTTAACTGCAAGTAGCACTATTCCAGCACAAGGAGGTAGAAGCAAAAGCATCAGAAGTTCAAGTCCATCCTTGATTACATAGCGCCTTAGTGGTGTCGAGGACCATGGTTTTGTTGCCAGCCCCCGTTTAGGCAACTCACAGTCATCTGTAACTCCAGATCCAGGATACCTGAGTCCCTTTTTTAACTTCCTGGGGCACACGCACATGGCGCGCGCGCGCGCGCACACACACACACACACACACACACACACACACAGATACACTTGAAAAATAAAATCAGGAGGTAGAGGCAGGTGGATCTCTGTGAGTTCGAGGCCAGCTTGTTCTATGTACATCACAAGTTCCAGACCACCCAAGGTTATATAATAAAAAACCTTGTCTTAAATGTTTTTTATTTTATCTTATTTTTAGCTGTGCATGGTGGCACATGCCTTTAATCCCAGCACTCAGGAGGTAGAGGCAGGCAGATCTCTGAGTTCCAGGCCAGCCTGGTCTACAAAGGGAGTTCCAGGACAGTCAGGGCCCTTATCAAAGAAATTTTATCTCAAAAACAAGAACAAAACAAAAATCTGAAAAATCTCAAATCAAAAACACAGGTGAGGCTGAAGGCCTCCTGATATGTGTTCTTCAGTGTCCAAGGTGCCATTGCATCAAAAGATAAGAGAAAATGGACTGAAGAGTGTGGCAAGGGGGTTGAGGGGAGCTCACCCTCTTGGCCTGGCTTCCTCATCCTCATTCTTTTCCAAAAAAGCTGCTTCATCTGTTCATCCTTCACCCTTGCCAGGCTGACCTCCACCCTTGCCAGCTTGACCTCCACCCTTGACCTCCACCCTTGCCAGCTTGACCTCCACCCTTGACCTCCGCCCTTGTCAAAATGACCTCCACCCTTGACTTTCACCCTTGCCAGGGTGACCTCCACCCTTGCCAGGTTGACCATAACCTTGACCTCCACCCTTGCCAGGCTGACTTCTACCCTTGACCTCCACCCTTGCCAGGCTGACCTCTACCCTTGCCAGGCTGAACCCTATGGTTCTCTGTCCAGGCCTACTTTTCCTGTGGCCTTTCGGAGGACAAAGCTATCCAGGTCTCTTCTGTCCTCACACCCTTCCTTCATGCTTCAAACCTCCCTTAGCTGCAGGCCCATCCTTGCCCAGCCCCTGGGAGCCCCTGGGTATCTTTGTGCCCTACAGCTTCTCCCACAAATGCACAGCATATCTGTTAGAATCACCGCTGCCCTCTCAGATCCCCACATGATCTCTGATCTCTGGTCCCAGCTGCCACCCAGGACAAGCAAGGGGACTGGGGCCACACCCTTGTCTTTGTCTACCAGCAGGAACCTAGGAGTGGGGCTTACTCAGCCCTACTGCCCCACAGTCTCCTGGAAGGAAGGGTTAGGCCTGAACCAGGAAGTACGGTTGCATATTTCTCACATAGAGAGAGAGAGACTGGGGACAGGTGCCAACTCTGAACAGCTGCTTGAGCCAAGAGGTCACTGTTCCCTGGAGAAAGCTAAGAAGAGAACTGATTGCCATGGTCAAGTAGGTGATGAGTCTAAAGCAGAGGACAGTCGCCAGCTATCCCTTTCTCCGAGCACAGTCAGAATAAGAGGAAATGGGCTTCAGCGGTGGCAGGAAGGATTTAGGTTAGACACAAGGGAGAACTTCCTGTGGCAAAGTGTCTACACTGTGTATCCCAGTTGCTAATCCAGGCTGAACTCTCCCCTGGAGTTAATGAGAATTGCATACCGATGTTTGCTAATGAATAACTTGACCTGACTGGGCTTAACAGAGAGCCTGTAGCCTAGGATCTAGGAAAATGCCCAAAATGCCGCTTTGCCTTCCTGCAACCCTGCGGGTGCCACTGTAAAAAAATCTAATGAAGGTTTGGGTACTCATAGGGGATTTTTGAGCTACGGTGAGAAGTCAGGGTCTCCATGACCAGGGGCTTGGCATGACCAGCAGCTGGGTTATGTACAGCTGCGTACGCCACAGGAGCAAGGCTCAGCGCTTCTGTGCCCACTCACCCTTCTTCCGGATCCTGCTTCCATCACAGGAGCATTCCCATTTTGGGGGTTTTCTTGGCATCTGAGAACCTCCATGTGCCTTGTGCCCAACTTCCTCTCTTCTCTTAGAGCCTGGATCCCTCCACTTATCACAGCAGCTCGTAGGTAGCCGAGATGTCCATCAAGAGTGCAACGAAGGGGGCTGGAGAGATGGCTCAGAGGTTAAGCACTGCCTGCTCTTCCAAAGGTCCTGAGTTCAATTCCCAGTAACCACATGGTGGCTCACAACCATCTATAGTGAAATCTGGTGCCCTCTTCTGGTATGCAGGCATATATAAAGGTGAAACACTGTATACTTAAATAAATAAATCTTTAAAAAAAAAAAAAAGAGTGCAACAAAGATTGTGGGTGGGGCTCAGTGGCAAAGCATGTTCTTAGCATGCATGAAGCCATGAGTTCAATCCATAGTAAACACACACACACAAAGCTTGTACTACAGGTTCGTGGCTCATTTTCCTGAGGCCTCACTGAGTTCATATGCATGCATCTGTAGACATATACGCTCAAAGATTGGGAACAAGGGCCACCTCGTTGTGGTGGAAATCTACCTTGTAAGGCCACAAGGGAATACAGGATTTGACTCTTTGCCCATGGGAAGGGGAGACAAGATGGGGGCACAAGAAAAGGAATGTGTGTTGAGGGGGTTGGAAAGATGGAGCAGCAGGTAAAGTACTTACTGTACAATCAGGGAGACCCGCCTTTGAATCCCCAGAATAAAAGCCAGGGGCAACCAGCGTGATGACACACAACTTTAATCCCAGCACTTGGGAGGCATAAGCAGGTGGATCTCTGAGTTCAAGGCCAGCCTGCTCTACAGAGGGAGTTCCAGGGTAGCCAGGGCTACACAGAGAAACTCTGTCTCCAAAAACAAACAAATAAACCAGGTGTGATATTGCATGTGTCTGTAATCCCCGTGATCCTACACGTGTACTCAATGGGGACAGAGAAAGAAGGGTCCACAACAATGAGAGAACCTGTCTTTTAAAAGGTGAAGCTTGGCGTGGTGGCGCGCGTCTGTGATCCCAGCACTCAGAAGGCAGAGGCAGGCAGATCTCTATAGGTTCGAGGCCAACCTGGTCTACAAAGTGAGTCCAAGACAGCCAAGGCTACCCCTCACTGGAAAACCATGTCTGGGAAAAACAAAAAGAAAACAAAAACAAAAAGAAAAGGCAAAAAACAAAGAAGAAGAAGAACAAGAAGAAGAAGGTAGTGAAAGGGGTTTTCCTCTGAGTCCTCTATGTACACTGTGGCACACACACACACACACACACACACACTCAGAAAAAGAAGCCCAGCCTGGTGATGCATCCATTTAATCCCAGCACTTGGGGAGGCAGAGGCAGGCAGATCTCTGAGTTTGAGGCCAAGCTGGTCTACAGAACGAGTTCCAGGACATCCAGGGCTACACAGAGAAACTATGTCGCAAAAACAAACAAAAGAAACAAATGAACAAAAGAAAGACAGAAAAGAATATGGTAGCTAGCTTGTGGAACCAAGAAAGATTTGTGAGGGAGGCAGGATTACACTGGACCTGCAAAACAACCAAAACCAAAACCAAAACCAAAACCAAACCAAACAAAAACCCCAGAACCTTGTTGTATTTATCTGACTTACATGTTTGTGTATATGTGTGAGTGTATCCCATACGTGTGCATGAGCCTGTAGAGGCCAGAAAAGGGTGCCAGATCCCCCTAAATCTGGACTTACAGGTAGTTGTGAGCCCCTGACCTGGATGCTAAGGACCTAATTGCAGTCCTCTGGAATAGCAGCAAGCACTGTTTTGGTTATTTTGTTTGTTTGGTTGGTTTTTTTGAGACAGGGTTTCTCTGTGTAGCCTTGGCTATCTTAGACTCACTTTGTAGACCAGGCCCAGCTGTTTGTTTTTGTTTTTGTTTTTTTGGTTTTTGTTTTGTTTTGTTTTTTTGTTTTTTGGCTTTTTAAGACAGGGTTTCTCTGTGCTAATAGCCCTTGCTATCCTAGAACTAGCTCTGTAGACTAGGCTGGGCTTGAACTCACAGAGATCCACCTGTCACTGCCTCCCCAGTGCTGGGATTAAAGGCGTGTACCACTACCCAAGGCTACAGGCACTCTTAAGGACAGAGCCATCTCTCCAGCGCAAGAGCCGTACTTGGAAAGAGGGAAGGAGAACATTCTAACAGGGCACAGAGATGCCCAGGATGAGAGAGGAAATGTGTAGGTATTCTTGGCAGAGTCAGGCAGGGGACGGAGTCATGGCTTGGGAGGATGGATGTGAGCTTAGTGGTCAGGGTAGGGAACCTCACCAGGCAGATGAATCTAGCCTCAACTGTGGGCTCTTGAGGAGAGACTGTTTGTATAGCCACCGCCTGGCTACAGTGTACAGGGAAGGGTGGTGCTGGGGGGTGCAGAGAGGCCAAAGGCAGAAAGCTTTCCTGCATGTGGGGCTGGGGAACAAAGGTACCAAAGTGCCCAGGTCTGCTCCGAGTGGCTGGCTGGGTGGCCTAAAACGCCAGAGCCCTAGTGACCTGTTCAGATGGTCCCCATGCCTTCCATGCAGGCACTGTTCCAACCTCTCACCCCCTAAAAGACACAGCTCCCCGCCTTTTCCAGAGTAACTTCTGCAAACCTGCCTCTGGCTTGCACAGCTTCTGCAGAGCGGAGGCAGCTTGGTCACATACTGGAGTGGCTGGTACCCCACTTCCTTCTATTTCTCTCAAAGGCTGTCTGTCCGGCTTGTCGGACAGCCGAAACTTGGCCAACAGAGGAGAAATAGTTTACTTAAGCCTGGAATCCACAAAGGTGTCTTGGGAGAATGACCTGAGGCCATATACCTGGTCGTGTCTACAAATATGCTTCAGGTAAGGTGAGGTCTCAAGGACACTTAGACCAGTTCTGTGCTGTTTAAGGCCTTGAAGACCTCCGGTACAGGTTTCAACACCGTCCAAGACTGTTCTAGTCTCCGTAGAAGATTTTGGTCACAGAACGTACATTCAGCTGTTGACCTGCGAGTTCTGCTGTGATCAGTGGGGGGGGGGGGGGGGGGAGAGGGGGCGGTTTGGGAGAGAGAGCTATTTGGTCTAGGCCCCCATGAGAGTTTCTGGAATGGTACAGCCAGAGGAAGTGTCCACTAGTCTCTTGAGCCCAGGGTATCTCTCCTGGGTTCCAAGGACCTGCCTGGTGCACCTGCTTGGCGCTCAGGGCGGGAGCAGTTCAAGCAGTATATGGGAAGTGCTGGTCCGTTCCCAGCAGGAGGGTGGGGCAGCCAGTGTGGGTGCAGGGTCAGCCCTTCTCCACCTCACTGGGGAAGGCTAGGCTCAGGTCAGCCTGTCACATTGGCCAACCCACCCAAGGCTGAGATCATAGCCCTCAGCCTCCATGGCAGCCTCCACACCGCCCGGGGGGGGGCCCCCCTCCCAGCTGAGCTCACTACCATGGCCTACTGGGGGACATTGTTGTCTCTCCGGCCCCTCCCCAGGCTCAGTGAGCTGTTTGTTGGCATGTCCGGTGAGGGTAAGTGAGGGCGGGCATTGGGCGCCCGTACACACAATGGGGATTCCGTCCATTCTGAGGTGGCTGCGGGAACCAGGCCGGGCTTTGTCCCGGGGACCCTCATTCCCACCATTTAGGAGGCGGAACTTCCGGCGGAAGGCCCTGTTAGTGTAAGAACAACAATGTCGTCACCCGGTCTGTAGGGGAGGCCAGGCCTCCTAGGGACCCAGGGGAATCTGCAGCCTGGACATTTACATCCCTGGGGACACTTAGGCTATAGGTCTGGGACTAAGGCCGCGCCTCAGATTTGAGGGAGATTCAAGCAGACAGATGGAGTCCCCTCACCTGCGCACTAGCACAGCTGCCCGAGGTATGCATGTGAAAGAGCTCCCCAGTGCTCAGCCCCTTAGGGCTAGCTAAGGAGAACCTCAAAGTGCAAAAAGATTGCATGTATTCTGCAGGTCTTGCTAGTGGGGTACAGAGGGGTTGAATTAGGGGTGGCCTGACCCACAGCCTGCCCCTCAGAAGCGGCTCAGGTCTCTCAGACAACAAGTGTTTATTTTCCAGTGGGAGGACGGGGAACACGGCGGACAGGACGTCACAGCATTTCCCTCCTGCCTGCTGCTGCAGTGGTTCTCACAGTCTGGGCACTGGTGACATCACCAGCCTTTCCTCCTCGGCTCTGGCCTCCTGGTCTCCCTCACCCCACCCTGAGCCCTGGGCCAAGCCAACAAGGTTCTTAGGCTCCTGTTTCCGGTGAGGGCACTTCTGGGTGGGCCCGCCAAGTGGGGGTAGGGGAGCAGTGACCCGAACAGGTTCCTCTTCAGCTCATTGCCCAGGATGAGCCCAGAGATAGCTTCCATGTGTTCGCCCCCTTCCAGACAGGGCTGTCCCTCCCACAACATACTCCCAGTGTGATGCGGGCCCTTTAAGGGTCTTGGGAAGCCAGAACAACAGGAAATCCAAACGGCCTCATTAGGCAGCTCCAAGCTCAGCACAGTAATTAGTGCCCTGAAAACAAAACAAGGAAAAGCAGGTGGTGGTGCCCCCCCCCATCTCTGCTGCCCCTGGCGTGGCCTGTTAGTACCCATAGCTAGGCAGCTGGGGCTGGACCCCTCCCTTCTAGGCCCCCTCACTCCAAGCTTCTGAGGCCTGGTCCCCACTGCCCAGGCCAAGGGTCAGGGCTGAAGCTTGTGGAGAATCAGGCTGCATGCTGCGCCTTTGCCAGTGATGACGTATCCCCCTGGGGCCACGCACCGGGGTTCCCCCTTGACCACAACCAGGTGGCCACTAGTCCACAGCATCTTTCACCTGTTTGGAAAATACGATGTAGGGCGTGGAGACTATGTCTGCCTCCTCCAGAGGGAAAGAGGAGACCCAAGATGGTCCCCTCAGGAGGAACACAGAAACTCTGAGGTCCAGCCCTTCCGGTTACCCTCCAGGTGAGGAAGACCACTTGAACAGAGGGTATGGCTACCTACGGGGGCTCTCACTTGCAAACCCCTTAGATGCCAAATGCCTGAGTAAGAGTGAGAGAGGACCTTCGTTGCTTGCTTCTGTTTGGCCTGGCTTCAGGTGACACCTCCTTCTGCATTCCTGCTCCTCCAGCATTTGCCCTAAGTGGAAGCCGTGCTGCCCTTTCCCTGAGATGTCTACTTTCAGCTGTGAAGTCACCTACCAACCAAGTACTCAATGAACAAACAGGATCGGAGCAATTGCAGTTTTCCATCTAGCACGCTAGTAGGCGCCCTTGGGAAGATATAGGCCTCATAAATGCCAGTGGTGGTGCTTTCTTCTGTCTGACAAGGGCTTTGAGAGTATGGTGGGTAACTAACTTTCTGAGTATGTATCCCCCACAGACTTTAGCAGGTGAGTTGGGAGCTGGGGATGTGGCTTCAGTGGACCATTCGTTGCTCTTGTAGAGGACCTGGGTTCAGTTCCCAGCACCCATAACAGAGGCTCACTACCATCCTTAATTTCAGTTCCAGGGAACCTGATGCCCTCTTTTGACTTCCACAAGCACCGGGCATACGTGTGGCACACATACATACATGCAGGCAAAACTAAGCCTCCCCAAAAAATAAAATAGTGTTTTTCAAAAGTGACACCAGAAGTGACACTGACTCTGAGGAGCTCATGACAGTCCAGGGCTTGGCACAGAAACATGGCATATTAGTAGCATTCTATCGTGTTCTCGGACACTCTAGGGAAGGCCACAGCCTTTATGGCTTGTGAGGAACAACGGCTGAAGGTATGGGGGGGGGGGGAGTAGGCAAAGGAGATGTAGGCTCTTCTGAGAACAAAGCTGGCATGACCCTGAACATCAGGGGAGCTGCACTGGGCTGGCCTGGGTTGGAGGCCCCATGGGGCTAAAGCTGAGCAGGTTGAGGGAGGCTGGTGGCCAGGCTGTGGCCACTGAATGGAACTGTAATTAAACTGTTGGTGGGTGTCTGGTCACACTCCTGTTGGCTGAGAACAAAGGCCCCAGGCTTCATTACCCAAGGGGAAGGAGAAACAGGGGAGGGGCATAGGAACCCAGAACCTGCTATTGGGCTGGGCAGCTGGCCTCCAGCTGGGGCAGGGAGCTCTGCCGACACCTCCAGAGACCACCAGCCTAGGTGGTCATTTCTGAGAGGCTCCCACCTGCATCCAACGGTCCAGTGATGCTGATGGTGACGCTGAAAAGAAGACAGAAAGGAACTAAGGATCACAAGAGTATACAGCAGGAGCCCTCAGTCCTGGCCACACACAGGAAGGATTGGAGCGGTTTTCTGGACATTCTGATTGGCTTGGGCTGAGATGAGGTCTAGGGGTAATTGTTTCTAGTGGCATCTCTTGGAGTTGGGGTGCCTCCCCGCAAAGCCTATAGTGCTCAGAGGACACACCTACCCACTGGACCCAGGAGCTACTGCCCAGGGACAAGACATTCAGAATTGTCCGACCCCTTTTGCCCCCGTGGAAAGTTACTCAGGGAAGTGGCTGTGGGCAAGGAAAGGCATCCTCTTCAGTCCCTTGCAAGGGACTGCCCTGCCTTACTCCCAATCCCTTAGGGCCTGTAGCTCCCCCCCTCCCCCCCTCCCCCCCCCCTGGGTCTAGGAGGGAAGAGTAGTGGGGTCAGAGCACCTGAATAAAGGGGCTGGAATCCTGTGTGGGGACGTGACCCTGCCCTGAATCATTTCCCGGATATATCTCCACAGCCCAGACTTCAAGGTTTGGGGGGGGGGGTGGAAATCTTTTTTCCGAGTTCCTCGATCTGTCATCTCTCCTCCCCCGCGGGCCGGATAGGACTGGACCCGTGTCCTTAGGGCTCCCACTCAGCCTTGCAATTTAGCTCTTCTCCACTGAGCATTCCCTGGACATTGTTCCCTGCCTCAGGAAGTCCCTGATGCCCTGCGCTAGATTTTGTTTTCCTTGTTATCGGGACAACTAATATTTTTTCCTGTGTGGAAAAAAAAAAAAGATTTTCCCAAGCAGATTACAGCTGTCAGTGAGGGGGGGGAGGGGCTAGAAGCTGAGGCTGCCCTTCACTCTCCCTCTGCCACCTTCCCAGATTTGAATTTTTGAATGAAGGAGGAAGTCTGGTCCTCAAGCCAGCCCGCCTAGCTGGACACAGGGGGTGACTTTGACTCAGCTCTGGATTAGGAAAAGTATGAGCCCTCTCCTCAGTTCCCTTATAGGTTTACCCACCCCGCACTCGGGAGGCAGAAGCAGGCAGATCAATGTAAGTTCGAGGCCAGCCTGGTCTACAAAGTGAGTCCAGGGCCAAGGCTACACAGAGAGACCCTGTCTCAGAAAACCAAAACCAAAAAAACAAAAAACAAAAAGCCAAAAAACAACAACAACAACAACAACCCAACCAAACATCATCAACATAGAAGTGCATTACCCATGGCTAGGCTACAGGTTCAAAGACAGGAGGACGGTCCTGGGTTGGCCTTCATCCTACAGTGGCAGGAACGTAGTCTCCCTCCTGCCTGCACATGTGGCCTGGGGCTCCCGTGTGCCTTGGGAACTATAGCTTCCTAGTCAGAATTGCCAACCACCAGGCAGCCTTGAGGCAGAAACTGAGGAAGAATGAGGCCCGCACAGGGACCTGCGCTCTGCCAACCAGTGCGGCTTTGGACAGTTCACTGCACCCTGCTATGCTCTACACTGTGCGTCTCCAACATGGCCATATTGATTTCCTGCCTCACTTACCCAGATGGTCCTGTTGTGAGGACACAGAGGAAAATGATCTGATTTGGTGTCAGAAGATTCTCCTGACTGGACTTGAGCTGAGTGTAGAGGTTCAAGTGCAGTGGTGCCAGCTCTGAAGAGGCTAAGGCAGGAGCTTGGGCTACTTAGTGAGTTTGAGGTAGGGAAGGCAACCCATCACACACACACACACACACACACACACACACACACACATACACACACACATACACACACATACACACACACATACACACACACACATACACACACACATACACACACACATACACATACACACACATACACACACACATACACACACACACATACACACACATACACACACACACACACACGCATATGTGCACACACATGTGCTCTCGCGTGCACACACTCGTGCACACACCTACCTTGGTTTCCTGTGGCCTTCACAAAGGCTCCACAGAAAGCAGAAGTACAAACCATCAACACTGAGTTTATCAACCTTGATACACTCCTTTTTAATTTTTTGAGACAGGGTTTCATGGATTCCAGGCTGGACTCAACTCGTTTTTGTAGCCAAAAAAGATTATGAATTTCTGAGCCAGTTTATTGAGTGCTAGGGACCTAACCCAGGGTTCTGTGTACACTGGGCAAGCCCTCTGCCAACTGAGCCACAACGCCAGGGCAACAAGCTCCCACTTGCTGCGGTGGGATTCCAGCAACAGGGGTTTGCTTACGGTGCTTTCGACTTAATGAACACAAACGGGGGGGCCGGTGAGATGGATCAGGGGTGCGTGCCCCCAAACCTGCCGACCTGAGTTTGATCCTTAGAACTCATGTGGAAGAAGAGAACCAACTCCCGAAAGTAACCTTCACAGGTGTGCCATGGCACGTGCATTCGAGTGTGTACACACCGAATACACAAAATAAACAAACCAATGTAAAGGAAGTGACAACTAACAGAAGAACTTCATCTGTGACTTTCTAAGTCACAGTCTGCAATACACAAAGAAAAGACTTGGCCTGTTCACGTCTTGTGATCTCCTTAAAGGTGATGGCCTCTTCTCTAAGTATGATGGGTGCCACGCCGTGGTACAGGACCTAGCAAAGCAGCTTAGCAGGGCAAAGGTCAAGGGAAATAGAATTTCTATTGAGACTTTTTTAGCCAAAATGGAAACTGAGCCCTAATGGCATCTTGTTTTTGTTTTTGTGACAGGGTTTCTCTGTGTATCCTTGAATGTCCTGGGCTCCCTTTGTAGACCAGGCTTGTCTCAAACACACCGAGATCCACCTGCCTCTGCCTCCCTGAGTGCTGGGATTCCAGGCATGCGCCACCGTGACTGGCTCCCTAATAGCATTTCTAAAAATTAGATTTATTTTATTTTTATGTATATAGGTGTTTTGCCTGCCTGTATGCGCACCATGTGCATGTCTGTTGCCCAGGGAGATCAGAAGAAGACATCTGATCCCTTGGACCTGGAATTGTGAGCCACCATGAGAGTGCGGGAATGGGACTTAGGTCCTCTAGAAAAACAAGCACCCGTAATCACTAGGCCTTTGTTTTGTTTTGTTTTGTTTTGTTTTGTTTTGAGACAGAGTTTCTCTGTGTAGCCTTGGCTGTCCTAGATTCACTCTGTAGACCAGGCTGGCCTCGAACTCACAGCGATCCTCCTGCCTCTACCTCCCGAGTGCTGAGATTAAAGGCGTGCACCACCACGCCCGGCAAGGCCATCTCTTTAGCGTCTTCAATTTTAGTAACACTTAGCGTCCGCCTCTCCTTCCTTCTTTCTGCTTTCGCCTGTGGTACTGGGATTCACATATGCTAAAGTAGATCCATAGTCCTCTTTCTTGTTTGTTTGTTTGTTTGTTTTTGGGAGACAGAGTTTCTCTGTGTAGCCTTGGCTGTCCTGGACTCAGTTTGTAGACTAGGCTGCCCTTGAACTCACAGAGATCCACTTACCTCTGCCTCCTGAGGCTGGGATTAAAGGGGTACACCACTATGCCCAGCTTAGCCCTCTCTTTTTAAAAAATTAATTAAGTTAGATGTTATTTATTTTTTGAGCCAGTGACTCACACAATCCAAACTATCCTTGAACTTGCTTTGGAGCCAGAGATGGCCTTGAACTCTTGATGCTCCTGCCTCTACTTCCCAGATGCAGGCCTGTACCGCCAGGTCCAAACTTAGCCATCTTTAAATTGTTTTGGTTTTATTTCAGACAAGTTCTTACATAGCCCCTGGTGTCTCACAAGTATTTGTAATGTGATCTGATGCCTTCTTCTGGCATGCAGGTGTACATGCAGGCAGAACACTGTATACGTAATAAGTAAATCTTTAAAAATAAATAAATAATGCTAAAATTCAAGTTGCTGTTTTCACAGATGCGGTAGCTTCACGTATAGACCCTATGAAAGATCTGTATGGGCTCAGGAACCCCAAGACCAAGTTCTCAACACAAAGGAGATTTGTCTCAGAGAGACAGAGAACAGGGAATAAGAGACAAAGACAGGAGAGAAAGGATGAGGGAAAGGGGGAAAGGAACAATGGAGAAGGGACAGAGCTATTTATCCCAGAGGGACAAAGGACTGTTCTCTAGATATAGACAGACGTGGCCCACAGGAAAATGGCAGTTTATAAAGGTAAAAGGGGAAATGCTGTGTTAAGATGAGATGTTTAATTTTTGTTTGTTTGTTTTTGTTTTTGTTTTTCGAGACAGGGTTTCTCTGTCCTGGACTCACATTGTAGACCAGGCTGACCTCGAACTCACAGGGATCCACCTGCCTCTGCTTCCTGAGTGCTGGGATTAAAGGCATGTGCCACTACCAGCTGCCTGAGATGTTTCATTTTAATTTGGCATATTAATTAGGTGAGCCAATGGGGGGGGTTTGGACTGCTGGCCTTCAATACTTTGACAGCTGGACCTTGGTGGTCAGCCTCAGGAGAGGAAGTGGCCAGAAAAGGGAGTAGACCTCGGTGCCTGGCAGAGGGGACGGCGGAGAAGGGCAAGGATCATGTGTGCTATGCCCAGGCTGGCTAGTCCCTTCACCCTATCTGTCACTCAAGAGGCTGAAGTGACAAGTATGCTCGAGCCCAGAAGTTCAAGGCCAACCTGGGCAACATAATGAGATCCTGTCTCAAGGACAATAACAAAAACATACCTAACTAGAAGCTGGGGACAATCGGCTCAGTGGATAAGAGCACTGTGTAACAGCGTCTCCTGACACTGAACAGGTGTGGCGGCGCACGCCTGTAATCCCACGCGGGAGGCAGAGGCAGCTGGATCAATGTGAGTTCGAGGCCAGCCTGATCTACAGATCGAGTTCCAGGTCAGCCAGGGCTCCACAGAGAAACCCTCTCTCTCAAAAAAAAACAAAACAAAACAAAACAACAACAAAAACATCCAGACCCATTGGGAGAGCCCGTCTCAAGGATTAAAATGGAGAGTGACAGACATGTGACACACATACATCACATACATCCAACACATACATACGTATGCTTATGCACACAAATACAGTAATCAAAAAGGGAAAAATTGAAAATCTTTGCTGGCTCTGATGGTACAGACCTGTAATCCAGGCTGCTGGGGGCAAGGGTGGGGTGGGCTGAGGCAGCAGAATAGAAAGTTAAATGCCAGTCAGGGCAATTTGATGAGATTATTCTGTCTCTGTTTCTTTGTCTCTCTGTCTCTGTCTCTCTGTCTCTCTCTTGCGTGCGCGCGCACACACACATACACACACACACAGAGAGAGAGACAGAGACAGAGGAACAAGACAGAGAGAAAGGAGAGCTAAAAATGTTTCAAACTCCAGTACCAAAGGGAGGGGGAACAAAAGAAAAGAAGAAAAATTGGGGCAATTGGGGCTGGAGAGCCAACTTTGATGTTAAGACACTTTGTGGTGTTTCAGGGGGCCTGGGATGGGTTCCACATGGGAGCTCACAGCTGTGTGTAACTCTGGTTCCAGGGGGTCTAATACCCTCACCTCCACTGACACCAGGCACACGCATGGCATACATACATACACGCAGGCAAACACTCACACACGGGAAGTAAAAATAAATCTTTTAAAAGGAACTAATAATGTGAAACAATAACTTGCAATAACTTTTCAGTCAGACTGGCTAGAAAGGGGAGGAGCCAGCTCTGGGTGCAGCCCCTCCCCGGTTCCCTGGACCTACCTTCTCTCTGCCTCCTTTAGGCCAACATAAGGCCCAGAAGGTACCCTACTCCCTGCAAGGGAGAAAGTAGTGGTGTAAGGCTCGTATAGTCCTCTTGCCTAACGTGCAGCTTGTCGAAGCTGGGGTCCCTGAAGCTGTCCTGCGTTCTGTGTCATCCCCAAGAGAAAAGTCCCTGGCAGGAGGTGGCCCTCTACTGGGAGGCCATTTCCCTAAGTGGCCAAGGTAAGAAGTGGGGGATTTCCAGTCCGCGCAGCTGACTTCAGTACTGGGGGCTCCTCTTCTTTCTCAAGTAGTCTAGGCTGGTGTGAGGGCAGAAATTCCAGTCAGGCAGAGTTGAGGGGAAGAAGTCAGCTTAGACCCACAGGCCTCCAGCCCCCAAGTCCCGCTCTGGAGGGAACCCCAGAGTTACACGCGGGAACCACAGGAACCCGCCCCAGGAAGACCCCAACAAGATGTTCAGGAGCGGGATGGGTCTGAAAATCCAGAGCGGTACTTACTCATGGGCTGGTGGGGAGTGAGTCAAAACAACGAATGCCCCTGCCTAACCCCGACTTCTGCCCCAGGACTGGGTCTGGTGGTTAGAAGAAGGGCAGGTCTAAATCTCAGGCCGGGAGTCTCCTGACTGGCCAGCACCTCAGGAGAGTCAGTTGGGCAACATGAGCTCATCCGGAGTTGGGAGCCAGTAGTCTCACATCCCAGACCATTATACCCTGAACTTGCAGAAAGGGGGACCCTTCCCCTAACAGCATTACATTGCACTCACTGGGCCCCAGAGACCTAGTGCAAAGAGAGGAATGAAGCCCTTGGTTAGGGCACACACATGGCCCTGCCCCAATGCCAGCATACTTCCGGCTAGGTATGGGTTTAGGAAACAGCTAGACCCTTTTGGTCTCCTGTGCCTGGGCACTTGCTTCCTTTCATCTTGGCATGTAATCTATGCACGCTTGCTATGGACACATGTTTATGTGTTTTTCTCTCTGTCTCTCTGTCTCTCTGTCTCTCTGTCTCTGTCTCTCTCTCTCTCTCTCTCGTGTGTGTGTGTGTGTGTGTGTGTGTGTGTGTGTGTGTGTGTGTGTGTGTAGAGGCTGTGTAACTGAGGCATGCCAACTCAAGGATTGCCAGGACTTGGTGCAAGGGTCCTGTGCAGTAGAGAATAGGAACAGCGATATAACAAGTGCAGCCAGAGCCGGGCTGTGGTGGCGCACGCCTTTAATCCCGGCACTCCGGAAGCAGAGGCAGTCAGATCACTGTGAGTTCGAGGCCTGTCTGGTCTACAAAGTGAGTCAAGATCAGCCAAGGCTACACAGAGAGAATCTGTCTCGAAAAACCAACCAAACAACCGACCAAACAATGTACAGCCAGTTTCACAGAATGAACCCAACCCTGAGCCAGCATTCCAGGCGTAATCACCAACCTGCCCCTGTGCCAACCATCCCCCTCAAGGGAGGTATTATTATCTGCAATTTACAAATCAATAAACAGAATTTGCACCCAGGTCAACCTAAGGCCAAGGCAGAGACTGTCCGCCAGGCTCTAGTGGAGTGGCCCTCTTTAATTACACAGCATCTGTTTCTTGTCTCTGAGGCCTGCTCTGAGGTGACAGGTCTCCCCTCCATCCCTTTCCCCTCCCTGCTAGCTGAGGTGGCCTGTTCGAGGCCTGTGGATCTTGGGGACACTGAGCAGAAGACCTTTATCCCTCGATCCAGGCCCTGGTTCAGAGAGGGTCTGGCTGGTCCCCAGTGGATCAGCTGGGGTTGAGCTGTTTGCTGTAAACAGAAAGCTCTGGAGGAAGGAAGGAGGGAGGGGCTCCAGTCGTCATGGAGACTGGACAGAGTAGCCCGGCTTCAGCCCTGATCCACAAGGGCTAGGGCTGCATCTTTGAGGCTGTAAAGCCGTGGGAGGCCCAGGGAAGATCTGAGCAGGCCAGCCTCAGAGGGAAATCAGGATGGCGTTAGGAGTACCTGTCAAGGTTTTGATTTGCACAATAGCAACCGCCACTTATTGGGCTTTTACAGTACACTTAGCACTGGGCCTTTTTAATTTTTATTTTCTTTTTTGACCAAGTGGTGGACTCAATAACAGTCTCTGGTTTATAAATAAGAAAACTGAGGTCCAGAAAGATTAAAATGGGGTTAGGGGTGTGGCTCAGTGCCTGCCTTGTCTCACAGGTATAGGGCCCCTTGAGTTCAATCTCTGAAGTCCGGGTGGGCGCGTGGGGGGCACTGCAAGTAAGTGAACTCTCTTCAAAGAGATCAAGCAGTTTAGTCATGTCCCAGGTCACGCAGCTTGTCACACTACTTGGAATGCTATAGCAGAAATTCCATTTATTTATTTCCTTTATTTCTTTTTGAGTCACTGGGGTCTCACCGACGCTGGCAATGATGCCGCTACTTGCCTGTCCCCCTGTCCCTGCCCCCAGTTTTTATAATTCTGGGACAGGATCTAGTTAAGATGTCAAGACTGATCTTGAATTCACTCTGTGCCCAGGCAGGCCTTGAATTTGTGACTCAATTCGGCCTCAGCCTCCCCAGTAGGCAAGATGCAGAACGTAAGGAGATACTCTGGACAAAGATTCTCTCTACAAAGGCAGGCCGAGAGATGATCTAGGTAGGGACGCCTTGAGCCCCTGAGTGAGTAGGGAAACTGAGTCTCCTAGCTGACGAGCGGACTTCCCCTGACTTCTAGCATCAGTCAAAGAGATTGCTGGGGACAGACCCCATGTGTTCTAGCCCTAACCACTAGACCACACGAATTATCCACAGCTCAAGCTGGGAAGGTCCAAAGAGAAACCCCCTTCCTAGTCCCATCCTGGTGCCTAGGCTCTTCCCCAGCAAACGTACTGGCTCTGTGAGGGCCTTGCTGGGCCAGGGTGCTGGGGGTTTTCTGCCCACACATAGTTTCCAGATTCCAGGGGACGAAAAGGAAGCCCTGAGGCACGGAAACGGGGGATGTGTGATGACAAACTTAGACTGATTGCTTTTAGGAAAAAGCCAAGAAACCCTAAAAAAAAAAAATATAAGCAAAAATTCCACTCAAAAACCAAAGGGAGTTATTTGATTGTGAAACCGAGTGCCGAGAGGCGTTACTGTTCAACACGGAACAGGATCGAGGGACTCTGTTCAGAGGGTACGGAGCAAAGGGGCTCTGTCTGCTCTTCCTTGTTGCAGTTTGGGACAGGGATTGAGGTGGGCAGAACACTCGAGAAGTGTGTGGTCAGGGGAACCCATGGCTAGCAAATGAGAGCCACACACCAAGTTTATACCAAAAAGCCTCCCTGGCTTGTGTGGGGAGCTTCCCCATGGAAGGTTCTAGCGGGACTATACAAGAAAAGATGCACGGTAAATTGGGATTTTGAGATAACACTAGCTTTAGCCTTTAGAGAAAAAGCCAAGAACCGAAGGTAAAAGAGTGGACATCTGCCTGGAATTCGGGTTGACAAGCAGACCCAAGAGTCAAAGATCAAAGGGGGACAAGGGGGACTTCCTGAAGCTCTCAGGGGAGTGCCTGCCAGCCAGGCTATTGTGCAAGTTCTGGGCTGGACCACAAGGACAGGCTGGCAGAGGAGCTGGGCCTGGTCAGTGGCCAGAGTGATGCTTGCCCAGCCCCCTGAGCCTGGAGAGCTGGAGTTGTGTCCTGTGCTTCTCTAGGAATGCAAGGCCCTGTTGCCCTAGGGAGCGTTCCTATGCCACCTCAGGGCTGCACTCTGCATGCCTGAGAGATCCCTCATTCTGGTCTGGGACTTCTCTTCCCTAGAGCCACTATTTTACAAGAATCTTCCAGAGCCTTCCCAAGCAGGCCTCTTTTGAGATAAGAGTAGTTTGTGATGCAAGAGCTGCTATGCGGCTGGAGAAGAGGGGGGCACCTGGCCGCACCTGGGCTGCTCAGGTGTGGGGCTCTGGACCTACTGTCCAGCTGTGCCATCAGTGACTCTTCATACAGGCTGCTGAAGGCCTCATCTTGCAGGAACTGTTCGGGGGTGTGGCTAGGCCAATGGCTGATCAACCCCAGGGTGAGGTTTACAACTGCTTTTTTCAGATCACTCCCTCTACCCTCAGCTCAAGCCTTTTTTTGGCTGGTGATGGAAACTGAGTTATGAGGGCTCAGCTACGGGTAAAGGTGTTTGTCCCCAAATCTGATGACCTGAGTTTGATTCCCGGGACCCACATGGTGGAAGGAGAGAACTGACTTCTACGAACTGTCCCTCTGACCATCCCACGTGCTCCAAGGCGCAAGTGTGGACACACACACACTAAATAAATCTAAGCCTTTTTAAAATTTAAGAAAAGGAGCATTGATAAAAGGCTGAGGGCAACAGCTATTCCATAACAAACGTGGGGTTTTTTTTCTTTTCTTTCCTTTTTTTTTTTTTCTTTTTTGAGACAGGGTTTCTCTGTGTAAGCCCTGGCTCTTCTAAACACTCTTTGTAGACCAGGCTGGCCTCGAACTCACAGAGGTCTGCCTGCCTCTGCCTCTGGAGTGCTGGAATTAAAGGTGTGCGCCACCACTGCCCAGCTGGGATCACTGATTCTGAATCTCATGGAGAAAGGACAGGATCCTGGCTACAGCCTCCTGTCAGCTGCCAGCTTCTCCTCTTAGATTCAGCTTTTGTGAATCAGGAGGTAGGTTTCTACACTGAGTTTCTGGCCATGCTGGCATCCCATACAGATTAGAATTCGGAGGGAGAGGACAGGCCAAATGAATGAGAAGCAGGGACACGCCCACCGTAGCTTCCACCAGACACTCAGTGTATCATACGGTGAGAGAAGTGGGGTAGAGCATGTCTTAAGTTTAACCCCATGAAGGAGGAAAACCAACCTGGAACTGTGAGACTGGTGTGTGGTAGGGAGTTAGGGGCAAGCGTGAGCTGCAGAGATATCTGGCAGCTGCTATGTGCTTGGGAAACACAAACAGACCTTTGGCCACCACAGCCGGGCAACCAGGAAAGCATCCACTTTCCTGGGAGTCAACCCGGGTACCCGTTCCCTTTTCCCACCCTGGCTTGTTCTCAGTGGGCATCAGTTGCTGGCCACCAATCTGGGGTCATTCAGCATCCCGTGGTTTTACGGAGTGGGTACTGGCCGCTCGGCTAGAGGAAGTCCCCAGCCATGAGGCATTTGAAAAGTGGAATCTCTTCCCTCAAAGCCTGCCCCCTCTGCCAGTTTTCCCTTTCGGAATCTGAGGAGAACGCTGCTGCCCCTCTCCTGGTGTCTCACATAGCACCATCTTCATGCTCAGGTGAAGGAGGAGGCAGAAAGGCTGGTGATGGCCCAGGCACCAACTCGGTGGCATCCTCTCTCACTGCCCCTCCAGGCCTGTTTCTGAAGGCTGTTTATCCTCAACCTGCTGCAGGGACGGCCTTGCTCCCAATGAGCGAAGCTGCCAGCAGGGTCTTTTGTGGTGCCGCTCCCGTGTGGTACTGCCTAGGGGCCCCACCATGGGGGCAACAGATGGACCTATGGTCTCTACAGAACAAAGGTGGGGGAGGGGCCTTGGCATCGCCTGCCTGCCCCAAACAGGAAGCTCTGATTGAGCTTCAAAGGACTGGCAGGGCCAAGGGGCTGAGTGGTGGAGCCAATGCCAGGACTGGAGGCTGCATGAATTGCTTGCTGCCTTCCAGTCTTGGGTTGCCCAGCCAGGCAGCATGGGTAAAGGCTACAGTGGCCAGGGCAGCTGGGGTTTGGGCAAAGGATAGCTTGTACTGACAGGACAGCAGCCTCTGCCTGGCCTGGCAGCAGGATAGGGAAAGGGTGCTTGGAGGCCGGGCTTTGCCCCACTTGGGCTGCAGGTTCTATACCCAGCCACAGTTGTTTTGCCTTTCCCCCCCAAACAACCATGAGAGGCAGGCCTGGCACCAGGCCTGCTGCCCACTCCCTGCCTCCTGCTCCCAGCTGCTCTGCTCAGAAGAGCCTTTTCCTCTCCACTTCCTGTTCACACAGGGGGGGGTGGGAAGTGGAGGGAGGAAGTTAGGGGGTGGTGTGGAGGGGGGGGGCCATTGAATAAAAGGAATTAACTGTTTCCCTCCTCTGACCTCTGGGAATTTCCGCCTGTGAAAGTGTCTCGAAGAATCAGGAGTACTGGGGGAGTGGAGAGGTGGTGTGCCCCCTCTTGACCACTCCCCCCACCCAGTGGTGAAGGGGCCAGATAAGTCCCTCTGGGCCCCCAACCTTTTGTTTCCCTGGCGCCAGGGGAGGGGGGAGGGAGAGCAGCGCCAAGGGCAGCCAGGAGCTTGGTGGCCTCGGAGCCCCCTCCCAACCAAGAGTTGGTGCCAGGTCCTGGCCTGAGACCTGAGCCTTAGAGGGGAGGGACAGGAACCGGAGAATTGGGAGTCGCGGAGGAATGAGCTCAGACCCAGGCTGGCCAGGCTGAGCCCTGAGCTCTCAGTGTCTGGGCTAGTGCCATCGGCCAATGTGCTTTGGAGACAGGAGGGAGGGCAATCTGCGAACGAGCTCCGGGCGGGGGTGTTTAGGGCTCTGGGTGGGCACACCCTCAAGTGGCCACACCCCTCTGGAGCGCTGGTAGAGAGCAGCTCGGTCAGGATGCCGGTCCACAGCGCCCCCTAGTGTCTAAGGGCAACTGGATGCGGCAGCCCCTAGGGTCCAGTCAAGGGCGGGCCTCAGGAAGCACCTGCTCCCCAGGACCAGCGGCTGCCCTGAACCTCCCCCCCAGGTGGCTTCCTTGTTTACAGGCCTCCTGCCCTGGTCCCAGCGTCACAGCCTGTGGCCACTCCTCCTATTTCCAGTGGCGGCTCCAGAAGTAGCTCATTCATCTTGGCCCCTGCCCACACAACTGCTCCCTCCCCCTCCTTCTTTGGCCCCACCCCAGGCTTAGGGCCAGGGCCCCAAGGGCCTTCTCTTCTGCTCTCCATTCTAAACCTTGCTTGGTTTCCAAGGATCTAAAAGCTGTGGCTTCCCGTTGCCCTGACTCACCGGAACCCCATTCGGTCAGTGCCAGGGAAGACTGGGGCCTTTTCCCAGGAAAGAGGAAGCAGCCTAGGACCAGATGGGCTGAAGGGGCAGGGGCGTTGTAGGCTGCTTGAGCCAAAGCCTCTGGGAGAAGAGAGCAACAGGGCAGTGTTTGTTTAACTAGCATGTATTAGGCACCCTTTATGTACAAAGACAGCAGGTTCCAAGCTGTTTTATCTACGCCACAAGTAACCAGTTTGGTGGGGGACCAAGGCTTTACACTGATGGTGTGGAACTGGGAACCTCTCTCTCTGGTTCCTCCTGTTTTATCTAAGTGTGAAGGAGTCTTAAGCCACATGAAGAGATACAGGAAAATTCTCCCAAGTCTTCCTTGAGAGAACAGGATTAGGGTGCCCACAAGACACACAGGTTGCCTCTCCCCACCTGCTCCTACTCCTGTTTTGGGAAGACAGGACCCTTGGGAGTCACTGTGTAAGTACCTCAGCCCTCTGGGCTGGCAGAGACCATAGGGGTTAGGGGTTAGGGGTTAGGGAACTTGGCAGCGCCACACCCACTAAGAACCAGATACAGTTTCTGAGACAGGCTTAGGTTGGAGGAGAAAATGAACATTTGTAAGTTAGATCAGCTGGCCTCCCGCACGGGGACAGGACCACTCCCTTATGTTGTTCCTCTCTGGGCCACTGGACAGATTCACATCCATCGAGGCAGACAATGCCCTAGGAACACCAGTCCAGAGGCCAAGGCTGTTTCCAGAAGTGCCGTCTGGGGGTGAGGAGAGGCAAAGTCACAGGAGCAAGGTAAGGAGAAAAACAGGCCAAGTGCCACAGAGCCCCCTTAGTGGCTATAGCAAAGCCAGGCACAGGCTGGCAGAGACGGGCAAGCAGGATACAGGATGTGCAAGAGCCACCGGAGAGAAGGAGGAACTTTCAGTGACAAATGAGACATTAGGCTACACCTCCTCCAAGGCTCAGGGAGCACTGAAGGAGAAGCAGAGAGAGAGAGCTGGAGGCAGGGGTGGTGGCGAGGAACACTGCCATTTCCTGCACCGCGTGGCTGCTGCACGCCAACTCACAGCAGCTGTGGCTGCCTGCACAGGGTCTGCCCCGTCTCTTAGCACTGTCGTGGAAGTGTTAAGGCTTGATGGGGCCTTGTAAAGTGCCTGCTCTCCTGTAACCAACCCTAGTGAAACTCGGTGGGATGCAGGCACGTGACTGCACCCACACATATGTGCCCTGCACACAACACAGACGTGAGAGTAGAGGGGGGGATGGAGACCAGTGGGAGTGGGAGGTAGGAGAAAGCGGCAGGAGAGGAGGCGAGTATGACCCAAGGAACCCATGTATCATACAGAGCACATGCTAATAAAAGACACTTGGACAAAGAATTAGGACTTAGGATCATGATCAGGCAATGAGGACTTCTAGAAAATTCTTGCAAAACAAGGAAGGGAATGGCTGAGGAAGCATTAGTCAGATGGGATCTGTGAGCAGCAGCGCCATCTGCCAGCCAGAGGGGGGAATGACTCTGTGATTTAGGATGAAGGCCTAGCATCCCTACCTAAGCCTCAATCAGAGGATAGAGGTTTGCAGGGCTCTGAAGGTCTTTTTTTTTTTTTTTTTTTTTTAAGATAGGGTCATAGCGTTGGCTGGCCTTGAACATATAAAGATCTGCTGGCTTCCGCCTCCTGAGTGCTGGGATTAAAGGTGTGCACCACCACACCCAGCACAGGAGGCCTTCTGGTGGCATCCCAGCCCTTCTTGGGATCACATCCTGTGAGCTTAGGCATCAACACAAAGTCATCAAGTCCAGAGCCACTGCAGTGCAGATGATTTAATGCCTTCCGCTTGTCACTATTTTCTCCTGTCCTTGCCTTGCCCTCAGCATCAGGGCACTCGACTCTGGAGCCCAGAGTCACATCAGCATCTCCACATACCACCATGAGCATGCCTACACTTGGTGCCACCCGAGGGCCCAGCATCTGGAAGGCTGCCTGCTCACTTCTGCCATGCCTAGCCCAGACAGAAGGGGGAGAGCTGGAGGTCCAGAGGCTGCTGAGTGACAAAGGGAGAAAGGCTCCTCAGTCCAGGTGGACATTATGACAAGAACAAAAGTGCTGTGAGACGCAGCGGGGCCGGAAGGATCATGTCTGGCCTCCAGCCTCATGGGCACCTGGAAGATGAGTAGCTCTAAGGCAGGCCTGAAACACAGAATGTTTTCACTCCTGAGGCCTCAGGGCGGAAGCTTAGATCCAACACCCCCACAACCCCAGACCCAGCAACCTCAAGGGCCGAACGCCAACCAGAGGACGGCCTTCTCAGGAGGGTCCGGTAGGTGGGTCCCTGCCTGTCTACCCACACGGGGACACAGCCTACAGCCAGCTGAGGTGTTCCTCCTCATAGCGCTGGGGGTCAATGAAGGGCCGGTCAATGGAGCGAATCATCAACTCCCCGCAGTACACACACTCTGCAGCCACCAGTTCATCTAGATCAGCCTTGAGCTGTTCCCGGCTGGGACCCGCAGCCCCGGCTTCAGACTCCTTCGCCTTCACAGAGCCTTTGGCTGGAGGAGGCGCAGCCCCAAGCTTGCGCTGCAGCTCCTCGAGCCTGGCCTGCTTGTAGGCAGGAAGGCCGGGCCTCACGGCCTGCAGGAGACAGTCAGCGTGGAACATGTGGCCACAGAGGAAGAGGTAAAAGGGTCGGTTGAGCAGGGGGAAGTCACAGGTGGAGCATTTGTCCTGGGGCTCCACGGTGCCATAGCGTCCCCGCAGCTCTTGCAAGTCTCGTCGGATGCGCTGGGCGCTGGCTGTGGCTTCCTCCATTTCCCGCTGCAGCTCTTGGATGTGGTGGTTGTAGGCCTTCAGCGAGCTGCAGATGGCCTCCTTGAAGTGGTCGATGGTGACGAAGTCAGGAAAGAAGGGCAGCACGTCCTCAATCTTGAGCAGGGGGCAGCTGGCCAGGCAGGCCATAGCCGTCTGCACGTCTTCCTCCTCCTGCACCACGTGCCGAGCGATCTTGAGCCACAGCTTCTTGCGCAGTTCCTCGTCCTCCTCCGGCAAGTCTGCACACTGCTTGGCCAGGTCCACATCCACCTGTGGGGGACACCAGGAGGGTCAGGGTCAAGCCCCTCTCCACCTCGGATAATGCTACTGGAAAGATGACAGACGGCCATGGGCCTGAGGAGAGGGCACGAGCAAGATTCCCTGCACTCCAGGTAGCACGAGGCACAACGGAAACCTGTATGGGCCGGCGCCATCACAGCTACGGAAAGGCTGTGTTTGGTAGCGGGCCTCCAATCTTGGTGGATTTAAAGATCAGCTGGTAACGCCTAAAGCACGCTGGTGCACCCCCATAACCCTAGCACCCCTCGAGGGGGTAGAAACAGGAATGCCCCCAAGCTTGAAGCTGGCCTGGGCAATGCGAGACCCTGTCTCAAAACGTAAAACAAGTCACAAGGGGAACTATTTGAGCTCTTGCTGCAATGTTCTAAGTCCTGGGTTAAGGCTCAGCCTGAGGCTAGCCTGGGCCAGCTACACAGTGATTTCCAGATCAGGTTGGGATCCACAGCAAGACTTATAGGATGAGACTTGTTTCAAAAACCCAAATAGGGCTGGGAACATGGCCCCGGGGTCAAGAGCACTTGTTGCACAGAATGTTCAGATCCCAGAGACGACATAACGTGGCTAAGCATGGTCTTGCACAGACCTGCGACCCCACAGCGGAGACAGGAGGGTCAATGGGTTGGAGAGCTATCAGAAACTCCAGGTTCAGAGAGAGACCTTGCCTCAAAAGAGAATGGCGGGGAAGGACAGATGACAGCACATGCCTCCTCTGGCCTCCGCACATGTATCTGCACACATGTGTGTAAACACTGCACACGCCAACAAATAAGTAAATGTTCCTCCCCTGCAATCATTCGTGCTTTGAGAAATGTAACTTAGCATCTTCCCCTTCTGCTGGGGTGTGTGCCAGACGCCATTCTGAGTAGTTATTTTATTTATTGGTGCCCGTGGAGACCAGAAGAGGCCATCAGATCCTCTTGTACATGGTTGTGAACTAACAAGAGTGCTGGGAATCGAACCCAGGTCATCTGTAAGAATATCAGCTGCCCTTAACCTCTGAGCCATCTCTCCAGCTCTGCTGGTTAATTTTTTTAGCCCAGGCTGGCCTAGAACTCATTGTGTGGCCAGTATAATCAGCTCCTGAATGCTTTGCTTATACAAAACTAATTCATATTATAAGATAAAAATACTCTTAACATTACCTTTACAAATTATAATTATTTTTCTTATATTATAATTACGGAAGGAAGGTAGGTAGGTGTATGCACCAGAGTGCGTGTGTACAGGTCAGGGGACAATTTCTGGCTGTCAGTTCTCTCCTTCCAGCACTGGTTCGGGGGACAGAACCCACCGTCAGGCCTGCACAAGTGCTTCTGCAAGCACAACCGCTCGGCTGCTCATTACCACCATCTAGTGGACAGAGGGAGGGGCTCAGAAAACAGCACAAATCACACAGCCAGCTGGTAAAGCCAGACCTCAAGCCCCGATGTTCTACTGTCCTTTTTTTTCCTTCTCCCTCCCTTGCTAATTGTCTGGTTGCTTAAATACAGGGACTCACCGTGCAGCCTAAACTGGCCTCAAACTCATGATCTTTCTGCCTTAACCTTCCTAGTGCGGGTATTACAGGCAACAAGCATGCACCTCAAAGGTTTTTTGTTTTGTTTTGTTTTTTTGAGACAGGGTTTCTCTATGTGGCCTGGACTTGCTGTGTAGACAAGGCTGGCCTCAGAACTCACAAAGATCCACCTGCCTCTGCCTGAGTGCTGGGATTAAAGACATAAGTCATCACGCCCCACTCTCAGTCTGACTTTTTTTTCTTATTGTTTTGTTTTATTTTATTTTATGGCTTTTTTCAAGGGTTTCTCTGTGTATCCTTGGCTATCCTAGACTCTCTTTGTAGACCAGACTGGTCTTGAACTCACAGAGATCCGCCTGCCTCTGCCTCCCGAGTGCTGGGACTAAAGGCATGTGCCACTACTGCCCGGCTTCTTTTTATTT
This sequence comes from Acomys minous, assembly GCF_964271855.1. Taxonomy (NCBI): domain Eukaryota; kingdom Metazoa; phylum Chordata; class Mammalia; order Rodentia; family Muridae; genus Acomys; species Acomys minous. Next base: position 29,555,824 of record NC_140485.1, read on the forward strand.
TTTATTTTTTAATTCTTTTGGCTTTTTGAGACAAGGTTTCTCTGTGTAGCCTTGGCTGTCCTAGACTCACAGCAATCCGCCTGCCTCTGTCCCCAAGTGCTGGGATTAAAGGCGTGCGCCACCACTGCCCGGCTCTCAGTCTGACCTTTAACCTCTACATTAGAGCACTTCTCAAGAAGCCAGCAAGCGCTAGCGCTACCTCCCCCAACCTTTCAGCCTCTTTACATTGCTCTTCTCCAGGTCCCTCACCTAGATGAGGTCAAGACTTACCTGCAGGGCTAGATCCACAGCCTCCTCATAAAGCTCCAACACCTTATAGACGTGGACGCAAGCGCGGTGGTGGCCGTGCTCAGCACAGAGACGAAGTGCATACTTGAGATCGTAATGCACACGGTGGGGGCTGGCCCCGGCTTGTTCCAGGTAGGCCAGCAGCGAGGCTGGCTGGCCACGGGCATACAGTGACAGCAGGTAGTTGTGGATGGCCTGCTCTGTCTCGCCAAGCACGTTCACGCAGAATTCCATATAGCGGATGGCCTGGCTCACCTGCTGAGCCTCACCGCCCTGGCTATAGTTCACCAAGGCAGGAATGAGCTGCCGAGCATCCAGCCGGCTGCCCATCTCAATCCAGGCATCTACCAGCTGGCGGGGGATGTGCCGAATAAGGACGGGTGAGAATTTATAGAAGAGCTGGGGATCGCGGTGGCGGGCAAGCACGGCCAGGGCCTCTTCATAGGCCTCGTGCTGGCAGTGGTAGGCCACCACGCGTTCGTAGTCCTGCGTGATCACTGCAAAGAACACCATATGCTCCGTGTCCCCATGACTGGCGAGCAGCTCGTGGATAGAGGCCCGGCTGGCAAAGAGCCACTCCTTGTGCCGAGGACTACTGAGAAAGGTGCGAAAGCACTCCCGTGTGTCCCGGTAGAGATTCAGAGCATCTGGGTCACCCTGCAGGGCACCAAGCCGGCTCAGGTAGAGCTCCGTCAGCCAAGTGGTCAGCAGTGTGGCTTGGGTCCGCTCAGTTGGCTTCAAGCCGGCCAGTTTCCGCTGCAGAAACTCGGCCAGCGCCTCCTCTTGCCGGGCCTCCAGAAACTTAAGGGCAATCTCCTCGAAGTAGCTCTGCGTCAGAGCGTAGCAACGGGCGCTTTCCAGGTAGCGATGCTGGCGAAAGCAGAAATCGGCTTCTCGGGCCAGGACCGTGTCCAGGCAGTCAGGCCGCTCTCGACAATACTCTTTGGCCAGGTCAAAGCGGTTCATGTCCAGGTAGGTGCGCCAGACATCCCGAGCCTCACGCTGCACGTGGTAGCGGAAGACCGCACGCTCAGTGTAGGCCCATAGGTGACCCGTGGATGAGTCCTTCACCATGTGCCTCAGTGGGCCAAACTTCTCCAGGAAGTGATCCCGCAGCACCACCTGCCCTGTCAGTGTACACACCGCCTCCACCCGGTCTGACAGCAGCAGCAGGAAGTGGAACTGAGTCAGGACAATGGCTAGGGGTGGGCTGGCCCCAGGACCGACGCCCGCCGGATACTCCCACACTCGCTCCTCACTCAGCAGGGAGTCGGGGCGCCCGCAGTCCAGCGAGCCATACAGCACCCCATCTCCCATCATCCAGGCAAAGGCGCGAGGTGCAGAGCGTAACTTGGGGGTATAGAAAGCCAACTCACTATACCCCAGGTTGCTAGGGAACTCACGGAACGGGGGTGGGTGGTCTGTATAGGCGGCAAAGAGCCCCGAGAAGCCTTGAGCCTCAGCATCTTCCACGGCTCGGCCTATGAACTGGAAGAGGCGCTGTCGCGTGGTGGCAATGACAAAGCCTCGCCCGTCCGGGCCGCGCTCAGCCTCGAGGGAGCACACAGGCGCTGGACCCCCTTCTTCATTTAGTACGTACAGCGGGCGGAAGTAGAGATCTGGAGCAGGGCCAAAGAGGCCGCCTTCGCTAGCCGAGAGCTCTGCTTCGAAGATCTGGCCCTGGGCTGTGCCCACCAGGATGGGGCCGGTGCTACTCTCGCTGCCCAGAGCTTTGTTCCACCCTACGCTCTCCACCAGCTGTCCCTTCCAGCGTGCCAGCGGCCGGACCTTCTGTCCATTGCGGTTCATGTAAAGGACCTCGGTGCTACTCAGAGCAATCAGCAGGTGAGAGCCTGGAGTGGGTGGAAAACGGCACCTGAGTGGGTGGGGCTTCTCCCTCCCTGCTCAGACCCCACCCACGGAGGCAGTGGGTGCTCACGGGAGCCCCCCTCAGGTCTCCAACACCACTTACCGGTGTGGTCCAGGAACATCTTGTGGACTTTTGCATCATCCTTGCGCCCCAGTTCCACACGGTTGGGTTCACTTGCCTTGCCCAAGTCAATGCTGTAAGGGCAAGAGTTAGGGTGTCACTCTCAAGAAGGGACGTCCTTTTTCTTAGAATATTTATCTACTTATTTAATGAGTAGGTGTCGCGTATGAATGGATTTAAGTGCATCGTGTGTGTGCAGGAAGAGGGTCCTGGACCCTATGCAGGAAGGAGCACGGAGTGCTCAGCCACTGAGCCATCTCTCCGGCAGCTGGCAAGTTCTTTGTTAGATCAGACTTGAAAGTCTAAGTCTAACACACACACACACACACACACACACACACACACACACACATCTTTTTTTTTTTAATTTGTTTTTGTTTTTCAAGACAGGGTTTCTCCTGGTAGCCTTGGCTGTCCTGGACTCACTTTGTATACCAGGCTGGCCTCAAACTCACAGCCAGCCATCCGCCTGCCTCTGCCTCCACGTGCGTCACCATGTTATTTGTTTTTTTATTTGCTTATGTATCTATGAGAATGCATGCCACACGTGTGCCAGTGCCTGCAGAGGGCAGGAGGAGTCAGAGGCCCTGAAGCTAGCGTTTCAGGTGACTGTGTGTTGTCTGACGAGAGTTCGGGAACAGAAGTCAGGTCCGCTGGAGCACCAGCGAGACTCCTAACCTCTAAGCCACCTCTCCAACCCCAAAAATTCTTACTATGATCTCAAGAACTGTAAACTTTATATAGAATCCTACTTAAGAACCCTTAGCCTGAGCTGGAGACCAGAGGACAAGAATTCAGTTCCCAGCACCCATGTTGGGTGACTCCCAAGTGCCTGTAACTCCAACCCCAGGGAATCTACTACCCTTGGCCACCACCGGTACCCACAGTCGCTCACTTGGACATTTAAAATATACGATTTAAAAAATAACAAAGTGAGCTGGGCGGTGGTGACGCACGCCTTTAATCCCAGCACTCGGGAGGCAGAGGCAGGTAGATGGCTGTGAGTTTGAGGCCAGCCTGGTCTACAAAGCGAGGCCAGGACAGCTAAGGTGACACAGAGAGACCCTGTCTCAAAAAACTAAAAATAACAAAACAAAATTAAAAATAACAAAGTAGGGAACGGAGAGATGGCTCAGTGGTTAAGAGCACTGCCTGCTCTTCCAAAGGATGCGAATTCAATTCCCAGCACCCACATGGCAGCTCACAACTGTCTGTAACTCCAAGATCTAACACCCCCACACCAACGCACATAAATCAAAATTAAATAAAATATTAAAAAAAATAACAAAGTAAGTACTAAGAACTCCCCTGCTTCACTCCGAGAGCCACAGAGTGTCTTGCCCCTGTGCTCACCCCAAGGTCAGAAGGGGACAAGGGCGGGGGTGTTGATAGTTCCTCAGCAGTAAAGCCTGAGTTTAACCTGGCACCGCAGTCTTCGTTGTAACCTTGAAAGGTGTCTTGTTTCAGTAATGGCTTCCTTTGAGGATTCGTCCCAGGGAGATGGCTCAGTGGGTAAAGCGTTGGGATTAAAGGCATACACCGCCACCACCCAGATAGTTTTGTTCAATAAAAAAATTAAATTGCATTTGTGTGTGTGTGTTGGCACGTGTGCCGTGGTGTATGAGGACAGAGGGCAACTTGCAGGAGTCAGTCCTCTCCTTCTGCCCTGCGGGTCTGCGGGTCTGAGGGTCTGAGGGGACTCGCTCAGGCAGTCAGCTGGGCAGCTGGCCCCTTTATCCAGTAAGTCTCTTGACTAGTTCAGATGTTTTAAATTTTAGGAACCTGCCAAATTACCTTTTCAAAAGATGATGGCAATCTGCAGGTGTGTGCCACCACACATGGAAGTTGTTTATTTATTTTGAGACAGGGCTTCTCTGCATAGCCCTGGCTGTCCTGGACTTGCTTTGTAGGCCAGGCTGGCCTCGAACTCACAGAGATCTGCCTGCCTCTGCCTCCTGAGTGCTGGGACTACAGGTGTGCGCCTCCCCTCACCTGTTTGTTTGTTTTAATAGTAGTTATGTATATATAACACACACAGGCTGGAGAGATGGCTCAGAGGTTAAGAACACTGACTGCTCTTCCGAAGGTCAAATGGTGGCTCATAACCATCTAAGATGAGATCTGGTGCCCTCTTCTGGTGTGCAGGCATACATGCTGGCAGAACATTATACATAATAAATAAATTAAAAAAAAAATAAATACATTTTTTTCTTTCATTTCTGGGGCTGGTGAGATGCACAGGCAGTCAGAGGCCAGAGGAGGGCACTGGATCCTCTAAATCTGGATTTATAGTTAGTTGTGAGACTCAATGTGGGTGCTAGGGAGCAAATCCCAGCCCACCTTATTCTTTGGGACAGGGCCTCCCACTGAATCTGGAGCTCATCCATACGGCTAGACTGTCTGACCTGCCAGTTCCCAGGATTCACCTGTCCCTGCTCTGCGCCAGAACTGGGGCAACCTACTTGCACACACTGCCAAGTGCAGCTTTTCTCACACAGGTTCTGCGGGTCCGGACTCAGGTTCTCGCGCTTCCGAAGCGGGCACTTTACCGGCTGGACCCCTCCCTCTAGTTCTGGGTATGCTGCTTGCGGGGTTTCTTTACTCTCCCCTTTCTCGTAAACTGTCATCTTATTAGTTTATAGGGGCTGGTTGCTCCCCACCCTGCCCTGTCAGTGCTGAGGTTACAGGCATGGGGCACACACTGAAGTCTGACTGTCTGAAACAGGGTCTCACACAGACCAGGCTGCCCACAAATTGACCATGACGCCGAGGATGACTTTGAACACCAGACCCTCCAGGCTCTACCTCCCAAGTGTTGCAGTTACAGGGGTGCATCACCATGCCCAGCTTCTGCTACCTAATCAAGGACTCTGCGTGCAAGCAACTCCCCCACCCCGGCCTTACTGTGTCTCCAGTGTTTCATGTTGCACTGCTGGAAGTCAAACCCAAGGCCTCCAGGAAGGCCAGCCAGGCACACTATCACTGAGCCGCGCCCCTGGCACCAGCTAGTGGATATATTTCAGGATTCTGGACAGTTCCAAAGATCCCGTGTGGCTAACTCTGGGGGCTCAGACCACCTTTAACTGTTGCAGGACCAGCAACATTAGCTGGCTTGCTCAAGACCTTGTAGCTGGTAAGCGGCATAGCCAGAATCGGAACCTACGTCTCCCTGATCTTCACCCGCCATGTTGGTTCTCTTCGGGAAGGAGTGAGACCCCAGTCAGACAGAAGTCCCCAGGGACGTTACCGGAGCAGTGTATCCTTGCCCAGGCTCATGCACAGCTGATTACAGGAGACAACAAGACTGGTGATGCGCTCTGAGGGAGTGAAGTCAATCCGCTGCTTTGTGAAGATAGGCACTTCCTTCTCCAGGTGGGCGTTTACATACCCTATAGGTTTGGAATGAAGAAGAAAAAAAGTGGCATCCAGAGAAGGGGGTGGGGGGTGGGGGCAGCCCAGAAAACCCTAAGAAACAACAGTGTTACCTGACAGGCTCCTATCTCCCGAGTATAACCTTACCCACAGCATCTTGGTTAATGAAGAGTTCAGCATGAAACAGCTTTCTGTTTGTCTCTACAGTAAGAGCCTTGGGCCTTTCTCACACTGGCGACAGTAGTAAGGAATTGGTTCTCTGAACCTGAGATGGGCCACATCGTGATGTGCTGGTTCCCAGTGGTAATGGAGGGGGGGGGCAGGGGTTGGTACTGGAAAGATGGTTCAGCAAAGATAAGTCGTCCCTTCCTCCCTACCCACCCAGTATGGCTCAGTGAGTCTCCATAATACCTAGGGAGTTCTGGGGACCCGGTCCCATCAGGACTGTCCCATCATAGACTGACTGCGGCTGCTTTCTCTCTAGTCAGCAGCAATATTAGCATACTGGGCCAACTCTGTGCTACTCTCCTTAGAAATGACACCTACACTCCTCTAAACTGCAGCCAGCTTTACCCAGGGCCAATCATCTCCATCTTTCCTGTTTAATGACAAATTTCCCTTTAGGTTCGAGCCTCCTTCCCCTAAAACATCCACGTTCCACCCTCCCTGCTACCCCGAGAAAAAGTCTGGTGAGGGGAAAAAACGAACACAAAACCAGACACGAAGAGAAGCAGGGAACCTATTTTCAGTTCTCCCAAGAGCCAAACTGCAGCCTGGTAGGCAGCACTTCCTGATCGGAGCCTCAGTTTCCTCTTTTGAGGGACCTTAGTGGTAGGGCCTAGATCATGCGGTTGCTCCGGTGGCTCTTTCAAACTTCGACCACTGACAAACTACGGATCCAGAGAGACCTGGGGCTTAGATCCTAAACGCACGCTGCCAAGTTCTTGAGCCGCCCTCCTCCGCAAACGCTAGCAGAACTGAAAGGGGCAGTGACGGCCTCTTCTAACTTACCAGAATGGGGGATGTTCACGCTAGGGCAAACAGTCTGCAAGACAGCCGAACGGGACAATGAGTCCTCATACTCATCCAGGATGGATGCCATGGTACTCGAACCCTGGGCCTTTGGTCTGGGGTCTGGGAGTCACAACTGTCTCCCTGTCGTCCAGGATTTGCAAGCAGTGACTCCCCACCGTCTGACAGATCCTGAGAACCTTTTAACAATTCCGAGGCTCTTTTCGCTCTCGCTGTGTAGGAAGAGACGATCGAGGAGACCCCAGTAGAATCTAGCGCAGTTTTGCACCCCCAGCTCCAGTCCCAAGAGATTACAGACTCCTTTTAGCAGACCAGGTGATCACAACCTCGCCCAAGCAGCTCAGCTGACTCCCGCCCCCGTGACGCGTGCTTATGACGTGCTTCCGGGTTCTCAGACCCGAGTAGTAACTGGAGCTCAGGGCATTGGAGCTTTCACTAGGAGGCGTTGTCGGAAACTTGGGGCGGCGGGGGCGGCGCCAGCGGTGGGCCCCGAGCAACTCGAGCCGTCGCAGGCGACCCTGCTGCAGTTCCATATCTTGGCGCTAGGGGGCAGCTTGGTCTCTCCCTGCGGCCCTAGCAACAAGCTAGCGTAGAACATGGTTTCTGAAGGCCAGGCTTCGCTCCCTCGGTTCCCTCAGATTGTCAATTGTCGCTTAAAGTGCCTGTGCCTGTTGCCTCTGTCTACCTTCACAACCACTGGCAGAACAGTCTTAGCTTACCTTTCTCCACCCGCAGGGGCCCGCCAGCTTCCAGAGAAAGTAGCTGCATGAGCCAGAAGTGTGATTCAGTGATAAAGCCCTTGCCCAGCGTTCATACACACACACTGCATTTCCGCGCCCCACCCCACCCCACCCCACCCCCGCCAACACTGCAAAAAAGAAAACCACACAGAATTTAATCTCCGGCATTAGGAAGGCTGAGGCAGGAGGATTACTTAGGAGGGTACCCTGGGCTACAAGGTAAGACACACACATCCCCGAAAACAAAAGTAACATAATTATGGTAAAGCCCTGTGCCAGGTAGGTAATGTTGTAAGTGGCCTCCCAGTGGCTCCTTAGTGTAGTGGGAGAGGCGAGGGTCGCCAGGAAAAGCGAAGAACAGCCGTGGGGCGCCAGGCTGCTTCCACGCACTCATTGAATGCTGGTGGCTGCGTTTGTCGGATGAGGTGGAGCGCATTCAGGGTGGTATGGCCATAGACTGCGCTTGTCCAGCACGGTCAGCCTTCCGTTCAAGCCCTAGTATCAGAAAAAGAAAAGGAGAAGGCAGTATATATAGTCATCATGAAAATCAGGAACAAGGGCTGGAGAGGCGGCTCAGAGGTTAAGAGCACTGGCTGCTCTTCCAAAGGTCCTGAGTTCAATTCCCAGCAACCACATGGTGGCTCACGACCATCTATAATGAGATCTGGTGCCCTCTTGTGACATGCAGGTGAAACACTGTATACATAATAATAAATAAATTTAAGAAAATCAAGAACAAAACCTATAAACCATGGGATGCTTGGGGTGAAGAGGGGAGAGCGGGGGAGAAGGGCAGTGGGGAAAGCGGGGGCTGGCCTTGGGAAGACTGTGGAAGCTGTTGCACGGACCCCTGGAGGATTTTGTTGGGGATGAGACGGCATGATGGCACTAGAAAGACGTAGGGTGTTTGAATGGGGCATGAGACCTGAGGCAGAGGACAGACCATAAGTGTCCAGCCGTGAGGAAGGGAGAAGGCGGCGGCAAAGGAAAGGAGGTCTCTGCGGAAGGCATCATAGATGTCGTGGCAGGGTAGATGTGGCGGATGAAGTGTAGGGGACGGCTGAGATCTGGCAGGTAGTGGCACTGACACTGTGGGGTAGAGGGGGGGGAGCTGAGTGAGAGGGGGCGGGGGTCACATGACTGACTGAGCTGTAAGTGTTTGCTTAGTGTAGGGAACTTACTGGGGAAACCCCAGCACAACCAGTAACCTGCTCCAGGGCAGTCACCATAACTGACTAGTAAATGCTTATTAGACATTTGCATAAATGAAAACTCACATGTCTCAGTTTCTATGCTTATAAAATAAAAATGAGAAATATCTCTCTCTCTCTCTCTCTCTCTCTCTCTCTCTCTCTCTCTCTTTTAGTTTTCTGAGACAAGAGTTTCTCTGTGGAGCCCTGGCTGTCCTGGAACTCACTCTGTAGACCAGACTGGCCTCAAACTTAGAGATCCGCCTGCCTCTGCCTCTGGAATGCTGGGACCACCGCCCTGGCCAGAGACAGTTCTGTTAGTAGCTAGTGTGGTGTTTAGAAAATGCTACTAGTATCTAATAGCGGACTGATAGCATTCAGATCCAGCCCAAAAGGACCAACCCCAACGCCTTACAAATACCTTGTGATGCTACCTCACAGGCACATTCTCAGCCTCAGATTTTCTGTTTGAAACAGTTTAGAGGTTAATGAAATTGGAAGCGAGAGATGTAGCTTACTTGGTAGACCCTCAGCACAGCATAAAACCAGGGTGGCGGTGCATGCCTGTAGTCCCAGCAGTCAGGAGGTGGAGACAGGAGCGTTAGAAGCTCAAAGTCAAAATTTAAGAGAGAGAGAGACAGTGAGGGACTGAGGACATGTTTTGGCAGCACACTTATTAAAAGATGGAAAAATACAGAGATTAGCATGGCCCCTATGCAACATGACTTGCAAATTCCTGAGGCACTCCATATTAGAAAGAAAGAAAGAAAGAAAGCCAGGCGTGGTGGCACAAACCTTTAATCCCAGCACTGGGGAGGCAGAGGCAGGGGGATCACTGTGAGTTTGAGGCCAGCCTGGTCTACAAAGCGAGTCTAGCTCATACCTGCCTATAATTTCAGTTCCAGTGGATCCAACATCCTCATACAGACATACATACACTGGCAAAATTCTAATGTACATAAAATAAAAATAAATATTTTAAAAAGTTTAAAAATGGAGGTGAACACTGGAGAGATGGCTTAGTAGTTAAGAGCACTGGCTACTCTTCCAGAGGACCTAGGTTCAATTTCCAAAGCCCACATGGCTGACAACTGTCTGTAACTCCAGTTCTAGGGAATCCAACACCCTCACATAGACATAACATGCAGGCAAGACACCAATGTACACTAAATAAATAAATAAATAAATAAACCTTTCAAATACAAACAAACACTTCCCTGAGCCTGGAAGTATAGCACCTCACTTGTGTGAAGTCCTGAATTCAATGCTCAGCACTGAAAGCAAAGAACTGAAAATAAGAAAATTCTGGAACTGAGCCGGGCGTGGTGGTGCACGCCTTTAATCCCAGCATTCGGGAGGCAGAGGCATGTGGATCGCTGTGAGTTCAAGGCTAGCCTGGTCAACAAAGCAAGTCCAGGACAGCCAAGGCTACACAGAGAAACCCTGTCTCGAAAAACCAAACCAAACCAAACAACAACAACAACAACAACAAAAAGAAAATTCTGGAACTGGGCATGGTGGCGCAGGACATTAGTCTCAGTACTTGGGAGGCAGAGACAGGCAGATCACTGTGTGTTTGAGGCCAGCCTGGTCTACAAAGCTAATCCAGGACAGCCAAGACTACACAGAGAGACCCTTTCTCGAGAGACCAAAAACAAAAACAAAAGAAAGAGAAAAAAGAAAATTCTGACCAAATGCCAGACTGTTACTTAGCAAGTAAGGAGCACAGTGAATTGATTACTTTTGTGTAGCCTGAAATTCTTTTTAATTTTAAAATATGCATTGTATAGCCAGGCTGTGGTGGTCAACACCATTAATCCCAGCACTCTGGAGGCAGAGGCAGGCAGAGCTCTGTGAATTTGAGGCCAGCCTGGTCCACAGAGTGAGTTCTGGACAGCCAGGACTACAAAGGAAAACCGTGTCTTAAGAACAAACAAAAACAAAAACAACATCATCAGAATACATATGCACAGGCACACATGCACACACTTTCTCTCACACATACACATTTTGTATATTTTGCTTTGGGCACAGGGTCTTATGTGTCTCAGGCAGACTTAGAACTTATTATGTAGTCCAGGATGGTTTTGAACTTACCAGGTATCCATTGAAGATGACCTTGAATTTCTGATGCTTCTCCTGAGAGCTGTGATTATAAGAATATACCACCATGCCCAGCTTTATGTTTTTGCTGTTGTTGTTTGAGACAGAGTCTTACTCTGTAGCCCAAGCAAGCCTCAAACTCACAACACGTCTCCTCTCTTGGCCTCCTGAATGCTAGGACTGCAGGCCTGAGCCACAAGGCCAAACCTTAGACCTTTTTATTATTTTCTTAATTTACTTTTCCTTCTCCTTCTTCATCACACACACACACACACACACACACACACATATATTATTAGGGGGCTGGTGAGATGGCTAAGCATTTAAGAGCACTTGTTGCTCTTACAGAGAAATTGAGTTTGGTTCCTAACACCCACATGGTGGTTCACAACCATCTGTAACTCCAGTTCTGGGGGATCTGATGCCTGTGCACAACAATTCATCTGGGCACAATACTCCTACACATGCTTAGGGGTGGACAAGGGCATGTGTCACCATGTGCAGGTGCTAGTCAGAGCACAACTTGTGGGAGTTGGTTTTGTCCTTCCACAGTGTGGATTCTAGGGATCCAACTCAGGCCACCCGGCAGTGCCATCAAGGGCCTTTCTCCCCTTTACCCATTGAACCATCCTTCAGGCCCCAGAATTTCTCTTTACTGGGATCAAGAAGACAAAACTCTAAAACTCACTTTAGCTGAAAAATCTGTTTAGTTCTTCTCAGGCTGGGTCTAGACTTCACCTGAAAAAGCCACTCCTGACCCAGAAGGAGCGTCTGTAAAAATTCACACTCACAGAGCACGCTATGTATGGCCCCACTCTAAACACCCCCAATAAATGAGTGCATCCTACAGCCTTAGGAAGTAGGACCTGTTTTATTTTGTGTTGGACAGACAGGTTTTGAGACAAGGTCTCATATGGCTTGGGCTATCCTTGAATTGACTATGTAGTTGAGGATGACCTTGAACTCCTGGCACTCTGGCTGCTTCCTCCAGAGTGCTGGGATTATAGGCCTAAACCACGCCTAGTGAAGGGGATATTTTCAATATCCTTTTGCAGATACTGTGAAGGTACAATGCCACAGGATACGCAGCACTTTTCCAAAAGGGAAGAAGTGGGGTACAGTGAAGGAATACTGGACCAAATCCTGTAGTGCCGTGCCTGATGTCAAAGGGCTTAGCTGGCCCCACCCTTTGGCCTTTGTTGCCTACAACATAATTCTCCCACTTAGGCTGATTCCACTCCTGTACACAGCTCTCCCTAGCAGATCGTTTTTTAACTTTGGCATGCGCCCAACATCTCGGAGTCTCCAATACAATGCACGGCTCCTTTTCACAGCTTCCTGCAATAGCCTTCCAGGGCTAACACACAGGGATGCCCTTGCTACACACCTGGCCTCAGTATCTCTCCTTAACTGTGGAGGAATTTCCACAGCCCCTTTACTTCTTTTTTTCCTTCATGACTTTACAGCCACATTCCCCTCTTGGTTTCTGATGGAGCCACCATGTGGTTGCTGGGAATTGAACTCAGGACCTTTGGAAGATCAGTCAGTGCCCCTAACCTCTGAGCCATCTCTCCAGCCCATGGCTCATGCTTTTATTCCCAGCACTTGGAAAGCAGAGGCAGATGGATCTCTGTGAGTTTGAGGTCAGCCTGATCTACATAGAAAGTTCCAGGACAGCCAGAGTTACATAGTGAGACCCTGTAGAGGGGAAAACAAAACAAAACAAAACAAAAAGCTGGCAAGCCATGAAGACACCCTGTAAGCAGCACTCCTCCATGGCCCCTGCTTCAGCTCCAGGCTCCAGGCTCCTGGTTTAAGTTTTTGCCCTGCACTCCCATGTGATGAACTGTGACCTGGAAGGGTAAGCCAGCTAAATCCTTTCTTCCTCAAGTTGCTTTTGATGAAAGTATTTATCTGAGCAGTAAAAAGCAAACTACAAGGGCTGGGCGGTGGTGGTGCATACCTTTAATCCCAGCACTTGGGAGGTAGAGGCAGATGGATCTCTGTGAGTTTGAGGCCAGCCCGGTTCTACAGAGTAATTACAGAACAGCCAAGACTACACAGAGAAACCCTGTCTTGAAAAACACAAAACGAAACAACAACAAAAAAGCAGAGAAAGAAAAAAAAAACAAAGTAGAACATGGGCCCTCTTTTTATGAAGTTACTGAGTTTTGGGGCTGGAGATGTGTCTCAGGAGAGCGTGTTAAAGCTGGACCCCATGGCACGCCTGTGGCTTCCAAGACAGTGGTGACTGCTGCTGGTGCCATCACCATTCATCACATCGCAGACCATAAACTCCTGTCGCGTGGGACACAGCTGTTTTATGGACAAATCGCTGCGGAACCTCCCTGCTCTCAAGTCGCTTACGGGTTCATAGAGACATGAGGTGGACCCACGGAAACTATGGAATGATCTCTGAATTGGTGAAATCGGCAGAGAACTATTCATAGTCCGCAGTTCAGTATTAAAAACAAGCCAACAACGACAGCACTTGTCCCCAGGCGTGGTGGCACACGCCTTTAATCCCAGCACTCGGGAGGCAGAGGCAGGCGGATCACTGTGAGTTCGAGGCCAGCCTGGTCTACAAAGTGAGTCCAGGACAGCCAAGGCTACACAGAGAAACCTTGTCTCAAAACAGGGTTCAAACCAAAAAACAACAGCACTTGTCATAATGAATTTCCTATCTTTCCTCATACAGAATAATTTCAAATCATTTTTTATCCGCACAAGTAAAACATTCAGGGGCCAGTGAGATGGCCAAGAGTGGTTAAGAGCGCGTTCTGCTCTTGTAGAGGACCCAAGTTTGGTTCTCAGCACCCATGGGTGCCCCACAGCTTCACGGCACTCCAGTGCCTGTGGCCTCCAAGTGCATCTGCACTCGTGTGCACACGGCCACACAGAGAGACACACAGTAATAAACAATAAAAACAAGGAACTGGAGCAATGGCTCAGCAGTTAAGAGCATCTGCTGCTCTTTCAAAGGACTTGAGTTCAGTTCCTAGCACCAGCTTTTGCCTCGAAACTGCCTATAAATCCAGCTCCAGGGGATCCCACACACTCCTTCCGACCTCTTTCCCCCCAAGACACGGTGTCTCTACGTAGTCCTGGCACTCACTCTGTAGACCAGGCTGGCCTCAAGCTCAGAGATCCACCTGTCTCTGCTCCCCCCGTGATGGGACTAAAGGCCTGCACCACCAGGCAGGGCACGGTAGCACATGCCTTTAATCCCAGCACTGGGGAGGCAGAGGCAGGTGGAATGCTGTGAGTTCAAGGCCAGCCTGGTCTACAAAGCAAGGGAGGAAAAAAAGAAGGCTTGCACCACCAATTCCTGGTAATTTATTTATTATTTATTATTTATTTTATTTATTTTTCCAGAGATGAGGACCAAACCCAAAGCCTTGTGCTTGCTAAGCAAGCGCTCTGTCACTGAGCTAAATCCCCAACCCCTTTGTTTTTTATTTTAAGTGAGGGTCTGGAGAGATGGCTCGGTAATTAAAAATATTTGTGGCTTTTGCAGAGGACCAGGGTTTAAGTCCCAGAACCCAACCATCTATAACTCCAGTTTTATGGGACCCAACGTTCCCTTCTACCTCTGCTGCACCAGGCACACATGTAGTTGACATGCATACATGCAGAGAAAATATACACATAAAATAAAACAAATCATTCTTTTAAAAAAAATTTGCAAAGCAGGGTGTGGTGGTACACACCTTTAATCCCAGCACTTGGGAGGCAAAGGCAGGCAGATCACTGAGTTCAAGGCCAGCCTGATCTACAGAGTGAATTCCAAGACAGCCAAAGCTACGCAGAGAAACCCTGACTTGAAAAAAATTGTTTTTACAGATGAGAAGGCATTGCTACCAAGCCTAATGACCTGAGTCTGATCCCCAAGCCCCACACAGCAGAGGGAGAGAACCCACTAATTTGATTTGTCCTCTCACTTTCACACGTGCACGCGGCACGTATATAGCTCCACCCACATACATGCATGTATCCTTCACACACAGAATGTAACTTTTTTGAGACAGAGTCTCTCTTGTGTACCTTTGGCTTTCCTGGAACTCACTATGTCGAGCAAGCTGTCCTCAGAGATCTACTTGCCTTCTGAGCATTGGGATTAAGGGCATGTGGTACTGCGTGACATGTGTGTGATTATTTTAAAAGTAAACTGTCCAGGGACAGCTATAGAGACACACACCTGCAACTACAGCGCTCAGGAAAGGTGTTGTCAGTGCTCCTTGTACACATCAGGCGAACAGGCACGTCATCTAGTTCACTGCACTCCACATCTGGGTTCATTTTGTTCCTTTTTGGAGACCAGGTCTCACATAGCTTAGGCTGGTCTCAAACTTGCTGTGTAGCTGAGAATAGCCTTACATTCCTGATCCCAGCTTTTGTTTGTTTGTTTGTTTTTTTTTCTTTTAGACAGTCTCACTATGAAGCCTTGACTGGCCTGGAGCTCAGAAAGATCCACCTGTTTCTGTCTCTTGAGTGCTGAGACACACTTTTAAAATTATTATTATTGTTGTTGTTTGGTTGGTTTTGTTTTTCAAGTCAGGGTTTCTCTGTATGGCTCTGTCTGTCCTGGACGGCCTCGAACTTACAGAGATCCACCTGCCTCTGCCTTCCGAGTGCTGGTTAAAGGCATGCACCACCATGCCTGGCTTAAATTAATTTTTATTATTTATTTTTGCGTGCATATGTGTAGGCACACAGGTGCTGTGGCATGTGTGTGGAGATCAAAGGACAACTTGTGGGAGTCAAGTCTCTCCCTCTCCCATGTGTGTCCTGAGCAGCAAACTCAGCTCGTCAGACTTGGAGCAAAATTCCCTCACCTTCTTAGCCATCCCTTTTCTTTCATTCTGTTCTCCCTCTTTCTGTCTTTCAACTTCTAGTTGTTTAGTTTTAAATTTTTATTACTGTGGTATGTGTGCATGGTGTGTGTGTGTGTGTGTGTGTGTGTGTGTGTGTAGGTATACCACAACATACGTAGTGTAGATGTCAGAGTGTGTTGAGTTTTCTCCTTTGGCCTTTATGTGGGTTCCAGGGATCAAACACCTGTCATCAGGTTTCTGTGGCAAACAGACACTTTTACCTGCTGAGCTGTCTCCCTACCCTCCCACCCACCCTTTCTTTTTAAATTATTTTTGCGTATGAGTATTTACCTGCACACGTACATGTATACCACACACATGGACCACAGAGAGCCTTAGATTCCCTGGAACTGGAGTTACAGATTGTGAACAGCCTTGTGGGTGCTGGGAACTGAATCCTGGTTCTCTCCAAGAGCAGCCAGTGCTCTTCGCCGCCGGGCCAGCGCTGCCCCCTCCCCTTCCGTCCTTCCATTTTGAGATAGGAAATTCACAATGGCCTCGGACTCACTATATAACCAAGACTGGCCTTGAACTAGAAATGGGACTGAAGCTGTCCTTGAGCTCCTGATCTCCTAACTCCCGCTTCCTAGTTCTGGGATTACGGGAATGCCCAACAATACCCAGTTTTTAAAATTCCCCTCAGCCATATCCAGTGCAGTTCTCTATGTCACCCTGGGGGTACATGATGTCGCGAGTGGAGACCAGCACACATACTCTGCTGTAGGCTTTTGAGTGGGAGAGTGACAGATTTCTTTTATCAGGAAGCTTAGGCGCACTGGAGAGGAACAAAATTAAGACAGAGAGGTAGGTAGGGGGTGAGTACTATGCTGGCGGCGCACGCTTTTAATCCCAGCACTCTGGACGCAGAGGCAGGTGGATGACTGTGAGTTCAAGGCCAGCCTGGTCGACAAATCGAGTCCAGGACAGCCAAGGCTACACAGAGAGAACCTGTCTCGGAAAAAAAAAATTTTTTTAAACCCCAAAAAACCAAAAAATACTGAAGGGAGGAAGTCAGACACTGGGAAAGATGGCAAGAGTCAGATGAGCGGCCTTGGCTGTAAACCCTGCACTCTGGAGTCAGGCGGCTGGCACGAATTCTCTGGGCTACAGTGTGTTCCTTCCTACTCATTAAAATAGAGAAAATAGCAGTATCAATCGTCAGAAATAAGGACAATGGGACCCTCAGTTAATTAAACCGAGTCATTTCAGATGAGGCCGCTTTGGGGCACATACAGTCTTTACGGGGCTCACTTGGTTGGTGAGGACCTCTCTGTTTCCGTGGCGTCACGTGGCCTCACGAGCAAAGGCTCCTTCCGGTTCCTGGCCTTCTCCTTCCGGTTTGCCTTCGCGGTTGCAGTCGTCACCTGGTTCATACGCTTCTGGTGCCATGAACTCGACGCCCCAGGTAAGCGACCCTTTTTGGTAGGCTTTAGCCACACAACCCGAGGGCAGCCGGGACCACTACCCGTTTTTGGTTTTTGGTTTGGTTTGGTTTGGTTTTTTGCTGTTGTGTTTTGTCACGGGAGGGAGGGAGCCCACCGAACATTTCAGGGCGTCCAGGCCTTGCCTGATCCGGTGGGGCAGCAGGCCTCGCTCAGGGCGCAGAATGGCCAAGGGATGGTAGCGACCTTCGCCAGAGTTTCTGTTCAAACGCGTGTTTCTGTAGAAATTTCTGGAAATGTTAATGCTTCTCTCTGCCTGACCACGACTGTATGGGCCGCTGAAGAATGGCCTTGTTGCGGTTTTTTGGAGACAGGGCCTTGCTCAGTAGCTCTGGCTGGCCTGGAACTCTTGGCTAGCCTTCTATCTCTTCACAAGAGTGAGTGACCAGTCCCAGCTGGGTGAGCATTTTAAGTGACATCTTTCAGCAATCATTTCAGTAGTATTGGCCAGGCTTCGAGGGCACACAAAGAGGTTGGTGAAAGATATTTTTATTTTGGGCTTGGCTGGCTGGAGGTGGGTGAAGGAAAAAAAAGTGGAGCCGGCCGGGCATGGTGGCACACGCCTAATCCCAGCCCTGGGGAGGCAGAGGCAGGCAGATCTCTGTGAGTTGGAGACCAGCCTGGCCTACAGGGTGGAGTGAGTTCCGAGACAGCCAAAGCAACACAGAGAAACCCTGTCTTGAAAAAGAAAAAAAGTGGAGGGGAAGGGAGAGGGAGAGGGGAAGGACTTGATAGAAGCCCAGAACTGATGGCCCATGGGTAATACGGAGGATGAGGGCAGCTTGAGAGCCAGAGGGTTTAACAATGACACCATGAGGCAGCTCACCGGAGACCTCTGACTATAACCCCCAGATGCTCTCATTATCCAATTAATTGGAAACTTTAAAAATCATGTCATTTAGTGATTGTATCAGCGTCATCATCACCATCAAAATGCTGGTAAATGAATGTTAAATATAATGCACTTACTAATTTATTTAGTGTGTAAGCGCTTGTGCTTTTGGGCAGCAATAATGTGGAGAGCAGATAGCTTGTGGGAGTCAGTTTTCTCCTCCCATCACACGGGTCCCAGGGATTGAACTCAGGTCTTCAGCCTCGGTGACTAGCATCTTTATTTGATGAACCATCTCTCCAGAACATAAAATTTTTTTTGTTTGTTTGTTTTGGGTTTTGTTTTGTTGAGACAGGGTTTCTTTGTGGAGCCTTGGCTGTCCTAGGCTCATTATGTAGACCAGGCTGGCCTTGAACTCACAGCATTCCGCCTGCCTCTGCCTCCGAGTGCTGGGATTACAGGTGTGTGCCACCACACCCGGCCCATAAGACTTTTTTTTCTCACCGGGCATGGTGGTACACGCCTTTAATCCCAGCACTGGGGAGGCAGAGGCAGGAGGATCTCTGTAAGTTCAAGGCCAGCCTGGTCTACAAAGTGAGTCCAGGACAGCCAAGGATACACAGAGAAATCCTGTCTCTAAAATAAATAAATAAATAGAAAGATTTTTTCCCCCTCATCGTTCTTTATTTCAAAGCTTTCTGATCTCTGGGCTCATTCTTTTTTCCCCCTTTCTTTCTTTCTTTTTTCCAAGACAGGGTTTCTCTGTGTAACCCTGGCTGTTCTGTAAACCAGGCTGGCCTGAACTCACAGAGATCTGCCTGCCTCTGCGTCCCAGAGTGTTGGAATTAAAGGTGTGCACCACTGCGCCTGGCTCTGGGCTCATTCTTTTTTTTTTTTTTTTTTTTACATTTTCTTATTAATTTATTCAGATTACATCTCAGTTGTTATCCCATCACTTGTATCCTCCCATTCCTCCTGCTTTCACCCTATTCTCCTCCCCTATGTCTATGACCAAGGGAGACCTCCTCTCCTACTATATGGTCATAGGCTCTTAAGTCTCATCTTGGAAACCTGCTTATCTTTTCTTTGTTTCAGTGCCACCAGACCTCCCCACCAAGGGGAACTGGTCAAATTTGGGGGACCAGAGTTCATGTCAGAGTCAACTGGGCTCATTCTTTTTTTTTTTTTTTTTTTTTGTCTTGTTTCCTCCCCCACCCCCAGACAGGGTTTCCCTGTGTAGCCTTGGCTGTCCTGGACTCACTTTGTAGACCAGGCTGGCCTCGAACTCAGCGATCCGCCTGCCTCTGCCTCCTGAGTGCTGGGATTAAAGGTGTGCGCCACCACGCCTGGCTAACTGGGCTCATTCTTGACAGCCCTCTTGAGTAGGAATATGGAGTCTGCAGAAGAAAGACTGGACAAAGTGGATTTTATTTTTCTGAACTTTTGTATGGAACTAAAACACTTCTTGGAAACTAGGATTTTGTTTTTTTAAAAATTTTTTTTTTTTTGGCAAGAAAATTGTGGTGGCAAAGGGTTTGAGTTTTGTTTGGCTTCTGGTTTGTTTGTTTCTGGGTTTTTTGTTTGTTTTGTTTTTTTATTTGGTTTGGTTTTTTTTTTCAAGTGTGTGCCACCATGCCCAGCTTGTTATGTTCTTTTGAAACATGGTTTCTCTGTGTAACCCTGTCTGTCTTAGAACAAGCTTTATAGTCAGGCTGGCTTGAACTAACAGAGATCTGCCTGCCTCTAGCTCCTGAGTGCTAGGACTAAAGGTGTGCACACTAAAACCTAGCTTGCTTTTTTTTTTTTTAAGATTTATTATTATTAGATATATATCTTGCTTGTGTGTATACGTGTGCACCACGCACATGTCTGGTGTCCCCAGAGGTCAGAGGAATGTGCCAAATCCCCTGAGGCCGGAGCTGTGGGACATGTGAGCTGCCTGTGGATGCTGAGAATGGACCTGGGTCCACATAAAATAAATAAATACATCTAAATAAGATAAGGAATAAACAAAAATGCCTAATAAGATGATGCATTTTAGCATGGACTTGTGAGTTGTTGGTTTGGGGGATAGATTGTCACTAGTTTCTTTTGAAGTCCACTAATTCTACAATTAATCTTCTGGACTTCAGTGACAAAAACAGGAACACACACAGCATGCTTGTCACTCCAGTTCTTATGTTCCTCACACCCTGGTGACCTTAATTATGAATATGAAACTAGTATGGTATAGTGGCTAATTTTTTTCCATTTTGGTTGCTTGTTGTTTTGTTTTTGAGACAGGGTTTCTCTGTGTAGCCCTGGCTGTCATGGAACTCACTCTGTAGACCAGGCTGCCTTGAACTCAGAGATCCACCTGCCTGTACTCCTCCAGTGGCAACCCAGCTTTTTTTTTTTAATTAATTCTTTATTTTTATGTATATGAGTGCTCTGTCTTCACACAAACCAGAAGAAGGAATCATATCCCATTACAGATGGCTGTGAGCCACCATGTGAGTGCTGGGAATTGAACTCAGGACCTTTGGAAGAGCAGCCAGTACTTTTAACTGCTGAGCCATCTCTCCAGCCCCTTCTATTCTTATTCCTTACTATTAGTGTATGTGTGTGTCAGAGAAGAACGAGGCGGGGGATATGAGAGAATTGAACTCCAATCATCAGGCTTGCACAGCAAACACTTAGCTACCGAGCCATCTCCCCAGCCCTGTGTTTTATTTATTGAGATAAAGTCTTGCTATATAGTTCATGCTGGGTTGAATTTACAGTCCTCCTACCTCTGCCTCGTGGCTCGCTTGGGAAAGCTCTTGCCTTACAAACACAAGGACCTGAATTCCATCCCCTGAACCCTGTGGTTGGTGCCAGGTGCTAGTCAGTCAGGCTCGCCTGTCAAGTAGTGAGCCAGTGAGAAGTCTGTCCCAAAGGAGGTGGGCTATGCTCCTAGCGGTAATACCTGATAAAATATCTTCCAGCCTCCACACATATGCACACACGTGTATGTACTCTCATACGTGCATTTTAAAAAGCAGTTAGTCTAGGTATGATGGTGCATGTTCATAGTCCCAGCACCCAGGATACAGAGTCAGGAGAACCAGGAGTTTAAGGCCATCCTCTAGATAATTCAAGGCCAACCTGGGCTATATGACAAGTTGTCAAAAATAAAAATAAAAACAAGCAAACAAACAAAAAAAAAACCTTTCTGTCTCCTTCAAGGCCAAGGATCTAAAAAAACTATTTGAAATTCTTTTTTGTTGTTGTTTTTGTTTTTTTAAAGATTTATTATTATGTATACAGCGCTGTCTGCATGTACACCTGCAGGCCAGAAGAGGGCATCAGATCACATTATAGATGGTTGTGAGTCACCATGTGGTTGCTGGGAATTGAACTCAGGACCTCTGGAAGAGCAGTCAGTGCTCTTAACTACTGAGCCATCTCTCCAGCCCCGTTTTTGTTCTTTTGTTTTTGGAGACAAGGTGTCTCTGTGTTATCTTGGCTGTCCTGGACTCACTTTTGTAGACCAGGCTGGCCTCGAACTCACATCGATCTACCTGCCTCTGCCTCCCACGTGCTAGGATTAAAGGCATGCACCACTTATTTGAAATTTTTATCCTCAGCTTATTTATATAGAAATCATTTGTGGTTATGAATTCATAAGTATTTGTCTTGTACTAGGTTATAATATTGCTTTACCTTGCTGTTGAGATGGCTCAGTTTGGACCGTCACACACTCTTCCAGCTGCCTTCTTACCCATGTGAACTGTGTTTGTTCTTCCCGTCATGCCTGGTTAGCACCTCTTTACCTTCTGTCCACAAATGTTCTAGGCTCCTTTTGTCTGTTTCCTGCCCCTATTCTAGAGTGCACCATTTATCCAAGACATAATGTTGGTGCCAAGTTGTAATCTTAGCAAATACGTCTAGAAGTTGGGGTAGATGGAGCAGATGGGCAGGAAGAAAACACAACCCCAGCACTTCAAAGAGGACTTTCCCAGGAGTAGCAGCCAGAGTCCCACATCCTTAGCTGAGAAATAGGTGACTCACCAGCTCCCAGGTTGTCTCCTCCCTCCCCCTCTTGCTGACAAGACTGTACCTAAACCAGCTTAGACAGAGACACCGTGGTCAGAAAGTGTCTCCACCCATGAGACCAAAGAAGAATGGCCAGTCTCAGACCAAAGCCGGACATTTACTCATTTACTCATGCCCAGCAGACATGTCCCATGCTTGTTCCATTAAAAAAGTATCACCCTTAACTTTATATTTTTAGCTTTTTGGCTTTTTAAAAATAATTTATTTAGTTTTATTTTATGTGTGTGAAGGTGTCAGATCCCTTGGAACTGGAATTACAGACAGTTGTGAGCTGCCATGTAGGTGCTGGGAATTGAACCCGGGTCCTTTGGAAGAGCAGGCAGTGCTCTTAACCACTGAGCTATCCATCCAGCCCCAACTTCTTGGTTTTTTGAGACAGGGTTTCTCTGTGTAGCCTTGGCTGTCCTGTCCTTGACTCCTTTTGTAGACCAGGCTGGCCTTGAACTCACAGAGATCCATCTGCCTCTTCCCTGAGTGCTGAGGTTACAGTCATGCACTCCTGGCTTCTGCCTCTACCTCTTTATTTTATTACTTTGAGATGAAGTCTCCCTGTGTAGCCTGGCTAGCCTGGGACTCAATAAGTAAGCCAGCTTGCCTCAAATTTAGAGAGATTTGCCTGCTTTTGACTGCTCAGTGCTGGAATTAATAGTGTGTGCCACCGTGCCCTGCTCTCCACTACTTTTTAAGCACTAGATTACAGAAGTGTGCCTTCACTTCAGATTTGTGTCCTGCTGGGAATAGAGCCCAGGATCTCATGCATGATAGTGCTCTTACCAAATCAGCTACATCACCAGCCCAGTAAAGTTATTAAAACCCAGGTAAGGCTGGACGCGGTTGCACACGCCTTTAATCCCAGCATTCAGGAGCCAGAGGCAGGAAGATCACTGTGAGTTCAAGGTCAGACTGGTCTATAAAGTGAGTCCAGGTCAGCCAAGGATACACAGTGAAACTCTGTCTCAAAAAAACAAAACCACAAAAAACCCAGGTAAAAGAACAATAGTATTCCAAAGAAATAAGTATGTTCAAGGGCGTGGTGTGTGTGTGTGTGTGTGTGTGTGTGTGTGTGTGTGTGTGTGTGTGTGTTGAGTAATTTTGTCCTGCACATCTGTGCAGCATCCCTGGGATTTCCAAATAACAGTTAGCAGAAGGCCCTTCAGAGACAACTACACTTCGCATTTCATTCTATAGCACTGACAGTGAAGAACAGAATAAGCAGCTCTCAGACCCGCTAGCGTGATATAATAGTAGGGCAGTATTTAAGACACCTTTCAGTAACTTGACAAGTAAACTTACGGGGATGTGTCTGAGGGATTTTGAGGCAACCAGATCATTAGCATCTTTAGATATTTGGATAAAGGGCATGGGGGAGGCAGACTTTGGAGTATAAAAGTGGGTACTGGAAAGCCCGCAATTTCCCAAAAGTGGTCAAGTCAGCAAGTTCTTTCTTAGCTGAGTTCTTAGGAGAGCCCTGTTTGTTTGTATTCTGTGGTAGGGCCTTGAATGTAGCCATGGACGCCCTGGCTCATCATGTAGACTAGACAGGCTTTGTTTTATGGCAGCCCTGCTGCCTAAGCCTCCTGTGTGCTGGGATTACAAATGAGTGGCATCGTATCAGCCTGGACAGCTAGTGTACTACCCGTTCCACTGCCTCTCCACAAACTCACGAATGTCTGCCTGCCTGGGTGAAAGTGTCTCAGTGATCTTTGCACACTGAGCTGAAGACTGCCTCTGACATCAGAGAAATGATTGCCTGGTGTTGTCTGCTGTGGCTGTAGTAGTGACTAAATTAGGATCAGGCTGCTGTCTCACTTGCTCTCTAGGCGACCTTGCTCCTTCCACCTGGGGAAGTCTTGTCTGAGTCTGTAAGTCGCTTTTAGTAGGTGGCCCAGAACAGCATCTGCAGGTGGGTAATTATGATGGGCACATGATAATGATACTGTTAGGTCCTGGGCTGGAGAGATGGCTCAGTACTTAAAGGTGCATGCTGCCCTTCTAGAGGACCTGACTTCAGTTCCCAGCACTCACTCGGCAGCGTCATAAATCCAGCTTTAGGGGATCTGAGGCCCTCTTTTGGTCTCCTCAGGCACTGTACCCACATGCACATATTCATAACCATGTAAGATACAATTCATTAAAAATAAAATCTTAGGGCTGGAGAGATGGCTCAGCGGTTAAGAGCACAGCCTGCTCTTCCAAAGGTCCTGAGTTCAATTCCCGGCAACCACATGGTGGTTCACAACCATCTGTGATGTGATATGATGCCCTCTTCCAGCCTGCAGGTGTATATGCAGCCAGAGCACTGTATAAATAATAAAAAATAAATCTTAAAAAAAAATCTTAGCCAGCCAGAGCTATTACATAGAGAAACTGTCTTGAATAACCAAAAAAAAAAAAAAATGTTTATTTTAAAAGGATAACAGAGCCAGGTGCAGCAGCCCATACCTGTAATCCCAGCACTTGAGAGGCAGAGTCAGCTGGATTTCTGAGTTTGAGGCCACCTGGTCTCAAAGAGAGTCCAGGACAGCCAGGGCTCAGTGTAACAGAGAAACCCTGTCTCAAACCAAATAAAATAAAATACTTTTTAAAAATTAGCAAGGCATGGTGCCACACACCTTTAATCCCAGCACTCAGGAGGCAGAGAC
This sequence comes from Acomys minous, assembly GCF_964271855.1. Classification (NCBI taxonomy): domain Eukaryota; kingdom Metazoa; phylum Chordata; class Mammalia; order Rodentia; family Muridae; genus Acomys; species Acomys minous. Next base: position 29,580,406 of record NC_140485.1, read on the forward strand.
GGGAAGGATCTCTGTGAGCTCAAGGTCAGCCTGGTCTACAAGTCCAGGGCAGCCAAGGCTACACAGAGAGACCCCTGTCCCGATAAACTAAACAAAAGCCCTGGCTTCCAATCCCAGCACCCTATGGCAGCTCACAACTAGCTGTAACTCCAGTTCTAGTGGATATGACTCCATCATACAGACAGACAGACAGACGGGCACAACACCAACGCCCATTTTTTTAAAAAAATCCAAAAATAGGAGTTGGAGAGATGGCTCAGAAGTTAAGAGCACTGACTGCTTTTCTAGAGATCCTGAGTTCAATTCCCAGCAACCACATAGATGGTGGCTCACAACCATCTGTAATGTGATCTGATGCCCTCTTCTGGCTTGGAGGTGTACGTGCAGCCAGAGCACTGTATACATAATTATAAATAAATAAATATTTTTAAAAATAATCTGGGCTCAGTGGTGCATGCCCATAATCCCAGTACTCAGGGAGGCCAAGGCAGGCAGTCTACACAGCAAGTCCAAGAAAGCCAAGGCTTTATAGAGGAACCCTGTCTTGAAAAAAAAAATTCTATGGGCTGGAGATAGGGCTCAGCGGTTAAGAGCACTGACTGCTCTTCCTAAAAGACCTGGGTTCAATTCCCAGCACCCACATGGCAGCTCACAACTGTCTGTAACTCTAAGATCTGACACCCTCACACAGACATACATTCAGGCAAGACATGAATGCACATAAAATTTAAAAATATTTAAAAGTATATTTGATAATGAAAGTATAAAATCCAGTGTGAACGAAGCTCCACAGCCTCTGTCTGAGTGGTTATTCTAACTGTGTAGAAGCTCAGTGGCCACCGAGTCATCTCTACATCCCCTAGGTATTTTTTTTTAACGTGCTAGACATTAATTATGGGGCCTCACATATGCTAAGCAAGCACTCTACCACAGATTACATCACCAATCTCTATAATATATGTGTGTATTTTTTGTTTGTTTGTTTTGAGACAGAGAGTTTCACTCTGTAGTCCTGACTGGTCTAGAACTTACTATGTAGATCAAGCTGGCCTCAAGGACACAGTGATCCTTCTGCCTCCATCCTGCCTCTATTTCTGCCTCCTCAGTGCTGGAAATAAAGCCATGCCACCACACCAGGCTAATAGGGTCTCACATTGTAGCCCAGGCTGGTCTCCGTCTGTCTCTGTGCAACAGAGGATGGCCTTGAACTTCTGATCCTTTGCCAGGTGTGGTGGTGCACGCCTTTAATCCCAGCTCTTGGGAGGCAGAGGCAGGTGGATCTCTGAGTTTGAGGCCAGCCTGGTCTACAGAGTGAGTCCAGGACAGCCAGGGCTACACAGAGAGACCCTGTCTGGAAAAAACAAACAAACAAACAAAAGAAGTGCTGATACTGTTACCTCCACCCCCAGGGTGCTGGGGTTAGAGGGTTGCCCTGCAGGCCAGTCAGTGCACTGGGACAAGACCCAAGGCTTTATACATGCTAGGCAGGCAGTCTAGGCTACATCCTCAGCCGCACTTACAGTAGATTTAAAAATACTTTATTGATCTGGTCATGGTGGCACACGCCTTTAATCCCAGCACTCAGGAGGCAGAGGCAGGTAGATTTTTGTGAGTTGGAGGCCAGCCTGGTCTACAAAGTGATTCCAGAACAGGACAGCCAGAGCTGTTATACAGAGAGAACCCCTGATTCGAAAAACCAACCAACCAACCAAACAAAACCAACTTTATCAATAAAATTACTGATGTTTACAACTCATACTACTATATGTATAAAAGGTTTTTTTTTTTAACTTAGAACAGGTTTAATGTGTTTAATTTGAACATGCTGTATTAATGGATTCTGTAGTTTGCATCTTCCTACTAACAATAAGTCATGGATCTACCAAAATATCATAGGCCGCGTCTTTGTCCTTGTACCTTCGTGATGACAGGTTTTCTTATCCCTTTCTTCTCTGGATGCTTTGCTATGCCTGGCTGTTCTGCAGAGGGAGGTCCAGGTCGATGGGCGGGGTCCGGGCCACTAGGGACATGCAGATGAGGTGGGCGGGACCCAACATATATATCCTCTGCTAGCCTCTAGCGGGCGTGCCCAGCTTGGACCGACTGTCAGCGTCTGTCTGCGAAACCTGCTTCCCCGAGCGCCGCGGAGCCTGGTCCGGGCTGGCCCCTCTGCTACCCCGGGAGCGGGCCATGCCGCCGCGGGAGCTGAGCGAGGCCGAGCCACCGCCTCTCCCGGCCTCGACCCCTCCTCCGCGGCGGCGCAGCGTGCCTCCGGAGCTGGGCATCAAATGTGTGCTGGTGGGCGACGGCGCGGTGGGCAAAAGCAGCCTCATCGTCAGCTACACCTGCAACGGGTATCCCGCGCGCTACCGGCCTACGGCACTGGACACCTTCTCTGGTATGTTGTACAGCCCTGGGGTCCCTGAGGCTGGGGTGGGGTTGTGCATTCGGTGACGTGCTAGCGGGAGGGGCACGGAAGACCCCGGGAGCAGGCCCGGAGGTGGCGCTGGTGAGGTCGGAGGGACTAGGATGCTGTGCCTAACTCAGGCTTTCCCCTCCCCACCTCTGCAGTGCAAGTCCTGGTAGATGGAGCCCCTGTGCGAATTGAGCTCTGGGACACCGCAGGGCAGGTGAGAAGCTGGCGTAGCCTTCCCTGGGCAAGGGGTTGGGGAGGGTTGGAGGCTGGGAGGATCCTTGCATGGAGCAGGCTTTGGGCTTTAGGAGTCGTGGGTCTCCACCCCCAAGTGAGAAGCAGGTGCTGGTTCCAGTGCGGAGGGAATGCTCTTACTAACGACTAGTCTTGTCACCCCAGGAGGACTTTGACCGGCTTCGCTCCCTCTGCTACCCGGATACCGATGTCTTTCTGGCTTGCTTCAGTGTAGTGCAGCCCAGCTCCTTCCAAAACATAACAGAAAAATGGCTGCCAGAGATTCGCACTCACAACCCCCAAGCACCTGTGTTGCTGGTGGGCACTCAGGCCGACCTAAGGGACGATGTCAATGTGCTAATTCAGCTGGACCAAGGAGGACGGGAAGGCCCAGTACCCCAACCGCAAGCCCAGGGTCTAGCCGAGAAGATCCGGGCCTGCTGTTACCTTGAGTGCTCAGCCCTGACGCAGAAGAACTTGAAGGAGGTGTTTGACTCCGCCATTCTCAGTGCCATCGAGCACAAAGCCCGCCTGGAGAAGAAGCTGAATGCAAAAGGTGTGCGCACGCTCTCCCGCTGCCGCTGGAAGAAGTTCTTCTGCTTTGTTTGAGCAGCTGTGGCAGTGCACGAGGTAGGCAGGTGGCCTGAGACTTCTGGACCTCGGACATCGGGTACTGGCAGGGCCTGGCCAACCCCTGGGACTCAGTTCTCTATTGAGCACAGGGGATATGAGTCTCGAGCCGCACACTCTGGTAAGCCAGGGTGAGCCTCTGTCCTGTGCAAGGGGTGGCTCTGATTTGCATTTCTTTGGTCAGGACTCACAGGAAAATCCCAGCACGTTGATTTTCATGGGCTAATCCCATCAGTGTCTGTATCCCTGAGCAGCCTGAGTAATTCCCAGGTTCATAGGGGCCACAGGTCAGCTTGGCTGAGTGCAGGCCCCTTGTAGGGGTCCTCGCCCTCTCCTAGCACAGGTGTAGCAAAGCAGGGAAACAGTTGGGCATCTTGGAGGACTGGCAGGTGGTCAGCCTTGTTGGAGAGCTTTGAGATGGAGAAGGAAGAAGCAGCCAGTGAAAGATTGAGAGGAGAAACAGAAAGCGAGGCTTGAGGTGGTGGCTGGAGGCAGATCAGAGGCCTGCGCCTGGAAGGAGGAAGACGGGAAAGAGAGCAGGGGTGGCCAGCTGTGGAGAAGGCTGACACCTGGGCTGCCCTCAAGCCCCAGGGCCAGGGAGGATAGATCTGTTCCCTGGGAAGAACTGGGTCTCAGGGCTCCCTAGGCACTGCCCAAACTGGCTGGGCCAGCAGAGGGCAGGAAGTGAGAGTCAAGGCCCAGCAAAGGGAGGGGGAGGAGCTGCAAATGAGAGCCTGAAGGAGGACGGGGTAGGGACCATCCCTTTCCCCAAGGTCATAGCTTAGAAGGTAAGCAAGCAATGTGCAAATAAAACCTTCTGTTTCTGAAGCTGCTGTCTCTGTGGTTTCCTGGAGCGGTCAGCCTAATGCCCTTTCATAACCTCTCCCAAGGCCCGACAGCCTGGGTAGATGGCTTGGGAACTGAGGCTTGGCTGAAGGGAGGGGGCTGGATCAGATGGGACAGTGTGATGGGAACTGGACTAGGGGGAACAGGTGTGGGGCTCGCTGCTTGGGGCTTGGCTTAGTTGGTTCCCAGGAGAGCTAGCGTGGGAAGCAGCCTGGAAACGGGTTTCCCCAGGTGTCAGCGCCAGAGCAGCTTTCCCATGACCTCACCAGGTAGGTGGGGCCCCTCCCCTCCCCCCTCCTTTCTAGGGTATGATGCTCAGCACTGGGGCTCCAGGACAATCTCAGCCCTCTAGCCTTTCTGCTCCCATCCTTTGGACAGTTTTTAGGACCCAGGGTCTGACTGGGGAATGTCACACACCAGCTTGAATACCTATTCCTGTACAGCTTTAATCCTCAAACCCTGGCCAAAGCTTTTGGTGGGTTGGTTGGACCAGTCTTTAGCCTTGACACACACAAACCTATTGAAGGTCAGGGTGCTGGCTGTGGACAAAGTAAATAGAGGTGTGGTCCCAGGAATCCTGTGTTCATGGTGGGTCACTGGTAGAAGGCTTGGATGGAGGGGAACAGGAATCCAAGGATTGGAACTAGAAGGCACTTTAAAGAGCATTTTGCGGGGGGGGGGGGGGGGGGGGACGACACAACTTACTTTGCATGTTACCAAGTATTTAGAGGAGCACCATAGAGTTAGGTGTATGGGTGGCATCCTGTGCAAGTCTTTTCTGAGGTACACCTAGGACACCTGCTAGGCACCTGCTGGGCCAGATGAGCACCCATACCTGTCACAATCCACTGAGGCCCAGGTCCCTCACCAGGAAGCTACAGGTGTGTGTGTGTGTGTGTGTGTATGTTTGTGCGCTCATGTGCACATCACTGAAGGACAGAAATACTAGCCAAGTGAAACTTTAGGTAATCCCAAGTTAGTTTTAGCCAAGAGTGCCTCCTATCCCCAGAGCACTAGCCACCTTCTTTTGTTTCCGTATTTCCTTAGGTGGAGGTGATAAGCTGCATTATGACAGATATCGTAGCCAGCTGTTACACTAAGCCAACCTGGCATGCTTTGTTGGATAGAGAAAGACCCAGGTTCAAGATCAAAAGTTTAAGTCCTGACACCCATCAGGCAAATAATTTCCTTTGTTTGGTTTGGTTTGGTCTTGAGACAGGACCTCACTTCATAGCCCTGGCTAGCCTAGAACTCAAAAAGATCTGCTTGGTCCTGTTTCCCAAGCGCTGGGATTAAAGTCCAGCCGTACCACCCAGCTCATTCCCCGTTTCTGTACCTCACTTTCCTTATTTGCAAGGTGAAATACTCGGGACTCTTGACTGACTAGAGAACTTCAAACCATTCCAAGGGCCCTTGGGACAGTGGGACGAAGAAGCCTGGTTTGTGACCTGGGTTCCACCATGGCACATGCAGTCTGGTTTCTCCCATGGTCCCAAGCATCTCTGAGTCACTGAGGCTGTGTAGCTGACAGTCACCGAACCCGGCCAGGGTCTCTCCACTGACTCGTCTCCATCCCTGGGCCTCTCCCTGGCCCAGCACTGTACTCAGGTCTGTTTTCAGCAAACTCCCAGCTCTTCACTGGGCCTCTAAGGCCTCCCCAAATCTGACAGTAGCGATCCCCAATTATCTCCTGTCTTTGACTCCAAGTTTGGGCTTCTTGCAAGATCTTGTTTAGTTTAGGAAATGTTCCCCAGCCCCTCCCAAGTATCCTGTTTCTCCTCTCACCATTTCCCCGGCACTTCCCGTGTCCAGAAGATGCTGGGCTGCCTGGGTGTCTTCTTTGCTGCTCATTACATGGCCAGGCACACTGAAGGTACTCCCAGTGTCACCAGGGAGACCCTGTGGTACCCTGTGGGCTTGGGCACTGTGCACTATTGCCCCTTGACTGTTTAGACTCAGCAGGATCACATTCAGCTCAAGTCTGTGTTGCTGAGACCCAGAGACCAAGGCTTGGGCCCGGACTTGTGAGGGACAAGCCTGCCCAGCTCCAGATCCCTCTAGCTCACTCTCATCCTGTCTCTGTGTAGCATGGCCTTTCTCTACTTTCTGACATAGCCCCCCCTCCACCTTTTCCTGAGGATCAAAATTAGGGCTTTGCTCAACTGAGGCAAGCATTTTACAGGAATCTACATGTATAGGAATATTATTACTTGGATAAAACCATGTGTTACATACAAATACATATACATATATGCATGTGAATGTATATGTAAATAGAATGTCCATATCAATGTAAGGTTTTTTTGTTTTGTTTTTTCTTTTGGTGTTGTTGTTTTTTTCAAGACAGGGTTTCCCTGTGTGGGTAGACCAGGCTGGACTTGAACTCACAGCGATCCACCTGACTCTGCCTCCCAAGTGCTGGGACTAAAGGTGTGTGCCACCATGCCCGGCTTTCAATGTAAGTTTTTTGAAATAGTTTCACATCACAGGTTGGTTTTTCCATTTTTCATTTTATTTGTTTATTTTAAATGTTTTTGTCAGTATGTATTAGCTATATGTAATAATTGGTATCATTATGACTTTTTTTTTTTAGATAGGGTCTTTGTGTGTAGCCTTAGCTGTGATAGAACTCACTCTTGTAGGCCAGGCTGGCCTCAAACTCACAGAGATCCACCTGCCTCTGTCTCCCGAGTACTGAGTTTAAAAATGTGTGCCACCATCCAGCTGTTTATGACATTTTCATACTTGAACACAATGGATTTTTACTGTATTCAACATACACTGTTACTTTTCCTCTCTCGTTAATTCCCTTCCTGTTTTAAGCTGGTCCTCTGTTTTATTTCCTGTGTGCGGGTGTTCATGTGTGTGTGTGTGTGTCTGTGTATGTGTGTGTCTGTGTGAGACCCAAGGAGTTCATTGTTCTTAGGGTTGTCCTCAGGAGCATATACTACATACAAGTACATACAAGATCAGTGGATACACCACTGCGGAACACGTCTGGAGTCAGTCATTGTGACGCACACCCTTAATCCCAGCACTGGATAGCAGAAGCAGGCTGATCTCTGTGAGTTTGAGGTCCGTCTGGCCTATGTAGTGAGTTCCAGAACAGCTACAGTTGCACAGAGAGTCCCTGTCTCAAACAAACAAACAAAAAACCAAACAAGAGAAAAAGTCCTACCATCATATTTTAATGATTTTAATTGCGCATATGTGTGTATGTTGGGTGTGTGCACAAATGCCTTTGGAAGCCAGAGTCATCCAATCCCTCTGGAGCTGGAGCTGCAACAGCTGAGCCATCACTACAGCCACAACTTAAAAAAACAAAACCACCAAGGACTGCTTCACAGATTTGCATGTCCTTCTTTCACAGGAACCGTGCTAATCTCTGTATCTTTCCAATGTTAGCATATGATTTGCTGAAAGGAACACCATCTTTTTTATTGAAAAACCTTTTTTTGATCTTGGTGTTCGATCCTCCTACCTCCTCCTACCCACCCAACTCCATGACCCCTCTCTCCCTCTCTTTAGAAGGCATGCAAAAAACAACAAAAATAAAAACACCAGACACACACACACACACACACACACACACACACACAATCCCACAGAAACACAAAATCAGTAACCGTGCTATATAAGCAAAAGACTAATAAGATGAAAAATGCCCAAACAAAGCAACAGACACAAAAAGTCTACAAAGACACCATTGAGTTAGTTTTGTGCTGCCATCTACACTGGGCATGGGCCCTGCGCTCATGTGTAGTTAATACACCTAATGAGATTCACTGGAGAACTAATTTTTTCTTCACAAGTGGATGTTAGTTGGAGATAGCATCTTGGCTAGGGATGGGATCTCGTGTCTAGCCCTCTCAGCACTGGAACTCCATCTGACTTGGGCCCATGCAGGCGCTGTGCAGTCTCTGTCAGGTCACATGTGTGAGCCCTGTTGTGTCGGGAAGACACTGTTTCCTAGTGACATGCATCCCTGATGGCTTACAGTCCTTCTGCCTCCTCTTCCTCACTTCCAGGCCACTCACTCACTGCATGTTGTCCTGTTATGGGCCACTGTGTTAGTTCCTATTTACTGCAGGAGGCAGCTTCTCTGATGACCGATGGGCAAGGCACTGATCTGAGTCCCAGCCTGGGGTGGCCTCATCTTTATTATTTTGAGACAGTCTTGTGCAGCCCAGGCTGGCTTTGAACTTGCTGTAGTGGATGAGGTTGACACTGAACTTCTGACACTTCTTCTTCCATCTCCCAAGGGCTAAGATTACAGAGATTCAGTACCACAACCCACGGAACCACTGCCTGCTGTATACCAAGGAGCCACTCCTCCTACTGAGCTGCTCTCCAGCCATTTGTTTATTTAAGCTACTTGCCTATTTATTCTGATTATATAGTGCACATTAGCCTGGGACATGAGGGCCTCTGCTGCTTCAGAGCATAAGTAAATTAGTCCCACCACCCCTCCCTCCCTCCCTCCCTCCCTCCCTCCCTTCCTTGGCTGTATTTTGGATTGAACCTAGGATCTTGTATATGATGCGCACATGATCTACCATTGAGCTTTATTCCCATCTATCTGCCCACACACTGCTCCCTTTTCTCCTCATTTTTATTTTTAGGACAGGTCCTTGTTCAATCTCCTGGAGCCACATGGTAGGGAGGACCAATCCCAGCAAGTTATCTGTTGACTTTCACATGACTCCTGACTTCACCATCCTTGGCCAGATCCCCATCTCGAAATATTATTTTGTTTTGGTTTTTGTTGTTGTTGTTGTTGTTTTTCTTTTTGTTTTTCTCTGTATAGCCTTGGCTGTCCTGAACTAACTTTGTAGATCAGGCCGTCCTCGAACTCACAGCGATCCACCTGCCTCTGCCTCCCGAGTGCTGGGATTAAAGGCGTGCGCTGCCACCACCTGGATTCGATCTCAGAACATTTAGGTTGTCTACTCGCCTAGTGTAAGTGATAATACAGCCAGGCCAGTTATTTTGTTTGTTTTATTTCTTTTCTTTTTTTTGTGTGTGAGGGGATTGATGGGTCATTGAGAGCAAAAAAAAAAAAAGCAGATCCTCTACCTTTGGCTTGGTGATTGTGTGCGAGCATAATCTGAAGTGAATCCTGAGGGCAGCTTGAGTTTATATGTTTGTGGTTGGGGCAGGAGGAGGTTATCACTGTTGGAGTATGAGTAATGGGTCATGAGTATTCAATAAATACTAAGTGACAAGTGTGTACACAGTTTCACAATGTACCTTTCTCTGTGGCTGAGTTTGCTGTGTATTTGGACGTTTTTCAGTCCAGAAGTCTGAGCAATTACATACACAAGTATCCATGTAAATGTGGATGGCCATCTTTTTTATTTTCTAAATTATTTTGTATGATGAGTATTTTGTCTACACGTATAGCTAATGTGCCTGGTGCCCTCCAAGGCCAGAAGAAGATGTTAGATGCCTGGAACTGGAGTTTTTGATGGTTATGCTCTTATTAGCTGAGTCATCTCTCCAGCCCTAGGTGGCCATCTTTACTTAAAAGTGCATATGCCTGTCCTCAAGAGTGTGTGCTGTGTAGACTTGAATCCATAGCTTGGGAAAGCTTGAGAGTATTTGTGCTCATACCTAAGTATCTGCGTTGCTTTACATCCCTGGGGCCTGGGTCTCTGTGGCAGAGCTCCATTCCATTTGTGTTGATGTCTGTGAGCATCTTTGTGATAAGTGAGCTCGCTCAGCCTGGTTTGGTGTGAATGCGCACCTGAAGGAGCTGTGTCCTTACTACCAAATAAGAACAGCGTGGTGCCCAGAGCAGAGGTGACGCACCTGCACCTCTCCTGGGAACCAGCTCACCAGTGAGACCGTGAGACCGAGAGCAGACTTCCTCAGGAGCACCGGCCCCTTTTGCAACCAGCCCTTGCCCCAGGCTGTAACCACAGATGGTATTGCACAGGTCAGACCTGCCCACTGTGCCTGGCTGCCAGGAAACCCAGCTCTGAGCAGGGCTGCGCCAACAGTGCCCTCCTTGGGCTCAGGCCAGATCCTTGGTGAGGTGAGCAGAATTATAGTAGAGGGGCCTCATGAGTCAGTGTGAACAGTAGGGAGTGACTTCCTGGGTCTGGGCACTGTTGCTTTCTGTCCCTGTATGCAGCAATACTTAGGCAACCTTATGCCTATCAACTGCCTGTCCTGGGTTTCCTGATCTGAAAAGCCCTGATCTTGAACATCCAGGCCTCTTCTCAGAGGTTTGCATGGCGGACTGAAGGTTCTGCTCTAAGAAATGGGTCTCAAGCCAAGCGTAGTGGAACACAGCTTTGATCCCAGAACTTGGGAGAAAAAGACAGGGAGATGTCTATGAGTTCAAGTCCAGCTTGCTTTATATAGTTAATTCCAGAACAACCTACATAGAGAGACTGTCTCAAAAAGAAGGAGAGATAGATAGATAGATAGATAGATAGATAGATAGATAGATAAAGAAGAAGAGAGGAGGAGAGAAAGACAGACTACAGACAGACAGGCAGACAGAAAGAAACAAAGAAAGAGAAAGAAAGAAAGAAAAGAAAAGGAAGAAAAGAGAAAGTCTGGGTAGTCCTCGGCAGGGAGCAAAGGAGTGGAGACAGCTGGGGGGAGGGTGAGAACAGATGCATCACTGAGCTGTCAGCTCTGCTGCAGGAACACTTGTGGGGCTTTCTCTTCAGACTAAAGGGTGGGCCCACAACTGGCATGGCCGGGGGACTCATGGTCACACCATGGGGCCTTGGAGAATCGCTTGGGTGTATAATCACCTCCGTGTGACCCCCACCACCCCCCGCCTTCATCTTCATGCCTCTTTGACTCTTACCTGGAACTGTGTGCCTCCCTCCCCAGGCATCCAGATGCCCCCTGCCATTCCGGACCCCAGCATTGAGGGGCATCAGGAAAGCATTTCGCCACCTGTTTAAGAATTCCCCTGTGGCGGGGGTGGGCTGGAGAGATGGCTCGGTGGTAAAGAGCACTGTCTGCTTTTCCGAAGGTCCTGAGTTCAATTCCCAGAAATCACGCGGTGGCTCACACCCATCTATAATATGATCTAATGCCCTCTTCTGGCCTGCAAGTGTACATACAGATAGAGCATTAATATGCATAAAATAAATAAGCTTTAAAATAAATAAATACCTTTCAATCCTGTTTTTTAAAAAAAGAATTCACTGGGACCCTGTTGGAACTGGAAAGCAGGTAGCCAGATCCCACCCAGGGACACCTGCCTGTTGCTGCTTCCTCCTTCAGGCCCGTGTTCTCTGTGATTAGATTCAACTGTTTCTGCTGGTCTTCCTCTTCAGCCCCAAAACAGCTAGCACAGCTGTTTCCAGCAGCTGTCCCTCCAGGAGTGGTGAGATTGCTGGTCTTGTAAAACAGGGGACCCTTTATTCCAGAGGCTATATGTACAACTCACCCACTCCCTATGCCAGGCAATAGGCTGCATTCTTTGCTGATCCTTCCCTTCACCAATAACACACACACACACACACACACACACACACACACACACACACACACACACAGACACACACGCACCTGCACGCACCCACACAGAGACTCGGCCTCTAGTTCCCCATTCAGACTTGCTGGGTGACTTTGGGCAAATTACTGCCTTCCCTCTCTCTTCTCTTGTCTGAGTTTCTAGCAGCTATGAAGTGAGGCCAGTACTCTCTGCCCCTCCCTGGCTCCCAGGGACCAGTGGGGATAAGCAAGATAATAGCCGAGAACTGATTTGAAGGAAGCTCTTCAGTGCCAAGTAAGAGGTATCAGAGCTGGTCTGTGTTTACATGGGCGTGGAGCTTCGGTTCCCAGCCTCCCGGGGCTTGGGACCAGCCCTGACAGCTTCTTGGCTCTTGGCTTCTTTGTCCCACTTCCAGAGAGACGGCAGAAACCAAAGCTTAGCAGTTGTCTACAGATGAGGCTAGCACAGCGCAGGCTTTGGGGCTCTGGGACACTGGCTTCACAGCCTGGTTCTAATCCCAAATACTGGCCGTGTGATGCTAGGCCTCTCTGGGCTTTAGCTCCTCAAGGATAACAGCCTCATGGTCCTGGACTGAGAGAGGAGAAAACCCAATTGAATGCTAATATCACTTACGTGGGGCAGGAAAAAAAATCTTGTCATGTAAATAAATCTACCTTCTTTATTTCCTGTATTTCTTTCCCTGTTGGAGCCACAGAAAAACAGCATGGTCAACATGGCCAACTCCCAAACCATAAATCATTTGTAAAAGGGGTCATGCATTTATGGGTCAGGGAAGACAACCCAAGTGAGTCTGGGTGAACCATGGACCCTTCTCTGTCAGCGTGCTCGCTTCTTCCCTCTACCCTCCCTCTGCCTGATGCTCTTTCTAACACCCATCCCTGGCCTCTCCTCAACCCTCTGCCCTCTGCAGCCAAGGTGAGGCCTCCTCCTCTCACCTTCCCTGCCACCAAAGAGCCTCCAGCCATGACTCCACCCCCTGCCCCTCTTTCAGCCATGGGTAGTGGACAGTGACCTCCTTGTCCCCAGCCTGGCAAGGCTTGAAGTCTGTGATTCCCTCGTCTTTGGCTGTCACTCTTGCCAACCATGCTCCCTGTTGCCCTCCGACCTCCTCCTCCTCTTCCCTTGTCTTCCTCCTCTTTTTCCATCTTCTTCCTCCTCCCAAGACACTGCCCTCCTCTTCTCCTCCCTCACGCATCTACCCATCTATCTGATCCTTCTACAGTCATCTCTCCTCCTCCTGGATTGCACCTTTACCCCCCCACCCCCACCCCAAACCCAACACCTCCCCTACCTCAGCCAAGCACAGGCCCTTCACCTCCAGAGAGGCCACAGTGGTACCAACAGCAAAGCTATGCAGAGCTTCTCCATGTGGCCCACACATAAAGACTTGGGTGGTTTTTTGTCTTGCTCCTGACCGTGTTTGACGTCCTTCTTGGTTTGCTTTTTTGTTTGTTTTTGTTTCCTTTTTCGTTTCTACTCCATACCGTGCTATCTCATAATTTACAAACCCTGTTAGGCATCCTTGAATCATTCCCCCATAAGTCCAGGCGGAAGTAAAGAAGTAACTGATGGTAAGATCAAAGAAACGCATCTCCACCTGCTGACTGTGGCCCGTGCTTTCTGTCTGGTTCTCCTGAAACTGCCCCACCCCATCCATTTCTGTTGGGGGGGGGGGGCGGTGCCACACAGCCAAGCTCCCAGGGCTCTTGTGATGTGTGCTGTCCTTCTGCCCAGGCTAGAGTTGAGTCTTGGAGTATCTCCCTTCCTAGGCTTCCAGCAGCTCAGCCTTCTCTTCTGTAGGTCAGGCTGGCCTAGTATTTGCTATCCTCCTGCCTCAGCTTCCTGAGCAACTGGGACTGCATGTCATTAGATCCAGCTCCAGGATCTCTCCCATCCCCACTCTCTCTACCCCAATGGAGAGGTCATTGATGATTTGGTCCTCATCTCTCTGAAAACTTCTGCTTATTACAAAAGCAATAGATTTTAGCCAGGTGTAGTGGTGTATGCCTATAATCCAAACGCTTGGTGCCAGGCATGGTGGCATATGCCTGTAATCTCAGTACTCGGGAGGCAGAGGCAGGCAGATCGATATGAGTTCGAGGCCAGCCTGGTCTACAAAGTGAGTCCAGGACAGCCAAGGCTACATAGGGAAACCCTATCTCGAAAAACCAAACCAAAACAACAACAACAATGACCACCAAAACAAAACAAAAAAACCCAAATGCTTGGAAGAGAGAGACAGAAGGATCAAGCGTCCAAGGCCAGATTCAGCTACACAGGAAGATTTACCCCAGCCTGACCTATCTCACTCTTCCTGTCCCACGAAAGTAATAGCTATTTATTGCAGGCAATTTCGAAAATGCTTGCTGAATCCAGGTGTAGTGATGTGTACCTATATTATAGGACTAGGTACTCAGAGGGCCGAGGAGGGAGCTTGCCTGAGTGCAGGAATTCAAGGCCAAGGGAACTTATTTTTTTAGTAAAAATGTCCAGCTGGGTGTGGTGGTACATGCCTTTAATCCCAGATCTCACAGAAGTCAGAGGCAGGCAGATGTCTCTAAGTTCCAGGACAGACTGGTCTATATAGCTAGTTGCAAGCCAATCAGGGCTACATAATGAGACTCCCGTCTCAGACAGCAACGAGAACTGGAGAGATGGTTCAGTGGTTAAAATCACCAGCTGGGGCTGGAGAGATGGCTCAGAGGTTAAAACCACTGACTGCTCTTCCTAGAGGTCCTGAGTTTAATTCCCAGCAACCACATTGTGGCTCACAACCATCTATACAGTGATCTGATGCCCTCTTCTGGCCTGCAGATGTACGTGCAGGCAGAGTGCTGTATACATCATCATCATCATCATCATCATCATCATCATCATCATCATAATAATAATAATAAAAACAACAACAACAACAACAACAAAAACCAGCAGCTGCTCTTCCAGAGAACCTGGGTTCTATTCCCAGAACTCACACTATAGCTCACAACTGTCTGAAACTCCAGTTCCAGGGAATCTAATGCACTCGTCTGGCCTCAAGACCACTAGGCACTCACATGGGGCATAGACATATATGTAGGCACAACATACATGGGTGATGTTGGTGTACCAGCACCCGGGGGAAGTAGAAGTAGGCAGAAATCTGAGTTCGAGGCTAGCCTGATCTACAGTTTGGGTTCAGGACAGTCAAAGCTACACAGAGAAACCCTGTCTCAAAACAAAAACAAAAACAAAAACAAAAACAAAAACAAAACAAAAAAACAAAAGGGTGCTGGGTGGTGGTGGCATACCCCTGTAATCCCAGCACTTGGGAAGCAGAGGCAGGTGGATCTCTGTGAGTTCGAGGCCAGCCTGGTCTACAAAGTGAGTCCAGGACAGCCAAAGCTACACAGAGAAATCCTGTCTCAAAAAACCAAACCAAACCAAACCAAAAAACAAAAGGAGGAGGAGAAGAAGAGGAAGAAGAGAGGGAAAAAAAACAAAAAACAAAAAACCAACAACCCACAAAATGCAAACTGACAAAAAAGCAGACGGAACAAACACCATTTCTCATCTTATTGGTGAGAAGTAGTTCATAGGCATTTGAGTAAATGGTTTTTCAGGTTTTCTGTTTGTTTTTTTAAACTCCACGGTAAGGAGCCGCTTTCTTTCCTGGTCTTTCTTTGGTTTTTCTGGTTCTAGGCTCTGCTGATACAACCCCCGAGGCTGCTGCAGGTGGGGGAAAGAAACCGCCCTCAGAGCCTGCGGCCAGATCGGATTAGATGCCCCTCTGGGCTGGAGGCTCCCAGGTGTGGCTGCTGACAAGCCCTCCCAGGGGAAGCATACCTTCGTGGGCTCTAGTCTTGGTGCTTGGGTGAGGACAGGAGAGGTCTTGTGCAACAGGGCAAAGCCAGTCCTTACTCAGGGCTGTTTGCTCAAGTGGCAGGGCTGCCTTGGAGGAAAATAGCAAGGTTTTACATTTTAATTGACATATGTAGTTAGTTTTTTCAGACAGGGTCTCATGTAGCCCATGCTTACTTCAAACGCGTTATGTAGCTGAGGCTAGCCTTGCAACTCCTGTCGCTTCTGCTCCCACCTCCCAGGTGCTGAGGTCTCAGCACACTAGACAGGGATACCATTTTGTCATTGTCCATTTGAACTTCTAGGACAGTCCTCAGTACAAGGGCGCAGAAGATGATGAAGGTCCTAGCATTGAATGCTTTGCTCTGGGTGGCCAGGTCCCCCAGGGAAGCAGGAAAGACATGTGCATATGTGTCTAATGAAATTTCCTGAGTCTTAATAACACAGGCAGCTATTTAAAGCATTTAGCTGTCTGGGGAGAGAGCACTATTGCAGGCTGCCAGCGGGCAACCTTCCTTTGGCTAGCCCTCATAGCGCGGCTCCCATGCCCTTCGCTCGGCTTATCTTATCTTGACCAACTGACTTGGTTTTGCCTCTTCCTTTGACCCTTTCCTTGTGATGTGGCCTCCATCCACTCTGTAAAGTCGGCCTCAGTCCTTTCCCTGCACAATCCCCGAGGGCTCAGCAGTAGAGACCCTGTCTACCAGTGACTTTGTTATACTTGGAACTTGCCACCTCAGTACACACACACACACGCACGCACGCACGCACGCACGCACGCACGCGTGCACACGCGCGCGCACACACACACATTCAAATGCACCTACTCACCTTTCCAATTCTTTTTATTGTGGTAAAGTTCAAACAGCATAAAACTTTGTTTTTTGAGACAGGGCCCTTATGTGTAGCCCAGGCTACCGTTAAATTCACAGTCTCTCTGCTTTTGTCTCCCAAGTGCTGGGATTTAGGAGTGTGCCTCCATGCCTGGCTTTAATTTTCCTTAAGGGTCTAGTTCGGTTGCATTAAGTGTAATCATACCGCTATGCAATCACCATCATCCATTCCTAGAATTCTTTTCAGCTCACAAAACTGAAATATTATACCCACTAAATCCCCCCCAACCTTTCCCCACAACCACAACTGTACCCTGCATCTCTAATGTTCTGAATACTCTAAGCTGCCCCAGACAATTGGAGTCACCCAATATGCCTTTAAAAACAAAACAAGTTTTTTTTTTCACTTATCCTAATCTCAAATTTCATCTATGTTGCAGCATATCACAATTGCCATTTGTCCTAGTTTGCTTTCTGTTACTGTGATCTAGCGCCATGGTAAAAAACTTTTTTTGTTTGTTTGTTTGTTTTTGTTTTTGCGAGACAGAGTTTCTCTATGTAGCCTTGGCTGTCCTGGACTCTCTTTGTAGACCAGGCTGGGCTCGAACTCACAGAGATCCGCCTGCCTCTGCCTCCTGAGTGCTGGGATTAAAGGCGTGCGCCACCACGCCCGGCTGTCAAAAACAATTTATACATCTCAACCACAGTCCATCGCGGAGGGCAGCCAGGGTAGGAACCATGGGAAGCGGGGAGCTGCTTCCTGGCTTGCTTTTCTTTTTAAATCTATTTTTATTTTACATACATTGGTGTTTTGTCGTCATGTATGTCTGTACGAGGGCATCGAATCACCTGGGTGCTGCAGAGCTACCTGGAGCGTGAGGTTCCACAGTGAGCTTAGCTGGATAGTTTGTTGAAAGTTTTAGAAACAAGTGCTGCATGGGGAAAAGGTGCTTTCTGGAGGCAAAGCAGCACCTGAAGCATAGGCAGCTGCTTCCAGACAATTGCTGGTGTCGAGCACTGAGTCAGGAAGACATGACAAAGCATTATTTAGGTGGGGGTGAAACCGAGAGCAGAGATCCACAGATAAGCAGGTTTGAGAAGCAAACGGTAAGTACGCGCCCCCTAGCGGCCTCTGCGAGACTCCGCCTCCTCTATCTAGCCAGCCGTGGCAGCCTGGTTAATTATAGGGAAGGTGTTTGGCCTCTCACGGACACCTGCTCGCTACCACTCCCTGACAGGCTCATTTCAGACCAACACTTGCTAGGCGCTGATCACTCTCCTAGGAACTGGATAGCCTTTGAGTCATTAGTCATGCCAGCCCGGTAAGAACTTTATACAGAGTCAAGAGGACAGCAGGGCATGGAGGCGCGCGCCTTTAATCCCAGCACTCAGGGAGGCAGAGGCAGGTGGGATTGCTGTGAGTTCGAGGCTAGCCTGATCTACAAAGTGAGTCCAGGACAGCCAAGGCTACACAAAGAAACCTTGTCTTGAAACACACACACACACACACACACACACACACACACACACACACACACACACAAGAAAAAGAGGACTGGTCTGTTTTGAGTCTCAGAGTGGCTGGCAGAGTAGAGGGTGAGAAAACCCTGTGCCCTGTGAACTAAAACAAAAGAAATGAACTCCTCCCCTGCCGTGTACTTAACGTTCATTGAGTGACTGCCATTAACTGAGGTCACAGAGGGACCATGACACATGCTGGGGACAGACATGACTCAGATGCCACCTGGGACTCCAGGAGCTCACAATCTAGCAGGGAGACAGGTCTGTAAACAAAGGAAGGGATGGCCTGTGCTCAGGGTCCTGTTGGCAAATCCAGGGTGTGGAGCAGGGCGTACCAGCCATCCGGGCCAGGGCTGGGAAGGTCTGAGCTTAGCTGAGGGGTGGAAAAGGGGAAAGTAACCCAACACAGCAGAGCAGGCAGAGACAGGCACCACTGACGTGAGGAGGGCTGTCCCGGGGAGATCCCCACAGCAGGAGGAACTCATTTCATGGCCTGGCTAGGTAGGTCACTTGCTTACTAGTCTCCAACCTCTTCTGGAACACGGACCTTTGAGCCTCCCTACCGGGATTCGCATCCAGTCCTTCCATACCAACCTTGGAACTGGGGAGCTCAGGCCTCGAAGTCACCTTCTGGCCTGTGGATGCCATTCTCACTCACCAGAGGGCGGTGTGCTGAGCCAGCTGAGCCAATGGTGTCACGTATAGGGCACTTCAGCGCTCCCCCAGACAATATCAAATATGTGCGGACCGGCAGTGCTGGGCGCACAGCTCTTCCCAATCTGTTGGACTCTTTTTGGCACCTCCAAGTGGCTTGAGCCCTGGGGAGGAGTGGTGTACCTCAACTAGCAGCTAAAGGCAGGGACTTAAGTGAGCCTGGGGAGGGGCTGCATTTCTGTGAAGAAGCCACAGGCTCTCAGATGGGCAGGGAGGGGGCCCATGTCTGGTAACATGGAAGTGACTGCCAGGGTTCAGTTAAACCTCACCCCACCTGAGAAGGTCTGGTGATGGCCACCAAAAGAAACGCTGCACAGCAACTTACTCCCATGGCGCTCCACTCTGGAGGTCAAAGGTGACACTTTTCTCCACCCTGAGGAGCCTGGGCAGTTTCAGGAGAGGTGGGAAAACCTGCTGAACAGGGTGGCCAAAGGCTGAACCGGTTGGACAGGACAGACCAATCGCACCCCCCTCCCCCCACCAACCCGACAGAGCAGGGATGAGGAGACAGTTCAGTGGTCCAGCACCTGCCAAGCATACCTGGGCGTTCTGCATCTCAGCATTGGGAACAAAGACAACTGGGGTGGGGACCTGGCAGGTGGAGGAGGGGGGGCGGGGGGAGGAGGGGGACAGGGGAGGAACTAAAAAAAAAAACCCAACATTTTTATTTTTTAATTTAATGTCATTTTGTGGTGCTGTGTAGAGCACTTTGGGTACCGTGCATGCTCTACCACTGAGCTATGACCCTGGTCCCCCCCCAAAGCACATTATTTATAAGCACAAACTACAAAGAGACATCCTTCAGTGTTGGACTGTACGGAGTGCAAAGACAGTGTGGAAAGCAGAGTTGCAGCCTCTAGCCTGACATCACTCTAGGTCCTAGTTTCGCTGGATGGGGACAGGCAGCTTTGAACAGGACACAAAACACCAACTTCCTCCGGCTTCCAGGCAGGCAGGTCCTTCTATGTACAGTACTTTCGGCTCAAGGCTGCTCTGCTCCTCCCAGACCCTCGGGCCTTCTCCAGTACTGGCCTGAGTGCAGCTGAGACAACTCCAAGAGGCCCAGAGATCTGGCTTCTGAGACAGAGTTAAGGGCGCCCAGGAAGCGGGCAGGCAGAGTCCGGACCCCAAGTTCTCCCAGGTTCCAGCCTCGGTCTTGGCAGGCAGGACCTGGTGAGCCTGCTAACAAGTCCCAGGCTCAGAGGGGCTGGGTTGTGTGATTATACACCAGGTGCTCCGTATCCTCGGTGGTAGAAACAGTGGAGCTGGCTGGGGTGGGAGGCGCGTAGTGACTGTGGAAGTCCTTTCTCTGGTTCTTGAAGAAACAGTAGCCCAGGATAGCTATGACCACTATGATACAGATGACCAGGAGTACAGCAATGGCCACCTCCACAGAGCCTGGGGGAAGAAGGAGAGAATATGGTCTTCCCAAGGCCTGTCCGGTTCTGATGCCTACCACTCGCACGCTATGGAATGAACAAAAACCACAGATGTCATGTGTAGAAGCAGACCGACACCCAGCTCAGACCTCCGGAATAGCTTCTGGAAGCATCGAGGCTGGCAGTTGGCAGGCCATTCACCGTACCTCTCCCTTTTGCCTATGTCAGGGCTCACTACTCAATGGTGCCCTCTGGGTAACCTCAGGATCATTCTCAACGTGGCTTGGGCATTCACAGGTAATCATGTGTTGCCAGTTCCTGAACTGGTGACAGGACAGACCAGGTGGTTTGGGCATTCACAGGTAATCATGTGTTGCCAGTTCCTGAACAGGTGACAGGACAGACCAGGGCTTACCTCCACTGGAAATGGAGCTTTCCCTCCGCAGACCAAACACATCCTTCTCTGCAAAGTGACATGAAGAAACCAGTCAGCACTAAGTCCTCAGACTCAGCTGTTCCAGTGCCACAACCCCCTGTCGCCCTCTCCCACGGCCACTGAAGCCACTTAGCAGAGTGACTAGCGCGGGCCTAGCTGAATCTTCCCCTTCACCCTGCCACTGCCACTCGGCTCACTGGAGATGCCACGACAGGACTCAAGGCACTGCTGTTCCTCCTCAAAGTTGTTCTTGTTGCCATAGCAACCACCATAGGTGAAGCGGGCACAGCGTTCACTGAATGGGTTGTAATACCAGCGTGGGATGTTCTCCTGGCAGAGCCCCGTGTCTGGCAGTTCCGCACAGTATCCTGTAGTAAGGGAGCAAAGGGACGGCATGTGAGCCCACGGAGCCATCCTGCCGCCTCCCTTCAGGCCCCACGTGACTACAGCTCAACATCCCTTACCCCAGGCTGAGGGCAGCTGTGGCTTCATGGTTGGGGGGGTCACAACATGACAAACTGTATTAAAGGGCTGTTAAGTTTTCTGGTTTTTGAGGCTAGAGTTTCTTTGTGTAGCCCTGGCTGTCCAGGAACTTACTCTATAGACAAGACTGGCCTTGAACTCAGAACTGCCTGCCTCTGCCCGGGATTCAAGGCATGTGCCATCACGCCTGGCTAGTTTTTTTCTCTAATACAGGATCTCATTGTGTATCACGGCTGGCTTTGAATTCTCTGTTTAGCAGAGGTTGACCTTGAACTTGTGATCCTCCTGACATAAGCCATCATTACCAGACCATTATCTTTATTTTTAGTACGTGTTATATTTGCATAATGGGCATTTTTGTTCCCTCTCCTCCCCCTGCCCCAGTGGTGGTAGGACACAAACACAGTTTCTTGCTAGGTGGGTGCTCTACTAAGCCCCATCCCAATTCTTGGTGCCCAATGTGTCAAGTCATGTATGACAGCGCTATGAAATTTCCTGAACACATATGATTTAGCGATACATTCAATGAGGCTACAGTAGTGGAGACAACCAGACAACGGGTGACTAGTGGTGGCTGAGGAAAGGCTGCCGAGAAAGCACAACAGGAGAGCCTAGGAGGTGCTGGCTGTGTCGCAGCCTACACACCCAGCAAACCTCTGTCAGTGGTGACAGAGGAACGGGGCGGGGGGTGGGGGTGGGGGTGGGGGTTACCCTCACCTTTGTCACTGAGGAAGTGGATACTCTGAAGCTCCTCGAAGCCACTGGTGTCTGCAAAGGTGAAAGGTCAGAGCCTGGGGCCCAACACGGGGAACCCAGAGGCACAGAGGAGAGCTGTTGGGGTGGGGCTGGGGCGGGTGGAGAGATCCCCTTCTCTTGTTCCCCAGCTTACACTTTTCACAGGTGGCCTCGTCGGAGCCATCAGGGCAGTCTGCGGTGTCATCGCACTCCAGGAAGCCGTCAATGCAGCAGCCGTTGCTGCAGCGGAACTGGGTGGCGTGGCAGCTTCCAGAGCAGACTGGGTGAGGGTGAAGTGAACGGAGCTCAGGCAGAGGGCGGGGACTGAGGGGCCAGCAGCTACCCGGCTCTCTCTACCATAAGCCCATTTGTCACCAGCCCCAGCCCCTCCTGTATGTAACCTGGGCAGATCCTGACAGGAAGCTGCTGGCTCTGAAGGGTTAGGTGTCTGGGTATTATGGGGGTGGTGGGAGCTGAGCCAACGCAGGTTAGTGCGGGGTGGGGTCGCCATATGGGCTGAAGACCAAGACAGGGGCAGGAAATAGGGCCAGAAAAGTAAAACCCACCTGGATGGTGCCTTTTAGGTGAAATTCCTAGGGGAGAAAACAGAGGAATAATTGGGGGCATGGCCAGACTCCTAACAATGATGAGATAATGGGGCACCGCATCCCAGTTCCCCGACTAGTAAAACTACCCATCCTGATGCTGGGCAGCGGTGGTGGCGCACGCCTTTAATCCCAGCACTTGGGAGGCAGAGGCAGGCAGATCAATGTGAGTTTGAGGCCAGCCTGGTCTATAAAGGGAGTCCAGGACAGCCAAGGCTACACAGAGAAACCCTGTCTCGAAAAACCAAAGGAAGAAAGAAAGAAAAAAAAAACCCAAACAACAACAAAAAAACCTACCCACCCTGAGCAAAGTCACCCGAGCCCCAAAGCTGCCTCTCAGCCACCCACCCTGCACATCCTTGCAGGCTAGCATGCACTCTTCTTCCCGAAGGTAGTTGTTTTTATTGCCCAGGCAACCTCCGTAGGTGAAACTCTTGCAGATCTGTTCCTTGGGGTCGTAGTACCAGCGTGGGAAGGAACCCCGGCAGCGGCCCACCTTGTAGGATGCGAGGCAGAAATCTAGGCAGAGGAGAGCTTGTGAGTTCGGGCTAGAGTGTCATCAGTGGAGGGAGGCAGGGAGGGGGGCTCCGGGCACCTCACGCCCACCAGTCACCTTCCGTCTGCTTGGCAGTTAGCACAGTGATGGTCAGGTTGGCTGTGTCCTCTGGCTGGTCTGAGTCAGCTCTTGTCAGCTGGAACATGTAGGTCCCTTCCTTAAGTCCCCACAGCTCCACTTCGTCCGGATGGTTTCTCTGTACACAAAGACTGCTCATGAAGCCTGGACATTTCCATCATGTTCTCGGACTACCCCCAGGGCCCCCCGGGAGAGCACAGGGCCTCAATATCAAACGAACCCTGATCTTCTCTCTAGCCAACACCAAACGAGCCAGTGGTTGGCCTACAGCCCAGGAAGGAGTCCCAGGAAGCTGTGGGGAAGGTCAGGGGTCCAGCGCAGTGTCTCACCTTGACTCTGATATCTTTGTCACCTTGCAGTAGGTGCCATACTGTGCTGTCTGCGTCTCTCAGTACCAGGGGTTTCTGCAGCTGTACCTTCAAGTCTATGCCCACCCAGGTTCGAGGGATCTGGGACCCTGAGAGAAAAGGAAGTAAAAAGTCAACTGTCAGTGGGTGGACTAAGGCTCTTTTGGTAAACAAAGGGGTGACGGCCATCCTAGGACTCAGAAGTCTTCGCAGGCACAAAGAGGGCTCTCAACAAAGCCAGCACCTTGCTCTCTATGTAGTCACATTATGATTAGTGTATTGTCTGAAGCAAGTAACTGAATACTATGTTCTACCTGATCTGGCTTAGGAAAAATGTTACATGTGTACATGCATGCATGCGTGTACATAAACACTGGGAGCGGGGAGGAGATCTAAATCTGCTTTTTATTTTCCACAAATAAGAAAGTCCTTGTGCTGACTATTTAAAATTTTTCTTTAAAGGGGCTGGAGAGATGACTCAGAGGTTAAGAGCACTGTCTGCTCTTCCAGAGGTCCTGAGTTCAATTCCCTGGCTCACAACCATCTATAATGAGATCTATTTCCCTCCTCTGGCAGACATGTGTACATGCAGGAAGAATGTTGTGAACATAATAAATAAATACATAAATAAATAAATTTTTCTTTAAAAGAAGAAAAGAATGGGGCTGGAGAGATGGCTCAGAGGTTAAGAACGCTGTCTGCTCTTCCAGAGGTCCTGAGTTCAATTCCCAGCAACCACATGGTGGCTCACAACCATCTGTAATGTGATCCCGATGCCCTCTTCTGGCCTGCAGGTGTACACGTAGGCAGAACACTGTATTCTTAATAATAAATAAATAAAATCTTAAAAAAAAAAAAAGAAAAGAATGACTTTTGAAATTTTTCTTTAAAAGCCAAACCAAAAAGAAAAAAAATGTGATGAAAAAGCCATCGTTCATGCTGGGCGGTGGTGGCGCACGCCTTTAATCCCAGCACTCGAGAGGCAGAGGCAGGAGGATCTACAAAGTGAGTCCAGGACAGCCAGGGCTACACAGAGAAACCCTGTCTCGAAAAAACAGAACAAAACAAAACAAAAAAGCCACGATTCGTCTGATAGAGCTCCACTGGTAGGCTGCTTGCCTGACACTGACACATACCTGGACTAGACTTCCTAGTGCTAAATAAAACCAGGATCGAGATGGGCACAGTGGCATACACCTGTAATCCCAGTACCCAGGAGGTGGAGGCAGGAGGATCAGATGGTTGTTCTAGGATACGTAGCAAGTTTGAACTCAGCCTAGGCTGCATAAACCTAGATTTTGAAAACAAAACAAAACAAAACAAAACAAAAATCCAGGTGCTTGGGGGTAGGGTGGCCCTGGGAGATGGCTCAGTAGTTAAGAGCACTGGTTCTACCGGGCATGGTGGCGCATGCCTAGGTGGATCTCTGTGAGTTCAAGACCAGCCTGGTCTGCAAAGGCTACACAGAGAAATCCTGTCTTAAAAAAAAAAAAAAAAAGACCACTGGTTCTTAACCCACATGGTGGCTCAGGACTCCGTTACAGGTTTTTTGATGCCCTCTTGTGGCCTCCATGGGCACCAGGCACTCAAGTGGTACACGGCATACTGGTGACACATAACACTCACACACAACAAGCGAAACAAACAAAAGGCATCACTCCTCGCTGGCCTGAACTATGCTGAGAAGCCAACCTGGAAAGAGGCCTTCGGCAGTGTGCTAGGGGAAACAGCACAAATGGCCCTGGTGCTGCGTGGTGAGGAATCCTGGGACAGGGTGCCTCTGCCATCAGCTCCAAAGGGTTTCCAGGAGCCACAACTTTCCTGGACCCAACAGCTTGAGCTTAAGGATTCCTTCACCTAAGTGTTAGGGGTCATGTCAGAGAGATAAGTGCAGAGCTGGATTCCAGGGGGGAAAAATGGGTTGAACTGACATTGTAAGAAACAGAAGTAGCCAGGTGTGGTGGCGCACGCCTTTAATCCCAGCACTGGGGAGGCAGAGGCAGGCAGATAGATGTGAGTTCCAGGCCAGCCTGGTCTAGAAATAAAAAAAATGTAACCTTGGTTACGGGGAAGAACAGGGAACATCTGTGAAATAATCCACACGTGCAAGTTGCAAATCACCAAACTTATTAAATCAATTAAGGGCACAGTGAGTCCTTTACTTAGGGTGTTTGGAGTTATGGTTAAAAAAAAAAAAAAAACAAGAAACTGTGCTAAAGAGTTGGCTCAGTACGTAAAGGGTTCACCATGGAAGCAGGAGTTCAAATCCTCAGCATCCATTAGAAAAGAGGCACAGTAGGTTTTCCAATGTGTAATCCTGACACCAGAAGCAAGGACAAGACCATCTCTGGATCTCAATGGCCACAGAATCAATGAGGTGCAGTCTCTGAAAAAGACCCTGTTTCAAAAAAAGCCAGAGCTGGAGAGATGGCTCAGAGGTTGGGAACACTGGCTGTTCTTCCAGAGGACCCAAGTCCAATTCCCAGCACCCATGTGACAGCTCACAGCTGTCTGTAACTCCAGTTCCAGGGGATCTGGCACCCTCCTACAGACATACATGCAGGCAAAATAAATAGATCTTTAAAAGGAAAAACAAAAGTGAAGCCAGGTGTCGTGGCAAATGTCTCTAATCCCAGCACTCCAGAGGCAGAGACAGGTGGATCTCTGTGAGTCTGAGGCCAGTCTGAGCTACAAAGTGAGACCCCCATCTCAAAAAGCAAAACAAACGACACAAGACAGGGAATAATTGAGGAAAAGACTTGCTACCCACCTCTGCCTCTACCTGCAGATGTGCACCTAAATACACATGTACGTATACATACACCACACACACAAACACACTAAAGTAACAACAACAGAAAGAAAGAAACTGCAAAGCTATTTCTGTGGGCAACTCTGAGAGAGAAACCTCAGAGTTTTCTGGGTGCTAAGTCAGGTTGCTTGGATACACCAGGAGTGATGGCCAAACATTAAACAGTGATACAGGAAGAAAGCAGACCGCGGCTGTGAGCAGTGGACTGGAGATGGAAGCCCGGGCACCCTAGCTCTTGACCTCTGTAACGCACAATGAGGTCCAGGAGTCCTGTGGGAGGGGCCTAGCGTACTGTTGCTCTGCATCAGCATTTAAACATTTGATAGGATGAGTTTGTGTGGAGCAGGAAGGCTGGCAGGTGATGCGGGCCCGAGGTTCAGGAAGGATGTAACAGGAGGGGTCTGAGTCACAGGGCAGCCAAAGAAAGTAAAGAAAGAAGAGAGAAAACTCCTGTGGACAGACACGCCCTGCTTCTTATGAAAGGCCCTGGAAATGGGGAAGGGAGGCCCAGGGCTAAGCAGAAGAGCAAGGAGACTAAGAAAGAGGTCGTCAAAGTTGTTTTGGTTCAGTCACAGAAAAGCTGAATTTGAGGCAAGACCACCCCCCCACACACACACACACACACCAGAGAGGCCAGGGCTAGAGACACAGAGACAAACTTGGAGATGTACTAATAAAGCTGCAGTGAGCGTGGACACCACAGCAGGCTACATGGGGGTTAGCATGAGTGGGCAGAGACGAGGCTCACCGTCTGTCCTCATTTTAAATGGATAAAGGGCGGGAGGGGGGGGGTAAGGAAACCTTTTTTGTGGGAATCATATAGGATAAAATCTGTGGGGCAGGAGGGGCAGTTCAGCAGCAGCGTGTTCACCTAGCACACGGCGCTGGCCCCGGGCTTGCTCTGCAGCAGTGTGGGGGTTGGGTGTGTGTCTGCAAGTTGGTTTTGGTTTTTGGTTTTTGAAGACAAGGTTTCTCTGTGTAGCCTTGGCTGTCCTGGACTCACTTTGTAGATCAGGCTGGCCTCCAACTCACAGCAATCCACCTGCCTCTGCCTCCCAAGTGCTGGGATTAAAGGCGCCCGGCTCGGTGTCTGCAAATCGTAACAAAGCCTTGCCTTTATTTCTGTGTTGCCTATGGCTGCTTGCCCGTTGCCATATCAGAGTGGTCGGCACACCTACTATGTTGTGTATGGCACAGAGAGCCTGAAATGCTTAACATTTAGACCACCTACCCTCATAACCCCCCACAACCCCGTTACGGCTGCATCTTCACTGACTGGATGGGAAAATTGACACCTGACTCAGTTTTTATCCAACACAGGCATAAGGAACTGAACTCTGGCACCATGATTCAGTTTCTAAATGTTAAAAAAAAAAAGTGAGATTTGAAGCCAGATCTGTGTGTCTCCACTGCTCATACTCTATCTAAAATGCCATTTTTGAGCCAGTAAGATGGCTCACCGGGGGGGGGGGGGGGGGGGGGGGGGGGACGGACACGGCACCTGCCACCAAGCATGACTTGAGTTTGATCCCCTGGACCTCACGGGGGCAAGTGAGAACAGATGTCAAAAGAAAACAAACAAACAAACAAACCCGAACACCCCAGAGTTCCTTAAAGGGAAGGCATGGTTTCAGTAGAGTCGGGGAAGGGCAGAGTCTCACTGAAACTTAGCCCAGGCTGGGCTCTCAGACTTGAAAACCTCAGCCTCCCCAGGGCTGAGACTACAGATCTGAGCTATCATGTCGGGCCAAGGGAAAGTATTTAGGTTCATTTCCTTCCTAACCCATACTGCCTTAGGGTCTAGTATCATTACCTTACACTTATTTGTGTGTTTAGTGTGCATATGTTGTGCATGTGTGTGGGCATGGGCAGGCCAAGGCACGTGTGTGGCGGTCCCAGGACAACCTCTGGGGCTCAGCTCCCGCCCTCTGTGGCACGGGCTCCGGAGAACAAGCTCACGCTGCCAGGCTTGGTGGCAAGCATCTTTACCCGCTGGGCTATCTGGCCAGCATGGTTTTTATTATTACTCAAATAACATCACAGCATTCAATTAAAAGATGTGCTGACACACTCTCAAGTTGTTTCCCATTCTTCATTATTATAAATAATCCTAGCTGGCAAGCTATTGCACAAATGTATATGTCAAGCCTGCAAGTAAAACTGTGCGTAGAGGTGCCTCTACAGAGGGCTGTGGCGCACGCCTTTAGTCCCAGCACTGGGGAGGCAGAGACAGGGGGATCACTTTGAGCTCGAGGCCAGCCTGGTCTACAAAGTGAATCCAGGACAGCCAAGGCTATACAGAGAGATCTCAAAAAAAAAAAAAAAACACCAAAAAGATGGGGGGGGGAGAAAAAAAAAGGAAAAAAAGTACTCCAAGAGCACAGAGATGAGGATGGCTGCAGGGGGCTGAGTCACATCAGAGATGAGAAGACTTCGTGACAAGGTAACGGATGAGAGCGACAAGGACTCACAGGAACACATGCCAAATAGTAGTAAGACCTACAATCTGAGAAAATGGGACCTAGGTTCCAGGGACTTAGGGAAAAGAATGCAGGGTTGGCTGGGCCCAGTGTCACAGGTCTGTGTAATTCCAACTACTGGAAAGACAGAGGCAGGAGGATCTAAATTCAAGAGCTATGTGGGCTACCACGCTAGCTCAATGTCGGCCTAATGGGAGCCTGTCTCAAAGCTTTACAAAAAGGGCTGGGGACGTGGCTTGCGGGGGCAGGGGGAGCCTTGCTCAACATGCAAGGCTCGAGGTTAGATTTAGGGTGAAAGACAGGGCAGGAGGGGGAAAAGGACCAGAGAGAAAGCAGGGAATGTGAAGGACACAAAAAGGCAGGGAAGCAAGAAGGCAAAAGAGGAACCGAGTGGTCACCTGGAACAATGCGGACCAGGAGGAACCTGTTTTCACTGTTCCAAAAGCTACCAGCTGTTGGAAAGAGGAAAGCAGATGACAAGCCCCACCCATCCACCCCCTGCCCCACTAAGTGGAAGTGGCAGGAGCAGTCGTGTCCCCCCCCCATCCCATCCCCCCCCATCCCGTGTCCTGCCCCCCTGCTTATCTGCTCTCACTAAGCAAGACCAAGGGGCAAATGCCCTACCCTACCTACCACTCCCTTCTTCCTACCCTCAAGAGAGCAAAGGGCTGGAACGGCAATAAAACCAGGCCTCAGGACATATCCAGGGAAATGCAGATTCCACCTCCTAAGCCGACAGGCGTGGTGGAGGTGCACAGGTACATGAGATAAAAGGACCAAGTACTGGCCTGGAATCAGACCTGACCAGCACAGGCTGGGAAAAGGGATCAAAGCCACCTGTTCTGGGAAGATTCAATCAATCGTCACAGGAATCAATGGCTTAGATATCCTGACACGTCCCCTCTAGTCTACCAGCCAGCCCTGACTGACAGTGGGGCCACTGACACACAGAAGTGTCCCTACTTCCTAAAGTACCGTAACATCCTGAGATGGCCCAGAACGACCTGAAGTGCACACAACCCGAGCCCTACCCAGCTCCGTAAGTGTGCCAGGAAATCCCCACTCCATCCTATCTCATATCAGACGGGCCATTTCTGGGGGTTTCCGAAAGAGGAAGGCCAGCCCTAGGACTGAGTGGCCTAAATCCAGAGGCTCCGCTCTGGCCCTGGAACAGGACTCCAGGAAGAGTAGAAAGGCACCACAACCAATAGGAGTCATCACCACCTACACTGACGCTGCTTCCTTGTAGAACAGGCTCCAGCCCAGACCAAAGGAGACTCCATGGACCAGCCTAGCCCACAGAGAGCATCCCTCACTTCCCAGAATCCCCACCTCAGGCCTTCCCAGAGACCAAGGAGAGCTGTTGGGAGGTTAGCACGAAGAGCAGACCCTTAGTCTGCAACAGGTACAAGGTCAGAAAATAAATAAATAAATAAAAAGATAGGAGACGAAGATCCCTGCTGCACTGGCTCTGTTCCCTGCAAAAACTACCAGCTATGGCTTTGGTTCTGTTAGCTGCTGGGTGGTAAGACTTGAGTGACAGGGGTTCTACGAGAGAGGTGGTCTCATGCGAAACAACACCACTTTTGGATTAGACCCCTAGGCTTACCGTTTAGGGATGTTATCCTAGGCAAATTATTCTTTGTTTGTTTGCTTTTTGAGTCAAAGTTTCTCTATATAGCCTTGGCTGTCGTGGAACTCACTCTGTAGACCAGGCTGGCCTCGAACTTACAGAGATCTGCCTGCCTCTGCCTCCCAAGTGCTGGGATTAAAGGTCTGCTCCACCTAGGGCCCCCCTGCCCCCCCCCCCAGCTTCTGTTTGTTTTTCAAGACAGGGTTTCTCTGCCTAGCCTTGGATGTCCTGGAACTAACTCTGTAGACCAAGCTGGCCTCGGACTCAAGAGGTCCACCTGCCTCTGTCTCCAGAGTGCTGGGATCAAGGGCATGCGCTACTTCGCCAGCTATGGGCAAATGATTTAACACAGGAGGCTCGGTTACCTACTCTGCAGAGCAGACACGAGTAGCACCTGCGGCTGGAGAAGGGACAGGGACTCACACAACGAGTAAAACATGAAGAGCCAGCAGAAGTTATGGCCGGGACCCCCCTTCCTGTCGGGGAGCCCCACCTGGCAGAAAGGACCAGGCAGGGAGAATGATGGGTGAGCCAGGCCGCTCCAGCCCTGCTCGCAGTCCCGGGTCTGCCGGCTCAGTCAGTGCGAAGACTAAGGGGGAGGATCCTCCCTTGTTCCCCATTTTGCCTCTTTCATCCTTGGAAGTAAACAAGGCGGACAGACGGCTAGGCTGCTGCATCCTAAGCAGGGACAGCCCTGCTTGGCTCACGAGGACAGGCGCGCACACCTGCCAGGGCAGCTGACATCCTTCTACCAGATACAAATACCAGCAGGTTGACTCACCCAGCGGCCCTCCTCACGCCTCACCAGAGAGCCTCTAGGAGGCCGTACCCACAACACTGTCCCTTTCCCTCAGGAACACCTCTGCCCCCGAGTCTGTTCTTTATTGTCTGGGGCCTGGCTGTGCCATTGGCCCACCTGCAAAAGGCCAATCTAGATTCCCAGGGCGGTGACACTAACCTTGTCCTTTATCCAGACATCGGAGGAGACCATGGTCAGGCTCATTGGTCAAGGCCTTAAAGTGCCCAAGACATTGCTTGGCCACAGAGCCTTTCTAGTCACTTGTCCGCACCAACATTCCCTGACTCACACTATCAGGGACAGACGTAGGGACAACCTAGAGAGTCACATCATTCTCTCATAGGCACAGCCCGGGCCAGGTCTTCTTCAGCCCATCTGTAACCAACCCTGAACATCCTTAGTTCAGGAGCCAGAACCTGGGCCCCGGGATGCCGTCCCTCACCCGCCTCCTCCCCGTTGGTTACTAAATATTGCCTACTTCAAAGGGCGCTCCTCCCCAACTCCTTTTTTTTGTTGTCTCTTCGACAAGACTCCATAACCTGCCTATCCCTTCAGGCCGGCAACCTTCCTCACCTCCAAAGCCTCGAGTCCGCAGCTCGCGGTAGGAGTGGTAAAGGTCCTGAGTAAGATAGTTGATAAAGCCTTCCTTCGGAGCGAACTTGCACACGAAGTTTTGCTCGTACAGGCAGTTCATGAGGAAACAGGCAGAGATGGCGTCCTCGCCGCCGTCCGGCTGCAGCTCCACCAGCGCCAGGTTGCAGTCCTGGGTGGTGCAGCAGGCACGCACGCAGTCCCAGCCGCGGCGCACGGTCGGGGAGCCCAGGAAGGTGGCCCCGTTGCTGACCGAAGCTTCGGTGTCCAGCACAAAAGCTGGCACCCCGCTAGTAAAGCGGCTCAAGCAGGCGGCTCCCCCGGGAAGCTCAGCGGGTGCGGAGGGCAGCTCGGTCTCAGTACCCTGGAGACCAAGCGCGCAAAGGAGCCACACGCCGACCGTAGAGATATTGGCCTGAGCCAGGCGGCGGCCGGCCATCGTGCTCCCAGGGGCCGTCGCCCTCCTCCCCAGGGCGGGGGTCACCTTCACAGTACGGGCCTCTGGGTTCCGAGGGTGCTTGTGACCTGAGAGGGGAGGAGACAGAGGAAACACACCTGATCAGCTCCGATAGGGGCGCGGGGCACTGGGAGCGAGGAGGCGCACACCGACCAATCCACCCACGCACACTCCGAGGACCCGATCGCCGACCTCGGGCAGAACACGGCTCGGGAGCTCGCGTACCCCGACACTGAACGGACGGCTGCCGAACATGCTCCGAGCCCGATGGGCCTCCGCCTACCGGAGCCTACCTCCGCCCGGGCTACCTGCGCAGGTGAACGGGGTGGAGCTGCAGAAGATCCCGCCCGGCTTCCGCCCGGCTCCCGGTGCGCGGAAGACTTGCTGCCTCCTCCCCCCGGCTCGTCTAGTTTCTGGTGAAACTGAGTCAGAGCGGCCGGGGCGGGACGGACATTAACCCCTGCGCCGCCGGCCCCGCCTACGCCGGTTGCACTCCCACCCACCCTGCCCAGCAGAACTTCCGGCTGGACCCGCCAGGTGGCTCCGCCACCCCAGACCCAACCACAGCACCCTTGGTATCTGGACGCCCGGCGGCGTGGGTGAGGCTCGCCTGCCCTGGAGGCGGCTCTACACTGGCTCCACAGAGTCCAGCCACTCGTTGGGTCCCAGAGTACCACCAGAAGGGCATCCTAAAAGCCCACACTGGGCCCCGACGCCACACTGCGAGGTGGCTCGGATGCGGCTGCCTCGGGCCTCCCTTTCCGGTTTGAGCCGGTCTTTTCTGCCCTTGGCAGAAGGCATTTGGGAAGGGGTTGGAGAAGAAACGTCGAGGAAAGCTTATGCAAACGATTTCGCTGCCAGTGTCCTGCCCTCGGGACATCATTTCCAGTTTCCCAGTAGGAAGAGAACCCCAAAGCTGGGTAGGCTGCGTTTGTGAAAACCAACTCCTGCACTGGTGCAGCTCAGAACAGCCCTTCCGTTCTCCCTGAGCTGAGCAACAGGTGATTCCTGGAGTCCTGGCTTCCCTGTTTCACCCACAGAAGTTCATTCCCTTCTTCTGCCTCACTTCCTAACTGTTGGGATTACCGAGAGAAGTCACTACATCTGGCAGGATTTGGCCTATTTATGCTCCTAGCCCCCCTCCCCCCCAAAAGGAGGACAGGAGAGATGGCCCAGGAGTTAAGAGCGCTTGCTGCTCGGGATCCACATAGCAAGGCCCAGTCTCCAGCAATGCCAGCTCCTGGGGGTCTAAGGCCCTCTTCTAGCTACCACCAAGCACCTGTGTGCTGTTTACACACACACACACACACACACACACACACACACACACACACACTCATGAAACTTTTTTTTCAAGATTTAAAAAATTTGGCTGGGTTGTCGGGTCACACGCCTTTAGTCTCATCACTCAGGAGGCAGAGGCGGGTGGTTCTTTTGAGTTCCAGGACAGCCTGGTCTACAGAGTGAGTTCCAGGACAGCCAAGGCTGCACAGAGAAACCTTGTCTCAGGAAAAAAAAAAAGATTGTAAAAAATGTTATGTGTGGGGGCTGGAGAGATGGCTTAGTGGTTAAGAGCACTGACTGCTCTTCCAAAGGACCCAGGTTCAATTCCCAGCACCCACATGGCAGCTCAAAACTGTCTATCCAAGATCTGACACCTTCACACAGACATACATGCAGACAAAACACCAATGCACATAAAATAGAACGATTTTTTTTTAATGTTCTGTGTATGAGTGCCTCTATGTGTGTGCACCAGATGTTGGATCCTCCTGGAAATGGAGTAACAGACAGTTGTGAACTTCCATTTGGGTGCTGGGCATGGAACCAAGCAAAGTTCTTTTTGTTTTTTGTTTTTCAAGACAGAGTTTCTCTGTGTAGCTTTGGCTGTCTTGGATCAAAGGCGTGGGCACCTCGCCCAGCTTTTTCATGCTGTTTTAACCTTCCCCACCATGAAATAAAATTCCCCATTGCTCACCTAAAGTAGTTTCCTGTGGTAGATCTTGGAGCCAAGGATCACTTTATGAGTTGCAAATCCTCTGGCTGCTCACCTTACAGATACCGGGAGCAGAAACTAGTGGATGTCTGCCTCTCTCTGGATAGTCTGGGGTTCCACAGCCCCTGGCATAGTGATGGCCATGATGATACATGGGGAAAAAAGTGACTGTGCAGGTCCTCAGAAGGATGGATTGTGTCACACACGGTTCGATTTCTACCTTCCCAAATAGCTTATATATAAGAATACTAACACAGGAGACCATCACCTTATCATAATACCACATTGCCAGAAGTTTATGATTACATTCATTATGAGCACGATTTTTAAAATACCTATATTTAAAGCTGGGTGTGGTGATACATGCTCATAATCCAAGCATCTGGTAGGAGGAGGCAGGGAGATCAGGAGTTCAAGGCAAGTCTTGGTTAAAAATTGAGTTGGAGTCCAGCCTGGGTTATATATGAGACCTGTTCAAAAAAAGGGGGGGCAGGAGGGGGGCTTGAGAGATAGCTCAGAGGTTAAGGTCGCTGACTGCTCCTCCAGAGGTCCTGAGTTCAATTCCCAGCAACCACGTGGTGGCTCACAACCATCTATAATGCGATCTAATGCCGTCTTCTGGCATGCAGGTGTACATGCAGCCAGAGCACCGTATACATGATAATAAATAAATAAATCTTTTTTTAAAAGGGGGTGTGTGGAGATGTTGGTGAGATAAGGCAAAATAAAACTCTTGTATTTGGGCAAGAGCTATAACTCTGTGTGATCAGAACACTTGCTTTATATGCACAAAATCTAGCGTTTGGTTCTTTAGCACTGCAAAAACAAAGCAAACACATTTATCTGGCCCGGAAAATGGCCAAACCCTGTTCCTAAGCACTGCCTACAAATTACCCAATGTAATCCAACCAAACCAAGGAAGTAGGTTGTTTTATTTCCATTGTACTGGTGAGCAAACAGACAGGTGAGCTAACACGCTCGGTCCTACGGCAGCCAAGGGGCAGAGTGGGGCTGGGCTCCAGGGCAGGCCAGCTTCATCCTCTCAGTACCTAAAGCCTGGGCTTTACTGCTTCGCTGTTCTGACTTCATCTGGAAGCTTCCACTCTTACTTCAGATGCACCTTGCCTGAAATAAAAATCATTTCAAGTGGTGAGCAGCCGTTTTATTTGCTTGTTTTTGTGATGCCTGTTGCTGCGGTTTCGATACGGTTTGGTCCCTTTGAAAGCTTGTGTTGAAATCCGCTCTTGCGGTGGTGTCCAGAGGTGGAGCCTTTCGGCGACAATTAGATCATTAAAAAGGAACTGGGTTCTTTCTGGAAGGACTGGATGAGTTACCATGAGAACAGGTTATGGAGGGAGGCTGCCCCTTGCACGGTTCTTCCTCCTCTGTGCACACCCGTTCACCTTTCTCCTTTTCCATTATTGTTATGACCCTGTGTCAGGCTCCCGCCAGATGCGTCAGATCTTGGACTTTGAGTCTCTGGAAGCATGTGCTCTGTGCGTGTGTGTGTGTGTATGTGTGTGTGTGTGTGTATGTATTTGTGTGTGTATGTGTGTATATGTGTGTGTGTATGTATGTATGTATTTGTGTGTGTGTGCGCATATGTATGTGTGTATGTATGTATTTGTGTGTGTGTATGTGTGCGCATATGTATGTGTGTATGTATGTATTTGTGTGTGTGTATGTGTGTGTATATGTATGTGTGTGTATATGTATGTGTGTGTGTGTAAACCAGAGGTTAATACTGAGTGTCTTCTTCAGTTACTTGCTGCCTTACTTTGATTTTTCTTCTGTTTTCCCCCCTCAACCCCTGTGTGCCCACAGAGGGGGTGGGGAAGTGGGAGGGTGGGGGGTTGGCATAAGGTTATTGTGTAATTCATATGCTGATTTATATAGTCCTCCCCCAGTAGGGCTGGACTTCCTGGAGTTAGAGGAAGTGAGGGTCCAGCTGGGGGAGGGGGCTCAGCCTCAGGCAGGTGCAGGAGAGCTGCTGGAGCCCGGAAAGAACTGAAAAGCAAGTGACTTGGGGATTGTGGTAAAGATGGAGTCAGGATAGCATAGGGGGTTAAGAACAGACTAAAACTGCTCAAGATTATGTTGCAAAACCTTATAAACAGATATAAAAGAGTCTCAGTTATTTGCATGACAGTGGGTTAAGAGAGAAACTAAGGGGGCTGGAGAGAGAGCTCAGAGGTTAAGAGCACTGTCTGCTCTTCCAGAGGTCCTGAGTTCAATTCCCAGCAACCACATGGTGCCTCATAACCATCTGTAATGAGATCTGGTGGGCAGTCACACACGCAGGCAGAACACTGTATACATAATAAATAAGTCTTTAAAAAAACAAAACAAAACAAGAAGAGAGAAACTAAGAGAAACAAACACTTTTATAAAAATAACATCAACAGCTGGGCAGTGGTGACACACGCCTTTAATCCTAGCATTTGGGAGGCAGAGGCAGGCAGATCTCTGTGAGTTGGAGGCCAGACTGGTCTACAAAAGCGAGTCCAGGACAGCCAAGGCTACACAGAGAAACTCTGTCTTGAAAAACCAAAAGAAAATTAAAAAAAAAAAAAAACCACGGGAACACAGACCGCCATATTCATTCTATTTAGCCTCAAGTCGCCCCCCTTTTTACATCTCCTGGTCCTGGTCTCTCTGTATCCTCATCTGTATGGTTCCAGGACCTGACTTAACTGGAGAACATGTCAATAATACACAAAACAGAAGACTAGCATAATTACAAAGTAAAACTGTCCTTTGACTTTATTTTTTTTTAAGATTTAGTTATTATGTATACAGTGTTTGCCTGCATGCACACCTGCACACCAGAAGAGGGCACCAGATCTCATTACAGATGGTTGTGAGGCACCATGTGGTTGCTGGGAATTGAACTCAGGACCTCTGGAAGAGCAGCCAGTGCTCTTAACCTTTGAGTCATCTCTCCAGCACAACCTTTTCAGTTTTTTTGTTTATTTGTTTGAGGCAGGGTCTCTTGTAGCTGAAGATAGCCTTGACCTAACCCACCTGCTTACATTTCTCAAGGTCTGGGATTACAGTCCTTTTTTGTTTGTTTGTTTTTTGTGGGTTTCTTTTTGTTTTTGTTTTTCGAGACAGGATATCTATGTGTAGCAGTCCT
Organism: Acomys minous; assembly: GCF_964271855.1. NCBI lineage: Eukaryota > Metazoa > Chordata > Mammalia > Rodentia > Muridae > Acomys > Acomys minous. The sequence goes on from NC_140485.1 coordinate 29,617,443, forward strand.
GGCTGTCCTGGACTTGCTTTGTAGACCAGTCTGGCCTCGAACTCACAGAGATCTGCCTGCCTCTTCCTCCCAAGTGCTGGGATTACAGGCTTGTGATACTGTGCCCAATTTGAGATTGATCATAGTTTTGTTTCGTTTTTTTGTTTTGTTTTTGTTTTTGTTTTTTCCAAGACAGGGTTTCTCTATGATGACTTTGGCTGTCTTGGACTTGCTTTATAAAGCAGGCTGGCCTCGAACTTGCAGAGATCCGCCTGCCTCTGCCTCCCGAGTTCTGGGATTAAAGGAGTGTGCCACCACCGCCCAGTTTGAGATTATAGTTTTAAGACATCCTATCCAGCTCCCTTTGCTTTTTTCTTTTGGTTTTTCGAGACAGGGCTTCTCCGTGTAACAGCTCTGTCTGTCCTGGAACTCCCTCTGTAGACCAGGTGGCCTTGAACTCACAAAGATCCACCTGCCTCTGCCTCCCAAGTGCTGGGATTAAAGGTATGTGCTGCCACAGCTGCCTGCATGTATTTTTAAGTTCACTGTGTGCTTGCACTGCAGCAGAGGATGTCTGATCCTCATGGACTGGAGTTATGAACAGTTATTACCTGCCATGTGTGTATTGGGAACTGAACCCCAATCATGTGCAAAAGCAGCAAGTGCTTTTTTTTTTTTTTTTAAACACAGGGTTTCTCTGTGTAGCCTTGGCTGTTCTGGACTTTGTAGACCAGGCTGGCCTTGAACTCTGCCTCTGCCTCCTGAGTCCTGGGATTACAGGTGCCCACCACTGTGCCCAGCTTGCATCAGTGCTTTTAACCACTGTGCCTTCTCTTCACTCCCCTATCCAGCTCCCTTGTTAACCCTTTACAGGTAGAGCCGTAATCCCAGCTCTCTGCTACATAGTGATTTGAAACCTGATTGATTCTTTTTCTTCTAATGATCCAACTAAAAGCCTATTGTTAATTTTCTTGATTAGTGTAGAAACAAGGTGTGTGTGTGTGTGTGTGTGTGTGTGTGTGTGTGTACGTGTGGAACAAGTACACATTCACACGTGTGGATGCAAGAGGACAACCTCAGTTGTTCCTTAGGCATTGTCCACTTTATACTTTGAGCCATGGTCTCTCACTGACCTGGAACTCACTAAGTAGGCCAGGCTAGCCAGAGGGCGCCAGAGATCTATTTGTCTCTGCCTTTGGTTTAGTTTTATGTATGTGTTGGTAGAGTGTAGATAGGATCTCATGTAGCTCAGGCTAGCCTTGAAGTTTTGAACTTGCTAAATAACTAAGAAAGACTTTGAACTGCTGATCCTTCTGTCTCCAGTGTTGAGATTATAGGCATGTGCCACCAGGTCCAACTAAGGATTTTTGATAATAAATTATGGGGAGCCAGGCGTGGTGGCCCATGCCTTTAAGGTCAGCACTTGGGAGACAGAGGCAGGCAGATCACTGTGAGTTCAAGGCCAGCCTGGTCTACAAAGTCCCAGACAGTCAAGGCTACACGGAGAAATCCTGTCTTGAAAAACAAACAAACAAAAAATAATAATAATGCCGGGAGTGGTGGCACATGCCTTTAATCTCAGCACTCGGGAGGCAGAGGCAGGTGGATCGCTGTGAGTTCGAGGCCAGCCTGGTCTACAAAGTTAGTCCAGGACAGCCGGGGCTGTTACACAGAGAAACCCTGTCTCAAAAAATAAATAAATAAACAAATAAATTAATTAATTAATAATAAATTATAGGGAACATAATGCAATATTCTCCGAGATTAGACCATGTGATAAGTCTTTTCTGTCACTATGCTAAAACACCACAACCAGAAGCAACTTCTAGAAGGAAGGAGTTAATTTGAGCATTTGAGCATAGGTCTAGAGGAATTAGAGCCCGCAATAGCATGGAGGCATAGCTAGCAGGAAGCAACAGGCCCAGTAGGAGGCGCAGCTGGCAGTAATCAAAAGGCCTGGAAGTAGGAGTAGGAATCTGACATCTTCCAGCACAAGGAAGGAGCAGAAAGAGAGAGAGAGCATCAGTAGGTGAGCAGAGATGCTCTCAAAGCCCCTAGTGATGTGCTTCCTCCAGCAAGGCCACACCTCCTGAACCTCTCCCAACTGCGCCTCCAACTGAGAACCAAGTGTTCAAATGCCGAAGCCTATGAGGGGTAGTTCTCACTGAAACCACCTCAGGCCACTGTCATTAACTTTCATGCAAAGGGAATAGGAGACTGAGTGGGAGATGCATGCCAGAAATCTCATCCATCATTTCAAGAAAAAAAAAAAAGAAAGAAAGAAAGAAAGGAAAAAAAGAAAAGTAAATTCTAGGCTAACCTGGGCTATGTAGTGAGTTTCAAGTCAGCCCCCCAAAATAACACGCACCACATACACCCCCCACAAATTATATAAATACACATATACATATATATACACATATGTATACACACACATATAATCACATGAAGTGGAAAGTAAATTAGTAGGTTACTGTTCAGGGGGACTAACAGGAAAGGTGAGAGAAAGGGGAAGGTATGGAGGAGTGAATGTGGTCAAAGTACATGATATATTTAACTGAAAATGTCATTACAAAACCCATCATTATGTATGATGAATACACCCCAATAAAAATAAAAGACCTTGACAGTCCAATAAAAAGCCCTTCACTGGTACTTAAAAAAATTGAAGGGGTTTAGGAGATGGTTCAGCTGTCCAGATTGCATACTGTTTTTGAAAAGGAAAACAAATTATTATTATTATTATTATTATTATTATTATTATTAGTAGTAGTAGTAGTAGTAGTAGTTTTTCTTTTTTTTCTTTTTTTTTTTTTTGGTTTTTCAAGACAGGGTTTCTCTGTATAGCCCTGGCTGCCCTGGAACTCACTCTGTAGACCAGGCTGGCCTCAAATTCAGAGAGATCCACCGGCCTCTGCCTCCCAAGTGCTGGGATTAAAGGAATGTGCCACCATCACCTGGCCAAAGTAGGCTTTAAATGCTTCCTTTTGTAAATTTCCTTGGTCATGATGTTTTGTCACAGTCATAGAAAAATAAGACACCATCTTAGAAAAGTTACCATAATAGCATTTTTATTTTATAATAAAATTTTGTAGGCCGGGCGTGGTGGCGCACCTTTAGTCTGAACTTGTACCAGGCCAGGAAATTGTGATGGACAGCGTCCGTCTGCCAGTCTTGCGTCTTCTCTGTCTCCCTTTGCCATTGGGTTGCACGGAGCTCACGCAGCATGTTCAGATAGAATTTCACCATCCGCTGCCTGAAAAACAAAGAAACAGACTCAGAGAAGTTAGCCCTTAACTAGTTCTTCAGTCTGTCGTGTAAGGCTTTTGGTTTTGGTTTTGTTTGTTTGTTTGTTTGTTTTTGTTTTTTGTTTTTTGAGACAGGGTTTCTCTGTGTTAGCCTTGGCTGTCCTGGACTCACTTTGTAGACCAGGCTGGCCGCGAACTCAAAGTGATCCACCTGCCTTTGCCTCCCGAGTGCTGGGATTAAAGGCCTGTGCCACCACCACCTGGCAGTTTGTTTTGTTTTAGTGAGCTTTAGTGAGTCTAAAGCCAGCCTGGTCTACAAAAGTGAGTCCAGGACAATCAAGGCTACACAGAGAAACCCTTTCTTGAAAAACCAAATAAAAAATTAAAAATAAATAAATAAAAAGTTTGAGGTCAGGCGTGGTGGCCCATGCCTTTAATCCTAGCACTCCAAAGGCTGAGCCAGGAGGATTGCTGTGAGTTCAAGACCAGGCTGGTCTACAAAGTGAATCTAGGACAGCCAAGGCTACACAGAGAAACCCTGTCTTGAAACACCAAAAGAAAAAAAAAAAAGAAAAAGAAAAGATGGGGGGAGAGGGAGAGAGAAGTTTGAACTCGGCATGGTAGTGCACAGAGAAACCCTGTCTCAAAAAAAACCAAAAAAAAAAAAAAACCCAAACCAAACCAAAACACCAAAACCAGAGCAAGAGAAGAGAGGTTTGTTCCCATACTTTTAACATCTATTTTTAAAAAAATGTATATAGTACTCTGCCTGCACGTATACCTGCAGGCCAGAAGAGGGCACCAGATCTCATTATAGATGGTTGTGAGCCACCATGTGGTTGCTGGAATTGAACTCAGGACCTCTGGAAGAGCAGCCATACTCTTAACCTCTGAGCCATCTCTCCAACCCTGTTTTGGGTTCCTTAAATCTCTTTTTCCCCCAATCCCTTCCAATACTCCAACACCAGGTAGGAGAGAAAAGTTAGTGGGGAGAGAGGGCGTAGTTCTCCTTAGCTACTTCCTGCTGCTCAAGGTCTTTGCTCCTTGGTACCAAGTCCAATCTTCATTTCAGGAAACGTCAGACTTGGTCTCATCACACTGCATTAACGCCAACCAGGAGCAGCAGGGGGCAGCACCTGCAGTCTCCTTCCTTCTAGGAGCCCCAGGCTCTCCTTCTGGCTCTGGCATTTATTCCCACTGGCAAAAACCATCTCCCCCCTCCCCCGCTGCCACTCCCACCCCCCCGACCCCCCATGAGTAGTTCCCAGTTAACAAACATCACATCCTCTCAAGAGGCAGTTATTAGCTGTGGACAAACTGGAGCAGCCCCCATATCTCACACCTGGGATTAAAACAAAAACGTGTTTCCATAGAAACCAGAACTTCCACAACAGAAGTTCAAGAATGTTTTCAGTTATGTTGCAAGTTTGAAGCCAGCCTGGGATACAGGAGACCTGGCTTAAAAAAAACAAAATAAATAAAAAAACAAAAACAAAAACATAGAGGTGGCAAGATGGCTCAGTGTACAAAGGTTCTTACTGGGCAAGCTTGATGACCTGAGTTCAATCCTTGGATCCCATGTAAAAGCTGTCCCCAGTGCTACACACCTGTAACCCAACACTCTTATCAGTGACTTGGACACAGAGATAGGAGATTCACCCAGATCACAGGCCAGCTGGCTGGGAGTAGATAGCGCCCCAGAAACAGCATGGGGGGGAGGAAGTGGGGGGAATGAAGTGGGGGTGCTGCTTCAGTAACAAGGAGGGAGGAAGGGAGCTAGCTGTTCCGTGACCTCCACACATATGCTGTGGTGTGTGCTCACCTGCACTTGCCCACAATAATAAATATTTTTTAGCTTAGCAGGTACAAGACCCAAAGTTTAATTGGTTATTGATCAGTGGTAGAGCTCCCTCAGCACACACAGCGACACACACAACAAATGACACCGCATGACTGGACAATCATTTCAAGAGAACTAAAGCCAAAAATGATGGTGGGAGTTGAGAGTTAGTTACATCTGGACAAGGGAGAAAAAAAAAATCTTTCTTTTCTTCATTTGTTTATCTTCTGAGCTGTTAATTAAAAAGAAAAACAGAACAAACCAAACTCTGTATAGTTCTGGCTGTCCTGGACTCACTAGGTAAACCAGGCTGGCCTCTAACTCACAGTGATCCACCTGCCTCTGCCTCCTGAGTACTGGGATTAAAGGCATGTGCCACCATCACCCGGCCTTATTTTGTTTTTTCTTTCTTTCTTTCTTTTTTTCTTAAGGTTTCAAAGGTACTTTATTTTTCTTCAATATGCCATATTTTAATGAATACATGATTCCTTGACCTTGCATCACTTATTTGTTTGTTTGTTTGTTTGTTTTTTCAAGACAGAGTTTCTCTGTGTAGCCTTGACTGTCCTAGACTCATTTTGTAGACCAGGCTGGCCTCAAACTCACAGAGATCTGCCTGCCTCTGCCTCCCAAGTGCTGGGATTAAAGACGTGTGCCGCCACCACCACCCAGCTCATCTGGGCATCACTTATAAGTTGGTTTGGAAACATTTCCTTGATTATTATAGCAGCTGGCATGACTACTGATCTCTCCGTTCCTTTGGGGTGACTCTGCCAACAGGGGACAGTTCCATTTTTCTTTTCTTTCTTTTTCTTTTTTTCTTTTCTTTTTGTTTTGTTTTGTTTTTGTTTTTCAAGACAGGGTCTCGAACTCACAGTAATCCTCCTGCATTGAGTGCTGGGATTATAGGTGTGTGCCACTTAAAAGGTTTTTTTTTTTATAAGGGATTGAATAGATGAAAATACTCTGTTTTCAGACGGCAAGCTTGTTTACAAATCTGAGTCTTAACACCTGTGTGGAGTTAGGTCGGCTGGGGTTGCTTGTGTCAGGAAGAAGCAGACTCCAGCGGGTCACATGACAGTAAACATGGCTTCCAAGATTAAGAATGGGCCGTTTAGGCCAGACAGCATAAATTTGCCTTTACCAATCACAGCAGCAGAACCGATAGCAGACACACCCAGACTCGGGGCACAGGGCCCACAGAGTCAGAGGTAGCCTTCTGCCAACTCTTTCCCACGGCCTGGGATTGCCCTTGGAGGTGCCTCACTCTGAGAAGGAATCCTACTTCTGCAGGCACCAGAACTGTCTGGCCACTGCTGCTCAGGCCTGCAATGGACCTGGATCTGGGTCCAAGAGCCTTCAGGTGAATGATTCCAGCTGTGCGTGAAATACAGGTGGGAGCTCCCTGCCCCCAACAGGAGTCCAGGCTCCTTCCTTCCTCCTCTCAAGGCCTGGCAGCCCTTGACCTTTGCTTGGTTGAGGTTTATGTGACTGTGGGCCCCAGCAGCTGACGAAAGGCTGGGGATACAGCTCTGAATGCCACTGGCTGGCAGAGAGAAGCCAGGAGACTCATTCCCAGCACTAAACAAAGGCCTACTGATCTTTGACCCCTGCCCCTCCCAAGCGCCTTGGCCCTCTTCCCGCCTCCTTTCTTCCTTGCGGGCCTCTCCCTCCCGCCGTTCTCTGTCCCCTCATTTTCCTCTGTGCTCTTGCCTGGCCTGGCACTTTCCCCCAGCTCCTTGCCCAGTCCTGTCTTTCCATGCTCTCTTCAAGCCCTGCTCCCTGTACATCTCCCAACCCTGACACGGACAACCCAGACAAGAAGGTCCGCTGGGCTGCTGAGGAGAGGAGGAGGAGGACTTCATCCACAGATTCAGAATCTAAGAGTCACTTGGACGTTTCTAAGTTGCCCCGGTCCCGGAGACCCAGCCGGCTGACGGTGAAGTACGACCGCGGTCATCTGCAGCGCTGGCTGGAGATGGAGCAGTGGATAGACACCCAGCTTCAGGGACTCTTCCAGGTAGGTAGCGCGGCAGCGACGACGGAGGCTGCTGGAGACTGTGGACCTGCGCTTCCAGAGGAGCCGGAGGGCTGGTGTGAGATGCTCTCACGGAGCGTGGGCCTCCTTCAGATGGAAGACAAGTCTCAACCATGTCTTTATCCTCTTTGTGCCACGTGAAAAGGCCTTTTTCCATTTATGGAAATTGCCTAGACTCGATTTCTGGGGCTATCCATGCCTGATGTATCTGTTTGCTAAGACTTTCTGAGATTTAAACGACAGCTGAAGGGTCAATGCTTGGCCAGTCTATGTTGCTTTGTTTTATGTCTCTTCAGTGTGCATCCATACCACATTGTCCAGTACTGTCCCTATCAGTACTGTGGCTATTAGCCTTACATGAATTAAGATGAAATGAGATTTAAAATTTAAGTCCCAGCCGGGTACTGGTTGCGCACGTCTTTAATCCCAGCACTTGGGAGGCAGAGGCAGGCGGATCTCTACGTGTTAGAGTCTAAAAGAGAGGGTTCCAGGACAGCCAAGGCTACCCGGAGAAAACCTGTCTCAAACAAAAGAAAACAAATTTAAGTCCCATATCACATAGCCATGGTTAAAGCGCTGACTGTCTCGTGTACCACATTGCCAGCAGACGTGGGCCAACCCCACTGTCTCGGAATGGGCATGCAGACGTAGACAGACCAGCCAAGGGAAAGCGCTGTCAGCAGGGCCTCAGCTGGCTTTGCCTGTGTGGCTCTCACTGCCTTTCTTCAGCCTCAGCCTGGGCAAGGATGGGTCTAGTCCTTGGGCGCAGGAAGGGGTACTCTGTTAGACTCTTGTCACTTCTGATCTCAGAGTGACTGCTCCACCAAGAATGAGATTTTGACCTCTTCACAGTGCCTCAGCCACAGGGCAAGCCTGGACATGCATTGCTAGATTCGACCCTCCCCACTAACTCCGTTGGGTAGGTGCCGTCTTACAGCTTAGGCTTGGAGAGCCAGCCCCTTGGGTACTGCTTATGCCCAGCTTTGGCACTGCGCTCCCACCATGGCACTGGCTCATGGTGGCACATTGCTACAGGAGGGTAGGGCAGAAGCTGGAGGGTCAAGATTTCAGTCACCCTCAGCTACCTAGTGAACTCAAGGCCACCTGGGATACCTAAGTGACTTGTTCAACGTCACGCAGCTGGGAGCTGTAGTTTGAGCCCTGGCTGGAGAACTTGGGTACTTGTGTTTGAACAGCCAATGAGAATTAAAATCTACCAAAATGGGTTCAAGCACTGGCCAGTTATAAATAAGCCCCACGGCTGGTCCCTGGAGACCCTCAGGGGGCCTGGAGAGATGGCTCAGTGGGTAAGAGCACTGGCTGCTCTTCTCAGCAGCCACATGACAATTCAAGACTGTCTGTAGCTCTGGTTCCAGGCAATCCAACACCCTGACACAGACATACATGCAGGCAAAACACCAATGCACATGAAATAAAAATAAATGTAGCCGGGCGTGGTGGTGCACGCCTTTAATCCCAGCACTCGGGAGGCAGAGGCAGGTGGATTGCTGTGAGTTTGAGGCCAGCCTGGTCTACAAAGTGAGTCCAGGACAGCCAGGGCTACACAGAGAAACCTTGTCTCAAAAAACAAAAACAAAAACAAAACAAACAAACATACATGAAAAAAGGGGTTGTTAGCCTACCTGCCTTCTTCCTCCCTTCTCCCTCCCTCCCTCTCTCCTGCCCCCTTCTTTCCTTCTTTAGGTCCTGTGTTCAGGCCTGTGATTCTCCAAAGTGAGGCTTCTCAGCTGTCCTCCTATGGGAAAAGGAAAGGATGCTGGATGGGGCGTGGTCCGTCTCTCAGCTCACAATAGCCTGTGACTGACTAGCACACACGTTGCTCTTGTCTGACAAATCATCCTTAGCCTACTTGTAGAGGGTAGAGAGATGCCTTGAGAGCTAAAGAGATAAACTCTATTCTTTTTTTTTCTCTTGGATTTTGGTTTAGGTTTTTTTGAGACAGGGTTTCTCTGTGTAGCCTTGGCTGTTTTGTAGAGCAGGCTGGCCTTGAACTCACGGTGAGCCACCTGCTTCTGCCTCCCCGAGTGCTGGGATCCTGCCGAAAGGTAAACTTTCTTGGCCCATACCCACTCTGGTTTTGCAGGGCGCCACCAGCCACCCACACTTTACTACTTCTGGTTCCTCCACACTGGCTGTGTTTCCACTTCAAAGTGTTTCTGGTGCGCTTGAATGAAAAGTCTCATATTTCAGACACCTCAGGGCAAGTCCCGCCAAGCAACAGAGGAAGGAAGAACCTTATTTTACAAGGGGAAGAAGGGAGGAGGCTGTATAGTAATATGCCCATAATACTGGAAAACAAGGTGTGTGGAGGGCTGCTCCCAGGCGATGACTGGCGTAAAATGCCTGTAGTTGCCATGGCAGTTGTCCAAAGGCACCAGCAGGAAGCAGCTAAGTGCCTGGGAAGCTCCAGGAGGCTGGGCATCTAGACTAGCTTACCCAGCTCTGGCTCTGTCTTCACAGGGCTGACCTCTACTCCTCTGTCCTGCCTACCTTACCCTGTGGCACCACTGGGGATGGCTACAGGGATGGCCGCTTGTTTAGTTTAATGGTGTTCAACCTGCCTTCCTCAGGGAACCAATGACCCCCTGGGTTTGTAGCTTCGCCTAGGGTCTATGAGGAAATAAATCTGGGGGTGTACACAGTCTGGGGACCCTGACCCACTTGCTCTCTCAAAGTAGTCTGAGGATTTGGCTTCTAGGCAGGGACTTAGTCAGCTGCACATTTAAGGAGACTCCTGCTTAACAACCAGTCCATACACTATCTTTTGTTTGTTTGTCTGTTTTGGTTTTTTCGAGACAGGGTCTCTCTGTGTTAGCCTTGGCTGTCCTGGACTTGCTTTGAAGACCAGGCTGGCCTCAAACTCACAGCAATCCACCTGTCCCTGCCTCCTGAGTGCTGGGATTAAAGGCGTGCGCCATCACTGCCCAGCTTTATTATTTTTATTATTATTGTTATTATTATTACTATGGGATATACTGAAGGTTACGCCTCATGCATATGAGCCAAAACCAGCACTTTACCTCTAAACTCCATCTGCTTTTATCCATCTATCTGTGCTATGTTGGTTTTTTTTGAGATAGGATCTAATGTAGCCAAGACTGGCTTTCAAACTCTCTACGGTACTGAGAATGGTCTTGAACTCCTGACCCTCCAATCTCCAGCTCCTGGGTGCTGGATTACAGGCCTGGATCCTCATGCCTGGGTTCTGAGGTACTTGGGGGTAAACCTGGAGCCTGTGCACATTCCTGGCCAGCCCTTTGTCCAGTCTTTAACTTCTTATTTTGAGAAAGAGGCTCGCTAAATTCTCCAGACTGCCTCATTGATCTTCTGATCTTCCTGGCTCAGTCTTCCTGAGGGCTAACATGTCAAGCATGTACTACATGCCTAAGGTTCATTTGGATTTCCTTATCTTCTATTTTTCTTATTTCCCTACTGGATACTCGATAGTGGTGTGTGTGTGTGTGTGTGTGTGTGTGTGTGTGTGTGTGTGTGTGTGTGTGTGCGCGCGCGCGCGCACGCGCGCACAAGCTTCAGCTTTCACTCCTCAGGGAGATGCCTTTTTTTTTTTTAATTAATTTTTATGAGTCTGGAGAAATGGCTGAGTTTAAGCTTGCTTGTTGTTCTTTCAGAGGACCCAGGTTCAGTTCCCAACACTCACATGGCTGCTTATAACTATCCATATAACTTCAGTTCTTGGAGACGAGGCACAGTCCTCTGACCTCTGCAGACACCATGGTGTACACACATGCAGACAAAGCATTCATATACATAAAATACAATTAATACATTTGAAAATATTAATATCTATTTGTTTTGGTTTTTCAAGACAGGATTTCTCTGTGTAGCCTTGACTGTCTTGGACTCGCTTTGTAGACCAGGCTGGCCTCGAATTCACAGTGTCTTCTTGCCTCTGCCTCCCAAGTGCTGGGATTAAAGGCATTACTTTTTATTTTATTTGTAGGATTGTTTTACCTTCATTCATACTTATGTACCACAGGCATATGCCCAAAGATACTAAGAGAGAGATAGACAGATCCTGGAGTTATAGGAGTTTGTGGGCTGCTTCCTCTGTAGGAACAGCAGTTTCACCTAATCACCGGGCTATCTTTCCAGCCCATATCTGTCCATATCTTGTATGTTTGAGACAGGGTCTCTCCCTGGGACTTCATGTTTGCTGATTAGGCAAGGCTGGCAGACCAGCCAGTTCCAGGGGGTCCTCCTAGCTCTGCCTCACCTCCTAGCTCTGCCTCACCTCCTAGCTCTGCCTCAGCTCTGGGATTACAGACACTTCTCCCGGGTCAGCCTCTTATGTGGCTTCTGGGGATCCATCTCAGGCCCTCATGCTTGTGTAGAAAGCTCTTTAGATACTCTATCTTCTCACCTTCTGTACTGTTTGAAGCAGTCGTGTGTAGCCTAGGCTAGCCTCAAACCTTCTGTGGAACCAAGGATGATCTTAAACTTTTGATCTTCCTGCCTTGACTCTTGAGTGCTGGGATTACAGGCATGTTCTATCCTGCCTGCTATTTTTGTTTCTCCAAAATTATTGTTATTGTGTGTGCGATTTGTGTCTGAATGTGTGCACTCATATCATCATGTACATTTAGAGATCAGAGGACAACATTCAGAGAACTGGCCTTTTCCTCCCACTGTGGGATCTGGGGATCACATTGAAGTCATCAGCCTTGTGTGGTGAATGCCTTTATCTGCTGAGCTTCCCCAACCCCCTCAAAATAGGATCTCACTGTGCAGCACTGGCTAACCTAGAATTCATTATGTAGATCAGACTGGTCTTGAATGCAGAGAAGGGTCTGCCTTCTGAGTGCTGGGACCAGTGGTGTGTGCCACCAAGACTGACCTTGGCTTTGTTTGTTTGTTTTGTTTAAAGAGGAGAAGAAAGGCAGGCAGTGGTGGTGCACACCTTTAATCCCAGCACTTGGGAGGCAGAGGCAGGTGGGTTGCTGTGAGTTTGAGGCCAGCCTGGTCTACAAAGTGAGTTCAGGACAGTCAAGGCTACACAGAGAAACCCTTCTCAAAATAAATAAATAAATGAAAGAAGAAAACCAATAGTTATTTTGAGTAAGCTGAGGATGAGATCAATATGGAGATCAGCTGATGAAGGTAGAGATGGCAAGTCCCTGACAGTGACCGCCATTCTATTTTGTTTTATGTTTTTTTTTTTTTTTTTGGTTTTTTGAGACAGGGTCTCTCTGTGTAGCCTTGGCTGTCCTGGACTCGGTCTGTAGACCAGGCTGGCCTTGAACTCACAGCGATCCGCCTGCCTCTGCCTCCTGAGTGGTGGGATTAAAGGCCTGTGCCACCACCGCCCGGCAATGACCGCCATTCTAGAACAAGCATTCAGACCCCTGTGCTACTCTCAACCAGGGTCAAGACGATCCTTCTGAGCCTGAGATTGATCTGGAAGCTCTCATGGAATTGTCCACCGAAGAGCAGAGGACTCAGCTGGAGGTAGGGTGGGAAGCTGGGGCCTGGAAGCTTGTCTTGGAGCCTAGGGCCTGCTTCCTTGCATAGCATGAAAAGCACCAACTCTTGGCAGCACACTAACTAGCAAGATAACTGCCAGCTGCCAAGAATCAGCTGACAGGGCCGGGTTCTTGGGAGACTGATGGGGCTTGTGAGGAAGTGCCGTGGCTCAGTTCACCTTGCTTTCTTTTACCCAGGCCATTCTCCAAGACTGCCCCCGTGACAGAGAGGTAAGGCATATAATGCTCCTGCTTTAGCAGGAGGCTTAAAGGGGTGGCTCCGACAAATAAAGAGCGGCATTTGAGAGGAAAGCCTGGCTCTTGATCACTCTTCCCTTTTCTTGCTCTGGGGGAAAAGTTGGAAGACAGAATAAGGAGGGCAGCATAGTGACTGTGATTTCCTGTCTTGATCCCACTGCTTTTCCTCCCTCAGCCTTTTATCTCCGAGCTGCTCAGTCAACTCAAGAGACTTCGGAGACTCAGCAGGCCTTTGAAATAGTCCTGGAGATACCATCTTCTGTGGCCTCAGCACTTCCAGGATACAGGACCCGGATACACACTTCTGACCTGGATACTGGCTGAAAGGTCTTCAGTACAGACAAGGGATGCAGAAGGCAAAGAGAGACACATGTATAGCCCAAGTGTGTATGTAGACAGCTGGGCTCTTTCAGCTGTGCTGCCTGGGAGTCTATTGTGGCTGTTGCCTAATGCTTTCCTTGACAGGCAGGATAAAACCTTTGGGAGCCCAGCTAAATGGAGTGTGGCGTGTATCTATGCTGGGGGACGGGTGAGGGAAAGTGATGTCTTGGAAGACCAACATTCTAAGTCATTTGGCTGTACCCACCATCCATCCAGCTGTCCAGCCACCTACCAGCCTCATCCCCACAGGCATTGGAATCCAAAGATGGAGATCACAACTTGGCTTAAAGGAGACTGGAATAGTGAGGCCTAAGGCCATGTGGCTGATGCTTACAGTATCCTGGTATCACCAAGAGGGGCCTAACTGGCAAAGACAAGTTTTGAATTCCACCAAGGAGGCAACAGGAAACAGCTCACTGCATCTGAAGCATCCAAGGAGGTTGATCCTTCCTCCACTCAGTGTAGCAGCAATCTTTAGATGGTACTCTCTTCTTGGATTAGTTCCTGCCAGGTCAGGAAGGCAAGAAGCAGAGGACATACAGAGAAGTGAAAGGGAGTGTCAGGGCTTGGGCCAAGTTGTAGGAAGACAGCCACTGGGTCTTTGAGGTAGGCATGTTGGGACAGGAGGTAGGTCCTCTGAGGTAGGCTGGAAGCAGGGTATGTATGCAGTTTCTATATGCATTGCTTAAGGACTAGAGAGACAGAAAGCCATCCTGGAAGGGTCTTACAGCTGAGGTGAGCTGTGCTGAGTGGAAGGCACAGTTCACAAAGGTGACTATTCATATTTGAGCTAGGCCTCCAGGATGTGGGACATTCCTTGCTAGGAGATTAAAGATAGCTCAAGCTTTTTGTGAATGCCCAGGAGTCTGCTTCTAACCTACTGAGGGATTTGTCTGTTTTCTGAGACAGGGATTTTTTGTTTTGTGTGTGTGTGTGTGTGTGTGTGTGTGTGTGTGTGTGTGTGTGTGTGTAATAGTCCTGGCTATCTTGGACTTGATTTCAGATTAGGCTGATCTCCAAACTCCCAGAGATCACCTGCCTCTGCATCTCCAAAACTGGGATTAAAGGCATTCGACACCACACCCAGCAACCTGCTGTGTTCTTAGCAGGTCTCACATGCCCCAGGCTCAGGGGCCATGGGTTCTGGGTACAGATGGTGTTGAGTGCCTGGAGGTATAAGTCAGTGGTAGGGCACATGCTTAGCATATATGAGGATGCGGGTTCAATCCCTAGCACTACCAGAAACAAACACACAAATGAAAAGGTTCAGGACTGAGGAATGTAGGTCAGTGGTAGAGCCCTTCTCTAGCATGTTCGAGACCCTTCATTCAATAAATCCCCAGCATAGGAAAGAAAGTGCTGGGTGTGGTGGTGCACGCCTTTATTCCCAGCACTCGGGAGGCAGAGGCAGGCCTATCACTGGGCGTTCAAGGCCAGCCAGTCTACAAAGCAAGTCCAGGACAAGGCTACACAAAAAGAAACCAGGACAGAGAAACTCTGTCTCGAAAAACAAAACAAAGAAAAGAAAAAGAAAGAAGGAAAAAAAAATCTGAGGCCAATGACTCAACAACATATTTCATTAGATCCACTATAGGCCAGGGCTGGACCTGGGACCAGGTTCAATGTTCATTCCAGGTTCAGTCTGTAAAACCAATGTGAGGCCAGCCCCTTAGAGAAGGGCCTGGCTGCTCCTTTCATCTGGCTTCTCTAGTTGTTATCTTCAACGGACTCTTTCTTCCTTCCAGGGACCATGAAGCTCACAAAAGGGCGTGTTTTCCATCAGCAGAGAGGGATCTGCTATCCCACTGATGGCCTGAGACTGGGCCCAGGTGGCCATCCCAGCCTGCTGGCTGCATGTGGCACTGCCACCTCAGGGGATCATCAGGGTTGTCCTCAGTGTTCTCGGCCAGGAGGGCGGAGGTGGTAGGCAGAAGTCTGATGCTCTTTAAGATCGAAGTTATCATGGCCCTCCCTGTGGAGCAAAGGGGCGGATGGCAGTGATCTTGGCAACCCTCAATCCAAGATCACTCTCCCCTCAGAACATTGTTCCAGCACCCACCGGAAGCACCGAGCACAGTAGAGGTCTCCATCACAGCCAGCACAGCGCAGGGTAGCATCCTCATTGCAGATGCAGCACCAGGGGAGCTCTTCTTCCTCAGCCTGGGGCCCAGGATGCAGAAACTGGGGCTTAGGAAGAGAGGAATGGGGAAGTGGAGCAGCGAGCCAGGCGGTAGGCTGGCTGTGGGGAGGTGGGCGATGGAGGCCTGTGGGAGGCCTTTCTCACCTCGGTCTCTGCCCTGCGGGGTTGGGCCCTCGGTCTGGGAGCTGGTTCCACAGGGATGTTAAAGCCACTTGCTTCATCTAGGGCAGCTTCTTCAGTGAGCTGTGAACAGGGAAGAGAGAACTACTTCCTGCTCTAGGCCCAGGCTCCCCTCCCAGCATTTCTGTTTTGTGGCCTTAGCTTCTCAGCTCTTCGCCCTTTAATCCCTGGCCATGCCTGCATTTCCTGTCTATCTTAAGGCTCCAGGAAGAAGGACCCTGGCTGGAAGGGGAGCTGCAGAGTGATCACTCACGGGGCTCAGGAGCAGAGCTGGGGAATGAGACCAGACAGCTGCTGCAACAGTGAGCCACGAGGCAGAACAAGGGCGACTGGGGGGATAACAAGGCTACCTGCTGCATGACTCTCTGGACGGCCGTCTCTTCATCCTCATCTTCATCACTGTCTGGGAGGCGATAGTCCTGGAGGGTCACTTGAGTGAGGGGGCAGGAACAGAGGAAGGAGTAGGTGAGAGATGTTAATGAACAGCTTTCTCTTGCCTTCTAAGTGTTGCTTCCCTGGGGGCACTTATTTCTGAGTTGAGAATCAAGCTGCTGTGCCTCCCTACCTCAACTCTGCAAGGCTGGACCATCAGCCCTGACAGTAGAGGGTAGCTTGAGAAGCATTAGCACCTGAGGAGGCTGAAGGTTCCACTGCCCCATTATAGCTGCCTCAGAGCCTGCATTCTCTGCTCTGCCCATCGTACCTCACTCATGGCGCTGCATAGCACATGACATATCATTTGGCACAGAGACCCTCAGTATCTGCTTTAGCACTGTCAGGAAGCAGGCCCTGGCCACAGGGACTGAGTGAGGAGGCTGGCTAGAGCCTTTACCTCTGTCAGGGTCCCGTCCCTGCAGTACAGCCAACCGTTTGGCAAGAGCCAGGATCCGTTCCTGCCTGGTGTTCTCCTCCCGTAGCTCAACAGCTGCTTCAGCCAGCAGCTTGCTCTTCTCTTCCTCCGCGGACTGGCTGGCCTGCCCATGGGAATTTGTGTACTGGTACTTTGTACCTCCTTTGTTGAGGTCATTCTGGAGGGGGGCAGCTGGAAGGGGTAACGCAGTTAGGAAAGCAGAAGAATTCCAAGATCTCATCCCAGAAGCCACTGAACCCATTTCTCAAATATTCTTTAACCATACATTATTGATTTTTGCTCAGTACTGGGCTTATATTATAAACAAAATTACACCAGGTGGTGGTGTACACTTTTAATACCATCACTTGGGAGGCAGAGTCAGTTGGATCTCTGAGTTCCAGGCCAGCCAGGGCGATAGAGAGAAACCCTGTTTAGAAAAAAACAAAATAGGGCTGGAGAGATGGCTCAGAGGTTAAGAGCACTGGATGTTCTTCCAAAGGTCCTGAGTTCAATTCCCAGAAACCACATGGTGGCTCACAACAATCTGTAATGAGATCTGGTGCCCTCTTCTATAGCGCAGTTATATATGGAGGAAAAACACTGTATACATAATAAATAAATAATTCTTAAAAAAAAAAAAAGAAAAAACAAAATAAAATAAAAGTACTATTTCTTCCCCCTTTTCCAATAGAAAATAATTTGGGTATAGAATCCAGGCTGGCCTAGAAGTCTTGATCTTGCCTCATAGTTCCTAGAATTACATGTGTGTACAATCATGCATGGCAAAACTAGCAATTTTAGTTGTGTCTTTCAGATGCATCAACCTCCACTCACCTAGTTAATATAGGGTGGTTATTCTATGGCCCTAAAGAATCAGAATATGGGAGGCTGAGACTTAGCTAACCTCTGCCTTTCAGGGCTGGAATTAACATTTTCTGGGAGCAGCAGGGAGGGGTCATGAAGTCTTGGTTTTATTGGAGTGGATGTGGCTCTGCCGTGGTCACCTTTAGTCTAGAGCTTCAGGGCAGGCATGACAGTGTATGCCTAGAATGACAGCAGTTGGAAGGTGGAGACAGGAGTTGAAGGTCATGGGAAGTTTGAGACCAGCTTGGGCTACATGAGGGCTTGTCTCACGAAATAGAGCAAAGAAAGACAAAAGTAGCTTCATGTTGAGGGCTCATCCTTGCCAGTTGCCATGGCCACGTTCTCTAAGCTTACCAAGTCTGTTTCTTTAGTTATACATAAGGACGATGGCTCATAGGCCAGACCAGGGAGGACAGCCACGGAGACTATGTCTACACAGCAGATTATCAACCCTAGTTCTACGGACACACTTAAGGGGACAATTCTTTTCAGGTGGTGGAGAGCTGGCATCTGTACAATAGCATAGCATGCCCAGAAGCACCCCTGACTGCCACCTAGCAGATGCCAGCAGTATCTGTGAACTGTGATAGCAAAAATGCCTTTAAACATTTCTAAAAGTGCCCCGAGGGTAAAAATCATCCCTACTTAGAGCTACTGCTCTGGAGCCTTCATATTCACTGTCCAAGGATCTTCCATGATGCCGGGAACACTGCACAACATGTCCTAGCCTTATGCTGTCCACAATGTAGCCCATAGCTCATGCGCAATAGTTGAAATGTGACTGGTGAGAGGAGGCAACTGAATCTTTTAATTTAAGCCTCTTCCTCATTTTCAGTGTACTCACTGCAGACAATATTCACTAAGTACTTATGAGCCAAGAACAGTCCCAATCACTTACTGTATTATTTCATTTATTCCTCATGACTTTTCCCAGGAGATGGAATTTTAGCACACAGAGCTTGAGTTTGCAGATGGGAAAGATTTAGATAGGTGAAGAAACTCCTGCAGATGGTGGAAGTGGATTTCACCATCTGATTATAGAACCAGTGTGAGGCCCACCCTGGCTCCCTTTGCAGCAAGCACTCATAAACAGAAGTTCCTTAGGGTTGACTATTCTGTGACTTATGTTCCCCTTCCAAAAGCATGGGCAGCAGAGGCAGGGTATGACTTGGGAGGAGCCACATGGACAGGTTACCTGGGCCTCTTTGTTCCCAGCTTTCATCAATAGCCACCTCAGCTGCCAGCTGTGTCAGCAGATCCTGTGTCTGCTGGGCCTGGGTCCTGGCATCTGGTGCCTGGTGTGCCTGTGCAGAGGAGGGAGCCTCAGTGGGGAAGAGGGGTATGAGGAAGGTCACAGGAGGAGTCCAGAAGAGGTTTGAGTCAGGGATGGATGCTGAAGAGTTCAAAGCTCAGGGAAAGGAGTGAATTCAAGTCCACAGAGGTGAGTAGGTCTGGAAGCTCCCAGCAGGACTGAG
This sequence comes from Acomys minous, assembly GCF_964271855.1. NCBI lineage: Eukaryota > Metazoa > Chordata > Mammalia > Rodentia > Muridae > Acomys > Acomys minous. The sequence goes on from NC_140485.1 coordinate 29,636,200, forward strand.
TATCCACTCTTTGCTGACACACTCAGGCCTGGCACTTGGTCTTTGGCTTGGGGGCAGGCCTAAGGCTCAGGAGGTAGGGGTGGGAGGCTTTCCCAACTCCTGCAAAGCACACGATCAGACATGTATCTGGGCTTCTGTAGGGTGCTTGCCCTAGGAAACCCTTCTCTCCCAAGCCATCACACTCACCGGCCTCACGGTGTGAGAAGGTGGCACTCTGCCCTGCAATACTGCAAGCCGATCCTCCATCTCCTGTGTGGAAGGGATGGGGCCCTGGATTTCGTCCTTCAGTGCAGCTAGCCGTGCCTCTATCTCTGCTTGTGAGGGTACCGACTCTGAAGTTGGCAAGGAGAGGGTTTGTAAGGGCAGAGGAAGCTCGGTCCTCAGCCCTGACCCATGCCTCTCAGGGCCCCTGGCCCACTGGTACTCACTGGGCTTGTTTTCCTGACGGAGGCGTGCTAGGCGCTCAGCGATGGCTTGGTCTTGGTGGGTCAGGCCCTGGCTCTTGGAAGTGCTGGGCTTTTTCTTGGCCTCTAAGGCTGCCACACGCCTGGCAGGATATGAGGTAGAGACTCTTAAGGCAACTGGGACAACTAAAGGCACCCATTCAAATCAAACTGGGCCTCTAGAGGCCACATTCCATGGCCCGATCCAGCTGACCAGCTGTAGGGTATGCCTGACAGGGAAAGAGCTCCCGATGCCTTTTCTGAGAACAAATTAATGAGCTGCTTTCGGGGCCCAAGAGGGACACCAGGAGCCTGGAGGTGGGCGTTCTTTTTCCTCTGCACCCATTTGATCTGGGGTCTGGAAGGAGAGACCTCCCTTGTCCTTACCCACCCCACTTGTCTTCTTTTCAGTACTCACTTCTTATAGTTCTGAGGTGGCGACCACTTGGAGGCATTGTCAGAAGACCCTCTAGAGAGAGGACATTGGTGTCAGAAGTTCTGCCCTCCTACCCACCAGTGATTTGTACCCTAAATACCTCCCAGGCAGATCCTCAGCCATGGGGCACAAGGCCACAACGCACAAGAACTGTCCCAGAACCCTTGCGCATGCCCATCTCTCACCTGGTCAGGACTGTGTGGCACTGCTTGCAGACTTTCTGTTGAGTGTTGCCAGCTCGAGGAACCAGAGCAGTGAAGCTAAGACAGCCATTACAGAAGGCCCGGCCACAGTTCTTACAGCCGTACTATAAGAAACACAAAGCGGGAGGATCCGGCTCTTACCAGCTCTGTTGGCTCTTCTATGGGATTACCTAAGCACTCACAGAAAGAAGACCTTGGAGGTGTGACCAGAATTTTGGAGGAAGAAGAGCAGTGAGATTCCCTAGAGTCTAGGCAGAGATAGGTGCACAGGGTACACAGTTCCTTGCTTTCCAGAGACTTAGTCAAGTAGGAGAAAACTTCAGGCAAAACTCACATGCTTTCTACCATTTCTTACCACGGGGGTGTAGTGCAAAGACAAACAGGGCCCTGTGTGTCAGGTCACTGGCTAGTCAACAAAAGAGAGTCAGATGCAGACTCCATGCTTCCCGTGGTGGGAGGGTTGGCTCAGGACAGTTTGGTAACAATAGCTTCAAGCACTGAGCACTCTGTGTGTGCCAGGCACTAAGCCTGGACCTTAAAACTCATTATCGGATGTAACCATCATAATTTACACGGGTCATCATATTTAATCCTGATGCCCACCAATAATGTCTTAATTTTAGGGGCCAGAGAAATTATGTGAGTAGTTCAATTGAGGTCCTTCTTTGAATAAGGCAGCTGAAATTTGAACTCTGACACCAAAATGCATGTTTCTTAAGTACTCCAAGGCTATATACCGTGAATTCATCCCATTTACTTTCCATCAACTCCTTTATAGCTTGTTTACAAGGAGGGCCTGACTTGTGTGGGTTGAGAAGCCTTTTCCATTGTGGCCTGCGGGGGAGAGGAAGTATGGTACTAAAAGCCGGGTAAGGGCAGGCTTGTGGCTGAGGCAGGTTTCAGAGCAGAGGGTAATGGGCATGGTGTGATAGCACAGCGGTCACAGGGAATTAAAACACTGAGATGGAGGAAAGTGGAGGGGTGAGGATGTAGGAAGCAGATGCTCTACTTGGAGATAAAAACAGAAACAAAACAGAACAAAAGCATAGCTTTTGGAAACTGACAGTAGTACCCGTTATACGCTCTTTATAAATTTACAAGGTACTTTCAGCCCCAGCACCTCGCCAACGTCACCCGAAATCTTTCTAATTACACTGTTTCTCTGTGAGTGTGCGCGTATAGACAAGTGCATGTCACGGGATGTGTGTGGAGATCAGAGAATAACTCGCGGGAGTGCTCTCCTTCCGCCGTGTGGGTCCTGACGTTCGAACTGAGGTCATCGGGGTTAGCAGCAAGTGCCTTTACCCTCATCAGACCATCACCTTAACCCCGAAAGGGAATGGGCATCAGACCCACTTTCCAGAAATATGAACTGGGTTACTTCATCAAAACCACAATCCTGGAAAGAACCTGTCAAACTGGGTCTTTGCCCTGCGGGTCCAGCGCTCTCCCCTTCGCCCCGCGTCCTCCCTTGGCCCTCCAGCTCTCTGGGGAGAACACTCGCCTCCTTCTTGAAGAGGGTGAACTTGACAGCACAGCCGTAGCACCTGCTCTCCATAGCGGTTCTGGGCGCCGCAAGATAGGTAGGAGAGCCTCTCACCAGCTCAGCGCAGGCCTCTCAGACCCTCAGGATGTGGAGCCCAGCCCTACACGCCCACCGGCGCCAACCAACTGCGGCCCAGCGCGGGGAATTCTCTTTCCACTCACCACTGCGCCGGTGGCAGCGGAGTGGAGCATGCTGGGAGTCGTAGTTCATTCTTCGCGACGCGCCCCTCCGCAGTCAGACAGACCTGAGCCGGAACACGCCGATTCCCAGGGGGCTTAGCGCGCCGTTGGGCCGCCTCCGAGCTAGTACCGACCCACCCCCCCCCGCACCCCACCGCACTCACGCTCAGACTCCTGGGAGTTGTAGTGTTAATTCGGTCTAGGCCAGAACCATGGCGGTGACCAAAGAGCTCTTACAAATGGATCTGTACGCGCTGCTAGGCATTGAGGAGAAGGCGGCAGATAAAGAGGTGAGAACCCGAGAGACATGGCGTTTCTTCAGTCCTCGCGCTTGCCTCCGGCCTTCTAGGCGCCGCCCTGTACTGGACCGGGGAACGAGGAGGGGCGGGGGCCCGGCAATGACTAAAAAAGGGGGGGGGGGGGGCTCCGGGCATTTCCTGAAAGGTTTGAGGACCTCATTAGGGAAGGAGGCACTGAGGAACTGTGTGACTTCGCTGTCCCTGCTGTCACAGTGTGTGTGGAGACCGCTTCGAACCTGAGACCCAGGCTTCCTTTCTTGCGCCTGCGCAGCATGAGTTGCACGCTGACCGTCTTACCAGTGTCAGTCTCTAAACTTCAGGAAGAGCCCAGGAGTTCAAGTCAGCGTTCTAGGCTCTTCACTCCCTCAGCAGCCACCCCCTTCTTCCCTGGATTTGGCGTTGAGGCCTAGGACCTAGAACGATCGGTTTTCTTTTCCTCCTTTTAAGTCTCAGGTGGTCAGGTGTTGCTCTTCTCAGTGTGTGCTCCTTAGTGGGATCAGGAGGTTAAAGCAGGTGGTGTGTAGTTCCACCTCTCACGTGCAGGTTAACGTGCCGGGGCTGAGACAGTGCAAGGTGTACTTAAGATTTTTATTTTGCGTCTTCTACTTCACAGAAGGCTTCTGTCTTCCCTGAGCTCATCTTAAAGAGTGTTCTTGCTCTTGACCCAAAATCACTTCCCAAGCCTCTGCTGTGCTTGGCAAGATGTGTGTCTACTGCTTTTTCTGCAGTGTGTATTTCACTGCTGATTACAAACCATGGTGATGCTAACACGTTTACAAACTTACCTCCTTTTAAACTTAAAAAGGGGGCTGGAGAGATGGCTCAGAGGTTAAGAGCACTGGATGCTCTTCCAGAGGTCCTGAGTTCAGTTCCCAGCAACCACATGGTAGCTCACAACCATCTACAATGGGATCAGTGTCCTCATATACATTAAATGAATAAAGAAATAAATCTTTTTTAAAAACTTAAAAAAGATTCTTGTAAGCTACAGGAAATCCATCCAAAACTACCCCCCAGGCTGAATGCCCTCCAGGTAAGTGCTGCCAATCAACAGCCTGAGTTTCCCACCTGTTGCCTGTCTCAGAGGGTGGGATTCCTCCCCCTTCCTCTAGTTTTGGGACTCCCCTCTTTTTTCCTTTAGGCAGAATATTTCATCGTGTGTGTGTGTTCACGCGTGTGCCCAAATTTCTTTATCCAATTCACCTGTCAGTGGACACTTTGCTTGATTGTGAATAAAGCTGCAGTTAGCGTGAGTGGATGGGAGATGGTGATTTTCCATGCAAATGTTCCTAATTTGGAGTCCATAGAAAGGCTTCAGGGGGCCTGGGACTGTAGCTCAGCTTGTAGGGTGCTTGCCTAGCATCCATGAAACCCTGGCTTGTTACCCTTATAAAATTGGGTGTGATGGCACACGCAGATAATCCCGGCACTTGGGAGGTAGTAGCAGGAGGGTCATGAGTTCAGTGTCACCTTTGACTATAATTTTTTTTTCAAGACAGGGTCTCTCTGTGTAGCCTTGGCTGTCCTGGACTCACTTTGTAGACCAGGCTGGCCTCGAACTCACAGTGATCCACCTGCCTCTGCCTCCCGAGTGCTGGGACTAAAGGCGTGCGCCACCACGCCCGGCTTGACTATAATGTTTAAGAAGACTCCAGAGACTTTGAAAAGCAAAGCAGACAGTAGAGACGGTGCTGAGTAACGGACTTGTGAGGAGGACGAAGACCAGGTCCCCTGATGTGTGGCTTGGGCCCATGCCCCTTCCGTTGTGTTTTTTTGTATAGTTCAATAACACTGAGGAACACCAGCACCACACTTAACTTCCATTAGTTCTTTCTCTGAATCACAAACCTGTGAGTCCACTTGCCTGTTGGAGCTCTCTAGTTGAATATTTTCACAGGGGTCTTTTTTTTTTTTTAAGATTTATTTATTTATGTACATAAGCACTCTATTGAATGTATGCCCGCATGACAGAAGAGAACATCAGATAGAAGAGGGAATCAGATCACATTATAGATGGCTGTGAGGCACCATGTGGTTGCTGGGAATTGAACACAGGACCTTTGGATGAGCAGTCACTGCTCTTAACCATTGTAGCCCCCTTCACAGGGGTCTTTAATATTTTTGCTTGTTTGCTTTTGTTTTTTGAGAGACAGGGTTTCTCTGTGTAGCCTTGGCTGTCCTTGTAGAGCAGTCTGGCCTAGAAATCACAGAGATCGGCCTGCCTCTGCCTCCCCAGTGCTGCGGTTACAGGCGGGCACCACCTTGTCTATCAAGGCCTTTGATCTTACAACATCCAAAAATGAACTTGAACTTTTTTTTTTTTTGCCTAAACTTGTTCTTTCATTGCAATTCTCTATCTTTGGTGTTTTGGTTTGCTTGTTTTTGTTTTTCTTCCCCAAGACAGGGTTTCTCTGTGTAGCTCTGGCTGTCCTGGAACTTACCTTGTAGACCAGCCTGGCCTCGGAACTTAGAGATCCACCTGCCTTCTGCCCCCAGGGGCGTGAGTTGTCAGGCTGTTAATCCATCTTGCTTCTACTTAAGGAATCCTTCGGAACTCAGTTTAGGGTTGAGGAGAGTCTTTTCCTGGCGTGCATGAAGCCCTGGATGTAGCCCTCAGCAGTCCATAAGGCAGGCTGTGCTGCACACCTGTAATCCCAGCATTTGGGAGGTAGAGGCGGGAAGGTCAGACGTTCAGGGTCCTGCTTCGCTATATAGCTAGTCTGAGATCAGCCTGGGGCAGAGGCTTTCTTAGTTTGCTTTCTGTTACCTTGGAAGACATCATGGCCAAAGGCAACCTGGGGAATACGGGGTCTGTTTGAGCTTAGTCTTCCAGGCAGCAGTCCATTGCTGAGGGAAGTCAGGGCGGTCACTGAAGCAGAGAGCCTAGGAGCATCGCTTACTGGCTCACTCCTTCTACTTGCTCAGTTTGCTTTAGCATACAACCCAGGACACCTGCCAAGGGATGGCATCTCCCGCAGTGGGCTGGGCACCTTCCACAGCAATCATTAATCAAGAAAATGACCAACAGGCTTGCCTCCAGGTCAATATAATGGGGACCTTTTCTCACTTGAGGCACCTTCTTCTCAGATGTCTCTAGCTTCGGTCCGATGGACGGTAAAAACTAACAACACAGAGACCCTATTTAAAAACACAAACGGGCTGGAGAGATGGCTCAGCGGTTAAGAGCACTGACTGCTCTTCCAGAGGTCATGAGTTCAATTCCCAGCACCCACATGGTGGCTCACAACCATCTATAATGAGATCTGACGTCCTCTTCTGGCCTGCAGGGGTACATGCAGGCAGAGCTCTGTATACATAATAAATAAATAAATAAAATCTTTAAAAAAAAAAACCACAAACAGCAGTGGAGGGGAGAGTAAGCAGGCACACACTGCTCTTCCAGAGACTCTGAGTTTGGGGCATCTGTAGCCGATCGCCTCTGCAGACGTCTGCACCCATAGCCTCACATACACCCGAGGACTCAGACATGTATTTTAAAAGGAACCCAGCTCAGTTTAATTGGCCCCCTCAGAGAGGTTTTGCCTGTTGTGCCTCAACCTCCATGCTGGATGTGAACCTCGGACTTTGCTAGGCTGGTGTCCTGTTGAGCTACGCCCAGTCTTTGCCTGTTACTCCCTTTTATAGCAGCTGGGTCCCCTCCTTTCCAGCACTTTATGTTGGTTTGCAGCTATCTTCAGTTCTGTCGTTATTTGCCTTATGCCCGACCCCTCTCTGTGCTCCTACCTCTGAGAAGCAGAGCTGCTTGATGAACTCACGGCAGTAGGAGTCCTAGTAAGTGGCAGGCATTTAGTAGGCTCTTAATATGTGGTGAGGGAATGAAAAAGCACTGTAGAGACCACTGTGCTGACCTCCAGCAGTCGGGGCTGCTCCCAGGCCTGCCTTTCTCCACTGTGGTGACCTCCAGCAGACAGGGCTGCTCCCAGGCCTGCCTTTCCCCACTGTGGTGATCTCCAGCAGTCAGGGCTGCTCCCAGGCCTGCCTTTCCCCACTGTGGTGACCTCCAGCAGTCGGGGCTGCTCTCAGGCCTGCCTTTCCCCAAATGTAAGATGGAGAATCAGGGTCAGTGGTGTGGTCAGAGGAGAAGAGTACTTGCTGCCAAACCCGATGACCTGAGTCCAATCCCAGGAACCTCATGGTGGAAGAACTGACTCCTGAAAGTTGTCCTCTGACCTTCACATGTGTACACACACACACACACACACACACACACACACACACGTAAACGTAATTTTTAAAAAAGATTTATTTATTTTATTTATTGTATATATCTGCAGAAGAGGGCATCAGATCACATTACAGATGGTTGTGAGCCACCGTGTAGTTGCTGGGAATTGAACTCAGGACCTCTGGATGAGCAGGCAGTGCTCTTAAGCTCTGAGCCGCATCTCCAGCCCCAGTAAACGTAATTTTATTTATTTATTTATTTATTTTTTGGTTTTTCAAGACAGGGTTTCTCTGTGTAGCCTTGGCTGTCCTAGACTCGCTTTTGTAGACGAGGCTGGCCTTGAACTCACAGTGATCCGCCTACCTCTGCCTCCCGAGTGCTGGGATTAAAGGTGTGCGCCACCATGCCCGGCTTGTAAATGTAATTTTAAAAAAAGATTTATTTATCTATTATGTATACAGTACTCTATCTACATGTACACCTGCTCACCAGAAGAGGGCACCAGATCTCATTATAGATGGGTGTGAGCCACCATGTGGTTGCTGGGAATTGAACTCAGGACCTTTGGAAGAGCGGACAGTGCTCTTAACAACTGAGCCATCTCTCCAGCCCCTAAATGATTTTGATTAAAATTTTTTTTTTTTAGATTTTAAGCTGGGTGGTGGCGGCACATGCCTTTAATCCTAGTACTCAGAAGGCAGAGGCAGGCAGATCTCTGAGTCCAAGGTCAGCCTGGTCTACAGAGTGAGTTCCAGGCAGCCAAGCTATACAGAGAAACCCTGTCTTGAGAAACAAGCAAACAACTCCCGCCCCAAATTTAGACTTCTAAAAATTATCTTAAATTTACCTTTATTGTTTTTAATTATATATCTGTGATTGTGTGTAAGTGTATGCACATGAACGTAGGTGCCCACAGAGACCAGAGGAGTTGGATTCCGTGGAGCTGGAGTCACAGATGTTATAAGCCTCCATGTGGGTCTTGGGAATTGAATCCAGGTCCTCTGCAAGAGCAGCAAGGACCTCCAGCACCACCAAAACCCAACAAACATCTTATGGGTATAACCCGAATACAGAGCCATGTGCCGATTCTGCGTGTGGTCTCTCCAGCTGTGCCTCACTTCCTCTTCCTCCTGCCAGTAGTGGTGGTGCAGGCCTGCGATCCCAGCACTTGGGAGGCAGAGGCAGGTGCTCTACAAAGTGAGTCCAGAACAACCAGGGTTATACACAGAAACCATGTCTTAAAAAAACAAAAACAAAAGAAAAAAGAAAGAAAAAAAACCCAAAGCCAAAAGTGTTACTATTTTCCTTTTTTTTTTTTTTTTTTTTTTTTTAGCAATGATTTGGGCCACCCCTGAGGCGCTTTTGAGACAGAGTTTCTCTGTGTAACAACTCTGCCTGTCCTGGAACTTGTTCTGTAGCCCAGGCTGGCCTTGAACTCATGAGATCCGCCTGCCTCCACCTCCCAAGTGCTGGGATTAAAGGTGTGTGCCACCACTGCCAGGCTGCATCCAGGGTGTGTGTGTGTGTGTGTGTGTGTGTGTGTTGTGTTGTGTGGTGTGTGTGTGTTTGTTTTCTTTTTTTAAAACTCACCAAACATAGCTGTTTCAGGGACTTTTATACTTAATACTTCTGCTAGGATAGCCTTTACTTTGGGCATTTGGCCATCTAATTTTTAGTTGTCCCACACCCTCACTGGGCCTGTCCTCCAGGTGTGAGCCCTCAGAGCTGCGTGTCATGTTAATGCCATTTTACTCACTTTTGGCCTCTCCCATCAGGGCATAAAAAATCGTGGCAGGGACTTCCTGTTTTGTTTGCTACAATTTCTAGCTCCTAGAACAATACCTGTCCTTCACAGACATTCAGTAAACACTCGGTGAGTGAGTGAATGAGCACGCAGTGTTGTTTTCAGGCACAGTAAAGTTAGTAGACCAAAAGTTAATATATTTCCAAGACTATGATTCAGAAAGCAAACTGCCTTGCAGAAAGGCTGTACTGATTTATATCCCCACCAAGTAGGTACAAGGTCGCCTGCCGGTCTCTCGGCTTGAATCCTTGACATTTGGCGGCAGCATACTAGGTACCCAGTGCCTTGCCTAGGACAGGCACGTCCGGAACCTTCACAGAAGTCAAACTTTCTTTTCCTTCCTCCTTGCATGTTTAGATAGAACCACACTTGTTTGAAGAGGATAGAAACAGTTCCTGTAAATGTTTCTTTTGCTGTGGGAATCGCACCCAGGCCTTGTTCATAGGGAGCCCTCACTCTTCCCCTGCGTTGTCTCAGCCTGCAAACGTTTTTATTAAGTGCCTCCTGGGCGTCAGGCTGTACCTGGTGCTGGTACAAATGTGAACAGTTGTCCCTGATGAGTGGCCACTTCTGTTTTGTTTCTTGCTTCTGGGCTCCTCATCATTTTGCAGTTGAGAGGCTAGAGGTGACTTTTCTTAGAAGCTCACACTTTCTTTTTAAAGTTTTATTTATTTTTAAATTGTGCGTATTGTGTCTCTTTGTTCGGGCACATGTACATGAGTGTAGGTGCCTGGGAATGCCAGAGGCATCCGATCTGCTGGAGAGCCTCCTGGTGTGGGTGCTAGGAACTGAACTCAGATCTTCTACAAGATCAGTAGTAAGTGCTCTGGGCTGCTGAGCCATCTCTAGCCCCAAAGCTTACATTTTCTAAATTGAATGGGGATTTCTTACAGATACATGGCGTGCATAAAGAAAGAGGTTTTCTTTTCTTTTCTTTTTGGTCTTTTGACACAAGGTTTTTCTGTGTAGCCTTGGAAATAAGAGTTTTTCCAGCTAATCTTCAGTGAGGTCAAGAATTAATGTTCATCATGGCTGTCATGTTTTGGAGGCCGTGGACACTCACTGCTGTGAATTGTAAGTGTGTCAGTGGTCTTTGTACTCACTTGCAGTCACGGCTAAGGAGAGGGACTTTGGAGTCGTGACTTACCTCACTGGTAATGTGAGTAAATATTTAACTTCCTTGGGCTTTGGTTCCCCATCTGCCCAGTGGAAGTCGCACTGTGGTGCGTCTGGACCCGTGCAAAGCACTTACTACAGCACCTGGCACGCTCCCGGCCGGTGTTGCTCTTTGTGTTCTCATTGCAAGTTCTGGGTTTTGGTTTTTGAAACAAGGTTTCTTGTAACCCAGACTGGTCAGGCATGCCCGACCCTCCTGTTTCTTCCCAAATACTGGGAACTACTACACCTGATCATGCAAGTTTTAAAGTTAAGTATTTAGCTATGAGGTGCTCGCCTGTAGTCTCAGCATCTGGGAGGCACAGGCAGGAAAATCAGTCCACAAGTTTGGGCCTATCCTGCTATCCGTAGTTCCAGCCAGCCAGGGCTGCATTTCAAGATCCTGTCTCAGAAAACCGAAAGCCAGCAAGGCAGCAGCAGGTAACAGTGCCTGCTGCCGCCCCATGGCCCAGTGTGATCCCCACAAGGAGAGAGCCAGCTTCTTCAGTTGTCCTCCGGCCTCTGGTAGATCTCAGTGGAGGCAGAGGTCACTATGGAAGGGAGACAGCACCACGTGAAACAGATTGAGCATTACCAGAGTTCAGTATTTCATGCAAATCAAATCGATGGAATTTTTCACCATAGACTAAGCCCCAGGTGCTCATGCTGGGAGGCGGGTCTGAATAAACTGTCAGTTCCTGTTCCCGTCAGCTCTGACAGTAACTCATGAGCTGGAAGGTGGAAGGAGGCTCAGTGGCACTATGCAAGGGAAATAATGTAGGAAGAAAAAGAAAAACATGACTGACAGGATCAAGGAAAGCTTCCAAAGCCTCAGGGAACAAAGAATTACCAGTATGGTTGGGGGCTGGGGAGGGCTCGATGGTCAAGGCCATTGGTTGTTCTTGTGGGCCTGGGTTTGGTTGGCTACACTGATGGTGGCTCACAACCATCACAACCATCTATAACTCTCACCTACACGGCACCAGGCACACACATGGCACACAGGCGTAAATGTAGGCAAAACGCCCATAAAATGGGAGAAAAACCCAACCAGCAAACAAACACACCTGAGGGGAATCCTCATGCTGATTTGCTGTCATTGATCTACAGAGGTTCTGAACCATGTCAAGACCTTTCGTGACGGAGCATCAGGCTGGGACCAGGCCTCTGTTGTATAGTTCTTCAGTCCTTTGTGGTTTTCCTCCTGTTTTTAAGCACCTGGCCCTTCATTTGAAGCCGTTCGAAGGGTATAACAAGAATTACTAGATAAAGCAAAGTTCTTTTTTTGTTTTTTGTTTTTTTAGTTTTTTTGAGACAGGGTTTCTCTGTATTATCTTGGCAGTCCTGGGCTTGCTTTGTAGACCAGGCTGGCCTTGAACTCACAGAGATCCGTCTGCCTCTGCCTCCCAAGTGTTGGGGTTAAAGGTGTGTGCTACCACGGCAGGTGGAGCTCTGTGAGTTCAAGGCCAGCTTGGTCTTCAAAATGAGTCCAGGATAGCCAGGACTACAAGAGAAACTCTGTCCCCGACACCCCCCCCCCCCAAAAAAGGCCTGCACCACCACCACCTGGCTAAATAAATAAATTAACAAAAATAAAACCATCAGTTTTGAGGCCAGAAAAGAGCTTGAAGGAGCAAGGTGAGATGGAGGTGTGGCAGGAGGCAACTGTGCCTTATAAAGAAGGAACAGGGCTTTCCTAGATTTGAGGATGAGACAGGAAAGGAATCTGTGGGCTTTGATCTAAATTGGATTCTTTGGGTATCTTTGGGTCACTTGTGGATTCGAGGTCCATCTGATAGGCCATGTCCAGAGAGAGCCGTTCTAGGCTATAGATACTGGAACTGTCCACTGGAGGACTTGGTTTCATCAAGGCGCAGGCGTGGTGGTGGTGGTGCTCACGCACAGCCTCTGTCGAGGGGATCTCTGTCTGACTCAGCTGGCTGAAGTGCTGGAGTTCTGAAGTCACTCGAAGGAAGAAGCTCGTGGTCAGAAGCTGTTCATTAGCATTCACAGTGATGCCTCACGTTTATATGCTACCAGAGGCTTTCCCATGTCTACTTCATTTGATGTGATCTTCAAAACAAGGCTAGGAGGCAGGCAAGAACTATTAACTCCAATTTACAGATGAGAAAACCAAGTCTCAAAGGGGTTAATTGATTTGCCTGGCATAAGGCAACTAATAAATGCCAGAGTCCCTGCCCAGACCTGAACACTGCTCTCCACACTCCAGGAGCAATTAGGGCAGCCAGAAATGGTCTGTGTGTCCCAGAAGCACCCCTGCCCCCCCACCCCGCCCCTCGCCACACACACACTGTGTAGGAGTGACAGAGACTTGATCCTTGTGAGCAAAGCCACCTGATATGGTGAGCCCAGCAGGTGTGAACTGAGCTGGGAGGCTTGAGGAAATGTTAGATACTACAGTTTCCATTTCAGCGTGTGTGTGTGTGTGTGTGTGTGTGTGTGTGTGTGTGTGTGTGTGTTTACAAAGGAAACTTGTTGTGTTCATGAAAGGGGTATGGGATGAACTCACTGTGGGAAGGCCCAAGCTCAAAGAGCAGAGTTCTGCCCCCAAGAGAGAGAGGCAGAATGGCTCTTGGTCTGGGGCCCAGATCTCTAGGGGTTGAGGGTGACAGCAGGCCATGGGAAGAATGGGGCAGCAGATCCAGGGTGTCTTGTGGTTCTGGGGTTGGGGATCAACAGACTGAGACAAGAAGGTGAGAAGGGTTTTGGGATGCGAGCCTGAGATCCAGGTGCTTAGAAAGGTAGGAAGAGATGAGGTTAGAGGTAGGAAGGAAGGGCGGCACCGAGGGCTCCAGGTGCTTAGCTACAAGCTGAGGACCAGGAAGGAGTGTTGGGAGGACTGAAAAAAAAGGAGGACTTAGAAGTGAGAGTCAAGGGATGGGAAGATCAAACAAGACGGACTGAGGACCCCCCACCCACATCCTGAGTGCGCTAGAGGGAAAACACAGCCAGGCCGAGCGAGCTTCAGCTGACTCTAGTCCATGGCTAGCACTAGAAAGACCTTGGTGTGGGGTCTAGGCACCCCCAGAATCACCTCAAGCCCACCAGCAGGCTTCCATTTTGGGGATATTGAGCTGACGAGGATGGTACAGGATGGCTGCTTCCCTGCTTGTGTCTAATCGGAATGGCCCACAGTCTCTGGGTGTCCAGACAGTTGAGGTTTTCAGTATTGTTTCTGTGTGGGTAAAAGAAATAATCGTGGCTGGTCTTTCAGGCAGAGGGGACTGTTGCTCAGTAGTTCCCCTGTTGTTCTTTTGCTGTTTGCTTTTTGAGACCAGGTCTTACATAGCCCATGGCGGCCTCCATATATAGCCAAGGCTGCCTTAACCCTTTGCTGCTTTTGCTTCAGCATTATACATTACATGGTAGTACCACAAACGTGTGCCAACATAACTATTTGGTTTTTTATTTGTTATTTGTTTGTTTTGTTTTTTCTTTTCTTTCTTTCTTTCTTTCTTTCTTTTCTTTTTCTTTTTTTTCTTTTTTTGGTTTTTTGAGACAGAGTTTCTCAGTGTAACCTTGGCTCTCCTGGACTCGCTTTGTAGACCAGGCTGGCCTCGAACTCAGAGATCCACCTGTCTCTGCCTCTTGAGTGCTAGGACTAAAGGTATGTACTGCCACCACCTGGCAGTTTGTTTTATCTTTTAAATTTTATTTTATTTGGCTAAGTATAGTGGTACATGCCTTTACACTTAGCACTCTAGGGGCAGGGACAAATAGAGCTCTGTGAGTTTGAGGCCAGCCAGAACTACACTGTGAGACCCTATTCAACCAAACCAAACCGAACTGAGCCGAACCGAACCAAACCAGAAGCCTAGAAAAGACAACTTATTGAGGCCGGGCCCAGAACCACCACAGTGGGAACCAGATGTTACCTCCCCACAGCCCACACCACGGGGGAGGGGTGGGCAGAAGGAATTAGGCCACTGCAGCATGCAGCCCGCAGGGGTGGCCCCAGCAGAGCTCCCGGGGCCTTCTGGGTACTTTGCCCCAGGCACCCAACAGAGTCTTGCTGCCTCCAGTTTCACTTCTTGAAGTGAAGGCACTCCTGACTCACTCAGGAAAGCAAGGGCTGAGGGATCCAATGAATAGAAACAGCCATCATTAACTTAAAAGGAAGGTGCCCTACAAAGAACACATCATTATTTTCTTAAAGGCAGCTGTCATTTCTTGTAGTAAAACTTGGAGCCGGGTAAGTAAGAGGTACAAGTAATTAGACCCAGCTCTCAAAAGCCAGGCCAAGCAGCAGCACCCAGATGCGGGCACACAGGGGAGCAGTGACTACAGCGGCAGATCGAGCAAACCGTCTGGGCGATTCAGCCAGTCAGAAACGGGAACATTCTGTGATCGCAGCCTGGGCACTCAGCTCTCCCCAAGCCTTCTCGTTCCCTTGCTAGCAGGGGCACCAGGGGCTATGTGACGACTGCCTGACGTCACGGGCAGAAAAGCAACCCCGGGCTCTGGGCACACAGCTCTAGGAATCCCCTCTGTGAGAGTTCAAGGGCAACCCGAGCGCCATCATGAAGCCCTGTCTCATAAAATAAAGCAAACAAGGGCTGGAGAGATAGGTCAGTAGCTGGAAGAACTACTGGCCGATCTTCCAGAGGACCCAGGTTCGAATCCGAGCACCCACACGTCAGCGGACAAGTCTGTAACCCCAGTTCCAGGCAATATGACGCCCCTTTCTGGCCTCCATGCTCACGATACACAGCCAAACATCCTGGAAACAGTTATGGAGCTCCAGGCGGGGCTGCGTGCTGCGGCGGCCTTGTTCCTTCTGCCTGCCCACCCCTCCCCGTGGTGTGGGCTTCGGGGAGGTAACAACTGGTTCCCACTGTGGTGGTTCTGGCTCCCAGCCTCAGTAAGTTGTCTTTTCTAGACCTTTGTTTTGTTTTGAGCCAGGATCTCACTGTGTAGCCCTTGCTGTCCTGGAATTCACTTTGTAGACTGGGCTAGCCTTATGCTCACCAAGAGATCTGCCTGCTTCTGCCTCCTGAGTGCTGGAATTTAAGGCCTGGCCTGGCTCAGATGTGGGTTTTGACAGAGAAAGTGTTAGCAGGTGGAACGTGGAGTTCTGAAATAGTGGCGAGTGGCTGGGCGCAGGAGAGTGCTCGCCTCCTTCTGCTCTTCTTTCTGCCTGAACTAGTGGACTTGGTTGAGGCTTTCTAATTGTTTGGTTGAAAGCAAATGAATGTTTGCCCTTTTCATGGGACAGATTTGTATGCCTACTAGATGCTATTTGATGCTCTGGGCCCTGAGGACACTATCTAAAAAACCAAATTGAACTACTGCCACCACTATCAATAAACACTTAGTAGGCGTCCCTTCCTGGGGGCCTGGAGAGATGGCTCAGTGGCTAAGAGCACTTCCTGCTCTTCAAGGGGACCCCAGTTCTCCAACAGAGGGCCTAAGAAAGTTGGTTCTCAGCTGCCTGTAACTCCTGCTCCAGAGGAGCGGGTGACTTCTGGCCTCTACAGGTACCTGCACTGAGACAGACACACACCCCAATAAATAAGTGATTTTTTTTTTTAAGGCATTTGGGGGTAGAAGCAGGAGGATCAGAAGTTCAAGGTCATTTCTTAGCTATGTAGTTGAATTTGTTGCCAGTCTGAGATTCATGAGACCCTGTGTCAAACAAACAAACCCCAAATCTTCTGCAAATTAAAGTTTATAATTGGACATGGTGGTGCATTCCTTTAATCCCAGCACTTGGGAGGCAGAGACAGGTGGATCTCTGTGAGTTCTAGGCCAGCTTGGTCTATCTATATAGTCAGTTCCTGGCCAGCCAGGGCTACATAGTAAGACTGTGTCTCAAAAACAAAGCAAAAAGAAAAGTTTAAAGTCCTCTGGGGCCTTTGGTTACCTGAGATCTTTGTCCTTCAGGAGCTGTGCCTAGGAGACAGCTTGATCCTCTGAACTGTGCTCTGCGCTGGGGGGGGGGGGGGGGGGCGGCACCTGAACTGTCTGATGTCACCCAGCTTCTCTTTTTTGTGAAGTCTCAGGAATGCAGGTGTTCCTAAGAGCTGGAGAGGCACACAGGAGTCGTTGGCAGCTTTCTGTGGCTGCCGGAACTCTGCCTGAGCCTTCCTGGTGTCCTTGGAAGCCGCTTTCAAGCTGGATTCCCCGTGTCTAGTCTTGCCTTTATCCTGCACCTTAGATGATATTTCCTTCTGAAAGTTCCTCTCCTTCCAGTCTTACCAAGCTTGGGAAAAGCACTGCGTCGTTGACCTTTTCCATTTTCAGAGGAGGTGCTTGGAGTTGAACCAGTGAGCACTTGGGAGACAGCAGATGGATCTCTGTACGGCCAGCCTGGTCCACGGAGCGAGTTCCAGGACAGCTACTATAGAAAGAAACCTTACCTTGAAAATCCAAAGTGTGTGTATGTGTGTGTGTGTGTGTGTGTGTGTGTGTGTGTGTGTGTGTGTGAGAAAGAGAGAGAGAGAGAGAGAGAGACAGAGACAGAGAGACAGAGAGAGATGGATGCACGTGCAGCTCAGAGAACAATTTTGGGAGTTGGTTCTCCCTCCACTGTAGGTTCTGGGATCAAACCCAGGTTTGCAGGACTGCTTGGAAAGTACTTTTATCCACTAAGCCGTCTTGCTGGTTTCTGTTGGACATTTTAGCCTCAAATATAGCCTTATTTCAAGCACTTGGGAGGTAGAGGTAGGCAGATCTCTGAGTTTGAGGCCAGCCTGGTCTACAAAGTGAGTCCAGGATTGCCAAAGCTACAAGAGAAACCCTGTCTCGGAAAAGGAAAGAAAAGAAAAGAAATATACATATATGTATATTTGTTTGCTGGGGATTGAAACTAAGGCCTTTGCATGCCAGACAAATGTTCTACTATTGAGCTCGATCTGCAGTCCTTAATATTTTCTTATTCTTTTGAGAGGTTTCACAAAATTGCACAATCAGGCTTGGAATTTTGTTTTATTTTATTTTGTCTTTTTTGAGACAGGCTTTCACTCTGTAGCTTTGACTGTCCTGGAACTCACAGTGATCTGCCTTCTGAGTGCTGGGATTAAAGGCAGGAGCCATCACACCCAACTAGGCCTGGAATGTTTACTATTCCTGCCTCAGCCTCTAAAGTAGCCGAGAATAAAGGCTACCAGGCCCAGCTTGAAAAAGCAGCATTGAGAATTGAGGCCAGATGGCTTTAGGAGAGTTGTTTACCTGGTGAGAAATTGTCCAGCTGCTGGAGTGTCAGGAGGGCTGGACAGAGCTGGGATCTAGTTTGTAAGGAAGCACCAAAGTCCAGACCAACTGGTTCATGGTCAAAACCAGTCTCCAGCCTTCGTCTCAGGGGCGAGTTCTGCCCAGGACAGGTTTAGCAGCTAAGTATAGTAATAACTAGTCAATCCAGACAGACACACTGACCAGCATTCTTAGAACAGTGCGAGTTGGTTCGTGGCTACTCTGGTGGATCTCAGGTTGAGTACCCAAGCCCTCCACTTTCTCAGTGAGAATATTTCAGAGCTCCTGGGGCATCCATGGACCATTGCTGTCCACCCAGACCATTCAGATTGGTTTGTTTGTTTGGGTTTCAACACTGTCCTCACTTTGTAGCCCAGTACTTTGATTAAAGGTGTGTGCTACCACACCCAGCTTTGGGGTTATTATTGAGACAGGGCCTCGAACTTGCTCAAGGTATAGGGTGACCTTGAACTTTTGGTCCCCCTGTTCCCACAGCTCAGATGCTAGGATCACAGGGATGTGCCAGCACATCGTCTTTAGGTTTGGGAACTTGTGTAGAGTGTCATATTGGTTCCTTTAACCCCTCCAGTAGCCCTAGGGGGCGGGCGCTGTAGAGCCTGAGAGCCAGTGAACTCTTACTATTAGGATAAGAAAGATTCTGAATTTGAAAATACATCTCTCACAATTCTAGAACCTTCTCTTGCTGACGTATATTGCCTCCTAACTTAAGATAGTAGAAAGAAAGCCTTATTTATTTAAGGATTTTTTTTTTTGAGACAGGGCTTCTCTGTGTAACCCTGACTGTCCTGAACTCACTTCATAAATCAGACTGGCTTGAACTCACAGAAATCCACCTGCCTCGGCCTCCCAAGTGCTGCCAATTTTTTTTTAAAGATTTTTTTTTTTAAATTATGTGTAAGTGTTCTGCCTGCAGACCAGAAGAGGGCACCAGATCTCATTATAGATAGCTGTGAGCCACCGTGTGGTTACTGGAAATTGATCTCAGGACCTTCGCAAGAGCAGCCAGTGCTCTTAACCTCTGAGCCATCTCTCCAGCCCCCTTTTTTATATTTTTATCTGTTGGGGTAAAAGGTGTGATGAGGCTGGGAGGAGTCGTTACTGTTCCTGACTGGAGTGGATTTTGTACATGTGTGGTGCTGGGGTTTGCCTATGCTAGGCAAGCTAAGCTGTATCTCCAGCCAGAATAGCTTTTGTTGGCTCTAACAGTTGCATGCTTTTGCTGATGGGTTTTATGTATTATAATAAATTCCTCACTATACCAGTTTTCTCATCCTCATCTGTTACATGAGGGCAATAATATCTACCACGAAGGGTTTTATTTTAATTTTTTTAATCCATAGTGATTGTCTGTTTGTTTGTTTTTCCGGAACAGGGTCTCTCTTGTGTTAGCCTTGGTTGTCCTGGACTCACTTTGTAGACCAGCCTGGCCTTGAACTCACAGAGATCTGCCTGCCTCTGCCTTGCCACTATACCTGGCTTTTTTTCTTTTCTTTTCTTTTTTTTTTTACTTTTGATTGCATGTGTTCTGGTCCTTCACCTGCACAGGCTGCCATACATATGCAGCACTTACAGAAACTTGAGTTAGCTATAGTTGTTAGCTGTCCTGTGGATGGTGGGATTTGGATCCAGATCCTTTGGAAGAACAGAGTGTTCTTAACTATGGAACCATCTTGTTACCTGAGAACAGGTGCTGTTAACTCCTGAACCTTCCCAGCTGCCTAACATCCTTTTGTCCTTGTAACTAATAGGTGAAAAACAGCTCTTAAGGGGTTGGGGATTTAGCTCAGTGGTAGAGTGCCTGCCTAGCAAGCACAAGGCCCTAGGTTTGGGCCTCAGCTCTGAAATTAAAAAACAAAACAAAACAAAAAAACCTAGCTCTTAATTTGTGTGTGTGAGGACAGATTTTTTTTCTTGTTATTAATCATATTTTATGTTTTTTTTTTTCTTTTTGAGACAGGGTCGCACTACATAGCCCTGGCTAGCCTGGAACTCACAGAGATCCTCCTGCCTGTGCCTGCTGACCACACCCAAGCCTCCACACCCAGCCCTTTCTATTGTTTTATGAATTGCTTCTTCTCTTCCTCACTTTCTCAGTTCCCTCCCTCCTTCCCTCTCTGGAGATATGGGGCACTAGATGGCCTCAAACTCACTAGTTAGCTGAGGATGACCTTGAACTCTTGATCCTCCTGTCTCCACCTGTATTGTTTTGTTTTGGTTTCCCCTCCTCTCAGGCTCACCATGTAATTCTAGCCTGCATGGTTTGACCTCATCGTGTCGAGCAGGTAAGCCCCGGGCTCCTGGAGCTTCTGGCAGTCCTCTGTGCCTCTCTCGCACTAGAAGGATAGGTGTGTGCCGCCACCCCTAGCTACCGGCTTCATTTGATATTTTTGTAGTATTTCACTTTTAAAAAATCAGATAAAGATCCTTAAAACAGAAAAGTTCAGCGTGGTAGCACACACCTTTGATCCCAGCACTTTGGAGACAGGTGGATCTGTGTGAGTTCAAGGCCAACCTGGTCTGCATAGTGAGCTTCTAGGGCAGTGAGACCCTGTCTTGGAAAAAAAGAAATACTCTATATATTTTCATATATATATGCTTACATATGAAAAGCTTAGTAAAGTATGGCTTGAAAATAAAAGGGATGGGGCCAGGTCTGGCGGTGGATATCTTTAATACCAGCAAGCACAAGGGAGATCCTGTCTCAAGAACACCAACTAAATAAAAATAGCTGCAGCTGTGGGCTCAGTGGAGGCGAGAAGGCAGATGACATGGCGCCTGGATTCATGACCATGGTTGTACATGCACAGCTACCTAGCAAGCTGTCTCTGGCCTTACCACTGTATTGGGGTTTTGGAGGGGAGGAGGCCGGGGATGCGGCCTCGTTCTGTAGCCTCGGCTAGTCCACAGCTTCCCACTGTCCTGATGGCTGTGAGCCTTCATGCCCAGCTCCTTGCCATCCTTTAATAAGAGAGCCGGGGTAATGAGCATGTGGGCTGGGATTTGCAGAAGTAGGCGATTGCAAAGCCGGAACAACAGGATGAACACCTGCTCCCTCCATGGATGCCCAAGGTCACCTGTCTCTTCAAGCTGCATCTGGAGAGCCAGGCTAGCCCTGGCACGTGTAGGTGTGGGACTGGCTCAGCCCAGCAGGTGGCAGCACAATCCCAGAGATCCTAGGCTCGGTGGCTGGAGGTACTTGGAATCAGGTACCTGCCTGGTGGCCTCTCGCCCTGGAGATGCTGGTTGCCTGCCTCTGAGGGTCCTTATTTAGCTCACTTGAGTGTAGAGATGGCATTCGTTCCCTCTGAGAAACCGGGGAGCCAGAGTGCTGAGGTGCTCCTTCCAGGAACGGGAGCAGCAGCTTACCTGTACAGAACAAAATGAGATGCGGAAGCCGCAGAAGCAGCCAGACACTGGCTCTACCACCTTTACTGGAAACCTGGAAATGAGTAAGCAGGCCGTATGGTAGCTGTTGCTTTACATATTTTACCTGCATGTGTGTCTGTGCACGATATGCAGGCAGTGCCTGAAAAGGCCAAAAGAGTTATAAATGGTTGTGAGCAACCATGTGGGGCTGGGAACCAAACCTAGTTAATTGCAAGAGCAGCAACTTCTCTTAGCCACTGAGCCATTTCTCCAGGCCCTGCTTTTTCGTTTTTGCTAGAGGGGGCTGGAGAGATGGCTCAGCGGTTAAGAGCACTGACTGCTCTTCCAGGGGTCCTGAGTTCAATTCCCAGCAACCACATGGTGGCCCACAACCATCTATAATGTGATCTGATGCATACTGTATACATAATAAATAAATTAAAAAAAAAAAAAAGAAATGCCTGGTGGTGAATGCATGTGATTGCAGCGCTTGGGAGGCTGAGGCAGGAGCAGGGAGCAGTTAAGGTCAGCCTGGACTACACAGTAAGTTCAGGTAGCCTGGTTCTACATCATATCAAGACACTGTTGGAAAAAAACTCAGCCCTCCTTTTTGTGCATGCCTGTGATTCTTGCTCTAGCTACCTCTCTAGCTGGCTATCCGCCCATCCAGAAGTAGATTTGTTTTGAGACGGGCGTCTCAGAACTCAACATGTACCCCAGTCTTGTCTCAATATGAACTACCGATCTGCCTCAGCCTCCCAACTGCTTGGATTCCAGGCCTGAATGTCACTCCTCATCACTTTCTCAGAACTCCTCTAATGTGCTGAGAAAGAAGCAACGGTGTGCCTGACCAGGTGTCTGTACCTGTTTGATTTATTTGCTTTTAAATGCGTCCACCTTTAATCCCAGCACTCGGGAGGCAGAGGCAGGCAGATCTCTGTGAGTTCGAGGCCAGCTTGGTCTACAGATTTCCAGAACAGCCAAGGCTACACAGAGAAACTCTATGTTGGAAAAAAATACACAAACAGATGCACGCATGTACGCACATGTGAAAAGCTGAATGCAGTAGCACTCACCTTTAATCTTAGCACTCAGGAAGGAGGCAGAGGCCGGCAGATCTCTGTGAGTTCCAGGACAGTCTGGTCTACATAGTAAGTCCAGGACAGCCAGGGCTATGTAGAGAGACCTTGTCCCAAAAAATAAAAATGAACTAAAAATGATATTTATTTATTGAGTGTGTGTGTATGTTGTGTGTAGGGGTGCATATGCATATGTGCATGGTGTGCGTGTGTATGTTGTGTGTAGGGGTGCATATGCATATGTGCGTGGTGTGCGTGTGTGTGTTGTGTGTAGGGGTGCATATGCATATGTGCATGGTGTGCGTGTGTGTGTTGTGTGTAGGGGTGCATATGCATATGTGCATGGTGTGTGTGTTGTGTGTAGGGGTGCATATGTGCATGGTGTGCGTGTGTGTGTTGTGTGTAGGGGTGCATATGCATATGTGCCATGGTGTGCGTGTGTGTGTTGTGTGTAGGGGTGCATATGCATATGTGCATGGTGTGCGTGTGTGTGTTGTGTGTAGGGGTGCATATGTGCATGGTGTGCGTGTGTGTGTTGTGTGTAGGGGTGCATATGCATATGTGCCATGGTGTGCGTGTGTGTGTTGTGTGTAGGGGTGCATATGTGCATGGTGTGCGTGTGACGTTGGGAGGACAGCTGTGGGTTTTGGTTCTCTTCTTTCACTTTAGCGTTCCAGGGATCAAACTCAGGTTGTCAGACTTGACAGCAAGTGCCCTTACCCGCTGAGCCATCTCTCTAGCCCCTGTAGCGGTTATGTTGTTTGTTTTGATTTGATTTGAGACAGGGTCTGATGCAGCCCAGGCTGGCTTTGTAACTTACTGTACAGCCAGGACAACCTTGAGCTCTTGATCTCCAGCTTCTGAGTTTGCAGGCATGGACCACCACACCAAGCCATTGTCATGGTTTTGGTTGTTTGGTTGTTTGGTTTGGTTTTTGGAAACAGAGTTTCTCTGTGTAGCCTTGGCTGTCCTAGACTCACTCTGTAGACCAGGCTGGCCTCGAACTCACAGGATCCACCTGCCTCTGCCTCCTGAGTGCTGGGATTAAAGGCGTGTGCCACCACGCCCGGCCATTGTCATATTTTAATGGGTCTCCTGGTGAGAGAAAGTTTGCTAGTTCCACTTACTGTTGTTGCATTGAGCATCTTTATATACTTATTTTGTCATTTCTCTCAAGTTCAAATTTGTAGGCTGGATCAAAGGGAAAGTGTGTGTGTGTGTGTGTGTGTGTGTGTGTGTGTGTGTGTGTAGTTTGTTTTTTGTTCATTTGTTTTTCAAGACAGGATTTCTCCATGTAGCCTTGGCTGTCCTGAACTTACTATGTAGACCAGGCTGGCCTCAAACTCACATTGATCCATCTGCCTCTGCCTCCCTGAGTGCTGGGATTACAGGTGTGTACCACCAGGCCTGGCTGGGAAAATACATTTTAAAATGTAATTGATAAGATCACCTCACCAGACCACCTGAATGTCATGTCTGGAATCTATGTGGTGGAATAAAGAACCAACTCCACCTCCTATCCTGACTCCCACATGGCACAAGAACACAAGATAAATTAAAAACAAGTAAGTGTGTAATAACGAAGCTTTAGCAGCTAAGGTTTCCTTCAGAAAGGTGGCTGCGGTTTCCATGGCCACCAGCAGTGTATCTAGTAGCTGTTTGCAAATGGCTGTACTGACACACTAGGACCAAGTGATGAGACTGGGCTCTGCTAGAAGCAGGCCCTGCCTCCCTGCTGGACATCAGTGGCCAGCTCCCTCCATGGCCTTCGCTTTCTTTATTACAAGTGCCATGGTGGCTGAGAAAAGGGAGCTAGAGTCTCTGTTAGGTGGCATGGGCTTTCCTGTTGTCCCTCAGGGAGGGTGACTGATTTGTACTCTGACTCTTCTAGGTGAAGAAGGCATACAGGCAAAAAGCGCTCTCCTGTCACCCAGACAAAAACCCGGATAACCCCAGAGCAGGTGAGACTCTCGAGACCTGCTCACCTGACCTCAGCTCTGTGTGTCTG
Source organism: Acomys minous (assembly GCF_964271855.1). Classification (NCBI taxonomy): domain Eukaryota; kingdom Metazoa; phylum Chordata; class Mammalia; order Rodentia; family Muridae; genus Acomys; species Acomys minous. The sequence goes on from NC_140485.1 coordinate 29,660,137, forward strand.
TGCTGTGGGTGTAGATGCATGTGGCCGCTGTGAGCAGCGTAGGGCTTGGCTTCACATGTCAGGGGTATCCAGTTGGTTGTGAGTGTACTTACTGTTCACTGTTGGCCTGTGGTGTGCTGGTGTTGGCTTCTTTGAAGGGTTCTGCTGAGAAAGCACAAGAGTGTCACATCCGGGCTGGAGAGATGTCTCAGTGGTTAAGAGCGCCACCTGCTCTTCCAGAGGTTCTGAGTTCAATTCCCAGCAACCACATGGTGGTTCACAAACCATCTATAATGTGGTCTGATGCCCTCTTCTGGCATGCAGTTGTACATGCAGGCAGACCACTGTATACATAATAATAAATAAATCTTGAAAAAAAAAAGAGTGTCACATCCAGCTTCATTTCTTTTCTCTTGTTATTTTTTATATGTTTGTCCCTGTGTGTAGCTGAACTCTTCCACCAGCTTTCCCAGGCCTTGGAGGTACTGACTGATGCTGCAGCCAGGGTAAGTGCCACCTTCTTTATCTGAATTGTCCCCAGGGACTAGAGACTGCTGCTGTCTAGAAAAACCTAATCTCATGCTAACTGGGCAGGCTTAGCTAGCACTGGGATGCGAGGTCCTTGACCCTTTGCCCTGCGGTACCTACTTGTTGGCCAAGCTCCAGGGATCCTGATGGTTCTGGGTTGGGGGCAGGGGCCTGGAAGATTCCGGATCTCCTCTGGCTGACTCTGCTGTGTTTTGGGTTTTTCCAGGCTGCTTATGATAAGGTGAGGAAAGCCAAGAAGCAGGCAGCAGAGAGGACCCAGAGGCTCGATGAGAAAAGGAAGAAAGTGAAGCTTGGTAGGTGACCTCGCCAGGCTGGCCGGCCTCTGGCTTCCCGCGGCCTTCGCTGTTAGTCTCGGCTTTCTCCTTAGAGCCTTTGCAGAGCTTTCCTGGCAGAACTGTGTGGAGAGGCGAGGCCCTAAAGGCTCTTTCAGGAATGGCATCAGCTACTGATGTACTACTAAAGTTAAGACTCCTCGGGCTGGAGCTGCGGCTCTGAGGTTAAAGCACTTGCTGCTCAGGCAGAGGACCTGAGCTCAGCTCCCAGCACCCACTTGGCAGCGCACATCATGTGGCGCTCCAGTTCCAGGGAGCTGATACTCCCTTCTGACTTCTGCAGGTCCCAGGCATGCAGGTAGTGCATGCAGACAAAACACATAAAAGTAACAGTAAATACTGCTAGAAGCTTGCTGGAGTGGGAACTCACACAGAGTCCTTACCTCCGGCGGAGGCTGGCTTTTCCTACTCACTCTAGCCCCTTCCTACTAAGTCTGCATTCTGAGAAGCTTCCTCAGAGATGCAGGGAGCAGAATACAGTCCAGCGTCTACAGATGTGTGTTACATTTATTTATTTAGTGTGTGGGTGTGCACGTGCATGCCACTGAGCACTCTTAGGTGTCAGAAAACAACTTGCAAGAACCAGTTCTGTCCTTCCACCGTGTGGGTTCTGGAGTTGAACTCAGGTCATCGTGCTTGGCAGCCAGCGGATTTGTGCTGGGTCCCCTCACCGGCCCCACCTTGGTCATGTTTAGTGAATTTACCAAACAAACAGATGGGCTAGGGCCTGCTTAGTGGGAGAAGGCTTGCTTAGGTCAAGGCAGGGATGGGAGGCAGAAGGGGGCACTTCTGGGTAAGTCAGGTAGGCAGAGAGGAAAGTGAGTCCTAAGCCTGAGAGAAGGGTTTGTTACAACATTGTCCTGGCACAGGCCTTGGGATGTAGGAGTACACCGGCAGCAGTCGGCCTGTCTGAGGAGAGGCCACGGGAACTCGGGCCACGGTGAAGCTTGCCAGAGGAGAGGGAGGAAGGGACACAGTGAGAACTTGAGTTCTGTGATGGGAAATGAATCAAAGCTGAGACTCGGCCAAGTCAGGATGTAATGCCAAACCACAGCAACAGAGGCAAGCTGCTCCACCCACAGGCATCTTTGACACAAGGCCCTAGGCTGCTGACCCAGCACCCACCTGTTCTCTGTTCACTTCATGGAGCGAACCTGCTTGGTCAGTGTGAGCCATTTTAACTCTTGCAGACCCGTGGCTGCTTGGCAGGAGCCCATGTCTCTTCTGTGTGTGTCCCTTTGCAGTGGAAAGTAACTGCAAGAGATGGCTGGGTTGCTCTATGGCGCCCATCCTGTCTGAGGTGGTGGGGGACAGCCAGAGCTGGGGTGGTCTGAGGCTGTAATAGACATACAACCTAGACACTGGACCACTCTACCCTTGTGCCTAGACCTGGAGGCCCGGGAGCGCCAGGCCCAGGCCCAGGGGAGTGGGGAAGACGAGGAGAGCCGGAGCACCACAACCCTAGAACAGGAGGTGAGCACCCAGACCCTGGCCTGAGGGTCACCGCTGCTGGAGGGCGAGGTGCCTGAGTAGCCATCGTGTGGGGAGAGCTTGCTCTGTTTGTCTTCTGTGGGAGCTGGGTGATTTGTCCCACCCACAGGTTGCTGGGCCCTAGCTTGCAGGTGGAACCTCCCAGGGACGTTTACGAGGTGGGCCAACCTGGAATCGGATCTGCACAGAATTGTCACCCCTCCGCCTCCCGCTCTGCAGATTGCGCGCCTTCGAGAAGAGGGTTCCCGTCAGTTGGAGGAGCAGCAAAGGCTGGTCCAGGAGCAGATCCGCCAGGACCGAGAGCAGAGGCTGAGAGGTGAGAACGGCACCCTGTCTCCTGAGTGCTCGCCCTGGCTGCTTCCTGCAGTGCCTGTGGAGGGCCCCCTGTCTCCTGAGTGCTCGCCCTGGCTGCTTCCTGCAGTGCCTGTGGAGGGCCCCCTGTCTCCTGAGTGCTCGCCCTGGCTGCTTCCTGCAGTGCCTGCCCTGGTTGCTTCCTGCAGTGCCTGTGGAGGGGCCCCCCTGCCAGAACCCTGTGATACCCCATGCTGTTCCACAGCGTCCTGCGGTGATACACACTAGTTTGTAGGAGCCTTATAAGCTTCTTACAGGTCTCAATCCCAGATCTTGGGGGAAAGGCCTTGGGGTACCTGGCCTTAGTGGAGCTGAGGAGTCTGTATCTGCCTCTGGCCCCTAGGATGTGTTCCCAGCTTCTCAATTGGGAGAGCTAACAGGTGACCTTCAGGAAGTGGCTGAGCCAGCTATCCAAGGATGGGGTGGGATTGTGTCTAGCTTCCCCTTAAGACCCTTCACCAGGAAAGGGCAGGCATTTCCCTGGCACACGAGGAGCCTTTTATGTCAGTCCTCTGGCTTGGTGCCACCTCTCTAGTGGGAGACCTTGGACTCTCTGAAATTTTACTCCCCCCCCCAATATTTTTAGGAAGAACAGAAAATATTGAAGGCAAAGGAACCCCCAAACTAAAGGTGAGTCTGTGGGATCTGATATCACAGCACAGCAGCTCTCAGTGAGAACAGGTGCTTTTCTGTGGGCAACTGTTACATTCTTCCATCATCCTGGGCCTGGACCTTAGGACAGTCTCTTAGAGCTTGCCTCACCAAGTGGCTGTAACATTGGCAGGTGTGGGCAAGGCATCCTCAGAAGCCCTTTGAGACATGTTCTAATAGTGCCACGTTGTCACTAAGACTGATCAGGCTGTCTTCCACTCAGTTTCTGTGGTTCCACGTTCTGCTCTGTCCCTTGGGGTGTCCAGGCCCTGCCAGACACCGAGCAGAGAAGGATGAAGCAGAGCCCAGAACAGGTGGGGTCTGCAGGACCCTGGTCTAGCTGGGAGGGGTGGGGGAGGCCTTCGAGATTTTGGTGTTAAAGCTTTTCCCAGCTCAGAGCTGTCCCAATGAAACAGCAACTTGTTAGATGTCATTTAGGGAAATCACTAATGCCTGTTTATTCAAGGTGGACAAGAACTACATATATAAGCCTTGGGGAGTGGGAAGGGATTTCCAGGGTGGGGGCATGTCATTGGTTGGGGCTGGGATGCTGGTGATGCTCTATTTGCATCCAGATGCCAGGCCAATGACTACCTGTGACTACCTTGAGAATTGTGTGTGTGTGTGGAGGGGGGGGGTCACCAGGCTACGTGCCCTGGGGCATGTAGGCACAGACACATGGGCTCCTGCAGGTCTCAGGGTGGGATTTTTGGTCTCAAGTTGAGATTTTTGGGGTTTGGACACGTCTCTGACCTCACTCTAGCTCCCTGCCTGTTTTCTCCAGTCGCCCAGCCTACATGCCCCACAAGTTTCCACAGGAAGCATGGTTTGGGTGGCGAACAGCAGGGTTTCCTCTCAGAGGGGCAGGCTGACTTGTGCGGGGCGATGTAGGTGATGCTGTTGTCGTCTTTGTAGCTAAAGTGGAAGTGTAAGAAGGAGGACGAGTCCCAGGGTGGCTACTCCAGAGATGTCCTCCTCAGGCTTTTACAGAAGGTACGCTCCGCTGGCATCTGCCACAGTGCCCCTGAGCTCCATCTTTTCTTGTCTGTGCCATAACCATGATCAGCCTAGAGACTCCCCTAGGCCAGGTCACCCCTCGTTAGAGTTACCGTGTGCCCTTCTGGCCAGCTCTCCCTCCCTGCCCTCCCTTTCCTTGAAGCACAGGGTTTAGCTGGATGTGCCGAGGTGGCTGCCTAGCATGAGAGCTCCCTCTGCTTTCCTGCTTTGGGAAGTTGAGACAGCTGTGCCGTGTGCTAGCCTAGGTCCCAGTGTTCTGCCCATTGCACCTTTGCTGTCCTGTGTACCTGAGGAAATGGAAACAACTTCATTTCCTCTCCAGTCTTGCTCCTCTGCATCCCTAGAAATAGCTTATTCCAAGGCTGGACTGTAGCATAATGGGCCACGCTGCGTGTTCAGTCATATTCTGGCTCTCTTGTCCCCACAGTATGGGGAGGTTCTCAACCTGGTGCTGTCCAGAAAGAAGGCAGGCAACGCCATAGTGGAGTTTGCAACTGTCAAGGCTGCGGTGAGTACTGTGTGGGCCTTGAGGGCCACTAATAGTCCTGTGATTCTGGGCAGGGGCCCAATTTCATGGGTCCTTCATATTAGGTGATCCGTACTGCCAGTGGATCTTTAGGCCAGCTCAAGAGCTAAATATCTCCAAGAGGTCTCCTGGCTTTAAGATTGGATGAGAAAATGTGCTGACGTATTTCACTCCAGCTAGCCCCACCTTACACCCTCCATCCTGCACCAGCATGGCCTCCCACCCTGCACCAGCATGGCCTCCCTCCACCCTGCACCAGCATGGCTTCCCACCCTGCACCAGCATGGCCTCCCACCCTGCACCAGCATGGCCTCCCACCCTGCACCAGCATGGCCTCCCACCCTGCACCAGCATGGCCTCCCACCCTGCACCAGCATGGCCTCCCTCCACCCTGCACCACCATGGCCTCCCACCCTGCACCAGCATGGCCTCCCACCCTGCACCAGCATGGCCTCCCTCCACCCTGCACCACCATGGCCTCCCACCCTGCACTAGCATGGCCTCCCACCCTGCACCAGCATGGCCTCCCACCCTGCACCAGCATGGCCTCCCACCCTGCACTAGCATGGCCTCCCACCCTGCACCAGCATGGCCTCCACCCTGCACCAGCATGGCCTCCCACCCTGCACCAGCATGGCCTCCCTCCACCCTGCACCACCATGGCCTCCCACCCTGCACTAGCATGGCCTCCCACCCTGCACCAGCATGGCCTCCCACCCTGCACCAGCATGGCCTCCCACCCTGCACCAGCATGGCCTCCCACCCTGCACCAGCATGGCCTCCCACCCTGCACCAGCATGGCCTCCCTCCACCCTGCACCAGCATGGCCTCCCACCCTGAATGTTCCTTTTTGTCTCCAAATCAGAAGGTGCATCTCCTCCACTTGCTCCCGAGCACGAGAGAACTTGAGCATAGCGTCGTTTGCAGGTTGCTGAGGTTGTCCAGATCCGTTTGGAGGATGAGAATGTTGGCTTTAATTTTTCTGTGGGCTAGAAAGAGCCCCTTAGAGCTGGACTGGATTGGACAGCCTGAGTACTCTGTTTGACAGGAGCTGGCTGTCAGAAATGAAGTGGGCCTGGTGGACAACCCTCTGAGGATTTCCTGGTTGGAGGGACAGCCCCAGAGCACAGTGGACCCCAGCCACCCAGGATTGCCAACGGTAAAAACCCGGGCGTCACGTAGCTGGGTCTGCCTGGGGTGTGGGACCCTCTCGCACTTCACCTTTCTCCAAGTCAGATAAGAGCAGATGGGGTGGAGGGTTCAGCAGCCCAGCTGAGAGGCCTGACTCTCTGCTCATCTCTCTTCTCTCTGAGGTACCAGAAGACCCTATCCTAGGTTTTTTTCTTCTCTATTTTACTTACTTATTTACTTTTTTCTGGCCTGGGATCAAACCCAGGGTCCGACTCATAATTAGCCCGCACTCTGCTGGAGGGGAAGTACACCTCCAGAACTACACAGAATGTGCTTTGTGTGTCTCCTGTTGGAGCGCTCATCCCTACCGAGAGGACTTCTGTGTGTTTGCTCTTGGTCGTGCTGGGAAGGACTTGTAGTTTAGGAAATCCAGTGTTGGGTGAGGAGGGCCAGGAGGCAATGACTAGAGCAGTGGGTGTTCCCAGGTGCGTCTCTGGCTTCCCACTGACAAACTGCCTCTGAAGAGCACATCTCCCCTAGAATAACATCAAGTCTCATCTTGAACCTGGGGTGCCATATGTGGTGTCCCACTTGTGGCGAAGTGTTCACTTTCTAGCTACTTTGGGCCCAGGGCTGCCTTAGTCTGTATGACACCACAATGGATTGTGTTACTCTGTCCTTCTTGGTCCCGCTTATTATAGCCTGGCTGCAGAGGTTGGGACCTGGGGCTTTTTTCACTCATGTTGGAGGGATGGTTGCTTTGTGGGCAGGAGCTCTTGGCTCTTCCCTTCTCTGAAACAGCCTGGGTACCTGTTGGCATGTGCACAGCTTCTCAGAGAATCATCAGACTCTGTCTGGTCCCTTGTCCCCATGCCTGCCTGAGAGAGCGGAAGCTTTGGGGAGTGTGTCTGTCTTAGTTACTTTTCTGTTGTCCCCATGGCCAAGGTGACTTATAAAGAAAGCATTTGATTTGGGGCTCATACTTCTAGAAGGTTGTAGAGCCCATGACCATCGTGGAGGGGGTGTGGCAGCAGGCAGGTGGGCAGGACACTGGACAGGCACCTGAGAGCTTATGTGCTAAGATGACAACCACAAGGCAGAGAGACAGAGGTGCCTGGGAATAGCACAGGCTTTTGAGACCTCAAAGCCTGGTGTCAGTGACACACCTCCTCCAACAAGGCTACACTTGCTAATCCTTCCCGAACAGTTCCACCCACTGGGGACCAAGTATCCCAGCATGAGTCTAAGGGGGCCGTTTTCATTCATATCACCACAGGGCCCCTGACCCTGCATAGAAAAGAGCATGAAGTAGTGTAGGCCAGTTCAGGATCCCGGCTTGAAAGAAGCCTGGTACCCCACCATTAAGTTTCAGCATTTCCATCCCAGATCATACTCCGTAGGTTGCATTAGAAAAACTTTTATTGATTGCCTCCTGTATCTAGAGGAGGCTTGCCGCTGGGCACCTCTGCACAGGAGCAGGAAAAAGACGTACAGATGTGGGTCTGTGACGGCAGCGCGGGTCACAGCTTCCTTCTGTTCTTCTTTCACACTTTGAGTAGCCCAAAGGCCAGACCCACGTGGTCCCAGTGCTCCTGGGCTGTGGACGGGGTAGTAGTCCAGTTGGTACCCTTGGCCTGTTTTGGGCAAGGCAGAGCTCCCCAGGCCTGGTGGAGGATTCTGGAGCTTCTTGGTGGTGCCTTGTCCTTTCCCTAGTCTGGGTCTCCGCTCTGCTGGGAAGGAAGGCTGCTGTTGTTGCAGCTGAGCCAGAGGCTCCCATTCACAGGGCCCATGGATGTTCCCAGGACACCTTGCAGATCTGTGGGCTGCTCGAGCCTCATGCTCTGCTTTGCTGCTGATGTTTTGCCTTTCCCCTGCAATCTCCTCTGCCTGCCAGCCGCCCCTGCACTTGCAGCCTGGAGCTAGCATCTTCCTTTCCTTACGCATGGGTCTGATGGTTCCACACTAGTGTCTGGCCAGCACAGTCCAGTAGACTTTGGTCTAACAGTTAGTGTTTATGCTCTGTTGTCCAGCAGGTAGCTACCAGTCAGGTGTGGCTGTTGATTTAAAATGTTGCTAAGTGGGCTGGAGAGATGGCTCAGCAATTAAGAACACACACTGCTCTTTAGAGGGCCTGAGTTCAGTCCCCAGCACCCACATCAGGTGGCTCACAACTGCCTGTAAGTCTAGCTCCGGGGGCATCAACGCCTTTGGCCTCTGCAGGCGCCTGCATGCACTTGCGTGCATGTGTATGCACACACACAATTTTAAAAAAAATCCTCCCCCCCCCCCCAGACAGGGTTTCTCTGTGTAGCCTTGGCTGTCCTGGACTCACTTTGTAGACCAGGCTGGCCTCAAACTCAGAGCGATCCACTGCCCCTGACTCCCAAGTGCTAAGATTAAAGATTTGCGCCACCACCTCCTGGCTAAAAAAGAATTCTTAAAAAACATCTTTAAAATGCGGCTAGAGCGCTGGCATGTGGCTCATTTTGGTAGAGTCCTTGCTTAGCATGCATGAAGCCCTGGATTTGATCCCTAGTGCCACATAAAATACCTGGGTGTGGTGACACATGCCTGTACTCCCAGCACTGAGGCAGGGTCTCTTGTCAGGTGGCTGGCACACCTGCCCAGCATTTCTGTGTGAGTACTGCAGGTCTGGACTCAGGTCCCCCTGCATGCGCAGCAGGCACTTTACCCACGGAGCCATCCTCCAGCCTCCGGAACTGAATTTCCAGTTTGCTTTTACTTCATTAAACAATCATATGAAGTCACTGGTGACTTGTCCATTCCTGTTCCTCTCTGGCCTCCCACCTTCCTGCTTCTTCCTAGACGTGTCCCGTGACTTCCCTGTCACAGTCGAGGCACTGTCTGTCCTACTTGCCAGCTTGTCCCTGTGCTGCCCTGCCTCTCCACTGACTAGTTCCTGCGTTTGCAGGTTGTGGCTTCCTTTTCCTGGCCTCTCCAGCTTCCTTCTAGACTCCTGCCAGAAAGTGACCCCATACGTTCCCAGCTGGCTTCTGTCCCTTCACTCAGGGTGGCTTGGAGGGTTGGTCAGCAGCCAGAGGGCAAGCAGGACTGTGGCTTCCTGTCCCCACCTGTCCCCTACTCCCATACTGCGCCTTCCTTGCCTGGGTCCCACAGGTTCCACTCCGCCAGTCACCCCAGTTGTCTGTCTTCACCAGGGTCAGAAGTGGGGCTCGCTGGGGAACTGCTCCTTCAGCACCTGTAGGATTTCCTCCAGAAGTGAGACCCCCAGGTCCACTTGGAAGGAAAAGAAAGGGTCACTGAGCTCTGGAGTAGGTGTCCTCGGGAAGTGGGGAGTGTTCAAAAGGCCCTCCTCTGAGCACGGGTGGAGGGGGCCTGTCAGGGAGACTGCTGAGGGCAGGGTGGCCGAGTAGGAAGCAGGGTAGGTCGCTGGGGCCTCCAGAATGTTGGGGCAGCTGCAGCTCTCGCGGTAGAGGCGAGGGGGCTTGGGTGGGGCCAGCAGAGTGGCGCGGGGCTGCTCATCCCCCCACAGGGGCAGTCGCCGGCCATCTGGCCTCCCTTGTAGTTCCCGAATGACTTCTCGGTTGCTGTACTCCTCATGGTCACCGCCAGCAGTGCTGGCCTGGCTAAGTATGCTGCCCTGTCGCCGAAGTCGCCGTGGCCGCCCCAGGGTCATTCGCTTGAAAAAGGAGGCATTGCGGAAGGAGCCTTTCCGCCAGGTCTCCATGGAGCTCCCAAGACTCATCCAGTGGGCCTGGCATCTGAGGAGCTCCACAGAGGGGCTCAGCAGCAGCAGCAGCAGCAGCAGCAAGTGACCATTTGCTTGAGTGCTGAGTGCCAGGAACCAGAGACACCCACCCCTCAAGGGCTGGCAGCAGAGGCTGTGGGGCTCTGCCCAATGTGGTCCTTTGGTTTATGTCTTGGATGGTGAGGCAAGACTAGTAGCAGGGAGATTTTGTCCAGGAGATCAGGGTGCTGGGAATTCACCTGGATAAGAGTGGCGTGGTTACTTGATCAGCATGTGGAAAAAACCCAGAGGAAGCAGCAGTACTTACCAGGCAGAGCAGGGGCAAAACAAAGCTGAGGGCTGGTGGGCTGGCCAGACCTCTAGCAGGGCAGCAGCACTCCTTCCACAGGCAGGCAGCAGCGGGCTCTCCTCACCTTCTCTCTGATGGCTCCTGGCATGTGCCGATCTCCTGGCCAGCATAGGGCTGTGCTCTCTGTGCCAGCATCTGGGGACTGATTAGTGGTTTGGCTGTTTGTACCAGCGTGTGGTAGAGATGTGTTTTGTTTTCAGCTGACTCAGTCAGGTGGGAAGTCAGTTTGGTTTCGTGCTCTGAGGTAATTGCAGCATCCGCAGGCTGGGATTGGGTCAGTTGTGACCAACACCCCAAGGCAGTAGGACGCTTCAGATTCCTCTGGGGACTGGTCTGGGGACAGCCCTGCTTGGTGTGTCACCAGGCTACTTCCTTTCTAGTAAAGGCTCCACAGCCACCTTGACCCCAGCAGGCCTGCCTGGCTTCCAGCCCCAGAAGTCTCTAGGAGGAGCCCAGGGAGGTGATGCTAATTGAAAGGCAACTTTTGGAACAATTGCTGGGGAAGAAAGAGAAGAGACCTGCTGGTGTGGGTGACTCAGCCCCGGGCTGGAAGACAGGCCCTCATTAACCAGGCCACAGGAGTGGTGGGGAAGGATGTGGAGGGTGTGGTAACGGGAACAGCCCCGTGCCTGTGCAGGGCTTGCTCCTCCCGAGGTGCTGGGGGCATGCCAGGGGTGACTTGAAGTTTTCCTGGAAGAGCAATGCAAACGTGGGGAAGGAGCACTGCCCTCCCCACAGCTGGGGCATCAGCATGGCTGCTCAGCTTCTTAGTCTCTTCCTCACTCCAGCAGGAGTCCAGTGCCCTGCTGCTCCTGTGTTGCTCCCATCCTTTCCCTCTGGCTCATGGGCCTCATTTGGGGACCTTCTTGTGGACAGGGTCAGGACGTGTGAGCCTGCCATGAACTGCCGTTAACTGGGGGGAGGGTGGCGGTAGAGGGCATGACTGTGGATGGAGGAGGTATAAGGTCAGGGAGACCCAGCTGGGTACCACTTCCTGCTTATCTGCACCCTTAATATCAACAACTTAACCACTCCCATCTTACTCCCTGAGTTGTTGGTGGCTGGCCAAGCCTTCTTCTGGGGGGAGGCACCAGTGTGGGGTGTCCCCAGGAGACTCCACAACTGTTTTGTCACCGATGGGCCACCACACTTGTAATCCCTGTTCTGGCTTGTGGCCATGCCAGCTCTGGTGGGTTTCCCTCTCTGATCAGCTGTGATGGTATCACAGCTCCAGCTGTGCTAAGGGAGGCAGTGCTCTGACTCAGTGTTGCTCCTGATGGGCTGTGGGCAGCGCAGTGCTCTGCCTTGAGGCTGCTTCACCTCACACAGCCTTGGCATGCTGGAGGCTGTCTGTTCCTAGGCCATTAAAGTGTAGCCTCCCTGGGTCCCCTGCACAGCTCAAAAGATCATAAAAGAAAGTCAAAGCCAGGCCTGGTAACGCACGCCTTTAATCCCAGCACTCAGGACGCAGAGGCAGGTGGATCATTGTGAGTTCGAGGACAGCCTGGTCTACAAAGCAAGTCTAGGACAGCCAAGGCTACACAGAGAAACCCTGTCCCCCCAAAAAAAATAAAAATAAAAAAAAAAAGAAAAAGAAAGTTGAGGCCCCTGCCTTGTGGTAGTCTGGGTCTGTGTCCTTTTGAGGCAAGGTGGGCTCACACTTGCTCTGCTTATCTAGGGGGGGGGCACTTGGAGGCTGTGAGGGGCAAGGCCCCCTCCTGTATCCACCACAGCAGGAAGTGCTCTGGTCTGTGTCCAGCAGGGTCCTGTTGGAAACCTGCCAGGCAGAAGCCATGGGCGGAAGGAAAGAGTCAGATAAAGGGCTGAGAGGAAATGAAGCAGGAGGGCCAGGCCAGCACATAGGAAAGTGATTCACAAGGAAGAGCTGAGCCAGAGCAGGATGTGGACAGATGTGACGTCCTGGGCGAAGGGAGATTGAGGGCAGCACCTTAGTGATGAGCCGCCAGGGAGCTTAGGCCTGCTTTCTCCGAAGGCTCCTGGAGGAGTTGGCCTTCCCTTCTTCCTCATGGGCTTTTAGACTTGGCTCTGTCTAGGCCCTAGACTGAGTCTATAATCTGTGGGGCTGGGCCCCGGTGTCCTGATGCCTCTCTGTCCCTTCTGTCCCCAGGGCTCAGTGCTGTCAGAAAGGGACTATGAGAGTCTTGTCATGATGCGCATGCGCCAAGCCGCTGAGCGCCAGCAACTCATCGCCCAGATGCAGCAGGAAGATGAGGGGCAGCCCACGTAGCCCCAGCTCCAGCCTTCCCACCCCACACCTACCCCTGAATCATGACCAATAAACTTTTTTAAAAAAATCAGTCTACTTTTCTTCATCTTGGGCTGGGCTCTATCTGAGAGAAGACACCACGGCAAGGGCTTCATCCGTGGGTGGGGACAGACCAGTAAGGAACGCACATCGCACGAGTCACTGCCCAACAGAACCGAGGAACAGCCACTTGTGAGAGTCCTTTATTGGCTTGGACTAGGTGTGCAGGATCAGGGACTGTTCTCTGCATCGCCTGCTTTCAGCACATGCCCTACAGCAAAAGCTGGGGTGAGCCCAAAGCAGGAGGGTGAGGGAGGGCCTGCTGTGCCCAACCAACTGGAGCAAGGTTCCTGAGGCTGTTGACAGCACACCAGTGTTGGGCAAGGACGTGGACAGTCAGGAAAGAGATAGGCAGGGCAGATAGTGATGCAAGGACTGTGGTCAGGGCACATGGCGGTCCCTCTGTTCCCAGGTCAGCTCAGGCAGGTCATTCCTTGTGCAGACACCACACCAGCGTCTGGCCCACCCCTGTCATGCTTAGCACACGGAAACCCTTCTGTTCCAGCTTGTCCAGGACTATACGAGGAGGGTCGTTGACATAATATTCATAGCTGTAAAGAGACCAGGGGAGTGGCATGAGGCACACAGCGCAAGGACCTGTACAAAGCGAGTGTCTCCTTAGTGTCGGGCCTGTTTGCTGGGCAGTCGCTGGTGACAGGCGAAAGCGCACATGCTGTGGCCTATAGCTTGCTGCAGACTTTCTGTTTTATTCTCCCAACAGTCCAATGAAGTACCATTGCTATTCCTGTCGATGCATGAGAAATCCCAGCACTTGGGAGGCAGAGGCAGACAGATCTCTTGTGAGTTCGAGGCCAGCCTGGCCTACAAAGAGAGTCCCAGGACAACCAGGGCTACACAGAGAAACTCTGGCTCTAAAAACAAACAAACAAACAAAGAGCACGGAGCAGATAAGAGGCCCAAACCCCAAGCTTGTCACTTTGAAGCAAATGTCTCATGGCAAGAAATAGAACTGGTTTCTCCCTGCTTTGGCCAAGCAAGGTGCTGGGGTCAGTCTGTCTTCCCTTCCTGCACTTGAACCCTGGCAGCTCTTCTAAGGATCCATGAACCCACTTGGTGTTTCTCCCCCAATAGTGGGGAGGGTGTGATTGTTTGAGAGTGGCCCCCACAGGCTCATACATTTGAATGCTCAGTCTCTAGCCGGTGGAACTGTTTGGGAAGGATTAGAAGGCGTGGCCTCGGAGGAGGTGTGTCACTGGGGGCGGGGCTTTTAATTTTCTAAAGGCCGCTCCAGGCCCAGTGTCTGCCTTCTGCTAGCGGATTAGATGGACATGGACTCTCAGCTACCGCCCCAGCACTATGCCCGTCTGCCTGCCTGCCTGCTGCCCCAGCACTATGCCCGCCCACCTGCCTGCCTGCTGCTGTGCTCCTGCCACTGTGGTTATGGGTTCACTCAATGCAAGCCCCAATTAAATGCGTCCTTTTATAAGTTGCTTTGGTGACTCAAATGAAAATAGCCGCCAAAGGCTTGTACATTTGAAGGCTTAGTTACTAGGGAGTGGAACTGTTTGAGAAGGAATAGAACAATGGTTCTCAACCCGTAGGTCATGACCCCTTTCATAGGGGTCACATATCAGCTATACTGCATATCAAATATTTACATTATGATTCACAACAGCAGTAAAATTACAGTTCTGAAGTAGCAACAATAATTTTATGGTTGGGGGTCACCATAACATGAGGAGGAACTGTATTAAAGGGGTGCAGCACTGGGAAGGTTGGGACCCATTGGATTAGGAGGATTAGGAGGTGGGAGGTGTGGCACACGCCAAGCCCAGGGTCTCCCTGCCTGCTGCCTGCAGGTCAGGATCTAAAGCTCTCAGCTGCGGCTCCAGCACCTGCCTGCCTGCTCCCGTGCTCCCGCCGCTCCCGCCGCTCCTCCTCTAAAGCAGGTTCCCAATTCAGTGCTTTCTGAGAGCGGGCTTTGGCCATGCCCGCTCTTCACACAACAGAACGCTAAGACAGCGGGGCGAGGAAGCCGCAAGGGAAGCCGGGTTGTTTAACACAGCGGTGACAGGAAGGCTCCTGAAGCAAAGTGCCAAGTGCCAGGCAGCCAGGAGCTGGGAAGAGGACCCACGTGTCCTGCTCCATTTCTGGGGCTGGGCTCTTACTCAGCCAGCTCTTCCAGGCAAAGCTTTGTCTTAACTGACAAGATGGATCCAATGAGAGGACGAGGCAAAAACAGTTCATTCCCAGAGCCCCAAACACAGTACAGGCTGTCCCAGACTTCCACTAAGGTTGAGCTGCTTTGTGAAGGTAGGCTGGGGGGGGGGGGCGGTGCCGGGGGTGGGGTGGGGGGGGAGCGGGGTGTGGGAGGCTCTCTCAGGGAAACTTTGGGCCCTGTCGGGGACAAGAGATGAGACCAAGCCCTGCAGCGGCTCTTGCCTCTGGTTGGGTAAAGGCCCTGCCAGGGAGAAGGCGGAGTTGCAGGACGCCAGTAACTACTTACAAGTTGTTTCCCAGGGCGCTTCTCTTCGAGGCCCCCAGGTGCTGCATCAGCTCCGGATCCGAATACGCGTCACCCACCATGGTGGGACCCACCTCCTGCAAGATAAGGCCCAGGAGCTGCTTAGCGGGCTGCCAGGCAGGAGCGGGCAGTCCTTCCTATTTCTCTCTCCCCTCCCCACTACCTTTCCCCCCAGGAAGCTGTGGGTGCAGAGGGCACACAAGCAAAGAGGGGGAGCAGGGTGGCTCCTCCCTGACTTCCCAGACAGCGTCCCAGCGCCTCTAAATGTCGCCCCCCTGGTGGCACCAGCCACGTTTCACGTGCATTGGCATCCCCTGGAGAATGAAAGAAATGAAAACGCCTGTCCACATAAAAATCTGTACACAGGCAGGTGCGCGGACACCAAAATGAAAAACAACAAGAGCAACTTTCCTAGCAGAACTATGTAACAATCCAGAGGCAGAAACAACCCAGTGCTCGTCAGTTGATGAGCACGGAAGCAAAACGTGGCACGCTTTAGTCAGGCCGCGGCGGTCCGTGTCTTTGATCGCAGTACTCGGAAGGCAGAGGCAGGCAGATTTCCGTGAGTTTGCCCAGCCTGGTCTACGGAGTGTGTTTCGGGACATCCAGGGCGGCACAGAGAAATCCTGTCTTGTAAAAACAAAAACAAAAAACAAAAACCAACCAGACGATCCAAGAGAGCCAAGCCTGGTGGGGCATGCCTGTAATCCCAGCATTTGGGAAGCAAGGCCAGCCTCCAATATATAACAAAATTGAGGGCAGCCTGTACTACATGAGATCCTGTCTCAGAGGGGAAAAATAAAAATAGAAAAGAATTAAAAGAATCATTATTATTTGAGGAGGAGATTTCCAAGCTTGGATCCCCACGTTCTCCAGCGTTTCTGAAGATCTTGGAAAAGCGTCCAGCAATCCAGATTTTAACACTGAACAGGTTTTCAAACCACTGCCCCGCCCTCTCCTGTTCCGTGATGAGCCACTGCCCCTAGCTATCCCCTGGGAGATAGGTTGGAAGAGGACGATAGCGCGCCCTGCTGTTCAGCTGGGAGAGGGGGCATCCCGTATCCTTTGAAAGTTACACGGGGCCTTCGAAGCCTCCAGTGCCGTTTTCCCACCACCACCCTGCCCCAGCCGAGGACCGTGGCCTCAGACTCCCGCGTGTTGCTTTCTCCAGGCCACCTGAAGCCCTCTCTCTCTCTCTCTCTCTCTCTCTCTCTCTCTCTCTCTCTCTCTCTCTCTCTCTCTCTCTCTTTTTCTTTTTCTCTTTCTGTGCATCAGAACTAGCGCTTCCTGGAAGGGGCTACAGGTGCAGCCTTTGTGCCTGTGGCTTAGCCTGGCTTTTGCCTTCGGCCCAGCCCGGCTGCAGCGCTTGTGAAGCGAGTCCTGGGTGTCCCCCACGGAGCTGCCTGCCCACCCAACCGGCTGACCCTGCCTGGTGTCCGCGCCGCGGGGGACATGGTGAACCGGTGGCGGAGCCATCAGGAAAGTCCCTCAGAGTGGCTGTCGCATTCACCCATGCCAGGTACTCACCATACGGATCTGGGTGCTAATGAGTATATAGGGCATGGTGCGTGGCTGGGGCTGCCCGTGACCACAGTCCCGTTACTCCCTGCTCTGTCCCCCGGCGGCGCTTGGCGGCCGTGCGGACACCGCGTGGGCCAATCAGGAGCGGGCACCGCGGTCCCGCCGCCCCCAAAGACCTGGAAGCGGGCGTGTCCCGATGGACTCCACTAGCAGCTGTGGCCGCAGCGGCCCCGGCGCCTGTCGCCCCTTTGCCCTCTTCCTGCACACCTCCACGCTCAGGCTCCAAAGTCCGGCAGATGCCAGCCGGTCCCGCCCTACAAGGGTGCAGAGCGAAAACTGAGCTGTGGACCCGGCTACAGGTCCACAGGGACGCGGGGACTGCGTGCCCTCACCAGGATGCGTCCTCAGAATTTATGTGCTGGAGGCTAGGCTAGAACCGACTGTCAGATTCCTGCGCACATTCCTGCGTCTTGGGATCTGTCGTTTTCAGTGTAGCTGCGGGTCCTTGCACGCCTATTGCCCTGCAAATTAAGTCTGTGCAGCACGTGTGCAGCTGCCTGGGTGCCAGGCTGTAAAGGCGCGGAACCCTGTCCTCCTGCTGGGAGCCGCGGGAGCACACGAGATCACGAGGTAACACCTGGGGCACAGAAACGTCGATCCCTGAACCTGATACCCAAGGGAGGGCGTCAAGTTCACTGCCGGCTGGTCCACGCCCTCGTCTAGAAGCTGACAGTTCAACATTCTTCAATCGACACGAAGTGTGATTGGTTCCCTAAAAAGCAACGCAGAACAAAACATCGTGGAACACACCCCACGCCCGGCCTGGAAACCTGCACTTCTTACCTAACTGGTCTGATTTATTTATATCGTCCCCTTCCTGCCGGGTACCAGCTCTTGCACCCCAACAATTTAGCTAGAGGGCTAAAGAGCATCTATGTCTAACAAAGAGCTCATTAAACGGACAGAAAGGGCTGGGCTGTAACTCCGTAGAGGGCAAAGGCTGCTCCGGGTTAAACCCCCAGTACTGGGAAGGGGAAATAAAGGTCTCATTGTAGGACCTAAAAAGAACTCGTACAGGGCCTGGCATGTAGCTCAGTCTGCTCAGTGGTTCAATGAGTTTGAACCCCAGCGCCACACAAGGCAGGCAAGATGCACACTGTAAGCCTGAACTGTGCGCTAGAATAAAATAAACCCTTTCTCCCCAAGTTGCTCTTGTCAGAGTATTTTATCCCAGCAACAGGAACGAAGGTAGGAGAGAAGGAGAGAGATGAAAGGGCGTGGGGGAGCGTTGACTTTGTCTCAAAAACAACAAGCCAAAACCAAATAAGCAAGCCCCCCCCAAATAACCCCCTCACACATCAGTAACAAAAAGAACCAATGGGGTGGGGGGATGGGCGGGGGGTTTGGGGGGGACCAACAACATCGGCAACTGACTTGATTAGGCACTCCATGAAAGAGGAAATGATCGATAAACAGATAAACAGATAACCAGAGCCTCAAAACCATTCCGAGTCCTAGGAACACAAGGTATTTATCATGTGCCTGTGTCTGTTCCCAGACCTTGCCGTGGGTCACTCACGGAGGTCATAAAACAGCTCTCAGGAGCTGGCTCTCTCCGCCCACCCCGGGAGTCCCAGGGCTTGGCAGCCATCCCAATGTCCCCTAAACTTCATCTTTAACCCACCAGACACTGCCTTACAGGTAAGAAAGAAAAGAAGAAACTTAAACTTTGTTAAGACTGCCAGCTGTGTGATGCACAGCTGTGGTACCAGCTATTTCAGAGATAGAGGCAGGAGAATCACTTGAACTTAGAAGTTTAAGACCAACGCGGGGGTGGGGTGGGGGTGGGGGGTGGGGGGGCACAATAGTGAGATGCCACAGTGGGGGCCATGGTGGCTCACATCTCTAATCCTAGTGCTCAGGAGGCAGAATTGCTTCAAGTTCAAAGCCAGACTGTGTTGCAAGTCTGAAGTATTGTCTCAAAAAAGGCCCCCTGTTTTCCGGGCGTGGTGGTGGTGCACTCCTTTAATCCCAGCACTCTGGAGACAGAGGCAGGCAGATCACTGTGAGTTTGAGGCCAGCCTGGTCTACAAAGTGAGTCCAGGATAGTCAAGGCTATACAGAGAAACCCTGTGTCGAAAAACAAAACAAAACAAAAAACAAAAAAGGGCCCCCTGCCTCTTGGGGCTGGAGAGATGGCTCAGAGGTTACTTGTTGCTTTTCCAGGGGACCTTCATTTGGTTCCCAGAACCCACATCAGATGGCTCACAACTGCCTGTAACTCTGCCCAGGGGAGCCAATGGCCTCTCCTGGCCTCCACAGGTACCTGCTCACTCACATACACACAAATGGAAATAAGCCCTAAAAGAAAGCATTTCCTCTCAACAACAACAGCAACAAAAATGAAGAGGAAGAAAAACCCAAGTGTGGGTGAGGCGCTAGGGTTTGGGACTGTCTGCCAGCTGAGAATGCTTCTGTTGAGATCACAGCTTGGGACTGACCTTATCACCCCTTGTGACAAACCAAACCTTTTCTAGATAAACCAGGCCAGGGGTGATGCACACCCATCACCCCTGCACTCAGCAGGCTGAGTCATGAGGATGGCGTGTGAGGGCAGGCTGGGTCACCTCACTCTGAAAATGCCTGATCTCATCTCGGAAGCTAATCAGAGTCATATCTGCTGAGAGCTTGGATGGGAGGACAGTCCGGGCTACATAAGGAGAACAAATCGAAAAATGGAAACAAAACAAAATTTACACGAATTGTCGAGATATGTAAAACGAAATATTTTGTTTTGTGGTTTGAAGTAGATAAAAACGTCAGCTTAAGCTTTGATAATACAAACACCAAGGAGCCTTATTTCTGGTCTTGGGAACTGCAACTTGGGAGACGTGGGTTTAGACAGGCTCTGAGTCAGCACAGCAGAAGTAAAGCTTACAGTGAGAAAAAGGTCTTAACTCACTACAAGATCTTTATATTAGCCAGCTTCATGTTACTGTAACGAAACACCTGAGATACTTAACTTATAAAGGGAAAAGGTCCAGCATTCAGGAGGTAGAAGGATGAAGGATTGGGGGATTCAGGCCAACCTGGTTCACATGGGAAGATTATCTCAAGCAACAGTGAAAAAGGATGCAGAGGCAGGCGGATCTCTGTGAGTTCGAGGCCAGCCTGGTCTAAAGGACAGAAAAACCCTGTCTCATACAAACAAACAGAAAGATTATCTCAAAAAACAAACCCAAACCTTAGCAATGAGGAGCACGGCTGACTGCTGTGCGGTGAGGAGCATGGCTGACTGCTGTGCAATCATGAGAACTCTAGTTCGGATACCAGAACCTATGTAGCCAGCTAGATGTCTCCACAACTGCCTGGCGCCCACCTGCAAGGAAGGCACACGTAGGGGCATCACTGGTCCTTGCTGGCTTCCAGCATAGATGAGAAGATGTAAGTTCACCCAGGTTCCAGGAGAGACTGCTTCAAAGAAACAGGCAGCTAGAGAGCACTCAGTGTCTTCCTGGGGGGGGGGGGAGCCCACCCTCCACCCCTCCCTAAAACCCCCCTGCCCCCCTGAGTGCACATAGACAGATACACACCAGGAAGGGGAGGGACACTTTTACTGGAGTTGTGGAGTCCTACCTCAAGAGCAGGTAGCCCCATCAATATATCAATGTGAGCTTCAGGTGAGGACAGCGCACCACCATGGCAGGATGAAGGGCTCAGAAGACAGGGAGTGACGGACAGACTGAGGCTGAGGTCTCCTCCTCCCCACAAGGGCTTGCCCCTCTGACTGAAGACCTTCCCTGGGCCCCACATCCTAAAGCTTCGCCATTTCCTGGTAATGCCACCTTCCACATCCAGTCATCCACACATAGACATTAGAGGGACACGCAACCAAATTGTAGCCATAACTAAAATTGTTTAGTTAATCACTTGGCAGGAGCTGGGCGTGGTGGCGCACGCTTTTAGTCCCAGCACTTGGGAGGCAGAGGCAGGCGGATCGCTGTGAGTTTGAGGCCAGCCTGGTCTACAAAGCAAGTTCAAGACAGCCAAGATAACATAGAGAAACAAACAAGCAACAAAACAAACAAACAAACAAAGCACTTGGGAGGCTGAGGCAAGAGGATCGCCTCGGCTACAAAGTGAAGTCCCATCTTAAATAAAAACAGAAGGGCTGCAGACATGGCTCCATGGTTAAGAACATGTACTGTTCTTTTTTTAATTTTTATATTTATTTATTTATTTATTTTTGGTTTTTCAAGACAGGGTTTCTCTGTGTAGCCTTGGCTGCCCTTGACCAGGCTGGCCTTGAACTCACAGCAATCCACCCGCCTCTGCCTCCGGAGTGCTGGGATTAAAGGGGTGCGCCACTATGCCCAGCCATATGTATTGTTCTTTAAAAAAATAATTTTATTTTATGTGCAATGATGTGGGAGTTGTCAGATCCCTGGGAGCTGGAATTATAGTTGTGAGCTCTCATGTGGGTGCTGGGAATTGAACCTGGGTCCTTTGGAAAAGCAGATAGTGCTCTTACCCACTGAGCCATCTCTCCAGCCCCCATGTCTTGTTCTTACAGAGGACCTGAGTTCCACTCCCAACACCCGCATCAGGCAGCTTGGAACTGCTTGTAACTCCAGCTCCAAGGGATGCGCATGCACAAATACAGACATGCACACATGTAGGCATAAACAATTAACAATAAAAAATATTATAAAAAAGCAGACGATAAACAGGCCAATAAACAATTACTTAAAGAAAAACTACTTCTGAAGCTGAGAAAGAATGTAGAAGTCGTTTGACATGGACCGTGTGAACCAGTGGAAATGTCTCGGAGGTGAGAGTCCAGTAGCATCCTGATAGGCATCGTGGATCTCTGGGCACGCTGTAATTATCTGCTGTTCCAGAGGACTGCAGCTGAAGGGCGTGGCTCAGGTTCTTAGAAGCCTGGGACCTGCCTAAATCCTGAGTCCTTAATGGCGTCCTGACTTCATTTTGAAAGCCTCTCCCTGCTCCATCTCTCCTCTCCCCCCTTCCCCCTCCTCCTCCTCTTCTCCCACATCCCTCTTGCTCCTCCTCTCTCTGTTTCTCCATACAGGAGGTCTTCTAGCGAGCCCAAGATACCCCAGAACTTGCCATCCTCCTGTCTCAGCCCCTAGTACTGAAGATTATAGTTATGAGCCCTCACAGTTTGGCTGGGAAAGGATCCTTCAGTGTTGTTTCCATAGTGGTGTCCCTTTTATTTGCACAAAAATGTGTGGTAAAGTATTTTTTTTTTAAAGGATAGAAGTAAGTATACTATCCAGGGAGCCATTACCTCTGAGACAGAAAATAAATGGGTGGGGTGGAGGTGGGGTGGGAGATTTACAAATGTTTGGTTTTTTTCAGCCAAAGTCTCACTGTATGTAGCCCAGGATGGCCTGGAGCTCATTATGTAGTCAGAGTGGCTTTGAACTCTGAGCAATCCTTCTGCTTGGCCTTCCAAATCCTGAGATAACAAGAGCAAGCCACTGCAGGTGGTTTCTGTAATCCCAGCACTGGGAGACAGAGGCAGGTGGATCTCTGTGAGTTCGAGGCCAGCCTGGACTACAAAGTGAGTCCAGGACAACCAGGACTGTTACACAGAGAAGCCAAAACAAAACAAAAAAAATTACACCTGAGCCCTAAAAATATAAACACAACCCCCCCCTCGTCTCTCTCTTTTTCTGTCTGTCTCACTCCTCTCTCTCTCTCTCTCTCTCTCTCTCTCTCTCTCTCTGTGCATTTATGTGGGTATTATGCCTGTCTTTAGAGGCTAGAAGTCAATGCTGGATGCCTTTCTCCCTCTCTGAGTCTTTGTTTCTAAATATGTCCTTGTGTGTGTATGCACATATGTGTGCTGGTGTATGAGCTGTGTGCATACGCAGAGGCCAGAGCGGACTAGGAGTTTCCCTGCCACTCTCTGCTTATCCCTTTGAGTCGGGCTCTCTTCCTGAACCTCTCCTTGATTTCTCAGCTATCCACTCAGAGCTGGGGCTATAGCTGGAATCTGGCTTGTCAAAGGAGATGTTCTGGCATCCAAACTCGACAAGCATTCTTCCCCAATCCTTCCACCTTATTTTTTGAGACATGACCTCTAACTGAGGCCATTCAAGTAGGCTGACTGGCCAGTTAATCCAGGGACCTGCCTTTGGCCGCCATCTTCCCCACCAGCTCTAGGTCACCTTGGCCAGCTTTTACTCGGGTGCAGAGGATTCAAACTTGGCTCCTCATGTTTGCATAATAGACACTTAACTAAGTCATCTCCCCAGCCCCAAGACACACACACACACACACACACACACACACACACAGGAAAACAGAGAGAGACACACACACAGAGGCAGAGAGGGAGAGGGGGGGGGGGGAGAGAGAGAGAGAGAGAGAGAGAGAGAGAGAGAGAGAGAGAGAGAGAGAGAGAGAGAGAGCGCTAAGAACCTTAGAAGTTAGACGCTAGGTAAGGCTACCATCGCAAGGCAGTAGAGTGTCACCTCTTTGGGCAGAGCCAGCTTCATGTCCTGAGCTATGGCAGTGTGGGAAGGAGGCCGAGGATGATGCAGGGCTTGCTTTACTGCATTCACAAGAACTGGCCTGCAGATGCACCCTAGCACAGAGCTTTGTCTGAACGGCCCACCACTGCGCCTGCTGCCCAGGCAGACTTACTCCTGCCAGATAGCATCTTTAATATCCAGGAGGAAATGAATTTCCTGCCTGGGCTCCCTGGCCCCTTCTTCCTGTCAGCTTTTACGGGTGGCTCCTGGAGCAGGGCACAGGGGCGCTGGAGAAGAACATAGCACATGAGCTCATTTTCCTCCCCTCCCCTGCCCTGTTGTTCCCTTCCTTTGTCTTTTCGAGACAGAGTCTTAATATGTAGGCCGGGTTGGCCTTGAACTTGGCTTGATTCTCCTGCTTCTGCCTGGGATTACAGGAGGAGCCACCATCCCCACAGCCCTGGCCCACAGGTAGAGCTCTGAGTTTTGAGACAACTTTCAGGGGGCAGTTCTTTCTTTCCACTGTGTGGTTTCCAGGAATCAAACTCGGGCAAATCCTCAGCAGCAAGCCCCCTAACCTACTGAACGTCTCACTGGCCCTCCTTTTCTTTTTTGAAATAGGCTCTTATATTACATTGTGTCATAAATACGCACAGTTGCTATGTGTCAGTTTTTGTTCATTTTATTTTTTAATACCTGTCCATTTTTCTTCCAGATTCATTCCTTTCATAGTATTTTATTCCAATAAGAATTCCCCACATTTAGAATGAAGGAATGATGTCCCCTGCACATGAAAACCATTAGGATTTCTTCCATCAAATTTATTTGTGAAGAGAGCCAGGCGTGGTGGCGCACACCTTTAATTCCAGCACTCGGGAGGCAGAGGAAGGCGGATCGCTGTGACTTTGCCTGGCCTACAAAGTGAGTCTAGGACAGCCAAGGCTACACAGAGAAACCTTGTCTCGAAAAACCAAAAAAAAAAAAAAAAAAAAAATTGTGAATGGCTTAGAGGTTAGGAGCACTGGCTGCTCCCAGCAACCACAAGGTGGCTCATAACCTCCTATAACAAGATCTGGTGCCCTCTTCTGGCCTGCAGCTGTACATGCGGGCAGAACATTGTATACATAATAAATAAATCTTTAAAAAATTACTTGTAGAATCCATGTTATGCTTCAAATCCCTCCCATGTATACCACATTTATCAAGTTTTTTTTGTCTTGAGCACAGTTAGTACTGAGACCCTGTTCTCCAAGCACTGCACGTTCACAGCTTTCTGCCCTGTTTTCAGTTGGACTCTGTTTCTTGACGCTATTCCGCCTGGTCATTAGTTTCCCAGACTTTATCTGAAAAACCCGGATGCAACATCTGCACTTCTGCTTGCTCTGGCTTGGAGATGCTCTCAGGTCACTATGTGGATGTATCCCAGGGCCACAGGGAGGTAGAACTTCTCCGTCCTGAGACTCCATACAGCCATTCGGTCGGAACCAGGTCAGCTGCCACTCCTCCCAGGAAAAACCCACACAAGACAGTGTTCCGTGGGTAGAAGAAGCCATCCCACGGTCCGTTTCAGCACCTCGTGGAAAATGCCTGCAAGCCCAGCAGAAAGGATACGAAGAGGGAAGCTGTGGCCCACAGAATATGGGGTTCGGCTCCACAGCTCTGGGATCCCTGCCTCCCCTGCTTGCAACATGGGGGATCAGGTCCCGCCAAGTCTGCGGCAGGAGACTGGAGCCCGATAACAGCGCTGGCTCCTTAGACCTAAAGGGAATCTCAGAGACCAGGAGAGCAGGGTGCCTGGCAGGCTTCTACCAGGTCAGGCCTGTCAGCCCAGGACTCCGCAGAGCTTCTCAGTGCTCCAGGGGAGTGGCCCTTGGAGTGACCTGGACACCAGACTGGTTCACTCCAGCCCCGGGTACATTACCAAACAAAATGGATATGGCTCAGTGTTTAAGAATCCTCAATTTAGGAGAAAGTGAGTATGAAAGAAGACAAAGGAGGAGAGAATAAAAATAAAATACAATTGTAGGGCCGGGTGTGGTGGCACACACGCCTTTAGTCTCAGCACTCGGAAGGCAGAGGCAGGTGGAGCTCTGTGAGTTCGAGGCCGGCCTGGTCTACAAATTGAGTCCAGGGCAGCCAAGGCTACACAGAGAAACCGTCTTGGAAAAACCAAGCAAGCAAGCAACCAAGCAAACAATTGTATACATGTACAAAAATGTCATAATGAAACCTACTATTTTCTAT
This sequence comes from Acomys minous, assembly GCF_964271855.1. Taxonomy (NCBI): domain Eukaryota; kingdom Metazoa; phylum Chordata; class Mammalia; order Rodentia; family Muridae; genus Acomys; species Acomys minous. Next base: position 29,685,322 of record NC_140485.1, read on the forward strand.
GCTAACTACTGTACGTCCTTGTCTTCTGTCTCGCTGCAGACAGGGTCTCTGGTGCTGGTTTGGCGAGTCTCCTGTCTCCACTGGTTTCTGCTGGTAGGAGAGCTGGGATTACAAACACACGCCACCATGCCCAGCTTTTACATAGGTCTGGTGTTTAACATGTGCTATTATGCTTGTATAGCAAGCATGTTACCAAGTTTGCCATCTCTACTTCCATGCCACAGTGTTGTTGTTGTTGTTTTTGTGTGTGTGTGTGTGGGGTGTTGACAGAAGGTTTCTCTGTGTAGCCCTGACTGTTCTGGAACTCATTTTGTAGATCAGGCTGGCCTCAAACTCAGAGATGCTCCTGTCTCTGCCTCCCAAGTGCTGGGATTAAAAGATTGTGATATTACCCCCAACCCCCAGCTCCAAAATATTTAATGACATTTTAAAGGCGAGAGGCAGAGGCAGGAGGATCTTTGTGAGTTTGAGGCTAGCCTGGTCTACAAAGAGAGTTCCAGGACAGCTAGGCTACAGAGAGAAACCCCATCTCAAAAAACATACAAAAAACCCACAACAAATAAAGAAGACAGAGGAAATATCGAGGTTAGTCCTCCAAAACTCCTGAACTCTAGTTATCTACCAGTCTTTAACCCTGTGTCCATCTTTAAATCATGAAATAGTTTACATATATATGAATACATTTGGAGCCAGACAAATCTGTAATCTCAGAGTTTGGGAGGTCAAAGCAGAAGGCCAGAGAGGCCAGAGCTTGGCCTTAGGGCAAAGACCTACAATCCCAGCTGCTGGCAGAGCAGGGCTTCAGAAAGATCACAGGTTCAAGGTCGGTCTGTGCCACAGAGCGAGTTCAAAACTAACTTGGGCAACTTAGGATCTGGTCTTTAAGAAAAAAAAAAAAGAGAGAGAGAGAGAGAGGGCTGGAGAGATGGCTCAGCGGTTAGGAGCACTGACTGTTCTTCCGGAGGTCATGAGTTCGATTCCCAGCAACCACATGGTGGCTCACAACCATCTATAATGTGATCTGATACCATCCTCTGGCCTGCAGGTGTACATGCAGGCAGAGCTCTGTATACATAATAATAAATAATAAATCTTAAAAAAGAAAAGAAAAAGAAAAAAAAAAGAAAGACAAGAAAAAAAAAGAAAAGAAAAGAAATTGATGATGTGGTTCAGTGGTACAGCATTTGCCTAGCATTTGTGAGACCTGAGATTCTGTCTCTAAAGCCAGATGGGGAAAGGGGGTGGTTGGAGGCCAGTCTGGGTTACACAGTGACACCTTGACTTAATAAAGCAACAACAAAACAAAGATAGCAGAAATGGCTTGGTTTCAGAACCAGTGTCGCTGTGTTGCCTGGGCTGTCCTGGAGCTTGCTCTGTAGACTATGTAGTACGGGTTAGCTTTGAACTCGTGGTGATCCTTCTGCTCCAGGTTTCTGTCAGCTAGCAGAATCAGATCCCAGAGATGTAGGGACGTCTTATGAATAACCAACAACTGACCTACTCTAATCTCATCTGGCAATGGCGCTGTTGTTTTGGGTCTAGTAATTAGTTTGAAAAGACAATCCGTAAATGACTAAATCAGCTGGAAATAAAGACAGTTAGGAAGTGGTGAGGGGTGACGTCTTCCAGGTATAGACAGCGTGAGATTTTGCGGAGCACATTCTGGGCGCAGCACCGGGGCACCCACGGCAAGGTAAAGTCCACCCAGAGGCTCGGGCACATCCTAGTCCGATCCACCGTCGTCTGCTCCGGTACGGGTACTGCATCCGACCGCAGCTGTGACCCCGCCTCAGAGGCCAGCCGGGTGGGAGGCGGAGCCATTTGCGTCATCTCCACGCGCCTCGCACCGTGCTTGGAGTAGATGGCGCGGTTAAGTGCGTCACGATCATTGACAGCGTGAAGCCGTGGTGACTGCTGCTGCCATGGTGGCTGGCGGCTGGGTAAGGGTCTGGCTTGGTGTCCGGCGGGCCGGACTGGCTTCGGGGGCGCCGGGAGGCCGAGAGTGTGCAGCCGGCTGGCTGCGAGGCTGCCACGTGTAGTGCTGGGAGGCCGGAGGCGCAGAAGCCGGGCGGCACTCGGCGGGGGCGCGTGGGACAGGAGCTGCTGCCCGCTGGCTGCCAGGGCGTCCGTCTGCTCCGGGGGCCGCGGCACCCGAGGGGCCCGACTTGGGTGAGGCTGTGGGCAACGGGTGGAAGGCCGGGCCCATGACGGTCTCTCCCTCTCGGTTCGCCCGTTTCTCACCCTGGCTGCAGGTGCACTATGTCTAGACTGGGGGCCCTGGGCGGCAGCCGCGCCGGGTTGGGACTGTTACTTGGTACTGCCGCGGGCCTCGGATTCCTGTGCGTCCTTTACAGACAACGATGGAAACGGGCGCTGCGCCATGGCCGGAGCCACAGTCTGCCCAACTCCCTGGACTATGCGCAGGCTTTAGAGCGCGGACGCCAGGGTAAGAGCACAGGTCATTACTTACAGGTGGCCCTTGGGCTCGGGTTCTCTTTAGGCAGAGCAAGGTGGTCGGGGTACTGGAAGGGCCGTTTCACTCTTTTAGGAAAACGTTTCGAAAAGGAAAGCTGTACTTTTCCTTCGCTTTCAGGAAAACCAAGTGCAAGAAGACCGTGTAGCTTTCACTTTTAGTTCTGATCACGTTCATGAGTGTGCACAGAGGGCATTTGAGAAGTGTTGGGTGAGGGGTGCGATAGAGCAAGAGTCTGAAAAAAGGAATTATCTTGTAGGAATTAAAACTTCTGGAGGCTTGAATATATTATATATCCAAATATGAAGGGCGTTTGGAGAGTAATCCAAGTTTTAAAGATCTTCTTTATGAAGGAAAATTCAGAGGGATTGTGTAACTTTCTCAAGGTTGTTACAGAGCAAGTGGCAAAGCTGGACTTGGGCATCTGGTCCAGGGTACTTTCCACATCATGGGCTGAGAGCACAGCCATGCAACTGAAGCCGAGTGGTTGAAAGCCAGCAGTGACAGGTGAAATGGGTACAGTTTTGTAAAGAACACCTTCTGGTTAACTCGTTTAAGCAAAGTATCCGAGGCTTCGAATCACTCCCCGCAGCTGGCTAACAGCCTCTCGTTGCGTGTTGATTGAAAGTGTGTGCTCTGACCACTGTAGTCAGATGGCCTCTTACTCTGTGCTAACTGGAAATGTTAGTCCTGCAAGAGTATTTTCCAGACTTATCACCCTAGATCGCAGCTGTCAGCGTCTGATAACATGGTGGTAGTGTGGCATGTCCAATGTCCAATGTCCTGTCTTTCGCCCCTTCCTTTGCGCTTTGTTCATTTGTAATTTTTTAGTAGTGGTCTGTCTTCCCCTGAGGTTGGAAGAAAGCCTGTGCATTTTAGTGTCTTCCTTGCTGTACCTGGAGCAGCGCTGGCCTAGATTGCCACTAGAGCTCCTTTGACAAGGGATATAAGCATGCCAGCTGTGTGCTCCTTGGCTTCTTACCTGTTGCATATTCTTAGTCCACTTGCTTTAAATGGCTCCCGAGTTCCTAATATTTCACTGAGCTCAGTTCAAGGTGAGCAGATTGATCATCTTCTCCTCCCATCCCCCAGACAGGGTCTCTCTGTGCAGCCTTGGCTGTCCTGGACTCTTTGTAGACCAGGCTGACCTCAAACTCATAGAGATCCACTTGCCTCTGCCTCCTGAGTACTGGGATTGATCTTAGTTTTTTGTTTTTTGTTGTTCTTTTCATGGAGTTTTGCCATTTTTTTTCCCCCACGTACCTTTTCTTGGTGACTGCCTATTTTCTTTTTGCTCCTCTCTGATAATGCTAATTATGGCCTCATGAGAGGCAGTTACTGTTCATTGAGAGGTCAGGACTTGAACAAACTCAGTTTTTGTTTTACTGTATAGTTGGTATTGACTGCCTGGTATTTGGCTGTAAGGCCAGAGACACTTCTTTTTGTGTTTTTGAGACAGGTTTTTCTAATAGCTCAGGCTAGCCTCAAACACCGTGTAGCTGAAGCTAGTGTTAAACTCCTGATTCTCCTGCCTCTACCTCTGAGGTGCTACCACTCCCGGCCAAAGGTTTTTCTTTAACTCTAGCATATCAGCTGTCCTGCCTTCCAAACACCACACCCTTGCAGCCATTTTACATTATCTGTGTTCCAAAGGTTCTTCAGGCAGATAGGTTTTTTTTTCTTTTCTTTCTTTCCTTTTTTTTTTTTTTTTTTCTTCCTGAGACAAGGTTTCTCTGTGCAGCCTTGACTGTCCTGGACTCACTTTGTAGACCAGGCTGGCCTTGAACTCACAGCGATCCGCCTGCCTCTGCCTCCCGAGTGCTGGGATTAAAGGTGTGCGCCACCACACCCGGCTTGCCATAGCCCTTCTGTGTGGTGGTAGGAGGACAGTTTGCAGGGGTTGGTTCTCTCCTCCACCATGTAGATTTTGGGTACTGAACTTAGGTCATCATCCTTAGCAGCAAGTACTTTTACCCAGTGAGTCATATGGTTGCTCCAGACTTTTACATTTCCTTTCTTTTTTTTCTGGATAGTGACTTGCAACTTGTAATATGACTTTGCTGTGAAATGTAGGCTCTCAGGAGCTCAAATTCTCTGTGAATTGAACTCCAGGAGGAGAAATGGCCCAGTGTAGTGTCTCATGTTTTTTTTCCCTCAATAATTTATTTAATTTTTATTTTATGTGCATTGGTGTGAGGGTATCAGATTACCTGGACAGTTGTGAGCTGCCATGAGGGTGTTGGGAATTGAACCCGGATCCTTTGGAAGAGCAGACAGTGCTCTTAACCACTGAGCCATCTCTCCAGTTCTCTGCTCATGTTTTTGTTTTGTTTTGTTTTTTGTTTTTTGAGACAGGGTTTCTCTGTGTAGCCTTGGCTGTCTTGGACTCCCTTTGTAGACCAGGCGGACCTCGAACTCACAGCAATCCTCCTGCCTCTGCCTCCCGAGTGCTGGGATTACAGGCGTGCGCACCACGCCCGGCCCCGTCTCATGTTTTTAAACCCTATGTAATTCTAGGAGAGCTAGGGCTACATGGACCTAAAGAACAAGAGAAGCAAATGCTCTAGAATTCTAAGTTTGAGTTGATTTTGTTTTTTTTTCCTCCTGTGTCCCATGGGTGTCTCTGTCCCCTGTTCCCCTTGCTTCAGTGACACAGTTGCGAGCTATCCCAGGTGAAGCTGGAGATGCTGCAGTGCTGCCCAGCTTCCCACAGGAAGGGCAGGAGAAGGTGCTGGACCGCCTGGACTTCGTGCTGACCAGCCTTACGGCGCTGCGGCGGGAGGTGGAGGAGCTTCGCAGCAGCCTGCAAGGGCTGGCTGGGGAGATCGCGGGGGAGGTCCGGTGAGTGGCTTGGTCTCTTGCTTTAAGTGATCCCTCAACGTTTCCTGGCTCCTGTGCTTTTTCAGCTAGGGGGTGTTCTGCTCTTTGTGGTCTCTCTAAGGAACAAGCCATTTTTAATAGCTGCTAACCTAGTGTAGAGGAGGCTGCACATCTTGTTCCTTACTGTTCCCAAGTGCATTGCTGCCCATGTGCCCTGCTGGTCTATTGTGGCAGCTCACCCTGTTCCTCCCAATACCCTTGCTCCCCTGAGAGCTAAGACCCAGAGTTTTCTCCTCTCTTGATCCTTTAGTGAGGGAGGAGTGAGGGAAGGACCGGCTTTGTGGGTCCTAATGTGCCCTCTGGGATGGTACCTGCTTTCCAGATCTCACATAGAGGAGAACCAGAGAGTGGCTCGGCGGCGCCGGCTCCCTTTTGCCAGGGAGAGAAGTGACTCTACCGGCTCCAGCTCCGTCTACTTCACTGCCTCCTCGGGGGCTGCGCTCACAGATGCGGAGAGTGAAGGAGGGTGAGTTGTCTTTCCTAGAGGCAGTTATGGCTGCAGCTTCATTGTATTTGTCAAAATATTATTTATCAAAGTCCAAACCAAGGTGGTGTAAATAATTTTTGAAGAAAAGTAGATGTATGAAGAATGAAAACAACTTTCCAGTTTATGCCATTCAGACAAATGGTTTTTGTCTTTTGTTTTTTTAGACAAGTTTCTCTGTATCACTCTGGCTGTCCTAGAACTCCCTGTATAGACCAGGCTGGCCTTGAACTCAGAGATCCACCTGGCTTAGACAAATGGCTGTAATATATCTTATTTTTTTAAGTTGACTTTTTAAATAATGTTTTTTAAAACACATTTTATTTTACTTATATATTTTGCCTGCATGTATGTAAGTGCATTGCGTATATGCCTGGTGCCTATAGAGCCCAGAAGAGGGCACCAGATCACCCTAAAACCAGAGTTACAAATGGTTATAAACAGCCATATGTGTTCTGGGAACTAAACTTGTGTCCTCTGTAAACCATCTTCTCAGCCTAGAGCTTTGTTTTGTTTTGTTTTTTGCACCATTTTTATGGGCATCTTTTGGTGTCATCACAAGGACTTGCTAAGCGTGGTTTATAACTTCATTCCCTGAATGGTGGAGCAGGATGTGCCCAATCTGTGAGCCTGTCGTGTGCTCCCTTTCCCTCCTGTCACTCCTCTCAGGTGTCTGGCCCACACGCTCTTGAATCTGGACAGCGGGGAGGTGACTGTTGCAAGTATTCAGCAAATCCGATGATAGGATTTACTATGAGGTGGGACAGCAGCAGGTAGCACAGTTTCTTTTAGACTTGGTTGAGGGAAGAGCTTTTAAATTTTGTGAACTACAGCTCCATTCTGAAACTTTGGTCCCAAGGACAGTCTGCTGCTATTGGTGGCAGCATCTATTCTTATATGCTGTTGGTGCCATAGCTGGTCTGCCAGAGTTAAAGGGTGACCTTTCTACTGGGTGCCTCTGTTGTCCTCTGTTCCTCCTTAAGGAATAGACTGCGTCAGAGAACACCATGCTTCTGTTAGGTCAGAGTGGCTGAGTTAGCTAGAACACCCCCATGGGCAGGCACAGGTTAAAGTCAGCCTCAGGAGTCTCTGGAGCAGATCTGGCTCTTTAACAGGCTCCCTCTGTAACACTAGCTACCATTTGTTTTTACTTCCGAGGATATGGTGTTAAGCACTTTAGCAGCATTTTCTTTCTTAATCCTCATGATAATCCTGTGACCCAGGTTCTGCTCCTCTGTTTTTCAGGTGGAGAACTTGAGCTTATTGAAGTTTGACACTCAGACCGGGGTTATGCAACTTCCAAGCTTAGGCTTAGCCTGGCTGCTGCTAATCCCGTCGTCCTAACGGGCCGACTTATCTGCAGCCATGCAGTCTGTGATCTGAGGAGTGGCTTGGTCCTCAGGGCACACGGGGCTCCCGAAGGCACTTAGGTGGCATGGAGCCCTCGGGAGCTCTTGTCGTTGACTCAGATGCCACACTCACTGCCCAGCCGAGGCTGAGCTGCACTACTAATTAGGTTTCTTCTTTCTTAGGTCTTGTTAAGAGGCTGGGGTTTTTGTTTGTTTTTCCCTGCTTCTTCCTTTTTTTTTCATGCTAGGAATCAACCCCAGGACCTCCCATGTGCTAACCAAGTGCCCAAAAATTAAGATAAGTTTTACTGTTCTTTTTCATGTTCCTGCGATTGGTCTTTAATGTCAGAGTCCCACCTCCCCCAGGGTTTCTTTGTGTAGCCCGGGATATCCTGGAACTGGATCTCTTGGGGAATGGCCTCGAATTCAGAGATCAGCTGCCCTGCCTCCTGAGTGCTGAGGTAGAAGTAGTCTCTACCAAGAGGTGCTTCCTTACACCATGTTAGAGGAGGGAACAGAAATAACACATTTGAGTTGCAAAAAAAGAATTGATAGCGAATACTAACTAGGTCTATGGACCATCTTTATGACACCTGAAAAACTAGGTTCCACATGGATGAGAGACTGATGGTTGAAGTTTATTTTTCACGTGTATGATCTATGTGTGTGTGTGTGTGCTTGGAGGTTAGAGGCGGGCTAAGGGTATTCTGTTCTACCACTCAGTTTTATTAACTCCAGACAAGGCCCCTCACTGAACCTAGGGCTAGGCTGGGTGACTTCCTGTCTCTGCCTCCTGCAGCAAGGGTTACAGGCACACAGAACATCATCTGGCTTCTGGGGATTTGAGCTGAGGTCCTCATGATTGTGCACCAAACACTCTTTTTCTTTTTCTTTCTTTTTTTCTTTTTCTTTTCTTTTCTTTTTGAGACAGGGTTTCTATGTGTAGCCTTGGCTGTCCTGGGCTCACTTTGTAAACCAGGTTGGCCTTGAACTCACAGCGATCCACCTGCCTCTGTCTCCCAAGTGCTGGGATTAAAGGCGTGCCACTACTGCCAAGCTGCACCAAGCACACTTATCAGTTGAGTGTTTGTAGCTGTGTAAATTTATATGCATTACTTATATGAGGAGCCTGTGTTGATCAGAAGGAGGGCACTAGGTCCCTTGGGACTAGAGTTAAAGTGGGTTGTGAGCGGCTATGTGGGTGCTGGGAACTGAAGTCTTCTGCAAGTGCAGTTAAGAGTTTTTAACTGATGAACCATCTCTCCAACTGTTTTATCTGAATTATTATTTTTTACATTTTTGCATGCATGTACCCCTGCATGCCAGAAGAGGGCACCAGATCTCATTATAGATGGTTGTGAGCCACCATGTAGTTGCTGGGAATTGAACTCAGGACCTTGCCCTTTTTTTTTTTTTTTAAGATTTATTTATTTATGTACACAGTGTTCTGCCTGCATGTATACCAGCAGGCCAGAAGAGGGCACCAGATCTCATTACAGATGGTTGTGAGCCACCATGTGGCTGCCGGGAATTGAACTCTTGAACTCAAGACCTTCGGAAGAGTAGATGGTGCTCTCAACCTCTGCGCCATCTCTCTAGCCCTTATTTTTTAAAATATTATATGTAGGAATGTTTTCTTTGCATGTATTTCTGTACACCATTTGTGTGCCTGGTGCCTACAGAGGTAAGAGGTCATAAGGTCTCCTGGAACTGGAGTTGATGGACAGTTGTGCCATCTTGTGGGTGCTGGGAACAAACCTGGGTTGTCTATAAGAGCAGCAGGTATCCTAGCCAGGGAGCCGTTTCTCCAGCCTGTGATGACCTTTTTAAGAAGGAAGAACAGAAGGAGAGCTTTTCTCAAGCCCAAGATGTAAACCTCAGACCATTCATGAGGTTTTATTTGCTTTTATTTATGTTTTAAAGAAAAGTTTAGTATAGAAGAAAGACTGGGCAGTAGCAAGAACACCACCAATAGCCCTCTTAACTGATGATATAAAGAAATTATACAGACTTGTGGGCTCAGCCAAGTGTGGTACATACTGGTAATTCAGCACTCAGGAGTCTGAGGGAGAAGGATCAGAAGTTCAAGGCCAGCCTGGAATTATAATAGTAAGTTTGAGGCTAGCTTAGACTACTTAGTAAGACCCTGTGTCTCAAAGAGTGGGGCAGAGTGGGTGCCTTACTGCATGGGGTACTCACTGGGGCACCCATGGCCACAAGGAGCAGGGTAGGGCAGCAGAGGGATAGATGGCTTTCTTAATTATAGCTTCACTGGGCTCAGCCCCATGACTACTGATCCTGTGGCACGTGAAAGCTGGTGCAAGACTCTGTGGCTTAGCTGCCTGCTATCTGGGGCAGTGGCCATAGTGAAGAATATTTTCTTCATGGTAGGTGCCATATAAGTCAAGGGGAAATTCTGGGAGGTCACAAACTCTGAAATGGCTTTTAGCATGTGTACCTTAGGGGAGGTATGATTCTATTGAGAGCTGCAATCTCTCTGTTTCTCTTTTCTGGGACAGGTTTTCTCTGTGTAGCCCTGGCTGTCCTTAAACTCAGGAATCTGCCAATCTGCCTGCCTCTGCCTCCCAAATACTGGGATTAAAGGCATGCTACACTGCTGCCACTGCTACCAGTCTCTTTAAAAACATATTTACAATCATTTTCCAAGTATTAAATTTCTGGTGTGTGCCATGATTGCACAGGAAGAGGTGAGGGACAGCTTTCAGTAATTGGTTCTGCCTTTCCTCATGCTTAGCCCCATGTGCCTTCACTTGCCAAACTGTCTCATTTACCCTGTGTTCTTTCTTTTTTCCAAATAACAAATGTGAGCAGAGAATCATTGTGCAGGCTGTGAACTTATTCCCTGCACATTGTACCGAACATGGCCTGCTATTTTCCCTGAAGAACTCAACATGCCTTTAAACACCAGCTTCCCAGGCATCTCAGCTAAGCCTTTTCTTTTCTTTTCTTTTTTTTTCCCAAGACAGGGTTTCTCTGTGTAGCCTTGGCTGTCCTGGACTCACTTTGAAGACCAGGCTGGCCTCGAACTCACAGAGATCCACCTGCCTCTGCCTCCCGAGTGCTGGGATTAAAGGTGTGCGCCACCACACCCGGCCCACCTAAGCATTTTCATCTTTACTCCTTGAGCACTGATCTCCTTGACTTCAGGTCTTAATGTGGCTTATCTCTACCTCTGAGGGCCTCCTAGGTGTACCATGCCTGGTCACGTCTGAATGTCCCAGGCTTGGGTCTCTAATGAGAATTAGGATGTCAAAGAAAGTTGTAGGCAGCAGGAACAGACCTGTGGGGAACTGACTCTTTAATTTCTAGCTCCTCAGCTCTCTCAGGAACAGAGCAGGTAGCCTAGTCTCTTGTCCAGTTGGAACTTTGCTTCTCTTTGTGTGCTGACCTCAAAAGCCTTGGGGCATGACAACCAAATGAAATCCTCCTGGTAGATTTCCACAAGGGCTGGAGGTAGAAGGGAAGGGAATGTTGTAAATAGAGTGAGTAACTCTGGCATACAGCAGCTCTCTTTTAGCCCTTAGAGGCTTCATGGTGTGACAGAACTTGAGGTGGAGCTGAGATGCAAAGCTCTCCGTTTTTTTTGTTGTTGTTGCTCCATTAGCTTTCCTATTTGAACTTCCTCAGCATGTGTTCTCTCCTAACAGAGACCCACTAGGATTTCAAGCTCTACACACCAGTTAGGTTACTTTGGACCCTGCCTGGGCAGAGTAGACCCTGCCTTGATTTTTTTCATTTGAGCAGCTTATTGTCCAAACTCAGTTGTAGTTTCTCTAGCTTGCCCTTGTATAGTCAGATTGCTTATGAAGTCTGGTACTTTTCCTTGGTGCCTTAATCTACTGCTAGAAGGAAGATACTAGCATGGTCTTTAAATATCAGTTTTTGTTTTTTTTTCAAGACAAGGTTTCTCTGTGTAGCACTGGCTGTCCTGTAATTTGCTCTATAGATCAGGCTGGCCTCGAACCTGGATTAAAGGTCTGCACTACCACACACGTTCTTGTTGATGCTCTAACCAGTAGCAGTCAACTATTTAGACTGAGGCTCCAACTCTGCTTACTCACTTAGTGCCCTCTGGAGTCTCATCCGTGAGGCTTTCTTGATGGCAGTGCTTTTGGCTACAGCATTCAGCCAGATGTTAGGCTGTCTCCCATGGGCAGAGAATCTTACTTGATTTCTGTTAGTCACAGGGAACCTGCCTTTATTCTTCATTCCAGGGAAGAAGGATGGCTCCCAAATAAGTGAAATTTTCACTGTGCTTCTGGAGGGCTCTCTGGTGTTGGTTCTGGTCCCTGGAAATCCTCCTTTGTCCCAGGTTCATTTCTTGTCTGATTTAACTAGCAGTTAGCTGCTAGTGCAGAGAACTAAGGGACACTTGGCTTCCTCTGCAGTGTGGGCTCCTAGAAATCACCTGGCTTATAGTAGCCCTAGAGATGTTATTCTGGGGGCGAGGGTGTTTGCATCTTCTTCCTCAAGTGACCTCTGCCACTCTTCCACATTGCCAAGGCTTCCTCTACTGTCGCTGAGTTTGGTTGTTGACTTGGTTACAGGTACAAGTTTGAGAAAGAGAGTGAAGAAATTTGAGGCTGCTGCTCATGACTCAGAGGCTGGCACCCACGCAGGTGGCTTCTGGCAGATGTCTTTGGCTGATAAGGATGATTAACAAACCCTTAGCTCATCAGTATAGCTCTGATCAGCTCTACCTGTATTTGTAAGGTCATTTCCAACCTCCTCCCCAACCAATATTTCTGTTGTTGTGTTTATTTTTTTTCTTTTTTACTCAGATTGAATTTTTATTTTAAATAAGAATTCTATATAGGTCTATAGTATTTGAAAACTATCCAAACATAATGTGTATAGCTAAGTCTTAACACTTTTAAATTTTATTTTATTAATTTATTCATATTATATCTCAATGGTTATCCCATCCCTTGTATCCTCCCATTCCTCCTTCCCTCCCATTTTCCCCTTACTCCCCTCCCCTATGACTGTGACTGAGGGGGGGACCTCCTCCCCCTGTATATGCTCATAGGGCATCAAGTCTCTTCTTGGTGTTGTGTTTATTTTTCCAACACAATGTAGCCCTCACCATCCTGGAACTCATCACTCAGTAGACCAGGCTGGCCTCAAACTCAGATATGCCTGCCCCTGCCTCCCAAGTGCCATGTAGCCAAAGATTACCTTGAATTCCTGATCTTCTTGCCTTTATTTCCCAAGTGCTGGGATGATAATGTATGTCACCACACTCAGACTGCAGCTTTTTTTTTGTTGTTGTTGTTTTTTGTTTTTTTTCCGAGACAGGGTTTCTTTGTGTAGCCTTGACTGTCCTGGACTCACTTTGTCGACCAGGCTGGCCTCGAACTCACAAAGGTCCACCTGCCTCTACCTCCCAAGTGGTGGGATTAAAGGCGTGTGCCACCACGCTCAGCACTCTGATTTTTGAGACAGGGTTTCTCTGTGTAGCCTTGGCTGTCCTGGACTTGCTTTGTAGACCAGGCTGGCCTGAACTCAGAGATCTGCCTGCCTCTGCCTCCCTGAGTGCTAGGATTAAAGGCCTGAGCCAGCATACCCGGCTTCAAGTTTTCTCTTGAAGACTGGTTTCTGCCCTTATATAAGAAATGTTCTGGCTTAATGGGCAATGCTGAATGGTCCTTCTTCTGTGGTTGTAGAAATCCTGCTTGTGAGCTAAATAATGCCCTTCTTTAACCCTGTCACTTAATTCTCTGCCAGGTACACAACAGCCAACGCAGAATCTGACTATGAACGGGACTCTGACAAGGAGAGCGAGGATGGTGAGGACGAAGTGAGCTGTGAGACTGTGAAGATGGGGAGAAAGGATTCTTTGGACCTTGATATGGAGGGAGCTTCAAGTCCAGTGTCTGGTACCTTGGAGGATGATGGCTCTTCAGGCCTTGAAGATGTGCTGCTGCTCTTGCAGCAGGCAGATGAGCTGCACCAGGGCAGTGAGCAGAACAAGCGGGAAGGCTTCCAGCTGCTGCTCAACAATAAGCTGGCGGTGAGGCTCCTTCTCCTTCGCTCCTCCCTTGAATCTGAAGCTCCCAGGGATTGAAACCCCATGTGGTTTCTAACCCAACAGAACACCATGGGAAAGCAGATGGGTGAGATGGCTGCTTCTCTATATATTCCCAGGTTGCTCATCCTTTCCCAAAGACGTCCCAAGCTAGTACACACCTACCCCACAGCTTCCTGCCCTTGAGAAGGGGGCTTTTTTTGGGGCGGGGTTTCTTTTTGTTTTCTTTTGCCTCCTGTAGAACTCCAAGGAGCTCTACTTCTCTGCAGGGGGAAATGTGCAAAGGACCAGAATATTTGCACCTACCCCCACTCTGCCCACATTTCATGCTTTCCTTGAGACAGAGATGAATCTGCCTGCCCTACTTGAAATTTCTATTACAAATGACATTGCTTAGGTCAGTCAACAATTCCCTCAGGCTCACAAGCCAAATTTATTCTGTAAATTCTTCCCTGAAATTAGACACTCCCCTCCACCCCTTGAGGAAAGTCTAAGTAGCCCTGGCTGGGTTCAAACTCATAAAGATTCCCCTTCCTCTGTCTCCTGAGTGCTAGGATTAAAGGTGCATGCCACCATGCCCAGCAGAGTTCTCCCTTGTTATGGGCAGTTTCATATTTCAGCCTAAGACTTCTTTTGCTGGGTTGGAGTTGACCTTTCCTCCTGGCAATATTAGGAGACCAAAATGTTCTTATCCTGCAATTGTGCAAGCTATCAACTGGCGATAATGTCTTTAGTTAACTGCGCATGGCTGGCTGTGGAGTGGGAATGCTGTGCATGGGTGGGGCAGGGTGTGCCAGATGTCAGTGATTATATCACTGTCTTGGAAACAAACCTGCAGTGTGGGGAGAGAAACCAGGGTCCCCATTCTTTACGGCTGAGGAGACTCATTTATTTCTTTTTGGTCTATAGTATGGAAGCCGACAAGACTTTCTGTGGCGCCTGGCCCGGGCCTACAGTGACATGGCTGAGCTAACTGAGGAGGAGAGTGAGAAGAAGTCTTATGCCCTAAATGGTAAGTGCTGACAGGTACCCGAGGGGAGTACAACCAGCTGATTGTGTAGGCACAGCTGGCCCATTTGCTTGAGGCCCAGGGGAACCACCAAGATGCTGTCAGGACAGGAATAGCATAGTTATTCAGCAGGGACAAACTGGCTTCCAAGGCCTCTTGCTGCTTCTGAAGACAGCATGGTCTGCTTTTCTGCTCTTCATAGTAACCAGGTAGCATAGGTTCCTGTTTTAAATGTTTATGCCATGGTCATACTATTCTTTGCTTTGACTTCTCAACCAGAAAGAAGGGGTCCCTTCCCCCTCCCCTTTGGTTTTTTGAGCCAGGCTGGCCTCAAACTCAGTGTACCATCATCTCCTGGATTTGACAGACCTGCTGGTGCTCATCAACATGAAATACCTAATAGTTGAAAGTTTGTTTTTGAGACAGGGCCTTAGGCTGGCCTTGAACTCACAGAGATCCACCTGCCTCTGCCTCTAGAGTGCTAGGATCAAAGGTGTGTGCCACCACTGCCAGCCTGGGCTTGAACTCTTCTTGATCCACTCTCTTCCATCCCTCAAATGTCCAGATCACAGGTACATACGACTATACCCAGATATAGTTGAATTTTTAAGTAAATCCAAGATAGAACAAGCCAAATAACCATGGGTAGTCTTTTTTCTATAAAAACTTAAAAAATGTATGTATTTATTATGTATGAGTACACTGTCATCATGCACACCAGAAGAGGGCATTGGATTATATTACAGATGGTTGTGAGCCACCATGTGGTTGCTGAACTCAAGACCCCTGGAAAAGCAGCCAGTGCTCTTAACCTCTGAACCATCTCTCCAGCCCCAAAACATTTTTTTTTAAAAAAAACAGTCTTGGTTCTGGAGATCCTCCTGCGTTAGCCTTCCAAGTTCTAGGATTACAGGCATTTGCATGCATGCATGTGTGTGCTGTGGTGCACTTGTGGTTATCAGAAGACATTTTCTCTCCTTCCATGTTTGCTCTGGGGATTAAACTCACGTTGTCAAGCTTTGCACAACCATCTTGTTGCCCCTCCATGGGAAGTCTTGATATCATTAGGGTGTTTAATCATGTTCTGACATCACCTTGCCACGGAATCTTTTGTCATAGGAAATACAAATCTGTTCCAAAATATGTAATGGAAATGGAGTGAGTTTTGCCCTGAATGAGTTTTTTTTTTTTTTAAAGATTTATTTAATACGTATACAATGTTGGGCCTGTGTGTATGACTGCCCACCAGATCTCATGATAGATGGTTGTGAGCCAGTGTGGTTGCTGGGAATTGAACTCAGGACCTCTGGAAGAGCGGACAGTGCTCTTAACCTCTGAGCCATCTCTCCAGCCCCTGAATGAGTTTTTTAAATGCAGCTTTGCTGTTTTGTAAGACTCATTTTGAACATGAGACTATTGACACCATTGGATGTAATTTTGATTTCTTGAGCCTACATACCATTATATTTGTTTTTATCTCTCTTTCTCCATGAGAGTGAGGGTACACACATGTGCCCCAGGGATTCCATCTCTGCTCCCAAGTGCTGGAATTACAGATTGCTGTGGACCCAAACTATGGTCCCCACACTTCTATAGCAAGCACTTTACCCTGCTCCCTGCAGATCTTTCAGAGTTTTCACCATGTAGCCCAGAGTAACCTTGAACTCATGACCTTTCTACCTCAGCCCCTGAATGCTTGGAGTATGGGCTTTTGCTGTCACAACTGGCTTTTGTTTTTAAGAATTTTATTGGCTGGGTAGTGGCATACACTTTTAATCCTAGCACTCAGAAGGCAGAGGCAGGTAGATCTGAGTTCAAGGCCAGCCTGGTCTACAGAGAAATCCTGTCTTAAAAAACAAAACAGAGTTTTATCAAATCACAAACACTTTTTGGAATAAAATATAGTCACATCTACAAAGTGAGTTCAGGACAGTCAAGGCTACACAGAGAAACCCTGTCTCGAAAAACCCAAAAAAAAAAAAAAAAAAATATATATATATATATATATATATAGTCACACCTAGCTTTCTATGCAATCTTTTTGGGGGGGGGGGGGGAACGACGACGACAAGGTTTTTCTGTGTTAGCCCTGGCTGGCCTAGAACTCAGTGATCTGCCTGCCTCTGCCTCGAGTGCTGGGATTAAAGGCATGCGCCACCACTCCTGGCCTATGCAATCTTATTGATACATAAATGTTCTAAGCCTGTGTACAGACTTTTCATAATAAGGTCTGTTGGAGACAGTTTCTGTTAGTTCTTTTTTCATAGGAAATACAAATCTGTTCCAAAATATGTAATGGAAATGGAGTGAGTTTTGCCCTGAATGTTTTTTTTTAAAGATTTATTTAATATGTATACAATGTTGGGCCTGTATGTATGACTGCCCACCAGATCTCATGATAGATGGTTGTGAGCCAGTGTGGTTTAAAATGCTAAAATTGACTTCAAAAACATCAAATAGGTTTAAAAAGATGGTATTTTGGAATTAGGCACAACACATACTGTGATCCCAGTACTTGGGAGGTGGAGGCAGAATCTTGGGAGTTCAGGGCCAGTCTGAGCTACATGGAGAGCCCATACCTAAAAACAAAAACAAAACATAGAGATAGTTCAGGCTTATGCTGGTAGAGAGACAGGGAGAAGCTGTGTGCAACTGAAACGTTCCTTCTTCCTGCACTGCTGCTTGTGGACGTGTGCACAGGAGCCTGTGCTAACTTTGGATCTACCTGTCTTCCAGGAAAAGAAGAAGCAGAGGCTGCTCTGAAGAAAGGAGATGAGAGTGCTGAGAGTCACCAGTGGTAATGCTATCCTGCAGGCTTTTAGGAAGAGCCAGAGCAGACCCTCGTCTTTACCCTGGCCAGAAGCATTTGAGGCATTTGCCCCAAGAACCAGAAGGGGGAGCACTAGTCTGAATTTCTGCAGGCCTCACTGTACCCTAGTCAGGCATCAGGGAGGTGTGCTTTGGGAGATGACGTGGAGGGAACATACAAGCTTTTTCTGTTGGCATAAAAGGATTGGGTATCTTCCCAAGAGTCACTCTGGCCACAAACTAGATTCTCTGCTCTTCAGGGAAGCTGGGACAACTTGCAATTCCTGTCCTGCAAAAGCTTTTCC
The DNA here is from genome assembly GCF_964271855.1 of Acomys minous. Lineage (NCBI taxonomy): Eukaryota > Metazoa > Chordata > Mammalia > Rodentia > Muridae > Acomys > Acomys minous. The sequence continues at coordinate 29,702,679 of NC_140485.1, forward strand.
CCAGCTGTGATCCCTGGCTGGTGGACGACATTGGCTTCTTTTGCTTGGTTTGCATGAGAAAAAGATTTTGAGCTTTTACACCCAGGAAGTTCAGTGATCAACTTTTTTAGCTTATTGGGCTGACAGTACAGCCAGGGGTAGAATGCTTGCCTAGCACACGAAGGCCCTGGGTTCCATACTCAGCACCACACAAAAATGAACGCAAGACTCCCCCAATGAGTCCTTTTGTGGTCTCATGGGAGACAAGTTCTGCTAACTGACATGTGCCAGGGCCAACTCAGGTCCTGTGCCCTGATTCCAGCATCTGTTTTAGTTTTTTAAAAAGGGTTGTTCTTCTTCCACTTTCCTCTGCTTTTCAAATCTCTACCCCCAGATTGTAAACTGAGAGGCTGTGTTTTCCCATCTATGGCTGAAACTTTGCGTGCAAAAAGGTTCTGCTCAGAAGCCAGGTAACTTTCTAGGTGCCATTGCTTTCCCTGGGCTCTGAAGGATAAAACCCAGTCCTAAGGAACAGCTATTTGGATTGTACATGGAAACGAGCCCCCACGAGTGTCTTATACAAGCATACCACCCAAGCTATTCAGCAAATATATGAAAAAGAGCCATGGGCATGGGAAGACATCTGTTGTCTACCTTACTGGGTGTTTTGGGGCAGAGCTCAGGTAGTCAGTTCTTTTGGTTTCTACGGTGTGTGTAGTGCTGGGGACTGAAGTCAGGGTCTTGTACTGTGTATTCTATCACTGAACGAAGTTGCCCACACAGGCCCTTAACAATTAGGATTGGGGTGGAGGGGGTGAGATGGCTAAGTAGATGCAGGCACTTAAGAGAGCAAGCCTGGAGTCTCACCCCTAATACCTGTGCAAGGAGAGAACTGACTCTCAAAGTTGTACTCTGATCTCCACATCGTGTCGCAGAATGTGTCTGTTAACACACATTAAGCTATTTTTTTTTTTTCTAATTAGGCCCATTTATTTATTTAGGTTTTTTGAGACAGGGTTTCTCTGTGTAGCCTTGACTGTCCTGGACTCGCTTTGTAGACCAGGTTGGTCTCAAACTCACAGCGATCCGCCTGCCTCTGCCTCTCAAGTGCTGGGATTAAAAGGTGTGCGCCACCATCACCCGGCTTAAATTAACTTCTTTTAAAGGGATGGCAAGTTATAGTTCAGGGTTAAAAGCACATACTGTTCTTCCAGAAGATTCAAGTTCAGGTGGCTCATGACTGACTATAGCTCTGACTCAAGCAATGTGATGCCCTCTTGTTGCCTCAATGGATACTGTTCTTACATGCATATGGCTATACACAGATGCACATAAAAAAAAAAAATCTTTTAGCCGGGCCTGGTGGTGCACGCCTTCAATCCCAGCACTCAGGAGGCAGAGGCAGGCTGGTCTACAAAGTATAGCCAGGGCCTCACAGAGAAACAATTTTGAAAGAAAGTTTGGATATTCCTGGCTTTTCAAATGGCACTTGTCACTGAACAAAGACCTTACATATGCTAGGCAAGTACTTTAGCCCTGAGCTGTATTTCTTAGCCTCTATAAGACAAAGACAAAGGTTGTTCCAAGGCAGGGAGGATGTGGGGAAAGGGTAAAATAGGTCTTTCTTCCTCTGTTCCACTGGTTCCCAAGGTAACAAAAATCATTTATGTCTCATCTGACTATACTGAGATTCCACCTGCCTAAAGATACACCACCTCTATGTTTCTTAAAGAGTCCCGTCCCCCCTACTCCCCCAGACAGGGTTTCTCTGTGTAGCCTTCACTGTCCTGGACTCGCTTTGTAGACCAGGCTGGCCTTGAACGCACAGCGATCCACCTGCTTCTGCCTCCGGAGGGCTGAGATTACAGGTGTGCGCCACCACGCCCGGCTTGTAAAAGAGAAACAGAAGTCAATAACCAGAACTCACTTAGACCTTATAATTTGATGCCAATTTTTCGGACTGCAGTGTGGAAGTCAAACCAGAGGCTCACATGGTGGCAAATCACTAAGCTGTAATCTACTTTTCCATGTTTTTATGATACTTGTGACTATTCTCTATGATGATAGGGGCATTTACCAGATTGAGACCGTGTCTGCTTTTATGTTTGTCTGGTACTTGTACAGCTTAGGCTGGCTTTAAATTCCTTCTGCCTCTGCCTTGTGAATGACGTGATTACTGAAATGTGTCATAACACCTGGCTAAATATTCTAAAGCAGAAAGGAGAGATTTACTCTGGGTGTGTGGGGCATCCAGGCAGGGAGAGAAGGCGCCTTAAAAACAAACAAACCTAGACTTACTCTGGAGAATTGTAAGCCTATCACTAAGTATTAACTGGGACCATGAGTCTAAGAAGAGAGAATTGTTTACTTCAGCAGAGGAAGGTGTAGCTGTACTGGTGATACACACATTTCCTGCACTGACAGTCTAGTCCTTGTCCCTGAGCTTGCTGCTTCCCCCCTTAGGTATGCAGTGCTTTGTGGTCAGCTGGCTGAGCATGAGGGCATCGCGAAGCGTATCCAGAGTGGCTTTAGCTTCAAGGTGAGGACAGGTGTCTCTCTTCCCTTGTGCTGGCTCAGGCCAGGCTCCCTGCTCCCTTAGACTGGCTTTCCCCCAGTGTCAGTGCTTTGTTGTTTTCTGAGTAACTGAATGTTGCTTTGTTTTTTCTCCTCAGGAGCACGTGGACAAAGCCATTGAACTTCAGCCAGAAGATCCCAAGGGTCACTTTCTTCTAGGCAGGTGGTGCTACCAGGTGAGCTACAGTCTAAGGCCTGAACTGTTCCCTGCCACACCAATTTCCAGCAAGGTCCCCACATTCTTACTAGTCTGGCTCTTATTTCCTCTGAGTTGTTCATGCTATTGGTAGCTGACTCTGTTGTATATAGCCCAGGCTGGCCTTGAACTCATGATCTTTATACCTTTCCCTAAATGCTGAGGTGACAGGTGTATGGCACCATGTCTAGATATTGCTGTTAATGCAGAACATTATTTACCATTCACAAAGAAACTTTTTGACAGCACTGGCAACTAAATTTAGGGAGCCACATGTACTAGGCACTCTATAGCCTTGTGTCTGTGTGTGTGTGTGTACGTACACGGCATGGGAGTATGTGGAGGCCAGAGGACAACCTGAGGAAGTTGGTCTCTTCTTCAACCACATGGGTACTGCTCAGGTCTAGGGTTGGCAGCCATGGCTTTACATTGCTGAACCATCCTGGTAACCTGAAACTCGTTTTGGAGATGGGATTTCATGTAGTCCCAAACTGCCTTTGAACTGATTCCCCTGTATCTAGAGTGTTGAGATTACAGGTTCATGACAATTCGCACCATCATTTTTTGATGGCAGGTCTCTCACTTGAGCTGGCTGGAAAAAAAAACGGCTACAGCTATGTTTGAAAGCCCTCTTAGTGCCACTGTGCAGGATGCACTCGAGAGCTTCTTAAAGGTATTAAGGGAAGGGTGGGTGGAAGCCACAATGGCTTGTTCCTGGAACCCTAGAGGGGAAGATGTGTTTCCTGGTTGTGGATGATTTTGTATTTGCCATATTTTGAGGGAAAATCAGAATTACTTGGAATTTATTAAAATATTAGTTCCCAGAAACACTGAATCAATCTTGTGGTTAATAGTAGAGCTTCTCATACCTAAACTTCAGCTCAAATTGAATTTATGAACTTCTTAATAAAGTAATTTTCTTTCTCCAGGTTGAAGAATTACAGCCAGGATTTTCAAAAGCTGGACGGGTATATATTTCTAAGGTAAATTCATTTTCAACATAGGCAGAAATACTTATGTTGTATTTCTGGGATCTTTTAGTGTTGAGGATTGAACAATCTCTATGCTCTGCCACTGAGCCATCTGCCCTGTTAAGCTCCTATTTTTGAGAGCTGTACTGAGGTGTGTAGTAACCAGAGTCTTAGCTCATGGCAATCCTCCTGCCTCTGCTTCCTAAATGTTGAGGTTATATGTGTGAGCCACTATCTCATGAGCCCCCCCTTCCTTTCCTGCTTTTTTGAGACAGTCTTGATGTGTAGATCAGGCTGGCTTGGACGCAAGAGATCTACCTGCTTATGCTTCCTGAGTGCTGGGATTCTCAGCTCTGGGCACACAAACACATGGGTCTTTCCAATCTCTTTATGTTTTACTGTTCTTTCTTCTCAGTGCTATAGAGAATTAGGAAAAAACTCTGAAGCTAGAAAGTGGATGAAGCTGGCTCAGGAGCTACCAGATGTCACTAATGAGGTAAAATAGTAATTAAAAAGACAGCACTTTAAAATGTAGCTTACGCTGGCCTTCATCTGACCATCTTGTCTGAGCCTCCCGAGAACTAGCTTGGTAATACTTTGTGTGAGGATGTTGTGTGTTTTCAGTGACTCATGATCAGGACAACCCTCAAATGTCAGTCTTCCCCTTCCACCTTGAGACATGATCGCTTTGTTATTTACCGATGTGCACGCTGAGCTGGCTGCCCAGAGAGCTTCAGGGGAGTCCCCCTCTTATCTCCCTTAGGAGCAGTGGCTACACCAACTGTGCTTCTGCACTTGGCTTTGACGTGGGTTCTGAGTCTTCACTCACACCCTAATACTCAAATGGCAAATGCTTTACTTAAGAGCCTTCAAATACTCATTTCTGCCACAGACTCACCTTTCTCAGGAAAGACAGTTTCCCTTTTTGTGCGGAGTCACCTACGTGCACCCTAAGGGAGGAGAGAGACTGCATAGACTCTAAGCTATCTTGGGAAAAGTTAGGAAGACTGGCAACAACTCAGTAAGGAAGGAAAGGGTCCTGTGTCAGGTTCTAGTGATTTGAGAAGAGCTTAATTCTGACTCTATACTCAATTTGTTTTCTTTGTCTCTCAGGATTCAGCTTTCCAAAAAGACCTGGAGGAACTGGAAGTAATTTTAGGAAAATAATCACATTTCAGTTAATTGGGAGCTTCTACTTAAATGTGGAAAACAAAATCAAGTTGCTTCCCCGCACCCCCGCTCCCCACCCCCAACCTCCCTGAGTTCAGGAAGCCAAGCAAGGTCTGACTGCTACTACCATCATCCCTCAACTTTCTATGTTATCAGTTAATTTATTCTAATCTCCTACCTTAATTTAAAATTGAGGATGTACTTGTAGCTAAGGTTTCTGCTTTCTTCCTCTTAAATGAATTCTTGAACAATCAAGACAGTATAGCCGTATGGTTTAGTGTGGACACAGCCCAGAAGGCCCAGAGCTGAGAGAACCAAGGAGCAGAACTGTCTTCCAACTGCCAGTGAGGAAGATGAACATCAAAGAGCCATGGCAACAAAGCACAGGACTTGGAATCTTCTTTGCTAATATCCAACACATACTTATTGTCCCATAAAGTCATACCCTCCCTACAAGCACAAAAGGAGCTGCCAGCACAGCCCACAGTTACTGCCCTCTTACACCCATCATGTAGATGCTACCTGTATTCCTGGGGTGAGGGGCTGGGCCACTTGACTTCCAGAGATCTGGCAGCTTTGGGGATGACAGCACTGGCAAAGGGTTTGTAAATATATGTTGAAAGTGATCTGAAGAGGTGCCTGGAATATTTTTTGGTACAAATTTAAAATAAACTAAATTTGATTAGAAGGATATGTCATCGGTTTTGTTATTTTTGACTTGAGTTTTTTCCTTCCACAGAGGAAACTGAAGACAAAAACAGTGCATGAAACACTTTGAGTTCTTTATCTTTTCAGCAAAATAAAGAGAGTGTGTGTGTCTGTGTATATGTATGGGTGAAGGAGGCTAGAAGAGGGAAGGGAATCAGGTCTGGAGTTGAAGTTATAAGCTTTCTGAGCCACCGGACAGGGGTATTGGCAATCAGACTTGGGTTCTCTGGAGGAGCAGCAAGTGCTCTTAAACGCTGAGCTATCTTTTTAGGAATAAGAAAGGGGTTCCCCCCCCCCCTATCAAATACTATAAAATCTGGGGTTAGGACAAATTCTAATGTTTGCCAGGTGCAGTGGTGCACACCTGTAATCCCAGTACTTGGGGACAGAGGCAGGTGAATCACTGTGAGTTAGAAGCCAGCATGGTCTACAAAGTGAGTCCAGGACAGCCAAGGCCACACAAACTGTCTCAAAAAACCTTATAAATCTTATGCAGATGTTTTAGGTTTTTTGAGACAGGGTCTCTCTGTGTAGCCTTGGCTATCCTGGACCAGACTCGCCTTGAACTCACATTGATCTGCCTGCCTCCCCCGACCCAGTAAAACCTTTCTTTAGACAAAGGTCCCCGACTGTATTCCAGGAACAGTGGCCTAGAGCATGGACCCCTCCCTTTCCTCTTGCTATGTAGACTAGGCTGCCTTGGAACTCGAGATCCACCTGCCTGCTGAGATTAAAAACATCCCCAGTAGAGGTGGAGAAATAGTTCAGTGGTTACAGGCACTTGCTGCTCTGGCAAGGGAGGCCAAGAGTTCTGGGGGCGATGTTGGACAAAGTTCCAGGTTCCCAACAACCACGTGTCCTGAAGGCACTGCCTGACAAAGTTCCAGTGCCTGGACACCTTGGATTTACACTTCACCACCCCCTTTGACGGTTGGAGTGGAAACAATGGAGCAAAAGCTGGTGTTAATAAAAATTAATAAAACTAATGGTGGTTCCCTGGGGAAAAACAACTATGCAAAAAATTGAGTCTTCCATAGACTCTTTTTAGATTTTGTTAGATTATTAATGATATTAGTAAGCATAAAATAGAGGATCTGAGAAATTGTTCAAAGAGAAAAACTTAGGGAAAACTTGAAAGCTGACAAGCTGTAATTGAGTCACTAGGCTTTTTGCACAGCCATATCTGATGGGAACAGAGAAGGTCATAGAGCCAACACAGCTGATGACAGAGCTCCAGAAAAGTTGAGCTGAGTGATGTAATTACTGTGATAAGGTCTCATACTTTTTGGCCTTGGTCTCTGTGTCCCATGCTTGGAGAGCTTTTATTATTTGTATAATTTGGGGATACTGGATTGATGGAAATTTTCTTAGAAATCATTTCTGCCCTCACTCTGGAGTACTGCTTCTAAGCTCCCCCAGGACTGTCCTGACCATACTGCCCCTCCACTTATAGGGAAATAACTTTATCTGGCCCTAGTTGAAGGTCTTCCTTATGGCCTGGAGGCTGTGACTCAAGTAAGTATGCCGGGAGACCTCCTTATGAGGCTCTGCCTCAAAGATACTCTTTGGAAGCTGGACGTGGTGGTGCATGGCTTTAATCCCAGCACTCTGGTGGCAGAGGCAAGTGGATCACCGACTCCAGGCCAACCTGGTCTACAAAGTGAGTCCAGGACAGCCAAGGCTACACAGAGAAACCTTGTCTTGAAGAAAAAAATAGAAAAACCAAAGAAAAAGATGCTCTTTGGCACACCTGCCCCCTGGATGCTCCTTACTCAGGAACAAGATGATCAAAACAAAGTAAATTTATAAGGGTAAACACTATTCAGTAGGCTAGAGAAGTTGGCAGCTGATCATATTAAAAAAGCCTCTTATATTGATAGACAAAGAAGGGTATGGATAAATGATAAAAGAATAAAACATTAAGACTTTCCTAGAAAAAGTTAACTCATACAGGGCCACTATGGTGTCATATGACCAAGGAACAAAAGAAGACCAAGATTCTACAGAGAAACTCCGTCTCAAAAAATCCTAATCAACCAATCAATAAGCAAGCAAACAAATACATTCTACAATTATATAAAGTAGAAACATTGTATTATGGCAGAAATTGAACAATAACTGCAGCAACTTTGGCTGAAGATTTTTCTTGGGCCTAATGACAATTAGCACTCTGACTATTAACAGTTGATAATCCAGTGCTTGAGACAACAATCTGCCCAGGCTGGCTTGGAGATTTTCTTTCTGTCTAGTGCTCTTGAAACTGCAAGAGTTACTAGCCTGAGAACAGGCTGTCATGTTTTCACAAAATACACCCTTGAAGCTTCAATATTGTTAAAAAGTTTGGTTATGGGGTTGATAGGAAAAATAAGTGTAAAAAACAATTTTGTTCTGTCACTGTTTACCAATGTTGACTAAACTTATGACCAAGTGGAAGTTAAAACATGTATTTGGGCACAAAAAATGATCTGATCTATGTTTTGGAACAGCATGCATCTATCCCTGCCTCCTGAGTTCTGTATAAATAAAGAAGCACTCTGAAGGCCAGTTGGTCAGGCTGTAAACTCCCCCCAATCCCCTTGCCTGACTCATCCACCCTTCTTCAAGCCCAGACCTCACCCTGAGGCAGGACTCCAGCGCTGCTCTTACAGAGGACCCAGGCCCAGTTCTCAGCACCCACTCGGCTGATGACTCATAGCCGCCTGTAACTCCAGTTTTCGGACATTTGATGACTTGTCCATATAGCAGGCAGGCATACATGTGCTATACATACACACATGCAGGAAAAACATTCCTTCACATAAAAAATATGTACTGGTGCATGTTCCTAGAGGCCAGAGACGGTGTTAGGTTCCTCTGGAGCTGAAGTGGAAGTTGCTTGTGAGCTATCTGATATGGGTGGGAACTGAACTTTAGTCCTTTCCCTGACATTCTGGGCCTCCTTACTGTTTCTCTTTTATCCATAACTAACTTAAAATATGTGATGACTTCACCTCTCACCTCCTGGCAGTTGCTAACATTTTCATCTTACCCATTCTATTGTTTTTCTCTTAAACTTGCATAAAATAGCTTTTGAGATTCCTTCTAAATCTGTTTTGAAATTCTTTTATTAAGGAGACTTAAGAACTCAAAAGGAGACCACAATTTTGGAAATAACCCTAAAGTAGAATCACTCGGGTAATGTCAGACCTCTGGAATACAAGACTTACAGAATAAAACAAAGACCACAGGAAAGATTTGTTAAATCAGCCTGGAATTTTGTTGTTGTTGTTTTTTTTTCAAGATAGGGTTTCTCTGTTGTAGCTCTGGTTGTCCTGGAACTCTGTAGGCCAGGCTGTCCTTGAACTCATAGAGATCCTCCTGCCTTTGTCTCCCCAGTGCTAGGATTACAGGCGTGCAGCACCACGCCCAGATCAGCCTGGAACTCTTACTCTTAGGCTAAAGGACACAAGTGCAGCGATCTGAATGTACAGCTCTCTTTAGTGTTCACACCTTAAAACTACAGTGGCTGATGGTAACTACTCAGTACTGAAAGATGGTACAGAAACTTTATTTTGCAATATCCAATTTGTACCAGAATATCTCCAGTAAATAACATACTCACTGCATACAACTACTTTATTAGCAGCTGCAGAACAGGTTTGCTCACATGAAGTCTTAGTAATGAGAAGAACAAGCACGCACTGAAGGGCTGACTGTCTAGCATGCCACATGCAAGACACCTTACCTTAACCAAAAGAATCTTAAATTATGTGACAGTTCAGGAATATAATTTTAAAGTTTGCATCTTACTTATAGAGAAAAAGAAATGTGTAAAAACACCCATTCCCAGTTACACAAGACTCATAGCTTTTCAGTTTTACTTCTCTTGAAGACAAAAGATTGTCCCATACTTGTTATTTTATACCTCTCCTCCAAACACCAAAGAAACCAGCTATTAATGTACTATAGAAGAAATAAACATTTCAGATCAGCTTGAATACTGACCTGTTTCTGCCACCAGAAAGCTGATACACTAGTTGTTTTCCCAGAAGCCATGTCCTAGCAGTCACAGCAGAAGAGCCTATGAGGAAGGCTGGGGAGTGGGCCTCTGCATTAGGCTACTCAGCATTTACAAGTGCATCACAGGAGAGCAGCCCTAATGACTCAGTCTTTGGCATCTCCCACACCATCGGCATTAATGGCAAACATAGCTTCAGCTTCAGGAAGACAGGGAGAGTCGTAGATTTTGCAGATTCTGGTTTCCCCTCTTCCTTTCCTCAGGTACAGCCTGACCCAAAGACACAGACAAAAATACCAAGCTATAAACAATTCTACTCTTAAGACAAAACTGTTTCAGATACATGTAATTTCTAAAAGTATTTTTAGGATCCTTTTTGGTGATTTAGTGTACCTCTAACTTGGAGGAATCCATTTCTGCCATGACTCCCTATTGAAATCTTTTTTTTTTAAAATCCAGGATGGAATGTTCCTTTGTTTATTTATTTTATATATATAAGTGCTCTCTCTGCATATACACCTGCACACCAGAAGAGGGCATCAGATCACATTATAGATGGTTGTGAGCCACCATGTGGGTGCTGGGAATTGAACTCAGAGCCTCTGGAAGAACAGACCGCTGAGCCATCTCTTCAGCCCTGACTCACCTGTTGAAAAGCTCTATGAAAGAAACATTATTTTATAATTAGGGAGGCGTACCAACTATTCAGGTATCTTTTTCACAACTGTAAGACTTTAATTACACATGTTTGTGCCTGTGTATATAGGTGTGTGCACACGAGGGCCAGAGTTGTTGGATCTCTGGGGCTGCAGTTAGAGGAGGTTGTGAGCCACCTGTCAGGGTGCTGGGAACTGCACTCAGGTTCTCTACAAGAGTGGTGGCATGTGCTTATAACCACTGAGCCATCTCTCTAGCTGCAAGCAAACACTTCTATCAACCAAAGCAGGAGAAATTTAGTGAGGCTTCCTAAGTGTCAAACCTGTAGCAATTTTTATAGGGCTTAAGTGGAAGTATTCTATCTTTATGTCTATATCAGGTTATATGACTTTCATTCCAGGACGCCTATGCCATCACCTGACTGTGGAGGAATGCTGAGTGATGAATCAACCGTCAATAAAAGCTGCCAGCACTTCACTGGGCAGAGTATGAACTGATTCTAATGTACTTGTAAACTAAACAAACTACTCTAAATCTTACAATATACATATACTCCGAGCACTTGCCACTATGACCCCGGGGCCAGTCCTCGTCAAGTCCCTACCATCCTCCCCCAACTGTCCAAATACCTGTCCCTTCCCCAAACTTCAAACTTTCTCCTCCCCTCCAGGAAGTCCCGCCTCCCACTTCCTGTCCTTCTGCCCAGCTGATTGGCTAAAGAGTGCTTTATTGACAGTTGATACATTCACTCAGCATTCTTCCACAATTCCCCCTTTTAATCTAAAAAATTTTATTTCTTTGATTACCCCTAGGGTTACTTCCTGCAGGTAATGGAGTTTGGTTATATATAGAACAAGTAAGGCATTTTTTCACAATTTCCTTGACCTATTGCCAAGTGATAGAAAATTCCTTTTTTAATTCTTTACAGTTAACATGGGGCTTTTTATGAAACTCTAAAGCCTCTAACACACTTCTGATCAATGGTTGATTAATCTCATCATTACCTTGTGCTATAGGTCCTGGTAGACCCATGTGAGTTCTTATATGGGTTATATACAATGGATGGTTTCTATTTCCGATCACTTGTAATTGAATAGTGAAGTTAATTCAGAATCATCCTGAATTAGGTCAGCTGTTTCTATATTCAGCACAACTCTTTCAGCATACTGAGTCAGTAACTATGTTAAGAGAGTCTTCAAACTCTGATAAGACCAGTAGAATTGCGTATAATTTTAATTTTTGCACAGAATCATAAGGACTCTCAACTACTTCACTTATATTTTCTGATTTATAACCTGCTCTTTTTGATTCACTGGCATCAGTGTAAAATGTAGGAGCACCAGCCGGGTGTGGTGGGGCACGCCTTTAATCCCAGCACTCGGGAGGCAGAGGCAGGTGGATCGCTGTGAGTTCAAGGCCAGCCTGGTCTACAAAGTGAGTCCAGGGCAGCCAAGGCTACACAGAGAAACCCCATCTCAAAAAAAACCAAAAACCAAAAACCAAAAAAAAAAAAAAAAGAAAGAAAAGAAAAGTAGGAGCACCAGAAATTGGAACATCTTACCTGGTTGTTGATGCATGGGCAATGATGTTTCCTCCAATGGGTTTTTTGGGATCTGCAGCGAACATGGCTGCTCCATCCACTTGGGCTACTACCTGGTTGGTGATGACCACTGCTACACCAAACTGATGAGGGAAACAATGTCAGTTTTGTGACCACAGACACACCAACCACTTTACTGCTCACGGAGCAATGGCTAACTAATGCTCATCTCTGACAAAATGAGGTACTGTGTATGAGACCCTGGAATTTGCAGCCACGTGAAGTAAGCATTCTTGGTTTCTCTTCTACAGCTTACCTCATCGGCAAGTCGCAGCAACATCCTCAGAAATCTGGCCAAATGCATCTGCCTGGCTGAGAGCTCACCTCGGCCTGAGTAGTCTGTTCTGTAGAGGGCAGTAGCACTGTCTACAATAAGCAGTGCGTACCTATAACAAACATGAATTCTTTGTCAAATTCTTCTTCCTTATTGCCCAACATAAATTTTTACATGTATTGCATATTTCTACTTTTCTTCTTTTTGAGACTGGGACTTGTTACTTATGTAGCCCAGGCTGTCCTGAGATTTATGATCCTGCTTCAGTCTCTCTAGGATAACGTGAGTCAGTAATACCAACCTCCTACAACACACACACCCCACCCACACCATACACTTTATTAAAATGTTTATAAAATGACCAATCTGAGGCACCCTTTGGTAGGTATTTTCTGTTTTGGTTTTGACAGACTTGATCAAAAGCAGCTCTAGGGGTTTTTGTTTATTTGTTTATTTATTTTACAATACTAGACTAAACACAAGGCCTCGTGCATTCTAGAAAAAAAATGCTGTACCTCCAGTCATAGCTTCATTTCTCACCAGTGATGTGGCTGAAATCATTAAGCAACCATGTCAACATAAGGGAAGGGCAGAAAAGATGATACAGTGGGTAAAGTACCTGCCACAGAAGTGGGAGGATCTGCGTGGGAACCCAGAGCCCACATAAAGCCAGTCAAGCTAGTGTGTGTGCAGCCTTAGGGCTTCTACAGTCAGCTGGGGCGTGTGTCTAGAGGCCTGTGGACTAGCTAGCCTGGTATTCAGAGCAGCTAACAATGAAGACATGTTGTCTCAAACAAACTGGAGCCCGAAGTTGTCCTCTAGCCTGCACATGTGAGTCACTTCATATGCATCCCCACACTCACAATCTACGTGTGTGCACATAACATGAACATGCAACACACACACAAAAGTGTTTTTACAAAAAAAAAAAATTTTTTTTTAAAAGACAAGAACTTGGGGCTAGAGAGATGGCTCAGCTGCTAAGAGTACTTTTTGCTCTTTCAGACGACCCAAGTTTGTTTTCAGCACCCTTATTGGGGAAGCTCACCACTGCCTGTAACTCCAGCTCCAGGAGATCTGATGCCCTCTTCTGACCTATACAGGTATCCCAATACATGAGGCAAACATTCACAGAAACACATGTAGAAGTAAAAACAAATCTTAAAATTAAGAAACCAACAACCAAAAACAAATAAACAAACAAAATAAAACAAAAAGCCATTGACTTCCAAGCATAGTAGTACATGCCTTTAATGCCAGCACTTGGGAGGCAGAAGCAGGCGGATCTCTGTGAGTTTGAGGCCAGCCTGGTATACATGAGTTCTAAGAAGGCCAGGACTACATAGAGAGAATCAAAAACAACTCTTTTTTTTCTGTAGACCAGGTTGGCGACGAACTCACAGTGATCTGCCTGCCTCTGCCTAAGTGCTGGCTGCAAAAAACAACTCTTAAAATTTAAATCTATGCCGGGCATGATGGCACACACCTTAAATCCCAGCACTCGGGAGGCAGAGGAAGGCGGATCACTGTGAGTTTTGAGGCTAGCCTGGTCTACAAAGTGAGTCTAGGACAGCCAAGGCTACACAGAGAAACCCTGTCTCAAAAAACCAAAAAATAAAATAAATAAATAGCTTTTAAAAAAAAATGTAAATCTATTTCTATTCAAACTACTACTTAGATTCAGGGAAAGGGCTATGAGGACACATTTCATATCTTTTATTGAATGCATACCTGGATTCTACCATCATGGCTGATGCTTGATAAAGAAGCTGGGTTTGGTGGTCTGTGTTAAACCCTCGAGCATATGCTACATTATCTAGGACATCACTGCCAGAGAGACCATACCTAGAAAAGAGGACATTTTTAGGCTGCAGACAGAACTCAGGCAAGTGAAAAATACCTAATATTTTTATGACCTAAATAGAGAAAAAGTATCATTTCGAGTGGCTTCAAGACCCATATTCTCTTTCTATTAGAGATATAGGCAAGCCATATATAGAGATAACAGCACCAATGATTGTAGACTAGAAGTGAAACCTAAGAACTGGGTGGTGGCAGTGCACACCTTTAATCCCAGCACTTGGGAGGCATAGGCAGCGGACCTCCATGAGTTTGAGGCCAGCCTGGACTACAGAGCGAGTTTCAGGACAGCCAAACCCTGTCTCAAAAAACCAAAAACCAAACCAAACCAACCAACCAACCAACCAAACAAACAAACAAAAAAGAAGTGAAACCTAAGAATAAATCAAATTTATTTTTTATTTTTTAAAAGATTTATTATTTATTTATTATCATGTATACAGTGCTCTACCTGCATGTACAGGTGCAAGCCAGAAGAGGGCATTAGATCACATTATAGATGGTTATGAGCCACCATGTGGGTGCTGCGAATTGAACTCAGGACCTCTTTTGGAGCAGTCAGTGCCCTTAACCTCTGAGCCATCTCTCCAGCCCTCAAATTTATTTTTTGAGGCCTCATAAATATTAGACATTTCCAACTATGAGGTAACAATATTCTCCTGGAAAAGCTAAGAACTACAGTCAGAATTAGGATAAACAAAAATAACAAATCGTTTAAAGATTCATTATGTTAAAAGGACAACACTTTGGGCTGGAGAGATGGCTCAGAGGTTAAGAGCACTGGCTGAAGTCCTGAGTTCAATTTCTAGCAACCACATGGTGGCTCATAACCATCTATACTGAGATATGCTGCCCTCTTTTGGCCTACAGGCAGAACACTGTATAAAAAAACAAATAAATAAATCTTAAAAAACAAACAAAGACACTTTAATAATTCTTATGCCTCGATAATTATTTTCTTTTGCATTTAAAAAGTTCAAAGTATGTATTTCCTATTTTCACAGAATGATCTGTATTTTTCAACTTTGTAACTACCACCTACCACCGAAGACATAAATATAAATGCTCTTAGTTATCTACTTATTTACTGTTTCTTTTTTTTGAGACAGTCTCATTATGTAGCATCAGACTAAGATAGCCTTTAGCTCACAGAGGTCTGCCTGCCTCTGTCTCTTGCCACTGTACCTACTCAGTAACTTTGCCCACACATACTTTTTTTTTCCCTAGTACAGAGAGAATTGCACTTCAGGTGTCATGTATGCTAGATAAAATACTCTACCACTGAGCTATATCCCTAGCTGCATATCTATTTTAAGTCATAGTCAATTGAATGGCTACTGTAGTTTTATAATGAGTTTTAAGTTGAGGCTTAAGTTTTAGCTTGGGCTAAAGAAATGGCTCAGTGGTTAAGAACAGTGGCTAGAGAGATGGCTCAGAGGTTAAGAGCACTGGCTGCTCCAAAAGAGGTCCTGAGTTCAATTCCCAGAACCATATGGTGGCTCTCAACCATCTAAAATGAGATCTGGTGCCCTCTTCTGGTGGGCAGATGTACATGCACGCAGAACACTGTATACTTAAATCTTTAAAAAAAAAAAAAAAAAAGGTGGCTTTGAACTTCTCGTGCCTGCCTTTCTACCTCTTTTTTTAGTGTGTGTGTATGCGTGCGTGCTTCAGAACTGTGCTTCTCTGTAGCCTTGGTTGTCCTGGACTCGCTTTGTAGACCAGGCTGGCCTCAAACTGATCCACCTGCCTCTGCCTTCCGAGTGCTAGGACTAAAGGGGCGTGTCACCACACTGGGTGAATCTAGCTTTTTATTCAGCCTGAGAGAATGTATATACTGCTGAGTAAAGAATGTTTTCCATTACTGAGTTTGTTCTTTTAAGCCATACAACTGGAATGTAGAGTAACGAGACACTTTCCAGGCAAACTGACCATACTAAATACTCTGGTACCAGGTTAACCGTATTCTAAATTAGTGGCCTACCTCTCAGCCACTGCTAGCAGCCGTTCTGGCCTAAAGGTGCCCTCGGTGTCAATGTACATGGCCTTTCCTTCCCCTCCACCTCGATCAATGGGAAGCTAGAGGAGACAAAAAAGGGACAGTGGAAACAACCACTCTTCCAACACAGATGCCAACTTCCCTACGACAAACATAATTTCCTCCCCTCCACATAAGGGTTAAAACACTTAAAACGTATACATATATTATATAACATAGATATGATTTCAAAAAACTATTAATTTGTTATAATGTATTAGAGTCTAAAAAAACTTAATAATTAAAAAAAAACCTTTTAAAATAATAAGCTCGAAGTGGTGGCTCACACCTACCTGTAGTCCCATCTAGGAGGCATAGTCATCTCCATGAGTTGAAGCCAGCTTGGACCACATATTAAGTTCCAAGACAGCCTGGGTTATAGTATCAAAAAATAAAACAGTCTTGGCCTGGAGAGATGGGTCAGAAGTTAAGAGCACTGGCTGTTCTTCCAGAGGAAACTGGGTTCAATTCCCAGCACCCACATGGCAGCTCACAACTGTCTGTAATCTGACACTTTCATATAGATATAGATATACAAGCAGGCAAAACACATAAAAGAAACAAACAAAATAAGTAACTTAAAAGAGAGAAGAAAACAGCAGAGCTTGTAAACAGCAGAGCTCAGTGGTTAAGAGCACTGCCTGTACTTCTAGAGGACCCACATTTCATTCCCAGAAACCACCTCATGACTCACAATCCTGTACCTCTAATTCCAGGGTCCAGCCTGCTATTCTGGCTTTCATGAGCACTAGACATATATGCACAGGCAAAACACCCATACACATTAAAACAACAAAAATGACAATCAGAGGTAATGGGTAATATTCTCTTCTGATAGAAATACAAGTTAAAAGCAGACATGAAGCACACATAGCTAGTGTTTTGTCACAGTTGAACTGCTCTGAAACAGTCCCAAGTACAAGATAAAACCAAATGTTAAAGCTGGGTGGTGGTGGCACACACCTTTAATCCCAGCACTCCAGAGGCAGAGGCAGGAGGATCTCTGAGTTCAAGGGCAGCCTGTTCTACAAATGGAGTCCAGGACAGCCAAGGCTACACAGAGAAACCCTGTCTCAAAAATCCAAAAACAACAACAAAAGAGCATTAAGACTGATCAGTGCAAAGGTCAAACATTTGATAATAGGAAACGATGGCCGCTTCTCTAATGTCAGCACATATGAAGAGAATCAGGAGTTCAAGGTCAACTACATAAAAACTTCGAGGCTAGTCCTGGTAACAGGAGACACTGCCTCAAAATAAACCCATCCACCCCGAGTATGGTAGCTCAAAGGCACTTGTAATCCCAGTGCTGTGAGAAGCGGAGACACAACAGAGTACATGAGCTTGCTGACTGTCAGTGCAGCAGCAGCAGCAACAGCAACAACAAATCCAGCGATTCCAGATTTAAGGAGAGACTGTCTCAAAGGAATAAAGTGCAGATGCGGACATTCATGCTTGGCTAGATTAGAAGTTTTCCACAAATATTTAGTATTGTCATTTACCTCTATTTTATAGAGATGCATGCTATTTATCATTTGTATTATTTTAATAAGGGGAGAGTAACGGAGAAGACACCTGGTGCCTGCTGGTCTCTGAGAGAGCATAGGCATACTCCCCTTCAGATACACACATGTATACACTTCACAGAGCGAAAAGGGCCAGATACAGTGTTTATTAGGGAAAAAAAACTAGACCAATCAAAAAGGGCAGGTGGGCTGGGCAGATTTTTATGAGTTTAAGGCCAGCCTGGTCTACAGAACAAGATACAGATAGAACTACACAGAGAAACCCTGTCTAGGAGAAACAAAGAAAAGAAAAAAGGCAAGTAAATCCAGGAGAAGAAGAAATGGTAGGAAATACTTTGAATCAGGCATTTGGAAGTTTCTATGATGTAGAATGGTTTTCAGCAGGAATTATCTTCTAACTAGCTATGGGAGTGTAGAGGAAGTGCCTTTTATGTCCATCCTAAGAGATTCCTGCAGATATCATGAGTCAAGCAATGCTTTCTGATCTGATTAGCCCAAACCCAACAACTCACCTGGCATGTTACAGCCAATGTATGACAGATCTGTGTCTTCCCAGTTCGGAATTCTCCAAACATCTCTGTTATAGATCCAGTCTCAATTCCACCTACAAAAGTAAAAAGTGCCTCACATTAAACAACTGTTTGGAAACTATAAACAGACATGTTCTTGGAGCACGTGAATTTTCCTTTCATTTAAAACTCCCATTTTCAGTAACCAGCAATTTGTTAATTTCTTTTCTTTTGGCTAGGCTCACTAGTGCACAGCTGTAGGCCAGCTGTGGGAAGATGAAGCAGGAGCATCAAGAGTTCAGGGCTGTCTGGGCACAGAAGATCAAGATCAGCCTGCACACTATGTTAAGGCCCTGGGTCTGGGCATGAAGCTCAATGGTAGAATGCTTGCTTAGCATAAAAAGCCCTAGATTCAATCCCCAATATCACCAAAAATAAAATAAAAACAATAGATAAATAAGCACCACCACTTACTTTTAGGTACAGGCTATTTAGTATATAGGAGCTTCGGGGCATTTATCCTCTAGTCTCCACAGTGGCAATTTTACAATAAAGCTGGCATTTATTCAATTCTCAGTATGTTCACATTTCCCCAGTTATACATGTACTCATTTATGCTGCTATAGTTTTAAGGCAATTTTATCCCACATATAGCTTCATATAATTGCTAACACAATTTGAGTTATAGAACTCAACCATGAAAAGCTGACAAGCAGCTTCTGTGGGGGTTTTTGTTGTTGTTTTTCGAGACAGGGTTTCTCTGTGTAGCTTTGGCTGTCCTGGACTCACTTTGTAGACCAGGCTGGCCTCAAACTCACAGTAATCCACCTGCCTCTGCCTCCCAAGTACTGGGATTAAAGGCATGCACCATCACCACCTGGCTAGCTTCTGCAGTTTTATTACAAGCCTGTATTTACTATTTATTGTGAACCTCCTTGACCAATGTACTTAAATGTATTACTTGTGTAATTCTAAAAGCCTAGGAGAAATGAAGCCTTATTATCCTCATCTTGAAGAAAACGGACATAGGCACATTAAATAATTGTTACCAGGAACATTATTTTCACTATTAATCCAAGAAATGAGAATTCTTTTATTTAGTTTTTGTAACACAGTGTTTTATGTAGTTCAGGCTAGCCTCAAACTTATTCTATAGCTGAGGATGACATTAAACATCTAATCCCTTTCCCTCCATATCCCAAGCGCTGGGATTATAGGCATGGGCCATTATATCCAGAGGGGAATCGTTTTTCTTTTTCTTTTCCTTTTTCTTTTTCAGAGATGGGGGTCACTCTTCATAGCCCTGGCTGTCCTAGAGGAAAAGGGATCTTTCTGGAGGGGTTAACACTTACATTTTAGTATGATTCCTGAACCCATACTATTTTGCACCCAAAAAGGGAAGAGAAAGTCAACAACCAACATAACTAGAAAACCAGCAAGAACCAAAGTTCACTTTTCTTTCTTTAATATTTATTTGTTTGTTTGTTTTATGTCTAAGTGTTTGGGTGTTTTGCCTACATGCTTTGTCAGATCCCCTGGATCTGACACCATATGGTTGCTGGGAATTGAACTCAGGATCTCTGGAAGAGCAGCCAGTGCTCTTAACCTCTGAGCCATCTCTCCAGCCCTCAAACTTCACTTTTCAACAATGAAGACAACTATGTTTTCAAAAGATCACAAGCAGCTAGACAAGGTGGCACACGTCTTTAATCTTAGCACTCAAGAAATAGAGGCAGGTGGATCTCTGTGAGTTTCAAGTCAGCTTGGTCTACAGAGTCACTTCCAGGCTAGTAGGTGCTACACAATAAATAGATAATACTAATATGCACTATAGTCTGAGTAGTACTTAAACAAAGTATTTTGTAGTAGGTAGTATAGCTCAGTGGTAGAGGACATGAGTCTCTGGGCTCAATCCCTTCCCATATGTCTTTTGCTTTAAAATTTCTCACTATTAGCACTGTGTGTATGTATGAATGTAGGCAGGCATGTACCATAGCTCACATGTGGAGGCAGAGGTTAACTCTGGAGAATGGGTAATCTCCATCTACTGTAGGTTCCAAGGCTCAAACTGAGGTCATCGGGGTTGTAAGGCAACTACTTGCTGAGCTATCTCTCTGTCTTCTTCCATTGTATTCAACCAGTCATCAGATTTTCAATCTTGTGTTAGATTAAATATATATTTTTTATGCTTACGTATATATTTATATTATATATACAAAATCACTTATTTCTTTAAGCAGAGGGAACTTATCCTTTAAATACAATAATAAAGATTAAATTATTTAATTATAGTCAGAGCTACAAAGCAAGATACTGTTTCAAAACAAAACAAAATTTTGTCTAATTTACTGGCAATTTTATTTTTTTAAAGATTTATTTATTTATTATTATGCATACAGTGTTCAGCCTGCATGTACACCTACAGGCCAGAGGAGGGCATCAGATCACATTATAAATGGTTGTGAGCCACCATGTGGTTGCTGGGAATTGAACTCAGGACCTCTGGAAGAGCAGCCAGTGCTCTTAACCTCTGAGCCATCTCTCCAGCTTCTTACTGGCAATTTTAGTATTTTATAAATCAGAGCCAGCATGCCTATCGCATGCCTATCATCTCAAATCCTGGAATTTAGGGCACAGGAGCAGGAAGACCAGGAATTTAAGGACATTCTCAACTCCTGATTCAGTTCCTAAAAGCACCTAAATAAATAAATAAATATCGCTTATTTAAAAAAATACATGTTAGATTTGTAGAATGTTACAAAGAATATACAGGAAAGTTCTAGATACTCTTCACCTAGCTTTCTCCAATGTTACCACCTCCTGTGAGAACGCTGACATTCATAAACTCTAAAATACACTCAAATGAATATGAATGTGACATCTTTCAACACAAGCTAGAAAAAACCAAAACAAAACCTAAAAAACTTTACAAAAGCAAATCTATAGAAGCAGCCAGTGGAGCCCCACCATGTACTGCTCCCGCCTCTCTATCCCGTGCTCACAGCTGACAGGAACTCTATACTAATACTCTGCTTTTGTTCTGACCCACAAGATGTGTTACCTAGAGTTTATAAAATAGAACAAGGGTCACTATACCTTGGAGCAGTTTGTCAAGCTCTTTGGAGCCAGTAGTAATCTGTATGATTTCTGACCGCCGTTGGTGAAATTCAGTTGCAGTGGTGAAACCCATTGGAACTAACTTAGCTGCCTCAGTCTAGGAAAAAATAAGAATTAAACCAGTAACGTAACACAGGTAAAGAAACCACTATCTGGAAACGTTTGGGCCCAAAATGCTTTAGACTGTGATTTTTGTAGATTTTGGTGTACTTGGACTAACAGTTGAACATCCTTCATGGAAAATCCCCAAATCTGAACCTTGAGTGTCAGGTTTCTGATTAAAAAAAATTTCAGGCTTTTGCATATTTCACCTCTTTTCACATTGGAGATGCTCAACCTACATGTATTGTAAGACAAACCCAGGAACACAATAGGAAAATATTTTTGTGCTGGGATGATAGGAGTGCTTCAACACCATAAGAGATAGCCAGACTGGCATAACTGGGTTAGAATAGATGATTATCTACCCAGTTAGGGAGCTGTAAAGTTTAC
Organism: Acomys minous; assembly: GCF_964271855.1. Lineage (NCBI taxonomy): Eukaryota > Metazoa > Chordata > Mammalia > Rodentia > Muridae > Acomys > Acomys minous. Next base: position 29,724,347 of record NC_140485.1, read on the forward strand.
TGAATGAATCTAATAGGTCTCTGTGTCAATCATTTGGCTAAGGTTGGTCTCTACTAATGTCATAATCCAAGAAAAGTAAGCTGCTGAGACTATAGGTGTGTATCACCGTGCTTGACTTCGATCTCCTTTTTTTTGAGACATGGTATCACTGTGTAGCTCTGATGTCCTGCAACATAGAGATCTACCTGCCTCTGCTTCCTGAGTGCTGGGAATAAAGGCCTGCACCACTGCCACCACCATCCACTTTTTATTTTATTTTAAGATTTATTTATTATGTATACAACATTCTGCCCATATGTGTGCCTGCATGCCAGAAGAGGGCATCAGATCACATTACAGATGGTTATGAGCCACCATGTGGTTGCTGGGAGTTGAACTCAGGACCTTTGAAGAACAGATGTTGCTCTTAACCTCTGAGGCATCTCTCCAGCCTCCATATTGTTTGAGACAGGATATTCTGGCTGGCCAGTGTGCCTTGGGCTCCTCATCTCCATTTCCCCAGTGCTGCTGGGATTACAAATGCATACCACCCTACGTAGCTTTTTAGAGATTGAACTCAGGTTTTCGTGCGTTCGTGACAGTCTTTAATATTGAGATATCTCCCTAGCACTGAACTTGTAAACTTAAAATTTCTCACACACACTCCCATTTAAATAAGCTTATATTATTTTCTAAACACACACACACACACACACACGTTTAATACTTCAGTTGAACATTTCCTACAGTGTACACCTTCTGCTTTGTCAACTTGTTACTGTAAAACTAAATGGTATGCTTAATTACTTCTCTAAGGCTCCAATTCTGTCACTCATATATCCTCAATGGTTTCTATTGCCAAAATCAAGTAAAACCATAATCATAATAACCTGAAGTTCACAGTATGTGTGTAAATCAAGGTGATAGAAAAATGGCATTTAAATTTTGCATATCTCAAATCACTCTTTGTATTACCATTTCTGGCTGACTTCCTTATTTGTAAAACAGAAAATATTGGTTCTGTATCATATCATAGTTTCATTATAAAGGCAAAATAAGGCTATATGATAGAGGGCCTTGGGCTCATCCTAAGCACTGCATACAAACAGGTATGATAGTGTACCCCCACAAGTAAAACAGGAAGATGACCAATTCAAAGCTGTCTTTGAGTTTGAGGCCAGCCTGAGGTACACAAAACCCTGTCTAAATAATAGCAGCAGTAGCAACAGTACCAAAACCTTTAAAAAAATTGAGTCTTTGAAAGCATTAAATACTACTTTTAAAAGGGCTATTGATCCCATGATTTCTTTTTATTTATTTTTGAAACATGATCTTGTACATTTCATACTTTCCCCAACTCACAACTCTCCTCCTGAGGGCTAGGGTTATTAGGTGAGTATCACTGCATCTAGTTGTTTTTATCTATTGTTTTTTAAAAATAAGATTTCCTTCTGTAGCCTAGGTTGCCCAGAACTGTATGTCCCAGGATGAAACTGGGCCATATATATTTTCCTTATGGTATAGCTGTTATGCACAAACCTCCTCCATGTTCCTGGAAACAACCTGAGTGAAATTCACTGCATCACCCCAAGCCCCAGAGGCCATAAAAGTAGAAGGTTGGCTAGTGGGGAAGAATGAGAGCAAGAGTGGGAAGGAGACAATTGAAGATCATGGGACATGACTAAAATGTATATTATATATATGTTATGAAAATATAATAATGAGAGCTGGGCGTGGTGGTGTATGCCTTTAGCCCCAGCATCCAGAGACAGAGGCTCACAGATCAAGGCTATACAGATAAGCCATCTCAAAAAACAAAACAAAACAAAACCAACACCAAAAAGATTAAAAAAAAAATTACATTAGTATAGACTAATTAAAGTATTAAAATATATCATGTGAATGTATACTGTTATCTTAATATTTTAGTTGTTGGGATTGAACCTATTGCCTTGAGCACCCTAAGTTACCAGTCTACCACTGAGCTACATCCCCAATTTACGTCTGCCTTTTTATATCATTTTACCAGTTTCATTCTCTATAATGAAGTTTTGGCTTCTTTGTAAATTCAGCTGTGTTATATAAATATTTTTTTGTTTTAATCTCAAGTGTGGGATTTCAGTTTGAGCTTTAGTCTGTCCAGCTGTTAATTGTCTTGTGCGGGGCATGGTTTTTGCCAGCTGGTAAGGCCTTCCTTGTGTGGCAGAAGGGCATGGTCTAGGGCTCTGAGGATATAAATGAGAGCTCAGAGAGAGAGAGTGTGGTGTGGTGTGCAGTGTTGGCATGTGGCATGTAGCAGTTTGAAGAGACCAGAGATGGATGGTGTGACAGTTTGGGGCAGACAGCTAGGGAGAAACACTTTGGGGCTCAGCGGCTTGGAGGAGATTGCTGGCTACATCTGCTATTGATGGAGACTGGTATAGACCCAAAGACCCTTTGACGCTAAACAGCATGGATAAGTAAAGGGGCCCCCTCTCCCCACTAACTTTCCTACGTAGGGGCTGGGAGGTTGAGGCCTGAATACCCCAGATAAAGTAGAGTTTAAAAAAGAGCGCTAAATTCTCTCTCTCTCTGGTGGTACTGATAGTTAACCAGGGCCTAGCACATGCTAGGCAAGTACTTTCCACTGAGCCATATACCCAACCTCTCTTTTTATTTTTGAGGCAGGGTCTCACTCAAGTAAGTCGCCCAAATTGGCCTAAATGAATTCACTCTGAAGCAGAGACTAGCCTCCAACTTCCTGTCAGACCCTGTAGTAGCTTGAACTACAGGCTTGCACATTATAGTGTGGCATTAATATTCGTCTAAATTGCTTTAGTGGCTGCATACACAGTAAACATATTTTTGGGTTGCAGAAATGGTTTAAGAGCACTTGTTATTCTACCAGAGCACGAAGGTTTGATACCTGGCACCTACACAGTGGCTCCCACACATCTCTAACTCCAGTCCCAGGGGTTTAACACCCTCTTCTAGCCTTCAAAGGCAAGTATGTGGTGCACAGATATGCACACAAGTAAAACACCCATACACATAAAAAAAAAAAAAAATTTAAAAAAATCTATGTGGTGAAATCATATTCAAAATGATAAGGCATACAACAACACTGATAGTGGGAACTGGGTTTTGGCAGTATTTATATCAAGCAAGAAATTGGAATTTAAGACAAAAACTGCCAAAAGTCCCTTTTGGAAAGGAAACAAAATGACAAGAGAATGAAAAAAAGCCAACAATCTTTGACTGTATGCCATTTTGTATTAATTATTCTCATTAAAGTGGCTCTGTCCTCTCTAGCATCACATAGCTACACTTACCAGAATTTTGTCAGCTTTGGCTTCACTAATTCCCTTAATATTTATTAGTTCCTTCTTTGGTGCATAAGCAACAGCCTCCACCGTATGGAAACCAGCTTCCTCTAATTTCTTCACGTCGTTGGCATTTATGCCACATTGCTGTAAGAAAACAATGAGTAAACTTAGGCCTCTTGTCTAACATGGATCTCCCACCAACACATGCAACCCCGAAAATTAACAAATTATCAGCTGGGTGGAGGTGGCACACGCCTTTATTTCCCGTGTTCAGGAGGCAGAGGCAGGTGAATCTCTGAGTCTGAAGCCAGCGTGGTCTATAGTGTGAGTTCCAGGACAGCCAGCACTACCCAGAGAAATCCTGCCTCAAAAAAATGAAAACCATAGGGGCTGGAGAGATGGCTCAGAAGTTAAGAGCACTGGCTGTTCTTCCAAAGGTCCTGAGTTCAATTCTCAGCAACCACATGGTGGTTCATAAGCATTTATAATGAGATCTGGTGCCCTCTTCTGGTGGGCAGGCACACATGCAGGCAGAATACTGTATAAATAATAAGTAAGTTAAGTAAACAAAAGAAAAACCAAACCCAAAATTCTGAAGCAAAGACTAACTACTAACTTCCTGTTAGACCCTGTAGTAGCCTGAACTATAGGCTTGCACCGTATAGTGTGGCGTTAATATTCTTCTAAATTGTTTTGTTTGGTTGTTTGGTTTTTTGAGACAGGATTTCTCTGTGTAACAGCTCTAGCTGCCCTGGAACTTACTCTTAGTCCAGGCTGGCATTGAACTAAATTGTTTTAGTGGCCACATAAATAGTATATAAAATAAAATAAAACAATGAGTAAATACTAACCTTTGTACTATGACTTGGAAATGACCTTTGGGATTGTGTACAACTTTAACCCAGTGTTTGCCAACACTTCCCTTATCAGAAACACAGAAAATGTTGCTTCAGTCAATGCTAGGACAAACAGCCGAGACTGCCTCAGAGTAAGAGCCCTGTGGCTAGCGCTGCTCTAACAACTGACATAAGGGTAGAGAAAATGGGAGGCTGGAGAAATGGCTCAGCAGTTAAGAGCACTTGCTGCTCTTGCCGAGGACCTGGGCTTGTCCCCACAATCTACATGGAGCTTACAACCTTTGTTAATGCCAGTTCCAAGGGACTGGACACCCTCTTCTGACCTCTGCAGGTTCTCCATGTGATATGCATACAGGCAAGCAAAACACCCATACACATAAAAATAAATAAATCTTAAAAGGGGAGGTGGCTCAGTGGGTATGAAGGATTGCCTGTAAGCCTGATGATCCCACAGAGGTAGGAAAGCTGTACTATGACCTTGGGTGTGCTGTAGCACATATGCACTCAAAGGACAAAATAATAAACACAATTTTTTAATTGAGAAAATAGTAGCTAGGAGCTTATTGGCCTCAGTGCCCACCTTCCTGGAGGTATTCATAGTTAATGGTTACTAGGGGAAGGAGGAGACTTTTTTCAGCAATATAGCCACTGATAATTGCCATTATTACTGTAAATAACCCTTCTCCCAAGCTCAAGTAAGCAGCCACCCTAATTAAACTCACTGGGTCAACAAACAAGCAAAAACATGAAAGATGGGAGTGACTATGATCAAAATGTATTATATATATGTAGAAGACATAACAAAACACATTATTATGCACACTTAACATATGCCAATTAAAAAAATCACCCCCCAAAAGGGGGATATAGCAAACAGGCTAGGTAGCATATCAGCTACACACTGTCTCTCCGTCCAGCTGGGGTTCCCAGCACCCACATGGTGGCTCACAACTGCCTGTAGCTCCAGTTCCAGTGAGATCTGAAGCTCACTCTGACCTCTGTGGGCACTAGGCACATACATATGTGGTGCATTATTCATGAAATCTAAACACTTATATACATAAATTTAAAAATTAAAAAATAAAGCAGCACAACACACAAAAAACAGGTCTGCTGGTATATGCCTATAACCCCAACACTTGGGAGGTGAAGTTAGGATTATGAGTCAAGCTATCCTCAGCCACATAGTGAATTCAAGGCCATGCTAGGCTACACAAGACCTTGTCTTAAAATAGAAATGAACAGATACCTAGGCTGAAGCTCACTGGTAGAATACTTGCTGTCCTAGTTTTACTTTCTGACTGATAAACACCATGATGAAAAGCAACTCGGGGAGAAAGTGCTCATTTCACTTTACAGAATACAGTCTGTTCTCAAGGGAAGATGGGGCAAGACCATGGAGGGGCACTTCTTGTTGGCATGTGCCTAAAGGCTTCCTCAGTTTGCTTCTGTCTACCACCCAGGGCCACATGCCCATGGGTGGCACACACACAGTGCTGGGCCCTCCCACATCAGGCAGTAAGAAAATGTCCCCACAGCCGTGGCTACAGCAGAGTTTGATGAAGGCACTTTCTCAGCTGAGGTTTTCCTCTTCCCAGAGTCTAGGTTGTGCCAAGTTGATTAAAAACTAGCCAGCACCTGCCTTGAATAAAAGAGGCCCAGGTTCAAAGTCGAGGGCTACTAGAAAGCAAAGCCAAAAGCATTAAGGCATCATGGGGGAGGGGGCTGTAGAGGTAACTCAGAGGCTAAGAGCATTGGTTGTTCTTGCAGAGAACCTAAGTTCAGTATCTAGAGCCCACATGGCAGCTCACAAAAACCTGTTAACTCCAGTTATAGGGGGTTCTCATACCCGCTCTGACTCCCACAAACACCAGGCACTCACATGGTAGACAGGGATGCAGGCAAAACACTCATACGTATCGTCTTCGGGTTACTATTGCTGTGATAAGCACCATAACCAAAGCAACTAGGAAAGGAACAGGTTTATTTGGCTTACATTTCCACATCACTGAAGAAAGTCAGGACAGGAATTCAGACAGGGACAAGAACCTAGAAGACAGGAGCTGATGCAGGGGCTATGGAGGAGGGCTACTTACTGGCTTGGTCAGTCTGCTTTCTTTTAGTACTCAGGACCACCAGCCTCAGAACACACCACGGACTGGGCCCTCCCACATCAATCACTAATTAAGAAAATGTTCTACAGGTCTGCCTGAAGCCTGATCATGCGGGGAGATCTCAATTAAGGTTTCTCTTCTCTTATGACTATAGCTTGTATGGAGTTGACCTAAAACTAGCCAGCACATGCATTAAATAAAAAAAGATAACTCTAGGGCCAAGGGTGGTTTCCAGCAGGGAAACCAGAGGCAAGTAGATTTGTATGAGACCAGTCTATTCTATATAGTGAGTTCCAGGCCAGCTAAGGCCACATAGTGAGAACCTGTCTCATATTAAAGGGGGGATGGGGGAGAGGGGGGAGAAACCCCAGAGGAACAGGCCACCCTGCCTGGGTGAGTTCCAGGGTAGCCAGGGCTACGTAGAGACCCTGCCTAAAAAGAAAAGTGAAAAAGTAAAGGCAGCAAAAGAACAAACAAACAAAAATCTCAGCAAGATGAATCAAATAATCTGCAGACAATACAACCTGCTAGAGATAATTATAATGAAGAGCTAGGAACTAAAATTGTTTACCTAGCACCATTTCCTTCCAGAAACTTTCATTTCAATATATTTAAACAAATATATTAAACTTTGATTGTGCAGAACTAACCCCAGTGTCTTTAAAAAGTCTTATTTAAAAAATTACTCAGTGGAAAATTTACTTCATCTTCCTATTTAAAAAATGAGTACATCAGCGGATCAGTGGGGGTAGGGAGGTGGGTGGAGGTGGTGCACCATAATCCCAGCACTCAGGAAGCAGAGGCAGGTGGATTGCTGTGAGTTCAAGGCCAGCCTGGTCTACAAAGTGAGTTCAGGACAGCCATGGCTACACAGAGAAACCTGTCTCGAAAAACAAAACAAACAAACAAACAAAAAACCCCCCACTAATTTTAAACAAAACAAAAAACATTATGGGCGATGGAAAGATGGCTCAGTGGTTCAGAGTGCTTGTTGCTTTTGTGGAGAACTGGAATTGAGTTCTCAGAACCCACGTCTGGTGGCTCACAACCCCTCCAACTCCAGGTCCAATAGATTTGACTCCCTCTTCTCCCCTCCTTAGGTTCAAGCACCTCTCTGGGCTTATACAAATATATAGAAACAATCTTTTTTTTTAAAGTTATGACCAAAACTTTCCATGATGGTGGAAAGAGAAAAGCAGTGCCAGAGCTTGAGAAAGGGTCTCCTGCAGCCCAAACTCATGAGGAGCAAAGAATAACCTGGAACCCCTGATTCTTTTTATTTGTTTATTTATTTTGTTTTTCAAGACAGGGTTTCTCTGTGTAGCCTTGGCTGTCCTAGACTCACTTTGTAGGCCAGGCTGGCCTTGAACTCACAGAGTGCTGGGATTAAAGGCGTGCACCACCACCACCACCAGGCTGTACCACTGACTCTTTTTGCTCTGTCTCAGAAGCAAATGTCACCAAGCTCAGCTCATCTAAGTGGTTTCCAGAGTCTTGAAGTTTGGGTAGATTAGAAAATTATACAAATTGAGACAGAAGATCAAGGCATTCCCTCTCAATGTCCTTTGCACAACGGCAAAAATATTGTACAAAACCACCCAAAAAACAAAAATATTGTACAAAATACCTGCTATTGTTTTCCTTTGTGTGCGTGTGGTATATGTGCATGTACTCATGTGTATAAGCTTGTGTGTACATGCATGGAGGCCAGGTGTCTGTTTCAGTCATTTTTAACCTTATTATTCTGGGGGACAGAGCTTGTTACTATACCTGATTCTCACTGATTGGCTGGGCTGGCTGGCCAAAACCCCCAGTGATGCTCCTGTCTCCACTTCATCAGGGTTAAGAATACATGAATATGCCATTCTGCTTGGCTACTATGGGTGCTTGGTCTTCATTGCTTGCATAGCATGGACTTTACCCACAGAGCCATCTGGTTGTTTGTTTTTGAGACAGGATTTTTTTAGTGTAGCCTTGACTGTCCTGGACTCACTTTGTAGTCCAGGCTGGCCTCGAACTCAGCAATCCGCCTGCTTCCGCCTCTGCCTCCCAAGTGCTGAGATTAAAGGCGTGCGCCACTATGCCCTGCTCAGAGCCATCTTTTTGTTCTGCTTTTTTTGTGGCTTGTTTGCTTCTGTATTTTATCACAAATGTATCAAGTTTATTGACTAAATCTAGTTATTTTTTCTAGAAATCAAACTGAGAGCCTGTGTGCTAAGCAAACATTCTAGCACCGAACTATACTTCTGACCTTAAATACATTTTGTTCAATTTTTGGAACAGGGACTCATGCAGCCCAGCTGGTCTTGAATTCGATGAAGGGATGGATGGTCTATTTGTTATTGTTGTTGTTATGTTTTAGGGTTTTTTCCTGGTTTTGTTTCCTTTGAGACAGGGTCTCATGCTTGGTATTCTTTTTTTTTTTGGGGGGGGGGGTTGTTTGGTATTCTTAATGTTTAGTCCTGAAATAGAGCTGGGTCTTACATCTTAACAACCCTAACCCTTCAGCCTGCCTAACCACAGCCTGGACCAATGGAGAGAAACTGTTCCCCTTTCCTACATGCATTGCTGGGTCACACCACCAATTCCCCTGCAGCATTTTTATATGTAGTATTAAGTAGCACCATGGGCTCCACGCCTTACTTTCTAAAGTTCAGCTTAGGGAGAAAATAGAGCAGAAAGAGAACTGTCTGCCAAGACTTGCCCAGACAGGGTTAGCAACAATCCTGTGCTTTTCTGTAGAAAGCTTAACAACCTCCTGCAACCCCAATTTAATTCTGTAAAGGTTAATTTGTTCCATTGGGTAGGAGGATGTATTACAGCATTGTAAGTAAATGAGCAGCAACTGAGAACATACCTCTAACCGGGAAACAGGCTGTGGACCAAAGCTTTCTTCTTCCACGGAAGTATCTACATTTGCTTCAAGCTGCATCTGCATAGCCATTCCTAAAATTAGACAGGCACAGGATGACCTCTAGAGAAACACTTGGGGACAGTAAAGAACTGCAAGCTGAGTCTTCCACGCACCTTTGAAGACTGCAGCTGCCTTGCCTATCCAGGTTCAGCTCTTAGCACCCACATGGACATTCCTGCCTACAACTCCAGTTCCGGGAGACCCAGCACCCTCTTCTGACCATGTGGGCACTAGACATGAGTGTTATGCTTTCAGACACAGACATAAAACATTCACACACATAAAATAAAATAAAATAAGCTTAAAAAACAGACAAAGCAGGTGTGTCTAACCTACAGCTGTGGGCTGCATGCAGTCAAGGATAGTTTATACAAAACAAATTAAAAAAATAATATATCTTCACAAGGCAGCAAGCTGCAAACCTTTCTATACTACATGGTGAGTAAATTCCAAAACACACAATATTTTCATATTTTGGGAACAGAAAAATTCTTGAGCTAGATCCATAAAATACCAACAGTCTATCAGGAAAACACAGGCTGGAAATACAGCAGCCTGTGGTACAGTCTAGCGGACAAAAAGACACCTGAGTCCTCAGCACCACAAACAAGAAACTGACTATGTTTATTTACTTTCAGCACTGAGGATGGAGTTAGGTCCCTGAACAAGTTAAATCACAACTAAAATAAACCCTCAGCTCTGACTACACTTAAACATAACTTTGGGCTTTGGTGTGTAGCTCAATCAGTAGAGTGCCTGCCTACCAAGAATGAAGCCCTGGGTTTGATGCTATGCACTGCAAAAAACCAGGCATGGCGGTCATGTCTCTAATCCCAGCAGTTAGGCGGTACATAGGGAGATTAGAAATCCAAGGCCATCCTCTGTTACATGTTACATAGCAAGTTTGAGACTAGCCTGGATTACTGAGGACCCTTTTTTTTTTTTTTTGGTTGTCCGGAAACAGGGTCTCTCTGTGTAACCTTGGCTGCCCTGGACTCGCTTTGTAGACCAGGCTGGCCTCGAACTCACAGAGATCCGCCTGCCTCTGCCTCCTGAGTGCTGGGATTAAAGGAGTGCGCCACCATGCCGGGCTCTGAGGACCCTAGCTTAAAAAAAAAAGCCAGATCATAACAGTAGAGAAAATATTTGCCACATACACAATCAAAGGGAAATAATAAGAACACAGACACAAAGAACTCATTCAAATCAGGGGGGAAAAAGACAACAGAAATCAGATTCAAGAGGAACGCATCAGCTAGGCGTGGTGGTGCACTCTTTTAATTCCAGCACTGGGCAGGAGAATCTCTATGAGTTCAAGTCCAGCCTGGTCTACAAAGCAAGTCCAGGACAGTTAGGGCTATACAAAGAAACCCTGTCTCAAAAAACAAAAAACAACAGAGGAGGAAAAAAAAAAAACCTGGTATGGTGGCTCATGCTTGCCCTAGTGCTTAGGAGGCTGAGGCAGGAAGACTACCATAAGTTCAAGGACAGGCTGGACTGTATAGTTAGACTATCTCAAAAAGCAGGCCCCACCACCACTCCAAAGTTCACAAGGTATTACTATATACCCAGCATAAAATATCAAGTGTTGGTTGAAAGCACTGGGTGCTCTTCCAGTGGACCCAGGCTCAATTCTCAGCAGCCACATGGCAGCTCACCAGTGTCTGTAACTCCAAGATCTGACACCCTCACACAGACATACATGCAGGCAAGACACCAATGCACATAAAATAAATTATTTTTTTAAAAAATCAAGTGTTGGCAAGCATGTGGAATGATTACATTAAACATTCAATACTACTGGTATATTTACATGAAGTTCAAAGACAGGCAAAGATGCACTAGGGAGTCAGGAGAGTGAGTTCAGGGTCAGCCTGGGCTAAACAGCAAGATCCTAAACCAAAAACTAAATAAATAAAAACAAAAAATGGCCGGCATGGTGGCACTCTCCTGTAGTCTTAGCAGCTAGGAGGCAGACAGTAGGATCCTGAGTTCCAGTCAGACCCTGCCTAAATAATAATGTCTTTTAAAAAAGAAGGCCAAGTTAGCCAACAGTATTAGAAATCACTGCTTAATCGTTAGGGTGAGGGGGAAATATTAAGGAAGGATAACAAGTTTTTAGGGCAGCAACAGCATTCTATTTATTTTACTTGCTGACTACAGATATATTCAGTTTGTAGTAATTCATGTATACACTTGTGAGTTTAATTTTATACTTCTCTTTATTTTCAGATGTATTTTCTTGAGCATGACTATTTTGCCTGCATACTTGTATGTGGAGCACAAGGGGTGCCTGGTGTCTGTGAAGGTCCGGAGGCAGCACTGGATGCCCCGGAGTTGGAGTTATGGAAGGTTGGAAACCACCATGTAGGTGCTGGGAACTGAACTCAGGTCCTGTGCAATAGCGACAGGTGCACTTAACAGCTGAGCCATCTGTCCAGCCCCTCTACTTCACTTTTTTTCCTCCCTGAGGCATGCTCTTCCATATGCAGTTCAGGTTAGCCTTGAAATTACCATCCTCCTGCCTCCCCCGAGTGCTAGGATTGTAGGAAAGGTAAGAAATCTAGCCAAGAAAAAAAAAAAAAAGAAAGAAAGAAATCTAGTCAAGATTCTCTTTAGAAATTTGTGTAGACAGAGAAAGAGATCTGTGTTACATTTTTCAGTCTTTATTCTGTTGCTTAGGCAATCCTTGAACTCAGTAGCCATCTGGAGCCAGCCAGTACGCTCTACTTTAAAGCAACCAAGAAATCTGTTAGTCCCAGCCCTAATATTTAACAGCTGTGGGCACTTTTCTCTCTGGATCTCGGCTTCCTGCGTCCAGGCCACAGAAATGAGTATGGAAGTCTGGAATTCCAGCATTTGGGAAGACTAAGGGCGGGAGTTCGTAGCCAGCCCAGCCTTGGGCGTGAGCCCAGGTCTCAAAACAAAAGCCCGAAGTAGGATTCGGTTTGCTCCACAACGAACCCAAGTGCGTCAGTTGGCGGTGGTCGGTTGGCCGCTCTGCTCCGACTTCCGTGGGTTTCTCAGCACGGAGTGGGAGCCCCGGCCCGAGTCCCTAGAGAACGCGAGCGGCCGTGGGAGGGGTCGGCAAGCGCCTCACACTCACCAGTGCCGCCGCCGTGGGCGGCGCGCTCCTTCCGGCGGCCGGCTCGGCTCCCACCTCGCTCCCCCAGCCAGTCACTCGCTCGGACGCAGTTCGCTGCTCCTCCGTTAGGTCGTCTATGAAGAAGAGGAGCGAACCTCAGCCCTCCCAGCAGCGCTTCAGAGAACGCCTCGGTTTTGCCCAGGCACGTAGCTCCCGCAGCGGCGCGCGCGACTTTCAGAAATCGCGCCAAAGCCGCACGACACGCCCGCGTCCCTTGACGTCATCACGCCTTTCTCCGACCCGCCTTCTAGCTACTTCCGCTTCTGCCCAGAGCCTGACAGACAGGCCAGACGACTTTGAAGCCCAGTGATTCCGTAGGTCACGCTTCCCTCCCTGTATGACTGTTCCGACCAGGCCTTCTTGTTACCTGACTGCTAAGTACAAGTGTCCAGAGGCGTTGTGGTCGGCCCGGGACTACGTCACCCAGAATGCACTGCTGCAGAAGCCGCTCTGTAAAATTCTTCCGCACTGAGTGTGTGTTTAGGTCGGAAAGGTCTTCCCGGAGTACGGTTTTGTCAGAACGTCCCTTTGGCATTTGGGATGCTTTCGGAACCACGTCTCTGTAGGCGGAACAGGTGAAGAATCTGGAATAAAGATAAAACCTACGAACGGAGCCAGCGTCTAGCAAATCAGTGTGGGACTCAGCGAGGTGTCCGGGAAAAAGTACTTTTAGTTGGGCGGAGGGTCGGGACGGGTGTATATATTATATACATTTATAAAACTACCAAAAATTAAGGCAAAATAGCTCACTCTCTAGGGTTTTCCCTCGCTTTGTAGTGTTTACTGGACTCCAGAAAAGAAGGCACAGAATTGAATAAAGTGAATGTGTCTTTTGCCAGGAACCTGTCGTTTGTTTTATATCTAGGTGTTTTCAGATGGGATTTCATACTCTTCAAACTCTTTGTAGCCAAGAGTGACCTTAATCCGTACCCCGCCGTGGTTTTCTGTGCTGAGATTGTAGGGGTGATCCATCACTATGCTCTGTGTTGGGGATTGAACTCGGGACTGCATGCACGCTAGACAAGCACTTCAACAACTTAGCTGCATGCCATCTGGTAATTATTTTTGAGACAGGTTCTTTGGCTTGCTAGGGTCTGGGGTTACAGGAATAAGCCACCATGCTTGATTATATATATATATAAAGATTTTTTATTTATTGAATGCATAGCACTCCGCCTGCGTGTATACCTGTAGGCCAGAAAAGGGCACTAAATCTCATTATAGATGGTTGTGAGCCACCATGTGGTTGCTGGGAATTGAATTCAGTGCTCTTAACCATCTCTCCAGGCCCTTACTTTTTACTTTGAAGGATGCTCTGGATAAATTTCCCAAGGAGACCTTGAACTTTGAATCTTCCTGCCTTATTAGGTCTACAGGCATGTGCCACCAGAGCTAGTTGTGGGGTGCAGTTGACAAAAGTTTTTGTATTGGACTTACTTTGTAGATCAGTCTGGCCGTGAATTTACAGAGTTCTGACTGTCTCTGCCTCCCGAAGTTTTTTTTTTTTTAAGATTTATTTTTTTATTAGTACACAGTGTTCTGCCTGCATGTGAGCTAGCAGGCCAGAAGAGGGCACCAGATCTCATAATAGATTTTGTGAACCACCAAGTGATTTCTGGGAATTGAACTCAGGACCTTTGTTTTTTGGTTTTTTTTTTTTTTTTTTTTGGTTTTTCGAGACAGGGTTTCTCTGTGTAGCCCTGGCTGTCCTGGACTCGCTTTGTAGACCAGGCTGGCCTCGAACTCACATTGATCCACCTGTCTCTGCCTCCCGAGTGCTGGGATTAAAGGCGTGCGCCACCACCGCCCGGCAAACTCAGGACCTTTGGAAGAACAGCCAGTGCTCTTAACCTCTGAGCCATCTCTCCAGCCCCTTACAAAAGTTTTTATTTTATCCTTATGCTATTGTTGTATCAAAGGATAGAGTTCAGGAGATGACAACAACAACACAACCCATTAAAAATTTTATTGTGCGCTGGGTGTGGTGGCGCACGCCTTTAATCCCAGCACTCGGGAGGCAGAGGCAGGTGGATAGCTGTGAGTTCGAGGCCAGCCTGGTCTACAAAGCGGGTCCAGGCCAGCCATGGCTACACAGAGAAACCCTGTCTTGAAAAACCAAAAAAAAAAAAATTATTGTGCATACATGAATGTGGGCCCTGTTGTGTGGAGAGCAGCAGACAACTTGACAGATTTTCCCCCTTCATTCTGTGTTGGAGATTGAACTCAGGCTGTCAGGATTGGTGACAGCTGCCATCTTCTACATGAAACTGAAAACATTTCAGGTGAGACAGAGGTTTGCACTAAATATTGCACAACAACAGAATAGTTCAGGAAGCATTTTGGTTGTAGAAATAAACTAAAATAGATAGCAGGTGAATAATGAGCTGCTTCTGGAAATGTAGAATTGGAATCTAGGCAAAACTAAGCTTAGAAACTAAAGAGCAAAGGATACTCATGGCTGTGAACCAAAGGTTTATCCCCAGAAGGCAAAGTGAGATAGAAAGTGGGAGCAGAAACAAAACAACTTATTTTGCATTCTGATGTTTCAGATCTTTCCAATTCTTCGCATGTCCAGCAGCATGTAGGCTTTTTGAGGTCAATGAATAATACAATCTAAAATAGAATGAGTGAACTAAATTCCATTTTTACAATGCTTAAACTAGTCTGAGTAGTTTTGTTTCTTCAAAAACAAACAAAAAAAATTAAGAACTTGGAAAAAAGATGACAAGTTCTTAACAGTAAAGAGTCAACTCATGAATATTCTTAACTGCAATCTTAGTGACTGTGGCTGGCCTCAAATTTGCTATGTAGCTGAAGATTACTTGGAAATTTGGGTTCTTCTGGATTTTGGGATTACTGGGTACTCACCACTGTGACTGGTGTGTGTGGTATTTAGGATCAAACTTTGTTCATGAAGTTAGGTAAGCACTCAACTGACCAACATCTGCAGTCAAATGACCTGAGATCCCAGAGAACCAAGCTCTAATCAAACCAGAATTAAGCCAGCAGGAATGTAATCTTTTCTCTGAAGAAACTGTTGTGGTTTTTTGGTTTTGGTTTTTGAAAGTAATATGTAGCCAAGGAAACAATCCTATGTGCTTAGCCTCCTGAATGCTGGGGTTAACACCCTACTTACCGAGCTAATATTTTGCAAAATCTGTATGACCAAATAGAATAACATTATTACATTCCAGGGGTTACAATGTAGACACATTCTTGAGGGTTCGTAATTCTGCCTCCCACAAATTGAAATAGACACAAGTACTAACAATTTAGTATATGATAACCAAGGTATTACAAGTCAATGGTGGCAGCCGGGCGTGGTGGTGCATGCCTTTAATCCCAGCACTTGGGAGGCAGAGGCAGGCGGATCGCTGTAAGTTTGAGGCCAGCCTGGTCTACAAAGTGAGTCCAGGACAGCCAAGGCTACACAGAGAAACCCTGTTTCGAAAAACCAAAAAAAAAAAAAAAAAAAAAAAAAAAAAAAAAGTCAATGGTGGCAAAATCTTATTAAATTGTGCTAGAAGAGTTGCATAGCTAGCCATCTTTTTGTTATTACTGTAACAAGGTCCCAGGCCTTAGCACGACTGATACCATGATGGAAGTTCCATTTAGGCCTTGGAAACCAACACATAGGCAGCAACACCTGCACAAAACAAATAACAAGTAACAACAACAAAAAACCAAAGACCACCTAATCCCTCAATGTCCATAAGAAAGTCCCTAAATATACAAATTTTGCTTTTTGTCTCATTCAGGTGTGTCAACCCAGAATGTAGTGTGTGTGTGTGTGCGTGTGTGTGCGTGCGCGCGCTAAAACCCCACCCTGAGAAAGGCTCAGGGTTGCACTTGGGTGGTCCTGAACACCCACTGTAGTTGCTAATATTTTCTGTTGGTTTGAATCTGCCCCAGTAGTCTTTTCCAGGAGATACCTCACAACGTATTTGGTGTGCACATCATGGTGCATTTATGTATAATGAATTATTCTGTATAAATTAATATAGAAATTTATTACAGTAGCAGTTTTCTTTAACCAGCTAGTTCTCCAGTGATTAGCACTGAGAGACTATGATTTATTATTAAGCTGTAGGCACTGTGCTGGGCAGATTCAGAGCTATTCTAACCATACTACACTTAAAATCCATATAAAATCCAATAACTTGACAATCTGATGACTCCTAGGTGGCTTCTGCTCCCTCAGTCTGTCCCCATGGGGGAATTCCCTTGACCTTGTGCCCCTAATCCATCCTATCCAGCTGCAGTCTCAGGCCTCTCCTGCTACATCTTCCCCTCCCTCTCCTCTTCATGTTTCATTGTCTCTGGACTGCGAGCCAGGGAACCTAAAGTCTGCCTACCTCTCTCCTGCCCAGTCACAGGGCTCAGCATGTTTATTAACCAATAAAGGATAACTGGGGAACATTCCTTACACTACATGGATACAGGAGTTGGTTCAACATTCATAGCAATGCACATGGGTGGTAACCACATCTCAGGGCACTGAAATCAGCATGTGACAACACATTGGTGCAGGTCAGAGTAAAAGTTACCAAAGTTGGTTCCTTCTTCCTACTTTGTGGGCCCCAAAGACTGAACTCAGGTCCATAGGCTTGGGGGCAAACACTTTTTTATTTGTTTGTTTGTTTTTGTTTTTCAAGACAGGATTTCTCTGTGTAGCTTTGGCTATCCTGAACTCAATCTGTAGACCAGCCTGGCCTCAAACTCAGAGATCCACCTGCCTCTGCCTCCCAGAGTGTTGGGATTACAGGAATGCACCACCACTGCTGTGCCCAGATAGCAAGACCACCCCAAAAGACCACCAGGACTCTATACCAATGCAATACACATGAGGACTCTAGCAGGGTTCTGGCTGGTCACCAACACAGTAATATCCAGAAAGAGCCTTGATCTCTGAGCTGAGGGTAAATTTATAGGCTCTTATCCCTCCCAGCGCCCCAAAGCAGAGTGTCCTAGCCTGGTAATCATCTATTGGTTGAGTAACATAAAGAGGTCGAACGTCTAGTGACAGGCTATAGAAAAAGGCACCAAAACCGCCCATGGCTTAGCTTTCTTCTCTTTGTTCACTACTTTGTCCAGGAAAGTATCTGGTTTCTTATTAACCCTATCTCTGGTGGGCAGGAAGGAATGTGGCTATAAAAATGGGTCTCTTATCAACTCTATCTCCAGTGGGACCCTTCAGGTCAGTAACTAGGCAACGCTATCTCTAGTGGGGCTCTTCTTTGCAGCTGGCCAGATTATCTCCTGTAGGCCTATTTCTTAACCTTTGCCCTTATAACCCTGAAATCCAATTTTAGTTCTTCTGGTATCTCAGCACGCCCTGCTGGAGGGTGGGGGACAGGGCAAGCACTCTACCTGCTCAGCCATTTTGCTGGCTTGCATAGCTGTCCGTGACATCAGTGGGCCAATTAAAAATGTAATTGTGAAACTAGAAAGATGGCTCAGAGGTTAAGAGCACAGACTGCTCTTCCAGAGGGTCTGAGTTCAAGTTGCAGCAACCACATGGTGGATCACAACCATCTATAATGTGATCTGATGCCCTCTTCTGGCCTGCAGGTGCAAATCAGGCCGAGTATTTGTATACGTAATTAAAAAAAAAAAATCTTACAAAAAGAATTTCATTTAAAAAATGTCATTGTGAAAAACAGAAAAGGGAGATTTAATACAATCACATAGGAAACAGGAACAAAGACATCCAGTAAGCTCTCAAGTCCATCTTTGGGGTGCTGACAGGAAATTTTGTTTAATTAGAAGGCAAAAGATATGCATAACAAAGATATCCTGGTTAGGATGTTAGTTCAACCCATCATTGACCCATTTTTGTCTAAATCCCAGTCTTTCTGGTGAGGTGGTCTGACAAGTTGTCAAAATTGGATAAAAACTCTTTATAAGAGAAACAATACCACTTCCCCACTCCCTCCAGCCTCTCTAGTTGACCTTTTCCTTTTTACTAGCATGAGACTCCTAGGGAAATTTCAATTTTGATGGCCTCGTTGATTCAATAGTCTGATAGCCATGAGAAGGGGCACAAATCATTTCTGTCAGTATAGTTACAACATGGGAAAACATTTAGGTTCTAGTTCATTATACTTTATGGTTAAAAATTTTCCAAACGTATCAAAGATATACATATAAAGCATTAAACAATCAATGTTCACTGGGCGTGGTGGCACTCTGGAGGCATAGGCAGGAGGATCTCTGTGAGTTCAAGGCCAGCCTGGTCTACAAAGAGTCCAGACCAACCAAGGCTACAAAGAGAAACCCTACCTTGAAAAACCACAGGGGTGCACACACACACACACACACACACATACACACACACACACACACACACGTATGTATGTATGTAGAAGAGCTTAGTTTGAGGCTAACCTCAGCTACATTGCAATTGTGGAAATGAAAGAAACAGCAAGGTCCAACACACATGGAAGGATCCCATTGCTTCTAGCCATTGCTTCCTTATAAGAGGGATGCTGAGTTCGGTGGACTTGATGGAAGGCAGTACTTCACTCTCTATCAGCTGTGGAGCCCACTCCAAGGGCTCATTCATACTGCGAGGCCTGCCCTGGCATCAGAGAGGGTGGCCACATTTGTGCTCTTGCTTTTCTATCTACTGGGCTCTCAGGTCAGGCTCAAAGCTGCTGCATCTTCACATGCCACATCTGGCTACTCAAAAGGTTGGATGAATAGTCAACTCCTAGGGGAGAAATGTGCACACCATACTATTTGGAGCAATCTTTATAGCTGTATCACTCACTATACTGCCATATCCATCCCTGATGCTCCCAAGGCTGCCAGGGATCAAGTAACAACTGGCCCTAACGTCTTCCGAAACCCAAGTATATGTTAGTGGGGACAAATCTGCAGTCCAACAGGAGGACCCCATTTGCCTGGAACTTTAGCCATCAGGGAAGCAACTGTTAATGTTTCCACCCCATAAGATCTTCATCCTCCTCAGGAACTAGCACAGTGAGAATTATAATGCCTCCCATTGCCCTTCTTCTTAGTGAACTACCATTCTGTCCCGAGGGCCTCTGGAAGAGGCTCACAAGCACAGCATTTGCCTGTGTTCTTTCTTTTTTTCAGACAGGGTGTCACTATGTAGCCGTGGCTGGCCTAGAACTTGGTATGTGAACAGGCTGACCTCAAACTCAGAGATCTCTCTGCTTCTGTCTCCTGAGTGCTAGAATTAGTGTATACACCACTGTGCCCAGCACATATTTTCAGAGGAAATTTTTACATTACACAGTAGTTTTGTTGTTTTGTGGTACTAGGGATAGAGCCCAGAGCTTTGTGCGTGTTAGGCTTTGCCACTGAGCTGCATCTCTAGCCTGTAGTATTTGACTCTCTTTGTTTTTGAGTCACTCTCACTATAGAGCCCCAACTGGTCTGGAACTTACTGTATAGACCAGGCTGGCCTCATATTCACAGGGAATACCTGTCTCTGTCTCTAACGTAGTGGTTATCAACCTTCCTAGTGGTGTGTCCCTTTTAATACAGTTCCTCATGTTGTGGTGGCTCCCAAACATAAATTTATTCATTGTTACTTCATAACTGTAATTTTGCTACTGTTATTAATCATAATGTAAGTATCTGATATGCAGAATATAGGTCATTTGACCCACACACAAAGGAGTTGAGACCCACAGGTTGAGAACCTCGGGTCTAGAGTGTTGAAATTAAAGATGTGCATCACTATGCTTGGCCTTTCAGATTTTTTTTTACTAGGAATTCTGGGTCAACACAAACCTTGTCACATTTGTTCTCTAATTTGTTTGGCAATATCCATGTGTTGCTCATATAACAGCTTGTAGGTGTGTGTCTATGGATGGAAGAACTTGACAAGGTGGCTGAATGACAATGAAAACTATAGCCACTGTGATTATAGGTTTGAGGATATTTTTGTCTGTCTGTTTGCTGTTAGTCTCATGTAGCCCAAACTTGCTATATTGCCAAGCATGACCCTGAACTTTTTGATATTCTGGATTCTACTTCATGAGTGCTGGGATTCCAGGTGTGCACCACCACAATAAGTTTAGGCAAATACTCAGGGTCACACCCAGAGGTTTACTCAGGAAAATGACAGCCACCCAGACACTGCAAGGTCTCCTGATTTTGATTGGCTTTGGCCTTAGTTACTGCCCAAATCCATACTGATACGATATAGAAGCAGCATTAAAGAGATTGTTTACAAGTTACTTTGCACATCATTTTTTGGGCCACCTTTTAATAGGGTCCCATCTCCCAGGAAGTTCTCTGCAAGCAACTCTTTCTATTCAGTCCTGTGGGGGGAGCGGGGAGAGACGTGGAAGGACTGTCTGAGGCCAAATGAAGTTCCCATGGCTTACAATACACCATTCTACCATGGCACAATAAGATTTTACATTTTTGTTAGATGTCAATTTTTATATTGTATGAATGTTTTGCCTGCATGTCTGTCTGTCTACCACATGTGTGCCTTGCCCCTGTGAAGGCTGGAAGAGAGCATCAGGGTTTCTCTTGTAGTCCTGACTGTCCTGGATGCGCTTTGTAGACCAGGCTAGCCTGGAACTCAGAGAGCTCCACCTGCCAATGATGGGATTAAAGGCATACACCACCTCACTCACCTAATTATTTTTGAGACAGCACCTGTTGGTTTTTCTTTCTTTTGTTTTTAAGGGTTTTTTTTTTTTTTTTTGGTTTTGTTTTGTTTTTGGAGACAGGGTTTCTTTATGTAATAGACTCTGGACTCACTTTATAGACCAGGCTGATCTTCAACTGCCTGGTCTACCTGCCTCTGCCTCCTGAGTCTGAGATTAAAGGTATGCACCACCATTCCCAGCTGAGACAGCAACTTTTCTATCAAGGCTGGCATAGAACTTGGTATGTAGGTGAAGATGACCTTTGAGGTTTCAAGTCCAAACATTATTGGCTTGTGATACCTCAAATGATTAACATTTTTTCTTTGCCTTTTCTTTTTAGTGATATTGAAGGTTAAACATAAGGTGTTGTATGTGTGTGCATATGAGGTTAATGCATTACCCTTGAACTATATCCCCAGTCTTTTTTCTTTTTTCTTAAAGATAAGAGTCTCACTAAGTTGCCCAGAGTGGGGCTGGAGAGATGGCTCAGTGGTTAACAGTGCCACCTGTTCTTCCAAAGGTCATGAGTTCAAGTCCCAGCAAGCACATGGTAGGTCACAATCCTCTATAATGTGATCTAACACCCTCTTCTGGCCTGCAGGTGAACATGCAAACAGAACATTGTATACATAATATTTTATTTAAGTTAGGCATCAATATGGTGACCTCACGGGAGCAGGGGATCACCAGGGTAAACCGGCCCAGGTCGGAAATGGAGCAGGTCAAAACTCCCGTGCTGATCAGTATTTTTAGTTTTTCAAGACAGAGTTTTTCTGTATAGCCTTAGCTGTCCTGGACTTGAACTCACAGCAATCCACCTGCCTCTGCCTCCTGAGTGCTGGGATTAAAGGTGGCGCTACTGCGCCCGACTATGTATACATAATAATAAATAAATAAATATTTAAAAAAATACTCGGGAGGCAGAGGCAGGCAGATCACTGTGAGTTCAAGGCCAGCCTGGTCTACAAGGCAAGTCCAAGACTGCCAAGGCTACACAAGAGAGACCCTGTCTCGGAAAAAAACAAATCAAACCAAACCAAACAAAATAAAACAAACCAAAAAATGTTGCCCAGACTGGCTTGAAAATTATTTTATAGCCCAAATTAGCCTTAGATATATGATATTTCTCCTTCAAAATTAAAGATCTGTACCAGCAGGCACCTCTATAAAATATGTTGCTGTTAATTTAAAAGTATGTCCTAAAAATGTTTATTGTTAGGCTTATATTATTACAGAGGCATTCTCTAACGCACTTTCACAATCAATAAAGACACAGACATCTGATATAGTTCAGGCCTTCTCACTGGGACATGGCAACTGCCTTCCATTCTCTCCCAGCCTCCATCCCACACCATCTGCTTCCTATAGTTCCTACTGGGACCTCCAGTCCATAATCCTAAAACACTCGCTAATGTTGTTCATCTGAGCTGTTTCTTCCCATGTGGAACTTCGGAGTTCCTCCTCTTAGCCTACCTGGCTCTTTCCTCCTCCATGGCAATCCTCTTCCTTCTTCCTCCTGTGGTACCTGTCTGCTTCTCCTTCCTAAGATCTTTCTCCCCCCTCAAAACAAACAAACAAACAAATAAACAAGCAAACGACTCTTGAACGTTCACTCAGCCCCTTTCTTCTGCGCTGCCCAGGTATGTGTGTAGGCCCTTTATTCGGCCAATCAGGGAGGCAAGGTTCCACAGCAATACTTGGGGTACATGAGAGTGTGCTCATGAGGGAAGCAACTAGATCTTAGGAGCCAGTAATTAGTATCAAACTACATAGCACCATACAAACCTCCGACAAAAATACATTTTTTTTGTTTGCTTGTTTGTCTTGTTTTTTGAAACACGGTTTCTCTGTGTGGCCCTAGTTATCCTAGAACTCTATTCTGTAGAAGAGGCTGGTGTCTTGAATTCAGAGATGTAAATGTTTTTATTTCCCCAGAGGATGGGATGAGAGCTGTACTCAAGCTTTACGAAAACATGGCTTGGGTTAAGCCTAGAGCGTTTCTATCCAACTATCCCTAGGCCTTTACAGCTGGAAGCATCTAACCTCCGTACAATCTAATCTTCTGCAAGCCCAGACCTTGAAGACTTCAGCTTCTAGCCTCTGTCTGCTAACCTAGGCCTAGAATGTTTTCAGCTTTTGAGACTTACTACTGAATAAGCTCACCCTAACTCTTTCTATGGCTGGCTGGTTTAACTCAGCTCTTCTTGCTTAAACTGCTCTCCAATCTGACTGATTCAAATTGGCTTCTCACTGAGTTGCTCTGCTTGGAAAAACTGCCTCTGAACTCTATGAACTGAACTGCATCAACTCAACTGCACTGTACTGTACTCTTGAACTCTACTGTGCTGTCTCCACCAATTGTCCTGCTCTCTTTCTTCTCTTTCCTATCTGTTCTCATGAGCATTGGGTGTATCCTATTTCTGACTCACTCTGTCAAATCTTTCTTTGATTCGTCACATTGTCTGCCCCTCAATTAGCTGTCACTTTGAAACATGGTTGCTTCCTTCTACAAACTAATCTTACCTTCGTTGTTAGGGATTAAAGGTGTGAACTAAAGGTATATCTGTATTCCAGCCAGTTATACTGTAATACAGGGCATGGCTCTGCATTTCAGCCAGATCATATAGAAGGGCTTTGAATGTGATCCCTTACCAGAGCAGTCTGTTGCTGGATTAAAATTCCTCTACCAGGGATCCACCTGCCTCTGCCTCTGCCTCCTGAGTGCTAGGATTAAAGGCATGTACCACTGACAAGGGTGAAAATACCCGTCTTAAAAAGGACTTTTGCCTCCTGTGTATGAGTATTTTGATGGATGTAAGCATGTGTGCCTTGTGCATACCCACTGCTCATGGGGGCCAGAAGAGGGCATGGGATATCCTAGATAAAGAGTTACAGACAGTTGTGAGGTACCACGTGGGTACTGGGAAGTAACTGTAAGAGCAGCAAATGTTCTTTGTTTTCTCTCTGGGATGAGGTTTCTCTGTGTAGTCCTTGAACTTACTCTGTAGACCAGGTTGTCCTTGAACTCAGAGATTCACCTGTTTCTCCCTCCTCAGTACTGGGATTAAAGGCGCCAGGCACACGCAGCAAGTGTTCCTAACTACTGAGCCACCTCTCCAGCTCCACTATAAAATAATCTTTTTTTCTTTTTAAAGATTTGTTTATTTTATCTATGAGTGCTATATCTGCATGTACACCTGCATGCCAGAAGAGGGCATCAGATCTCAGTGTAAATGGTTGTGAGCCACCATGTGGCTGCTTGGAACTGAATTCAGGACCTCTGGAAGAACAAACAGTGCTCTTAACCGCTGAGCCATCTCTCCAGCCCTAAAATACTCTTAATAGAGATACTAATTATAAAGGATTTCAAGTAATCAATGGACTTTAATAATGCATTCAAAATGAGTAAAAGAAAAACTTAGAAAATATAAAAATTGCCATAAGTATGCACATAAGGAAGCACAAACACCTATATAAACATAATTATATATACTCTAAAGCCAAGAAACCAGATACCATCATTGTAAGCCAAATCATTCTTAGAGCAGTTGTTCAAGTTTAATATATATATATTAAAACAAAACAAAAACAAAACAAAAAAACAAAACACCCCTCTGCTGGGCGTGGTGGCACATGCCTGTAATCCCAGTACTCGGGAGGCAGAGGCAGGTGAATCACTGTGAGTTCGAGGCCAGCCTGGCCTACAAAGTGAGTCCAGGACTGCCATACACAGAGAAACCCTATCTTGAGAACAAAAACAAAAATAAAACAACAACAATAGAAAAACCCTCTAATTTTTAGACATATAAGAGAAAAATAACTCCAGTAAGAAGAATAAATTAAACTTCATGGGAAACAGA
The DNA here is from genome assembly GCF_964271855.1 of Acomys minous. Lineage (NCBI taxonomy): Eukaryota > Metazoa > Chordata > Mammalia > Rodentia > Muridae > Acomys > Acomys minous. Next base: position 29,749,157 of record NC_140485.1, read on the forward strand.
CTATATTGATGACTTTATAAGTTTTTTTATGGCTATCTAGGGCTTAAATTTTAAGTTAAAAATTTTTTGTGTTGATTTTTGAAAGAGAGTGTTTGATCTTTTGATGTATAGAACAGAAGTGAAAACTAGCAAAAATGTAATATAACAACATTTGTGGGACTAAAAGGACTTTACACTGATATAAAAAGTAAAAATTTAAGAAATTAATTATAAAATGTAAACATAGTTTAAAATTAAATATAAAAGAAACAAAAGTTACCATGATTAGGATTTGACTAGCATTCAGGGAAAAGTCCTTTCACATTCATTTTTTGTATATGAGAAAAATGTGGTCTCAGGAAGCAATAGTTTTATATTTTTTTGTTGTTGTTGTTGTTTTTTTTGGAGACAGGGTTTCTCTGTGTAGCCTAGCTGGCCTGGACTTACTTTGTAGACCAGGCTGGCCTTGAACTCACAGAGTCTGCCTCTGCCTCTCTGAGTGCTGGAATTACAGGCATGCACCAATGTGCCCTGGTAGCACTAATTCTTTTTATGATTGTGAGAAACTAGTGATGCAATGTGATATTGTCACTATTTAATTTAAAAAAAAACTGAATTTACAACATATATCACAAATATAAAAATTCAAATATTTACATAATTTATCAAAACAAAATGAATGAAATTTTCTTACAAAGAACATACTTAAGATAACACTAATAAACACTGAAAAGAAAATAACAAGACTCTCAAGAAAAGATGACAAACATTCCAATAGCGCTGTTTCTGCTTTCTCTTTACAGCACCTCTGAAATGGAGAAGGATGTGGATAGATACGTTCTTTTGTTTTTATTGAGACAAATCTCACTCACTATGTTGACCATGCTGGTCTTGAAGTCAGGAAGTCCAGTGATCCTCCGGTTTCAGGCTTCTGAGTAGCTGGGGTCATCAGTATGTACCAACACAAGCTGACAGACATGTTTCTGCTCTAGACATATGTGCTAGGCAAAAGCCATAAATACACAGCTCTAAATAGGAGGAAATGATTAATCTTTGTGTTAGTCGTCCTAACTAAAGGTTCCTCTTAAAAGTTACTCCTTAGAGCTTGTATTAAGGCAAAAAGCACTTTTTTGGGGAGGGGATATTAAATCTAGGGCTTCATACAAACAAGATAAATGCTCTATCAGTGAGCTACATTGGGGAAATTTCTCACCTGTTCAATTACTTAACCTTGGGTTTAAGAGTAAATGAGTTGATAACATGTTATTTGAGACCTCATTTTTTTTTACAAGGTATTTAAAACTAATGATACAAATTAACTATGATATCATCAGGAGGAATTTTTCAAGTTTTATATGTTAAGACAATAGTGACTATGAAGCATCATTTAAGTACTTTTTCTATTCGTCTATTTTTTGACCAGGTCTCATAGACAGTCCAGACTAGCCTTGATCTTGTAATCTTCTCTCACCTAAGTCCTGAGGTTACAAGAGTTCAGCTCTATGCCGGGGTGAACACATTTTTCCTTAGCTGTGACAGCTGTGATCTGAGAGTCTTATGGCAAAAGTTTTAGTCCTTAAGAAGATCTTGGTAAATTTGCTTAACTATAGTCTTCAGGTAGTTGTCTCCCAAGGGCACTTTAGAGATAACGGCAGCAATTTCATCGTGGCTGGAAAAGACAAAAGGTATTACTCTTCCTGTGTACTCATGTCCTTGGGTACATTCTCTTAAGTTCTTAAGAAGTACAAATGGATATTACTAGAAATAAGCAGAACTTAGAAACTGTATTCTAAAATAAAGCCAAATAACCAATTCTATATATAACTGCAAAGTATCCTAGACCTGGTTGCTTTTGTTGTTGTTTGTGTAGAGATTAAACTTGGGCTCTTGTAGAGGCTAGGTAAGCACTCTATCACTTGGCTATTTCTTTCTTTCTTTCTTTCTTTCTTTCTTTCTTTCTTTTTTTCTTTCTTTCTTTCTTCCTGGAGACAGGTTTCTCTGTGTAGCCCTGACTGTCCTGGACTTGCTTTGTCTTGGACCCTGCTACTTGGCTGTATCTCCAAACCCCCTAGTTGATTTAAAAAAAAAAAGACTTTATTTTTAACTATGTATATCTGTGTGTATCGGAATGTGCACATGAGAGGGCAGGAACTGGAGCAAGCCAGAAGAGGGCATTGAGTCCCGCTGGAGTTAGAACTGTAGGTGGTTGTAGGCTGCCCTATATGGGTGCTAGGAACTAAACCCAGGACTTCTGGAGGAACAGCAAGCATCTTAACTACTGTGCCATCTCTCTAGTCTCTATCCCACTTCCACCACCATGCTTTCGTCTAGGTGCATGTGCACCACCTGTACGTGTGTGTGTGTGTGTGTGTGTGTGTGTGTGTGTGTGTGTGTGTGTATAGACAAAGTATGTCTTCCTTAGTTGTTCTCCAACTTATTTTTTGAGACAGGTCATTTGCTGATTGGCTAGACTGGCTAGCAAGTGACTTTCAGGTTCCAGATATCTTTTTTTGTTTTGGGTTTTGAGACACAGTTTCATGGTGTAGCCTTGACTAACTTAGTCTCACTCTGTAGATCAGGCTGGAGGCAGTGGCAGGAAGAGCTCTGAGGCCAGCTTGGTCTACAGAGTGAGTTCCAAACCAGCCAGGGCTTTTACACAGAGAAACCCTGTATTGAAAAACAAAACAAAGAGAGCTGGAGAGATGGCTCAGAGACTAAGAGCACTGGCTGCTCTTCCAAAGGTCCTGAGTTCAATTCCCAGCAAACACATAGTGACTCCCAATCATCTATAATGAGATCTGGTGTCCTCTTCTGGTGTGCAGGAGTACATGTAGGCAGAACACTATAAACATGATAAATAAATCTTTAAAAGAAAGAAAGAAAGAAAGAAAGAAAGAAAGAAAGAAAGAAAGAAAGACAAAGCAAAAAGAAAAACAAAAGAAAGAAAAACTGAAGCCATCTTAAAAGATTGGACTCCAGCATTCACTGTGACAGTAATAAGACCACTCTAAAAAACAAATCCTGGAAGAGGAAATCAGAAAGAAGTGATACTTATCTCTTAATGTATTTGCTGACACTGTCAAGGGACATCGGAATGAAGTAAGAAGAGTACAAAAAGTAACTGGAACTCTCACCGAGCTGGATGTTTACCTACCCAGTGTTCCCAAGGTGATTTTGAATGGTGAATGGTAGTGGGACCAAGGGATAATGGGCTGAGAAAGACAAAGTTATCTCAAACTTTGCAAATGCTGCAGAACTGGAGAATAAAAGTGCCAATCTGTGAAAGACAAAACCCACAATTAAAAAGATAAAACCAATATAGTTAAAGACACAAAGATATTTTCTTTTGTACTTGCATAACAAACTTAGGTGACTATTATTTTTTTGTCCTTATCAAATAAAAAAGAAGGTAAATCATTTGGAGTAAGATGTAATAGTTACTTGCTCAGAGGAGAGAGAGATTATACAGGTATGCACATGCTCAATATGTGTGGAGGTCAACATCTTGGGGAATGATCCTTAGCCACCTTCCACCTTTTGTTTTAGGCAGAGTCTCTCAAAGGTCTGGATTGTCACCAAATGCTAGGCTCGTGATCACATCACCCCTACTAAAATGACCTCAGACTTCTAGCCTCCAGAACATTAAGTAAGTTAGGTTTCCGCTATTTAAGCCACTCAATTTATAATACTTTATTATAAAAGATCCAGGGAACTGATACTCACTTAGTATTATTCACACTTATATCCATTAGGCTATAATTTGGCCCCCATCTCTTTAAAAATTCAATCTCCTCTCCAAGAAGCCTGCAATGGTTCACTACAAGTGAGAGTTCTTGAAGCATCTAGAAAAAGAAATGACTTTGTGAATGTGTGTGTGTGTATGAAAATATCATACCAAAACACCATCTTTTGGGGTTTAGGGATGAAGCTCGGTTAGGAGTTCAGGCCTGTGGCTGGAGAATAGTTAAAGGGACTGGCTACATTTTCAGAGGACTTGGTTCGAATCCTAGCACCAATATGAGGGCCAATGATCATGAGGGGAATCTGATGTCCTCTTCTGGCCTCCTCAGACAATCAATACATATGGTACACAGACATATATGCAGGCAAAACACCTGTATACATAAAATAAATCTTTAAAACAAAAATAAAGAGCCTGAGCATAGCATGCAAAAGCCCAGGATTTGATCCCTAGCACTGTATAAATGAGTCAGGGTAGTGAATGGCCGTAATCCTGGCACTTGAGCAGCAGTGAAGGCAAGTAGATCAAAAGTTCATGGTTGGGGCTGGAGAAGTGGCTCAGAGGTTAAGATCACTGACTTCTCTTCCAGAGGTCCTGAGTACAATTCCCAGCACCCACATGGTCGCTCATAGCCATCTATAATGTGATCTGATGCCCTCTTCTGGCATACAGGTGTACATGCAGATAAAGCACTCATACTAATTCCAGCACTCTGGGTTGCAGAGGTAGGCAGATTTCTGTGAGTTTGAGGCCAGCCTGGTCTGCAAAGCTAGTCCAGGACAGCAAGGACTACACAGAGAAACCCTATCTCGAAAAACAAAAACAACAACAAAAAAGTTCATGGTTATCTTTGATAAATCAGATGAGGCTACTGAGACCCTGTCTCAAAACAAAATCATGAAACAACACCCACATTATTTTGAATGTGAGCTAAAAATGTTAATTAAAAAGGAAAACCACTACATGCCTTTAAACCAAGCACTCAGAATGCAGAGACAGATGGATTTCTGAGTTTAAGGCCAGCCTAGTCTACAGAGTGAGTTCCAGGACAGCCACATACAAACAAATTAGAAAAAAAAAGAAAAGAAAAGAAGGAAAAAGAAAGCAAACTTTTTGATGCTTAATGGCTATTATAATCCCCACAATGTTAAATGACTGAATATATTTATAATTTTAGGATACTATTATATATGTAAAACTTCATCTGCTATTTGGGACAAATAGGGCAAGATTTCCTTTAAATGCTTCACCAGACTTTACCTGAGGTACTTGATGCTGGGTTGTGCATTTCTTCTTCCAGGACCCCTGCTCCTCAATGTATTTAAAAATAAGCTTATGAACCAAAAGGGAGGAAGGAGGAGCTTTATCTTCTGAAGGGAAAAAAAAAATCAAAATAAGGGTATTATTTATTCATATATTTTATTAAGATATGAATATTATATTTCATAAGCTAGAACTATTTTCAAACTAGATGTCTACATATTTATTTTTCATTTTCAAAAAATATATTGTGGTTATATCTGGCATTCTATAAGGCTTTAAGCCTGAACATATATAGCCATGTTTTGTGAAAGCATACATTTAAATGGAACACATTTCTGAGTTCAAATCTAGGCTTTCTTTACTTTCTAAGTAATTGTAAGCATCTGTATTTCTTAACTAGTAAGACAGAAAATATCTAGTCATAGCACTGATAGAAGTAATATAAGTGTGTGGTATAGACCAAGTATATATAGTGCTAATTTCAAATATAGAAATAACTATTATTAATCACTGTTTGATATCTAAAAGTATCAGAATTATTCCTTTTAAAATTTACTCAATATTTAGAATACTATTCAAGCAGTTTTATGTCTAAAGCACATTTTAAGGACAAATTATTATACCTAAAAATTACCAACAAAATTTAGAGGTTGAAATGTTTCAAACTTACCATCTAACAGAGACTGAAATTTGAGCTCATTAATCTTCCTGTAAGCCTTGTCCAAGAAAGGGAGGCCAACTAAGGAGAACCAGAAAAAGAGGTTTTTCTTTCTCTCCTCTCTCACTGCCTCTTCCCCCTACCCCTGTCTTGGCAGAATCTTACATAGCCTATGCTGGCCTCAAAATCATACGTAGCTGAGGGTAGCCCTGGAGTTTAGATTCTCTTGCGCTCATTTCATCTCTTGAATTATAGGCACATATTATCATACCTGGTTTATGTAGTTTGGGGGACTGAACCCAGGGCTTTCATGAATGCTAGGCAAGCATTCTAGGAACAGAGCTATATTCCCAGTCATAAATATTTTTTTCTACTTTAGAATTGTATTCTTTTAGAGTAGTAGGATCCTTTTCATAGGCAGCTGAAGGTTTATCTTGACTCATGTTATTCTCTGTATATGGTAAAGGCTCCTCTGATATCATTCAATAATGTTGATTTACTAGGCCTTTGAAAGAAATCAAAGGGTAGAACATGACTTTTGGTTGTTGTTTTGTTTTTTGAGACAGGGTTTCTCTGTGTAACAGAGTCCATGGCTATCCTCAAACTTGCTCTGTAGACCAGCCTGGTCTCAAACTCACAGAGATCTGCCTTCCTCTGCTTCCCTAGTACTGAGATCAAAGGCATGTGCCACTATGTCTGGTTCACTTCCCCCGCCCCTTTTTTTAAAGTTTTATTTTTTTATTATTATGTCTACAGTGCTCTGCCTGCATATAGCCCCGCAGGCCAGAAGAGGGCACCAGATCACATTATATATGGCTGTGAGCCACCATGTGCTTGCTGGGAATTGAACTCTGGACCTCTGGAAAAGCAGTCAGTGCCCTTAACTGCTGAGCCATCTTTCCAGCCCACTTTTTCCCCTTTTTAAAGAAACTTTAGACTAGGGTATATCTTCAGTTTTGTTCATCACTATTATTATTATTTATTTACATTACATCTCAATTGTAATTCCCTCGCTCTTATCTTCCTGTTCCCGCCCTCCCTCCCTCTTCCACCCTATTCCCCTCCCTCAGACCTCTGACCGGTGGGGTCCTCCTTCCCCACCATCTGACCACAGCCTATCAGGTCTCATCTGGATAGCCTGCATCCCCTTCCTCTGTGTTCCCATGAGGCCTCTCCACTAAGGGTCAGCAATCAAATCGCAGGCACCAGAGTTCCTGTCAGAGGCTGTCCCCTGCTCTTCCCTCCTCTTCTCCATGTGGAGAATGAGCTGTCCATTGGCTACATCTGAACGGGGGGGGGGGGGGGGGGGGAAGGGGAGGGTGGGTGGGGATGGTGGTCAGGGGGAGAAGGAGGGGCATCTAGGTTCTTTGCTTGCAATGTCCTTGGTTGGTGCATCAGTTTGTGCAGGCCGCCTGGATCCAGATCCGCCAGCCTTGCGGAGCTTCTGACCCTGACCATCCGCCTCCTTTCCATCCCCTATCTCTTCCATACAACTTGCAGCTCTTAACCAAGAGTCATGCTTTGAGTCTCAGTATCTGTCCTGATCTCCTGCTGGGTGGAGTCTCTCAGAGGACATCTATGTTGGGCTAATATCCACTTATAAATGACTATATACCATGCATGTCTTTCTGGGTTTGGGTTACCTCACTCAGGATGATTATCACTAGTTCTGTTCCTTTTTTTTTAAAGACAAGTTCTTTCTATGTACCTCTGGCTGTCCTGGAACTCATATAGCAGGCTGGCCTTAAACTCACAGAGACCCTGTCTCTACCTCTTGAGTGCTAGGATTAAAGGCATGTACTACCATGCCTGCCTTCAGACTTGGTTATAAAAATCCAATTTATGAGGCAGGTGTGGTGACACATGTCGTTGATCCTAGTACTCTGGGAGTAGTCAGGCAAATCTAAATCTGAGCCTAGCCTGGTCTACAGAGTGAGGTTTTGTTGTTGTTGTTTTGGGTTTTTGTTGTTGTTTTGGGTTTTTGTTTTTGTTTTTGAGATAAAGAGTCTCTGTGTAATAGCCCTAGCTGTCGTGGAACTCAGAGATTCAAATGCCCCTGCCTCCCAAGTGCTGGGACTAAAGGTGTGCATCACCATGCCCTGCGTTACAGATGGGTTTTAGCGTAGCCACTGCCGCACAGAGAGCTTGTCTTCATAAACCAAATAACAACCCCTGGTTCCCACTCAACCCCCATCCCCAATTTCTTGGGAAAATAAAAATACAAGATGGAAGGGGGAAAAAGCCAACACTATCTGGGTCCTGGGTCACATCAGAACCCAAAGAATATATTTTTACAACTGAAAAATATGTTGAGTTCTTCCCTCAACTATAACTTCTATGCAAAGATCATGTTTTTCTAAGTGCACACCTTTAATCCCAGCATTCAGGAGGCAGAGGCAGGTAGAGCTCTGAGAATTTAGGACCAACTTCATATAGATTTCAAGACCTTGTCTCAAACAAGTAAAACATCAAATTAAACCTCATAAGGAAAGTGGCTCAAACTTCTCCATATTTACTATCTCTAAACAAATGCAGTATAAATGACCAATGCTTTCAGCATTGCTATAATGACTTCAGACAGCCAGAAGAGCTGCTCATTTACAAATTCTAGTTATTAAAGATTCCGTGGTTAGGACAGGTGCTAATTCCTCTAGACTCTAAGATATTTTCTGCTTCTCAAACTCTGATTCTTCTTGTTGAATGTTTTATTAAGTATTTACTATATATTAGGTATGACAGATGGCATGAGAAAACACACGTGAGAGACGGCTCAGTTTGTTTCCCAACACCCACTTCAGTCTCACAGTCTCTTGTGACTCCAGCTTCAGGGGATCCAGTGGCTTCTTCTGGCCCCCGTGGGTGCCCACACACACATTCATGCACACACATGATGAAAAACATACATACATTAAAAGTCAAACTTAAAAAACGAAAACAAACAAAAAGGCATGCTCATGCCATATCCTGTGTAGTGACTATATGTAGTATCTAGAGATTTCTAGCTACTCTGGGACAGGTATACGCAGAGAACCTGTAAGGGGATTACTTTTCCCCCTTTCTCCCCACAGTGCTCCAGATGGACCCAGAGGCCTTGAGTACACCAGGGCAAGTGCCTTACCCTGAGCTATATCTATAGGCCAAGACTTCACTTACTAAGCATAAAAATAAAATTAATCAAGAACAACACCCATAAGTCAGGTGTGGTGGTGCACACCTGTGATTCTAGCACTCTGGGAGGCAGAGAGGCAGGTGGATCTCCATGAGTTCAAGGCCAGCCTGGTCTACAACGCAAGCCAGGGTACACAGAGAAACCGTGTCTCAAAACCCCCACTGTCCTCTTAAAAAAAAAGAGTTGCCTAGGTCATGGCAAGGTGTGTGTATTTGTGTGTCTGTGTGTCTGTGAGAGAGAGAGAGAGAGAGAGAGAGAGAGAGAGAGAGAGAGAGAGAGAGAGAGAGAGAGAGGGAGTGTGTGTTAGGATTGAATGCAAGGCCTTGGGCATTTAACAAGTACCACTGAGCTACATCCTCAGGCTCAGGTCCATAAGTTGTTTCTGATAATGTCTAATCTCTAAAACACACACACACACACACACACACACACACACCCCACACACACCCCGTGTGTGGGGAAAAGAACATTATTTGGATAGAATATATCTAAAAGAACTCAACACCAGCTGTACTTTCATTCTTACTGTTTGTTTTTGTCTTCTGAGACAGGGTTTCACTATGTAGCAGATGATCCTGCCCAGCCATTCTCCCATCCTCAGCTCTACTGTATTCTTTGTTCAATAACATAAAAGTCTTTCATGCTAGAATAGCAGTAGAGCATAAACATAGCATGCAGGAGTCCCTGGGTTCAATCTCTAGCAAAATTCCCTACACTATTATCACTAAAGTAACTTGCCCTTCTAAGATTCTTAGCGGCATTATCATTTTGTCAGTATTTACTATTATAATAGCAGATTTTTATCACTGGAGTGTGAGGCCATTCATTTCTCTTTGCTACTTACCTCCTGGCTCTCCAAAGGTGATGATGAGTTCTACTGAGTCATAAAGGAAGGTAAATACAGCTTGGTCATCACTCCATTCAATGACATCCCACTCAGTCAGACTAGAGAAGGATAAACAAGAAAACTAAGTAAGTTTAACCTTCCTTCCTTCCTTCCCAATGCTGGGAATGAAGCCAAATGGAGAACTCCTGGTACCATTTGGATAGCACTAATAGCAGCTACTATTTTTGTTCCCCATTGGATTGGGAAATAATATTTTAATTTAAATAGTTTGAATGGCCAGATATGGGGAGGGTACACATTTTCAATCCTAGCCCTCAGGAGGCTGCGGCAGGCAGATCACCTTGAGTTTTAGGCTGACATGTGTGACACAGTGAGATGTTGTTGTAAAATACAAGTACTCTGGCAATGCATATAGTAAAATAAAAACAATACAAAGAAGATTGGCTTGACCCTTGTGCAAGGATAACACAAAAATTTGTGAAACATTCCATACATATATATGTTAATATATGTGTGTATGTGTGTGTGTGTATGTGTGCGCGCGCGCGCGCGTGCATGGACATATGGAGACTGATCATCCTTGGAAGCATTAAAGACCTTGTAAAGAAAAACAACACAAAACCTTCAAGAAATACATGACTGCACAATCTTGTGCTTTATGTTTGCTTGATTTTTTTTTGTTGTTGTTGTTTGTGTTAGTCAAATTTTTGCTGTGTACCCCAAATTGGCCTAGAACTTGCTATGTAGATGAGGCTGATCAAGAACATACAGCTTCTAAGTCTTAAGTGCTGGCATTATTCAACCACACTTGATTCAATCTTATGTGTTTAAAAGAAATCTAGATTCAATCTTGAGTCACATATTGGGGGAGAGGGGGACTTTTTTGATAAAAAGTATTAAAGACATTTTAAAATATTCATCTTATTTTATTTTATGTGTATGTATGTGCCTGAGTGTATGTGTGTGCACCACATGCATGCAGTGTAGGAGCCTGCTGAGGTCACACAATGCATTAGATACTCTAGAACTGAAGTTATAGTTGTGAGCCACCATGTAGGCGCTAGGAAGTAGACTGGGTCTCCTGCAAGAGCAGTACACTTAACCACTGAACCAGCTCTCCAGTGTCAAAAATACTTAAGTATTTAAAACTTAACCCGTGGCCCTACATGTTTTTACTTTAATTTTGAAGAACACTGACTTTTTTAAAAAGGCAGCTAAGCATGGTGGCACACTCCTTTAATCCCAACACTCAGGTAGGCAGAGACAGTCAGATCTCTGAGTTTGAGGTGGGTGGAGGTGGGGAGGTTGTACCATAGTATAATTTAGCATATTTCAACCTTTGAGGGGCAAATGACAACAGAAGTTGCCTAAGACCATTGTGAAACACAGATATTTACATTGCAATTCATAACAGTAGCAAAATTATAGTTATGATATAATAATGAAATAATTTTAAGGTTGGGGTGATCACACAACATGAGGAACTTTAGGAAGGAAAGAAAACACGACTGTAGGTATTTAAAGCCTGTTGAAATTTCCGGGTGCTGTGGTGGTGGGAGTGTGGGTATTTTTGAGAAGCTGAGGCATGACAATCGCTTAGACTCAGAAATTCTAGGCCAGCCTTGGCAACATAGGGAAAGCCTAACTCAAAACAACAATAATACACCCCAACGTCCTCTAAAAATCTAGGGCAATATATAAGGTACAGGACAGAACAGAAACTGAATGACACCTGCTTTTTCTTACCTCAATTGATCCAGCAATTGTTCAGTTTTAGTTGTTTGTTCTTTTGCAGATTCTATCTGAGCAAGGGTCTGCACTTTCTGTGCCTCTACTTCTATGAGCTTCCTGCAAATTAAATCAGGTATCCACAGAAAAACAAAGTATTTGTTAGTGAGTTCAGCATAGTAACAAAATGTTTTGGGGATGGGGAGATGACACAGTCAATGAAAAAAGTTTCCCCATGAAAGCATAAAGGCCTGAATTTGAATCCCTGGCACCAAGTAAAGGCAAAGCTATGACATGTATGTCTGTAACAGTATTGGGGATAGATCTGTCAGACAGATGAACCCTGGTGCTTCCTGACCATTTGGTGAACTCTGGGTTCAATGAGAGACTTTGTCTTAAAAGCTAAGGTAGAGGCTGGCCATGGTGGTACACCCCAGCATTGATGGCAGAGGCAAGCTGATCTTCATGGGGTCAAAGCCTAGCTCATCTACAGAGTAAGTTCCAAGCCTGATAGGGTTACATATGAGTCCTAGACTGAAATAAAAAAGAAAGAAAAGAAAAAAGAAAGAGAAAAAAAGGTAGAGATCTGACTTCCATATACATGCAGGTGCATGTGCACACACACATAATAACTATACACTAAATGTTTTATGATCAGTTAGAGTAAGATAGCTGTCAATGAGATAATTTTAAAAATTAATATAGATCTCATTAGAAACAGTATATATTATTGTCACTTAATTTCAGACCCAAGAAGATACCTTTGGGGTCCTATGTTCTTAAACCATAATTATCTTTATTTTTATTATAAGAATAAAACATAAAAGTCTCATACAAAGGTAATATATAGTTAAATTTTTGATTTTCTTTAATACTTCAAATATAAGAAATATTGCCTTAGACGATTGCCTTATAAAATATTAATTATACCAAAAAAACCCATCGTTGGCTGACATGTCTTCCAGGATCTAATTCATAATGGAATTAAAGTGTCATATAAATAAACAAATAAAAGGTTCATGTTTCTTGTACATCTCTGGAGGTAAGATGTTATTTAGCAGCCGGGCACAGTGGTACACACCTGTAATCCCAGCCCTTGGGGAGGTGGATCTATGTGAGTTCCTGGTCAACCTGGCCGTGTGTGTGTGTGTGTGTGTGTGTGTGTGTGTGTGTGTGTGTGTGTATTCTTCCCCACAGAAAGTATCAGTGTTTTACTTTCTAATCTGCCATCTGAAAGCTCCCCATGTGGACCAGTTGAACCTAAGACACACAGAGATTAAATCATGACTCATCATATCTGGCAAGTTCACACGCGGTCAGCTAACCTTTGAAGCTCCTCCTCTTCAGCTTTCAGCTGTTCCAGTTCTGTGAAAAACAAAACAAACCAAGCATAAAAAGGATACCAGTAGAAAGTTGCTACAAAAATCATTTAGTTTACTGAAAATTCTGACCCAATCTCACCTAACATGTAAATGAACTCAACAGTGCTTTTCTCTCAGGACTTATCTCAACTAAGTCAGTTACCTGTCTCTGCATCTCTCACTTCAGAGTCCCATTCTTCCATAGGATCATCTTTCTCTTCATTCTCCAAGTTCTTAGTTTCTAAGGTAAAGGTGAAGCAATAGAGAAACTCCAGTCAAAAGTAATTCATTAAATATGAGAGAAATAGATAGCTCAGAATGAAGTATTGGGAATATTTCACAAATAACTTGTTACTGCCAATAAAGTCCTGAATTATAATTTTATAGACTTCTGGTAGCAGATAAGTAAACTTTGAGCCAATGACAGTGATCTCATTTTGTACTTAAAAAATTATTCATTTGCTGGGTGGTGTTGGCACACACATTTAACCCGAGCACTCGGGAGGCAGAAGTAGGTGGATCTCTGAGTTCAAGGCCAACCTGGTCTACAGAGTGAGTCCAGGACAGGCAAGGCTACATACAGAGAAACTGTATCTAAAAAAAAAAAAGAAAGAAAGAAAAGAAACAAAACTTATTGATTTATTATTATTGTTTGTGTGTGTGAGTGTGAGGATATGTTTGCGTATGAGTGAGTGTGAGTGAGCACCAGAGGTCAGACGACAACTTTTGGAGTCAGTTCTTTCCTCCCATCATGGGTTCCAAAGATTGGAAACTGAAGTCAGCAAGCTTGTGCAGCAAATATTGTAGCCCTTCTCTAGGGCTTCTGAGACAGGGTCTTGCTCAGACACGGCTCAGGCCAGCATAAACTTGTGATCTTCTTGCCAAAGTTTCCCAGGTAACTAGGATTACTTTTGCAGAGGAGACAAGGCAAAAGGATCACAAATTCTTAGGCAAATTAGGTGTGTCACCATGCCCAGCTTGTCTCAAGTTAGCATTTAACTTTTTTTCCTTTTAAAATAGCATGTAGTCCAAGCTGGCCTCACTGAGTAAGCTGATGATGACCCTTGACCCTTCTCTCTTTACCTTCTAAGGACTGGGATTAAAGGCATTGTTACTATGCCTATTCTAAGCTTAATTTTTACCTCAAAAACACCCACCCCCTTGAGTTAGGGTTTCAGTATGTAGCTAAGGCTGGTTTGGAACTCATTACGCAGACTCTACTCAGGCTTAATAATGTTTGAAATTACAGATGTGCACTATGACAACCGGCTTGCATTTACATTTTATCTTTATAACCCAAGCTCTATACCACCATTAGTACTTAATATACACATGGCTGGTTCACTGTTCATGAAAATATTTAGAGCTCCTTATGAGGCTATCCTATGTCTAGCCCTAATAACAAATCTAGCTTTATTTTACATCACATTCCTTTTTGTTCTCTATTTTACTTCATCTTTATCCTCAAACCCATGTAGTTGGTATATTTGTTTCCAAATAAGGATTTTCTACATGTATTAATTCTCAATAGTCTGTTGTTCTGTGTATATGTATCTATGTATACGTTTTAAATAAACCATTTCACTCTGTAGTACAGTCTGGCCTCACACTCACAACAACCCTCCTGCCTCAACTTTTCTTCTTTTTCTTTTTAGCTTTCCAAGATAGGGTTTCTCTGTGTTAGCCTTGGCTATCCTGGACTCACTTTGTAGACTAGGCTGGCCTCGAACTCACAGAGATCTGCCTGCCTCTGCCTCCTGAGTGCTGGGATTAAAGATATGTGCCACCACCACCTGGCCTGCTTCAGCTTTTCAAGTGATGGGACTAGAGGTGTGAGCTATGCCTGGTTTCTCTTTTTTACTTTTTTATACTCCTATTCATCTTTCAGATTTTAGCTGAAAAGTCTCTCTTTTTTCAGAATTTAGCTGAAAAGCTGCTTTGATGTTTTAACTAGGTCAGATTTCTATTGAAGTAGCTCAGTACCATATAACATCTTCTACAGAATTTATTATAAAATTACTTTTGCAGAGGAGACAAGGCAAAAGAATCACAAATTCTTAGGCAAATCTAGGTCAGCTTGAACTATACAAACTATCCTCTAAATAAGCAAAACCATTCAAGGTTATGGTATAGGTTATGAATAGTTTTGCAAAATAACAGTTTTGGGGGCATCACTTCTTTATTGTGTTATAGATGATTATAGATAGCAAAAAAAGTTCTTTTGTTTTTTAATACAGGGTTTCTATGTGTATAGTCCTGGCTGTCCTGGACTCCGTTTATAGACCAGGCTGACCTCGAATTCACAGAGATCCACCTGCCTCTGCCTTCTGAGTGTTGGGATTAAAGGCACGCACCACCACAGCCGGCTTACAAAGTTTTATTAACATTTTTTATTACCTTTATTTACTCTGTGTTAGAGGGGTATATACCACAACATGCCTATGGAGATCAGAAGATTTGTAGCAATCAGTTCTCTTTTTCCACCATGTAAGCCCCAAGAACCAAACTCAGGCCATCAGGCTTGGTGGCCAGCATCTTAGTGCACTGAGCCGTGGTGTCATTAGCCCAAAAGGGTGATTTTATTTGCTCCAATTTAAGAAGTCAAGCTGCTAAAATAGCATAGCAAGATCAAATTTTCTACCTTATAGAAGCATCTATAGAAAACTACCATTTACTTTTGTGTAGTTCCAGGGGTTAGACTAAGGCAAGTTTTCCATCACTGAGCTCTCTCCCCAGGCCCTAGGAAAGCATTAAATACCTTACCAATTTCCACTTCCACGAGGCAGTTATTGATCTTCTTAAGTATGTTGTCCATCTCATTTATTTTTATCTGAAGTTTCTTCTTCTCATTCTAAATACAAAATATTATAAATTATAAAGCTTAACCTATGAACAATCCTTTAATAGTTCAATTACTGTCCTTACCATAAATTAAAAAATCTTGTTTTTCTTTTTTATTTGGCAATAAGAGGGAGTGAATGTGCTGGTCACATGATCTACTGCAACCCTTTATTCCTATCCATTTTTTAAAAAAGCATTTTTGTTTAAAAACAGAGTCTCTTGCTAAATTGCCCAGACTGGCCCTGAATTTGAGATATTCCTGCCTTAGACTTTCAAGTATCTGGGATTATAGGCCTGTGGTACCACACTGGCATGAACAGGCAAATCTTAAAATTAAGGTCAAGACTTTTAGTCTTTTTTTAAAAAAGATTTATTTATTTATTATGTATACAGATCTCATTATAGATGGTTGTGAGCCAATATGTGGTTGCTGGGAATTGAACTCATGACCTTTGGAAGAGCAGTCAGTACCTTTAACCTCTGAGCCATCTCTCCAGCTCCAAGACTTTTAGTCTTAACTTAAATTTTTAAAAATTTAAATTAAAGAGACAAATAAATTAATTTGTATTTCTCTTTATTATAACATTTTCTATATGTGTTTCATGAGCTATATAGATATTAATATTTATTGTTTTAAAAAGGGTTGATTTTTTTTTCTGTTATGAGATAAATGTGGGAAACACTGATCAAACAGAATTACAGCCTTTTAGTGTGTATAGGTTTTTGTTGTTGTTGCAGGAGCTGTTGTTGTGCTAGGTTCTTGCTCTGTGGTCCAGAACTTATGGCAATAATCATGACTCAGATTCCTATATATATGTGTACCAGGCACAACTAATCATAATTTTTATTTCTGTAAAAGATGATACTATATGCAACACTTCCTGTACTTATTTGCTAGTACTTGTTAAGCAGAACTACCTTGTTGGCTTGCTCTTATGTACATGCCTATATGCTCAGGCTCACAGACATGAGCACCCCCACTTCTGCCTCTCAAATGGGAAATTGAACAAACACTAAGCAAATGTTCTACCATGACTATATCCTTAGCCCTATGAGTAGAGACTTTTTTAAAGGAAAAGAATAAATGCGTGCATAATGGGGAAACAGAATCACAAGTAATTTATTTCAATATGTAAAATGGGTAACTATGAGACATAGCCCATATTAGTAACTGTATCCCATTTTACTTATAATGCCAAAGTTTAAAGCTTTTGACTAATAGAACCTCACATTTTTATAAACAAGCTTTAAGCCAAGCCTTACTTACATATCTCCTAAGAAGCATTTCATATTTCACAGTTCCTATAAATTACTATATATTAACCATCTCAAATTACCTCAGCTGAATGCACCAGTTTGTTATACAGAGCCACTTTGCCTTGGTGGGTGAAGACTTTTGTCATCTTGGTATAACGTGACTTTATTTTGTTAAGGTAAATTCCATAGGTCTTCAGCTGTAAGAGAGAGTTAAAGAATACACCATAGTAAAAAACAAAAAGCCAGATAAGTAAGGTCTGGGAAGAAAAGTTCAATTACCTGTGCTGCGATTTGCCTAATCTAGATCCTGCTACCTAAGGCAAGAACTTTTCCTTTGCAAATTTAATTCCCAGGCTAATTTGGAACTCATTATATAGACCAGGCTGTCTTAAATGTGTGCCTCTGCCTCTAAAGTGCTGAGATTACAGGTATATGCCACCACACCTAGCTTCTGCATATCTATTTAAGAATATAACCAAAGACTTCAGTTTTGATTCTTGCCGTTAATTCACTTATTCATTTTATAAACTAGTAATGACTGGCTCGTAATTTTAAAAAACCACTAATATGTATATATATTTATCATTTTTTAACATGTTAAATTAGTCATCACACATTGGAAAAGTTGTTTTGCCGTTGTTTTTTGTTTTGAGACAGGGTTTTTTCTCCATAGCCTTGGCTGTCCTCCCTGGACTTGCTTTGTGTGCCAGGCTGGCCTTGAACTCACAGAGATCCATCTGCCTTGGCTTCCCTGAGTGCTGGGATTAAAGGTGTGCACCACCTCAACCAGCTTGGGAAAGTTGTATTTAAAAGTTACTTGGTAATAATTAGATAAGACCACAGAGGCACATTACATCTAAGAATAAACTAAATAATTCCATACCAGTAAGTAACAGTTCTTATTTTGTTTTTGTTTTTTGAGACAGGTATTTTGAGATAGAGTTTCCCTGTGTAACTCTGGCTGTCTTAGAACTAGCTAGCACTGTAGTTCATGCAGCCCTTGAATTTACAAATCTACTTGCCTTCCAAGAGCTAGAATTAAAGGAGTATGGAAAGGATTTTAAATCAGCAACATGGCTGTTCTGATCAAGTCCGAAGACCTAGAAGGTCTGTGTGATCTGGATAGAATGCAGACACATACACCCTTAGCACACACATTTATTCCCAAACAATGAAGGTAAAATTAGTTAATAGAAGGAAGCATCTTTGTTTGAAAGTGACATCTCACTGAAGTGCAGACAAAGTGACAAATCAGAGACAGATCTGACAGAGTCAGAAGTAGGATACGCCCAATTCTCATGAAAGGAGAGAGGAAAGAGAGGGCTTAAGAGAGCAGCTGAGGGGCTGGAGAGATAGCTCAGAGGTTAGGAGCGCCATCTGCTCTTCCAAAGGCCCTGAGTTCAATTCCCAGCAACCACATGATGGCTCACAACCCTCTATAATGTGCTCTGATGCCCTCTTCTGTCCTGCAAGTGTACATGGAGGCAGAACACTGTAAAATAATAATAAATAAATACATCTTTTAAAAATTTAAAAAGAGAGAGAGAGAGAAAGAAAGAGCACAGCTCAGGAGAGAAAAAAAAGAAAGATAGCAGTTCAGGGACAGAGGGAGAAGAGGCAGTTCTTGCAGGGAGAGTTTTACAGAGACAGGTTAAAAAGAGAACAAGCTAGACACAGGTGAAGACAGAACAAGCCAGAGAATGAGGAGGAGCCAGAAGATTAGAACACATTACTAAAGTTAGTTTGAGGCAAAACAGAGCAATTCAATCAGAAGCTGAGAGAAGCCAGTTTGAGCCAGAACAGCTGAGTTGAAGCAGCCATCCAGAGTTCAGAAAGAGCTACAAAGGATGAGCTTATTCAGCAGTAAGTCTCAGGCTGAAAACATTCTAGATTGGTTTGTACGGAGGCTAGAAGCTTCCAGGACTAGGCCTAGGTTAACAGATGGAGGCAATAAGCCTCAAGACAACAATTACACCAGGAGAATGAAAGTTACTTTTACAGGTGTGTACCACCACAGAAGGCCAGAAGAGTTTCAAATGTGTCCATTTTTATTCAGAAAATGACATAAAAATACCTCTTCATCAGAGTAGTCTTTCATTTTTTCCCACAAGTTCCTATTTACTTCAATCAATAGTTTATCTTGGTTCAATGCAGATACCTTTAACCTAAAATAAATAAAAAAGTTAATACAGGATTTAGAATTCTGTTTGAATACACTGTAGGGATTCTGCTGCTGGAGCGGCGATGGGAGGCCTTGACCAGATTCAGGCCCCTGTTGTCATTGCCACCCTTCCCACCACTGCAGCCACGGCTAGATTAAAGCCACTACTGCTGCCACCGCCACTGCCGACCCACACAAACACACACACACACACACACACACACACACACACACACACACACACACACACACTCACATTTAGGAATTTCTCTGTTGCTGCCAAGGCTGTGGCCACAGCTGATCATGGCCGCTGCTGCCTAGGTAGAGAGAGCTCAAAGTGCCTAACACTATCACCACCACTTGCAACACGTAAGAGGATACCTTCGGCAAGTTTTGGGGAGTCCACTTGCCACTTCCCCTCAGTCCTTCAGCCCACAATATCACCACCCCCAAAAGCTATGTTTAGCTCTTTAGCAGTGGACCACTAAAACGTAGTCTTCCTTTCTGCCTTGGAGCTATGGAGACAGGGGGAGAAAAAGGCAGCAGCTCGGTGGGAGGTGTCCATGGTGACTATTCCTGCCTCAACCGCCTCCTGCAGACTCCATGGGAACTGTCTGTGGTAGCTAATGAGTCCTGCTTCGGCCGACTGTTCTCTGAAAACCGGACATCCTTTCTGCCTCAGAAAGCCTGCTGCTGCCGCCATACTGCTATGCCCAGATTGATGCAAAAAAAAAAAAAGAACCAGAAAACACAAAGCCAGATAACAAATTCCACCAGGCGAGTGCGGGGGCAACCCGCTTCCCTTTCCCCAGGCAACCAGACTGTCTTGGGGACCCAGCCTTACACTCTTGGGGCTCTCTGTCCCCCTAGAATCTAGGGCATCCCCAAGATCCTCTGTGGCAGCGGTACCCTAGACCGTCTTCTAGGGTCTATTAGCGACCGCAACACATCCTCGTTATCTGTAAGACCCACACTTGCTGCGAGCTCACACTGCTTTGAGCACTCACCAGAGGACACAGAACAAAGACACAAGGACATGACAGACACTTGACCAAGACAACGCTTATCCAGAATTAGATCCTCCAGTGTCTGGATTTTCTGAGACTCTTTTGGGGATCCCGGACAGCCCCCAAATGCTATGCCCAGCTTGATTAAAAAAAAAAAAAAGAAAAGAAAAAGAACCAGAGAACACACGAAACCGCTGTAAAATACAAGAGGAATCTTTAATCCAACTCCGAGCTGGGTCGCACCTGATCCCCCATATGTTAGGTCTCAGGAGCACGCTGAGCTGTGATCTGAGGTCCTTTTATCCTTTCAGTGTCCTGTAAGCAGAAATGAGCGCCAAGACCACCCACGGCTTAATTTTTTTTTGTTCTCCCCCACAGGATGGCTCAGTTGTTAGGTAGTGCTATCTCTGGTGGGCAGGAAGGAATGTGGCCATAAAACTGGGTCTCTTATCAATTCTATCTCCAGTGGGACACTTTGAATCAGTCACTAGGCAATGTTATTTCTAGTGGAGGCTGCTTTTGCAGCTGGTCAGATTATCTCTTGTAGGCCTATTTCTTAACCTTTGTCCCACTTACCCTGAAATCCAATTTTCGTTCTTCTGATATCTCAATACCTTTCCTGTTTCAGTCTGCTGCCTTCACAATGGACTTTTTGTAAATTTTGGACACATTGTAAACTCATTACTCCTCAATTGGCCAGACCTCTGCCTGAGAAAGCTCCCCCAGCCCAGCAGCATGCTCCCCCCGCCCCACCTCTGTGACTGCCATCTCCAGTCCCTTTAGTAGGGCTCCTTCCTGATGATGCTAATTTGGGATGAGACGTCTGGACAAAAACCCACCAATCCCCAAGCTTCCCCCATCTCAGACTTGAAATCCCACCAATCTGGAAATCCCTGCCCCAGAAAGCTCCACCCCCTAAGAAATCCCATATAGAGCCTGTGTCAGCCTCTGCTGTCTCCTGGAGACAGGCACTCTAGGATTCATCCTTCTAATAAATCGCTTTTAACAGATTTACTGCCTGCTGTGACTCTTTCATCCCAGGAGAAGAAATGAAGGAGGCGCAGGGCTCAGGCTCCAACGCTCCTCAGTTCCTCAGGGTTAGAGGCAGCCCTTCCCTGGTAGCTGCATGGTATCTGTTGAAGAGGCCTCCTTTCAGAGCTGTGAGGTTCCTGGGCTCCCGTGCCTCAGGATACCCTTGGGATATCTTCCTAGCTCTTAAGAGTTGTGGACACTCTTCCACCTGCACAACACAGGCAATAACACAAACTAGCTTAAACATACAACCTAATTTAATTATTTCTATTTTTTTCTACACAGATGGTGGGAATTCACTCAAGAAACATGGCCAGCATGATTACTAAACACTTAAAGATCAGAAGACAATAATGTCACAATGAGAGCCCAGCAGGGGTGGTGCAGGTCAGTAATCCCAGCACTCGGGAGGCAGAGGCAGAGGCAGAGGCAGGTGGACCTTTGTGAGTTAGAGGCCAGCCTGGTCTACAAAGGGAGTCCAGAACAGCCAGGGCTACACAGAGAAACCCTGTCTCAAAATAAAAACTAAAACTAAAACAAAGAAAAGAATGTCACAATGAGCTGAGTGTGGTTATGAACACCTTTAATCCTAGCATTAAGGAGGCAGAGGCAAGCAGATCTCTGACTTTGAGGCCAACTTGGTCTACAGATTGAGTTCTAGGACAGCCAGGACTACACAGAGAAACACTGTCTTGAAAAGCAAACAAACAGCTGGGCGTGATGGCGCACACCTTTAATCCCAGCACTCAGGAGGCAGAGGCAAGTGGGTCTAAGGGAGTTCGAGGCCAGCCTGGTCTACAAAGAGTTTTTCAGGAGAGCCAAGACTACACAAAGAAATCCTGCCTTGAAATAAATAAATAAATAAATAGATAAAGAAAGAAAGAAAGAAAGAAAAAAAAGAAACAAAGAGAATATTACAGTGATGCTAAGACTTGGAACGAATCCCAGGGTCAGAAAAGCCAAAATTCACTGGAGAACATAGGTGGCACTGGTAATTTTAGGGGTGGCAGGACTTGGAGGAACCAGACCATGAAGAATTCCTGAATTACTATGGTTCAGGCTACTAGGGTCTTCAGCAAAAAGTGCAAAGACTTGATTTCAGAGTCCTGGGGACTGAGACCCTCAGCCTTTGTTTGTGCCTTTAGATCAAACTCCAGTCATCCCACCCTGGGAAAAACATCAATTCCCAAACTTCCCTCAATAACCGACTCTCATATCACCACATAATGAAACAGAAAGGGGGTGAACTGATACCTTTATCCTTTCAAATCTAAGATAGAGCTTTACTATGTGGTTTAGGCTCTTTCCAAATGCTGAGATTACAGTCATGTACAACATACAATAAGACACAGTTACAAACCCCAAATGAAACTGTGGTAGTTCACGCCTTTAATTCTGGCACTCAGAAGGCAGAGGCAGTGGGATCTCATAGTCTGAGGCTTGCCTAGTCTACATAGAGTTCCAGGACAGCCAGGAACACAGAGAAACCCTGTCATGAGGGGAAAAGGGCATATAATATCCTTTTGAAGATGTTCTCTTTCAACTAATTTATATCATAATGTAATAATTTTGGTTTATTTTTTATTCATCATGATATGAAACGTTTTATGCAAATAATTGCTGCTGTTCATTGTATCTGTTGAATAGATATCATCACTACCTTAAGTGAAAAAGAAGGGTAAATGACTTCATGCAAGCTACACAGTATTGTAAATAGAACTTGTTTTCCATTCAAGTCATACTGCCAGTTAATTCTATTCATTTTTCCCATGCTGCTGTTGTTCTAATTAAAATACCACACAGATCATTTGTTTATTATAACCCTCCAGAAACAATCACAGGAAAAAAAAATTAAAATACTCTTACTCTTCAATCTTTTGTCGAAGAAGTTCACAATCTTCTCTGTAAATCTGTATCTTGGGTCCATAAACATATTGTCTCAACATTAGATCTTCTGGGGTAGGTGATGTGTTTATAGTAAACTTAAAAAGAAAAAGTAGTCAATCAATCAATCAATCAATCAATCAATCAGAATTGATACCTTTTTCTTTTCAAATCTAAGATAGAGCCTTACTATGTAGTTTAGGCTGGCCTGGAACTTCAAACATGAATTCAGGTTTCTAACTTCAAAGTCCACTCTTCCACAGGTGTTCAGCTGAGTTAAGGGCATTGACTTACAGGACTGAACGTGGCTTTAAAATGATTGTGAATTATTTTAAGAAAATTAAGGATTGGCAAGGTGACTCCCATAAATTGTCCTCTGATCTCTAAGCATTTACATGCATGTACACATATACATATACATATACACACAATATGTAACTGTAACTTAAAAAAAATCAACACATCCAGGCCCGGTGGTGCACGCCTTTAATCCCAGCCCTTGGAAGGCGGAGGCAGGTGGATCTCTGTCAGTCCCAGGCCAGCCTGGTCTGTACAGTGAGTCCAGGACAGACAAGGCTACACAGAGAAACCCTGTATCGAAAAACCCAAAACCAAAACCCAAATAACACAATCACTAAAAATTAAGCTTACCAGGAACCACTTTACTTAAAATAGAAAGGAGAAAAGAAAATCAAGGCAGTGGGTCATACCTGAATCCCAGCACTTAGGAGATCGAGGCAAAAGGATCTTGTCTCTGTGAGCTCAAAGCCATATTCTGCTACATAGTAAATTCCAGGCTAGTTTGAAATAGAGTAAGACCTTAACCAACCAATCAGCCCACCCACCCACTCATCAAAGAACAGAAACAATTTTGTTATGTTTTGCAACCCTAGTTTATAGACAAATGAATGTATCTAATCCTGTTTTGGAAAAAAACTGAATCAGCTTTTCATTCCATTACTTATGAAAACACCAAATAACACTTCATTCCTTATTGACAAGCACCACAGGCACTCTAAACTTAGGGCTGATCTATTAAATGGCTGGAACATAGTGTTTACTACATAAGCATGAAGACTGTGTGTATATATTTTGTGTGCATGTATGCGTGTAGGCAGGCACTAGGGCATGCCTGGTGCCCTAGATAGCCAGAGGAGGATATCAAATCCCCAAGGAGTGAAGTTACACAGTTGTGAACCACCATGGGTGCTGGGACTCAAACAGCAGCTAGTGCTTTTAACCCCTGTGCCATCTTCTTGGGGTCCTAGACATTTATTTTTAAACAAGGTCTCACATAGACACTGTGCGCCTTGAAATATATATATAGTTAAGGATAACCAGGAACTTCTGGTCCTCCTGGTTGTAGCAATCAGGAACTAGGATTATAGGTCTGTGCCAGGGCATCCAGCATACTGGCAAAGTTATTTTTTATTTTATGATACATTTAGTATTATGCAGAAAAATCATAAATACACATAAAATTAAAATAAACATTTAAAAAGTAAAACATACAATTATATAGCTAATAAAATATCATAAGTGCCAAATGATAAGAGGTTCATCCGCTGTGGAACATGCTGCATGGTTATTATTGTGCTCAGTGGGTGGATTGATTCATTGCATCTTGAATTACAACTATTTGTACAAGCCACTTTTACTCACGTTGATTCAAGTGTCCAACTTATATATAATAAATGCTTGGGTACTTCGGGCCAAGAAGTTCTTCAATCTAATATAATTATGAGATACATTACTTTACATTACATTCTATGCCCCCAAATCAGTGAGAACCAACCTTAAGAGAATGATGCTCCATTTCCCTTAAGGGGGGTGGGGTAGGTTTTTGGTTGTTTTCTTGAGCTATGGATGTTTACTGTCATTGGGAGTTGGTTATAAGTTATTAATGGTCTTATTCAGAGGGACAATGAGGTTAGACTCAGAGATTTCTCTCTCTTTTTTTTCTTTTCTCTTTCTCAGGTATGGAGTTAGGGTTTGAAAAGAAAGAAGAGGGAATATAGAAAAATATATAGAGATGATAGAACAAAAGGTAGATTAATGAATCTACTTCTTAATTTAAGGCTTTAACTGTTACTCTCAAATAAAATTACTTTTAATTCATTGGTATAGAATTCAATTTTAAGGTTATTCTTGACATATATTATATATATTTCTAGTCTAGTATAAGGTATTGTGCCTATACAACTCATTTATAATACAAAGCTTACTTCTACAAAGCGAGTCTAGAACAGGTAAGGCAACACAGAGAAACCCTGTTTCGAAACAAACAAACATACAACAAAGTTTACTACTAATACTATTCTAATAAACTATTATTGCAGTATTGCAGGCTGTTGAGGATAATTAAATAATACAAGTCAATGGACAGTCAATCAGATTCATGGTCATGCCAAATACTAGTCTAATTTAGCACAGGAATATGCATCCTAGGTCAACAGTAGATATGATTCTATAGATGGATAGATGACATAAAAATAAATAGATAGGATCTTCAAAGGGCTGGAGAAATGGCTCAGAGGTTAAGAGCACTGTCTGCTCTTCCAGATGTCCTCAGTTCAATTCCCAGCAACCACATGGTAGCTCACAACCATCTATAGTAAGGTCTAGTGCCCTCTTCTGGTGCACAGACATACATGCAGACAAGAACACTGTATATAATAAATAAATCTTAAAAAAAAAAATCTTCAAATACCTCAGATATCTATTATTTTAAGGATTCTTTAACAAGACAGGTTAAATGCTGGCAGCACCCAGCCTACTTCAAAGAAGATGGTGAACATTGAAGAACCTTCTTGTGGAGATGGCTTCAAATGTGGCAAGGCCACCAGACCAAAAAATATAAAAATAAAAAATAAAATGCCCTTGTTTCTACCACAGACAAAATTCTGCGTAAAATGGGCAAGCTTAATTGCAGGCCAAGTCAACTGCCAAACTCTGCCAAAATAGGGTAAGCAAGTCCTGCTTCACATCTGTCAGATCTACTGGGCCAGAAGGCTGAAGATGATGCTCCAACATTATAGTTTTGGGTGGCTGTCCAGGCAGCAAACTGTCTCTGTCATTTCTTAATTTTGGAAGTTGCTAACCTGCATTTCCTATTTACTCAGGTAACTAATTTTATTTCTTCTCAAGTCTCTGATGGGGTTGAAGACTAGATTATTATAGTTTTATAATTAAGCTTAGTTGTTTAGGGATTAAGAAAATATATTACGGTATAGATAAATGTTTTTAGACTGTTAAATATAAGATATGATAGAAATTAATTTAGGTATAAAACGTTAGACTCATCAAGACAGGATAGATAATATTTTCTTCAAGGCTTCAAATACCTTTTAACTAGACATTATGTATGTAAACCTACCTATTGCTTTTTTAAAGATTTATTTATCTTTTTTAAAAAGCAAAGTTTTAAAAAAATATTTATTATTATATATACAGTACTCTGCATGCCACAAGAGGACATTAGATCACATTATAGATGGTTGTGACCCACCATGTAGTTGCTGGGAATTGACCTCAGGACCTCTAGAAGAGCAGTCAGTGCTCTTAACCTCTGAGCCACCTCTCCATCCCTTATTTATTTATCTTAATGTATATGCCTATTATGTTATCATGCTCACCAGAAGAGGGCATCAGATCCTATTACAGATGGTTGTGAGCCACCATGTGGTTGCTGGGATTTAAACTCAGGACCTCTGAAAAGCAGCCAGTGCTCTTAACCACTGAGCCGTCTCTCCAGCCCCCACACCTACTGGTTTTTGTAACTATTTCATAATTGTTCTTACTGTATGTTATTATGTTTTTTAAAATGGCCTTTTTATTTATTTAGACAGAAAAAAGGAATTGTTGGAGTATGGTCTGATGCTTTGTATTAGTGATTTGCTTGCTCCAAAGATCCTTTCTGAAGACTGCCACATAACCCAAATACTGCTGTTTAACCTTGCCTTCCTGTTTGACTAATAAAGAGAACAGATATCTGGGCAGGGCTGGGGGTAAGTAGGTGTGGTGAAGGTTCTTGGGCTTTTGGGACAGAGAGGATCTTGGGAAAGAGAAGCAGATGGTTCCAGAGGAGGAACTCTGAAGTTCCACATAGAAAAAAATGGCCCAGATGAACAATCTTTGCAAGTATTTTGGAATTATGGATGGGAGGCAGCCCAGATAGAAACTGTTAGAACAGATGGCATGGGATAGAGGTGAGAGATATTGGAAGGTAGTTTAGGGGGTTAATATCTGCCCAGCCCCAGTTAAAATAAGGCTTATTCTAAAATACAACAAGTGTCTGTGTCTTTTTTATTAAGATAGTGGCTTAGATATGACTGCCGTAATAATTATAAATGTATGGCTGGAGAGATGGCTCAGCGGTTAAGGATACTGGTTGTTCTTCTAGAGAACCAGAGCACCTGAGTTCAATTCCCAGTGTCCACATGGTTCCTCACAACAATCTGTAACCCCGGTTTCAGGGGATCCAATCTCTTAGAAATTCTGGCAACATATCAATGTACATAAAATAAAATAAATAAATTAAAAAAATAATTATAAACCTAATAATAACCATTTATTAGGCCATACCATTAAATGAACACCAACAAGCTTGAACCACTCTATAGTGAGAATTTTGTAATTATGGTTTCTTTAAGAGACCGGCAGCCAAACATTAGGCAGAGTTTGAAGAGTCTTGTGGAAGAACCAGGGGAAGGATTAGGAGAGCCAAAGGGATCAAGGACTCCACAAGAAGACCTACAGAGTCAACTAACATAGGCCCATGGGGGCTCACAGAGACTGGACCACCAAGCAAACAGCATGCATGGACTGGACCTAGAACCACTACACATATGTACGGATGTGCAGCTTGGACTTCACGTGGGGGCTAACAATTGGAGTAGGGCTGTTTTTGCCTCTGCTACTTGCCTTTGGATCCCTTTCCCTTAGCTGGGCTGCCTTGTCTAGCCTCAGTGGGAGAGGATGGACTTAGGACTGCTGTGACTTGATGTGCCAGGGTGGGTTGGTACCCATGGAGGGGGCCTCTCCTTCTCTGAGGAGAATGGGAGGGAAGAATGGGGATAGGAGAGCTGTGTGGGTAGGGCTTGGACGAGAAGAGGTGGTAGGGGTGCAATTAGAATGTGAAGTGAATAAATTAATTAATGAAAAAAACCCCACATAAGTGTTATAGGAATGTTTTTTTGTTTTAATCCCAGGGGTGGGAATAAAAGGCTGCTTCACAGCAGGTGACTGTAATTTGCTCATGCTCTAGCAAGGGATTGGTTTTGCCAGCTACAGATAGTTTCTGAGAATGTGTTACATTTGCAATTCTGGGAACTTTTCAGAGGATATAAATGTTAGGGCCCCAAGAGGCAGGGTGGCTGTTGTTGGCTGGCTTGTGGTTGGATGCTATTGGGTGCAGTTTGTTGTATGTGTTTTGTTTTGTTTTTAATGATTTTATTTATTATTATGTTTACAGTGTTTTGCCTGCATGTACACCTGCACTCCAGAAGAGGGCACCAGATCACATAGATGGTTGTGAACCACCACGTGGCTGCTGGGAATTGAACTCAGGACCTTTGGAAGAGCAGTCAGTACTCTTAACCTCTGAGCCATCTCTCCAACCCAATTTGTTGTGGTTTGTCAAGTAGCTGTATGTAAAGAAAATGCGAAGAAATTAGATATCCTGATGGCAAAGATCAAACTTGCCCCAAGGAACTCTGCACCTCTAATCAGCAGAAAGTAGTCTAATGATAACTTCGCCCCTTTCTTCTCTCATTCTTTTCTCTCCTATCTAGTGTTGGGGGCTGGGGGTGGGGAAAGGGAAGAAGTAAAGGGGCAGAGAAAGGAGGAAGAAAAAGAAAGAGCCCACAAAGCAGCAAACTCCGATTATATCACTCCACAAACATGCAAAGATGATGGATGACTATCAAAGCGCCCTCTGCTGGTCCAGTCAGCTGAGCTACTACAACATATAGACATATAATGCAGCTGCAAACATTGTCTATGAAGGCTAGCAATACCTCCACTCCCGCCAAAAACATGTTACCCACTTTTACTCTCCAGAGACTCAGCCATCCAGGTCTTGGAGGCAGATGTCCACAGCTGCAAACCCCTTTTCCCATGATCTGATATATTTTATTTCTTTTGGACTCTGTCTACTTTAAGACTTTTTCAAATCTCTTTTGTTTTTGAGCATGGCTTAGCTTTGTAGACACCAAGACTTGAAGACTATGTCAGTTATACCACTGAGGGAGAAAAAAAAATACCTCATAGATGTCAAACTGGCAGAGCTGTCAAGTTGGGTACTGACTTAAAATCTCACCTCCAAAGGCATCACTGGAGGGTTTGAGAGAGGTTACAGCTGGTATTACAACAAGTGCATCAATGTGAGGAAAGGGAGCATCACCAGGGGATACGAACTCAGGTTGTTAGACTTGTCAGCTGCAAGGCTTCACATAGTAGGCAGGCCTCTACCAACTAAGCTACATCCACAGCTCATGGTTTTGTCTTTTCTAAAATGCTTGCTCTGGTGCAACTTAATTTAAAAAAAATATATATAATATAGTTTAACTGAGATGAATATTTTGCCAAGCAATTACACTTACTTTGGCTGGGAGATTGCTCTGCCTGGGCTTCTGTATTAAGATATGGACCTGAAGAAGTATGAAGAACTCCTTTATTGTTATTTGGCCATCCTTGAGTTTCTTAAAAAGAAAAGAAGAAGAACTATATGAACACTCAAAAGTCAACTCACTTTGACTCTCACTACACCATTCGCCATCATACAGCAGAAGCGTGCTGGGCCCACAACTGCTTCATTCATTTCTAAATAGCCTAATGTACTGAGTTATGGAAGTAGCCAAACACTAGATTTTTATACAAGATTACTACTACTATTATTATCAAACAAGGTATCCCTCTGTAGCTCAGATTTGCTATGCAGTGTAGGATGGCCTGGAATTCACAATGTTAGTCTCCCTAGTGCTGAAAGAAAGGTATAGACCACCACACCCAGTCTAACATTTTAAAGGTTATTTAAAATAGTTTCCAAAAGCAAAACATTTGTCTCTTAATTTCTACTTACATAGGTTTGGGTGTTTGATCCCTCCAAAACTCACATTAATTCCCAAATTCATATGTTAATAGTATGTGGAAGTAGACAAAAACTGGATGAGGTTATAATGTTAGGGCCCCAGGCAGGACTGCATTGATGGCTTTATAAGAGGAAAATGGACTCGTTTTGGCAAGCTTGCTTTATTGCCATGAGATCCTAATGGGCTACCTAGAGCTTCTGAGGAGTGCCTCCACCTGGCAGCCTCACCACACGCTGACCTTGCAGTGGTGCTGTTTTACAAAGCATAGTGAACCACAAGCTGGCTGTGTAAACTACCCATTGTGGTATTCAGTTACTACAACAGAGAACAGACTCAGATAATATTTCATATACTAAGTTGAATCCTTAACAAAGAAAACTAGTCTTCTATATATTTGAAATACTTTAAAATTATAAAAAATTAGAGGTCTGGAGAGAAAACACAGTAGGTAGAGCATTTGCCCAGCATTTATGAAGCTCTGGGTTGGATTTCCAGTACCACATACAATTTGGTGTATGGCATTTGTATGTAATCCTAACACTCTAAGGGTAGAGGTAGAAGGATCAAAGTTTGAGGTCATTTTCAGACACAAATAAGTTTGAGGACAGCCGGGATATGTGGGAGCTACCTCAAAAACAAAATAAAAAACTAAGCCAAGCATGGTGGTACACATCTATAATTCTAGCACTTGGGTGGTGGAAGCAAAAAGATCAGGAATTCAAGGCCAGCATTAGCATTAGAGAGTTTAAGGCTAGCTTTGAATGCCTGAGATCCTGTCTCAAAAGACAATAAAATATTTTTACAAATTTAGCTGGGCATGGTGGTGCACGCCTTTAACTCCAGCACTCGGGAGGCAGAGGCAGGCAGATCTCTGTGAGTTCAAGGACAGCCTGGTCTACCAAGTGAGTTCCAGGACAGCCACAACTCTGTTATGCAGAGAAATCCTGTTTAAAAAACAAAAACAAAACAAAACAAAAACTAGAGAAACAAACAAACTAGTGTATTAAAAGTTAGAAATAAAGTTGGGCAGTGGTGGTGCATGCCTTTGATTATCAACACTCAAGAGGCAAAGGCAAATGGCTCTCTGAATTCGAGGCCAGTCTGGTCTATAGAGGAAGTTCCAGGTAAGCCAGGGCTATGCATAGAAAACCCTGTCTCAAAAAAAGAAGAAGAAGAAGAAGGAGGAGGAGGAGGAGGAGGAGGAGGAGGAGAAGAGGAGGAGGAAAAGAAAAAAGAAAGAAAGAAAAAAAAAAAAGAAAAACTAAGAAATAAGCCAGATATGGTGGCACACACTCTTAATTCCAGAAGTTGGGAGTCAGATGCAGATAAATCTCAGAGTTTGAGGCCAGCCAGAGCTACATCATAAGACCCTGTTTCAATACAAACAAAGGAACAAACAAATCAAAAACCAAAGTGAGAAACAGTGGCTATGGGATGGCTCAATAGGTAAGGGTACTTAACACCAACCTGACAACCTGAGTTCCATCCCTGAGACCCATTTGAGAGAAAGAGTGAGAGACCAATATCTGCATGTTGTCCTCACGGCCATATGTGTACTGTGGCATACATGCACTCATGCACATATACACAAAATAAATAATAAATGTAAGAATAATTAAAGTGAGGAACACATTAACATACCTCTCTCAAACTCTCTTCACAGATAGGGTCACCGAGAAACTGTGATTCCATTTGGCTGTTACGCTGTGCTAGAAGCAAAGCAAAATTTATGTAATAAGCAAGTCAAAGCTAAACTATAAAACTTGGAATAGTAGTGCACATCTTTAATCCCAACACTGGATAGGCAGAAGCAGGCAGATCTCTGTGATTTTAAGGCCAGCCTGATCTACACTACCAATTGTAGTCAGTCAAAGCTACACAGTGAGGCCTGCCTGGTTACATTACCAATTATAGGCAGCCAAAGCTACACAGTGAGACCCTGTATGAAAAACAAATGAAGGAAAACCAAAATGTAAAGTCATGATCCTAATGTACCCATGAACTAGGATGTTTCTGGGAAGCTGTTCACTTAGTAAGACAAAGTATCTATAATATAAGTCTTAAGGCTCTATTCAATGTTTCCTCACTAATTATAAGCTTTTGGAGGAAATGAACCATTCCTCTGTAATATAACACTTGTCATTTCATTAAATTAAAAAAAAATCAAAAGTGAAATATTACTTTACTTATTAACTCTATAACCATGGAAGGATTTATATAACATTCAATACTTCCTAAATTGAATATATTTATTAATCAAGGATTCAAATAACTGTTATTATTTAGCGTTCATAAAGATCTTACTGCTGACATCCAAAGAGATTCCATCAGCCTTGAATAAATCCAGAGAGCTGCTGCAACTAGACGGTGTCCTGCTTAGGCTTTTTGTCAATACACTGTTGACATTTTTATTGATATCTCCTTCAGTATGATGATCAAAAATCTGAAATTACCAAAGAAATATCAGTAAAGGGTCCAGTTAAATGGCTTAGTCAGTAAAAACACTTGCTATGTAAGCCTAGTGGCCTGAGTTCCATTCCTTGGATGTAATCTGAGCACCTCAAATAGTGTCTAGTGCAGGGATAGGGACATAGCTCAGTTTTCAAGACTGTAGTAAGCCCCAGCACTGCATCAAACTAGGTATGGAGTTGCACATATGCAATCCCACCACTCCACATGTAGAGTCAGAAAAGCAAAGGTTTTTTTTTTCAAGATTTATTTTATTTTCATGTATACAGTGCTCTACTTACATTTATACATACATGCCAGACAAGGGCATCAGATCACATTATAGATAGTTGTGAGCCACCATGTGGTTGCTGGGAATTGACTCAGGTCCTCAGGAAGAGCAGACAGTGCTCTTAACCACTGAGCCATCTTTCCAGCACAGATGGTTTAAGGCCATCAGTTAGTTCCAGGTTAGTCTGGGCTATGTGAGACTCTCTCTTAAATAAAAGTATCTAGGGGCTGAAGATGGCTCAGAGGTTAAGAGCACTTGCTGCTCTTGCAAAGGATCTCGGTTCAGTTCCCAATACCTACATGGAAGCTTCCAGTCATCTATAACTCCAGTTCCAAGAAGATCTAGTGCCTTCTTCAGGCTTCTACAGATATCAGGCACACATGATGTCTTGATATAGATACAAACATGCAGGGAAACACTCATACAGATAAAATAATAACCTTTTATTTTTATAAATAAAATTATTACTATTATTATTATTTTTTTTTTTTTTGGTTTTTCGAGACAGGGTCTCTCTGTGTTAGCCTTGGCTGTCCTGGACTCACTTTGTAGACCAGGCTGGCCTCGAACTCACAGCGATCCACCTGCCTCTGCCTCCCGAGTGCTGGGATTAAAGGCATGCACCACCATGCCCGGCTTAAAATTATTTTATAAATAAAAAATTAAATAGATTGTTAAAAAAGTATCTCCTGCTTGGTTTTGAATCTGTGGGCCACAACCCTTTTGTAGGGTAGAACAGACCCTTTCACAGGGGTCATCTAGCACCATCAGAAAATACAGATATTTACATTATGATTTATAGCAGTAGCAAATTACAGTTATGAAGTAGCAATGAAAACAATTTTATGGTGGACTAACAACAAGAGGAGCTGTATTAAGGGTTGCAGCTAGGAGCTGGAGGAATGGCTCAGAGACGCTCATTCAGAGGTGCTGGGTGCAGTTCCCAACCATCTGTAACTACAGTCCCATGGGGTCTGATGCCCTCTTCTGGTTACAAATGTACATTCAGTCAAAACACCAATATATTTACACAAAGTACATAAATATAGGGTCACAACATTAAGGAAAGTCGAGAACCGTGGATCAAGTGTATAGTAGATATTCAATATTTGTTGAACAAAATACTAATTTTCATAAAATCTAGTCAGATTTAAGTGTTATATTACTATTAGTAGTTTCTCAATGCCTTGGCTATTTTCTCATCACCTTACCTCAGAGCCACAGAAATCATCTTCTCTACTTATTCTCTATTTATTTTTATTTTGTTTTGTTTAAGACCAAGTCTTGAACAAAAAATATATAAAACTATCCCAAGCTTTACTTGAACTCATGGCTTAGCCTGATTTAAAACTTGTAACCCCCGCCTTTAGTTTTCTGAGTGCTGGACTATCAGGCATGGGATATTAGGCTAGAATATTACTTTATGGTTCTTTTTCTAAAGATTTATTGTCATTTTTAATTTTGTATATGTGTTTATGCCTGAGTGGAGGTTCATACATGTAAATGTAGGTACCTGAGGAGTCCAGAAAAGAATACTGGATCTCCTGGAGTTACAGACAATTATAAGGCACCTAATGTGGGTGCTGAGAATGGAACGACAGTGCTCTTAATCACTGAGCCACCTCTCCAACCCCCTTTATGTGGTTCTTAGCAAGAGTTTATAAAACTCAGCATTTCTAGTGTGTTACAGTAATTTGTATCTGTTCAGCCTACAATGTTAATAACTGACACAGGGAGACTGAAATGTACTTTAAAGCTGCCAGCACTTCGCTGGGCAGAGTCTGAACTGATTCTAATCTACTCGTAAACTAAACAAACTACTCTAAACCTTATAACACACATATATTCCAAGCACTTGCCACTATGACCCCTGGGCCGGTCCTCATCAAGTCCCCACCATCCTCCTCCAACAGTCAAACTCTCCTCCTCTCTCCAGGAAGTCCCGCCTTCCACTTCCTGTCCTTCTGCCCAGCTGATTGGCTAAAAAGTGCTTTATTGATAGTTGATACATTCACTCAGCATTCCTCCACAATTCCCTTTTAGTCTAATTTAAAAAAAAAAAAAACCTTTTACCTATATATTTATATCATTGCACCAATATGCACACACAAGAACCACAAAACAATCGTTATATTTATGCTATACTCATAATGTTTCGCTGTCTTCAACCCCATTAGAGACTTGAGAAGGAATAAAATTAATTAGCTGAGTAAATAGGAAGTGCAAGTTAGCAGCTTCCAAAATGGGGGGTGGGGGGTGGGAAAATGATGACAGAGACACTTTGCTACCTGAACAGTCACTCGAAACTCTTAACACATTGGAGCATCATCTTCAGCCTCTGGCCCACTTTATCTGACAGACATGTTTGTGAAGCAGGGACTATTGAGGACTTGCTTACCCTGTCTTGGCAGAGTTAGGCCATCAACTCCACCTGCATCCAAGTTTGCCCATTTCAGGCAGAATTCTGTCTGTGGCAGAAAACAAGGACATTTTTTGCCCAGGGGCGGGTTTGCCACATCTGAAGCCATCTCCATATGTAGGTTCCTGATGCTCATTACCTTCTTTGAGGCAGGCTGGGTGCTGCCAGGAGTCAACCTGTCTCATTTTCAAAATCCTCAAAACAAAATTTCTTTAAATGCCATATTCTGTAGGTCTCTGACGTTTTTGAAGACTTGATCTAAATATTTTATCTTATCTGTCTACTAAACCTAAGATGTACAGTCTTGTGATAAAATTGGTGCCCGGCTAGCTCAGTCGGTAGAGCATGAGACCCTTAATCTCAGGGTCATGGGTTTGTGCCCCACGTTGGGAGCCAATTTGTTAGTGTAATTTGTATCCGTTCAGCCTACAATGTTAATAACTGACACAGGGAGACTGAAACGCACTTTAAAGCTGCCAGCACTTCTCCACACAGAGTCTAAACTGATTCTAATCTACTTGTAAACTAAACAAACTACTCTAAACCTTATAACATACATATATTCCAAGCACTTGCCACTATGACTGACCAGGCTGGTCCTCGTCAAGTCCCCTTCCTCCTCCTCCTCCAACCATCAAACTCTCTTCTCCTCTCCAGGAAGTCCCGCCTTCCACTTCCTGTCCTTCTGCACAGCTGATTGGCTAAACAGTGCTTTACTGGCGATTGATACATTCACTCAGCATTCCTCCACACTAGTGTTCATTTTCCCACCTATAAAACTGGATTTGACTAGCAAGTTTTGTTCTTTCCAAGATACCCAAATGAAGCATTTTCTTTAAAAAGCAAAACAACACTCAGGCATGGTGGCACTCAGGCCTTAAATCCCAGCATTCAGGAGACAGGGGCAGATAGATATCTATGAGTTCAAGGCTTGCCTGGTTTACAGAGCAAG
Organism: Acomys minous; assembly: GCF_964271855.1. Taxonomy (NCBI): domain Eukaryota; kingdom Metazoa; phylum Chordata; class Mammalia; order Rodentia; family Muridae; genus Acomys; species Acomys minous. Next base: position 29,785,288 of record NC_140485.1, read on the forward strand.
TTCTAGGACAGCCAGGGCAACACAGAGAAATCTTGTCTTGAAAAACTCAAATCAATCAACCAATCTTGATTCACACCCAAGTACTAGGCATTCTTCCAGTCACTAGAGAAATGGGCTCTTTAACATATCCTGATACACCAATGTAACCTTGTCAAGCTTGTCTTTTAGCATTTTGAATAGAAGAAAAGGCTTTTTATTCCTCAAATATTTATAATACAGAAGACTCTTTTCAAGGTATATATGGTAGCACAAGGAGATAAAATCAATGTGGACTACATAGTTAGACTTATCTTAAAAACCAAATGTGATAGTGAGATGACTATTACCAAGTCTGATGACTTCAATTTGATCCCTAGAACCCACAACACAGTAGGAGATAACCAACTCCACAAAGTTGTCTTCTGTCCTATAAGTGCTGTGCACCCCTTCCCCAACACACACACAGAGAGAGAGAGAGAGAGAGAGAGAGAGAGAGAGAGAGAGAGAGAGAGAGACAGAGAGAGAGAGAGAGAGAGAGAGAGAGAATGAGAATAATAATTTTCAAATTCATAACCAACCAAAGAGATTCTTATACACAAAGTAATACTGACAAATTACTAGCAAAAGTGACTGAGTATTTAGGATTATACAAATTTGATCTGGCATTATACAGTATGTCTGATATTTCAGCACGGGAGGTAGAGGCAAAAGGACTACACATTTGAGGCTATTGAGGGCAGTAAAGTAAAATGCTGTCTCAAAAATTCAAGACACAATTCTAATACTAGATATCTGTACAATTTTAATTCCATTTTTGTGGGCATTTGCCACCACAAATTATTGTTTTGAGATAAGGTCTTGTTATATATATCTATCTCCCAGGCTGGCCTCTAAGTCATAGCCGTCCTCTTATCTCAGCCTTCAGTGTGCTAGGATTACAGATGTAGGCCACCATGTTATTGTCTTAAAAGTCTCTCACCAACTGACCTGTGATCATTCTACATAGGAATATTCCTTTAACCTATAGTAAATAGAAATAGTTTCTATTTGCTTAGAAACATAAAATCCAAGAACATTTATTATTAAAAAATTACAGCTGAGTATGGTAGTATATACTAGGTATATCATATATAAGTAGTAATCCTAACCCTGAAAAATTTATAGCAATAGGATTCTAATGCATCTATCTCAAAAACAAAAATACTCAAAATTCAAGAACACTTTTTGGTTCAGGACAGCTTACCTCATGATCTTGTGTACCATCATCATGTGTTCTGATTTTTTTCTCACTTGTAACATTATCATCTTGTGCCCAGGCTCTTTTTTGTGCACTGCAGGTTTCTATTTTGTTTTCAGATGATAAAATCTCTTTGTGATCTGTGTCAATCATAGCATTTTCTTCGATGTCTAAGCTAGTAGAATCTGATGAAAATATCTCACCAGGATACATAGGGAGATTTTCCTCATTTATATACTGAGATGGACTCAAGTTCAGTTTGGCTGCAATAGATCCAATGCCTGAATCTTTACTAGATATTGGCTGAGCTTCTAAGTGAGTTAACTCAGTTGCATCTGTTGGAATTTGCTCCAGGTCATCAACACCAGTGATGCTACAACTTTTCTTGCTTGGTAGTTTGGGTAAAAAGATTCCCAATGAACATCTTCTCATTTTGTCCTTAACTGCTTTTAGTGGTATAGATATACCTTCTTCATCTCTATCATCACTGGAACCTAGGTTATGTATTCCTGTAGCTTGTCCCATAGTCATGTTACCATGTGCCTGTTTTCCTACTTCAAGTAACTGTTTTGCAGGAGGTAACGTATGAACAGTCTGAAAGTCTAAATTGTCCTCAGTTTTTCTATTCAAATTACTCAGACTTGGTTTGACACTGCTAAAACATGAAACATTAGATGGCACTGTAGGGTCTGATGCTTCTGCAGCGTTGGCATGGATTTGAATGACTTGTGTTGTCAGGGCTGAATTACTATGGCAATCTATATCTGCATTACATTTATCTGCTTGAATACTTTCCTTCAGTTCTTTTTTGTAGTTTATAGCAAAGTGTTCTGCATTAGTGAGCATTTCGGACTCATTTTCATATGAGGGTGCAGAGAAATTTCCTGTAAGTAAAGGTAAAGTCTTCATTCCAGCCTTAGACAATACTCTTTCATCTTTATTGGCAGCACCCTGGTCTTTTTGAGTTGATAGATGTTGCTGAGCTGAGAGAAGAGGCTGAGAAGCAACACTAACATCAACTACAAAGGCCTCCATTTGATCCTTTGAGAGTTTAGGAGATGCCTGCTCTGAGTTAGATTTAGTCATCTCCCTCAGAGGCTCTTTTATCAGATCTTGATCTTTAAGCAGTGCTGTGGTACTTTCAGTTTGAGTAGCTTCTTTTGAAGGACAAGGTGCAAAGACAGACAGTATTTCAGATTCCATGTGATATCTACTTGGTAAAACACCTGCATGAGCAAACTCACTTGGCACTTGGCAATTACTGGCTTTCTCCTTATTTTTATCACACAAGGACATATTACCATCCAAATTATCAGAGGTAACATTTGATAAAGAGGAATACTTGTCACTGAATCTATACGCTACATCACTGCCTGTAAAATCCACATTTTTTCCATCTATTCTATTTAATGGACAGCTTTCAAGTTTAGTTTGTTTCAATGTATTGGCTTCCACAGCCTTTCCTATGACCTCATCTAGATCAGCTTTATGAAACTTGATGATTTCCATTGTACTTTGATCACTTGATAATGTATTAGGAGGAATAACTGTTGTCATATGGTGGTTTTTTTCAACTACTGTTTTTGTGATGATTGCTTGAATACTGGTATCACCTTCAGGACCACTCAAGTTTGTTGTTGCCATCCCCAATTTAGTATAGTCATGAAGTAATTTCTCCTTGGCTTGACAATCGATGAAAACTGTATGGGACTTGGTGACATCCAGATCACTGAGATTATCTACAAACATTATAGTTTTGTCCACAGGTACAGTAGTTATTTCATCTGGTGGGACAGTTTTATATTCTGAAGCAGAGGGTTGACTTCTACAGATCTGTATGTCCTCTGGCCTGTGTGCAGACAAAACTGGTTTAGAAGTTCCTGTCAATGGTACAAAATTGAAGCCCTCTCTATCTTCCAGCCTACTTTCATTACACATTTCCATCACAGAACTCTGAGTGGCATCTCTATTATCATTCTCTGGAAATGTAATGGTCTTGTTTTGGAGCCTAAGTCTTTTTCTTCTCTGAGTTTTGCCTGACAGAAGTTCATTCAGAAATCTAGGCTTCTGTACATCATTAGTGTCTTCCCTAGGCCCACTATTAGACTTTTCCTCTAGCGTCGTTAGCTGGCTGCCTTTTGCTGCTGGCTGCCTGCTTTCACTATTGTTTGAAACAGAAACAGTCTCTTCAGCAGGAATAGACATCACTTTTGGCTTCTGTAGGTTTTCCTTTTTGGATAATTCAAAGTGATGTCTGTTGGGAAGTACACCTGACATCTCTGCTTGGTAGTCAATGAAAACAGTATGGGACTTTGTCATTTCCAGTTCCTCATGATCATCTATACACATTATAGTCTTGTCCAGATGACCAGGAGTTATTTCATGCGGTGAGATAATTTTACATTCTAAAGGAGTTGTGTGGCTTTTAGTGATTTCCATTTCATCCTGTCCACATGAATACAAAATGGTTTTGGAAGTTTCTGCCAAAGGTACTAAGCGAGAATCATGTTTATCTAACGAAGATCTATGGTTTATTTTAACTGTGGGACTCTTGGTGATATCCATATCATTCTCACTACCCTCTGAAAATAAAATAGTTTTATCAATTTTCAGTCCACCAGCACTTTTTCTTCCACAAATTTTGGTATTTTGCTTTTCCTTCAGAAATTCAGGCTTATGCTGACTTTTGTCCTTTAACACGTCCATATCATTAGTTGCTCCTACTCTGTTTTCTACAGGAATGTTCACAGCTCTTTGTTTCCTTCCTGCTGTGAGTTGGATGTTTCTGTGTTCTAAACTAGTATTACTATCTTCTTGTACATCAGAAGGACCAAACCCAATTACAATAGTGTGGCTCTTTGTCAGATCCATGGTTTGTTCCTCCTCTGAAGAAATTATCATCTTATCATGAGAATAGTCAGGAGCATCTATGTTTTTCCTCTGTGGTTCAAGAAGTTTAGACCGCTGGTCTTGTACTGCACGTCCTAGTACTTGTTTGCCCAGCTTTCCCCATTCTTCTGAAGGGGTTTGGCTGTGTGAGTAAGATTTAGTGACATTCTTTGATGTTATGTCCAAAGTAGGAAAAAATTGGCTTCTTAGCTTACTTGTGTGACTTTCAGTCAAATCCATATCTTCACCTGCTAAGAGTTCAGTCCTTCTGTCAGCCAAGGAAACAGATAAAGTGTTTGTCAGGTTCTGCTGCAATCTTTCCTTAGATACTTGAGGAACTGTATTATAATTTACATTCATTTTGTCATCTTCTGACATAGTTATATGATTTTGGAGCATCATTTCTTTTTCAAATACTGGTATAGATGTTATTTCTTTTTTAGTGTTTCCTTGACCTTGCTTGAATATTGTATTATCTATTGCAACTGTGTGACTCTTGGTAATGTCCATGTTATCCTCTTTTGCTCCCAGTGGATCAGCATCTAGATTTGCGCATATTTTGGAATATTTACCATCAGGGTTCAGCAAATTTTTTTCCTCTCTTATACTTGAGAGACACTTAGTCAGTTCCATTGCATCATTGCTACTAGTATAAAAAATTGTCTTATAACCTTGGATAGCTGGATTGGAACATGCAGATTCTGAGGTTTCAGCCAATGTGCTAGCACCTTGATTAGAAATCTGTGTGGCTGTGTGGGTTTCTACCACCACAGTGTGACTTTTGGTAACATAAATCTTGTGTTCAGGGTTTGGGAAAGAGTCTTGCAAAGCAGCTATTAGTTTATCCTTAAGAACTGCTTTCTTCTCTGGCCCTTCAGTTCTATCCATTGTTGTAATACTCATCATGACATTTTGATTTTGAGTTTCTCTTTTAGATAAGTTACTTTCTGATGGCAAAACTTGTATCCTACAGTTAGTTGTCAACTCCATACACTCATTGCCATAAATTGTATTATCACCCTTAAATTCTCCTAAGTTGGCTTTGCTAGATGGAGGACTCCAAGTCTGAATATAGGCTGTATGACACTCGGTCAAGTTCATTCCATCATCTTGTTCTCTAAAGATTCTAGGCTTATTACTATTATTTTCATCTACATTATGAGATACAGGCATTGGATGTGTAGAAGAGAGGCTGTTTGATTCTTTGGAATATACAAGTATCTCAGAATTTTCCTTGTCAAGCTCTGTAGAAAGAGAAGTACTGCATTTTCCTGTTTTTAATCTTTTTATGAAGTTATCAGAATTTTTTTCTGAGAAAGTGTTTTTACTTATGGAAGTTAGGGGACATTCTAATTCCTTTGTAATTCTTGAATTCTCAGCACGATACTTTAAATTCTTCAGAAAGGATGTAGTATCTATTTTTGTGGAATTTTCATTTTTGGTCCACTCTGAAAGCCCTTTGGAAATCATCACAGTGTGACTTGCTGTCAGGTCCATCTGGTTTTCATCTGAAAAGATGACTGTCTGGTCATTTGCATGTTTCCTTTCATGGATGTGGTCTATAACTGAAAACTATAATGAAAGAAAAATAGAAAAGTTAGATCAGTGTAGGGTATTTCTGTAACTTATTCTTTGATGTATGGTGTTTAGGTACACCGACATGTATGCCTATGAATCACTTGCATGCCTAGTGCCTGTGGAGGCCAGAATAAGGTGTCAGAGTCCCTGGAGGTGGAGTTACACATGGGTGTGAGCCGCCATGTGGGTGCAGGGAATTGAACCTAGGTCCTCTGCAAAAGTAGTCAATGCTCTTAAAACTGAGTCACTTCTCTAATCTGAAGTGTAACTTTTTTTTCTTAAGATTTATTTATTCATTATGTATACAGCATTCTGCCTGCATGTACACCTGCATGTATAATGAGACAAAAGATCTCATTATAGATGGTTGTGAGCCACCATGTGGTTGCTGTGAAATTGTACTCAGGACCTTTGGAAGAACAGCCAGTGCTCTTAACCTCTGAGCCATCTCTCCAGCCTGAAATGTAAATTTTGAAAAAGGAATTTTATAAATGTACTATATAACACAATGAGTAATGGTTTCAAGCTATATTGGTTTACTTAAATCAATGGTGTAGTATATTTTATGTAATTTGTTATTATTTATTTTTTCTCCCTAGGATTAGGGATGTAGTGCTGATAGAGTGCTTGCTTACAATGTATTAAGCCCTGTGATCAATCCCCAGCACAGCATAGAGTAGATATGTTAATTCACACATATTATCCCAGTACCCAGGAGGTGGAGGTAGGAGGATAAGAAATTCAAGGACGTCCCACATAGCTGTGCATGCCTTTGATCTCACCACTCTGGGAGGCTGAGGTAGGGGAATCTCTGTGAGTTCCAGGCTTGTTCAGTCTACACAGTAATCTCCAAAACAGCCAAGATTACACAATATAGTGAGACCTTGTGTCAAGCAACAAAAAAGTTCAAGATCATTCTTGAGTTCAGACTGAGCTGTAGAGCCTGTCTCATACTTTTTTAAAAGCTAAAGTCTATAAATAAATTACTTTTTTGATAGTTTAGAAAAAATTAAAAATTAAAAGTTAATTGCATGCAATGAACATATGAAATGCAACCATAATAAAAATTCTGTATTGAGAACTGGGCATGGTGGCACATGCTTTTAATCCCACCACTCGGAGGCAGAGGCAGGCTGATCAATGTGAGTTTCAGGCCAGCCTAGTGTACAAAGCGAGTCCAAGATGGCCAGGGCTACACAGAGAAACTGGCTTGAAAAACAAAACAAAAACAAAAAACAAAAACCCCCACAAAACTCTATTGAATAGTCACTGGAACCCTAAATAAAATGTCTTGCCAAGCATGGTGGCACACGCCTATGATCCCAGCATTCAGGGAGGCACAGGCAGGTGGATCTCTGTATGCTCAAGGCTAGGCTAGTGTGTATGTGTGTGTGAGTGTGAGTATGTATATATAAGTATAAATATATGTATGTATGTATATATGTGTGTGTATATCTAGGTCTATATACGTGTGTGTGTGTGTGTGTGTGTGTGTGTGTGTGTGTGTGTGTGTGTGTGTATCCCCCCGCCCCAGAAAGAGTTTCTCTGTGTAAGAGCCCTGGCTGTCCTAGACCCACTTGTAGACCAGACTAGCCTCAAACTCAGAAGTTCTCTGGCCTCTGCCTCTCAAGTGCTGGGATTAAATGCATGCACCACCACCCCTGGCTGCTAATTTATATTATACTCTGTACTTCAAGAGTCTTGTTTTTGAAGATATAATTTCTAGTTTCTTGTTATTCAAAATACACTCTGTGTACCTGCATGCCAGTATCATTCAAGACATGGTTAGATATATAGATTCTTAAGGATGGAAAAATGACTCAGCACTTAAGAGCATTTCTACTCTTTTAGAGGACTAAGGTTCAGTTCCTAATACCTGCATGGCAGCTAACAACTGCTTCTAACTGCAGTTGGAGGGGCTCTGGTGTCCTCATCTGGATTCTCTGGGCACTGGGCATGAACATGGTGCAGATTCATACATGAAGAGAAACACTCATATATACTGCAACAAATACTTAAGAAATATAATCTCTGAAGAGTTTACCCATTTCAACTAGATACAAATATGTTTGTCTCCCTACATACAACACACACATTTCCCATGTGTGTGATGGTGGATACTGAATTCAAATCCTTGAACATGCTAGACAAACTACCACTGAGCTGAATCTTCAATTAAAAAAAAACCCCTCTATTTTAGCCAGGTGGTGGTGGCACACGCCTTTAATCCCAGCACTTTGGAGGCAGAGGCGGGTGAATCTCTGTGAGTTCGAGGCCAGCCTGGTATACAAAGCAAGTTCCAGGACAGCAGAGAAACCCTGTTCCAAAAAAAGCCCAAAAAAAGGCCCCCCCAAAAAAACCACAAAAAACAACTTCTATTTTATTAAAATTCTGAGATATTTTATGTGTTCATTAAAATTTGAAAGGTCTTAGTATTATTTAAATTGGCAATGACTTAATTGTTCTCAATTAAGTGGAAATCTAGGAAGTTTTTATAGGCTTTGATAATTTACTTTGGTAAGTTATCTCAAAATTATACTATTACCATAAATATTCGCTATTTAACTGTGAAAGATTAAATTATACTTCCATGATGTCATACCTCCTTTTGTTGCATCTGAGTCTGAATAGGAGCACAGAGTAATGTGTTCATACCTATGGAACAAGAAAAAAAAACATCATGCCAGGAGTCTGATTTTCTTTTTTAGAACCTTCATCAGTTAGAAGTATCTACAGTATTCTGGGTGCATGGTGGTCAACTTGACACAAGCTAGAGTTATCTAGGAAGGGGAACCTCAGTTGAGAATATGCAAGTCTGTAGGGCACTTCCCAGATAAATGATTCATGTGGGACGGCCCCGCTCACTGGTGGGGGTGGCATTCCTGACTAGATGAACCTGTGCATTGTATAAAAAAGCAGGCTCAGCAAGCCATGTTGAGCAAACTAGTAAGCAGCATTTCCTTGGTCTCTGTTTCAGTTCCTGCCTTGAGTTCCTGCCCTGACTTCCCATCATAATGAAACAACTATAAACAAAAATAAATCCTTTCCTTGCCACACTGTTTTTGGTCATGGTGCTTAACAGAAAACTAGAAACCTAACTAAAACAATTAGTTACTAAGCTCTTCATAAGGACTATGAATTAATCATCTTTAAGATTGGTGGTGGTGGTGGTGGTGGTGCACACCTTTAATCCCAGCACTGGGAAGCAGAGGTAGGTGGATCTCTGAGTCCAGGACAGCCAAGGCTACTGGGAGAATCCCTGTCTTGAAAAACAAAAAACAAAAAACAAACCAAAAAAAATAAATGTATTTGGTCATACTCACCAGTAATTGCACAATAATTATCATCTGAATTCTTATTGCTAAAAAAAAAAGGGGGGGGAGCATTTTTATAAATTATATTCCAAATAATTATGAAGAATCACAACAGTTAAAAGACTTAGGAACAGAGACAGACATAGTGACCCACGCCTTTAATATCAGCACTTAGGAGAGTCAAGTAGATTTCTGTGAGTTAAAGGCCAGCCTGGTTGACACAGTGAGTACCAGGACAGACCTATACACAGTAAGATCCTGTCTCAAACAAGCAAGAAAACAAACAAACAAACAAAAAAGACTAAGGAAGATGAAAGGTTTTCATAGGGTGGCTAGCAGGAAATTACAGACCCTTACCTGAATGGTCTTAATAGTGTGTTAAACTAAGAACACTATATAAATATGCTTTAATATATGCTGCTTTCTCTTCCTTCCTTCCTTCCTTCTTTCCTTCCTTTCTTTTGAGACATGGTTTCTCTGTGTAACAGTACTGGCTATCCTGGAACTTGCTATGTAGACCATGTTGGCCTTGAACTCAGAGATATGTCTGCTCTGCCTCCTGGGAGCTGGGATTAAGGGCATGCTTCTTATTTAAAAAAAAAAAAAAGATCTGTAAATCAATTCATTTTCAAAACCTCAAAAAAAGTAAACAAGGGCTAGAGAGATGGCTCAGTAGTTAAGAGCACAGGCAGCTCTTGCAGAGGACCCAGCTTCAATTCCCAGCGCACGCACTGCAGCTCACACCTGTCTGTAGCTCCAGTTCTAGGGGTCTGACACCCTCTTCTGGCCTCTGCAGGCACTGCACACACAGGGTACACATGCGTGCTGGAAACACTCTCATACACACAATACAAAGAAAAACACATTTAGCCAGGTGGTGGTGGCGCACGCCTTTAATCCCAGCACTTGGGAGGCAGAGGCAGGTGGATGGCTGTGAGTTCGAGGCCAGCTTGGCCTACAAAGTGAGTCCAGGACAGCCAAGGCTACACAGAGAAACCCTGTCTTGAAAAACAAAAATCAAAACAAAAAAGACTATATTGTACACTTATTTTTCAGATATAGCCATACATATACTAAATTCTACAGTTTGTTATTTTAAATTAATGCTAAGTATTTGACAGAAGAGTTGGTTAAATAACAAAAACATTTAATTTTTTTTCAGTTAATAGGAATATAATTAGTACATGCCCCTTACTTACTGTAGAGTCGACACATTTTTTCTGGCTTCTGTCTCTAAAAATAAAGTAAAAAATTAAAGTTGTTAAAGGATACTTGGTCAAGTATTAGAAAAGTTATATAAGAATGTTAACAGCAAAATTTTTTTTAAAAGGTGCTATTCAACCTTTCTGCCCTCATGACTACAAGTATACTTCATTTCTCTTTCCTCTGCTTTCTCGTTGTTGTTGTTGTTGTTTGGTGAGGGGTCTCGTGCTCTTATTTTTTTTTTCCTCCTGAGATAGAGTTTCAAATTCAAAGGAGACTAGAACTTGCAATGTAGCCCAGGCTGGAGTTGAACTTGTTATCCCTCTGCCTCAGCCCTGGGAATGCTGGGATTACAGATGTAAATTCCCACATCCAGCTAAGGATATATTTTTGTGGTGGGGGTGGGTGGGGGAGGGGAGGTTATATATACATTCATGCGGGAGTATGTACATATGCACATATGCACATGTGTGGGCATGCATGTGTCAGCCGGAGTCAATGTTAGGTGCTACCCTCTACCACTCCCCACTTCATTTTCTGAGGCAGCATCTTCTCACTTAACCTGAAGCAGCTCACTGGCCTGGAGGGCACAGTTCAGCCAATGAGTTCCAGGGAGCCTCCTGTCTTAGACTCTTCAGCGATAAAATTATAGGCATATTGTGGTTTGAATGAGAGATGTTCCCCATAGTTCTGTGCATTTGAACACGTGGTCTCCAACTGGTGGCCATGTCTGAGAGGTTTAGGAAGCGTGGCCTGCCAGAGGAAGTGCGTCTCTAGTGGCAGGCTTTCAGAGTAAAAACAAAGGCTCAGCTACGCCAGCTTCTCTCTCTACATCATGGTCAAAGTTCAAGATGTAAGCTCTCAGGTCACTACTCTAGCCACCATGCCTGCCACTTTCCTGCCATGACAGGCTCTTTTTTTTTTTTTTTTTTTTGGCAAAACAGGGTTTCTCTGTACAACAGCTCTGGCTGTCCTGGAACTCCCTCTGTAGTCCTGCTGGCCTCGAACTCACTGAGATCCACCTGCCTCTGCCTCCCAAGTGCTGGGATTAAAGGCATGCGCCAGACTCCTTTTTTTAAAAAAGATTTATTTATTATTTATTATTATTTAAGATGTATTTATTATTTATACTGCATGTGTGCCTGCACGCCAGAAGAGGGCACCAGATCTCATCATAGATGGCCATGAACCACCATGTAGTTGCTGGGAATTGAACTCAGGACTTCTGGAAGAACAGGCAGTGCTCGTAACCGCTGAGCCATCTCTTCGGCCCCTATGATAAACTTTTAATCTCTCTGGGCCCATAACCTCAAATAAACTATTTCTTCTATAAGCTGCCTTGGTCACGGTGCTTTATCACAGCAGTAGGAAGGTAGCTAATACAAGGTATACACTATCACACCTGGCTCCCGCCCCCACATCACCACCACCAGTCTCCACCTGACTTTTAAGTGGGTACTGAAGAGCCCAATCCAGGTCCTCACGCAAGTATGGCAATCAACTTACCAACAGAGCTACTTTTCTATCCGTAGGATAAATTATTTAAATAGTAAGATAGGGCTAGAAAAAATGACTCAGCAGGTAACGGCATTTGCTGCCAAATAGGACCCAAATACAATCCCAAGAGACCACATGTTTGAAAGAAAACAGAATTTCAACTGTCTCTTGACCTCCACACATCTTAGGATACATGCTCATATCACAGTCATACGCATGCGCGCACACACGTGAAAAGTTATGGTTACATAACCACAGAAAAATTGTAAAGAAAACACTAGCAGGACTTATATCACATATTTACCTGCAATTTCTGAATTTCTCTCTGTTTTCATATAAGACTCTGTCTGGAATACTCTACAAGAGAAAAAAAAGAATACTGAAAAAACATTTATTTATTGATTATTGGTTGGTTAGTCGGTTGATTGGTTTTTCGAAACAGTTCTGGCTGTCCTGGACTCACTTTGTTGCCAGGCTGGCCTCAAACTCACAGATCCGCCTGCCTCTGGCACCTGAGTGCTAAGATTAAAGGCATACACCACCATGCCCATGGGAAAACATTAAAATATATATATATTTACTACAGTTTTACTATTGACTATGTGACGTACTTGTTAGGGTGCAAATACTTTTCTCTTTATAAATGTTAAAGCTCTATAATTATATGTATATGAAAAATTGCTGCTTTTTTTTTTTTTTGAGATGGGCTTGGGCTATGTAGTTTTAGCTAGTTTAACCTATAACTCCCTATGTAGAACAGGCTGAGCCAGGGCGTGGGAGCGCACACCTTTGATTCCCAGCACTCTGGTGGCAGAGGCAAGAGATCTCTATCTTTTAGGCCAGGCTGGTCTACAGAGTAAATTCTAAGATAGCCAGGGCTACATAGAGAAACAAACAAACAAAAACAGCTTGGCCTTCAACACGAAGAGATCCATTTGCCTGTGCCTCCTAACTACTGGCAGGATGCAGGAGAGCACATCTTTAACCCCAATGCTGGGGGGGGGGGTTATCCTTGGGAAGCAGGTGGATATTCTTTACTTTAAGGCCAGCCTGGTCTACTAGTGAGTTCCAAGGTACTCAGTTACATGGTGAGCCTGTCTCAAAAACCTCAAATATTTAAAAATAGGCCTAGCAAAGTTGAAAATCAAAGAACAAGAACAGTATCAACCAAATAGATCTAGAAATATACTACAAGCTAATTCCATAAGCAGTAATGTACTCCAGATACAGGTTATCCAGCGCCCTCTTCTGGCCTCTAGAAGAGCAGCCACCCCGGGTTCCAGCTGCCATGGCAGACTGTATTTCATCAAACCATAAACCAAACCAAACTCTAGAATGAAGCTATTTAGATGCCATTCCCAGTAGCCCTTGGCCAACAATATAGTACCTCCGCCACTGAGCTGTTACCAACACCTGCCTTTGGTATTTAGAGCAGCTGGGCAGGCGCACACCTCCATTCCCCGCACTGGGGAGGCAGGGGCAGGAGGGTCTCTGAGTTCCAGGACAACTATGCCTACACAGAGGAGCCTATGGGGGAAGAAAGGAGAATAAAACACTGAAAACAAAAACAATAAACTTTGCATCTAAGTAGTCTTTTGTGAATTTTCTTTCTTTCCTTTTTTTTTTCCTCTCTGAGATAGGGTTTCTCTGTGTAGCCTTGGCTGCCCTGGACTGGACTTGCTTTGTAGCCCTGGCTGGCCTCGAACTCACAGAAACCTGCCTGCCTCTGCCTCCATAGTGCTGAGATTAGAGGCTTGCGATATCGCACCCAGCACATATCCAATAAGACAATGCATGTAGGGGGCTGGAGAGATGGCTCAGCGGTTGGGAGCACTGTCTGCTCTTCCGGAAGTCCTGAGTTCAGTTCTCAGCGACCACACGGTGGCTCACAACCATCTATGATATGATCTGATGTCCTCTTCTGGCCTGCGGGTGCGCATGCGGGCAGAGCATTGTATACATAATAATAAAGAAATAAATCTTAAAAAGGCAATGCATGCAGTCAATATAGTATCTGTCAAAGTATAAATATTTACTAGTGGCTTTTAAAATTTGTTGTTGGGGCTGGAGAGGTGGCTCAGAGGTTAAGAGCCCTGACTGCTCTGCCAGAGGTCCTGAGTTCAATTCCCAGCAACCACATGGTGGCTCACAACCATCTGTAATGTGATCTGGTGCCCTCTTCTGGCAAGCAGAGAATTGTATGCATAATAATAAATAAATACATCTTTTAAAAAAATAAAATAAAATTTGTTGTCTTTTGAGACAGGTATAGGGTAAAAGATGAGCCCACTTCTGGGTTTGAAAAACCTACCAAAAATCAACCAATCCCTGAGCATGAAAATCCAGCAATCCCTGAGCATAGAAACCCACCAATCCCTGGGCTTGGCTTGAAATGCACCAGTCCCCACCCTGGAAATCCACTGGACAGTCCTCGCCCAAGCAGCCCTATAAAAGCCTGTCTCCTGCGCAGTTCCTGCTGCGTCCCACCTCAGCACCGGCAGCCACCCTTTGTGTCTTTTCCAACGAATCTCCTGTGTGAGTTTGTTGTGCAGTGTGACTCTGGTGTATCTACCTTGGCTCCCGACTGCCAGGATACTGTTGTGACCTGCTTAACTTGCTTAAACTCCATAGCCTCTCCGTGGAGACCTATTTCAGTTCCTAGCATAACTGTGGCTCCTCTGCTAACACCAGCTGCTGTTCTTAGCATATCAGAAGACATTTTGCATTCAGTCTCCATTTTGATCATAAGGTGAAATTAAGTCCTGGTTCTCAGGCTCTACCTGCCTGGGAGCTGGAATACCATGACTTACAATTCAACACTTGTTGAATATTCTGCTTGAATTAATGATTTATGTTTTATGTAAACAAAGCCACACCTGCTATGTTCCTTTCTCCTGGAATGGTGGGGAACTGAGAAGTCCCCAGGCCTGTATTCTATTCAATCAGCTTAAAACGCTTTGTCTAGCCACCTGGACATTGTGCTCTGAACAAAACCAATTCTTTTTTTTTTTTTTGAAGATTTATTTACTATTTATACAGTGATCTTGTCTGTATATACACCTGCACACCAGAGGAGGGCGCCAGATCTCATTATAGATGGTTGTGAGCCACCATGTGGGTGCTGGGACTTGAACTCGGGACCTTTGGAAGAGCAGCCAGTGCTCTTAACCTCTGAGCCATTTCTCCAGCCCACAAAACCAGTTCTTATGTTTAGCTAAATAAACGTGATGTAATGCTGTCTTCTTCTTGATTCTCCCTGGCTACCTGGTTGTTACCTGGTTACAGTTTTTCTTATAAAACTCCTACCTTGGAAGCAGACCAATGTCATAGTCCAATTCCCAAATTTGGACTGTGGTGCTGACAGGTCCGTTCTTGCTCAGCATTCAAATAAACTTCTATTAATCTAAGTCTAGTGTTCCAGTGGTCACTGAATGGCTATTCCTGAACCCTAACAATACCTTTCCCCTCAGAGCTGTAACGCTCACATAGGGGAAACCTCCCCCCTCAGTGTAACACTTCCATTGCAGAAACCTCTCCCCAAAGAGCTGGAACATTCCACTGGGGAAGCCTTTCCCCTCATCGCTGCATCATGAGCATTGGGGACTTCCCCTCAGGGTCGCAACACAACTTTTCCTCAACAAGGTCTCACTATGTATCAGGTAGCCCTTGAACTCCGTATGTAGCCAAGTCAGCCTTAAACTTGGAGTGACCCTGGCTTCAGACTTCTAAGTGTTGGAATTACAGGTGTGTGCCATCACACCTGGCTTAGAAGTGGCAACTGACAGTAAATCAAATAATATATTTAAACCCACTTCTTTCTTTTTTTTCTTTCTATTTTCTTTTTTGTTTTTCAAGACTGGGTTTCTGTGTGTAATAAGAGCCATAGCTATCCTGGAACTCTTACTGTAGACCAGGCTGGCCTTATGCTCACAGAGATAGATGTACCTGCCTCTGCCTCTTGAGTGCTGGGATTAAAGGTGTGCAACACTGCCAGCTCACACACAATTCTTTAATGTTTATTTATGCAAAACAAATTATCCAAATAAATTATCACGGGCTGGGCATGGTGGTGCACACCTGTAATCCCAGCACTCAGGGAGGCAGAGGCCAGCCTGGTGAGTCCAGGACAGCTAAGGCTACACAGAGAAACCTTGTCTCAAAAAACCAAATAAACCACAAAAACAAGTTACCACCAACATATCTGACTGGGAGAAAAGCATTAACTATAACATTTTACCTACTTTTCTTTTCAACTTACTTTATAGTATCTGCAAAGCTGACTCGACGAGAGCTTTTCCTAGTTCTTGGAGCATTAGATTCCTAAGAGAAAAAAATATAGGATACAATACTTAATTTAAGTCACTGTGAATTAGGTCTCCAGACTATTAGAGGCAGAGATCAAGTCTTATTTTGGATTAATGAAATAAAAATTCCTGCCGGGTTGTGGTGGTGCACATCTTTAATCCCAGCACTTGGGAGGCAAAGGCAGGCGGATCGCTGTGAGTTCAAGGCCAGCCTGGCCTACAAAGTGAGTCCAGGACAGCCAAGGCTACACAGAGAAACCCTGTCTCGGGGGAAAAAAATCAACAACAAAAATTCCTCCAAACAGCCTAATATAGAAGCACTTAATGAACATGCATATGATTTTCCAAATATTTTGGGGGTGGTGGTGGCAGTGCTAAGAATTGAACCCGTGAAGTCATATAAATAAGATTTTCTTCTGTTGCTCTGTTTATTGAGACAATGTCTCAATATATAACTCATGTTGATCTCAAATTCAAAATCTTTGTGCTTCAGCGTTCTGGCTGCTAGAATTATAGTTGTTTACTACTACTGCTTGAGTAGGAATTTCAGTAAAAGTTAAAATAAGCATAGTATTGCTTTTTTGGCCTTTTGGCTAAAATCAAGTGTAAAATAAGCATATTAAACACAAACAACTATAACAAGAAAGACTGGGGACAAAACAGGAGCTATGTGGCCAGCTGTACTGATCTTATTACAACGTATTCTTCTAAAATTACAATCAGCTTTTTGATTGTTTTAAAACAAGGTCTTACTATGTAGCTATGACTAGTGTGGAACGCTAAGCACAGAGATCAGCCTGCCTCTGCCTCCTTAGTCCTGGGAGTAAAGGCGTGCAGCACCACCCCCATTTAAAAACCAGTTTTCATTGTGGTAAAATAGACGTAAGTTACTATCTTTTATGACTGTTGTAGTTATTTTAGATATGGTTTTCCATGGCCTTGGCTACATTCAAATTTGCTATAAAGCCAAAGGATTTATCTTCCTAGTGCTGAAATTACAAGCCTGTGCCATCACACCCAGCTATAAGATAGTTTATCATCTTAGTCATTCTGCCCTGACACTTAACTTACACTTTTTATTAGTGGTAACAGCCACACAAAATTAAATTTGCCATCTTTACCATTAAAAAAAAAAAGATGTGTATAAGTGTGCCTGTCTGAGTTTGTGTGCATCACATACATGTAAACGCGATGGACGTCAAAAGAGGGTGTTGGGCCAGGACAGTGGTGGCACGCACCGTTAATCCCAGCACTTGGGAGGCAGAGGCAGGCGATCTCTGAGAGTTCGAGGCCAGCCTTGACTACAGAGCGAGTTCCAGGGCAGCCAGAGCTGTTTCACAAAGAAACCCTGTCTCAAAAAACCAAAAAGAAAAAAGAAAGAAAAAGAGGGTGTTAGACTCTTTAGAACTAAAGTTACAGGTAGTTGTGAGCCATCCAACTGGAACTGAATCTGTGTCCTCTGCAAGAGCAAAAAGTGCTCTTACCCACTGAGTCATCTCACAAGCCTTATCTTAACACTTGTCTGTTTAGTTTTTCTAAGGCTGTGTACCCTTGGCTGTCCTGTAACTTGCTCTGTAAACCAGACTGGCCTTGAGCTCAGGGATCTGCCTGCCTCTGCCTCCCAGGTGCTGGGATTAAAGGTGTGTACCACATCTACACCTGAATTTCATTATTTACAAATACCATATTTTGTTTATTTAAACAGAATGGATGTACACTTGTTTTTTTTCCTACCTCTTGACTACTGTGAATGATGTTGCTGTGACTATGTATCTCTTTAAGGGGGGCTGGAGAGGCGGCTCAGTAGCTAAAGGTATGTACAGCTCTTGCGGAGAACTCAGGTTTGGTTCCCCTCACGCAAATTGGGAAGCTCACAATTGCTTGTATCTCTATCTCCAGGGGATCTGGCTATCTCTTCTGGCTTCTGTGTGCTCCAGGCACATGAACTACACACTGAAGTGCAGGTATTTACATATATACATAAATTAAAAGAGCATCTTAAAAAAAAAAAAACAAGAAGAGTATGCCATCTATAATTAAGCAGTCTATATAGTCAAAGGACTAATTAGACATAGTAGGCATGACAGACAGTGGATAAAGCACTTGCCATATAAGTGAGAAGACTGAATTTCTAATCCCTAACATCATGTTAAAAGCTATACAGGTAGACTGGATAATCAGCTCAACAGGTAAAGGCATGTACTAGATGCTACACCAGGTTAAAGTGTCAAAATACCATTCCCTATTCTAATCCCCACAGAGGTTAAATTATTAGCAACAAATAGAGTTTTAAAATTATAAACACTAGGGCTGGAGAGATGGCTTAGAAATTAAGAGTACTGGTTGATTTTCCAAAGGGCCTGGGTTCAAATCCCAGCACCCACATGGCTGTTCACAACTACCTATAACTCCAGTTACAGGGGAGCTGACACCCTCACACAGACATGCAGGGAGGCAAAACACTGATGCAAATAAAATAAAATAATTTTTAAAAAGAAAGAGAGAGTGAACTGGAAATGACACAAGGGTTTTTTTGTTTGTTTGGTTTGGTTTGGTTTTTCGAGACAGGGTTTCTCTGTGTAGCCTTGACTGTCCTGGACTCACCTTGTAGACCAGGCTGACCTCGAACTCACAGAGATCCACCTGCCTCTCCCTCCCAAGAGCTGGGATTAAAGGCATGCGCCACCACTGCCTGGCTATGGCACAAGGTTTTTATTTCTAAAAAAGTATAAATGCCAGCTATTTTAAGAATATGCCAGTTTATTCAAGAATTTGGGCTGGGCAGCGGTGACACACACCTTTAATCCTAGCACTTGGGAGGCAGATGCAGGCAGATACTCTGAGTTTGAGACTAACCTGGTCTACAGACTGAGTTCTAGGACAGCCATGGATACACAGAAAAAACCTGTCTCATAAAACCAAAAAGAAAAAAGGATAGGAATTTTTTTCTCAACACTGTGCCTGAGGGCCTCATGCGCAGTACGTAAGCACTCCACCACTGAGTTACATCTCTAGCCCAGAAGTATTTGGATAAATAACATGGAAGCAGAGAGATACTTACTTGTACACAGTTAAATGGGAATTTTTCGCAGTATCATCTCTTTGCATAGCTAATAAAATCCGTGATGATCACTGAAGCCAGGTATGATGATAGAAATCTACAGTCCTAGCACTTGGCAAGCCCAAGCAGAACTGCCACAGGGTTAGGGTCACTCTAGGATATGTAAGTGAAACCTAATCTCAGCAAACCAAGTCCTTCTCCAAAACAAAAATCATTGAATTTACAAAGCATTTGCACTAGAGATTTACCTGAACTGTTTCATTTCCACATTTCAGGTCCTGAAGAGGACTCCTTGGGGGTTTCAAAATCTATAGAGGCAATAATTAGAGTTACTCAAGAAAATCTAACATAGCTACTAGTCAATTTATGTTATGAGTAGAAAGCTAAAATTTCCATTAAAATCCCTGAAATTCCTCATAGTCATACTGTTCAGAAATGAGGGCATGTCTTTTTTTTTTTAATTTTATTTATTTATTATTATGTATATAGTGCTCTCCCTGCATATACACTTTCAGGCTAGAAGAGGGCATCAGATCACATTATAGATGGTTGTGAGCCACCATGTGGTGGCTGGGAATTGAACTCAGGACCTCTGGAAGAGCAGTCAGTGCCCTTAACCACTGAGCCATCTCTCCAGCCCCCGAGGGCATGTCTTAACAAGATAATCACACTAAAACAAATGAGTTCTAAGTCCTGCGTTCCTAACTTGAGAAAATACATTAAACTCTTCACATAGAACTTAAACATAGAAATAAGAAGGGCTTGATATTTCATAGCAATCAGAGATAATTACTTAAAGTATGCCTGCCAGCAAAAACTACCCAAAAGAAGTCAAAATAGAAAAAAGAAAGAAAATCTCAGCAGGGCTATGTTAGAATTCCTTATTGGGTAACTTTTGCACATAGGCACCCTATACCACTGTATTTTTTCAGTTTCATAATCTAACACGAATTTAGTATGTAAATCAACTTAGATAAACCATGTCTTGCAATAGTTTGAATGCCAGGTTAAATATATTTTTTAAAGAGAAGAAAAATATCCATTTTAAAGCATTTATAATAATGAAACATAATTCTATAGGATAAAATTTATTAAATAAGCAAATTTTAAAAATAACAATGATGAAGAAATATGCTATATAAAAATTTTATTAAATTTAGCCAGGCATAGTGGTGCACACCTTTAATCCCAGCACTTGGGAAGCAGATTGGCAGACTCTGAGTTCAAGGCCAGCCTGGTATACAAAGGATAGCCAGGGCTCTTAACCAAAGAAACCCTGTCTTGTAAAGCAAAACAACTTATTAAATTACAAAAAAAATGCAAAAGCATGAATTTTATAACATTTACTGAAGCACATAGCCAGACTAACTATTTGAGTTTTTACCTAGAAAATAATAGAAGCTAGCTAGGATACCAAGGTAAGGTAAAGCCACAATCAAAGTTACTGTAAAGTTGAGTAAAAAGTAACATCTATTAACTTAAATAAAAATATTTCTTACTGAAGAATGCCGTCTTCTAACAGGTCTCTGTGTATTGTCACTAAAAAAAGGAAAAAAAGGAAAAATTATGTATATGTAGATAAACAACTAAATTTCTAAAGACTGTCATCACTTTATCCCTTTTGTGTTATCAGACTTCAACTCTGTATTTAAGAATTCAATGTGTTAAAGGCATATTGTGGTCAGAGTTGGTGGCACTGGCCTGTGATGACAACTTTTGAGAGGCTGAAGCAGAAGGATCCCAAATTTAGAGTCTGACTCAGATACCAATTTAATAAGACTCTGTCTTACAGTAAATGTAAAAGACTGCGGTTAACACTCAGTGGTAGAGCACTTGCTTAGCATGCACGGCATCCTAAGTCAATTTCTAGTACCAAAGGGGTGGGAGTGGAAAAAACTGGGAGTGTAGTTTCATGCTTAAGTGTATGCTTAGCATGCTGAAGGTTCCTACACCCAGAGTATGTATGTATGCATGTATGTATGTATGTATGTATGTGTGTGTGTGTGTATATATATATATATATATATATATATATTTTTTTTTTTTAATCACAGATTTAAACAGAGCAGTGGTTACACACCTTTAATCCCAGCACTCATAAGGCAGAGGCAGGCAGATCTCTGAGTTTGAGGCCAGCCTGATATACAGAGCAAGTTCCAGGACAGGTAGGGCTACACAAAGAAAGCATTATTTGGGGGGGGGGGGCAGGGGAACATGCTCTGTAAGACTATCCCTTAAATAATAATTAGTAACACATAATTTATCGTATCTTCAAAGGCCCCCAGACACTACCTCTGGTTACTATGATGTGTTTTTTTTCAGACTAGATTTTGAAATTCCCAAATGTTTATTACGCCAAACAGATAACTTCTGAGGTATAAGAAAAATAAGACAGTATAGAGA
Organism: Acomys minous; assembly: GCF_964271855.1. NCBI lineage: Eukaryota > Metazoa > Chordata > Mammalia > Rodentia > Muridae > Acomys > Acomys minous. The sequence goes on from NC_140485.1 coordinate 29,806,753, forward strand.
CGCAAATGATCTAGAGAATTCTTGCCTAGTCTAAAGATCACTGCCATTATGTGCTACTACTTAGCTGCTCCAAGCAAAGAGATGCATTTTGTTGCTGCCCTTGGTTTTTCAAGAAAAACTGAAAATTTAATTATTGCATGAAATCTTGAGATATTTGCAATTTAGGCAATTAACTGAAAAATTAAGTTTTATGTATATGTTAAAAATTAGGGACAGGGGCTGGCGAGATGGCTTAGAAGTTAAGACGGGCTGTTTTTCCAAAGATCCTGAGTTCAATTCCCAGCAACCACATGGTGGCTCACAACCATCTGTAACGAGATCCGATGTCCTCTTCTGGTGTGTAGATATACATGAAGGCAGAATATTGTATAATCTTTTTAAAATCTTTATAAAAAGTGGGGGGAGGGCAGATGTGGTGGCGCATGCCTTTACTCCTAGCACTCTGAAGGTGGAGCAGGTGAATCTGTGAGTTTGGTCGACATATTGAGTTTCAGATCAGCCAAGGGCTTTATAGTGAGACTCTGTCTCAAACATTTTTTTTGTTTGTTTGTTTTTTGTTGTTTTGTTTTGGTTTGGTTTGGTTTTTCGAGACAGGGTCTCTCTGTGTTAGCCTTGGCTGTCCTGGACTCACTTTGTAGACCAGGCTGGCCTCGAACTCACAGCGATCCACCTGCCTCTGCCTCCCGAGTGCTGGGATTAAAGGTGTGCGCCACCACGCCCGGCTCAAACATTATTTTGTAGGCTGGCAACAGATCACTAGTGTAAGGTGCCAATTTTAGAAAAATCATTTCATCTCCTAAGGCCTTAATGCAATAGGAAGTGGTGTCTATGAACATCCTCCAAGTCCTAAATTCTTACTTTAAATGAATTTACACAAAGGCACGGCAAAAAGGGTATCACTTATTAACACTGACTTCTTCTACTTGGGACAAAATAGAAAACAATTTCAGATATTACTGATAGTGTTTTATTTTGCTTTGTTTTTTACATTTTTGAGACAGGGTTTCTCGTGTGTAGCCCTGGCAGTCCTGGAATCACTCTGTAGACCAGGCTGGCCTTGAACTCAGAGATGCTCCTGCTGGGATTAACGGCATGTGTCACCACTGCCCGGCTACTAATAGTTCTTCATTAGTTTGAAATACCTGTCTATGATAGAGAATAACACTTTAGCAGCATTGAATGAACTTACTTCTCTTCATTAGCCTCTGAAGACAGTCCATCCATTTTTGAAACTTTTTTCTGTAAGAAATATATAATATTAATAAGAAAGGTGAAATATTATAATCTATGGGAGACTAGGAACATGGGTATGAATTTAGTTATTGTAAAGAAGACCAAAAACAAGAAGTAAAAAAGACACTGTGAACTCTAAAACATGACAGCTTATACTTAATACTAGAAATTCTCAATTTAAGATAAAAATGTAAGCCAGGTACTATGATCATTCCAATAACCCTAGCACGTGGGAGGTGGAAGGAGGAGGAGTGAGCGTTTAAAGCCAGCCTCAGGTACATATGCAGTTCCAAGACAGCCGGGACCATATCAAGAAGCCACCCGAGAGGCGTGTGGTGGCACACATCCTTAATACAAGCACTCAGAGGCAGAGGCAGGTGGATTGAAGAGAGTTCAAGGCCAGCCTAGTCTACAAATTGAGTCCAGAACAACCAAGGCGACACAGAGAAACCCTGTCTTGACAACCCCCAAAAGAAGCCGCCCTCTCATCCCTTTTTAGCCTCCCCCCTCCCCCGGAAAAAAAAATCAAGCTAAAATTTATAGACTTAACTCTGAGCATTATGATAGGGACTTTGCAATAAAAATGTGGCATAGTTTCAAAAGTAATTAAATAATATACTACTTGGATTGCATAACAGTTCAACCTCTAAATGGATTTATCTTAAGAAAATTGAACTATGCTAGGTTTAGTAGCACATACCCATCATCCCAGTACTCAAGAGATAAGAGGCAAGGAGAGGTGCCTCAAGTTCTAGGATTAAAAGCATATGCCACCACACCTGCCCTTAATTTTTAGCATAGACATGATACTTAATTTTTTAGTTAATTCCCCAAATTGCAAAAATCTCAAGATTTTTCTCATCTCATACAATAATTTCAGCCTTTCTTGAAAAACCAAAGGGAGACAGGACAACTCACATTCTCTACACTCTGTACAGGGCTGTTGGTGAACTTTTGACTCTCTTAGTCTCCTAAGTAAGCTTGATTACAGAAAAGTACCACCATATCCAACAATATTAATATTTTACATACTACAGTCAATTATTTCAAACTGGAATTTTACTCAATGAGTATTTGAGTGGAAATGGAAATGGAAATCTACTCAACTGAACAGCTCAGCAGGTAAAGGTACTTTTCACTAGGCCTAACTGCTGAGGCCAATCCCTGGAACCCACAGGGTAGAGAGAACCTGAACAGACTGCCATCCAGTTAGCCTCTGACCTCTAACACAGACACACACACACACACACACACACACACACACACACACACACACACAGTAAACACATGTAAGGTTTTCTTTTTGCTGTATGCATTACTTAGAACCTTACTTCCAGGTAAGAAAAGATGTCATCTCAGTTTTAAAGATAATACCTACAAAGTTTGACAGCCACTGCTAGCCACTTCTACCATAGCATTAAATGAATACCATATACATGAACTACTAACAGTCCATGTTCTTACTTTTAACAGTAAAGAAAAAAAACCAGAAACTTAAAAGATAATATATTATTCTATACATTTTTTCATATATAGTAAAAGACAAATTTAGGGAACAGATCTTTTTAGACTTATTTATTTATTTTACATGAGTACTTTATCTTCATTTACACCTACATGCCAGAAGAGAGCATCAGATCATATTAGAGATGGTTGTGAGCCACCATGTTGTTGCCAGGAACTGAACTCAGGACCTCTGGAAGAGCAGACAGTGCTCTTAACTGCTGAGCCATCTTTCTAGGCCGTAGGGATCAGATCTCATAATAAGTCTGAAATAGTGTGTGGGTTTGAGTTTTGTTGTTTGTTTGTGGCCTGGAACTCACTATATAGACCATGCTGGCCTCAAACTCATGGGTGGTTATAGGCATAAGGTTATTGTGTAGTTTAAATGCTGAGTTTTGTACTCTTCATGTCTGGTTGCAAGCTTTGTTCTGAGAATTTACTGTCTAAATTGATGAGCATGGGAGAGAATAGGGCCGGACTTCCTGCCAGCCAAGGGAGGAGGAGTTAGGAGACAAAGTAGGGGTTCAGACTTGGGAGAGGTCCAAGAAAAATCAGGAGGAAGGAGCTGAAGCAGAGGAAAGCTACAAGTATTGCTGGGATATTTGCTGGGAGTAAGACAAAACAACATAGAGGGTTAAGAACAGACAAACTGTTCAGTTTATGTTGTAAAGCCTTGTATTATAAGAGTCTTTTGGGTGTTGGAGAGACAGCTCAGAGGTTAACAGTGCTGGCTCTTCTTTAAAAGGTCCTGAGTTCAATTCCTAGCAACCATATGGTGTCTCATAATCGTCTATAATAAGATCTGGTGCCTTCTTCTGGTGTGCAAGCACACATGCAGTACAGAATATTGTATAAATAATAAATAAATAAATCTTTGGACTGGAGAGATGGCTCAGAGGTTAAGAGCACTAGCTGATCTTCCAGAGATCCTGAGTTCAATTCCCAGCAACCACATGGTGGCTTACAGCCATCTATAATAAGATCTGGTGCCCTGTTCCGGGCATACATGCAGGCAAAACACTGCATACATAATAAATAAATAGTCAATATTTATGTTATAGTTGAGTTAAGAAATTAGCTAAGAGAAACACTCTCTTATTTATTTATTTATTTATTTATTTATTTATTTTGAGACAGGGTTTCTCTGTGGAGCCTTGGTTGTCCTGGACTCACTTTGTAGACTAGGCTGGCCTCAAAATCACAGAGATCCGCCTGTCTCTGCCTCCCTAAGTGCTGGGATTAAAGGCATATGTCATGATGCCTGGCAGAGAAACACTGTTTTATAAAAATAACTTCAACAAACGGCACCCAGTGTGGGGGACAAACTTGCGACCTTGTGATCAAGAGTCCCATGCTCTACTGAATTAACCACTGTTTTATAAGAATAACTTCAACCAGTGATCTTTCTGCCTCTGCCTCCTGAGTGCCTCACAACTGGTTTGGTTGTTTTTTTAAAAAATGACATGAGTGTTTTGTTTGATTGTATGTCTGTGCACTACATTTATTCCTGGTGTCCATGGAGGCCGGAAAAGGAAATTGAATGCCCTAGAACTGGAATTATGGACAGTTGTGAGCTGCCATGTGAGTACCAGAAATTGAACCAAACCCCCTGGCAATGGGCAGACAGCCACCTTGGTGGTGGTGTTCTTATGTCAGTCAAAGGCAGAGCAGATGGCAGTCCTTTGCTCACCCTAGCTTGAGGCCTGACTTGGTGACCAAAGCTGTCTTATGCCTAGGACTCATAAAAATAAAATAAAATAAAATCCAGGCAGCACAGCATGGAAGGAGGAAGACAGAGAGAGACCTGTAGACCACCAAGCCACCCACAGTCCTACCCTCCAGTGCATGGCACAGGCAGGCCATAGACACCTGCTTGCCAACACCTCACGCAGCAGCATAGAGGGAGGGTGTCTCTCGGGGCCTGGCAGCCGAGTGGACAGCCTGCAGCTGGAGCCACCACAATGTATGAGCATGTGGTAGTCAGATGGAAAAGAAAAAAAAAAGTGAAGCAGCTTGAGCATCCTAAAGAAAGATGGAACTGGAGACATAAGGGTAGACAGGATTAGCTTGCTGTGAGTGGCCAGCCCTGTCACCTGGGGCCATGGTAATTTCCCAGCCCGAGCTGCAGCTGAGGGCCATGTCTGTGTCCTAGGCTACGCAGTGTCAAAGGTCAGTGTCAATGTCCATGGCTCATATTACCTCCTTGCCACCTCCATCAGTCAGAAAAGCTGCCACAGGGTCATGAGCTCTGGAGAGAGTGTCCTGCTCCTTGTTGGTTGCAGCACTCATGAGAGCAGGCTCTGTACCTCACCTGGTTAGCATAGTAGGGCTGGCCCTGGTCAAGGAGGCACAGGTGAACCAGGCTCAGGGGCAAGACTATGGGAGAGCTGGCCCCAACACTCATCTCCATGAGGTGGCATGGTGTGGGGGTGATGACCGCCACCTGCAGTAGTCAGTAGAGCTGGCCCTGAGGGCATGAAAGTGTGAAGGCTAGCCCTGTCCCCTCACTAGATACAGCACCTGGAAGAGTGGGCTCTGCACCTTCCTTGGGCAACACAGTGGAATTGGCCCTGATGACAAAGGCACAGGTGAGCCAGCCCCAAGGGTGAGAGTGAGAGCTGACCCAGCCCCTCACAGGTTGCAGCACTTGGGAAAGTGGGCCCTGCGTCTTGCCGGGCAGCACAGTGGAGCTAGCTCTGGAGGCTTGGGTGCAGGTGAGCCAGCCCCGAGGGCATGAGAGGAGGAAAGCTGACCTTGCCTCCTGTGGATGGCCACACTGAATGGCCTAGCCAGACCAGCACTAGAGAGTTTGCCCTGATGGTGTGGACACAGGAGAGCCAGTGGGCTGGCCATCTCTGCTACCACCCAGGCTCAGATCCAGGGCTCTGAAATGGTCCACCCCAAAATCTATATCATCTGTGAATGCTTGGGACATGTGAAAGGGCCAGTCCTGCTGTTCCAAAGCTGCAGGATCTCCATGACACAGGGCAACAACCAGATAACTGGGAGGAGTCCCAATGATGGTCCAATATTGATGGTGTCACAGAAGCCAGAGACCTTGAACCAGACCAATGTCTCATTGCAATGAATATTTGCAAGTGAAGAAGTGTGGACAGAGCCGGGCATGGTGGCACAGGCCTTTAATCCCAGCACTTGGGAGGCAGAGGCAGGCGGATCACTGTGAGTTCAAGGCCAGCCTAGTCTACAAAGCGAGTCCAGGACAGCCAAGGCTACACAGAAAAACCCTGCCTTGAAAAACAAACAAAATTCTATTATATAAATTAATAGGTGCTTCTATCACCTCTCCAAAGTACCTCTGCCAAAGCAGAAAAGTGGAAATAGGGTGTTGTGTCCTAAGTTTCCTGTTACAGTATAGCCATGTTTTTAAATGGCAGGAGCTCAGTGACGATCTGCTGAATAAGTATACCTCACAAGGAAACATGTCGCACCACAGCTACTAGCAAAGATATTTGTCTCTTCTCAACCTGTTGTGGTTCTCAACCTATCGATCACTACCCATTGGGGACTAAATGCCCCTTTCTCAGGGGTCCCATATCCGATATCCTGCATATCACATATTTACAAGTCATAACAGTAGCAAAATTACAGTTAGGAAGTGGCAACTTTTTTTGTTTGTTTGTTTTTGTTTTAAAAACAGGTTTCCCTGTGTAGCCCAGGCTGGCCTAGAACCTGCCTCTGCCTACCAAGTGCTGGGATTAAAGAGTTATGCCACTACATCTGGCTGCAACACAGTTTTAAGACTGAGGGTGTCTGCAACATGAAGAACTATATTAAAGGGTTGCAGCAATAGGAAGGTTGAGAGCCACTGTTTTCTAGGAATAGCTTCAAGGTCAGCTCATCTTTTTGTCTTGTTTTTCAAGACAGGGTCTCTCTGTGTAGCCCTGGCTGCCCTGGACTCACCTTGTAGACCAGGCTGGCCTTGAACTCACAGTGATCCACCTGCCTCTGCCTCCAGAGTACTGGGATTAAAGGTGTGTACCACTACACCTAGCTTGAAAAAAGCATATTATCTTTTCCTTCAACTTATATTTATCAAATGGCTACTAAATTGTTAAGACATACTTATTAAGTTTATTGAACCTAGCTATATAATAAGTGGAACTGTTAGGTATTTCTTTTCGATTGTTTGAACAAAAAGGTTTGAGAATTACTAGTTTAAATAATCTAGGGGTCTGCAAAGCTTCAACACTGGACCAAAACAGTCTTTGAGAATTTTTTTTTTTTTAATTGAAGAAAATAACAACAGGGGGCTGGAGAGATGGCTCAGAGGTTAAGAGCACTGGCTGCTCTTCCAGAGATCCTGAGTTCAATTCCCAGCAACCACATAGTGGCTCACAACCATCTACAATGTGATCTGATGCCCTCTTCTGGTGTGAATGTGTACATGCAGGAAGAACATAATATATAAATCTTTTTTTTTTTAAATCATGTGACAAAGAACATCACACAGAATGCAGCCAGCCAAGCCTAATATACTCTCTGCCTCTTTGTCCACTCCTGAATTTATACAGTAAAATAAATCCTACAGTAAATATTTTCCAGTCTCCATTGATATAGACTTTAGACTTATGCTGTCAAATTCAATAGTTATATACACTGAAATTAAAATGAAACAAATTAAAATTCAGGGTTTTTTTTTGTAACCATAGCTACATTTCTTTGATAACCATAACTATACTTTAAGTGCTCAAAAATGATTGCTAATGGAGACCAGTTGGACAGTGCAAATATAAAATATTATCATTTTCACAGAAAATTCTACTGGAAAGGGTCACCCTATGCAGTACTGGGAGTCAGCGTCTTCCCTTGTTCTCTTAGTATCAAACACGTCATTCACAGCACCGTTCCAAACACTTCACTCCATTTACATGCATTCATCTTCTTGTAAAGGTTTCCAGCCACTCATACAGTCAAGAAGGACATTTCTGAGCCGGGTGGTGGTGGCGCACGCCTTTTATCCCAGCACTCGGGAGGCAGAGGCAGGCGGATTGATGGGAGTTCGAGGTTACCCTGATCTACAAAGCGAGTCCAAGACAGCCAAGGCTACACAGAGAAACCCTATCTCAAAAAACAAACAAAAAACGAAGTACATTTCTGGAACCTAACCTTTAATGACCAAAAGTCTTACAATACCCTCTCCTTCCATATCTATAAATTGTCCCTCCAACAATTTGACCAATGGAATGCCATCCCCTTGAAGTCTATTTTAGTACAAGGCCTAAGAGAAACTCAACTGAAACCAATTTCAATTAAAGTGAAAACTAAAGTGCTTTGGCTTTTAGCGAGAGCCTCTATCTCTGTTAACATCGGTTAGTCACTTGTCCTACTGCTGTGAAGAAAGAGACACCACGACCACGACAGCAAGTCTTATAATAGGAAGCAGCAGCTCATTGGGGGCTTGCTTACAGTTTCTGAGACTAGCGTGGCAGCAAACACGACGCTAGAGGAGTGGCCGAGAGCTTCCACAGTCAGCAGGCAGAAGCCTCAAAGCCCACGGCCACTGACACTTTTTCTCCAACAAGCCCACACCCTCCTAATCCCTCTAGTTCTTTCAAACAGCGCCGCGGTCTGGTGACGAGCCACTCAAATACATGATCTTCCGGCAGCCATCCTTACCCAAGCCAGGACGTCTAATCCATTTTAAAACTCGCAGTCAGCAATATTTTTATTCCCACCCAAAAGGCTGATGATGGAAAGGGAGTATTATAATCTAATCTGTGCCACGCTGATGTTGACTCTCGTAATGTTGGACCTGCAGAAACCCGAAACTCTTATTACTGCGCTCAGGCGAGCCTAGAATGTTAACATGCACTCACGGCCTCCCAACACTGCAGCCAGGGAAACCCCGTCAGAAACACACAGCACCGGGAGCCGAGGAGGAAGAAAGGCGGTGGTGCAAGATCCGGGAGCCTACACGAGGAACCCTCGGGAGGGCCCGGGCCGGGATGGAGCACCGTTAGGAGAGGGGAAGTGAACGGCGCCGGTCGAGGTGGAGAAGGAGGAGGAGGCGAGCGGGCCGCGGGTGCCGGCGCGCTCCGGGCCCTTCCGACACCGCCCTCCCCAGCCCGCGCCGGCCCTTCAGCGCTCAGACCAAACCCAAGCCCTCTCAGGAGCCCAGAACAGAAAGGAGCGTTCTTACCCGCCACAGTCCACTTCCTGGACTTGTTTGGGGGGGGGGGGGGTGTCCGCGCGCGCTTCAGAATTAGACGTCACCTCACAACGCAAGTGTCCGTGAAACATTCAAATCTAACCGCCAGAGCGGCGCGCGTGCGCAATGCGGCCGGCCGCGCCGACCCCACCCCTTCGGCTCCAGACCGGCCCCACCCCTAAGACTTATTTAAACTTTTCTGTGCTGACTTAAGGGACTCGAGCTTTTCTCGTTTTCTACGGAATTTTCTTCGCCTCTGTTATTCTGAGAACGGCCATCTTCTTTCGATTGTTTGCAGCAAACAATCGTACTGTTGGCTTCCGTACAAAATGGCGACTTCCGTGATATTGCGTCACAGCCCTCTGTTACTACTCCCTATATCTGTCAGGAAAGAATGAGCTTCTGGGACGAGGTGGCCGAGTGGTTAAGGCGATGGACTGCTAATCCATTGTGCTCTGCACGCGTGGGTTCGAATCCCATCCTCGTCGGGTACGCTTTTTTTTTTCTTTTTGCCTCGGGCTTTCACTAATTAATATGAATTTGTAATTTGCAGGATGGAAATACTGGAATACTCTTTCGGATTTTAATTCCTACTAGATTTTATCTAACATCATTAGTCTCAGGAGGTGTTTTTGTTTGTAGTATTGGGATTGGAAGGAATGAAATATTTGAAAGGCAGCTTTTGGAACGTAATGATCGCACCGATGAAGATAAAGAGACTTTCTAGGAATCAGAAAATGTACTGGATTTCTTACAAAGTAAAACCAGCACGAAGTACATAACTTCAGCAAACCTGTTCAGCGGTGGTCTGGAACAGAAAGTGACAGCTCTGAGATAAGAGGTTTCAGTTATTTAATAAGCTCTTAATCTGCGAGTGCTGGAGGTGGTTGGTTTTTATTGTTGCTTTGAGACAGTCTCACCATGTAGTCCAGGCTAGCCTCAAATTCAAAACCAGCCCGCCTCACCTTCCCAAATGCCAGGATTACAAGGCTATCCCACCACGCTGCCTGTTCTGATCTTGAAGTACCGTGTTGCATTACAAACGCTGCCTCGTCCAGCCCTCCAGCATGCTATGGGTTTTGTTTTCAGTGTATACATCACCAAGATGGCCATGACATTTTAAATCTTGGTAAGATCTGGAAACTACTCGAGCACAAGAACAGGACTGCCTTTCCACAAGACAAGAAGCCGAATCTTCTGGATTTAACCAGAGAAAAGCATTCGGAATAGAGAAAAGAACAGAGATTTTCCTCTTGTAAAATTATCAGGCAAATTCATTTAAATGCCTTTATCTTTTTGTTGTTCTTTCTCGAGACAGGGTTTCTCTGTGTAGCCTTGGCCTTCATCTTTTATATATAACTACAAGCACCGTGCATTTTATGTGGAGTATGTCCCTTTGCCTCTGCAGAACCCTGTGGTCATGGCAGACAGTTTCATATTCTATTTTTTTTATTATTATTATTTTACACGGAAGGATTAACTCCTCCAAGGCTATAACAGCTTCCAAGCTGCAGACAGGACAGTGGAACCCAAAGCTCTTGACTCCATGACTTTTAACCCCCGTCCTGTGTGGTACCAGGTAGTGGAGAGTTCTTAGTGCTCCCCTGGGGTGGAGGTTTTATATGCTCCTATGAGGAGCATGCCTAGCCCAGTGCTCAAGAAACCTATATGCTCCCCACCCCCCAGGGTCCTCCATTTTAGGTCCAAATCCCTTGAGAGTGCTGACACCTCTGTAGCCTGAGCACTTTGAGTCTGTTATCTTCAGCCATGTCTTCCTGTTCATGTTCTGTCCTGGCAGACAATTCAGTAGCCTATGGGTGGTGAGGGTGGGGGTGGGGGAGGGGGTGGATGAGGGGCAGGGGAGGATCCTTATTTTCATAACCTCTGATTGAAAACATTTTTAAATAAAGCAATGAGCTTCAGCCACCAATAGAAAGCATGCATTTTTGGGTTCTGATTTTGGGTTGTTTTTTTTTTTTCCACGACAGGGTTTCTCTGCGTAGCTTTGGCTGTCCTGGACTCACTTTGTAGACCAGGCTGGCCTTGAACTCATAGCAATCCACCTGCCTCTGTCTCCAGAGTGCTGGGATTAAAGGCGTGCACCACCACTGCCTGGCCATGAACGCAGTTTTTGTATTCTATTATTGTTACTTTTAGACTTACTATGATTTGAATGCATCTGTCAAATTTCATGTGTCAGAAATTTGATCCAAGCTGGGTAGTGGTGCACATTTTTTGTTTGTTTGTTTGTTTTCCAAGACAGGGTTTCTCTGTGTAGCCTTGGCTGTCCTAGACTCATTTTGTAGACCAGGCTGGCCTTGATCTCACAGCGATCCACCTGCCTCTGTCTCCCAAGTGCTAGGAAACCCTGTCTCAAGAAAAAAAAAAGATACTTGTATTCCAACATTTATAGTTGCTTTTGCATTCCAATATGATTTGTTTGAAAAGCAGTTTTCTGAGACAGGAAAAATGTCCCAAGGGTTAAAAAAAAAAAAAAAGTTCAAGGCCAGCCCGGAGAACTAGTGAGGCCTTGTATAAAAATAAAATGGGACTGTATAGAGATGACTTAGCTGGTAAAATAATTAACCAAGTTCAAATACTAGCACCCATATATGTTTTGGGAATTTGTTTTTTTTTGTGTGTGTGGGGGGTCACTAATAAAGGCACAGAGACATCTGTATAGTATAAGCCTGTTAGCCTTTTTACTGGGGGCAGTCTCCTGAGCTAGCCAACCAGACTCAACCTGATTCCCATGCCACCTGGTCTCAAGGTAGTTGAAGCCAGGGAAGGGGCAGTTGCAGAATTGTAAACCAAGCATTTAAGGATGCTGAAATAGCAGGAACATGGCCTAGGAGTCCTATTCCTGCCCGAGCTACTTTGTGGGAGATAGGCTGGCACATGGTAGCACACACCTTCAATCCCAGCACTTGGGAGGCAGAGGCAGCCGGATCTCTGTGAGTTCGAGGCCAGCCTGGTCTACAAAGTGAGTCCAGGACACCCAAGGCTACACAGAGAAACCCTGTCTCGAAAACAACAACAACAACAAAAACAAACAAACAAAAAACACCACCACCAACAAAAAAGCAGGTAGGTCTTGTTAATTATTCTTAATTCATTATTTATTTGTATTCTATGTGTATAAATGTCTTGCCTGGCTGCACATCTGTGCAACATGTGCATGCCTGGTACCCTTAGAGACTAGAAAAGGTGTTGGATACTCCAGAACTGAGCTATAGATGATTCTAAGCTTCTGTTTAGATGGTGGGAGCCAAACTCAAGTCCTCTGAAGGGCAGTTTGTGCTCTTGACCACTGAGCTCTTAACTCCAGGGCCATCACTACAGATGCTTTTCAAAGATTTGATTTGTACTTTATGTGTATGGGTGTTTTGCCTGCACCTGTGCACCACATGCCTACTGAGGCCAGAAGCTGACATCAGATTCTCTTGATCTAGAGCTACAGATGGCTGTGAACGACCATGTAGGTACGAGGATCACACCTCGGTCCTCTGCGAGGATCACACCTGGGTCCTCTGCGAGGATCAAACCTGGGTCCTCTGTGAGAATCACACCTGGGTCCTCTGCGAGAATCACACCTGGGTCCTCTGCGAGGATCAAACCTGGGTCCTCTGCGAGGATCAAACCTGGGTCCTCTGCGAGGATCACACCTGGGTCCTCTGCAAGGATCACACCTGGGTCCTCTGCGAGGATCACACCTGGGTCCTCTGCGAGGATCAAACCTGGGTCCTCTGCGAGGATCACACCTGGGTCCTCTGCGAGGATCACACCTGGGTCCTCTGCGAGGATCAAACCTGGGTCCTCTGCGAGGATCAAACCTGGGTCCTCTGCGAGGATCACACCTGGGTCCTCTGCAAGGATCACACCTGGGTCCTCTGCGAGGATCAAACCTGGGTCCTCTGCGAGGATCAAACCTGGGTCCTCTGCGAGGATCACACCTGGGTCCTCTGCGAGGATCACACCTGGGTCCTCTGCGAGGATCACACCTGGGTCCTCTGCGAGGATCAAACCTGGGTCCTCTGCGAGGATCAAATCTGGGTCCTCTGCAAGGATCACACCTGGGTCCTCTGTGAGAATCACACCTGGGTCCTCTGCGAGAATCACACCTGGGTCCTCTGTGAGGATCACTCCTGGGTCCTCTGTGAGGATCACACCTGGGTCCTCTGCGAGAATCACACCTGGGTCCTCTGCGAGAATCACACCTGGGTCCTCTGCGAGAATCACACCTGGGTCCTCTGCGAGAATCACACCTGGGTCCTCTGTGAGAATCACACCTGGGTCCTCTGCGAGGATCAAACCTGGGTCCTCTGTGAGGATCACTCCTGGGTCCTCTGTGAGGATCACACCTGGGTCCTCTGCGAGAATCACACCTGGGTCCTCTGCGAGGATCACACCTGGGTCCTCTGTGAGGATCACACCTGGGTCCTCTGAACGAGCAGCCTATCATCCTGGCTGCTGAATCCTTTCTCCAGCTCCAGGTGAGATATTTTCACAAAGGAAAAGCTTGTGGTGTTCTGAAAACTATAATACACTAGAAAAATCTAGGGCTGGAGAGATGGCACAGCAGTTCAGAGCACGTAACTTTCTCAGCAGAGGGCTGGGTTCAGGTCCCAACATGCAGATGGCAGCTTACACTAGGTGGCTGTTACTCCAGTTCTAGGGGGTCTGGACTCCCTGGAGACCAAGCCTTCATGCAGTACACTTATAAAACTACAGGCCAAACACTCACATACAAAACAAAAATGATTAAACATAAAAACCAAGAGTGAAAAAAAAAATGAATTGGAAGCCCATTTGAAAAAATATTTATCCTGCCAGGCATGGTGGCGCACGCCTTTAATCCCAGCACTCGGGAGGCAGAGGCACGGGGATCTCTGTGAATTCGAGGCCAGCCTGGTCTACAAAGGGAGTCCAGGACAGCCAAGGCTACACAGAGAAACCCTGTCACTAAAAACAAAAACAGAAACAAAACAAGCCAGGCATGGCGGTGCACGCCTTTTAATCCCAGCACTCACGGATCACTGTGAGTTCAACGCCAGCCTGGTCTACAAAGCAAGTCCACAGACAGCCAAGGGTGTACACAGAGAAACCTGTTTCGAAAAACCAAAAAGAAAAATAAAAGTATAAATATTGGAGTGATAAAAGAGCGAGAGGTGCCATCTGCTGGAACAGTCACAACTTCCAGCTTTGGATGAGAAGAACGGTTGCAACTTTTAAACCTTTTAAATTACATCAACAGGCCTCTGCTCAAAAGAGCGTTCTCCATAGAAACCAAAGTTACTCCTCACATGACTCTGGACAGAACACTCCAACCCCCAGTCTCTGAAAGACTGTGAGGAAGGATTGATAAGAAAATACATAATTGGGTCTGGAGAGATGGCTCAGAGATTCAGAGCACTGTCTGTTCTTCCAGAGATCCTAAATTCAATTCCTAGCAACCATATGGTAGCTCATAACCATCTATGAGATCTACAGCCTTCTCCTGGTGGGCAGGCAGGATATTGTATACCTAATAAATATTTTTAAAAATACATAATTAAAACATTACTAGCGCTGGGTGCCAGCACTCAGGAGGCAGAGACAGGCAGATCGCTGTGAGTTTGAGGCCAGCCTGGTCTACAAAGGGAGTCCAGGACAGTCAGGGCTACACAGATAACCCCTGTCTCAAAAAAACAAACAAAAATTAATAGCATTTACTGCTTAAGTGCCAAGAAATGGGTCTTCATCCTCTTGGCTCCAGGTTCAGGAAGACTCCCGCCCTGTTGATTAGGAAGTTATCAGGGAAGAATTGTCAGTGCTGAGTGACATACGTCAACAGCTCTTTTAAGACTTAGTTCTGAGCAAAGCATGGTGGAGCAGCCTCCAGCCTTCTTTGACTGTTTTTGTTTTTTGGTGTTAACCAGAACCCTTTGCATATTTTTATTAATTTATTTTATTTTATTTGTTTTTTGAAATAGAGTCTGCGTTAGCCTTGGCTGTCCAGGACTTTCTTTGTAGACCAGGCTGGCCTCGAACTCACAGCGATCCACCTGCCTGTGCCTCCTGTGTGCTGGGATTGATTAAAGGCGTGCGCCATCACACCCGGCATTTGCACATTTTTAAATTGGCTGTTAATTCTTTTGTTGTTGAGAAAGATCTCAAGTCCAGAATAAATAATAAACAATGTAGGCATAAGGTTGTCATGTAATTCAAATGCTGATTTCTGTAACCCCACATCTTGAAATCGTTGTTAACACTGCTCCCCAAATGTCCCCTGATAGGCCAATAACAGTTTACAGTCAATTGCTAAGCAGCTGGGAGAATAAGGCTGGACTGCCTCCCAGCCCCGGGAGGAGGAGTTAGTGGAGGAAGTAGGGGGTGATGCATCTGGAGAGGTCCCCGAGACATCAGGAGAGGAGCTGGAATGAGAAAAGCTAAAGTGCGAGTGGGAACCAGATTAGCCTATAGATAGAGTTTTATAAAAATAACTTTAACAACACAACAACAAAAACCTAAACTCTACTGTGAGCTATTACTTCACACTCACTAGGAGAGATATGATCAACAGAACAAACAGAAAAGGGTAAGTGTTGGGAGCTGGGCGGTGGTGGCTACCAGGACAGCCAGGGCTACACAAAGAAACCCTGTCTGGAAAAAAGAAAGAAAAGGAAAAGAAAAAAAAAAAGACACAGAAGCTCTATGATTCCATTCATGTGTAATAAAGAAGTTGAGAGAGATGAAAAGGGATGACTGCTTTCTTTAGGGATGGGAAATATGGTTTATTTCGTTTTGTTTTGTTTCTGTATAGCCTTGGCTGTCTTGAACAAGGCTGGCCTTGAACTCTTCCTCCTGAATGCTGGGATTAAAGGCGCGCAGCACCACACCCAGCATGTGTTTTGATATCTTGAGATAAGGTTGCTCAAGTCTGTGAACAGAGTAAGTACCAATAAAGTGTTTATCTTAGGGTGGTTAATTTTATTTTATTTTATTTGAGACAGGGTTTCTCTGTGTAACAACCATAACTGTCCTGGACTTGCTTTGTAGACCAGGCTGACCTCGAACCCACAGCGATCTGCCTGCCTCTGCCTCTCAAGTGCTGGGATTTAAAGGTGTGCACCATCACTGCCTGGCATGTGGTTAATTTTATGCTATGTGAATTTTTATCTTAATTGTTTAAAAAGCAAGGCATGGTGCTTCAAGCCTGTATTCCTGCTTTGGAGGCAGCTGTAGGCTATCCAAGAGCAGCCTGAGCTACAAAGAGAAACTCACAAATACTGAGGGGCTTGGCATTTACACTTGCCTTCCTTGCAAATGGACCTAGATTCGATAGTAAGCTCTGGGTGAAGCAGGGAGGGATTGTAAGAAAATAGACGTACAAGGCATTAGACAAAAATGATATATTTACCGATCTGAAAGCCCCAAACAAGCTAGAAGGAAAGAGGTAGCAAGTACAAGTGGGTTCCTTACAGTGAAACCTTGCCCCTCCCCAAACCCTGAGCATTAACAGATGGGGTCAGTCCCAGCCTGAGGTCCACCCTTGTTCCAACCCAAGAAGCTACTCTTCCAGTGTCCACATCCCTCAGCCTTCTTGCCAGTCAGCCTGTGCCCAGGCTGGCATGGGCGAGACATACTCAAAGTCTGGTCCTTTATAGCGGAGGGCATGCAGGAACATCACAAGATCCTGGGGCAAGGGATCCTGTCTCAACAGCCGGCACTCTGCACAGAGTGGGTCTGTTTCTTGAGTCGTAACATCTGCTTTAGCGGCCTTCTCTGCTGTGCCCAGGTGCTGAGAGGCTGCATCAGCTGCTCCACCTAGCTTCTGGGATGCTGTAGTCAACTCCTCTAGGCTGTCCTTGGCTAACTCTGAGGAGCAAGCTGTAGAGTCCACGAGTCCTGCGGCCAGGTCACCCTCACAGAGATTGAGCATGTTCAGGCTTTCTTTGGCCTGATGTTCTGCAACTAGGTCCCGGAGCAGTTCCTCGTCTGTCTTTGGAATGTGGCCACCCTGGCCTCGAGAAGGACCCCAGGCAGTTGAATTGTAGATGGGGTCGTTGAGAATGGGGTGGCCCAAAAACTGGAGGTGGACACGGATCTGATGAGTGCGTCCTGTAAGTGGTCGGCACTGGACCACACTGGAGTGGCCATTGTAGCTCAGCCTCTGGAACACAGTCTCACAGGGCTTGCCCTGGGGATCCACACGGCACACCCCTACCTTATAAGACACCACTAAGATGGGTTCCTTGCAAATCACCTCCTTGTCAGGGAACTCCCCTTCCACCCGGCATACATATTCCTTCTCCAGCTGCACAGGAGGAAAAGGAAAACAGTCAGACGAAAGTGAGAATGCAGAGTCCACATCCTCTGCAGAGCACACCAATGCACCCGAGAGGGGATGATTCAAAAGCAAATGGCAGCTTAGTCAGTTTCACCATTCTGGGTAAGTTACTTATTATTTAAGCTCTGCACAGCCCACACCTCTTCTAGAAAATATGAAATCAGGGGCTGGAGAGATGGCTCAGCAGTTAAGAGCAACTGCTGCTCTTGCAGAGGACCTGGCTTCAGTTCCCAGCATCTACACGGTAGTTCACAACCACCCCTAAGTCCAGTCCCAGGAGATCTGTTCTCCTGACATTTGCAGGCATCATGCACACATGCAGTACACGTACACGTACACGCACACGCACACACACCCATGTGGTACATATATAACACGCACACTCTACATCCCTAAGTCCAGTCCCAGGAGATCTGTTCTCCTGACATTTGCAGGCACCATGCACACATGCAGTACACGTACACGTACACGCACACGCACACGTACACACACACACACCCATGTGGTACATATATAACACACACACTCTACATCCCTAAGTCCAGCCCCAGGAGATCTGTTCTCCTGATGATTAAAGGCACCATGCACATATGCAGCACACGTACACGTACACACACACACCCATGTGGTACATATATAACACACACACTCTAATGTGCTGGGGAATGAGTCTGGCACGTGCTCAATAAATGCATTATGATCCAGATCCGGAATGCCAAGTCTCAAGACCATAATCACCACTAGTATCTTACCCATACCTCTTCCAACTTCGTCCAGTCTTCCTGCTAAGCGAGCTCGCCTCAAAACCTTTGACACGGTTTAATGTTTTCAGAACTACCAAGAAACAGTAATATGCCATTTTCCAAAGACCTTCTGAAACATACAGGACAGTCCGACTTTGGAACTTTAGGTGTAGGAAGGTTGTAGGTGCCCTTCATTCAAGAAATTCATGACACCTCTCTAGCACAAAGCACATGTGAGCCCAGGAGGCGGTCTACAGCAGACACGGCTCACCTGCCGATCCCGAACCTGCTCATGAATCCTCTCGGAGCCCGCAGCCGTCTTGGCGAACATGAGCACTCCTGAGGTAAGGCGATCGAGACGATGCAGCGGGTGTAGCCCCTTCAGTTGGTGCTCCTTGCCTAAGATGAAGATGACCGTGTTGTGCCGGAAGCGGCCACAGGGGTGGACAGGAATGGAGGATGGCTTGTCTATAACGACCACATCTTCGTTCTCAGCTAGCAGACGAACAGGCTCTGCTGTGACCGGCGGCTCGTGTCTGTGCACTGTGTTCCGCAAGAAATCATTGTCCTGTCAAAAATACAGGTAACCAGTCATAGCCTATAGGTACCCTATAGATAGTCAACTATACATCCTGGTTCCTCTGTCCTTTATAGACACGGAAAAACGGTCACAGTAAAGCATTAAACAGAAAAGGAAGTGGGTGTGGTAATGATGTCACTTTGTAAAAACACACCCAGGCAGTTAGTGCTGACATATACACAAAGTTGATTAAATCTCTTGGTGGTGAGATCATGGGTGTTTTCTGATTTTGCTTCTTTGCATAATCTTTACAATAAAGCTGCATGTAAAAATGCTTTACATTTATTTATGCGTGTGCATGTGTAAAGGTTTTGAGTCATGTGACAAGAAGTTTTGAGTCTTAGTGGCAAGGACCTTTCCCTTTTGAGCCATCTCAACATCTTGATACAAATTCATATTTCAAAGCAAATGCCTTTTTAAATAGGGGGAAACCTCTATTCGCTACCAATTATGACCTCCAACAGACAACACCAAGCTGTAAGTCCAGAGCCCTGGCTCTACACCTACACTTGACACATGCTCAGTGCATACTCTTGGGCAAGTCACTTTAAACTCTCTAGAACTCAATTTTCTTACCTGCAAATGTGAAGATTACAACAGACCTGTGGTTTTCAAAGTCAGTATGAAAGAGATAATTCCCAAATCTGGAAATTGCCCTTTTCTCCTTACAACCATGGTAAGCCAGTTTTAATGACAGGGATCTTGTGGAATTAAAAAACAAAACAAAACAAAACCCAAAGCACCTGCCTAGTATCTATCCCCGAATTCCTAATTCTATACAGATCAGGATCTATGACAAATACTTTAAGTGTTAATATGAGCACAAACTTTGATAACTGCACTGTTGCAATACTCCCCAAAGGTTTAGTGTTAGAGCACACAAAATGCATAACTTTGTGCCTCATAGGGTTAAGAGCACTGGCTGCTCTTCCAAGGATCCCAGCAACCACATGGTGGCTCACAACTGTCTATAGTGAGATCTGGTGCCTTCTTCTGGCATGTAGGCGTACATGCAGGCAGAACACATACATAAATATCCCCCCCCACACACATACAGGGTTTCTCTGTGTAGCCTTGGCTGTCCTGGACTCGCTTTTGTAGACCAGCCTGGCCTTGAACTCACAGCAATCCACCTGCCTCTGCCTCCCCAGTACTGGGATTAAAGGTGTGTGCCACCATGCCTGGCTACATAATAAATTTTTTTAAAAAGATCATATTTTAAAAAAATGCAGGGGGCTGGAGAGATGGCTCGGAGGTTAAGAGCACTGGTTGCTCTTCCAAAGGTCCTGAGTTTAATTCCCAGCAACCACATGGTGGCTCATAAGCTTCTACAATGAGATTTGGTGCCCCCTTCTGGCAGGCAGGCACACTGTATACATAATAAATCTTTAAAAAGAAAAAAAAGAATGGGAGACGGGGTGGGCTGGAGAGATGGCTCAGAGGTTAAGAGGACTGGTTGCTCTCCCAAAGGCCCTGAGTTCCTGAGTTTAATTCCCAGCAACCACATGGTGGCTCACAACCATCTATAAAGAGACCTGGTGCCTCTTCTGTAATGCAAGTGTACATGCAAGCAGATAAATCTTTTTTAAACATACATGAGTGACATATCTACTACTATTGTTTTTTACAGATGTCTATCTTACAGGGTCCAAAGTAGGCAGTGCACTTGCCACAAGACAAATATAAACGCAACATGAAAATTTCCATTTCTGTTTCTTGGAAACAAATGCCTTTCTGGGGAGGAAGAGTAGGTTGAGTTTTAGAGCATGGAGGCTGTCTTCTTGAGGATGTGGGAAGCAGGGACCAAACGAATCCCCGGAGGAAAACGAGATTATTTCTCAATTGCTATCACTTTACACCGGCATTTATAAGCTGAGCCTGGAAACAAACAAACAAACAAACAAACAAAAAACCTATTTACTCCTTTCGCCAAACCCTAATTCTGGCCGGCCCATGGGACACCACCTTGAGCACGATGCTGAGGTCCTGAACTGGTTCCTCGTTGAGATGCAGGCGTCCCGCCCGGACAGCAGCCTCGTAGTAGGCCAGTGGCTGGGATCGGAACTCGGTGCTGAAGACGTGCAACAAGCTGCGGCCCACCCAGCGACCTTTACAGTAGGTCTGGAAGTCAAAGTAATAGGGCCGCACCTTGCGCAGGCCGCCCTCAAAGTAGTAGGTGGTCTCTGCAAAGTGCTCATCACCAAAGCTGACCCCAGTCCGCCGTTTCTTCGGCGGCGGCACGACCCGGTCCCCGGTGGCGCCCCGCCTCTTCTTCCTCTTGCCTGACTCGGCGACTGGAGCTGGAGTTGTAGCCTGCTCTCCGTCCCCCGGGACCAGCTCTTCGCTTCCCTGGGCCTGCTCCCCGCTCCCCGGGACCTGTTCTCCTACCGCCGCCTGCTCCAGGCGCACATCTCCGCTCGATTCGTTACTAGCGTCTCCATTTTGCTGAACCAGAGCCTTCAGCCCGGCCGCAGCCTCGGCCTCGGTAGACACTGCCTCGGCCATCGCCTTCCGACAGCCACCCCAAGTCCTGGCAAAGTTATGGGACCAGAGCGCCACCCGCCAATGCACAAGAACCCGTAGCCAGCCGGGTACACCCCGCCACATGACAGCGGGGCTAGCAGCTCTGGGGTCGCAATCTGATGGCGTCATAGGGTAGCAACCAATCAGGGAGGTCCATTACAGAGGCGGGGTTTGCAAGAAGGATTGTGGGTGAGTTGAATTAAGAGTTTGGTGGCTGAGGAAGTCGTAGCCACGAGTGACCTTGCGCAGAAAGCAACTGTTCATAAACTCCCCTCAGCGAAGAGATCAGACATTATTTACTAAAGGAAATCTTCTGGCGTACTCCACGTAAAAGACTTGGATGAAGCTGGGCGTGGTGGCGCACGCCTTTAATCCCAGCACTAGGGAGGCAGAGGTGGTCAGATCTCTGAGTTTGAGGCCAGCCTAGTCTACAAAGAGAGTCCAGCCCAACCAAGGCTACACAGAGAAACCCTGTCTTGAAAAACAAAACAGAAGATTTTGATGGTACACATATCATTTAGGGACACACTATTTCCCTGCGTCTGTAAAACACACAAAAGTTTACTTAAAACAGGTGCCGCAGACCAGGAAGCACACACCTGTAGTCTCAGTGCTCCAAAGGTAGAGGCGGGATCATCGGGAGTTCATGTCTCAAAATAAAAGCAAACAAACAAAACAATTGTTGAAACAAACAAACAAACAAACAACAAAGGCTGGAGAGATAGCTCAGAGGTTAAGAGCACTGACTGCTTTCCCAAAAGTCATGAGTTCAATTGCCAGCAACCACATGGTGGCTCACAGCCATCTACAGTGAGATCTGGTGATGCCCTCTTTGGGTTTGCAGGCAGAATACTGTAAAATAACAAACGAACAAACAAATAAAAAGCAAACAAGCAGAAAAAAATTGCTAGACTGTGACTGTGCTAATAACGGTTTTGTTTACTTTGCTTTTACTTTTGAGGGGCAATGTTGGGGAATCCTAGAGTCTCAGGCACTCTTTCATTTAGTTATATCTACTATGACTTAAAATGGTGCGAATTATAGTATGTTACATACCTCAGTAAAGCTATTCTGTGTGTGTGTGTGTGTGTGTGTGTGTGTGTGTGTGTGTGTGTGTCTATTATAGACACACTCCCCAGAAGCAATTTTTCCCATAACTGTTCTTTTTAGTAACAGCACCAAGAGAACTAGATATTTCCTATTTGGCTTCCATGAACTCTTATCCAGAACCACTTGCACAATAGAACTGCTAATGGATCAGAAATTTATTGCCAGGGTCTTCTGTGTGTACGTGTGTGCCGGTTACATGCAATTGTACGTGTGAGTGTGTGGGAGTAAGACATCAACCTCAGGTGTCCTTTTTCTGGTGTTACCCATCCTGTTTTATGAGACAGAGTCTTTTACAAACTTGCACTACGATTCCCACTTTTTTTTTTCAAGACAGGGTTTCTTTGTGTAGACCTGGGTGTCCTGGAACTCTGTAGACAAGGCTAGCCTCAGATTCACAGAGATCTGCCTGCCTCTGCCTCCCAAAGGTTGGGATTAAAGGCGTGCGCTGCCACCACCTGACTAATGCCCACTTTTTAAAAAAAGATTTATTTATTATTTGTACAGTATTCTAGCTGCATGTATGCCTGTATGCCAGAAGAGGACACCAGATCTCTTTATGGATGTTGTGAGCTACCGTGTGGGTGCTGGAATTGAACTCAGGACCTTTGGAAAGACAGTGCTCTTAACCTCGGAGCCATCTCTCCAGCCCATAATATCCACCTTTTTAATGTCAGTTCTTGGGATCAAACTCAGGTCTGTGTTGTACGGCAAGCACTTTACCAAGTGAGCTATCTCTCTAGCCTGCTGGGGTTCTCAAATGCAAACGGCTGAAAGCTACCTTTGGCTGCTTCATCAGAGAGGGAATTACTGAAAGGATATTGGTGCCTCATAGAATTCATAAAAGAGCTAAAGTATAGGTTCAGCAAAGAGACCAACGCAAGGGAAGGAAGGCCTCTGGAAAGTAGCTGTTGCTGGAGAAGAAACCCGGTTGGGATGCTTCCGCTGTGAGACGTGCAGTGTGCCAAGACTCCCTGTCTCACAACCCCTTGTCCCTTGAAAACCTCTAAATATCTAAGGTTTTGGGCTTCTATCTCAAGATCCAGAATTCTACAAGGGAGCTTCCTTCCACTAAGAAGGGACTAGGTCTGTCTTTATTTACAGAGAACCTGTAAATAATCTATTACTTTGTTTATTCTTCTCACTGGGATTCCTCCAAAAAAAAGTAGACAATTGGATGCTAGGTCTAAACAGGACAACTGTCTAGTCCAGTTCAAGAGCGTGAGCATGAACTATCTCATGGGCATTTATCATAGAATGTTAATGTTGGTTTAGACTTCTTATCTTGTGCATTAGCATTCTGGAGAGGATCAAGAGAAGCTTTTCAGCCAATTTCTTCTGTCTATCAAAAGGCCCACAAAGCCAGGCATAGCAGTGAATACCTGTAGCCCCAGCACTTGAGAGGTGGACATAGAAAGAGCAGAATTTTAAAAATCATCTTTGACTACATAGTGAGTTCAAAGTTATAAACAGAAGTCTTAGCAAACCAAGTAAAGGACTGTAGATGTTGGTCTTACTCCAGAGCAGACTGAGGTATCTGAAGCTATAGAGATCCTTATGCTGAAATGCCAAATTCCTCATTGTCTGCTAGAGAGAGAGAGAGAGAGAGAGAGAGAGAGAGAGAGAGGGAGAGAGATTGAATTTTCCACTGGTTGGAAAAATTCTTGAGTGAGTTGCCTTATTAAGAAATTTACAGGCCAGGCGTGGTAGTGCATGCCTTTAATCTCAGCACTTGAGAGGCAGGAGGCAGGTGGATTGCTGTGAGTTCGAGGCCAACCTAGTCTACAAAGCAAGTCCAGGACAGCAAGGCTACACAGAGAAAACCCTGTCTCAGAAGAGGAAAAAAGAAAAAGAAGAAGAAGAAGAAGAAGAAGAAGAAGAAGAAGAAGAAGAAATTTGCAATGAAAAAGAGAAAAAGAAATTTGCAATGAGGGCTGGTGCATGCCTTTCAACCCAGCACTCAGGAGGCAGGTGGATTCAATTGAGGTCAGCTTGATCTATAGAGCGTTCCAGACCAGCCAGGGCTACACAGTGAGACGAGAGAGCGTGGGGGCGGAGGGAGACACAGAGACAGAGAGACAGAGAGATAGACAGACAGGGACAAGGAAAGGAAAGACTGCCCCTGAGTGACTTTGGTTGACTTTCCCACATAGTTTCCTAGTACACTGTAAATAAACTAAGTCGCAGCACAGCCAGTGCTGGATGTCTTTGGCATTGAGCTACATAGACCAGGTATGTTCTACCTTCGAGTCACCTTTGCTTTTACCAGAATACAAGTCTCCCTTCTTGTGGATGAAATTACAGGTATCCACTGGCTTTGTTGCCAGACAGGACCCCACTTCCATCAGCAAGTCCCTAATAAGTTGCTCTCTATACAATCTGGGGCCTTTCTGCCTCTTTCTTTCTTCAGTCTCATGTGACCTGGAGCCTGATTTTTCATGCTGGATTGTTCTGGGACAGAATTACTAAGTCAACTGAACCACTTACAGTAGCGCTTAGCAAAACTGTGGGATGCAAAAACTTATTCCCTGACTCTTTTTGATGTTTGAACAGAAACTTGCACTCCAGCCTGATTGTCAAGTGATTTGTCTGCAAGGCTTGAGAAGCACTAATATAGAATCCGCCAGCATGTCTTGTGCTTTGTAGACATCTGTCATCTTCTGAACACACCTACACATTTTAATACGACTGAGGTTTTGTTGTATTGGAGATCACACCCAGGGTCTTGCACATACTGGGCAAGTGCTCTCCCACTAAGCTGTCCCCCTTTTTTTGTATAGAGAAACTTCTGGTATTACATTGTTGCCTCCAAGCGGTAGAAGCCATAAATTGGCTATGATGGTTCCTTTTGCTGCAACCTTATGTGACTGAGAGACAGCCAGGAGGTTAGTCTGTTCAAATCTAGCACAGTTCTGGGTATGTTAGCGATGGCATTTCCAGGCGGGATTGATACATGGCACAGAAATGGAGAGGGAAAGACATCTGCTCAAGATGGAATAGCAACAGAAGAAGAAGGAAGCCTGAACCGTCATCAATGGACACCAGGCTCCAGCACAGGGATCAGATTTGCAGGACTTGGGTGGACTGGTCGGGTTGTAAACTGTAATTTATGATTGTAAATGTAAGAAAACGTAGTTTTTCAGTAACTGGCTTATTCACAGCTACTGTTTAAAGGCATCTCGTTGTGGTATCCAGGTATCTGAGAGAGCAAATTAGAAATCAAGCATGTGAGCCAGGCAGTGGTGGCAGCGGTGGTGGGCGCCTTTAATTCCAGCAGGATAGCCTTGGCTATCTTTGACTCACTTTGTAGACAAGGCTGGCCTCAAACTCACAGTGATCCACCTGCCTCTGCCTCATGGATGCTAGGAATAAAGGCGTGAGCTACCACATCAGCCGCATTGCCACAATCTTGCCTGCTATTTATTTTGTTGTTTTCTAGTCTCTTTTTTTCCACTTCCTTCAATGCCTAGTCTAAGAATGCTTACAGATGTGAGCAACAGAGTACTCTGTGGTGACACTTGCTCGGGATAGTAGTTTGCTACTCCTTTTGCCACAGTGATGAGATTTCGATGCATCTTGAGACAATATCCTCAGCCAAGTTGCTGGTACTGCTGATTGGCTGATGTCTTTCAACACATCTTTCTTTGTGATAGAGTAACAGCCTTGGACACTGAATGAAAGACATACATGTAAACTGATTTTTTTTTTTTTTTTTTTGGTTTTCCGAGACAGGGTTTCTCTGTGTAGCCTTGACTGTCCTGGACTCACTTTGTAGTCCAGGCTGGCCTCAAACTCACAGCGATCCGCCTGCCTCTGCCTCCCGAGTGCTGGGATTAAAGGCGTGTGCCACCACGCCCGGCTGTAAACTGATTTTTTTTTTAATCATTGGGAACAGAGAATAACTAAAGAAACATGTTGATAATCTTTGGAGGCGGTGTAAGACAGTTTTACTTTTTGATAGGACCTTTTCTTCCAGTTCAGGCTGACCTGGAACTGACTACATAGTTCATGCTGGCCTTGAACTCCACAGCCTCCTGCCCTCAGATCTAGAATGCTGGGGTTGTAGACTCGTACCACCACATCTAGCTATTGAAGATATTATAACAACTGCTCCTCCCCCCTCCCTCTCTCCCTCTCTCCCTCCCTCCACTTCCCTTCCTCCTTTCTTCCGTGCTTCCCTTCTTCCCTCCCTCTCTCCCTCTCTCCCTCCCTCCACTTCCCTTCCTCCTTTCTTCCGTGCTTCCCTTCTTCCCTCCCTCTCTCCCTCTCTCCCTCCCTCCACTTCCCTTCCTCCTTTCTTCCGTGCTTCCCTTCTTCCCTCCCTTCTCCCTCCCCACACTACCTTATCCTCATCCTTTATAACTCTTTGGTGCCGTTTGCTAACTCATCTGTCTCTCTCGTGGCTCCCCTCCTACACTCAACTGTAAGGATCTTTGGGGCCCACACCCAGCCTCCTGTGTCCTGAATTCATATTTACAATACCTATAGCAGAGTAGGAGTGTAGACTCTTAATTCAGAACATGGCTGCTCTGGCAAGAGATCACATCCAAAGACCTTCTGGGTCTGCGTGACCCAACAGATCCTGTCTGTGTGAACAAACAGGCCTTTAACCCGGGAGACAGAGGCAAGCAGATCTGGGTTCAAGGCCAGCCTGTTATAGAGCAAGACTCAGGTAAAGAAAAACTTAGGTCCAGGTGTGGTGGCGCGTGCCTTTAACGCCAAACAGTGAAGTTAAACTTAGTTTGTAGAAGGAAGCACCCATGTTTGAAAGTAATGTATATTGAATGGCAGGGGGGAAAAAAGACAATTTATAGAAAGATGTGACAGAAAAGGATACTCCTAACTCTCACAGGAAGAGAGAGGAAAGGGAAGCTACTTAAGGGGCAATGGCAGAGAGAAGGAGGAGGCAGTTTTACCAGGAGAGTTTGACAGAGGGAGGTTGAAGGAGAGAACAAGCTGGACACAAGTGAAGACCAAATGAGCCAGAGAATGAGAAGGATCCAGGAGATTAGAACAGATTGCTTGAGTTAGTTAAGGCCAAGCAGAGCAATTCAGAGGCTGAGAAAAAGGATAGATTGAGTAAGTCAGCTGGGAGAGGGGTGTGAGCCAGAACAGCTGAGTTGAACCAACCAGCCCAGAGCTCAGAAAGAACTAGAAAGGGTGAGCTTATTAAGCAATAAGTCTCAGAGGCTGAAAACATTCTAGGCCTAGGTTAGATTGTTTGGAGGCTAGAAGCTTCCAGGACTAGGCCTAGATTAGCAGACAGAAGAGTGAAGCCTTGGAGACAACAATTGAAACAGGAAAATAAGCTATTTTTACATAGGATCTTGGTATCTTTCTTTCTTTCTTTCTTTCTTTCTTTCTTTCTTTCTTTCTTTCTTTCTTTCTTTCTTTCTTTCTGCCTTCCTTTCTTTTTTTTTCTTTTTGTTTTTTCAAGACAGGGTTTCCCTGTATAGCCTTGGCTGTCCTAGACTCACTTTGTAGACTAGGCTGGCCTTGAATTCACAGGGATCATCCTGCCTCTGCCTCCCAAGTGCTGGGGTTAAAGGCGTGCGCCACCTGGCGGATCTTGGTATTTTTCAACTAAATGAGTAAAGAAAAGGTTCAGAAGTCTGTGAATGAGGCCCTCCCTGATGGTCTATGTCTTTGACATGCTCTAACTTGGGGTAGCCATACTCTCAAAGGTCTATTACCATAGTAAAGGTAACACAAATATTCAGAAAGTTGTCTGGGAGGTAACTGATACACATATTACTGCTCCTAAATCTGTATTTTTACCCAATATTGGGAAACACACTGGAAAGAGTCCAAGCAAAGGAGCCGGGCTTGGTGGCGCATGCTTTTAATCCCAGCACTCGGGAGGCAGAGGCAGGCGGATCGCTGTGAGTTCAAGGCCAGCCTGGTCTACAAAGTCAGTCCAGGATGGCCAAGGCTACACAGAGAAACCCTGTCTCGAAAAACCAAAAAAAGAGTCCAAGCAAAGACAGTTTGAAAAGGCTGCACCTAGAGCCTCAGGGCTTTGAGGGCCTTCCAGTTTTATACAATAGGCAGGCATCTTCTTTCAGAGGGGCTTAAGAACCTCTGGGGACCAAGAAAAGTCTAGAAAATTGGCTTCTCTATCCGAGCCGGGCATGGGTGGTGGACAGCTGGAACTCTGGAGCCTGCAAAGAATCAATACGGTCCTGGAGCGCTAAGGTACTAAACTCTGGGTAGCCCATTCCATCGTTTCCTGGCAACCACTAGTTCCGCCCACCGATTGCCCACCTCTGGGCGTCACTAACTCTAGTCTACCAATCAACTTACAGAATTCCAGAACGTCAGGTATCAATTGGAGGGATCCTCCGTCACTCAGAGACTCCGCCCCTCCCTGCTGCTTCCTGACTCCCCGAGACGAACCTGAGCCGGGTGTTTGGAGACTGCTGAGCAGGTGATTGCGGTAGGTGAGGGGCCACGGTGTTCAGTGTGTAGCATCTCCTACTACCCCGGAACACAACTGAGGGTATCAGGGACCGGATCGTGAAGGCTAGTCAGTTGTTGAGGCCGGGGTGACTGAGGCCTGGGATCTGGACACACGGTTTCCTCCACGGTTCTGAACGTTCTGGGGTCAAGGAAAAGTCTTTACACCCAGGGACACGCGTGAGCAGATTTGGGCTTTGGGTGTATTCAGAAGACTTCAGTGGAGACTCTAAGGACTCCGTGACGTATCTGTCCCTCTTACTTTGGGCCCTCGCGCTGGCTGGACTCTGCTGGAATTTTTCAGACTTTGCCCTTGTCAGCTTTCCTGATCTTTAAAAGCCCTCTTAAAGGAAGGCGTCGACCTATTCTGTAAACCTAGATGGTTACGGAGGCCCCTCGGCTCCTCCCATGTATCTCAGCGTGGGCGGCTTTAGGTGTGTTTCCCAAGGAGGCAGGATGTTGGTGCTGGGTAAAAATAACGAATTGGAAGCAGAATATCTTATACCAGCAATGCAGCTTTGAGCAAACTATTCATTTGATCGCGTTATTTCGTCTTCCCGCTTCTTCTTCGTCCTTTTCTTGCACCACCACTTATTCTTCATCAGTTTCTGGAATTCACAATCTTTCTGCATCAGACTCCAGAGTGCAGGCATCACAGATGTGCTCCACTACACCTAACTGTGTCTGTAAAATGATGAAAATGCCTCTCTTTCAGTATTTGTATTCAGTGCTAATTATCTGGGGGACTACACATTGCATACATTTATTGAGTTATCACATTTTACCGCAATTAATATACCGCAATAAATATAGGCAATTAAAATAGTAATAGTAAAAATAAAATGTTAACAAGTATGAATGGAGGTGTGGGGGAACTTGAAGTACACAGCCCAGCTGCTACTGTAATGAATGCATTACATGCTGTTGCATGTGTGCATGCTGTTGCATTATAAGACTCTTTGACAGACACTTTTCACTAAGGAACTTTTTTTTTTTTTTATGAGTAAGACACTATGTAAGGCTGTCAGTCTGTGCCCCACCGAGGACAGACTTTAACTGCCTGGTGATAGAACGTCTATGTGTTGGAGGTCTGTAGAGAACAGTGTAGCAAGCCACTTGGGCACTGTGGAAACCTCAGAGAGATGCTTGTGTTTATTGGAGATGTAAAACCTAAGGGCTGGGACTGTGGCTTCTTCGGCGCCTTTATGGGTTCTTATCCCATAGGTGAAGGCCGTCACAAGGCAGCAGACTCTGTCCAGCCAACTGTAAAACCTTGGGCTCCTTTACGAACTTCTCAAACTCCTTTATGGATCTGTGGTGTGTGTGTGTGTGTGTGTGTGTGTGTGTGTGTGTGTGTGTGTGTTTATTTATTTATGAGATAAGGTCTCACTATATAGCCCTGACCTGGAATTTGCCAGGTAGGCCAGGCTAGCTTCAAACTCACAGATATCCACCTGCCTCGGCCTCTGGAGTTCTGGGATTAAAGGTGTGCACCACC
The DNA here is from genome assembly GCF_964271855.1 of Acomys minous. Taxonomy (NCBI): domain Eukaryota; kingdom Metazoa; phylum Chordata; class Mammalia; order Rodentia; family Muridae; genus Acomys; species Acomys minous. The sequence goes on from NC_140485.1 coordinate 29,836,894, forward strand.
ATGCCTGGCTATACTATATTATATATATTTTAAAGATTTACTTATTTTTATTTTATATCTGTTTCTTCTACATGTATGTATATGCGCCACATGCATGCCTGGTGCCTACAGAGCCAAAAGAGGGCACTGGATGCCTTGGAACTGGAGTTAAGGATGACTGTGAGCTGCTGTGTGGGTATTGAAAACCAAATTCTAGTCCTCTACAAGAGCAGCAAGTGCCTCCCAAGTTCTGGATTTAAAGGCATGCACCACCACATCCAGCATTATTTTGTCCTGGAGCTAGTCTTTACTCACTTGAACTTCTGTTTTCCAGCTCCAAATGAAAATGTTTGAGAGCCTTGACTCTTCAGCGACAAAATCCGGCCGGGATCTCTGGGCTGAAATCTGTTCTTGTCTGCCAAGGCCAGAGCAAGAAGATGTTGCCAACAATGCCTTCTCAGACTCCTTTCTGGATTCACATCCTGTAGGTGAAGGCCGCATAGCAGCAACAGACTCTGTTGTCCAACCGTCCCCAAAGCCCTGGGCTCCCTTGCATGATTCAGAAGTGTATCTAGCATCTCTTGGTAAGTCCTCTGTAACTCTGTTTCCTTCCCTTCCGTCCCTCCTTCCCTCCCTCCTTCCTTCCCTCCCTCCCTCCTTCCTTCCCTCCCTCCTTCCCTCCCTCCTTCCCCCACCCACAGCCCCTGTGTTTTTTAGGAAGGCAAGCTGCATTACCTGTAGTTTTCTTTCTTTTTTCTTTCTTTCTTTCTTTTTTTTTTTTTTTTTTTGTCCTTGCCACATGTGGGCCAGATACAATTCTAGGGGATATGTCAGGTTGTTTACTGGAAAGGAGACCCCTCCCTTTTCTTGTACTATCTTTAAAACTATTTTTGTCTACTTCTGCTTTAAATCATTTCATCTAAATTATGTCTTATTTTTTGGCATTTTGTAGAAACCTTCTTGCTTATAAATGGTGGCCTTTTTTTTTTTTGTATGAAGCATATGGGGCTTTCTAATGGGATTGTGTGCCAGAAAAGTCATACTATCTCTGATAGCGATTTGTTTTTGTTTTTTGTTTTGTTTTGTTTTTTTGAGACAAGGTTTCTCTGTATAGCCTTGGCTGTCCTGGACTCACTTTGTAGACCAGGCTGGCCTCGAACTCACTGAGATCTGCCTGCGTCTGCTTCCCAAGTGTTGGGATTAAATGTGTGAGCCAACACTGCCTGGCTCTGATAGCGGTTTTAAAAAAAGATTTATTATTTATTTTGTGTGTCTGTGTCTGTATATGAGCGTGTGCACATACATGCCCACGGCCCTGGAGGCCAGAAGCTAGTGTCAAATCCCTTGGATCTTGAGTTACAGGTAGTTTTGAACTGGCCAACATGGGTGCTGGCAACCAATTTTGAGTCCTCTGAAAGAACAGTAAGTGCTCTTAACTAACGAGCCATCTCTCTAGGCCGCTGTTGGCTATTTTAAAAACATTCCATGAACTCATTTTCAGTGCCCGGTACTGTGGTCATAGTATCTAAAGAGACTACACACAAGAAATTAAAACTTCCTTATGCAAAGGGAGAGAGAACTGTCAATCTAGGACACCGTCTTAGTTACTCTTGTAGCGTGTGACAGAACATCATGACCAAGGCCACCTGGTCTTGTTTAATTTGGGGTTTACCACTTCAGAGAGTTAGAGTCTGTGGTGGCAGAATAAAGTCATAGTGGCAGGAACAGATAAGGGCTTACACCTTGTAAGGGGGAGAGAGAGAGAGAGAGAGAGAGAGAGAGAGAGAGATGGGAGTGAGGGCTAGAAATGGCATGAGTCTTTTAACCTCAAAGCCTGCCTCCAGTGACATACCACCTCCAACAAGGCCACACCTCCTAACTTTTCCAAGCAGTTCCACCACTAGGAACCAAGTATTCAAATGTATGAGCTTATGGGAGCCATTATCATTCAAACCACCACAGGCTGACTGTGGCTGTGATATTTATTTATGCTGCTTTTATATGTGTTTTATACATACTAGACAAACAAAAGTTCTACCTCTGATGCATATCCCCAGTCTACTCCCCACCCAATGCCTTTGCTTTTTAGACAGGGTCTCATATCCCAGGCTGGCCTTGAACTTACTGTGTAGTTGAGGATCATGTTGAATTTCTGATCCTCCTGCCTTTACCTCCTGAGTAATGGGGATTACCACAACTAGTGTCCCTGCCCTTTTAAGTACACCTTTAAAAAAAAATTATTTATTATGTATACAGTGTTCTGCCTGCATCTACACCTGCAGGCCAGAAGAGGGTGCCAGATCTCATTTATAGATGGCTGTGAGCCACCATGTGGTTGCTGGGAGTTGAACTCAGGACCTTTGGAAGAACAGACAGTGCTCTTAGCCTCTAAGCCATCTCTCCAGCCCTTAAATATACATTTTAACAGTATATAAAAACCATAAGAATTCTATATACTAACTCTATATTAGTGGATTGGGTTTTTTTGTTTGTTTTTTTGGTTTGGTTTGGTTTTTCGAGACAGGGTTTCTCTGTGTAGCCCTGGCTGTCCTGGACTTGCATTGTAAACCAGGCTGGCCTCGAACTCACAGGGATCCACCTGCCTCTGCCTCTGCCTCCTGTGTACTGGGATTAAAGGTGTGCGCCCCCACCGCCCAGCAAGCATATTTTCTTTATTTTATGTATATAAGTGCTCTATCTGCATGTACACCTGCATGTCAGAAGAGGCCATTAGAGGCTACAGATGGTTGTGAACTACCGTGTGGGTGCTGGGAATTGAACCCAGGACCTCTGGAAGAGCAGACAGTGCTCTTAACCTCTGAGCCATCTCTCCAGCCCCATATTAGCAGATTGTTAAATGAACCTATCATGTAGAGAAGCCACTGACAAGAGCAGTAGTAGATTGCCAAGTCTACTGCTGCCGCATCCACTACTCTTTCTGAAGTGTGTTAAATAATCATACCCCCCTTTTTTCTAAAAGTTAGGTAAACATTATATATGCCTCAGAAAAGCTGAAAATCCCTTAGCTATTAGCACACATCACCTGCAGGGCTTTTCTTTGTTTGTTATGGGTGAGCTCTTGCTAGTACATTGAAGAAACACTGGGTATTTATTTCTTTGATCAGTGGCGTATAACATTTCAGTTCATTTGTACATGGGGTACTGTTTAAATCAGGATAAATGTATCTTCTCAAATGTTTTTTGTTTTTGTTTTTGTTTTTTTTTTTGGTTTTTCAAGACAGGGATTCTCTGTGTAGCCTTGGCTGCCCTGGACTTGCTTTGTAGACTAGGCTGGCCTCGAACTCACAGTGATCCACCTGCCTCTGCCTCCTGAGTGCTGGGATTAAAGGCGTGCGCCACCACGCCCAGTGCTCAAATGTTTTTCATTATGGGCTGGAGAGATGACTCAGAGGTTAAGAGCACTGGCTGCTCTTCCAGAGGTCCTGAGTTCAATTTCCAGCAACCACATGGTGGTTCACAACCATCTATAATGTGATCTAATGCCCTCTTCTGGGCTGCAGGTGTACATGCAGGCAGAGCACTGTATACATAATAATAAATAAATAAATCCTTAAAAATATTTTTCATTATGGTGGAATCCATATGTCCAGGAAACTAAATCTGGAAATTATTATTTGAAGAAGCGCAATCCCATGGAGTGTTTAAGTATTTGTGTTATTTTTACAGTGGCGGAAGTTAGGCAATCACTCTGTCACTGAGCTACACAGAAGGAGGCCACCCTATGGAGAGGGACACAAGGAAGAGCCGGAAGTGAACTTAGATAATTGCTAACAAATGTCTCAGGAGAACAAAGGGAATTTCAGTAATGTTGACTAGAGGCGAACATTATGAGAAAAATGCAGGTGGGAAGGTGGAAGACAAGATGTAGGGTCCACATGAGGTTTGTAAGGAAGCCAGCAGAGAGCAGCCGGGCCTCCTCTCACGGCCAAGGGCTGGGAGAGTTCTCTTTGTGGCAGACTTCTGCTGCAGGACGATAAGGAGAAAGGCAACAGTCTGGGAAAGAACCAATCCCTTGGCTGCTTGGCAGCACGTGACCAAGGTTTATTATAAGAAGCCCTCTTGGAGGTGGTGATGGTGGTGACTGGTGACTATTGGTTGGAAAGTTAAAACTCCACTGGCCGTTTCTAAAATCAGTTAAGAAACTGGTAATTAAGAACCTTTTTGCAGCCCAGGAAAGGATTGGGTGCTAATGACAGGCAGGTTTGGAATGTTCACACAGTACCTGGTTCTGCCTGCCTGTTAAAGCCACACCTGCTTGGGAACTTAGCACCCTCAGAAGCCCATTCCATGCCCCAAAGAGCAGTTAAGGCTGGGCAGGTTGAAGATTGTTTTTACTGCCAAAGAAACCGGTGCCAAAAAGAGTCCACCAGTAAAAGCCACAATTAAAAATTCAGCAAGATAAATGCTAGATACACATTATCCTTTTTATATCCTTAAGTGAAAAATATTAACATTCATCAACTGCAAGTGTTTTATACATTGGTGGGCTTTTTGGGGGGGGGGTTGCTTGTTTGTTTTTTGAGACAGGGTTTCTCTGTGTTAGCCTTGGCTGTCCTGGACTCACTTTGTAGACCAGGCTGGCCTCAAACTCACAGCGATCCACCTGCCTCGGCCTCCCGAGTGCTGGGATTAAAGTCGTGCGCCACCATGCCCGGCTCAGTGGTCTCTTATACAAGGTATTTATTGTTTTGGTCAGTGGCTGTTAACAAGTGTCACTTGTTTAGAAATGGAAACAAAACTGCATATTATAATATTAGTTCTAAAATTAATCTCCATCCCTCAAACAGGTACCATTTTCTTGTTGTTTTAAGCATCCTTTCCTGGGAAGATGATGTCTACCTCTCCCTTATGGGGTCCCAAGGACAAAACTAAGTACTATAACACCATAGTTCACCCTAGGGGACCAATGAGTTTATCAGGCTTACTCAGAGAGCATGGTGAGGGGTTATTGCAGGAGCACGGATGACTCCAAAGCTGCTAAACCTGAAAAACATCACCCAGTCTTGATGAAGGCTTCCCAGTAGCTGCAGAGATGGAGTCTCCCTTCAGTCAGCCTTCCCCAGCTCATATCATACAGCAGCTCCTGAGGCTACCCACATGCAAGTAGGGCAGGAGGGCTGCAAGTGCAGGAAGGCGAGCCAGAATCCCAGGTGATGGTCCAGCAACCTCCTGTGGGTCGTGGCCCCCTTGGGGGCTGAGGGACCCTTCCACAGGGGCCACATATCAGATATCTTGCATATAAGATACTTACATTACAATTCATAACAGTAGCAAAACTACAGTTGTGAAGTAGCAATAGAATAATTTTGGGTGGGGGTGGGGAGGTCAGCACAGCACCAGGAACTGTAGCATTAGGCAGGTTCAGAACCACTGCTCTAAGGCAGCGTCAACAGTGAACAGGCCGCTAGCCACAATCTCCTGTAAGCTGGCAGCTGATTTAAAGATGGGAGCCGTTTTGCTCGGAGGACCACGTTCTCTGACTTGTGTGCCGACTCACACATTGCTTAACAATCAGGATTTGTGATGTTAGGTGATTTCACCAGCAAACACCGATAGAGAGTACTTACTCTTCCAGGTGAGACACGTGTGACATCACCTGTCTTATGAAATCACTACGGCATATGTGACTTGTCCTTGACTACATGCCTGAATTATACAGTTGAAGTAACGACTAAATTAAGGCAGAAAGTAATGGTGATATCATTTCTTGTGCGCTTCAAAAGAGGTCTCCCCAACAATTAAAATGCAAAGGAGAGTAATTAAACACCTTTCCTCAGGAAGCTCTGTGAATCACCCTCAAAGGATCACAAGATGTTTGCTTTTATTAGGCTCCAAGATCCGGGCCACAAATTGAGCAACTTTTTAAAATGTTGGGAGATATTTTTCTTTAATCAAGAATTTAATCCCACATAGAGATCCTCTAAAGGTCTCTTATTACTGCGTTCCCAGCAAGTCAATTCTAGCATCTAATGAACCATTGGGGCTCTCATCGTTTTCTCTAATTCTCCCTCATGAGGGTTGAAAAGCACTTCATGTCCTTGTAACAAGGAGAGAAGCCATTTGCTCCTCAGAGACGCTATTTTCAGGGAGTTGAAACAGGAGCTGGAGTACAGCATGCCAAGTCAGGGACAGCAAGCGCTCCTTAGAGAGGTACCTGCTGGGATTCTGTGATTAAAAGACAAAGCAAAACATGCCATTGATTTATTTATGAGAGCCTGTAGCTCTTCCTTTTTCCAGGGTTAAACATTTACTCAATACAGTGTAAGATATGGAGAAGGATATTCAGTCAACGTTCATGTTTTCTCTATAAATTAATTCTTGGGCCACAGAGATGGCTCAGAGGTTAAAAAGCACTGGCTGCTCTTCCAGAGGTCCTGAGTTCAATTCCCAGCAACCACATGGTGGCTCACAACCATCTGTAATGAGATCTGATGCCTTCTTCTGGCATGCAGGCACACATGCAGGCAAGGCACTGTATAAATAAATAAATTTTTAAAATGAGGGTTTTTTTTCAGAAACTATAAATGTATTCTTTTCTTTTTGTTTCTTGTTTGTTTGTTTGTTTGTTTGTTTGTTTCGAGACAGGGTTTCTCTGTGTAACCTTGGTTATCCTGGACTCGCTTTGTAGACCAGGCTGGCCTCGAACTCTCTGAGATCCACCTGCCTCTGCCTCTGGAGTCTGCCCCACCACGCCAGGCTAAAGGATTTCTTGGGGGGTAGGGTGGAGTCTATTTGGCTGGATATTTGAGATAACGTCTCTTGAGGCCTAGACTAGCCTTGAACTTGCTATTATATAGCTGATACTGACCTTAAACTCCTGATCCCCCTGCCTATGCTAGGATTATAGGCTCCTGCCATCACACCTGGCTAGAGAGAATTGTTCAGTTAGCGTTTTGCACCTTAGACTTAATTAAAATGTCGTTTTATAGTCTCTATGTTAAGCTCCATTTCTTTTCCCTTCAGAGAAGAAACTGAGAAGAATCAAAGGTTTAAATGAGGAAGTGACTTCCAAGGACATGCTTCGCACCCTGGCCCAAGCTAAGAAGGAATGCTGGGATCGATTCCTCCAGGAGAAGCTAGCATCAGAGTTTTTTGTGGATGGACTTGATTCCGATGAGAGGTAACTGACTGGCAGCTGGTTTCACTGAGAATACTTTTCACTCACTTAAAGAGCTCAGGGGTGGTGGCATCAGAGTGCTGGGACCAGTTGATACCGATATCTCTCTGAGATGAAATCAGCCCTTGGAAACTTGCTCAGTTTGCCCTTTAGACCAGCATAGGCTCTTCAGAGTGGTAAATACCCTCAGCTACGTCTTGGCCACAGATGAATAGACTTGAGGGTGAACTGTATGTTCTAAGTATGCAGTGCACTGGGGAAGAACCAATGAGGCCACAGCTAGGACCACGTCTTTTTATCCCCTCATCTTCATTGCCATGGACTTCCATCCCAATAAATGTGTGTGGGTCAAACGAATAGGTTTATTAGGCTTAGTATGCGATGCCGCTGTGCTTGGGAGACAGAGTGTTAGTTACTCTTCTGCTGTGATAAGACATCATGACCAAGGCAAGTTACACAAGGAAGGGTTTATTCGGGGCTTACGATTTCAGGGGGACCAGAGTCCATCGCTGTCACAGCAGGAAAGCATGGCAGCAGGTAGGCATGGTGACTGGAGCTGGATCCTCAGAGCTGAGGGTTTACATCTTGAACCACAAACAGGGAGCAGAGAGAATAAACTTGGGATGGTGGGAGGCTTTGAAACGTCAGAGCTATCCCCCAGAGATGCATTTCTTCAAGCAAGACCACACCTCCTAATCCTTCCCAACAGCACCACTGACTGGAGACACTTCATTCAAACAAGCACATCCCACTTCCCTGGCCCTCACAGGCTTGTGACTGCATCATAATGCAAGATGCGTTTAGTCTAACTTTAAGAGTCCCCATGGTCTTTCAGTCGCAACACTGTTCTGAAGACTAAAGTCTCTTTTGAGACCCAAGGCAATCTCTTTCTTAACTGTAGCCTTCTGTAAAGCTGCCAGCCTACTCCGGGTTCAGTGCAACACCTTGTCTCAAAGGAATAAGGTGGAGAAGAATGGCTCAAGACACTGGATCTTGAGTTGGAGAGAAGGCTCAGAGGCTAAGAGCACTGGCTGCTCTTCTAGAGACCTTGAGTTCAATTCCCAGCAACCACATGGCAGCTAATAACCATCTATAACATGATCTGATGCCCTCTTCTGGCATGCAGGTATACATACAGACAGAGCACTCATATACATAAAATAAATAAATTAATCTTAAAAAAAAAGAAAAGAAAAGAAAAGACACTAGATATCTTCTCTTCTCCTCTGAGTGCATACCCAAGGGTCTCTGTACCTGCACTCACATACACTGCACATGTACATCACATACACACACAATTTAAAAACTGATGGATATAGTAACAACTATAATTTTTTTTGAGACAGGGTTTCTCCATGTAGCCTTGGCTGTTCTGGACTCACTTTGTGGGCCAGGCTGGCCTCGAACTCACAACGTCTGCCTCCTGAGTGCTGGGATTACAGGCTTGCGCCGCTGCACCCGGCACCAACTATAATTTTAAGTAAAGGTCTTAGAGGACTATGACTTAAGTTCCCAACACACAATTAATACTGATTTTGAGAGTCCCATTGTGTCGTGTGAAGATGCTACTGCTGGAATCAAGGCCAGTGTCTAAATCACACCTCAGAGTCACACTTTGTTTAATTTACAAAGCACGTTGAGTTGCAGTCTCACATTTTGAGTCAGCACACCCTCAGATCCTTCAGAAAACGGTGATATTTTTAAGGTCAGCCGAACTCCCCACAGAAGGCTCAAAAGATAATTTTTTTCTATCTCTAAAGGCTTAACATAAATGAGTCTTAAGTTGCCCCAAACAGGTGATTTGAAGATTCCTGACCCATTCATAACTCGGCATAATGTTCTGTCTTCCTGAAAAGCCCCCTCTACTCCAGTTCTTGTTTTTGTTTTTGCTTTGTTTTGTTTTTCAAGACAGGGTTTCTCTCTGTAGCCCTTGGCTGCCCTGGACTCGCTTTGTAGACCAGGCTGGCCTCGAACTCACAGTGATCCACCTGCCTCTGCCTCCCGAGTACTGGGATTAAAGGCGTGCGCCACCACCATGCCCAGCTCCAGTTCTCAGAAGACAAAACTTTCTCTTGCATGGTCAATTACGAATTCCTTCTTTCTGAAACCACATTACTGTTTACATAAGCATACATCAAGCCGAGTGACCTCCTTGTTTGTTTTGACTTTCCCTTTTCTATAGAAATAATTTGAACAGGGGCTGGAGAGATGGCTCAGAGGTTGGGAGTGCTGGCTGCTCTTCTGGAGGTCCGAGTTCGGTTCCTGGCAACCACATGGTGGCTCACAACCATCTATAATGAGATCTGGTGCCCTCTTCTGGTGTGCAGGCAAATATGTAGGCAGGGCACTGTGTGCATAATAAATCTTTAAAAAGAAAAAAAATGATTTGAACAGATCCATGAAAAGGGCAGAAGATGAAGAGTAAACGTCTCTTTCACCTGATTCTCTTGAGCTGTGGCCCTAAGTCAACCTACTGCTTATTCTGACCTCTGACCTGGGGCTCTGTCCCTCTTACCTACGTCTGCAGGAACGCTTCTGTCACTATGCAGAACAAGCACTGGGAGACAGTAGCTATGCATTTGTTTTGAAACTCAAAGTACACATTTTAAACAGGCCACTTTGTGTTCCGTGAGGACCAGGAGATTCCTCGTGTGAGAGATGCTACTGTTTAATACGTAGCCGTATGGTTCTGTGCTTTTTGTTTGTTTCTTTGATATAGTCTCATTCTGTCGCCGAGGCTAGCCTTGAACTTGTGACAAGGCCTCCTGCCTCAGCCTCCTGAGTGCTGAGAACTGTGGGTTTGAGCCACCAATACCTAATTGTTGAGAGTTCCTGAAGAGCATACGATGGGTTTATATTCTTTGTAGCCATTTTATTTTACTGTGAATGTGTAATAACTGTAAGGTGTAGGATCCTGGGTACTTAAGGGAGGTAGGAGAGAGATCACCCTGACAACCAACTAGTCCCCCTCTCTCGGCAGCACATGAAGAGAGCCCTGGCGTAAGGGCCATTCCTTGGTGGGAACATCGGCTGCTCAGATGTTTCTATCTTGAGATCTTACCCACCTCACTACCCCCCAGAAATTACAGTTCTTACAAATAAGCTGTGTTTGTGTAATCAAGCTTCACATTGTCTTAGATAGGAAATATCTCAGGTTTTCTGTCTCACCCATAATTTGATGTTTATTTGAGTGTTTCACCTCTTGACAATGTCTCTCCCCTTCAGGCTAGAGGGAACAAAAGCTAAGACTGAGGCCCAGGCTCTTCAGCTATTCTGATCAAGCCTGCAGAGGCCCTGCTTATAGCCCAAGTGCCCACTAGGGGGTAAATGATGCTGTTGAGCTCCCAGGATGTGGAGCTGTCAGAGTAGTAGCATGGCTCTCCCGGTGTTAGCAGGGAAAAGCAGAGGTGGGAAGAAATTGGTGGTGGGCGGGAAGGCGGTATGCCCGTAACTGAGCTAATCATTAAGTAATTAATCACCGAGGTCTGACCCAGCCGTTCCTTTCTTCTACTCCTTTGTAGCACCTTGGAACATTTCAGACGGTGGCTCCAGCCGGATAAAGTTGCCATCAGCACAGAGGAGGTCCAGTTGCTCATCCCTCCAGAGTCGCAAGCTGAGAAGCCGGAGGCCGGGGACGAGCCAGCCGCGGCAGCAGAACAATAAATTACACACACATCCGCCAAGCAGCTGTCTGGGGCCCAGGGGGAACCGTGGAGAGCTTGACAGCACGGCAGCAAGGAGAAATCCAGGCAGGGGGAAAAGCCCAGCCTTCCACTCCACAAAGCAAACAGCTGCTGGCCCCTGGGGACTTGCTTCAAGCTGGCATGTGTGACTGTCTTGGATGAAGTGACTGACCCAGTGTGTGCTGGATCAAAACACTGCTTTCCTTGATGTCTCACAGCTTGACCGAGCTCTGTGGCTGCAGGTTAGAGGTCTGTAAGGATCCAGTGAAGAACAGGATGTGAAAGTGCTTGGGGACATTGGAACCCTTGTATATGATGTACCAGTTAAGTGAGCCATCCTCCCACCCCCCCCCACCCCCTGCCCTCTTCTGGGTCTTCATGCCTGTGTCTCAAGCATTCCATAGCTAAGTAGACAGGAGCAAGTGTAGCCAAGAGGAGTGGAGTCAGTCTCCTTGGGTCCAAGCCCTCTTGGGGCTTTCTCACATTCTCATCATAAATGGAAGGACTCTAGGGAAATGGGGTTTTCCTTTTGATTTGTTCCTCGTGTCAGAAATGGAGGGGGGAAAAAAAAGAAGCAGGAAACTGTGGGTGTGTTTATATCTGTGTAGATATATTTTCCTTTTCATGGCTTCTCCCTCAGCTTCTTGTACCAAGTTCCACAGCAGACTTCTAAACACGGCTCAGTGTTTGATACAGCTCTTGGTTAGTTCCAAACTCGCGCCCTGTGGCAACTTTCCTGATTGAGCATTTATATTCCCTGTTTTTTGTGTTGTACTTCATGTAAAGTTTGACTTGTCTATATAAAACTTTCTCGTTGGAACAGCTGTGTGGTGTGGGCGGTACCCTTGTCCATTTCCTCTCACATGAACACCTAGGAAGGAGGGAAGGACAGACAAACGCATGCTAAGGCAGGGGAGCTAGCGACCTTTGCCAGCCTGATCTACAGAGAGAGTTTGAGGATAGCCAGGGATACATAGACAGACCCTGTCTCAGAACAGAAAATATTTTTTTTATTTAATTACTTTTTTAAAAAGTTTATTTATTTATAACTTATACAGTATTCTGCCTGCATGCACGCCAGAAGAGGGCGCCAGATCTCATTATAGATGATTAGGAGCCACCATGTAGTTGCTGGGAACTGAACTCAGGACCTTTGGAAGAGCAGTCAGTGCTCTTAACCTCAGAGCCATCTCTCCAGCCCTTAATTATTTATTTTATTTATGTATGTGTGTGTTTGCTTGTGTGAGTTGATGTGTACCACATATGCGCATGAGCCCATGGTGACCATAAGAGGATGCCAGATCCTTTGCAACTGAAGTTGTAAGGTGCCATGTGCGTGCTAGGAACTGGACCCAGGTTTTCTTCAAGAGTAATAAATGCTCTTAAAACTGCTGATCCATCTCTTCAGCCCCAGGCCTCTTGTTTGTAGCATAACCCTCCAGCAGTTTAAACTGAAATGTTCTGTGTTAAGGTTCTGGGACTGTGCCTGCCAGGTAACAATGTCCAAATCCATAATGATGAGAAGTATACCCAAAATTTTTCCCAGAATCCTTGACTATTTCTAAATCTAGGATTTGCCTTATTGAAGATAGAAGCCAAATAAGCCATACCATATACTTGCTTAATGAAAGAAATACTTTATAATTTCCACATATGCTTTTCTTGCCTCCTTTTTTCATTAATTACTGATATTAGCTTTATTCCTACTACTTTTGGTCAGATGGGTATGTCCGATGTAAAAAGTGGCCCTGGGTGGCACCTCAGGGAAGCCTGAACACGGGTGGAATCCCGCATTGAACCAAGCTGTCAAGCTGCCATCTCTGTCTGGGGGTCAGATGACAGACCTCGCTCCTCCCCCAGGGCCATCTGATGGCTTCAGCCAAATGGAGAGGATTAGAGGGAGAAGGCTAAGGTGCTTCTTCCTCTTATATGAGAAGAGAAAGCCATTCTTCCCAGTAACACCAAGGAAGAAGTTCAACACCGCCCCGAGACACTCTTCACGAAGAGCAGCTGGTCCTAGGAGAGTCGGACATATTTTTGTTTAACAGCAGAAAGTAGTTCTATAATTAAGGCAAAATCCTAGCCTTTTCTTTCCTCTACCTCCTATTTTCTACCTCAGAAATAGACATTTTGGGGGCTGGAGAAATAGGTCAACAGTTACAAGCACTTGCTGGCCTTTGCAGGGGACCTAAGCTCCGTTCCCCTCACCCACACCAGACAGCTCACAGTTGCTTGTAATTCCAGCTTCAGGAGATCCAACACCCTATTCTTCCTTCTGAGGGCACCCACACACAGAAGTGCACACACACACACACACACACACACATACACACACACACACACACAATATAGCTGGGCGTGGTGGCACACACCTTTAATCCCAGCACTCAAGAGGCAGAGGCAGGTGGATCGGTGGGAGTTTGAGGCCAGCCTGGTCTACAAAGCAAGTCTAGGACAGCCGAGGCTACACAGAGAAACCCTGTCTGGAAAACAAAACAAAACAAAACAAAGTAAAAACAAAAACAAGCAGAACATAGACATTTTGGTATAAGAAGGAAGAAGACTGATTTAAAGGAAACCTTGGTGGAGGTGTGAGAGGAAGGTTCCAGATCTCCAACCATCTTAGAACCAGTTAGTTTTAGCTATGGTCTTTTAACTGTTTTCGAGGTGACAGCTAAGTAATTACTCTTTAAAAAGGTAAAAAAAAAAAACCACAAAAACCCTTTAATCTAAACTGAATCTGACATTAGCTCCCAAAGCCAACTCTATATTCATATAGATTTGTCTTAGGCTCTTGAAAGGGCACTAAATTTGAAACTAGGCATGTGGGGTGCTATCTTTGTCCTGTGGCTTACTGTGTGGTCATAAATAAGTCAAGTGACCTCTTTGTGTTCCAGTTCTCTTTCAGTAATTAGACTAACCATAGGAAAAATAAGATTGGCCTAACACGCTAATCTGTTTCCTTTCACCCTGAAACTCTAGGGAGAACTTCCTCAAATTGGTGAGATGCGTGAGCTGGGAGAGCCTTTATGGCCCCAGCTTCCTTCCTTGTGCCCTTACTGAACCGGATCAAAAGGTAGAGCAAATGCAGTGATAATGCTCAACCTCGAAGCCATTGAAGGGTAATTACCAGGCAAGGATAAGGCAGTAATGACCTGGTATAGCCAGGGAGGTTGGATGGGAGCCAGGGAAGCAAGCTAAGAGACTGCCACTGTTTTTTTTTTCCTGGCACACGCACTCATCACCCAGGGCTTGGCAAGGTCAGTACTGGAATGGCACAGGCTTGCATCCAGTACCTGCTCCAGAAATAGGCTCCGGACATTCACACAGCATAAACAAGTATCCTACCAACTGTTGCCAAGGTGTGCCCCTTCCAAGCAGGCCTGCCTGACAGGATGATTGCTGGGAAGAGGAAAGATGCCCTGAGCTACTCCTTCCACCCTGCCTCCCCAAGCCACGTGGAATTGCTAGCATTTTCTTGAGAGGATCCCATTCAGCACTGGCTCTATTTCAGCTACAAGAGTTGAGACAGGACACTGCCCATCATAATCATAGTTTGTAAGGGCACTGTTTGCTCACGCCTAGCAGTGGACTATTTAAGGCAGAGAGTCATTCATCCAACCAAGGTGTGCTGAGCCTCTGCCATCTTCCAGGCAGTGGGCGTGGCAGTAAAGAAAAAGCAAAACCCCAACAGAAAGAAGTGTTAAGTATAGGGCTCTTTGGGAGCATCTGCAAGGGAGAGATGAGAGCCCGAGGCCAGCTAGTGGCAGGTGTGGGAGAGATGCCACGTGGGGATGGTCCAGGAGAACCAGCAGGAGCAGGAAGAAATAAGACAGTTAAAGAGCATAGGGACCCACTAAGTGTGTACAAAGGCCTAAGGCAAAAGGGTGTTTGAAGGATCTTGAGAAAGGTGTCCAGTGAGGCTGAAGCACTGAGAACAAAGAAAACAATAAAAAGAGAAGTTAACGAAGCAAGGCCACGTGAGAAGGGCTTCACAGCCAAGGCAAGGAGTTGGAGAAGACGAGGTAACGGGCCACGTGAAGAAGTGACAAGATCAGATTTGCACCTCGAAAGATGGCCATGCTACTCAGGCATGACCCGGTTAACTTGATGAGAGATGTACAGATTATTCACGTTCAGCAGTGATAAATATATCTCTGTGAGATGAAACAAGTACAGGGCTTGTGGTTTTTTTCCTAGCTTGATTTATTTTATTTCTCCCCCTGTTACACGACAAATAGAGTTATGTGCGGCAAACTGTACGCTCACGTTACAGGGTGGCGCCTACACTCCTCCACTGAGCTGTCAGGCCAATGGTCCCTCCCTTTGAACTTGGCAGACCTTTATGTCGCCGCCTTGATAACAGAGTACAGCCAAGTGATACAAGTCTGAGGCTAACACTGTAGAAGTTTTCCATCTGCTTCTCCCTCCTTCATTCCAACCTTTTTCACTCCCTTCCCCCCCCCACACACACCTTCATTCAAATTATTTCCATTCCTGGCCTTTAATCAGGCCTACTTAGTGTTAAGTGTTAAATGGAATTAAGACAGTCCGCCTCCGCAAAAACCTGAGAACTTCACGGGCAAACCATGGCTTACATCATTAGGTTCCGGTTGGATTTGTTACTTGTTGCCACGCCCAAAGGATGACCGTGATTTAGAAGTCAGACAGCTAATGTCAACTATATCATCCCACGGCCTCTTCTAGTTTCTGATGACGACGACAAAATGTTTATATTCTGACAACAGTATGGATGGATGAAAGCAAAGTTGGCTGTGTGGGGTCCAGTTTGAAATGTTACATTTGTTTTGGAAGGCTTGGGGACTTTTTCTTTGCTCTTAGGATGTAGAGCGACAGAAGGAAAATGTCTTCTGTGCCCTAACAAAGAGAAATAGCCAGATAGCCTACATAATTAGAGCACTCTTTGTCTGTCTGTCTGTCTGTCTTTCTGTCTGTCTCTCTTTCTCTCTCTCTCTCTCTCTTTTCTGAGGCAGGGTTTCCCTTTGTTGCTCTGATTGCCTAGCAACTCACTCTGTAGACCAGACTGGCCTCAGACTCAGAGACCTGTTTGCCTCTGCCCTCCTGAATGCTGAGATTAAAGGTGTGCGCCACCACCGATCTGGCAAAGACTGCTTATGTTTTGTTTTTTTGTGTGTATGATCCTGGAGATTGAACCCAGAACCTTCCTTCTGTTAAGTAAGTGCTCTGCCAAGGGGCTATATAAACCAGCCTCAATCATAGGTTTTCCTAAGCCATTCAGAAAGCTGAGCTCACAAGGCAATCAAGTAAAACCCCTCCCAAGAGCCCTAGCTCCACATACATGAGCTGCCACAACTCTGGCAAAGATGTGGCCATCATACAGTGAGTGAGAAGAAATCTACAAAAATGTTAACAACTGTGTAAAGGGTATCTCTGGGTGATCATATCTGTTTAGAAGAGCTTGAGACTGGCTTGGGGTGTACTTCAGTGGCAGAGCACTTGTGTAGCATGCCAGAGACCCTGGGTTGGACACTCAGCACTGGAAAGAAAAGAAAAAGTGAGATAACCACTTCAGACACAGGAAGTGCACACTCACAAGCAGCCTTGATTCAAGAAGCCCATCTCCCGGGCCCTGAGAGAAAGTAGAAACAGAGCAGGAGACAAGAGAGAGCTTCCTCCTTGGAGGCACAGCCCACAGACATTGTCCAGGTGGTGGCTACTGGGAAATAAAAACTCCATTTCCACAATTGGCGCCTGTAAGCAAAGGCCTTAAGTCACTAGGGAAAGAAGCAATAGCTTCTTGCTTCAGGACACAGATAAAAGCAAGAGCCATCTGTTTTTAGGAAGTACAAACTCAGTGAACATGGTCAAAGATCCATTGCTGGGCTGGAGAGATGGCTCAGGGGTTAAGAGCAATGCCTGCTCTTCCAGAGGTCCCAAGTTGAATTTCCAGCAAGCACTTGGTGACTAACAACCATCTATAATGTGATCTCATGCCCTCTTCTGGCCTGCAGCTCTCATATATACATAAAATAATTAAATAAAAAAATTTTTAAAAAGATCCATTACTTCTGGGAAGAGAGTAGAAACCAAATGCAAACAAACCAATGAGCTGGTTTGTTTTTGCATGAGTGTGGGGAAGGGGGTGGGAGGGGGTGGGGCTTGAGGGGATGGGGTGGGTAATAGAGTTCGAACTACGGAGCAAATTCTGGGTCTTAGACCCTGGGAGGAGGAGGACAACGAGGAGGAAAAATAGTAAAAAAAAAAAAAAAAAAAAAAAGCTCTGGTTGGCACACCTTTGATCTCAGTGCTTGGAAGGTAGGGGCAGACAGATCTCTGTGAGTTCGAGGCCAGCTTGGTCAGCCTGGTCTTCAAAACAAGTCTAAGACATCCAAGGATACACAGAGAAACCCCTGTCTCAAAAAGGGAAGAAGAAGAAGAAGAAGAAGAAGAAGAAGAAGAAGAAGAAGAAGAAGAAGAAGAAGAAGAAGAAGAAGAAGAAGCAGCAGCAGCAGAAGCAGCAGAAGCAGCAGCGGTAAAAGAAAGAAAAAACTCTGTCTGCATCTGCCCCAGGGTCAGGAGCAAGAAACTGAAGGTTAAAGAATCAACAAAGTTTGCTGTGTTAAGGGGAGGACAACAGTCATTTGTAGGCGTCTGAAATCAGCTGCAGGTAGAAGTCAGAGTTTGGCGGCCATCGGGAGGGAGGAGCAGAAACTGAGAAAGCTCTAATTTATTAATACTTTAAAACATTTTAAACTGGGCAGTGGTGGCGCACGCCTGTAATCCCAACACTCGGGAGGCGTTGGAACACAGGTGGATCTCTGTGAGTTTGAGGCCAGCCTGGTCTACAAAATGAGTCTAGGACAGCCGAGGCTGTACAGAGAAACCCTGTCTCGAAAAAACAAAACAACAACAACAAAACAAAAAATAAAACAAAAACAAAAACAAAGCAAAAACCACTCCCTCACAGATGTACCTAGCCTCTTGCGCTTTAGTTTGTTCCAGGTGTAGTGAGGTTGACAACCAAGAATAGCCCGTCACACCTGATAACCCGAGTGCAATCCCCAGCACCCACATGGTAGAAGGAGAAAATCAGCTCTTGCACACCATTTTTTGTGTGTTGTGCAAGACCTCTGCATGTGCTCTGTGGTCCACATGTGTGCAGAACACACACAAAGAAACGTAATTGGTTTAAACAACTTAAATAAAAAGTTGTTAAGGCTAGGGATGGAGAGGCAGTTCAGTGGTTCAAAGTACCAACTGCTCTTGCAGAAAACCCAAGTTGGGCTCACAGCACCTACGTGCCTCCAGGGGATTCAATGCCCTTTTCTGACCCCCCCCCCACAAGCTCCTGCACACACACGTGTGCACATGCACACTCGCATACACACAAGATGGTTTTTTAATTGTTAAGGCTGAAGCTAAGCTAGGATAGCAAGGAACCAAATGCTGTCCTGTCCCCATGAGGTTAAACTCAGCATAAAATAAGCAACAAGTGCCTAGGACTGGTAGCGGGGCAGCGAGTGGGGACAGTGGAGAAGCCTTGGAGGCTAACTCAAGAACACAGAAGTCCCTGACAACTGCCCACACAGAGGAATCTGAAGCCTGGGGTACCCCGGGTTTAGTGAGAGCAATGAAACCCAAGCTGCCTGACTTCTAACCAGATTGACTTAACTCTCCTCCACCAACAGGCTCCAGTCAGGGGCATGTCCACTTTCAGGCTTAAATACCATTTGCTGTTGACTTCAATCTCTGCTGTTTTAGATACCATGGAAATTCAGTTGAAAAAAAAAAATCAAAGCCAACATCTTCACCACCACCCCAAAAAATCCCACTCAAAACACACAAAAAAGGCACGAAAGGAAAAAAAAAATCTCCATTAGGGTCTGTTGTTTAAAAAGAAGTCGATAGGCCCAAGTTCACATACATACCAAACAGATGTTGAATTATCAGACAAGGGCTTTAAAATAATTATCATTAATTTGTTAAAAGGTCTAGTGGAAAAAAATGAGCAACTTGTATGAACAGATGGGGAATCCTGCAGAGACGTAGACAGCATAAGTCAAATGGAAACGCTACAAATGAAAACACGCTATCTGAGATAAAACACTCCAGCAGGGCTTTCAGTAGCTAGGCAGAGCTGAGAAAAGAGCCGCTGAGCCTCGAACACAGGTAAACTAAAAACCACCTGAACTGAAACACAAAGAGAAAATGGGATGAGTGGGGGGCGGGGGGAAATCGACCAACCAAGATAGCAAGAGCCACTCCAAGGGACGGCAGCATCTGATATATGGTTAGCGCCAGGAAGAAAGAGGCAGAAGGGGTACTGGAAGAGGTGATGGACAAGGATGTGGCAGTGAGGCTAAAACCAGTGACAACCAGGAGAATCTCTTCCAGACTTGGCAGCCAAGCCGAAGGGCAGAGTGGAGCATGGTGTCCCTGGTCTGCCTTGGAATCACCTGTGATTCAGTGGAACGGCAGGGTCTTTGTCCTGGTGTTAGATGGAGTCATCGGTCGATGATGATGGAGGATATAGGCCAGAAAACAGAAGGGTAGAGCAGATTGACAAGACTGTAGAGAAGCAGCCCCAAAGTACACAGGTGCATGGATAAAATGACATACAACTATTCTCTTCTTTTAAAAGATTTATTTGGGTGCTGGAGAGATGGCTCAGAGGTTAAGAGCATTGAATACTCTTTCAGAGGTCCTGAGTTCAATTCCTAGCAACCACATGGTGGTTTACAACCATCTACAATGATCTGATGCTCTCTTGGCATGCAGGGGTACATGCAGACAGAGCACTGTATACAAAATAACAAATAAATATTTTTTAAATGTGTGTGTGTATGTGTGTGGGGGGGTATGTAGGTGTGTGCAGGTACCCTCAGAGGCCAAAAGAGGACACCAGAAACCAACCTCCAGTCCAATACAAGAGCAACAAGTACTTTTAATCCCTGAGGCATCTCTCCAGCACTTTCTGTTCTTTTTAAATTTGTTTATCTTATTATTTTATGTGTGTGTTCTGCTTGCATGTATGTCTATGTACCTTGTATGTGCCTGGTACCTACACAAGTCAGAAGATGGCATCAGATCAGCTGGGACTGGAACTACAGATGGTTGTGAGGTACCCTGAGGGTCTGGGACTCGAACCCAGGTCCTCTCCGAGAACAGAAAGTGCTCTTAACTGCCTACAGTGGTGAGCCAACTATCCGGCCATTTTCTTTTTTTCACTAAGAGAAGATCTCACTCTGGTTCAGACTGACCAGAAATTCACTGTGTAAATAAGCCAGCCTGGCCTTAAACCCTGGGAGTCCTCGTACCTTGGCCTCTCAAGTGCTGGGATTACAAATGAGAATGTCTGTCTGTCTATCTGTCTGTCTGTCTTTCCTCTGTGTAGCTAAACATTGAGATGACTAATTTGAATAAATAAACTGAAAGCACTCTACCAAAAGTCTTAGGATTAGATGATAGATTAAGGTCAGAATTCTAATTTCTCTCCCTTGAAGCCAGGGCAGTAGGGCAAGGGTGAAACCTAATAGAGATAAATAAGAAGACTTTAATTTAGGATCAAAGCTCTACGCAGAGGTCTAAGAATAGATGTGTGTGTTAGTTTGGGACAGGACAGACTGTGTGGCCCAGACTGGCCGGGAACTTGTCACCCTCCTGCTTCGGCTTCGCGAATGCTAACATCACAGATACGAGCCACCACACCCAGGGTGAACTATGTGTTGCTCAGTTTGTTAAAGTGACAAAAGCCAGGCTCCATCTAGCCTAAATCACAAAGGGACATTGATTATAAAGGACAAAAGTGGAAGTGGCCTTAGGATCATCAGACTCTAAGCTACCTAACAGTACCTTGTAGGCTCAATTTTCTTTTTCTTTTTTTCTTTTTAAAAAAGATTTGTTTGTTTATTTATTATGTATACAGTGCTCTGGCTGCATGTACACCTGCAGGCCAGAAGAATGCATCAGATCACATTATAGATGGTTTGTGAGCCACCATGTGGTTGCTGGGAATTGAACTCAAGACCTCTGGAGGAGCAGTCAGTGCCCTTAACCTCTGAACCATCTCTCCAGCCCAGGCTCACTCTTAACAATTATACTTTATTATGAACTTACTAAATGAGCATATTTCCCTTATAACCTAACTAGCCTAAATAAGAGGAAAAGGAGATTAAGGAAAACAAAAATGAAACCTGGGTATCAGTTCCTCCGAACGATCCTGGTGTAGTCAGCAGGATCTCAGCAGACCAGCAATCCCCACCTAAATTGCTGCTGGAATCTGGAGCAATCAGAACCTGGAGCCTCAGCCGGAGCCCAAAGCCCTGAAGCCTTCCCTGGGGCAGTTCTCTTTAAGAGTGTCGCCAAGTGCAGGGATAAACAGCCAAAAACCAAGTCCCAACCAAAAGCCTCCTCTCCTGTTTTGGGCTCATATATATATCCTCTCAGTCTGTTCAAGGATGTTTTTCACCAAGCTCCCCACCCCCCTCACCCCCTCACCCCCCACTCTCCAAACTAGTTCGACTTCTAAGTGGAAAAACTTCCTGTTCTCTCACATCCTGCTCTCTTCCTCACCCCACACTTGGGATTAAAACAAAACCAGGTTCGTCTCCCCTTCAGTTCCTCCATCCTCATCCCCTTTTCATTCTTAATTTTTCAGGCAGCTCTGTGCTTACACCATCCTATTTAACAATTCTGGAGGAACACTCAATAGGATAAGACAAGAGGGTCTTGGTTTCAAGGCTAGCCTTAGCTACATAAGGGAGCTCTATGCTGTCGGACTGTGTAACAAGCCACCTGCACTCCTACCCCTACCCCCATGGGGGGGGGGGAGATGAAAAAAACAGAAACTCCGGAGGAAAGCTCTTGCCTTCCAACTGGTTTCTCAGGGAATGGCTGAGGGGTGATGGTGGTGGTGGTGGTGGTGGGCCAACCCCTAAGGCCATGAGCACAGGAGAGCTGGCCCTGCCACTCATCTGGTGTGCAGTGGTGTGGGTGAGGGAGAGATCCTCTCCCCGAGGCAGGAGAGCTGGCAGGTGGGAAAGCTGGCCCCAAGTCCGGATAGCTGGAGAGCTGGCTCTGTCCCCTGCTAGCTGCAGTACTCAGAAGAGCAGCCCCAAGCACTTTGCCTGGGCAGTACTGTAGAGTTGGCCATGGTGAAGGAGCAGGTGAGCAGGCCCCTGAGGGCACAAGATGGGGAGAGCTGGCCTAGCCTCTTGCTGGCTGCCAACACTGGGTGAGCTGGCTGAGACTGGCCCCGGGAGCATGGGTGCAAGAGAGTTTGCAGGCTGACCAACTCAGCTGCCACCCACACCCAGATCCAGGATTGGCCCACCCCAGCATCTCTCCCATCTATGATCGGTTGGAGTGAGTGAAGGGGCTGGTCCTGCTGATGCAGAGCTGCAGGACCTTCATGACACAGGCAACAACAGGAGAGCTGAGAGAAGTATTGACAGTGTAGCAGAAGCCAGAGGCCTGGGCCAGACCAGTGACTCACTGCAATGAACATTTGCAAGTAAAGAATGTGTGGGCAAAAGGGTGTACTATGTGACATACTGTGACACACTACAGCTTCCATGGCAAGATGCTTTTGTTTATTATTTATTTATTTTAATTTTTAACTTTCTTTTGCGGGGGGGGGGGGGCGAGGGGGGTTGCCAGGGTAGAAGGTGGATGCGAAGAGATGGAGAGATAAGTGGGATTGAGGTAGATGGTGTAAAATTCTCAAAGAATCAATAAATAGCAGGGTGTGGTGGTGCACACCTTTAATTCCAGCACTCAGGAGGCAGAGACAGGTGGATCACTGTGAGTTCCAGGCCAGCCTGGTCTACAAAGTGAGTCCAGGACAGCCAAGGCTACACAGAGAAACCCTGTCTTGGGGAGGGGAGGGGAATCAATAAAGAGTAAACAAACAAAACCAAAAGCAAACAACCAAACTAAACTAAGGAATTTTAAAAAGAGGGACTGGACAGATGGCTCAGAGGTTAAGGGCACTGGCTGCTCTTCCAAAGTTCCTGAATTCAATTCCCAGCAACCACGTAGTGGCTCACAAACCACCTCTAATGAGATCTGGTGCCCTCTTCTGGCAGGCAGGCACACATGCAGGCAGAACATTGTATACATAATAAAAGCTAAATCTAAAAAAAAAAAAAAAAAAAAAGGAGATATAAAATTTTAGTCTCAAAGGTTTTAGTTCAAGGTGGGGCCAACTCAACTGCTTTGGGCATGAGGTAAGAGAGCACCATGAAGGTTTTGGGGGAGGGAGGGAAGGACGGAGATGCAGACAAGGGGGCTGCTCACCCATCGATGGCTGGGAAGCTAAGAGAGGAAGGGGCTGGGGACAAGATACACCCTTCAAGGCATGCAAGGTCCCCCACCTCCTTCCCACAGCCCACCCTGTATGACTTCATCGATAAATCCATCCGTTGATGAGGGTACACCCTCATGATACAATAGGTTTTTATTAAAAAATTTTAGAAAATTTCTTTTCTTTTTTATTTATTGGACTTGTGTTTTGTATCGAGGCATGCATGTGGCAGTCAGAGGACAAAGTTTTGGCAGTTGGTTCTCTCCTTCTACTGCGTTCATAATGGGTTCAAAAATCAGGCCCCTTTAATTATATGTAATTTAGTGCATATGTGTGTGCCACAGATTATGTGTGGAAGTCACAAGACAACCTACCTTTAGGGAGTTGATCCTCTTTTTTTTTTTTCCCCCGAGACAGGGTCTCTCTGTATAATCTTGGCTGTCCTAGACTCACTTTGTAGACCAGGCTGGCCTCGAACTCACAACGATCCACCTGCCTCTGCCTCCCGAGTGCTGGGATTACAGGCATGTGCCACCACCAACAGGCTGAACCTAGTACTCTTAACCAGTGAGCCATCTCTCAGCCCTATGAGACCATTTCTTAAAAACGACAAGCGCCTGTGGGACTGTAGAGATGGCTGAGCACTTAAGCGCACTTGCTGCTCTCCCAATGGACTCAAGTTCGGTTCCCAGCACCCACATGGTGGCTCATAACCAGGGGATCAGACCCCTCCTGACCTCTGAGGGCGGACGTGCATGTGAGAAGTGCATACATTCAGAAAAACACTCAAACGCGTTAGATAAATACATTTTTTAAGGCCTATTTTTTCTGGAACGGACAAGAGACCGTTATAACTGAGGAACGGCTGGCTTCGGGAT
Organism: Acomys minous; assembly: GCF_964271855.1. Lineage (NCBI taxonomy): Eukaryota > Metazoa > Chordata > Mammalia > Rodentia > Muridae > Acomys > Acomys minous. The sequence goes on from NC_140485.1 coordinate 29,860,858, forward strand.
ATTTGGAAGAGTTCTTGGTAGAAAGCTGAGACACTGAAGAACAAGAGACAGAACTAGAATGGGTGGGCGGAGGTTTTAGGAGACTGATGACGCAGGGTTCAGGGGCTTTCTAGTGCCTTCCAGCAGGGCAGTGGGTTGTCTGTCACTAAGGGGGGGCTCCTACAGAATAGATAGCACTGGGGTCCCTAAAGAGACGGAAAGCTGGTTAAGGTGACCCCTGAGGTCCTCAGCGCTGTGTGTGGAGGCAAATGCTGCGCCACTGAGTTTCAGAAACAGAGACTTATTTTTCCACCCATCTTATTTTGACTTTGAATTTTATTTCATTATATTTATGTGTGTGTGCGTGTGTGCGCGCGTGTGTGTGTCCATGTGTCCATGCCTTCGCGGTAAGTGCATTTACCCACTGAGCCATCGTGCTGGTCCCTTTTTCTTCTTAGTCTGCCACTCACTCCTATAGAGCGTTCCGAAGCTTCATGGCCGGGGAGGAGAGGCTGGAGAGTAGGTGCTTAGGAAAAATGGGGAATGCGAGAGACTCTAGGAGCTGAGTGTGCTGGGGAGAGAAGGAAGCAAAGAAAGCTTAGTGGGCAGGATAATTACTGGGTTGGAAGTGAGGACCTCGGTATTTATTTATTTATTTATTTATTTATTTATCTTTAACCATTTTTGCTCAATGCTCTCCTGCCTACTTTACCTTCTGGGAAAGGAGAAGCTGAGCGGAGTTAGGATGAATTTGGGGAGAAATGAAATCAAGGGGGTTCCCGTGTGGGGTGTCTGTGTGTGTGCGCGTGCGCGTGCATGCACACGTGTGCACGTGTCCCTAGTTATACTGAGTTCTCACTGCCTCCGTTTCCACCTCAGATCGTTTGGTTTTATTCAGCCCAAAGTCTTGATTGGCTGAGCTCTCACTTTCTTGCTTCTTCATGTTCTCTATGCCTCTAACTATACTCATTTCTGGGTTTGCTGGTGAGTAAGTCTCTGACTGAATCTGGCTTTTGTCTGTCTGTCTGTCTTCCCAAAGGTCCTGAAACCCCCAGAGATTCTGTTGAGAGGAGGGCTTTTCTGTTAATAGTGCTCAGGGTAACCACTCAGTGTGCTGGTGGAGATGGCTACTCGGACATTTCTAATCCAGCAGTCGTCATGGTAACAGCCGGGGCGGGCCAGATGGGATGTGCAACCACATGGGCTTGACCTTTCTGTGGGTGTCAGGTTTGAGTGGGAGCTAGTTGAAACAAAAATACCAACAAGGCTTCCCTGTGGCCTTGCCCTCAGGGCTTCGCAGTAGGGAGAAGGGAGCGGTGATCCCTGGGACAGCTGGCAGAGAGTAAAGAGCCACAGGGGTGCCATAGCCACCCAGGGAGATGTGCTGGCATATCCAAGCTCCCCAGATCTCACCAACAACTCCTGTTGGAAACTGACCCTTGGAGGGCAATGAGCCATCGTCCCTGGAGGCTCAGCTTTCACCTTATCACACAGAGGCCCCTGCGGGTAAGCAGTTAAGGCCAGTGCTCCATATAAAAAAAAAACTCCTGCCTTTATGGCTCTAAGAAAAATATGCTAAAATTAAAAGACCCAAATGTTTGGTTTGGTTTGGTTTTTTTCCCAAGACAGGGTTTCTCTGTGTAGCCTTGCCTGTCCTGGACTTGCTTTGTAGACCAGGCTGGCCTTGAATTCACAGTGATCTGCCTGTCTCTGCCTTACTGACTGCTGGGATTACAGGTGTAAGCCACCATGTCCCGCTGACCTAAATGATTTTTAAACATAGATATGTAAATGCAAAAGTCCAAAGACTTTCAAAGCGAAGGGCATGGCCGTCCTCTCCCGGCCTCTCGGGTCTCTCAGGGTTCTTTCCCAGTTGTTACTCGTGTTTCCCAGGTTAAGAGAGAGGGACAAATGCCAGCTTCTCTAACAAGAGACAGAAAGTCTAACTTGTTGCATGGCGAGTGTGAGGGCATTGACTCCAGGCTTTCCACAGTCTCCTATCACCAGAGAGTTTTCTTTCTCCTATCGGGGCAGAAATTTAGGCACCATAATGAGATGCCTGAGATGTCCTGCAGCTCCTGAAGAGAGAGGCAAAAAGGATACAAGGTACCTTTCACTAAGCTCCATGGAGAACTCAGGTCTCCTGGGGGATCCAGGCTAAGTCACGGTCATGAAGAGATCTCAAGCTCTCAGCAACACACTGCTATGGAACACAAGGCCACAGGCTCAGAGTGGGCGAGAAGGCCTCACAGTCTAGTGAAAATCCACGCTGAGGAAAGGTGTGAAGGGAGCACTCATCAGGCAACAGCGGAACAACAGGAAGTTACGTCAGAACACTGCTTTCTCACCATCCAGGGGCAGCTGATCACTGGGAGGGAAGGAGTCAGCAGAGCCTTCGGCTTGACGTCAGCACACAGGCGGGTGGTGACGCACACCTTTGATCTCAGCCCTGGGGAGGCAGAGATTTGAGTTCAAGGCCAGCCTGGCCTATAGAGCTATAGAGTGAGTTCCAGGGCAGCCAGAGCTACACAGAAAAACCCTGTCTTGGGGGAAAAAAAATCTGAAATGAGGACAGAATGAGTAGAGGTGAGAATGGCCCTGGAATTACCCAGGCCCGAGCCTTACTGATACTCCAGCCTTTCTTTCTCTGACTCACAGGTCAGGAGACCGGGATTTCTGGGCGTTGGCTATTTTGACCTTTGCAAACTGTCTCTGAATCCTCTTGCTTCCTCCCTAAGGTTCTAACCACCTTTGTGCTCTCCAGGGCTGTTTGCAAAGATGGGAGGGGGTGGGGACTCTGATGTCTCCTCAGCAAGGCCTAAGCTTTGGGACACATATACTGTCTCACTTATCTCCCAATGTGCTTGCTTCCCTTGCAGGTGACAAGAAGTGACCCTGGGTCACGCTCGCTTCTTTCCTTTTCAGATCTACCTAGTGTTCTTCCTCCAGCTCTGCCTTTTCTGTCGGGCCCTCGGCTCATCTCTGATCCCTCCTTACAGCTCGGCACCCTGGGCTGGCACCAGCTTCTCCAAGATTACAAATGGCAAGACTGAGGGGCGTCTGCTGGCTACCTGATAGGAGTAGGGAGGCAACGCGGGTCATCTGAACTATTGTTCCAGCCAGCCCTTGGCCCTTGGTGACTTCACTGGACTCTCCCTTTTTCTTCCCCAAGCCTGTCACATGTGCTGGCTGCTCACTGGCCTAACACGGGACACCTTCTGCTTGTCCTTTGCCCCAAACATCTCTCTTTAAGCATCAACTTGTTGGCACCATTGAGTTGCCTTAGTAACTCAGTGACCCCCGTGGAACTTTCCCTTTGCTACTGTCTTAGCAGCCCCTCTGGTGGAGGGAGTGCTCTGTGGAAAAGAGTGTGTCAAGTGGGCCTCCAGCTCTCCAGAGCCCCTGCTGAGGGTTACTCACGGACACGTCAAAGTTGTTGGCCTTGACTAGCAAGACCCCAGGGCCTTAAGGTATGACCCTGAGTGGTCCAGACTTCCCTGAGACAACAGGCATGCTGGCGTGGGCAGGGAGGATCCCGGGGTCTGTGCCATGCATCCTTGCCCTTCTCAGATCACAGCTTCTCCCTACATTCCTGTCCAATGCCAGGCAGGTTGCGGGGCTGGCAACTCCTCGACGCTGAGAAAACTGTTGCCACCCTGCCTGGGGCAAGGGCTGGAGCAGTCATGGCTGGCTGGCACACAGCTAGGTAGCTGTTGTCTTTTCAACCCCATGGCGTTACCACCCCCACCCTACCCCCTTAGCTATACCAGGAAGCCCTAGAGAGTAGGCTCTGGGTAGAACAAGAAGACAGAGGGCATCTCTACTGTCCTTCCTCCTTTCCCTCCTCTCCTGTGGCTGCAGCTGTGCTGTGTGCTGTGGAACTGAGCACAGTCTTAATTACCGCTCAGCCCCACTCATTAGTGCCTCTGGAAGCCAAAGGAAGCCTGGAGTCAGGAAGCAGCTTCCATCATTGCAAAGACCAGGGCCTCCAGCCCCCTGAGCCCCACTAGTCCCACACCTAGAGATTCAGTTCTATGTGGCTTGGGGCCAGGATGGGGAAGAGGCTGGTGCTGGAGGGGGCGGAGAGGAGGCTCGCCCTTCCCCCCTCGGGCTCTCTCTCTCTCTCTCCAGCATGCTGAGAATTTCAGGGACAGCATATGGTGAAACGCCACTGTGATCAGAGAGAGATGAAGAAATGATTAAATAAACCGAATGTACTCAAAGTCAGCATGCTGATGACTTACCTGCCTCCAAGGGACAAAAGCATGGAGCCTGCTGCATTCAGCATGCTTTTTTTTTCCCTATTGTGTAATGAAATGACTGAGGAAAAAGGAAGCTAAGTGGCGGAGAAGGATGGACCCTGGAAATTATAAACTCATAGGTCCAACTTCAATATCTAGCAAACATCCTTCACAGAGAGCAACCCTCAAAGATCAAATGAGATAATGCGAATGGAAGCACTTTTTGAACTATAAAGGGCTCTAGAAACGTAAGGTGTTATTTTGTAATATTTCTGCTCAGCGCCGACAATGAGACAGATGCTGCAGGGAGTCTGATGATTTATGGTAACGGCTCCTCACCCACAAGGTACTCACACGGTTTGAGCTGTTTCATTTAATTAGTCATCGCCTCACATGTAGACTCCGGCAGAAGCCGTCTAAGTGGCTGCCCCACCTCTGCCTTCTCGCCCGCCCTGCTCCGTTCATCTCGCATGGCGCTGCCAGGTTAATCTTCCTGATGAACGGCTCTGCTCCGATGTCTGTTCTGTTGCTCTTGCTGACTGCACAGAGCCCGGAGTTCTTGGCGTGGCAATCCAGAACCTTCCTGATCTGGCCCACAGGACTTCCTCTGCCTCATTTCTCTTCTTCCTTCATGGCAGATGGAAGATCAAATCACTTACCCAAGGCCACACAGACACCAAGGGGCAGACAACGAAATCCAGCCCTCACACCCAGCTGCCTGATCCTGAGTCCCTGGTTCCTCTAGCTTGTTGTCCTCTGACTTTGATATTGTAAAAGACTTGAGTATTAGTGTCTTAGTAAAATTCATATGCTGGATACTAATGCCATCGTGATGGTGTTCCAGAGTAATTTACTTCAGGAAAGTAATTAGTGGTGAATGTGGAGCAGTTATAAACGGAATCAGCGAGTGCCCTGTAAAAGCAGGTTTGAGGCTTGGCGTGGTGACCCTGCCTTTAATCCCAGCACTCGGAAGGCAGAGGCAAGTGGATCTCTGTGAGTTCGAAGCCAGCCTGGTCTACAAAGATCGTCTAGACAGATTTCTATACAGAGAAATCCTATCTTGAAAAACTTAATAAAAGAAAAGAAAGGGCAGAGCCAGATGGTGGTGGTGCACGCTTTTAATCCCAACACTTAGGAGGCAGAGGCAGGAGGATCTCTGTGAGTTCCAGGACAGCCTGGACTACAGAGAGAGTTCCAGGGCAGCTAGAGCTGTTACACAGAGAAACCCTGTCTCGAAAAACCAAAGGAAGGGGGGCAAAGCAGGCCCTAGCTCTCTCTTTACCATAATAGGATACAACAAGAAAATGACAATCTGAAACCCGGAAGACAGCTTCCCACAGAGTCGGTCTCCACCTCTACACTAATCTCAGACTTTTAGCCTCCAAAACCAAAAGGAATAAATGCAATTGTTTAAGCCTCCAGTTTATGGTTTTTTTTTTGGTTTTTGTTTTTGCTTTTTTGTTTGTTTGCTTGTTTTTTGTTTTGTAACAGCAGGAACAGACTAAAACAGATGGATAGAGCTGCTGCAAAGATCTTCCCACCTAAACCTTTTCTTCTTCCTCAGAAAATTTCTTGAGGACAAGTTCTGGACATGGCATGGAATTATTGGATCTAAAGGTAGTGATTTTTTAAAAACCGTACTCAGAACCAAACCCTGGGTCTCAGGCATGCTAGACAAGCTCACTGAGCCGCCCGCACAGCCCCAGCATTAATATTTGTAATGCCCAGATAAATTGGCATAAGGCTTCCCAAAAAGGCTGATTTCTGTTTTAGCCAGTAATATAAACACATGCACGCTTCATGAGGCCCCCTGCTCTGCTGGCTTTTGGTGAACTGCTAATTGAATAAGGGATGCCTTTCCATTTCTTCAACCTTTGAGATGAGGCATTGTCTTTACTGTTTTTTATTTTTATTGTCGTGGTGCTGGGAGTTAAATTGGGTCTTTGAGGATGAGAGGAAAATGCTCGGCCACTGAGCTTTGCCTCCAGTCCTGAGGTGGAGTATTTTTCATGTGTTAGTACACTCTTTGTATTTTGTGTGCTTTATATCTTTAACAACCACTAAATTCCTTATATTTTAGCAGCTTCAGTTTCAAAAAAGAGAAGAAAAGGCGATACAGCAGACTCAGAGCTGACCCTAGATAAGATCATCTGCACAAGGTCAATCTCAAGTAAATCTGGGGCCTGGAGAACCGGCCCAGCAGGTAAGAGAGCTTGCTGCTCTCGCAGGGGATCTCAGTTCGGTTCCCAGCGCTGGCATTAGATGAAATACAACTACTGGGAAATCCTGTCTCCTGGTCTCTGTGGGCACCAGCATGCCCACGTAATTACCCACACAGAGACACGTAAATACCTTTAAGTCTTGAGAGTAAATCTTTTGAAAGACTGAAGTCAGTTGAGAGTGTGCTCCATAGTAGAGTGCTTGCCTAGCATACACTCAGCCCTAGGTTCAATTCCTAGGACTAAAAATATAATAAAATAAGAGTTTAGCCAAGCTTGGTGGTGCACACTTTTAATCCCAGCACTCGGGATGCAGAGGCAGAGGCAGGCGATCACTGTGAGTTCGAGGCTAGCCTGGTCTGCAAAGCGAGTCCAGACAGCCAAAGTTACACAGAGAAACCTTGTCTCGAAAAACCAAACCAAACCAAACCAAACCAAACAAAACAAAAAACAAACAAACAAAAACACCACAAAGAATTAAAAACAAAAAACAAAGGCCAGCATGGTAGCAGTGGCATATGCCTTTAATCTCTGCACTCGGGAGGCATAGGCAGGCAGATCTCTGAGAGTCTGGGGCTGGCCTTGTGGGTTCCAGGACAGCCAGAGCTCCATAGTAAGGCTGCCTTTTTAAAAAAGAGAGAGAAAGGGGCTGGAGAGATGGCTCAGTGGTTAAGAGCACTGACTGCTCTTCCAGAGGTCCTGAGTTCAATTCCCAGCAACCACATGGTGGCTCACAATCTTCTATAATGTGATCTGATGGCCTCCTCTGGCCTGAAGATGTAACTGCAGGCAAGCACTGTATATGTAATAAATACATATTTTGAGAGAGAGAGAGAGAGAGAGAGAGAGAGAGAGAGAGAGAGAGAGAGAGAGAAATGAAAAGGGGAAAAGGAAAAGTGAGAGCCAGGAAAAGTAACTTCAAATACTAGCCTACCCTTCAGAGAGAACAGCTTGGGAGGGCAGCAACCTAGCAGCAGGCCACACTTCCCCTGAGCCTGTCTGTTGGCGTGCTTAGTGGTGCACGTCCATAGCCGTCATTCTGCGTCATTCTGCCGACACAGCAACTGGCAATCGGGATACTTATTTTCTTACATAGTGCTAAAGTAACTTTCTTTCTACTTTCTTTGTATCTTGTCAGTACTGGAGATGGAACCCAAGACCTTTACATGCTAGGCCAGTGCTCTGTCACTGAGCTATAGCTGCAGCCATCCCCTTTCAATTCTGTGAGGTGACTAAATACTACAGTGAAAGTTGAAAGGGTATATGGTGAGTCCAGGTAAATGTCTCCTACTTTCTCTGTATTCCAGGCCTTTTGTTCCCCTCCCAAGGGACAGAAGCTATTACTAATTCCCAGGGATTGGTAATTGCTGGGGATATTGCAGACATCCCTGTGCCTCTATCTGTGTTTCTAAGAGAGATCCATACTTTGCTGTCTTGAAGGTTAGGTCCATAGGCTGTACAGCCGTACAGGTGTGTTCTACTCTGAGCAAATTCAATAAGCAAAATTCCAATTAATTCACATCTGCAAAACAAACTTGTAGAGAAGTACTTATTTCACAAATGGAATCTTTGTTTTAACCATATTCTTTTTTGTTGTTGTTGTTTTGTTTTTTCGAGACAGGGTCTCTCTGTGTAGCCTTGGCTGTTCTGGGCTCACTTTGTAGACCATGCTGGCCTTGAACTCACATCAATCCACCAGCCTCTGCCTTCCGAGCGCTGGGATTAAAGGAGTGCACCACCACGGCCAGCTTTAACCATACTCTTTCCTCACTCCCAAATCCTCCAAGACCTTCTCTCAACTCCCTACCCACTCAACTTCTTGTTCTTTTTCTCTCTTAAATAAACACAGAGACTAGCCAGCCGGGCGTGGTGGCGCACGCCTTAGTCTCACCCAGCACTGGGGGACTGGGAGGGGGGCGTGGGCAGAGGCAGGCGGATCTCTGTGAGTTCGAGGCCAGCCTGGTCTACAAAGTAAGTCCAGGACAGGCAGGACACTGTTACACAAAGAAACCCTGTCTCAAAAAACCAAAAGAGGCGGGAGGGGAATTTGGAAGATGAAGCTGCCATCTTCTGTTGCCAGGCAAGGCTTCCAGTGGTGCTGGTGGGAAGAGAGAATGAAAGATAAACAAACAAACAAACAACAATACAAAATATAGAGTTACCTGACACTGTGGTTTACACCCTTAATCCTAGTCCTGGGGAGGCAGAGCCAGGTGCATCTCTAAATTTGAGGCCAGCCTGGTCTATATAGTCAGTTCCAGGACAGCCAGAGTAAACAGCACACACACACACACACACACACACACACACACACACACACACGCACACGCACACGCACACGCACACGCACACGCACACACACCCCAAAACAAAGCAAAACAAAACAAAACAAAAAAACCTCAAGATTCCAATTTGTGTTGGCCAACTTCTTTGGAGCATGGGGGCCTGCGTTAAATAGACCTACTGTTGCTCCGTTGAAGAAAACTGATTTTTCCTCTCACAGCAGCTATCAATTATAGCTCCTTGATTGGGGGTGGGCCCCACTTCTGTGAGGGCAGTTCTTATAAGAACTGACTTATAATTAAGAGGCGACAAAATAAGCTCTGAAGGACCTGGGCAGACCAGATCTGTGGGTGGCTGGGTGGGTGGGTGGCTTCTCAGGCTTAGAGAAATCAGGCAGGAGCCACTCAGTGTTTTCTGAGGGAGAGTCCTGATCCAGTGAAAGCCCTAGGCCTCTGTGTTCAAAGCTTAAGGGAAGAAAGCGTGTCTGGCGGGGTCATCTCTGAGGACTTTATGATGCCCTGTGGCCTGTCATGGTAGGCCTGGCCTGGTGTCACTTAGAATAGCAACAAGCAAAATATAGAAGACCTATGGCAGTTTGTGGCGGGACAGGCCTGGTGCTTTGCCCGGATGAAGTCAGAGGAGCCGCAGTATGTAGAGTCAAGACGGCTTACAACCTCCCTGGTGAGGCAAAACAAAGAGTGTCCCTTGGATGTTGGGCGAAGCCATAGAGCGAAGGTCATGGGCAGCCCTCTCCAGGCTCTCAGAGGCGATGCAGATGCTAACCAGTCTCTCATCCTGCTCCAAGGGTCATTTTTAGTATGATTCCTGGAGGTGACCTTAGCAAGCCAAGATGCTGCCAGGGAAGAACCAGACTACACTGACAGCTTAGGAGACTAGGTCAGAATCGCAGGGAGAATGGACAAGTGGGAAAACTGGATGATCTTAGACTTACTAGCCAAGGCTTCCTTGTTCGCCCTTACAGTGGTACGTGTACTGATAACATCATATTTGGGCTACATAACCGTCTTGGCAGAGGCATCTATTCAATCTTTATTAATGCATCTTTATTTTCACCACATGTGTTGGTTTTTTGGGTCAACTTGACACAACTAGAGTCGTCTGAGAACAGGGAACCTGGCTTGAGAAATGTCCCCATCAGATTAGCCAGTGGGCAAGCCTGTGGCACTTTTTCTTTAAAAAAAAGAAAAAAATTGATGGTCAGTGTGAAAGGGCCCAGCTTGCTATGGGAAGTACTGTCCTTGGGAAGGTGGCCCTAGGGTATATAAGAAGAGCAGGCTAAGCAAGCCAACAGAGCAAGCCAGTAAGTAACATTCCCCAATGGCCTCCACTCCCTGCCCTGACTCCATTTATGATGTACTATAAACTATAAGCTGAAATACATTATTTCCTCTCCAAATTGCTTTTGGTCATGGCATTTCATAACAGCTATAAAAACCTAACTAGGACACCATGGAAACCATATTTCTCACATCCATTTTGATAATTAGCACCTAATACAGAAAAGATGTAGAGATAGACAAAGTGATTAGAATAGTCAGCTCGGAGTGGGGAATTCTTTTTTGCTTTTATATTTATTTAATCATTTATTCATATATTTATTTGTGAATGCAAGCGTGTGCATATGGAGGTCAGAGGGCACCATGTGGCATTTCCCCTTCTATCATGAGGGTCCCAGTAGTCAAAATGAAGTCGGCAGCTGCAAGTGCCTTTACCTGTGAGCCACCTCTCCAGCCCATAAATTTATGGTAAAATCATATTTTTCCCCCTCTGTGTAGCCCTGGCTATTCTGGAACTCACTGACTGGCTTTGAACTCACAGATATCCTCTTGCCTTTGCCTCCCCAGTGCTGGGAATAAAGGCATTCGCCACCACCGCCCAATGGTGAAATCATTTTTACTGAGGTATTATTTATGCACAATTGAACGTCCTCATTTTGAGTATAGATGGTCCTGACTTTGATGGTTTGGCTGATGATTTCCAAGATAATGGTGAGGAGGTAACAGTTATTCAGTAAAAAAAAAAAATCTCACTGTGGATTTTTAGTTCGGATTCTCTCCTGGACTAGTGACATGATATCCAGTATAGCACTCCTACAGTTCTGGGCAGCTCCCAGTCAGCTCTGGGGTCATGAGGAAAACAACCAATACCGCAGTGGATTGTGTGGCTAAGCTGTGATGTGTGTGTGACAGGCAAAGTATACCTACTGGCGAGTTTGGTGTCGCCTCGAGAGAGAAGAGAAGCTCAATTGAGAAAATGCCTTCATAATATCAGGCTGTACATAAGCCTGTGAGGCATTTTCTTAAGTGATTGATATGGGAGGATCCGGTCCATTGTGGGTGGTGTCACCCAAGCTGGTGGTCCTGGCCCTGGAAGAGCAGGCTGAGCTGGAAGAGCAGGCTGAGCAAGCCACGAGTGACAAACAAGCGAGCCGCATTCCTCCATGGCCTCTGCGCCAGTTTCTGCCTCCAGGTTCCTAGCCTGCTTGAGTTCCTGTCCTGACGTCCTTTGACGATAGACTGGGGTATGTAAGGGTAAGAGAAACAAGCCCTTTCCTTTCGAAGTTGCTTGTGGCCATGGTGCTCCACCACAGAAATGGAAAAACCTAACAAAGTCAGTATATTACATGCACTTTTTTTTTCTTGGTTTTTTTTTTCGAGACACGGTTTCTCTGTGTAGCCTTCGCTGTTCTGGACTCACTTTGTAGACCAGGCTGGCCTCAAACTCACAGCATCCACCTGCCTCTACCTCCCGAGTGCTAGGATTAAAGGCGTGCGCCACCATGCCCCGCTATTGCATGCACTTTCCACTTTCAATGTACCACGGGCTTGTGGGAACACAACTCAAGGAGCTACGGCATATTTTCTGTATCTTATCATGAATGTATGAAGTTTATTGACTAAATCTAGTTGCTTACTTTTCTAGAAATCAAACTGAGAGCCTGTGTGCTAAGCAAACATTCTAGCACCGAACTATACTTCTGACCTTAAATACATTTTGTTCAATTTTTGGAAGACAGACTCATGCAGCCCAGGCTGGTCTTGAATTCCATGAAGGGAAGGATGGTCTATTTGTTATTGTTGTTGTTATGTTTTAGAGTTTTTTTTTCTGGTTTTGTTTCCTTTGAGACAGGGTCTCAGTATGTAGTCCTGGCTGGTATGGAACTCATCGTGTTGACCAGGCAGGCCTCAAACTCTTAGGGATCTGCCTGTGTCTGCCTCTGGAGAGCTGAGATTAAAGGTGTGGTCTGCCACGCTCATCTCTGAGGATGGCATGGATGGTGGACGGTCTCGAATGTGAGGATAGTCTTGAACTCCCAATCCCCCTGCTCCATGTGCGCCGCATCTGGAAAAATACATCAATTTAAATGTACATGGAGTTCATTCAGAGCAAGTGAGGAAGGAGTGCGGGCCAGCAGAGGTAGGTGAGGAGGGTGAGGAGACATTGGCTCAGGCAGCTCAGGTCCCTGCCTTCAGCCTCCTGGGAAGGCCTGGCAGGGGAGCTGGGGAGTGCTCCTGCAGAGCTGTGACTCCACTGAAGGACTTGGGGGCGTTGGAAGAACGCTGGCTACGTTGTGCTAGCAGTGTTTCTCAACAAGCAGGTGGGGTTCTCCAGCCTCCAAAGATGCCTACGGGGGTTCCCTACAGGCTGGCTTGTACCCATGGGTCTCCCTGCCCATTCCACTTAGAGCCATAAGGTTCTGTGCCTGTACAGTTAGGTGGCAAATGCGTCCAACAAGCCATGACTCATGTCCTATATTACCATATGGTTCTAGGAAGAAAGTCGAGGAATAAATATTTCGGACTGCCGAGTGGACAAGGGCATGAGTGACTAAAGAAAAAACAACAATGACAACAACAACAACAAAAAACAAAAAACAAACAAACAAAAAAACCAGCCAGACAGTGGTGGCACACACCTTTGATCCTAGCACTTGGGAGGCAGAGGCAAGCGGACCTGTGACTTCAAGGCCAGCCTGTTCTACAGAGCAAATTCTAGGACAGCCAGGGCTACATAGAGAAGCCCTGACTCAAAAAAACCAAAACCAGCTCAAGGTGATTGTCAGCTACATAGTGAGTTCAAGGGCAGCCTGGGTTTACAAGAGACCCTGCCTCAAAATAAATAAATCAATCAATAGTCCAAAGGCGAACCAACTCAAATACTTGCCAAAATACACAAAATGAAACATTTTCAATAACAAGAAATTATGTTATTCCTTGAAATATGAATATATACTACAGCATGGGTAAATCTTGACAGCCTCATGCAAAGTGAAAGAAGTCAGTTGCAAAAGATCACAAAATGCAAAATTTTGGGCTACACAGATGGCTCTGTGGTTACGACAGCTCTTCCAGAGAGTCCAGGTTCATTTTCCAGCATCTGCATGGCAGCTCACAACCATCTGTAACTCAACGTCCAGGGGATCTGTCACCTTCTTTCAGTCTCCTCAGGCACCAGGCATGAAAGTGGTGCATAGACATACATGCAGGCAAAATACCCATAGGCATAAAAAAAATTTTACAAAAATATTTTTTCTGGGCTGGAGAGATGGCTCAGCGGTTAAGAGCACTGCCTGCTCTTCCAAAGGACCCGGGTTCAATTCCCAGCACCCACATGGCAGCTCACAACTGTCTGTAACTCCAAGATCTAACACCCTCACACTGACACACATAAATTAAAATTAAATTAAAAAATTTTTTAAAAATTAAAATTTTTTTCTAAGAGAAAGATATTTCCCCCTCAGATTAAAAAGACAAAATGCAAAATTCCACTTATATGCAATGTCTAAAATGGACAAGTGGGTAAAGACAAGTTTCTGCTTGTTTAGGTCTAGGACTTAGGGGCTAATGGATACAGACTGTCTCTTAGAAGATGTTCTCGTTTGCTTTCTATTGCTGTGATAAACACCATGACCTAAAACAACGCGGGAGCAAAAGGCTTGTGTGGCAGGAACCTGGAAGCAGAAGCCACTGAGGAGTGCTCGGTCTGCCTTCTTAGACAGCCTGGCCTGGCTAGTTTTATGTCAACTTGACACAGCCTAGAGTTATCAGGGCAGAAGGAACTGCAATTGAGATTATGTCTTCAAAAGACTGGATTGTAGACAAACCTGTAGGGTATTTTCTTAATTAGTGATTGACGGGAGAGGGCTCGGTCCACTGTGGGTGGGGACAGCACTAGGTTGGTGGTCTCGGGTTTTTGTTTGTTTGGTTTTTGGTCCTGGGTTTTTAAGAAAGCAGGCTGAGCAAGGCAAGAACAAGGGAGTGAGCGGCACTCCTCCATGGCTTCCGCATTAGTGTCTACCACCAGGTTCCTGCCCGGTTAGAGTTCTTGTCCTGACTTCTCTGAGGATGAATAATGCTGCGGAAGTGTAAGCCAAATAAACATTTTCCTCCTTGAGTTGCTCAGATCATTCTCTCTCTCTCTCTCTCTCTCTCTCTCTCTCTCTCTCTCTCTCTTTCTTTTCTTTTTTTTTTTTTTTTTTGGTTTCTCAAGATAGGGTTTCTCTGTGTTACCCTTGGCTGTCCTGGACTCCCTTTGTAGACCAGGCTGGCCTCAAACTCACAGCATCCACCTGCCTCTGCCTCCCAAGTGCTGGGATTAAAGGCGTGCGCCACCACGCCCGGTGTTAGATCATTGTTTTAGTTAGGGTTTCTATTGCTGTGAAGAGACACCATGAACACGACAACTCTTATAAAGGAAAACATTTCATTGAGGCTGGCTTAGAGATCAAAGATTTAGGCCATTATCATCACGGCAGGAGGCATGGCAGCATGCAGGCACACATGGTGTTGAAGATGGAGCTGAGAGTTCCACATCTGGATCAACAGGCTTCAGGAAGAGACAGCGAGACACTAAGCCTGGCTTCAGCTTCTGAAGCCTTGAAGCCCACCCCCAGCTGACACACTTCCTCTAACGTCTCTTAGTATTGCTAGTCCCTATAGGCCTATGAGGGACATTTTCAAACCTCCACAGTCTTCGTGTTTTGCTGCAGCACTAAAAATCCTGAGACACAACCCAGAGCATCCGCCCAGGGGGTGACACTGCCCACCATGAGCTGAGCATCTGTCATCATTGATAATAAAAGAGGGGGTCAAGGCCATGGTGGATCATGCCTCTAATTCCAAATCCCAATACTCGGGAGGCAGAGGCAGTTGGACTTGTATGAGTTTGACACCAGCCTGGTCTACATATTGTATTGCAGACCAGCCAAGGCTGAACAGTGAGACCCTGGAGACACACACACGTGCACACACACACACACACACACACACACACACACAGAGAGAGAGAGAGAGAGAGAGAGAGAGAGAGAGAGAGAGAGAGAGGAATACTATGTGCTATGTGGCCACCTCACCTCTCAGCTCCTAGGTTAAGCTGTACAAATGGAGGAAGGAAGGAGAGAGTGGTTATAGCAACTCAAGACCTGCTCCTTCTTTAGAGGAAACAGGAAGGCTTCTTCCAACAACAGCTGTCTTTGTTTGTGGCATCAGTTGCCAGATCATGTATATACATACACATGTGGGTAAAAGTGTGCCTTCAAGAATGGTTCTTGGGGGCTGGAGAGATGGCTCGGTGGTTAAGAGCACTGTCTGCTCTTCCGAAGTACCCAGGTCCAATTCCCAGCACCCCACATGGCAGCTCACAACTATCTGTAATTTCAGGTTCAAGGAATCTGACACCCTGGTCCCCATACCAATGCACATAAAATAAAATAAAATTAATTATTTTTAAAAAATCATGTGTTCTTGGTTGTGACACACGCCTTTAATCCCAGTACTCAGGAGGCAGAAGCAGGCAGATTCCTGTGAGTTCGAGGCCAGCTTGGTCTATAAAGTGAGTCTAGGACAGCCAAGGCTACACAGAGAAACCCTGTCTCAAAAAACCAAACCAAACCAAACCAAACAAAACCAAACAAAACAACCTACAAAAACAAACAAACAAACAAACAACAACAAAGAGTGTGTTCTTGGGCTGGAGAGATGACTCAGAGGTTAAGAGCACTATCTGGTCTTCTAGAGGTCCTGAGTTCAATTCCCAGCAACCACATGGTGGCTCACAACCATCTGTAATGTAATCTGATGCCTTCATCTGCCATGGAAGTGTACATGCAGGCAGAGCGCTCATACACATTCCAAGAATGTATTCTTAAAAGCCATGCAGTGGTAGCCCAGGCCTTTAATCCCAGCACTCTGGGGGCAAAGGCAGACAGATAGATCATCTTAAGTTCGAGGTCTACCTGGTCTGCAAAATGAGTCCAGGACAGCCAGGGCTATTACACAGAGAAACCCTGTTTCAACACTCCCCACCCAAAAAAAGAATGTGTTCTTTGTGTTTTCACTTTTTGCATGATTTCTCTCAGACTTTTCACATTTTAATGTTTAGAATATTCCTCTACTTCAGACAAATGTGAACAAAAGGTTGAAGAAAGCGTATTCACACCATACTTGACACTCCACGTGCTATTTTTCTGCTCTCCGGCCACTGGCTGTGTGGCTGTGCCTTCTTTCAGGGGTGCCTCCGCTATCGGCTATCGGGATAGCCAGTGATGCTGGAGGACACGGGCAAGAGTATGGCAGAGGGTGCCAGACCCAAGGCGGGCAGCCTCTGTAAGCTACACTGCCGCCTTGTGGCCGGGCATGCTCCAGCCTTGTATAAAGCCCCAGAAAGCTCAGCAGGGTGCCTTTGCACTCTTAAGAAAACCTTTTTAACTCGACAGCATTCCTTCAGACGTTATTCTTGTTGCTCATTACTATTATAAAAATATTTCATAAAACTCAGGAAAAGTGTAAATAATAAAAAAGAAAAAAATAAATTTACTTGTAAATCCACTCCCTAGAGATAACCGAGGAAGGCACTTTGAGTGTATACTCTTCCAGGCTTTTTTCTAGTTATGTCTTTCTTTTGCCCTTTCTTTCAGCAAGAGTGAGATTATAAGATACATAGTGGTTTTCATAAGCCACAGATATTACATCAACATCTTTCCACTGTTTACATGTTATTCTGAGACATCAAAAGATTTTTGCCTATTTACTTATCTTTAAATATGTATTTTACTTTAAATTATGGTGTCTGCATATGAGCGCACATATCATGGATGGCAGAGACATTGGATTTTCCTGGGATGGAGTTACAGGCAGCTGTGAGTCATCCCGCATGGGTGCTGGGAATCAAATTTAGGTCTCCCACAAGAGAAGTACATGCCATTGACAATGAACCACCTCTCCGGCCTCTATTTTTTTTTTTATTGCTAATAAAAAAAAACTTTTTAATTTATGTGAATGTCTGTGAGCTTGCATGAGCATGCGTGCTCTATGTGAGTGCAGGAGCCTGGCAGCCCCAGATGTCAGATCCCTTGGAACTGGAGTTAAAGACTGGATGAGCATCCTTCGGTTGCTGGAATCAAACCTGGGTCCTCTGGAAGAGCAACCAGTGCTCTTAACCTCTGAGCCACCTCTCCAGCCCCAGTCTTCACTGTAGGATCAATTTTCTTAACAATTATATTTTATTATGAATTTATTAAACGAGCCTACCTCCCTTACAACCCGACTAACCCAAACAGTAGGAAAAGGAGATTAAAGAACACAATAATGAAACCTTAAGGATATTAGTTCCAAGGAATGATTCTCCTGGCATAGTCAGCAGGACCTCAGCTAACCAGCAACCCCACAAAAGTTGCTGCTGGAACCTGGAGCAACTGGAACCCGAAGCCTCACCAGGAGTTCAAAGCCTTGAAGCTTTTCCTGGAGCAAAGTGTCTCTTGAAGTGTTGATGAACAGCCAAAACAATCCCAAGTCCTCTCTCTCTCTCTTCTTGTTTTGAATATATATATATATATATATACACACACACACACACACACACACACACACACACACACACACACACACACATATATATCCTTTCAGAGTCTCTACTAGAATGTTTTCAGCGGGCAACATCCAAGCTCCCCACGAAGTGTTGGGACTTCTAAGGGGATAAACATCCTGCTCTCTCACTAGTCTGTTCCCCGCCCCACACTTGGGATCAACGCAAAAACATGTTCATCTCTCCTACACTCCACTGTTAACACAGGGCTGATCCTGTTGGATCATGCTTTTTTTTGTTTTCTGTTTTTGTTTTCCTCAGGCAAGGACTTGCTACATAGTCCTTTCCTGTTGGGTGTCTATATGTTTCCTTCTTTTGCAAGCGGCGTGACTTGCAGCCTTCTGCTTTGCTGGGGAAACAGTCTTCATTGACCTGTTAAAGGTCCGTGTGTTTTTGTGTTTCAGTCACTGAAATGTGAGGGATGTGGCCTTGCCTCTCCCTGAGACCATGCCTTAGGAAGATGGCAGTTTCCCCCACTTTATCTTTCCCTCTGCCATGAGGTAGGCAGATTCCAAACACAGGCTGTGCCTTCTGACTGATCCAAAAGGTAAGGATGCAGAGCAGAGCCACCAAGGACCCTATCTGATACACAATGTAAACAAACGAACCCTTGGTCTGTTTATTGCTGAGAGGTGACGTAGGATAAGCTAATTGAAAGACATCTACATGTGAGTTTTACTATTTATGCCATGGTAGGAAATTCTTGGTTGGAGGACCGGAAGAAAGGACTCCTTGTAGCTTCTGGATCCCAGCATCTGATCGTCATAGGTAATCCAGCCTCAAGAAGCTCTAGACACGACTTTGGGAGACCTGCGCCTACGCCAGTCCATCCAGATTGAGGGATTGGATGGAGAGGGTGTGTGTGAACAGTGCTAGTCACATATGGTACGCAAGTAACTTGCTTGGTAGATGCGTAATTTGTGTTCTTGTGCAGAATCTAATCCCTGACTCCCCAATGACCTTGAAGCTCTTTTCACTAGCAAGGGGGGGGGGGAATGAAGATGTAGATGGCATGACTGATGTAGTAAAATTTCTATTGTTGTTTTCCAGACAGGGTTTCTTTGTGTAGCCCTCGCTGTCCTGGAACTCACTAGTAGACCAGGCTGACCTCGAACTCACAGATCTTCCTGCCTCTGCCTCCCAAGGGCTGGGATTAAAGGTGTACACCACCACCAACGCCAGACAGAAATTGTAATTATTAAATTACTTTGTCTCTGTGTGCGTGTGCGTGTCTGTGAGTACATGTCTGTGGAGACCAGAAGCTGACGTAGGTTGTCTTGATTGTTCTCTGCTCTGTGTAGTGGGGCAGGTTCCCTCACTTGGCCAAGGCTTGCTAACTTGGCCTTGCTAGCTAGCCAGCTTGCTCTGGATACCTCCTGCCTCTGCCTCACACCATGCCCACGTGGATTTTACATGGGCGCCACCAGGGTTCCCAACTCTGGTTCCTCAGGCTTGTGTGGAAAGTACCTACTGAGCCACCTCCTGAACCTCAAGGTGATTTAAAAAAAAAACAAAAAACAAAAAAACAGGTCTCCCTTTGTAGCGCTGGCTGTCCCGGAACTTGCTTTGTAGACCGGGCTGGCCTCAAATTCACAGAGAGTCACATCTTTCTGCCTCCTCAGTTCTGGGATTGAAGGCATGCACCACTGTGATGTCGGGCACTCCAATTTTTAAAAAAGAGAATATTTTATTTGATTTAAGAGATTTGTTGCTGAATGTGGCAACGTACAGATCTAATCCCGGCATTCAGGAGGCGGAGGCAGGAGAATCAGGAGTTTAAGGCTACTTTAGGCTACACAAGAAGTCTAGAGAAGCAAAATGTTGTTATTAGTCTGGAATTGCTGTCATTCTTGTATTTTTAAGATTAAGAAATGTGTTTATATATTACAGGATGATGATAATAATAAATGATAGCATTTTCAACGAACTTGGTATATTTTTATATAGCTGTCCTCACTCTAATGCTTTCCTGGAAGTGCTATTTCCAGTGTGAAAGGGTGAGCACACGTGTCAAGGCACAGTGTGTCCTCAGAGGTGGGCCAAGACAGCTCTGTGGAGGCCTCCAGGGGCAGCAGAGACCTATGAACACCTGTCTGGGCACCAGGGTTCACAGGACATATTCTTCCCCTCCGGAGCTCTGGGAAAGGGAGCCCAGCACTCCCGCCCACTCCAAAACAAGTCATTGGCTGCTTTGACCAAAGCGGGGTAAGTGATCAGAGGAACAGAGTTGACATCACTGTCTCTTTCTGGAAACATTGCTTGCAGGGTGAGAAAACTGCAGTCAGTGATAAAGGAGGGCTCTAAGTGCGGCTTGAGCCTTGATGCAAGGGGTGGGACTCAGTTGCATGAGGGGAGAACTCCGTGGTCTCCCTTAAGCTGCTGGGCAGGTGCTCACTAGCAACCAAAGGAAACAGAAAAAGCCAGGACTTGAGGCCAATTGGCCCCGATACCTCTATCAGTTCTACTCCTGGGACTAGCTCTGTAGACCAGGCTGGCCTCGAACTCAGAGACAGATCGACCTGCCTCTGTCTCCTGAGTGTTGGAATTAAAGATGGGTGCCACCACTGCCCGGCTTCCTTCACCAATTCTTTTTTTTTTTTTTGGAAACAGGGACTCTCTGTGTAGCCTTGGCTGTACTGGACTCATTTTGTAGACCAGGCTGGCCTCGAACTCACAGCGATTCACCTGCCTCTGCCTCCCAAGTGCTGGGATTAAAGGTGTGCACCACCACGCCTGGCCCCCTTTACCAATTTTTGATATGAATGACCCAGCAGAAACTCTGGATGTGCTAGGAGGAAGAATAAGGTAAGAATCCTCCTCCTTCAGTGAAGGTTGTGTGGCCCGTCCTAGGAGAATACGGGACCCTCCAAGGCAGCAGACATTGAGACACAGAGTTCAAATCCTCTGGGCAGAAGGAGACACCCAAATGTGTCCTGTGGTCCTGTGGACAGTAACTGGCCTGCTGGGCAGGGAGAGCAGGTCCTGCCAAGCCTAGAGAGTCCGGGCATGGTCCCGAGAACACCAATCTGCTACACAAAATTCACCAGGCCCCATCTGGAAACCTGTCTGCCCTGAACTGAGATGGTGAATCTAGATCCTAGGAAAGGTTGGGCCTGAATCAGGCCCAGCAATCACAGAAGGGGAGGGCAGCATTTGGGGCACGGTCAAGGATAGGAAGTAGTGAGGGGGTGATATAATAGACACCCAGAAATAGCCTAGAATGTGAAGATTGGCAAGCAAATGGGAATAGAGGGGAGAAGTTGGTGGAGTCGTGTTAGCCTAACCTGTAAGCTGCCAGGCGTCAGTGCACGGCTGATGGAGGGTCTCGGGATAGAGTAGGTCACTGGGGACAACATAATGGCGACAAGAAGAAGAGGAAAGAGGAGAGCAGGAAGCCTCTGGAATCAGGGAGCTGGGTGTGGCGGTGCGTGCCTGGAATCCGGGCACTAGAGAGGAAGCTGTAAGATCCATACATAGTTTGAGACTGGATCTCAGAATAAACAGAAGTCGCCAGAAGCCGCAAAAGAGAGGGTCCGAACAACTGTAGATGTGGTAATCTAAGCACTGTGTACATAAATACAAAGCATTTGGGGGGGGGAGGAGGAGTGTCACGGCTTGTCATGCTTGTCCTCAAAATGTAAGGTTGGGGAGCAGGCGAGATTGTTTAGCGCAGAGGTTAGAAATTCTTTTACAGCTGCATCGCTAGTTTATACCAATGCGAGCCTGCTTTCCCATACTCCGCATGCCAAGGCTGGCGGCCTCCAAAGCGCCATCCTAAAACTCAATCTAAAAAACGCTGTTTTAATGAAGCCGAGCTCAGGCTCGCACAGGGCTGGCGCAGAGCAGACCTGTGGCCGCACAGCCACGGCTGGCCTGAACCGTACCGGTACCGGGTCCTCCCCGACGCTCAGTCTCCGCCCTGACGGCGGCAGAACCGGCTGCTCCAGGTTCACGCTGGAGCGACCCGCACGTTCCCTCGGTCCCAGCGGCAGGGGGCGGCGCGGCAAGCCGGACCGTGTTGATCCTGACCCAGCCGGGAACGCGCTGCCCAGAGCTCCGGGCCTCGCAGAGGCTGCGAACTGCCGCCGAGTCCCAGAGTCACGAGCAGGGGGCGCCTACAGCATGCCCGGGTCAGTGCCGGGTGGGGCGGAAAGCGTAGTTCTGGTCCTCTGCCGAACCACCGGCCCATTACGGCAGATCCCTAGAGGCCCGGCGTGGGCGAGAAGCCACAGGAGGGAGTGACTAGGTCCCCGCGGGGCCGGACAGCTATTCGCTGCTCGCCCGGAGCCTTCCACAGGCGTGAAGCTTGAACGGAGCGTGGCATGGAATCATTTGCGTCCAAATGGGGGAGATTTTTCCGGTCTGTGGGGAGGTAAAACTGGAGCCCACTATAACCGCATCCCCCAACCACACAAGCGCCCACCAGAAGGCGCAAAGACCCCTTTGTCATTACACAAACACTTGTGCCGGGGCCAAGCAAATTCTTCTGCCAGAACACGTACACACCAAGCGCCGCCTAAAATGTCTGTCACTCATTACACACATACCCCGAACCAGGACTGTGCCAGACGCATTCAGGGTAAGGCAGATGTGGGTGTTTGCAACCTGGCTTTCCTGACTGTGCCCCTCAAGGCAGATTTGGTAATTCTCCCACTCCTCCCTAGAAATCTACTTACCAAGCACTTTCGCAGATCACGTGGATTTTTTTTATTGAAGGCTTTTAGAGGAGAGCAAAGAAAGGAGATTTTCACACAGGGCAGGGGTGCAGCCTTCCGTTCTTCCAAAAAGTTCTTCCCTTTTTTTGCTTTTTGGTTGTTTGTTATGGACCCTTTATTTGAGCAGCGTCTGCATCGTGCCTACCTTTAGCGGAACCCTCCACGACCTTCCACCAGGCTTGGCTGTATCTCCGCCGGTTTGTGCAGAGAGGAGCGCCTAGGTCTACGCGTCTCCTACATTGCTCGTGGGAACGCACACTTGCCTATACCGGGCAGCCTTGCTCAGCATTCTCTCTCTCACCAGCCTCTACAGTTAGTCAACGCCCCCCTCCTTCCGCCTCTCTCTTTCTGTGGGTGTGCACGGGTGTGCATACTCGTGCGTGTGCATGTACAGGCCAGAAGCCGAAGCAGGTGGCTCTCTTTATCGCTTTCCACCTTAATCCCTTAACTGTATGTATGTGCATTATTTGCGTTTGTGTGTCTGCACAGGTTCACACTTGTAGAAGTCAGAGCACAGTTTGTGGGAGTCAGTTCTCTCCTTAGAACATGTAGGGCCTGGGGGGATCAAGCTCGGGTTCTTGGACTTGGTGTCAACGTCCAGGACGAATTCAGCCATCTCACCAGCCCTCAGTTTCTGAGACAGGGTCTCTGACTGAACCTGGAGCTTACCATTTAAACTCCAGTAACTCCTGGGGATGCTGCGCCCAGGGCTGGGATTACAAGTACCTCAGTGAGCGCTGAGGATCTGAACTCTGGCCCTCACAGCTGACACAGCAGATACTTTACCGGCTGAGCCTTCTGCCCAGCTCCAACGCCCCGCCCCCACCCCATCCCCGCCCCCACACATACCTTTTCCCAACCGGCTAGCCTAGAAAAAGTCCCAAGAGATAGGAGTTAGACCTGCTTTGCAGATAAGGCAGCTAAAGTTTAGGGAGGTTAAGTAACGTCCCCAGTGTCACATGCAGCAAAGTGACAGAACCATGCCCACTGAGGTAGGCACTTTTCTTCACCGCAGAGACGGTCAGATTGAAAAGCCATACCTAGTGCAGTGTCCTTGGTGCATCAGGGAGCACGGATCACTGTAGGGGTGCCCTTCACCTCAGAAGAAACCCTAACCCTGAGCACTTGGGCTTGAAGCAATGTTTCTCAGACAGGGAGCTGTATCAGGCCAGACACGGTTATGGAGGCTCAGAGTCTCAAGGAGACTTGTGAACTTGAGACCAGCCTAGGCTACATGGCGAAAGCCCGTCTACAAATTAAAAACCAACCACATAAAAAGATATTATGTCAGAAAGTTAAATCAAATAACTTGTTGTTGCTTTCGAGACAGGTTTTCTCTGTGTAGCCTTGACTGGCCTCAAACTCACAGTGATCTGCCTGCCTCTGCCTCCCAAGTGCTGGGATTAAAGTCGTGTGCCACCACCGCCCGGCTAAATTGAGTAACTTAATCGTGCACAATCATCTCCCTTTACACTGTTCAAATGGAAGTAGGTGGCCCCGGTCAACCCTCTCAACCCCATCTTAGGTTAAGTTGGTGGTGTGGTGATTCCTCCTTTCCCACTGCAAATGTCTCTCATAGAAACCTCTGACACGTAGTACTTTGAGTTATGTCTTCCTCACAGTCGCTCAGATTTTGAACTAACTATAGATATTATATATAAGTGCTATATAAACACTGCATGCATATGAGCAGAGATGTGCATGGTAGCATCTAGGTTCCGCATTAGATCTTGTCTTAAATTTTGTCTGTGGGCATGTGTGCGCACATATGGAGACCAGAGGCCAACCTTAGCATTGTGTCCCGTTCCCCCACCCACCCCCGGGCAGTGATCCTCAGTATTGCCTTGAGATAGGGCCTCTCACTAGGTTTTGATAGGAAGGGCTAGGCTGGACAGTCAGTGAACTCCAGGGGTCCCCTGTCTCTGTCTCCCCAGCACTGGGATTACAAGCACTCATTTTTCAAGTTCTGAACCTGTGTTCATAAGGCAAGTGCCTTACTGACTGGGCCATCTCCTCAGTTCTCTGAACATAGTACATAGCTCATTTAATAATCACAAGGACCTATGCAGTGGGCACTCTTATTTTTCAAAATTATTTTTAGTGCACTTCTGTATTCACAACACTGGGGAGGTAGACACAGAGGGAGTTCAAGGACAGCCTAGGCTACATGGCAAGACCCTGTCCCCAAACAAAGATGTTTTAAAATGCAAGTTTAATGTACCTGCATTGAAAGGTACAAATCTTCAATCCCAGCTGTTAGTTTTTCACAAGTATATGAGCTCCCATAACCATCACCACAGTCAGCCGAGACACAGAACGTTGCCATTCTCCAGAAAGTTCTCCTTTCTGTCCACACTAGTCAAAGAAACCAACATTCTGGTACATAGCATCATAGATTGCTGCTGACTGGTGGTCGCTACAGGAGTGCATTGTGGTGTCCTGTCCTGTGGACATTTGGCTCTCACGTCTTTGGCTATTGAATATGGACATAGATTTTAATTTCTTCGGAATAAATACTTAGGAGTTATGCTAGGCAGAGATTAAGCACACATTGAATTTTATAAGATATCACCAAACGGTTTTTTAAAAGAGTTGTAATTTTAGTATTATTAGAAAAAAGGAAAAAACTGAGGCCCGGACAGGTTAAATTACTTATCTCAGGATAATTTATACAAGCACAGCGTTCTGGAGCTTCTCTGATTGGGAATATATTTTTAAAAGGAAAGGTGAGGTCAGAGAAGACTAGGGTGGTAGGAAGAGACAAAACCTTTGACAAAGCCACCTTTGAACTCTGTCTGCCCTGGGCGAAGGCGTCTCCCGTGCAGTCAGTGGTCGGCTGTCCAGCTGAGCCCCTGGGGTTCGGCCACTCTTCTCAGCCTCCCGGCCCGGCACCGCGTGCAAGCCAGCAGCCCGGAAGCGGCGAGCGGGCGCGCGCAGCAGCCAGGAGTCCTTTAAAGCCGTGACTCCCGGGCAGCACGAGGCTGGGACGTTTCCCAGAGCAGTTCTCCATCGGTCCTGCAGGGGGAGCCACGCCCACTGCCAGAGGCCGGTCAAGGGCGGCTTTGCATCTCAGAGGGGAGGCCGGGGAGCCCACTCTGGCTTTTGGCGGGAGTATTTCCAGAAGCCTGCACGCAGCCTCCCACCCCAGCAGGCTTTCAACTATTCTTTTTCTCTTTTGTCCTCCGAGTAATTTTTTTTTTTTAAAAGAAGCTGCTCTTACAGAGAAACAAACTCACGTTTGTACGGCAAAATCAAACATCTCAGCTGAACTATCCTTCGGCCCGAAAAGCAGACTCACAGATTCTAGTAGAGCTGTCGACATTGAAACAGAAATGACGGAAAAATATTTTTAAATGATGGTATTTTACACAGACAGCCATTTGAACCAGAAAATGCCATCCAACACAACAACGGGTAATCGACTGAGAAGAAAGCAAACACATTTTCATCAATAAAATGGAAACTGCCTCTTTTTTTTTTCCGGTCTAAGGATCCATTCTTAGGAGGTCCATTTCACTTGTCCTTTTGCTCTAATATTTGGGTTTACTTGAAAGGAAGAAGTGGAAATCTTAAGTGACCTTGATGAAAGGAAAGGAAATCCCCAAGAGGCGTCATCACTGCATCAGTTGCCCTCAGCTCGCTCTCCGGTCTCGGGCTAAACACTCCAGAAGTGGGAGCTGGTGATTTCGGGGGACAAACAAGACCGAGGGACAAGAACCAGATTAGCAAGCCTACAAAGTGTGGAAATTCACATTCCCCCTAAGACTGTCATATCCTACCACTGCTGAATTAACAGTTCAAGCTGGATGCGGTGTTTAGCATTCAGGCTGACCCTGAACTTACTACCTCGCTGAGGCTGGCCCTGATCTTCTATCTTCTTACTGCCATTATAGGTGAGTATTACACAGACTAGCACAATTCTTTTTAATTTCCTTTTTGTTTTGTTGTTGTTTTGGTTTTTTGTTTTGTTTTGTTTTGTTTTGTTTTTTTGAGACAAAGTTTCTCTGTATAACAGCTCTGGCTGTCCTGGAACTCCAGCTGTAAACCAGGCCAGCCTGGAACTGACAGAGATCCTCCTGCCTCTGCCTCCTGAGTGCTGAGATAGGTTTAAAGGTGTTCACCACCAGCAGCCGGCAAATAACTTTTTGTTGTTGTTCTGATTTTTTTTGAGACAGGGTTTCTCTACTCAGGGAGGGCAGAGGCAGGTAGATCTCTGTGAATTTGAGGCCAGTCTGGTCTACAAAGCTGGTCCAGGACAGTCAAGGCTACATAGAGAGACCTTTCCTCAAAAAACAAAACAAAACAAAAACCATAACAATAAAGAGATAGGGTTTCTCTGTGTAGCCTTTGCTGTCCTGGAACTTGCTCTGTAGACCAGGCTGGCCTGGAACTCTCTGAGATCTGCCTGCTGCTGCCTCCTGAATGGTGGGATTAAAGGTGGGGGCCACTCTTCCTGGCGTTACTTTTCAAACAGACAACAGACAACAAGGTTGAAACAGGAGGAAATGTCAACATTTTCAACTAAGTGTCCCTTCTAAAGTACCTCTCATAAACAGTCCAAACCCTGAGTTCCTTCACATGTGAATTTCTTTTTCTGTTCATATTAAATGTAACACTCTGAGGCCAGGCGTGTACCACTATGTGGCACTTGGGAGGCAGAGGCAGGTGGATCACTGTGAGTTCAAGGGCAGCCTGGTCTACAGTGTGAGTCCAGGATAGCCAAGGCTACACAGAGAAACCCTGTCTCAAAAAACAAAAACAAGAATAAAAACAGGAGCAGCACTCTATACAGTGTTTCTCATCTTGTTTTTCCTCTTAATATTTATTTATTTTTGAGACAAGGTCTCGCTAATCATCTTTGCTTACCTGGAACTTGCTATGTAGGCCGTCCTGGAACTCACAACGATTAGATAAGTCTCTGGTCTCCCTCGTGCTAGACCTGAAGGTGTAGAACCTCACCCCCAGCCTTATCCTTACCTTAATGTTCTGAAGAGCTGACCTCACAGAGGGCCACCTCATGTCACTCTTTTGTCCCCATAATACGATAGTATCCCATTGTATAAATAAACCATACATTAATTATCCAGTCCTCTTAGCTATGGGCCTCAGCTTCTGCCCAGTAATTTTGTTATTACAAACAATTCGCAATGCCTGTTATACATGTCGTTTTGCACTTACATTTTAAGGTAAATTCCTAAGATTGCAGTTTGCAAAGTAGCAAGCCATGCATTGGCACTTTTGAGTGACACTGTCAAATGATTCCCTGCAGAGGCTGTCCCACATTGCTCTCCTATTTCCCTCATGCCCGCACCTATGAAGCAAAGGTTTAGCTTCTTTGGCAAACTCTTAGTGAAAGCATTTCCAGTTACTTTTATCTTTAAAAATGAGGCTAGACACTTCTGTCTATATTCAAAGTTCTTTGCATTTCTATGTGTGGTCTTTTATAATTTGCTTATTCCTGGGATGTTTCATAGGTGAGTTAGCCTTTTGTGATGTAAGTTGCAAATATTTTCCCAAATTTTTGCTTTTTCTTTTGTTTTGATTTCTTTCTTTCTTCCTTTTTTTTTTTTCCTTCTTTTTGCGGTCTTAGGTACCCAAGGGTGGCCTTGAACTCCCCACTCTCTGCCACTATTTCCCAAGTGCTGAAATCACAGACATGTGCCACCATATCCAACTATATTGCCTTTGGGGAGGCGGGTTGTTTGTTGTTGAGACAGGCTGTGTAGCCCTGGCTGTCCTGGAACTCTCTCTCTCTGTAGACCAGGCTGTCCTGGAACTCTCTCTGTAGACCAGGCTGGCCTGGAACTCACAGTGATCCACCTGCCTCTGCCTCCCAAGTGCTGGGATTAAAGGCTTGTGCGGCCACCGCCTGGCTGCCCACTTCATATTTTAAAACAGGGCTTCTCATTTGTGAAGTAAACTAGGCTGGCCAGCAAGCCCCAGCTACATGTCTGACGTGTTAAGGAACTGCTAGCATTCTGGAAAATATAAAGAAACCGCGAGTCTATTTTTCTGGTATACTCTTTAACATTTTGTGGGTCTGGAGAGATAGCTCAGCAGTTATGAGCACTTGTCACTCTTCTGGGGGAGACCAGGTTGGATTCCCAGCACCTATATGGTGGGTGCACCAGCCATCTGTAACTCCAGTTCCAGGGAATCCAACTCCCTCTTCTGGTCTGCACACATGCAGTTCATACTTACATCTCAAAAAGAAATCAATTCACCTATTTTTGTAAATGCCTATAACAATTTGCTAGTAAGTAAGTTTGCCAAGATGTTGGGATGATCTTCCCCCACACAGTGTATCGAATGGCCTGTAGATGTGTCCCTGTACTTTTGATAGTTAATTGCCGTGCCAGCAGATAGCTAAGTGCTAGCAGACTATTTGGTACTGTCCTTCAGTAGTCCATTACCAGCTTTCTATATGTAAATGCTTGTGCTTCCTCACCTGCCCCAAAAGACGATTCTCTGAAATGATCACGTTAAAAAGCGAGCTGTGCTGACGGAGGTCACGCAGCCCTCCTCCAGACCAAAAGCAACCCTAGGAGATGGGCCTGCCTTGTTCTGCTACTGGTTGTTCAGACTGGAATGTGGTTTTTGTGTAATTAAAGAGTGTGGCTGAGGGGGCTGGAGAGATGGCTCAGAGGTTAAGAGCACTGTCTGCTCTTCCAGAGGATGTGAGTTCAATTCCCAGCAACCACCTGGTGCCTCACAACCATCTATAATGTGATCTGGTGCCCTCCTCTGGCCTGCAGGTGTACACTATATGCATAATAAATAAATAAATCTTATATATAAAGAAAAGAGCGTGGCTGATACAAATAGCCAAAACACTGGGAATGTAACATTTATATAATTCCTGATAGTTTCCTGGTTCTTCTCCCTGCAGGTAGTTTATTGTATATATGTGTAATAATATAAACGTATATGTTAAGAAAGAGAAAGAAAAAGAAAGAGTGTGGCTGAGCTGGGGCAGGGCTCTAACTGCGAGAAGGAGAGGCAGGAAAGTGGACCAGGCAAAAGGAGACTGAAGCATGGGTGGGAATGAAGTAGTGAGGTAAACAGATAGAGCAGCCACCGAGGCAGGGGAGTTGGGTTAAGTTAGACTTAGAGGAGAGTCTACCCCAGCAAAAGGCCAGGAGCCTTATACTGTACACATGTCTCCAGGTCTTTATTACTAAACCTCAAGCGCCAACCCCGCCCCCCACAGTGCCAAGGCAGGTCATCTGGAAACTTTGGTCAAGGCAAAGCAAGTCAGGTTAGCAGTAGGATTTCTGTTGATAAAGTTGAAAGAAGGAAGCAGCTGATGGATACTTCACTTCTTTCCCATCCTGAGCGCAATGGAAAGATGAGACCACAGCCTTGCCCTCACCGAATTCCTGCCCTCTCTCTGGATTTGCCCCTTTGATGGAGCAAGTGACGCTCACACTGGTCATCGGCCGTTTCCCATCAAGAGGGGGCGTGTTAGCTGGCTCAGTGGCCCACGCCAGTAATCCCAGCACTTGAAAGGCAGAGGCAGGTGGATCTCTGTGAGTTCGAAGCCAGCTTGGTCTACAAATTGTGTCCAGGACAGCCAAGAGAGACCCTGTCTCAAAAAAAAAAAAAAAAAGGAGTGGGGCAGGGCATGTTATCAGTGCCTGTAGTGTGATATGACACAATGGTGACACAGGCCTGTAAATCCCAGAATCAGGGAGTCTGAAGCAGCAGGACTGTGAGTTCAAGGCCAGCCTAGGCTATATAATCTCTAAGAACAATGAACAAGCAGGCCTGGGTTGCAGCTCATTGGGAGGAGTGCTTGGTAGAGCGTTTGCCTGCTGTTCAGGAAGCTCTGGGTTTGCTCCCCAGCACTGCAAAACCTGAGCACAGGCCCGCAATTCCAGGAGACAGGAGGCTCAGGGTTTCAAGGCTATTTTTAGCTACATAAAGAGTTCAAGGGCCTTGTCTACATTGCAAGTTCCAGGAGAGCCATGACCTTCATAATGACATAGGAAAAGAAAAAGAAAAAGGAAGGAAGGAAGGAAGGAAGGAAGGAAGGAAGGAAGGAAGAGCCAGGTGGTGGTGGCGTACCCCTTTAATCCCAGACTTGGGGAGGCAGAGGCAGGCAGATCTCTGTGAGTTTGAGGCCAGCCTGGTCTACAAAATGAGTTCCAGAACCTCCAAGGCTATATAGAGAAACCCTGTCTTAGAAAAAACAAGTGTTCAGGGCCAACCTGGAATATAGGAGACTATGTCTCAAAAAATAAACATAAGTAAATAAATATAACGAGCAGACAAGCGACCATATAATCCTGTGCATATGTGTGTGAGTTCCCGAGGTATAAGCAGCTACCGTGTCAGCGAGTCATGGCAGCGAGGAACAGGCACGGCAGCAGGCGCGGAGCTGAGGGCTCACAGCCTGAAAGGCGCGTAGGAAGCAGAGAGAGTGCACAGAAGTAGCAAGAGCATTTAGACCCTCACAGCCCACCTCCAGTGACACTTCCTCCAACAAAGTCCAAGTCCTCAGGTTCCCAAAGCAGTGCCAACAACTGGGCACCAAGCATTCAGATGCCAGAGACACCACGCTCAAAACCTGCGGGTGCCTTCCGCCTTCTGCTCGACACAGGAGCTCTCACTGGCCTGGAGCTTTGCCACGTAGGCTAGGCTAGCTGGTCAGTGAGCTCCAGAGAGTCTCTTGTCTTTCTTCCTGCACTCTTGCCCATTTTGGGATTTCAAGTGTGTGACACTCTGCACACTGCATCTTTGCACATGAATTCTGGCATCCAACTTCAGGTTCCCATACATTTAAGGCAAGTGTTTTACTACGGAGCACCTACCCAGCTCCGTGTCTTTTGTTGTATTACATATACCATTATATAATAATATAATGTGTGTGTGTGTGTGTGTGCATGTGCATGTTTTATTGTTGGGATTGAAACAAGGCTTCATGTGGACCAGACACACATTCTACCACTAAGTCATGCTCTTAGCTTGTTAGGGCTTTTTCATGATTCGGGGCCTGTGATAATGGATAGTATTGATGGTAAAGTGTGGAAACACATCTCAACATTTCGCCTTCGTCCTTATGGGAATAATTTCCATTTATAAGCAGAAGCCGAAGCGGAGAGCTGTTTGCCAGCCTACACTTGCGTAGTGCTGCTGTTAGGGAGGGACTTCCCACCTGAGAACTGCATTTCCAGCTCCTGTATATTTCAGTGAGCCTGTGTGATAAATTTGTATTAATGGTATGGAATAGAAGCCATCATGCCCCACTTTCAGGCCAGTTAGAAATGGGCGTGCCTTTCCCAGGCGTTCTCAATGCTGATTGGCGACGGTGGACGGCCAGATATTAGAGGTTGGCAGAGTCAGGGGATAGAAGAATTGGCTGAGCCACCAGAAAGAGGAAAGCCCAGTGCTCAGGAACATTAGCTCCAAACTGTTAGGGGAGAAATAGCTTCAGTTACGTAAAACCTTTGAGATGTTGGAGCTTCTGTGTTACAGCAGCTAGTGCTACCGTGAATAAAACTCCTCTCGTGGCTCGTGCTTTTCTGTGATGTAACTTTAATGCAGAACACAGATGGAGCCTCAAGGTCAGCTATGTAAATGTGATCTTCTGTCCTTACAGAGATTATAATTTAGTTGACTGTCCCATTTTTTCGCCAAGCCTTATTTTAGAATTCTGTAACCTGAATGAACAATAGAGTGCACGGTGCAACGTGCAGAAAAACACAAAGCTGAGAAGGAAAGGCACACTCAATGAGAAAGCCAAGGTCCTAGCTGGCTTGATATGATGGCACAAGAGCAACAAGATGAAACTTAGGCCTGCAGTAAAATGATGTGGCTAGCTGGGTGTGGGGGTGCAGGCCTTTAACCCCAGCACTCTGCAGGCAGATGCAAGAGGATCTCTGTGAGTTCAAGGCCAACTGGAATACATAGTGCAGCCATACACTGTCTAACAACAACAACAACAACAACAGCAATAGCAACAACAACAACAAATGCTTTCCTGAAGATTGGTTTGAAACCACAGTAATGGATGCCACTGTTATTATCAATTGAGATAGGCAGCAGTTTATAAGTAATGGAAGAGAAAGAGTTATTTTTGCTACGTGTAAGAGACAAGTGATGCTGGGTGAGGTGGCACACACCTGCAACCTCAGCGCTTAGGGAGGCAGAAGTGAGCAATTCTCTGTGAGTTCAAGGCCAGCCTGGTCTACAAAATCCAGGATAGCCAGGGTTACATAGAGAAAACCTGTCTCAGGGAGAGAGAGAAAGAGAGAGAGAGAGAGAGAGAGAGAGAGAGAGAGAGATGCAGATCACTCCCTAGATAGATGATGACAGCTTCCAGAGCTGAGATGGAGCTCAGCAGTCAGGCGCTTGCCTAGTGTATGTGAGGCTCTGGGTTTAGTGACTCACACCTCAGGAAGCTGAGGCAGGAAAAGCCCTTGAGTCTGAGACCAGCTTAGGCAATGTAATGAGCCCCTGTGTCAACTGTGTCAACAGGGGAGGGGCTAGGGGTGGGGTGGGGTGGTGCTAGGGGTTGGGTGGAGCTAGGGGTGGGATGGGGGGTAGGGGTGGGGGGTGGGGGAGCACAGGGGTTACAGTGTTTTCTACTAGCCTGTGTACTCTCTGAATCTAGTGATTCCTTCAGACACACTTCCCTTTGTTTAAAAGATTCTATGTATTTGAAAGCAACATTAAAAATAGCACTGTGATTCTTGCCTGTAATCCCAGCACTCAGGAAATGGAGGCAGGAGAACCAGAATTCAAGGTCATCCCCAGCTTGGTAACAAGCTTGACAGAAATGGGCTTCTGTCTCAAAAGCACCAAGGGCAAGGGGTAGGGGTGACAAATAATAGATTAAAATCCTGAAAACCTGAACTTATTTTTCTCCCCATTAAATTCACATTGACACCGGGCAGTGGTGGCACACTTCAATCCCAGCACTCAGGAGGCAGAGGCAGGCAGATATTTGTGAGTTCAAGGCCAGCCTGGTCTACAGACTGAGTTCCTAGACAGCCAGGGCTACACAGAGAAACCCTGTCTTGGGGGAATAAAACAAAAACAAAAACAAAAGCAAAGCAAGCAAACAAACAAACAAAACAACAAAACCTCACATTGATAAGCAAACAAGCCTCTATGTCCAACTCTGTCTAGTGGCTGGCCTCAGTGGTAAATGGAATATTGTTCTAAGTGAAATCGCCCCAATAATAATAAATTATCATTATAGGCCTCTGGAAGACAGCATGTTGTACCATAGCAGAAATGTTGTGAATCACACATGATTTTACATTTCTAGTAGTCATGTTAAAAAAAAAGTAAAAAGAAGCAGGCGAAATTCATTTCAGCAATGTACTTTACTTTAACAGGAAGACTATTTCTATATATCTAGCGTGAAACACTGAGATGTTACATCCTTTTCGCAAAGTATTTTCATATTTTACACCTTTAGCACCTCTCACTCACTCTAGATGGTTGTAGTCCAAGCTCGGCAGCTATGGCCCAGTACCTGCTACGTTAAAATGGTCTCCAGCCATGGGTTCTCCTTAAATCTTCACCAACGCTGCCATGGGCTCATCATTCACATTTGATAACGATTTTTTTTTTCTTTCAGAAATAACCCTTGAGACACGCAGCTGTAAAGAAAGAACCAAGCTGAAACCCAACTTTCCTGGCAGCGGACCCCACCCCACAGGCAAGTGTAGAGATACAGAGTCAAACTGCAGTGGTTCGGAGTCCCGTTAATGACACTTACCAGCTGGCTTGCTTCAAGCTCATATTGTCACACTGACGCTTGGTTCCCTTGCATGAAAAATGGCGATAATAAGAACCCTGATAGATTATTGCAGGATTAAGGGAAATAACGCATGCAAAGTGCTCAGTGAGTACCCATCACGGCAAGTGCTCCTCCGAACAGCGCGGTGATTACCTTGACAACCAGCTTGTGCTTGCCCCATCTTCCACACAGCTTGCCAGGAGCTCTGTCTTTTTTCCACTGCAAGAAGGTTTATTCTTGATGTGTGACTTCTCCCTGAGAACCAGTGACCTGGCTGATTGTTCTGACTCCAAGTCTAGTCTTGTCCCTCTAAACGTTATTGCTGTCTTCCAACACCAGGGTGTGATGAGGTGACAAAGCAAATCTGGAAATGTTTGAAGTCGGACCACACAGTCCCCTCCTGAGACCCCTCTCAAGAGCCACTGATGCCTTAAGGTTCGTAGGAATTCCTGTCGCGTGGTTCTGGGACTGTCTATCCCGTTGTCCCCTCTGAAAACCTTCTGAACTAGAGGATGCAGTGTCCATACGCAGGAGCCAAATGTCCTTGAAGCCTCCTCCCTGCCTGCCACCAGGATCCTCACTTACCTGTAGTGTTGGTAACATGACCCCTCTCCCCCAGTGCCAGGCTGAATGCCCACAAGCTAGTACCAGAGTGTGTTTTACCACCCTGAAAGAAATACTTTAATAAAATATGCGGCTGGAATATCAAAC
Organism: Acomys minous; assembly: GCF_964271855.1. Classification (NCBI taxonomy): domain Eukaryota; kingdom Metazoa; phylum Chordata; class Mammalia; order Rodentia; family Muridae; genus Acomys; species Acomys minous. Next base: position 29,895,641 of record NC_140485.1, read on the forward strand.
CCTCAGGTAGAAACATCATGGCGTTCATCTGTGCACTCCTTTCTATAGTAACTGTCCTGTCCCTCAAAGCATTTTATCACATAGTGCCTTCATAGAGAAATAGGTTACTAAAGACAGATCCGAAAAAGACGGGCACATAATGAATTAATTATAGCTTCAGCCGCACATTCAACAAACATCTGCTGAACCCAGATGTGATACCTGCTAATACCAGAGCCAGGACTTAGGGAGAGTGCTGGGCCAGAGGAAGAGGACAGAACTTCTGCTTCCGTTGTCCTTATGCTCTAGGCTGGGGGATTGTGGCTGGCAATCAGATATAGAATTACAAACTGCAGTTAGAGCTACAGAGGCGAGGAACACAGCGATGGAGAGCAGGGCACAGCGAGCTGATCTGCTGGTGAGAGAGAAGGAAGGCTGGCTGTCCTGAGAAACCTGAAGGCAGCTGAAGGAACACAACACCTGTGGTAGACAGGGGTGTATGGGATCTCGAAAGAAGGATCGAGTTAGTTATCTTGGGTCTTGAATTAGTTGACAAATGATGACATGCCCCCTACACACACACACACACACACACACACACACACACACAAAACAGGGTTTCTCTGTGTAGCCCTGGCTATCCTGAAACTCACGGTGTAGACCAGGCTGGCCTCAGAGACCCTCCTGCCTCTTCTGCCTCCTGAGTGCTGGGATCAAAGGTGCGTGCCACCACCCCTGGCTCTATTTTGTTTATTATTAGCTTGTGTGCCTATGTGTATTTTGTGTGCGGCATGTACGTGTGGCACATGTGTTTGGGGCTGTGTGTGCAGTATGTGTGACATGTGTACGTGTGTGACACGTGTGTATGTGTGTGTATGGTGTGAGTGTGAAGGACAACTCTAGCTCTCTCCGTCCGTCATGGGTTCCAGGGATTGAAGTCAGGGCACCAGGCTAGTCCAGAAAGTACCTTGGCCCACTAAAGCTTAGTGATTCCTCCATCCCATCTGCCTGGGAGTAGTGTTGAGACATCTAAGAGGTGTGATGGGGGGAGGAGGAGCATGGTTTTAACCCAGGCTAGCCATATCCCTACCCAGAATCCATGGGGATTTCAGCAAAGAGTGTTTCAACAGAGTGTGGCCAACAGAGTGGTCAAACATGAAGCCTGGAAATGCCAGAGGTCATCGGCAGCCATGGGGAAAGATGCTTTGCTAGGAGGCTGGAGTCAAAAGAGTGAAGACAGAGTGAAGACACGGGGATGACAGAGTATACGCAGCTCTTTTCCAAAGCTTGGTTTTCCTATCAGAGCAAGCGTCGGGGAGATGTTAAAACACCTCCGCATTGAAATTCACCGAAGCAAGTGTCGTATTTCAAGAGAAGGAAAGTCATCGTTTGTCAATGAAAACCTACATCCTAAAGCAGAGTCGCTACCCCTCCCAGAAAGAGCCGTGGCACTCTGCTTCGGGGAGGACTGCTGCATATATCACGGAGGCAACAAGACAAACGATTTTCATTTTGGGTATGCACCTATAAACCTAAGCAGCATGATCTGTGTGAGCAGATGGTTTGGGAGACAATTACGGATACGGGGCCTTTTTTTTTTTTTTTTTAGCCTGCTGATCTACTAAGAGGAAGTGGTAGGCAGAGTCCAATCACCATGATGGATGCTTGCATCAGGATCTGTGACTCTCAGCATGCATCAGCACCCGGGACTCCTAACACTGCCTGCGACACTTCAAACTGCTGAGGCCACCATAAAGCCAAAAAGCAGCGTGAGGCAGAGGTATGTGATGCTCAAACCAAGAACTGCAAGGAAGGGGAGGTGGCTTGGGGCACTGGAACACACACTAATGTCACTGCTTTGTCATCCTTTGCCAGAGCAGGCTATTTTGTTAGTCTTTGTATCTCACAAGCCTCGGACATTTTGACCCATTTGGAGACACACAGATGGCACTCGAGAGAATGCTTTTCCCCTGCCCTGATCTGTTTACATATGCCCAAATCTAACTTCAACTGTTACATCTAAAACCTTCATTCTGGGGTCCTGGGCTATGGCTTGGTAGGGTGCTTGCCTGGCATGCCTCAAGCCCTGGGTTCCATTTATGACATCCTGGGTTTGACTCCCAGCATCACACAGAACCATACTGGTGTTTGTATCAAAGGAGGCAGGAAGCTAAGAAATTCAAGGTCATCCTCTGCTACTTAGTGCTTGGAGGCCAGCCTGGGCTACATGAGATCTGTCTCAAAAACAAAACAAAACACAAAACCCCCAGCTGGTGGTGGTGGTGGGGGGTGAGGGCAGTGCATGCCTTTGATCACAGCACTCAGCGTCATCCCACTAGTGGGCTCCTTATTCAGCTTGGTGACTGCCACTAGTAACAAGGATAGTTACAATATGTTATACAGTTGAAATGTGCTAAAAGTTGATCTTGTGTTCTTACCACAGACACAAAGGCATATGAGGTGATATGTTAATTAGCTTAACTGTGGTAATAACGCATAGTTCAGGTATGACAAAACATCATGTTGTACTTCACACGTGTATACATGCCAACATATGCTTTTTATTGAAGCAGAATCTTGCTTTGTAGCCTAAGCGGGCTTCCAAGTCCTGATGGTCCAGCCTCTGCCTCCAAACCGCACATCACCCCTGCTATAGAGACAACTTTTATTTGTCAATTACACAACAATAAAACTGGGATTGGAAAGGTACCAGGGTTTGCACATTTCTGGGGGAGAATCGGGGGTACAGACTGACAACGCAGGATGGCCGTGTGGTCTGGGTCAGATGACTTGAGGGTCTTCTGGAGAAGCTAGTCCTAACCTGGGGAAGACAACAGCCTCTAGCCTGGTAAGGGACCAGACCGGAGCAGAGCCAGGACCACCTGACAGGAGAGTGGGGCAGTACAAATTTCAGTCACAAAACTACCCCACAGGGGCTGTAAGGCGAAAATCTCCTAGCTATGGAACTGGAGATAAGAAAGTTTAAAGGGGGTGGGGGGAAATCTATTCTGCGTTCTGAGGTGTTTATTCCCAGGTATAGAAGATGTTTCCAGAAACCTGCCCGGGCCTAAGGGGATGGAGGAAAAGACGACGCAGAAAAGGGGTGCTACAAGAAAAGGGGACACACAGCAGAGACGGAACCCACATTTTGGCTTTGGTTCCTGCCTGGATGTGAGAAGTACGGAGAGGGAGAGAGCAAGCAAGACCTTGGGGTAGTTCTTCCTGCTCTCTGAGTGGTGCCTTTGGCTACTTTGTTAGGGAGAGCCTCGGGAGCCCACGGACCTTGGTTCTTGCTACAAGCCACAGGCTCTGGTTTGAACACCCTGCCTCCAGCACCGACCGCTGTGTTAGCGTCTTGAGACAATGCACACATTTGCATTATCTTAGAAGACTCTTCTACCTCGTGGGGATCTAAGATCCTATAGAGTAATATCCTACAGGCTTGACAACAAATGCCTATACCTGCTGAGCCATCTTGATGGCCTCCTGTGGCTTTTTTTTTTTAATAATCAAGAGACAACGAATTCAGTGTTTAAGAGAAAAGGTCCCAGAGCCAGATGACCAGAGTTTAAATTTCAGCTCATCTGTTAGCTAGCTTTATGACCGTGGGCAGTACTTACTAAACCACTCTGTACTTCACTTTCCTTGTCTATAAAATAGCTGTGGTCATTGCATTTGTTTCGTGAGTTTTTTATGGAGATGAAGCCAGGTAACACACAAAGGGCCAGGATAACCCCTGGCACGTATGCAGTGACACCTGGTACATGCTAGCCACTTCTTTTGGTATTTGAGGATTTGGTTTTTGGCTTTTCATATTTCCCCAGCTCTCTGGCATGGTCTGTCCTGAATTTTTCCTGCAAGTTGGTGGCTGTTAATCTACAGACATAGATGCGGAAGGCCATGGACCTGTTCAGGCTGGATGAGGTCAGTAGCTGCCAAGGCTCAGAGTCCAGTTCCGCTAGTTCAATCCAGCCCCCATCCCCCGTCCCCTTTTCTTTCTTCTCCCTCTTTTTTTCCTTTTCTTTTGGCTGTGATGGTGATTGAATTGGGGCCTCGCGCGTGCTCTGTCACTGGCTACACTCTCAGCTCCATCATTTTTATTTTATTTATTAGTTAGGGTACCTTATTTTAAACATGCTTTGTCTTCTATTTGGCTATAGGAAGATAAAGCCAGAATGAAGTCTTAACCCTTTCATTTACTTGTTTTCAAGCTATGAAGACCAGGCTAGCCTCAAACTCACAGAGAGCCATCCACCTCTGCCCCCTGAGCACCTCCTGGGATTAGAGGTTTGAATCTGAACGAAGGTGTGAACACACTAATAGTTCCTATCAGTCACTATGATATTTTTTGGGTTAAAGCTGTCCCATCTTCGGCTGGCAGATGCCTTTTCTAGTGGTTCCTGATTTGTTTTCAAGACTTGGCCCAGTAAAATAGCGTCCAGGCTTATTTTGTACGTGGATTATGTAATGGAACAGAGGCAACCCGGGGCCCAGGGCCCCTCCCCCCCAGGAAGGGCTTGTTAGTCTCTCACAGTTGCATTTGAATTTGTTCTAGCCTTTGTCTCAAGGCTTTCTATAAACAGAAGGATCATCATGGGCACAGTAGGGAGGAAATCAGATGTCTTCCGGCCCCGCCCCCTGTTTATGCAAACTGTAAATAATCCACTTTCTTTTACCAAATTTTCTGTTTCCAGCGGTGGCTTTGTGGATCTCAGTGCCTGTCTGAGGCCGGCTGCTTCTGGACGGTCTGGTTTCTATGATAGGAAATGGAATCTCAGTACCACAAGTTGGGTGGTGTGTTTACTGCTTGCTTCCGTGCTGGACCACGGTGCCTAATCTCTCCAGTTGCCTCAGTAGCAGACAGATGTGTCTATTAATTGATCTATTGGTAGACTCAAAATAGCCATGAATTCCTACTGATACTTCTAAGACAAATCCAAAACTAAAGGAGAGTTTTTGTTTGTTATTTGAGGCAGGGTCTTAACGTGGCTTGGGCTGGCTTTGAACTAGGGATAGCCTTGAACGCCTCAGCTCTTCTGCCTCCATCTCCTGTGTCCTGGGATTACAGGTGGATTACTACGTCCAGCTACAATAGCACATTTTTTCTTTAAAAATCTTAACACCTATTTATTTGTTTATTTTGTGTGCATGTATGCGTGAGTACAGGTGACACAGCACACACATAAAGGTCAAGAGAACTTTCGCAGTCAGTTCTCCTTTTCCTTCCGCTTTTACATGGGACCTGGGGCTCCAACTCACGACATCAGACTTGAAGGCCAAGGGCCTTTATGTGCTGAGCCATTTCCTCCCATGTCTATAGTGACTCTATATGCGCCTTTGGTCTTTACAAGATAAAATTTTCCTTTTTGATCTTCAATCTTAGTTCTGTGTGCCGTGCCACTGTGTATTTAAAAATTCCCACCAGCCCTCAGCTTGATGTTTCTCTAATCATTTTGACAGTCTTAAATGAGTTTTTAAGACTGTCTATCAAAGTTATATTAATCAGTGTTCTCTAGAGGAACAGGCCCAGTGTGATATAGGTATCGCGCAAGAAGACATCACAGCGAATCTGAAGCCAAGAAACCTCGAGATCTGACCCAGAAAGCTGAGGCTGTAGCTCCGTTTCACGGAGAGGGGACTCTGGAAGTCTAAGCTCCGGCGACGAGACGGAAGAGCGCTCTCCGAGTGTGAAAGCAGAAGCGAAGTCACTTCTCTGAGAGTGAAACTGCAGCCCGGTTTTATTTGGGCCTCCACAGATTAGATCAGAGGCACGCCCACTCCAGGAAGGGCCACCTGCCATTCAGGCTGCCTCTTCAAATGTTAAAGCCCTCCAAAAACATCCCGAGGACCTACCCAGAATAACACTAGCCACTCAGCCAAGCTGACACACAAAATAAGCCCCAACTGAGTTTGCAATTCAGTGACAAGGGTGTTTGGCTAGCAAGCCTGAAGCTCCAGGCTCAATACTAAGCACCCGCCCCTCCGAAACAAAACAAAACCCACAAAAGTCGCAGCAAGAAGACAAATCAAAGTCATCGATTGCACCTGCTGTGCTAGTTCAGAAGGTCTGCGATGGGGCTGATAAGCTCTCTGCAAATGGCTGCGATTCCAGGGACTCCCTGTCCGTGTGTGCTCCACTGGAGCCGGAGGCGGCTGCACCTTGCCGTTAGGGAGGGATGAAGTAAAGAAAGTAAAGGAGCCAGACCAGGGCCGCACAGACGCGGAGGGTGACCGTGGATCTGCTGACTCAGCCCCTAATCCCCTCGGCTCTACGGGAACTCCTGGGAGAACAGGGTTCGCGCCAAGAGAAAAGGCATTCTCTACTCTGTGCTCCGAGATCCACGGTGCGATTTGTACAGACGTTCCAGGCTCCACAATCTCACAGATTTGGGACGGTAGGTAAAGGGGGAGAAAAATAAAGCCATTTTTAGACTTGTTACTGTAATTTAAAACCTCAAGACGCTAGTTTCTCCATTTCTCGAGCCAACAAATGATAGTACTGGGATCGTCAATGCTGTGGTATGTAACATCAAAGCAAAAGAAAAATGTAATAGGAAGAATTTCGCAAACAAAAGAAGATACATAAAATAGGCATGCAAAGCTGAGTACAGGTGTCCAAGCTCCAGAGGTTTGGGACGCTGAGGTAGGAGGGACCCTTGAGCCAGGAGTTCCAACACCCCACCCCAACAGCAAACTCCACTTTTCTTCTTCTTCTTCTTCTTCTTCTTCTTCTTCTTCTTCTTCTTCTTCTTCTTCTTCTTCTTCTTCTTCTTCTTCTTCTTCTCCTTCTCCTCCTCCTCCTCTTCTTCTCCTCCTCCTCTTCTTCTTCTTCCTCTCCTCCTTCTCCTCCTCCTCCTCCTTCTTCTCCTTCTTCTTTGTTTTTTTGTTTTTGTTTTTTTGTTGCTAAAAGACATGGTCTTACTGTGGAGCCCTGTGACGTCATCAATCAGGATGGCCTGGAACTCACAGAGATCTTCCTGACTATGCCACCAAGTGGTGAGATTATAGGTGTTTATCACCACTCCAAGAGAAACTCTACCTGTGAACCTGTAAAAGAGGTGAGGGACGGGGTGGGGATGGGGCGGGCAGAAGGCAGGTGCAGTGGCTCACATAATTCCAGTACTTGAGCTACTGAGGCAGGAGGATTGCTGTGAACCCATCTGGGCTATCTAGGGCCAACCTGGGCACAGAATGAAACCTTGTCTGAAACAAACAAACAGCAAACAGCAAAACAATGAGGAAAGAAGCCAAACTCAAACCCCCAAACAAGACAAAAAAATTTTTTTTAAAGTCTGAGGAAATAGATATATTAAACCTGTCTTAAGCCTGGTATATGTGTATATAGAGCTCTCTCTCTCTCTGTGTGTGTGTGTGTGTGCGCATTTGTCAAAATATCATATGTTACCCTGATACTTGGGAGGCTGAGGCAGAGGATTATGAGTTTGAAGCCAGTTTGGGATGCACAGCAAATTCCATGGCAGGCCGTGCTATGAGAACTTGTCTTAAACAAACAAACAAATAAACAACAAACAAATTAACAAAACAAGCAAACAACATACCACATTACTCCATTAATATGTGCCATTTTAATCTTTTTCTGTATTAGTTTAAATTTTTTTAATTTAAAAAATACAAAACATCCAGGCATAGTGGTACATGCCTTTTTTTTTTATAAAGATTTTATTTATTTATTATTATGCATACAGTGCTCTGCCTGCATGTACACCTGCAGACCAGAAGAGGGCATCAAATCATATTGTAGATAGCTGTGAGCCACCATGTGGTTGCTGGGAATTGAACTCAGGACCTCTGGAAGAGCAGGCAGTGCTCTTAATCTCTCCAGCCCAGTGGTACATGCCTTTAATCCCAGCACTCCGGAGGCAGAGGCAGGAGGATCTCTGTGAGTTCAAAGCCAGCCTGGTCTACATAGTGAGTTCTAGGAGAGCCAGGGCTACCGAGGGAAAGATCCTGTCTTAAAAAAACAAAACAAACAAACCAAAAGAGTATGTGAGCCTCCAAGTGGGTTCAGAAGAACCCTAGACCCACGAAAAAGGGACTCCATAGCCAAGTGTGAGCGTTCAAAGCTTTTCCTCCCCTTATCTTTCTTTTATTTTACTAAAACATTTCATTAACATGCAAAGTAGTAGGTTTAATTATGGCATTATCATACATAATTTGTTCATTACTGTTTTTTGTGTGTGTGATCATATGTGTGAGGTACACATGTGTGTGCATATATGTGTGGAGGCCAGAGGAAACCTTGTATACTGTTTATCAGGACCTGTCCATCTTTTTTGTTTGTTTATCAAATAAGGGTCTCACTCTGTAGCTCCTTGCTGGTCTCGAACATCCCCAGCCACCTCAGTAAAATGTGACTCAGGGGAAGGGAGGCAGGGGCCAAGGGCAAAGCCACAGCCACTCTCACCAGGGCAAGGGCACAAGACAGTCAACATCTGATGAGCAAATTGTTTTCGTTGGTCCAAAGAAACATTAACTTCATGACTGCAACTTAGATGAAGGTTTCCAGAAGGCAGAGATCAGTTGGATTAGGAAAAATAAAACTGGAAATTTTGTTACTTCACGCATTTTTAAAAAGATTCACTTTATTTATTTATTTAGTTAGTTTTTTTGAGGCAGGGTCCCCCTATGTAGCCCTGGCTATTCTGAAACCCACTATATAGACCAGGCTGGCTCAAACTCAAAGAAATCTGCCTGCCTCTACTACCCGAGTGCTTGGATTAAAAGTGTGTAGCAGCGCCACTCAGCTTATTTTATTCCAATTTATGTGTACGTGTCTGGGTACAAGAATGCTGGTGCCAGCAGAGGAGGTATCTGGTCTGCACATGCCCTGGAGCTGGACTTAAAGGGAACTGTGCACTGCTTGACTTGGGAGCCGGGGATCAAACTCAGGTTCTCTACTAGGCTGTGTGTGTGGCAGTGCATGCCTGCATGGGGAACATGTGAACAGGCTGTGTGTGGCAGTGCGTGTCTGCATGGGGAATGTGTGAACAGGCTGTGTGTGGCAGTGCATGCCTGCATGGGGAATGTGTGAACAGGCTGTGTGTGTGGTAGTGCATGCCTGCATGGGGAATGTGTGAACACGCTGTGTATGTGACAATGCATGCCTGCAAGTTCAGCCCTTGAGAGGCTAAGGGGGAGGATTGCTTTGTGTTTGAGGCCAGTCTTAGCTACATTGTGAGAAGCTCCCTGGGCTGCAGAGTAAGATCCTTTTGAGACAGGAAGAGTGGGAGGCAGGGAAAGAGAGAGGGAGGGAGAGAAGAAAAATGTGTCCACAGATTGCGAAACTGTCCCTGCTCTCTGTTTCCTGTTCCTTTAAGATGTAAGGGGCTGAGGAGTTGAAGTTGAGCATTCCTCGGTTGTCAGCCATGCCTTCCTTGCCCTGGTGGACTGTACCCCCCACCAAACGTGACTCTGATAGTCAAATCCTTCTTTCTAGAATGGCTTAAGAAATCTGAGAAGAGCAGAGCATGGTGTCCCACGCCTTTTAATCCCAGCACTTGGGAGGCAGAGGCAGGCGGATTGCCGTGAGTTTGAGGCCAGCCTGGTCCACAAAGCAAGTCCAGGACAGCCAAGGTTACACATAAAAACCCTGTCTCAAAAAACCTAAAAAAAAAAAAAGAAAGAAAAGAAATCTGAGAAGACAAGAGTCTAATCCTTGTACTTTAAAATTTTTATTTTCATTTTATTGTAATTTTGTATGTATCTGTATGTTCACAATGTATGTGCAGGACGCCCCTCCACAGTGCTTTGTGGAATCAATTCCACCTTTCCAAGGGTTTTGCGGGATCAAGTCCAGGTCACCCAGGCTGGTACAGCAAGCCTCTTTACCTGCTGAGCTGGCCACTGGAAGCTGCTCTTGTCAGCTAGTTTGTAACAGCAACGTGGAAAGTATTGATTATTGCCACTGCCGAAGAAACAGAAAACAAGAGTTGGAAAAGCCGTGGAGGAATCGGAACCCATGTGCACCGTTGCTCTGGTGACTACGCTGGCCTTGACCTCACAGAGCTCTACCCTGCCTCTAGAGTTCCAGATGTGTGCCACCATATCCAGCAGGAAGTCAGGATCTGGGCATCTTTGCACATCCACAATGGCCAGTGTGGAGACACCCACTGAGTGACGAGATGAAGAAACTACGGTGTGCACGACTGTTCCACCGAGGTTACTGAGGAAGGTTATTGAGCTCCAAGGAAGAGAGCAAGAAGCACATGTAGCGGCACACAGCACGTGGGAGCTCGAGGGAGGAAGACTGAAAGTTTGAGGCCAGCCTGGGCTACTTTAGCTCAGAAACAAAACAAAACAAAACAGAAATGCCACCAGATGCTACAACATGCATGAGCTTTGATGACATTATACAAAGCAAAATAGGCCAGTTACAAAAAGACAAATACTTTCGTGATCCCATTAGTATGAAGTAATCAAACTCACAGAAACGGGAAGTACAGTGGTGGCTTCCAAGGGCTGGGGAGCAGTAAGTGCGAGATGTTGCACGGTGAGATAGGATTTCATTCCTGCAGAACGAGACCATTGTGGAGTCAACTGTGCAACAATGGCCTACTCTCAACAGCTTGCTTTATGTTCAATATGTTACAAGTGTGTGTGTGTGTGTGTGTGTGTGTGTGTGTGTGTGTGTGTGTGTGTGCATGCACAGGGTCTCCTGTACCCTAGGCTGGGTTTGAATTCCCTATGTAACTGAGGATGGTCTTTTAAAAAATATGTATATATATATATATATATATATATATATATATATATATATATATGTGTGTGTGTGTGTGTGTGTGTGTGTGTGTGTGTATATTATTATGTATTCAGTGCTCTGCCTGCATGTACACCTGCAGTCCAGAAGAGGGCATTAGATCACACTATAGATGTGTTGTGAGCTACCATGTGGTTGCTGGGAATTGAACTCAGGACCTCTGGAAGACCAGCGTGTGCTCTTAACCACTGAGCCATCCCTCCAGCCCCTGAGGATGGTCTTAAACTTCTGATCCTCCTGCTTTTGCTTGCTGAGTGCTGGTATTACAGGTCTGTACCACCAAGACTGGTTTTGTTGGATGTTTGTTTAATAATAATAATAATAATAATAATAATAATACAGCAGCTCTAGAAAGATCTCGCAGCTACTTGTACTTCTCCAGCAGTGTCCTCCAGCCATGCCCCAAGAGACTTATTTTCTAAACTCCTTCTAGGAAAGGAGTGTAAAACTGAGATTTCTGGGTACCTTGGAGGCTGAAGAGGCAGAAAAGATGCAACCAACTTTAAGGATTGGTGGCTCAGGGCCTTGCATTTGCAATAAGGCCCTAGCAGTGCCAGGGAAGATGGTAAAAGAGAGAAAACACGCAAGCAGCTGAGGAGGAAATAATGCCAGGAAGGGTACCAGTCAGGTTCTCAAAGACACAGTCCCCAGCATCATAATTTCCAGGGTTAAAATCCCAAAAGGTCAAAATTAAGAGAGTAACCAGGAGTGGCTGGTTTGGAGACAGAGGCAAGCAGATTTCTGTGAGTTCAAGGCCATCCTGATCTACATAGTGAATTCTATTTGGGCAACACAAGTTGGACTCAGTCGGGTTGAAAAAACAGAGTGGATCTGGGAAGAGTTAGAGTAGTGGGTGTGGGTGTGAATTTGATCAAAACAAATTGCATGGAATTCTCAAAGAATTAGGAAAAATATTGTAAAAGAAAAACTGCAAAGAAAGAAATAAAGCCACTAGATACAGTTATACTGAGAATTTTGGAATCTTTGGCTTCTTTAAAAAACAAAGAATAAGCCTGGTGGTGGTGGCGCACGCCTTTAATCCCAGCACTCGGGACACAGACGCAGGCGGATCGCTGTAAATTCGCGGCCAGCCTGGTCTACAAAGTTAGTCCAGGACAGCCAAGGCTACACAGAGAAGAGAAACCTGGTCTCAAAACAAACAAACAAACAAACAAACAAAACAAAACAACAACAAACAAGCTTCTTTGGAGCTTGGTAGAACTATCAGGGATCACACACCCCTAAAGAAAACGGAGTCGCCCTCACACAGCAACCATCAGATGCCAGTGGCTCCTCCACTGGGGGACTTTGTGTTCACCTCCTCAATGGAATTAGTGAGCAGGCAAGTGTTATGTCAACTGAACACAAGCTAGAGTCATCAGAGAGAAACGGCCTCAGTTGAGAAGATGCCTCCATGCGAGCTGTATAAGGGGTGCTCTTTTTTTTTTAATTTAACTTTTTATTGATTCTTCGTGAATTCCGCGTCACACACCTGAATCCCACTCACACCCCATCTCCTCACACCCACACTCTACACTTAGAACCTTCTTTCCCAAAAGAAAAAAAAAAAAGTCTTGCCGTGGAAGCTGTAATGCGTCACACAGAACACACTTTTCCCACACATCTTTACTTGCAAAAGTTCATTGTAATGACTCATTGGTCTGGTACGAGGCCTCTGGCTTCTGCTGCACCATTAATACTGGATCCTTCCTGGTCGTCCTCTCCAATGCCCTGGTGTTGCCCTGTGTCATGGAGATCCTGCAGCTTGGAATCTGTAGGACCAGCCATCCCCTTTACACTCTCCAACAGTTTATAGCTGGGATAGATGTTTGGGTGGGTCAACTCAAAGCCCCAGAGCTGTAGCTGAGCTGGTCAGCATGCCAGCTCTCCCATACCCACACTACCAGGGAGAGCTCTCTTAGCACTGCCTCGGCTACCTCATCCAATGCCAAGACTGGCAGGGAGCAGAACCAGACTTTCCCATCTCATGCCCTCCAGGCTCACTCACCCATAACCCCCACAACCAGGGCCGGTTCTGCTGTGCTGACCCAGCAAAGAGCAGGGCTCGTTCTCCCAAATGCTGCAATTGGTGATGGGCCGGGCTCACTCTCCGGTTCTCATGATCCTGGGGCCAGCTCTCCTGCTGGCGCGGGGCAGTCTAGGGGGCATCTCTCCCTTGTCCACACCACTGCACGGCAGACCAATGTCAGGGGCCAGCTTTCCCAGGACCTCAGAGCCAGCTCACCTGTAAACCTCACAAGCAGGGCCATCCCTACTGTGCTGCCCAGACAAGGAGCAGAGCCTCAATCTTGAGTGCAGCAGCCAGTGAGGGGCAGGGACCCCTCTCCCACTCTCATGACCTGAGAGCCAGCTCTCCTGCCTGCCACAGGTGGCAAAGAGAGAGGGGGGCATCTCTCCCTCTCCCATGCCACTGGCAAGGCATGCAAGTGGTGCGGCCGGCTCTCCCACGCCCACACCCTCGGGCTGGCTCACCTACAACTCCTGCCACCAGGGCCAGCTCTACTGTGCTTCCTGGGAGAGGAAAGGGGCCTCTCTCCTGTTCTCACAGTAAGGCATTCTCTTAATTAGTGATCCACGGGCAGAGTGCCCGTCCCATTGTGGGCAGTTCCACATCTGGGCGGGCTGTTTTGGTTCTATAAAAAAGCAGACTGAGCAAGCCATGAGGAGCAAGCCTGTAAGCAGCACCCCTCCATGGCCTCTGCATCAGCTCCTGCCTCCAGCCTCCTGCCCTGCTTGTCTAGCTGATAGACTAGGTATGGAGGAAGAATACGCCAAATAAAGCCTTTCCTCCCTAACTTGCTTGTTTGCTGTGTATCATCATAACAACAGTCACCCTAACTAGGAGAGAAATTGGTACCAGGGTAGTGGAGTTGTTGCTCTGACTGACTTGACCATGTTGTTTTAGGGAGTATTGTGGAAGCCTGGCCTAGAAAAGCCATTGAGTGTTCTAAGCTCAGTGAGATGTTTTATGGGAGCTTGGAAGATAAGTGAGAGCAGTGCAAAGGATGGAGGCCCCTGACCTGTGAACTTTCAGACGGAAGCAAAGACTCTTCTGGGCCATCGGTGTGAAGAATCTGTGGTACCTGGGCAACTGGACCTGAAGAATCACTCATGATTAACAAGAGACCAGGACCATTAAGTTAAAACCTTTGCTTTAACGGGACAATGGATGCTGGCTTAGCTGGACCTCAGAAATAAGTGGTGAGTAAGAAGAGCCCAATGGAGGCTGGAGAGGTGGCTCAGTGGTTAAGAGCATTGCCTACTCTTCTAGAGGTCCTGAGTTCAATTCCTGGCAACCACAACCATCTATAATGTGATCTGGTGCCCTCTTTGGGCATGCAGGTGTATATGCAGATAGAGCACTCATCTATCTTAAATAAATAAATAAATCTGAAGAAGGAGGAGGAGGAGGAGGAGGAGGAGGAGGAGGAGGAGAAGAAGAAGAAGAAGAAGAAGAAGAAGAAGAAGAAGAAGAAGAAAAGCATCGCCGAGGTGAAATCTTCTGGGAAGTGTTTTCTGAGAGTCAGCACATAGAAGCTGTGGTCCACGGGTGGCCATGGTTGCACTTGAGCAAACTTGATGATGTAAGAGTCACCGAGCTGGTGCTAATTTAAAGGCATAAAGAGGTCTTGGAGAGCAACTGAGGCTTGAAACTGCGAGAGGCCAGGAGAGGTTGTTGGTGAAGGGGCAGCCTCAGTAGCAGTTGAAGAGCTAGGATTAGAGGGGCTATGCAGAGAAGCTGAGGTTTGGCACCCTAAGGAGAGGCTATTGATGAAAGTGCAGCCCAGGTGCAGCAGAGTCCCCAGCATTTTGGAGATGCCAGTAGCATGGGCTCACCATGCTGCAGAGCAGCAGTTGCCTGAGCTTAGAAGACAGGCTATGTGTGCTGCAGAGGGCAGAGCCAGAGAAGTGACCCAAGCCCCTTGGAGGAGCCCAGAAGACCACGAGTGAGTCCCAAGCATTGGACATTGAGTTATTTATTCTGTTGGAGTGTGGCTTGGCTTGGCTTTGATGGCTTTGATTTTCCCTCTTGAAGTGAGAAAGCATTTAACTTATTTTTTTTATTTTATAGGAGCCCACAGTTGAGGGACTTTGGGTTTTAAAGGAGACTGAAATATCAAGTGTTGGATTTAATTTAATTTAATTTAATTTATTTTGAGACAGAGTTTCTCTGTGTAGCTCTGGCTGTCCTGGAACCTGCTCTGTAGACCAGATTGGCTTCAAACTCACAAAGATCCACCTGCCTCTGCCTCCAGAGTGCTGGGATTAAAGGCGTGCTCCACCACCACCCAGCTAAGTGTTGGAATTTTTAAGGATTGTGGGACTTTTAAATTTTGGAATGTTTATAATGTAGTATTGTTATTAATGTGTGATCTTAGAGAGGAACAAGAAAGGAAAGGTGTTGGCTTAACGGTAATGTGTTTATGTGTCAAGTTGACAAGGGGTCACTTGGCACTGCCTAGTATTAGGTCAGCCAACTTGGCACAAAGTAGGGCCATCAGAGAGGAGGAACCTCAACTGAGAAGATACTATCCAGCTGTAGACAAGCCTGTAGGACATTTTCTTAATTAGTCATTCATGGGGAGGGGAAGGGGGCAACCCATTGGGGATGGGGCCACTCCTAGGCTGGTGTTCTTGGTTGTCTAAGTAAGCAGACTAAAGAAGTCACGTGGAGCAAGCCTGTAAGCAGCACCCTTCCATGGCGTCTGTATCAGCTCCTGCCTCCTGCTTCTTGACCCATTTGAGTTCCTGCCCTGATCTCCTTCAATGGTGGACTAAGATGTGAGAGTGTAAGCCAAATAAACCCTTTCCTCCCCAACTTGCTCTTCGGTCATGGTGTTTCATCGCAGCAATAAGAGGCCTGAGGCATCTGGCTTGAGAAGGTCATGTGCTGCACACTGTCACAATTGCTGTGAGTTCATATGTGCATCGGCCCTGTTGTGTTCAGGGAACACTGTTTCCTTGTTATCTCTGTGCCCAGCCCTTCCTTGATGATCTCTGAACCTTGGGGGGAGGGTTGGGATATAGAATCCTGGTTAGGACTGAGCAATCTGCAGTCTCTCGTTCTCTGTGCGCTGACCAGCTGTAGGTCTGTTAATTGCCATCTGACACTAGACAGTGCTTTTCTGATGAGGGTTGAGAGATGGATGCATTTATATATGGGTAGAGCAATACGTCATTAAGAGTTTAAAACTGTGTCCATTTGGGAGAATAACAGGTTCTCCTCTAGGGCCCATGAACTCTCTAATCACAGGTTCTTGACCCTGATAATGGTGCCAGGTTTGGGTCCATCTGGCAGAAGTCTGCTTTTATGTGGGTGCTAGGGATCTGAATTCACATTGGCACAGCAAGCAGTCCCAGTGCCTTTCAGCCTGTCATTTTTATTTTTATTTTTTCAAAAGGAGCTCTGGCAAAGTTTTATTAAAGGAAAACTTTCCTGGTTTACTTTTCACTAGTCTGTTCTGGCAAGCTTCTAATAATATCAGAACCCCCTGGGTCAATGATAGCCAGTGTGCGTGCTCTGTAGTATTTTCCACACACTGTGCCCAATTCAATATCATTGCCACTGTATGATGGACACCAGTTTTAGCCAACACGGCATAGTACTCTGTTTCCGATTTCCTCAAAGCTGGGCAATTGTTGGAGGGGATAACCAATTTCTCTTTGCCTTGTCTGATCATCTTCAGAGTCTGTTTGTATCCCAGGACATACTTTCCACTCTTCATAACAAGCTGGAGCCTAGAGTTGATCGACTCCAGAGACTTTTTCGTCTTTGCGGCCACCATCTTTCTGCCTTAAGTGTGGGACAATCCCCAACCAAGATTAGCCACCAAGACGGCCGGGGAGCAAGAAAGCAGCCTGTCATATTGTAAAGATATCTATTTACATTTGGAAAGAGGACTCGTTCAAGAAACATGAAATTACAACAAGAAGAGACAAAAACCCTTCCCAGGGCATTTTGTACAGTAAAATAGACAATCATGGCCCCGTAACCCTGGGACGGGGTTACCCAGTGCTACTGGGGCACTGACAGTGAGCACTTAAATGCATTCACGAAGACATTTTGGGGAGCAGAATGTACAGACTCATGTACATCACTATGATTGGCAGTTGTGTGCACCAGCTTTAGGTCACTGTTTGTTCATGAGACGGGGACTCACCATGTAGTCCTGGCTGGCCTCAAACTCAGAGATCCAGCTGCCTCTGCCTCCTGAGTGCAGGCATTCAAGGCTTGAAGTACCAGGCCTGCCTTGCGCTCAAGGTTAACTGCACTCATCTGAACCACCATGACAGAAAGCTTTAGTCTTCTGATCAGATCACCGAAACCCACAATGGGTCACCCAAAGAGCAGAAAAAAAAATCGCTAATGCAGACCTGAAAAAAGGACACCTCTTTATTTATTGATGAAATGTCACAAGGTCAACACTGTTATAATGCATAATACAGACAGATTTGCCAAAAAAAAAAAAAAGCTATATTAGAATGCCATATATGGCTCATGCCTCCAGTGTTGGAAATGATGTAAAGATGAAACATATAGTATGGTGAGCTGTAAAAACGTGCTGACATGTGCCAGGTGCTATGTACCTGCTATGCTAATGGCCAGGAAGCTAAGGCAGGAGAGCTATCTGAGCCCAGGAGCTCAGGAGCAGTCTGTGTAATACACTGAAACCCCATCCATCTTTATTTTTTTTTAAATTTATTTAATTATTCACTTTACATCTGGGTCTTAGCCCCCTTCCTCCTCCCAGTCTCACCTTCCCTTCCCCACTTTCTTCCCTCTTCCTCAGAAAAGGGGAGTCCTCCTACCCACCTTCCTAGCTCATCAAGTCACATAAGGACTGAGCATAACCTCTCCCCTGGGTCCTGGCAAGACAGTCCCAGGCAAGGCGACTTGGCCGGCAAGGCGAAGTGATCCGAATGCAGGCAACAGAGCCCATGTCAGAGGCAGCCCCCACTCCCCTTACTAGTGGACCCACAGGAAGCCTGAGCAGCTCACCGGCTACATCTATGCAGAGGACTTCGGTCCAGTCCACGCATGGGCCTTGGTAGGTGCTTCAGACTGCACAGGCCCCTCTTGGCCCTAGTTAGTTGGCTCTGTTGGTCTTCTTGTGGAACTCTTGTCACCTCTAGGTCCTGAAATCCCTTCTTAAGAGAAGAGAAAATAGGGCTGGAGAGGTGGCTCCGTGGTTAAGAGTATCAGCTGCTCTTCCAGAAGTCCTGGGTTTGATTCCTAGTGTCTGCCATCTGTAATCCCAGTTCCGGGAGATATAATGCCTTCCCCTAGACTCTGTGAACACTGCGTGTGTATGGTGCAGCAAGCAGGCAAAACATCCACGCACATAAAAATGAATAAAAAGAACACTTAATAAAATAAAAATAAAAAGAACACAAAATAAAAATGTGTGGGAGGGAACTAACAAAGGGAGAAAAGCAAAAAATTTTAAATATTCATTATCTGGAGAAGTGTAAGAATAGATTGTGATCAATCACCTGGAGGCGACTCACAAGCTCTGCTTTCAGTCAGTAATTAACTGTACTCAGAAGTCCCACATCAGAGCTGCTTTTTCCTGTTAGGGCAGGGCTCTCTTTAGAAAATATACTTACACTTATTTTCCACATGGCTTGGGACATTCTTCTGACTTGATACACAGGGACAGGAGCATTGCCTGTTAAACTTGCCCTTCTGAGCCGGGCTGCTGCGTTGCTGTGGGTATGTAGAAATTCATCCCTTGTGCGCTCACATGCAGATCGCAAACTTGGCAGAAACAGTGCTAGCGATGGAAGTGCAACGCCATTGTGTGTTTTTATCCTACTGTGTGCAAAATTATCTTCAAGCTGTTTGGTGACTTTGCTGACTCCTGTGGGCAAATGTGGCTTTAATTCATTAAAAGTCCCCGGGATTTCATCAGTCAAAGGAATGCCAACTCAGAAAGAGGACACACTTTTAAACTGATGTTTTTCTCATTGCCATATCGTGTGGTTGATCCAGGCATCTGAATTTCCTATCAAAAGTATTGGGCTAAGTGAAAAAAAAAGTTTGTTGGTAATATAAAAATTCATCTTTAGGAGCCTTGTTTGCACCTAATTTCAAGTGTGTCATTATAGTCTGGGGTTCAAGTGGCGCGTG
This sequence comes from Acomys minous, assembly GCF_964271855.1. Classification (NCBI taxonomy): domain Eukaryota; kingdom Metazoa; phylum Chordata; class Mammalia; order Rodentia; family Muridae; genus Acomys; species Acomys minous. The sequence goes on from NC_140485.1 coordinate 29,914,549, forward strand.
TTTTCTTCTGCAGAGTCCATAAATGTTTATTTATTTTTTAAAAAAGATTTATTTACTATGTAGACAGTATGCATCAGATCACATTATAGATAGATGTTTGTGAGCCATCATGTGGTTGCTGGGAATTGAACTCAGGACCTCTGGAAGAGCAGTCAGTGGTCTTAACCGCTGAGCCATCTCTCCAACCCTTCTTTCTTTTTCTTTTTGTTTGTTTTTTGTTTTTTGAGATGTGGTTTCTCTGTGTAGCCCTGGCTATCCTGGAACTCACTCTGTAGACCAGGCTGGCCTCAAACTCGGAGATCTGCTTGCCTGTGCCTCCCAAGTACCAGGAGTAAAGGTGTGTGCCCAATTCTGATTTTCACTGTAACAGTTGCAAGCATCACTACAAATTAAAAAAAAATGTGACCATATAACTACAGGAAACACGATTGAAATACTTTCCAGAAGTAGAAAGGGAGAGCGACTGCTTCAGGAACACCATTTACAGTCCAGATTGTTCTCATGTGCCTCACGTCCTGGCCAATGCCACAAAGTATCTGCATCTTGAGAAAATCGGATGGTCTAGGGACCCTCACTAGTTTTACACTATCTTGACACTTCAGTTCTTGAAGTATGGAAATGCAGCTTTTGATAAAAAGAACGCATACACTGGACATCTCCAGGAATGATCTAGCCTTGCATCTGAGAAGTTTGTGAAACCGAGTGACCTAATGCTTGACACCCTAACTCATTTTATTCTTCAAAAGGAAAAGAGGGTGTAGGGGAGAGATGGCTCGGCAGTTAAGAGCACATACCGTTCATGCAGAGGTCCTGAGTTCAGTTCCTAGCACCCGCATTAAGATGCTCACAATGGCCTATAACCACAATTTCAGGTGATTAGATGCCTTTGGTCTCTGCAGGTGAGCGTGTGCATGTGGTTGTGCTTGCTCTCTTTGGAAAGAAGAGTAAATTTAAAAGTAACTCCAGGCCCGGCGAGGTGGCACACACCTTTAATCTCAGCACTTGGAAGGCAGAAGCAGGTGGATCTCTATGAGTTCAAGGCCAGCCTGGTCTACAAAATGAGTTCCAGGACAACCAGGGCTACACAGAGAAACCCTGCCTTGAAAAAGAAAAACGAAACAAAAAACAAAGAGTACCTGGCGGTAGTCTAAAAGTAACTCCAATATTCCAGGGGCAGAACCAGAAAGATCAGCACAAGTTTGAGGCAGCCTATACTACAGTGTAGGAACTCCCATCCCCTCCCCCTACCCCCACCCCGACAGAAACAAAAATTAAAAAGGGGATGAACTACAGAAAGAGACACAAAAACCCCAAGAGCCATGGGTAAATAAATGCCCCAGCTCAACATTTCTCCCTCAGTGAGAACAATTCCAGATCTCTGATGTAGGCTTGTTTTTCAAGTAACGTAAACGTGATGCTAAGAATATTGTGTGCAGCAGGGCGAGGTAGTACATGCCTGTTATTTCAGCTCTAGGGACTCAGAGGCAGCAGAATCTGAGAATCAAGGTCATCCTTGAGGCCAGCCTGAGCTATGTAAGATGCTTTCTCAAAAAACCACTCATGAACCCAGAAATACTGTTATGTGTTCCATTATGAACACAGTAGGATTGCACAGTGGGCGGTGGGGGCAGGGGTGTGATGTCTAACAACTGCCACAGTTCTGGGCTGAAGGTGTAGCTTCCCTGCCTAGCTTCTGTGAGGCCCTCAGTTTGATCTCCAGGACTGCAAAACTAACTCCCATAGTTTCTAAGTAGTGATCATCATAACTGACATTAGCAACTATAAACTGCTACAGAAATATCAGTGATAGCCACAGATTACAGCCATGGATTTTTAACACTATTCACAGAACCACAAATTTACTAACATTTCAGAAATGTATTTTAAAAATGATGTAATTTCAAAATTTGCCCCTTTGATTATTTCTGAATTCTCTAAGGGGTTCCTGAGGGCCCCAGCTAAAAGCCACTGACCTTACACCTTACCCAAGTAAGACGAGTAAAGTTCTAGATAAATACTCAAGACTGGTTGATTCTCTGCTTTTGTGCTAAGACAGGGTAGGACCTGTTCTGTGAGTTTGGATAATTAGTACAGCAGGGTTGGGTGATTAAGGAGATGCCTAGGTCTCCCAGAGGGGAGCATGGCCAAGGATGCTTAACTGAGAGCCTCTCCCCGGCAGGATGCAGGTGACACCTGCATCTTTCCATCCGGTTTCACTGCAGGAATGCCACACAGCCTCCTCTATATCCTCAGACCCTCCTCCAGGAGCAGCTCCGCATTCCATGGCACAGTGTGCTTCTCAGGCCACAAGAAAGGCTCCTGAAGACACTGCTTGCCCGTTGAGAGAAGGAGTTCCCTTTAATGTAAGAACCTCCCTGTTTGTTAGATTGCTGGCCACGTGGAGACCCCCCCAGAGCAAGGAGGACCCAGCCACTCATACTATCACCCCCCTCCACCCACCCTCTGGCTGGAAAGGGCTGAAATGTCCTGGAGTTGCTAAGCAACAGGACAGAATTCAATGATGACTGTGCCCAGAGAATTGCTACAGCCTCGGTACCATGCAGTATGTGACAGAGCGCAGCATTCCCCCTTGGAGGTCTACAAAGGGGGTCGGAAAGAGACATCGAATGTCTAAAATGGCCTAAAGGAATCAAGACGGGCTGACCATGAAGGCCAGGCTCATTGCACAGCGGAAGTTGGAGAAGTCCCCTCCTCCAGCATACCAGGGCCTGTCAAAACCTGTGGTGGCTCCAGAAGAAGGCACCTGTCACCAAACCTGATGACCTAAGTTTCCTTCTCAGGATCCACAGGGCAGAAGGGAGACCCAGCTGCTGTGAGTTGTCTTCTGATCTCCGCATGCCTGCGGTGATGCACACCTGCAGAATAAACAAATAAAGCGCAATTGGGAAAAAAAAATCTGCTTTCCCTCACAGTCTGTCACAGTGCTAAAAGGAGCTGGGTTGAAGAGATGGCCCAGTCCTTAACATGCTGCATAAGCACGAGGCTCCGAGTTTGATCTCCAGCACAGGCAAAAGCTGGGGACTGCAGGCTGTATGGGCAACTGTGGTCCTGGAGCGGAGGAGCCCTGTGGCTCCCAGACCAGAATGTTTAGATGAATCATCTAGTTTCAGGTTCAGTAGGAAATCCCGTCTCCAACAGTTAAGATGAACAGAAATTAAGGAGGACACCCAGGGTAGACCTCCGGCCTCCACACTCATAGTGCACATAACGTGTACTGACACACGTGTGTGCATGTGTGTGCTCTCCCGCCACCTCAAACCCTTGTCCTGGGAGTGAGAACCACAGCACTAGGAGGAATGAGGTCTAAGGACTGCTGTAGGTTTTAGGCTACACAGTAAGAACCTGTTTCAACGAAACCAAGGACTGGAGAGATGGCTGACGTTTTCTTAACCGGAGGACCCAGGTTCAGTTCTCAGAGCTCACATGGCACCTCATAACCATCTATAATTCCAGTTTCAGGAAGTCCGGCACCCTCTTCCGACCTCCAAGGGCACCAGGCATACATGTGGTACACAGTTACACATGTAAGAAAAACACTTATGCACATAAAATAAAATAAAGAAATATAAAAGACAAGATAGCTAATGGGTAAAGGCATCTGCCACCAAACCTGGCATTGTATGTTCCGTCCCTGGTCTACATACTGAGTTCTGGGACAGCCAGGGCTCTGCTATACAGAAAAACCCTGTCTAAGATGATATCACCACCACTACCGAAAAATAATAAAATAAAATGAAAGAAGATTAGTGGTGGCACACGCCTTTAATCCCAACACTCGGGAAGCAGAGGCTGGTGGATTGATGTGCGTTCAAGGCCAACCTGGTCTACAAAGTGAGTCCAGGACAACCAAGGCTACACAGAGAGACCCTGTGTCGAAAAACAAAAACAAAAAACAAAAAACCAACAAAAAAATTAAAGAAGACTAGAAGCCATGTTGATAAAATAAGGCATAGCAGCCTTGATTTTTTTTTTTAAACTGGATTTTTAAAAAAGTTCTAACAGTAATTTTTTTTTAATAAAATTGGAAATTTTGAATGTGGACTTATACAGTACTGTTAAGGCATTGGGCACAATGTTTTAACTTTGATGACAGTAGTGCACTCCTGAGCAGAATGTCCTTTTCCTGGTCACGGGGGACACGTTGGAGTTTTGGGGACTGAAGCACCAGAGTCTAACCTGTTCTGAAATGGTTTAACAAAACATACATATTCAAGGAGAGAAAACAAAAGTGCCCAGTGTTAACTGGAGAATCTAGGTCATGGGTGCTCATTGTACTATTTTTATAACTTTTATGTAGGTTTGAAAAAAAAATAGGAAAGCTCAGGGCTTGGCACAAGAGCCAGTCAGTATAAGTCGGCTCCCTGCTGTGTGAGTTGGTTTTTGAGCTAAACAAGGAAATGATGCTGCAGAGCCGAGGAAGTTTCTGGAATGGGCTTAACAACTGGGGCCTCCCTCCCACCACGGTGGCCACGTCACACTTTTGCCACGGTGAGAGGAAGATGCAGCCTGGCTCATCAACTAAGTTCACAGCCTGGCCCTACGACATCACCACTGTGGAAGGTAAAACGCCAGATGTGGAAAGGACACTCAGCTCTCAGGCTTGCTGGAGGCAGCCCCCTGAGTGTGAATGGAGTGAGGTGCCCTGTCCTCTGGGAGACCCACCGTATTGGAGTGTCAGCTGCTCACTACAGTAACTGTTGGGTCCCTTCTCTGCAGTGACTTATTTTGATAACTTACAACTTTTTTTTTGGAAAGAAAACATTTATTTATATTCTTTCTTTCATCTGCAACTTATTTTGACACCTTAGAACTAACCTATTTATTTATTTATTTGTTTGTTTGTTTGTTTGTTTTTGAGACAGGGTTTCTCTGTGTAAAAGCCCTGGCTATCCTGGAACTCTCATTGTAGACCAGGCTGGCCTTGAACTCACAGAGATCCACCTGCCTCCGCCTGCTGAGTGCTGGGTTTAGGGGGGTGTGCCACCACTCCTGGCTAGAACTTCTTTCTAAAGCATTTATTTTTATTCTTTCTTTCTCTCATTCTCTCTTTCTGTGTGTGTGTGTGAGAGAGAGATATACACAGGTGCTTGCAATGTTGGATCCGCTGGAGCTGCTGGAGTTACAGGCGATATGGGCCACCCCACTGCGGGAACCCAGCCTCAGTCCTCTGGACAAGCTAGAAGCCTTAACTGCCACCTCTTTATTCCCAGCAACCCTTCGTGATAGCGGTTGTGTTGTTTGTTTCACTTGTAGGGAAATGGGCCCAGGAGAGGTTTAAAGGCTTGTGAGTGTCTCCTGAGCTATAGAGTGAGGAGTCTGGACCCAGGACTTCCTCCTCCCCCTGCTCTCAGCTCCATCCTTCCCTGGGAGCAGAACTTGATACTATACAAAACTCCATCCCCACCCGGGTCAGCAAACCCGCAGAAGTTAGCGATGTGCAGGGAGACTGAGATCAGAGATGGGACTTTGTGGCAGACCCTGAGTTGGAACATAAGAATTTGCTCATTCTGTGATCTTTATTACCCTCAAGACTCCCTCCATAGCTACCATTGGAAAAAGATTAACAATGCCCCTCCTGACCCCAGGAAGGCTGGGTGGGTCTCCTTTCTCTCTCTCTCTCTCTCTCTCTCTCTCTCTCTCTCTCTCTCTCTCTCTCTCTCTCTCTCTCGCTGTCTCTCTCTCTCTCTCTCTCTCTCTCTCTCTCTCTCTCTCTCTCTCTCTCTCTCAAGATTCATTTATTATTTATACAGTATTCTGCCTGCCACAAGAAGGCACCAGATCTCATTACTGATGGTCAAGAGCCACCATGTAGTTGCTGGGAATTGAACTGAGGACCTTTGGAAAAGCAGATGGTGCTCTTAACCTCTGAGACATCTCTCCAGTCCTGGTGGGTCTCTTTTACTTGTGTTTTAGAGGCACCATTTGATTGTTGAAAGTGTTCTCTTTGGGGGATTCTTGTGGCCATGCTGTGACTCCTGGACATCTCTCTTGGTTTTTCACCTCTCATGACACTGTCTCTCACCTAATTATGTTCCTGTTAGTTCCCTGGTATCACCACTTCCTCCCATGTCTCTGAAAACTCAGGATCTCATCAGGCCTAGGCCACTTTCCATTTGGGGCCCCAAACCTCTACTCTTGCTTTTTCTTTCTTTCCTTCCTTCCTTCCTTCTTCTTCTCCTCCTCCTCCTCCTCCCTCCCTCCCTCCTCCTCCTTTTTCTTTTGGTTTTTTGAGACAGGGTTTCCCTAGTAGTCCTGTAGTCCTGGCTGCCCTGGACTTGCTTTGTTAACCAGGCCTGGCCTTGAACTCATAGAGATCCACCTTCCTCTGCCTCCCGAGTGCTGGGACTAAAGGCATGCGCCACCACGCCCGGCCTACTTTTGCTTTCCTACTGGAACACTTTATTCCCTTTCAGCTATCATTTCCTTTTAAGTCAATGTGACAAATGCCAGATTCCATAGTGATTCCTGATTTCTTCTCTTGCACAGATGTCTCTTTTTGTATTCCCTTTGCTGCTTGCCATCCGTCCGTCCGTCCGTCCATCCATCCATCCATGTATACATACCTATATTCACATAAACATAAACATAAACATAAACATACACACACTCATACCTATATATTCCATTGTCTGTCTGTCTGTCTGTCTGTCTGTCTGTCTGTCTGTCTGTCATCATCATCTATGCATCTACCCAATCACCTGGTCTTCTACCTGTCCTATCTTCACTGAGCGCTTGGTATTTGCCAAATGTAAAGGGACACAAGGCCCAGTTCTTGCCTATGACAGGAGCTGACAAATGACAAGCAGGGTTAAAAGTCCTCCTTGAAGTGTGTGCTAGAAACATAGGAAGCAGAGGAAGAAAGAGCTAAGTGGTCAGAAGGCTTCTGCGGGGGCTGGGTCTGAGCTGCATGGGGCCCTTCATCTTCTTGTTTCTGTTTGCCTATCACTCCCATATCCTCCGTTTAGCCACTTAAACCACTTGTAGATGCCTGGGTTGAAGGCAGTTTCTGTGAGCAACTGTCACAGGGCCCTTCCCTACCGCTGGTAGGCGTTGGCTTTCCCTGCCTTAGCCACGCCATTGCACCAGGGCGTGCCCCTCCTTTCTTCTCTGCTCCTCTTCTTTCCTCCTTGTCAGGAATTTTCTCTGTTATTATGGGGAAACTTCCCCTCAGGTGGATGAAGGGGCAGGCCTCAAACTCGTGATGGTTTTGCCTCAGTTTCCTAACCACCAGAATTACAGGACACTGGGCCAGTACTTTGACTTTTCTGTTTTTAAAGGTATTTTGGTTTGTTTGTTGAGGCAGGGTCTCCCTACAGCCCTGGCTATCTTGGAAATCACTATGTGGACCAGGCTCACCTCCAGCTCGCCTGCCTCTGCCTCCTGATTATGCTTGGCTTAAAGAGTATGTTTTATTATTTAGAATTATGTATATAAGTATGTGTTTGAGTGTGTGTGCACGTGAGTTGATGTGCCTAAGGAGACCAGAGGCCTCGGGTGCCCCTGGAGCTGGAGTGACAAGCAGTTATGAGCCAGGGGACATGGGTGGGTGCTGGGAAGCGAATTTGGATCCTCTGGAAGAACAATATATCCAGTTTTAACCGCTGAGCCCTCTCTCCGGCCCCTAAGAAGTACATGGGATCTTTAAGGCTCTACTGCCTCTTCACTGAGTCTGATAACATACATCTATATCCCAGCACAAGGATTGGTGAGGCAGGAGGACCACTGTGAGTTGGAATCCAGTCTGGACTACATAGTAGGTTCCAGGGCAGTCTTGGCTACAGAGTGAGACAGTGCCTCAAAAACAAACAAACAAACAAACAAACAAAGTCAAACTAAACAAAAAGCAATGATAGAAATACTCTGCTGCCTCTAACTCCCTGCAGAGGTTACAGGGGCAGCTAATCTCTCAAGGGCTGAGCTGAGCAATAGTTAAGTGAGTGTCTTGTGCATGTGCCTGTCCCTAGCTGTTGGACAGTCAGTGTTTGGTTCCCTCCATCTGCAAGGTGGCAGGCAGCGAGGCAGTGGCCCAACAGGTCTGGGGACATTACCAGGCTATTGGCAGGAAATGCTTCACAGAAGATCCTTTTCCCCCCTGCTTCCCAGAGCCCCACCCCCCAAATTCAAGGTCACCACAGCTTTCTTTCTAGAAGGTTACAGGTGACCTGGCTTGCAGTTGGTTCTTCCAGTCCTCCCTACAATGGCAGGATCACAGCTGATCCCATGATGCTCTTTGTTTGCTGGGGATTTTTCTGCTGGATCAGGAAGAAGAAAGCCGAAGAGCTGGGGAAAGGCACTGCTAAAGAATAAGCTCCTGGCCTGGTGGTGGCTGCGCAGGACTTTGATCTGAGCACTCAGGAGGTAGAGGCAGAGGAACTCTGTGAGTTTGAGGCCAGCCTGGCTCATATACCTAGTTCCAGGCCAGCTAGGGCTACACAAAGAAACCCTGCCAAAAAGAAAGAAAAGAAAGAAAGAAAGAAAAAAGAAAGAAAGAGGCCAGGTGGCGCAGGCCTTTAATCCCAGCACTCGGGAGGCAGAGGCAGGTAGATCGCTGTGAGTTGGAGGCCAGCCTGTTCTACAAAGAGAGTCTAAGACAGCCAAGGCTACACAGAGAAACCCTGTCTCGAAAAACAAACCAAAAAGAAAGAAAGAAAGAAGAGAATAGGCTTTCATACATGTTTTTTTTGGGGGGGTTGTTTTTTGAGACAGGGTTTCTCTGTGTAGCCTTGGCTGTCCTGGACTCACTTTGTAGACCAGGCTGGCCTCAAACTCACAGTGATCCATCCACTTGCCTCTGCCTTCCCAGTGCTGGGATTAAAGGTGTATGCCCCCACACCCGGCTACATGTGTGCATTTTTGGATGCTGTTTTTTTTTGGGTGGGGATGGGGGTGGGGGAGGGGACTTCCCTTTCTTTTCATGTTGCCTTGGAGTTGAAGTCTAGCCAGAAGATCGTATCTGGACGGAGTCTGGTTCAATATACAACAACAGCATCTGAACTTACCCTCTGTTATCCTCGCTGGCTGATTCTGCCCTCCTCACCTGAGCTGAAAGGGTGTGAGACTGTAATGGGGCAGCTGGGGCTGTGGAAGCCGACACAGATATAGAGCAGCTAATGACAGATAGAACCCAAATAGTGTAAGCCTTCCTCAGTTGTGCCAACTGCAGAGAGAGCACTCTGAAGGCACAACTGTGTGCTTGTGGATGCTGGCTGAACACACACACACACACACACACACACACACACACACACACACTAGCAGGACAACGGCAGAGGCCATCTGTAGGACAGGAAATAGGGGCTGGAAAGAAGGTTAGGCCCTAAAGTTCTATTCCCAGCACTCATTTGAGATGGCTTACAACTGCTTATAACTCCAGCGTCAGGTGGATCAAAAAACCCTCCTCTGGACTTTTTGGGGACCATCACACATGTGCCCATACATATATGCAGACACACACATAGATACAAAATAAAATATTTTAAAAATTGAAAATTGAAACGAACAAGAGCTTGAGGGTTGGGTCAGGAAGTAAAAGCTTCAGGACCTGCGATGGAATCCTCCCCGCCCCCCACGCCTGAGCATAAATAGTACTTGTGCTCCTCCAATGAGATGAGAGGGGGACACAGGAGACTCCCTCTAAGCTTAAAGCCCGGCTGGCCTGGCATACACAGTGGTGAAACAAAACAACAAGGGACTCTGTCTCAGCAAGGTGAAAGGCAAGGACACACTCAAGGCCGTCCTTTCACTGTCACATGTTTGCTGTGGCAGCATATACCCACACACATATACACAGCCCCCCACCCCACCCCACCCTCCCTCTCTCTCTCCTCTCCCTTTCTTGCTCCTGCTCCTGCTCACCCACTCTCCTCTCAGACTAATTAAATATTTAACAAACAAAAGCCACAAAAGCTTGGGATGTAGCTCAATGGGAGAGTGCCTGCCTAGCATGAACAAGACCTTGGTCAGCACCCAGCACGGCTAAACAAAATGATGCCAACAGAACCTCAAGGGGACAATAGGTATAAGTCAAAGTGGCAGATTGACTACAATATTAGCATCCTTCTTTAAGATGACCTGCTGGGGAAATGTGGTTGGCTGACAAGGACCCCTACGCACTGCCTGTGGCACCTTTCTGTGTGCCTCAGGGCTCGTGTTTCCCTGGCTGCTTCCAGCCAGGAGTATGGACTGCAGGCTGTCATTCCTCCATAGAGATTGCCTTCCAATGGGATTCCTCTTACAGTCCTGCCATAAACAGTGGGCTCAGGATTCTTCCTAGCTTTTCATTTCACAGGTAGAGGCTCTTCCGGGTTCCCTGTTCCTTGTCTGGCTGGTCTGAAACTCTACATAGATCAGCCAGGTTTCAAAGTCATAGCAGAGCACCGAGATTATAGGCACGAGCTGCCTTGCCCAACAGCTTTTCCTTTGTTTCTCCCTCCTTCCTTCCTTCCTTCCTTCCTTCCTTCCCTCCCTCCCTCCCTCCCTCCCTCCCTCCCTCCCTCTCTTCCTTTCTTTTTAAGCCAAGATCTTAGGAAATCTTTGTCTCAGGCTCCCAAAGTACTGGGAGTACAGGTTTACCCACAATGCCTGAATTCCTCCAGTAAATTTCTTGGACATCAAAATCTCTATTCACAACCATCTGAAAAATCCGAACAGATTGCATTCACCACCGTCTGGGGCCAAGAAGCACCAGAAAGTTGACTTTTGGAGGTGGACAAGCCTGGAGGATTTTGTCAGATTTGGAGAAGCTCGTGGACAGAATCAATTATATGGCATGTTAGGAAAGTGGACTGGAAAGGGGTACAAAAACTCAGGAGGAAAAAAAAAACAACAACCAAAAAACGAACACATGTTCGCAGCAGACATGCCAGAGCGGCTCACCTGCCGAGCTCGAATTCTCCCTCTCCGGAGGCAAACACTAGACAGAGCTGGGTTTTAACCCTCCGTGTCTCCTTTTCCCACCTCAGACTTCAGTTCCTCTTCTCTTGTATGGAAGCAGATTTCACTCACTGTACTGAGTTGTGAGGGTGGTGAGGAGTGCACACAATTCACTGGTCCGGCTCTTGAATTTTAAGATCAGCCATCCTTAGTTACTATTGTATTTAGAATTTGAAAAGCAGGTCAGACAGAAGCTGGCTAGAAAAAGAAAGGCATGGGGGGGGAGGGGGAGAGAGAGGTCTGTCCTAGGGCTTGGAAGTGTGGCCCCTCTAGTGGGTCATCCCCTAGGAGAAGTGAGGGTTCTCTGTTCTCCCAGAGAGGTGGGTCAGCAACCCTTGGCCTTTATTGTGGCTTCCTGCAGAGTCCTGGATGCTGTGGCCACCTGTAGGCAGGGGAGAAGACCTGAGCAGCCTCAGACAGGCAGAGATATGGATGAGCACTGGATGGAAATGGAGTCAGGGTCCAGACTCTGAGGACCAGACCCTGTGGCTCCTTCCCTTTCCTCTGATCTTGGCCCCTCACTCTGACAGAAGTTAGACAATGCGAGTCCATCCCTCTGTGTCTAGGGGACCTGAGTTGTCCTGAGTGGAATGACTTTTTTGGGGGGTGCAGTGACATTTATTCAAGAGAATGGGGCTCCCTGGGCCCCTTCCTGTTATTCTGGGGGTCTGGGATGGAGACTATGAGGGAGATGCTCAGTGTTGGGGGCCGAGCTGAGATAGGGACTCCTCAGCAGCCCAGGGCCTCTCTCTTGCTCTCCTGTCCTTGCTGGTTTGGGTGTCCAGGGCTTCTTATTCCTCAGAGGCTACATAGGCCATGAGGTCCATCACCCTGTTGCTGAGGCCATAGTATTCATTGTCAGTCCAGGAAATGAGCTTTACAAAGTTGTCACTGAGAGCAATGCCAGCCCCAGCATCAAAGGTGGAAGAGTGGGAGTCACTGCTAAAGTCCCAGGAGACAGCCTGGTCCTCAGTGTAGCCCAGGGTGCCCTTTAGTGGGTCCTCAGACATCTGCTTTACTACCTTCTTGATGTCATCATACTTGGTGGGTTTCTCCAGTTGGCATGTCAGATCCATGACAGACACCTTGGGGGTAGGAACACGGAAGGCCATGCCAGGGAGCTTGTTGTTCAGCTCTGGGATGACCTTGCCCACAGCCTTGGCAGCACCAGTGGATGCAGGGATGATGTTCTGGGCAGCCCCACAGCCATCACGCCACAGCTTTCCAGAGGGGCCATTGTAGGCTCAGTTTTCTTAACAATTATACTTTATTATAAACTCACTAACAGAGCGTACCTCACTTACAACCCGACTAACCCAAAAAGTAGGAAAAGGAGATTAAAGAACACAATAACGAAACCTTAAGGATATCAGTTTCGAGGAACGATTCTCCTGGCATAGTCCGCAGGATCTCAAGCAAACCTGCAATTCAAACAAGGTTGCTGCTGGAACCTGGAGCAACTGGAATCTGAAGCCTCAGCTGGAGTCCAAAGCCTTGAAGCCTTCCCTGGAGCAGTTCTCTCTAGGAGTGTCTCTCGAAGTGTTGAACAGCCAAAACAATCCCAAGCCCCCACCCCCCAGCCCCGCCTGGAAGCCTCTTGTTTTGGATATATATATATATCCCAAAGCTGGCTACATCCAAGCTCCCCGACGAAGTGGTTTGACTTCTAAGGGGATAAACATCCTGCTCTCTCACTAGTCTGTTCCCAATCCCACACTTGGGATCAACACAAAAACATGTTTCTCTCTCCTACAGTCCATCCACTGTCTTCCGGGTAGCAGTGATGGCATGGACTGTGGTCATGAGTCCTTCCATGATGCCAAAGTTGTCATGGATGACAGGGGGGCTAAGTAGTTGGTGGTGCAGGAAGCATTGTTAACAATGTTGAGTGGGCTGTCAAACTTCTCGTGGTTCACACCCATCACAAACATGGAGGCATCAGCAGAAGGGGCAGAGATGATGGCCCTTTCCTCCCCACCCTTCAAGTGGGCCCCAGCCTTCTCCATGGTGGGGAAGACACCAGTAGACTCCACAACATACTAGGCACCAGCATCACCCCATTGGATGTTAGCGGGATCTCGCTCCTGGAAGATGGTGATGGCCTTCCCGTCGATGACAAGCTTCCCGTTCTCAGCCTTGACTGTTTGCAGACCTTGCCATGGGTAGAGTCACACTGGAACATGTAGACCATGTAGCTGAGGTCAATGAAGGGGTCACTGATGGCAACAACCTCCACTTTTCCAGATAAGCAGGTAGCCCTGGTAACCAGGCACCCAATACGGCCAAATCCATTCACTCCTTCACCATCGTTGTCTAAGGGACGAGGCAGGCGCTGCATGAAAAGATGTGGCTGCCTCTGGAACAGAGATGAGCAGAGTTGACTGGAGCGACTTTTAAAGGGGTCCTTGTTCTCCAGGAACCAGCCTATAGCAGAGGGTTTGGCTCTGTGAGGGGATCTCAGCTGACCCAGGGAAAGGCAGGACCTCTCAAAAGGTGCAGTTTTTGGAGTTCAGTCCTGAGAAGTCTCTTCTCCTGGTGAGTCAGGGCCTGTAGCCCTCTCCAACTCTGGCCTGGGCACCGAGGGAAAACCAGTTCCCACTAGAGCTGGCTGGGACCTACAACTCTTCATTTCCTTGAAGGTTTTTAAAAAACTATTTATTTATTTATTTACTTACTTACTTTACATCCCGACCAGAACTACTCCTCCCTCCTCCTCTCCCAGTCCTTCCCTCTACCCCCCCCTTCCCTCCCCCTCTACCCTCTCCCTTTCTTCTCAGAGAAGGGGAGACATCCCATGGCATAGCAAGTAGGACTGGACACATCTTCTTTCATTGAGGCTAGACAAGGCGGTCCAGTTAGGGGAAAGGGATCCAAAGGCAGGCAACAGAGGCAGAGGCAGCCCCTGCTCCTGCTGCGAGAGGTCCCACATGAGGACCAAGCTCTGTACATCTGTTACATATGTGGGGGGGGGCGGGCATAGAGCAGATCTTTTTTTTTTTTTTTTAAAGAAGTCCCTTTCCTGGAAAGACAATTTAGTGACAAATTCCTTGGCTGACTCCAAGCAAAAAGGTCCAGCATGTGCCATTTGTCTTCCTGCTCTCTCTGCCCTAACTTCTCCTGCATCACGGCCATCCACCTCTGGCCAGCCGGATGTGGCCCAGCATCCCTTTTCTGCCAGGTGGACAAGAATCAATATGCTAACCAAGGACCTCATCTGCCCCTCCCCCTCCCCCATCAGAGTAATGTTCCTGGCCAACCAGTTGGGCTGGGTTCAGTTCTTTCCAAATTAAAGAGTGGAGACATTTTGCTAAATGCCCCTACCCACAGCCTCATCAGTCTTTTGTCTAAGTCCTGCCTTCCTGTCCTTTCTTCTCTCTACTCCCACCTTCCACAAACGTTCTGGATCCCCCAGTGTGGTCAGTTGGCCCATCTGTCTGGTGTTCGCCCTTTTCTTCTTCTCTCCTGCTCGGGAGGCATGAACGCCTCAGGTGGACTCTCTAGGTGGCTGCTCGCACTCTCAGCTGATTCTCACATCAGTAAAACAGGACAGCACTTTAGGGAACTGAACTCTCCAGTATTAAAAGGAATGAGACAGAGCCAACAGCTGGGCCTCACATTCTCTGGGCTTTCTGGGTTGCCCTTGGCAACCTAGAGCAACTTGCTCATACAGGTTCGGAATTGCTATAAGCTCAGGGAGTAAAGAAAGAGCGGGTGGTGGGACAGGAGTGGCGTGCCCCAGAGGTGCTTGAGGCTCACAGGATTTGTTGACAATCTCTTTTTGTAATTCTCAATTCTCCCCTTGCTCACACAGCAATCTGCCCCTCCTTTTTCTATTTGAAAATACTTTGGTGTGGGCTCCTAGGTGAAGAGCTATTCCTAGCTGGTGTGATGGTAGGCACCTATAATCCTAGCTACTCCAGAGGCTAAGGCAGCTAGGATTGTATGTTTAAGTCTAGCCTAGGTGTAGTAAGACCTTGCCCATCTCAAAATAGAAAATATAGTGGAGCCACTTTACCTTAAAAAGAAAAATTAGCCAGGTGGGGTGGCTCACGCCTTTAATTCCAAAACGTGGGAGACATGGGCAAGCAGAGCTCTGAGTTTGGGGCCAGCCTGGCCTATACATCAGGTTCTAGGGCAGCCGAGGGTACAGAGACAGAATTCCATCAAAAAACAAAACAAAAACCCCAAACCCAAACCCAAACCCAACCCAACCCAAACCAAATCAAAAAAGCGTCCCTGCTTAAGCTAATGTGGAGCCCATGCCCCTACCCACCCTTTCTTTAAGCTTTACTTTTAATCACATATATATGTGTATATCTGTGTAAGCATATACCATGTGTCTATGGGTACCCTCAGAGGTCAGAGCCATTGGATCCCCTGGAGCTAGAGTTACAGGAAGCTGTCAGGGACCTGAGGTGGGTGCTGGGAATTGAACTCAGGTCCTTCTGGACTTAACCACTAAGCCACCTCTCCAGCACTCATTCCCTCTAAGGACTAATCCAGGGGTGTGTGCTATGTACCTGATACCACACTGCGCGTCCCTAGCTGGTCTGGAACTCCCTATATATACCAGGCTGGCCTTGAACTCACAGAGGCCATCTGCCTCTGTCTCTTGGATTAAGGTATGCACACTCCCTTCCCCTGGCTGATGTCATCCTTGACAGGCCTTGCCTTTTAAATGGCATCTTAGAAAGGGGGTCTGTGAGCCTATTAGAAGTCCCAAAAGGCTCCGTGGTGTGACAGGGCCCACTGGACCTGTTTAAGCAGGTTTAGTTACTTTGTCTTACTATTTCTACCTGCACACTTCCTCTTTTGACCCGGGAAAGAAGCACAGAGGTGTCTCCCAGCACCCATGGGAACAGAGGGGAATCACAGAGATGCTCATTTTGAATAATAATAATTTTTAAGAAAGCTTTTATTAAAAGTCGGCCTTTATAAGGATTCCATCAAAATACACATTTTAAATAAATGCATTAGGCAAGTGACAGCCAGGTACACTCACCACAGTCACAGTCTCAAAGGGTCTGTAGGGAAGGAAGGCTTGTTGAAAACACAAAAGACTTGGGAAGAGGTGGGGTACAGGGGTCTTTGGATGCTTGACAGGCTGAGTCTTAGAGCTGCGAGGTAAGCTCCCTGCCTCACCTTTTCTTTCCTTAGGAAAATGAAATGGACCCTAGCAAGAGTAGGGAATTTAAAGTCTGGAGCAGAAAAGCACAAAATTCATTTCTAAGGCACCACAGCTCACTCCAGTCCTGAGGTTCACAGGGAGGGTTGAATGGGGATCAGAGCCCTTGGTCCTCGGCTCAGACACATGCTTGGCTAGTGTCACCTTTGGGACTTGGCCACAGGTTAAGTTACAGCGGACCAGGTGGGCTGCACAAGCCCAGCAGCCACAGGCCTGGAGTCAGTCTTACAATCAAGCGTATGGCTTTGATAAGACACTGGTGTCTGGCCCCGCCAGACAAGGATGCCACAGGCTCCTTAACAGAGTCCACCAGTGACAGCGGCAGGCCTCCTTTTAGATCTGTCCTTTGAGCCACTGTGAACACTCACTGTGGACAGAGACTTCCTGAGGACAGTCCCTACCACTGGGATATGGAGACATCTAGAGAAATCAGCAAGCCACAGCACCAGGAGTTTCTTTGAAAGACACCTCAAAGCTGGTGTCATTACATCGAAACTCTAAAAGGTGCCGGCCCACTGTCACTGGTGACAGGCTTCCCTGGTGACGTTGGGCAGTGGATAAGCAAAGAGGGAGAAGTCCAGGATATACTTAGGCAGCACATCTTGAAGCAGGGCCCGTGGGGCATTGCACAGGTGGTAATGCAGACTTTCCGGGCTGGCAGGCCGGTACCAGGCCTGGCGAGCTGGGAACCGGACATGGGGTGGGGCCCGCACCCACTCCAGCACCTGGTTGGCATCAGCCTCCAGCCTCTCATAGGAACCCACGAAGTCGTAGCGCACTGCACATGGTTGGCACAGGTGGTACACAGGCATCCAATGCTCATTCATGTGCTCAGGATCCTCATCCACGAGGTATCTCAGGAACTCTGGGAAAGTGACATCGTCCCCTGCAGGGCTGGGGCCAGCTCCAGCCCTGTAGCGCCTGACAATTTCAGCCCCATAGCGCTGCTGATACTCTCGGATCTCTCCAAACTTGTTGCGGTAAGCAGACAGAAGCCGTTCCAAGGGGTCTCGCACAAACAGGAACTTGAAGTAATGCTGCAGACGGTAGCGGATCTCCTCGGGCCGTAGGTCTGCCAGAAACACCAGGTCACTGCGGTGGTCCATCTTGAGGCGAACGTCCACGTTGTCCAGAACGCCCGCCAGCACCTTCAGCACGCGCTTCCAGTTAGAACAGGCCACTTTGGGGACGTAGCAGTAGAGGAAGCGGTAGCGGTCACTTACTAGGATGTGGCGCAGCAGGGTGCGCCGCTGACCTACCGGCAAGTCCCAGGGGTCTCGGGGCATGCCTGGTTGTCCGCACACCGCCCTCAAGGTCCGGTTTCGGACGTCCTCCCGCACTTGCAAGTCCGAGTCCCCAGCATCCAAGGATAGGCCTCTAGGCTTGGGAAGTGTCCCGCGCCAGGCCGCGCCTTTGTGGCTGAGAGGGTGCAGGGGAAGGGGTTTCATCTCTGATAAGATGCCCCGCTCGATCATGAGCAGCAGCCCGCTGGAGGCCACGATCACTGCGAACATCAGCATGGACGGCAGCAACAGGGGCGGCCCCCCGAGTCCAGCACGGGCCCTGCCCAATGGGGCCCGCCTCGGCGTGCGGCCCAGGGTCTCAGCGCCTTTCGGGGCCGCCAGTGGGGTCAGAGGGCGGGGAAACATGGTGCTCCCGGCAGACCTCGCCGATCTCG
Organism: Acomys minous; assembly: GCF_964271855.1. Taxonomy (NCBI): domain Eukaryota; kingdom Metazoa; phylum Chordata; class Mammalia; order Rodentia; family Muridae; genus Acomys; species Acomys minous. The sequence goes on from NC_140485.1 coordinate 29,932,365, forward strand.
AGCCTGCAGGGGAGGCGAACGCAGCTGGGGCTGGAGGTCTCAGGCGGGGAGGGTTAGTGGGTGGCCGGCTCCCGGGTGCGGCAAGGGACTAGGGCCGGATGTCCCGCCCGGCCGCTCTCCGCCCTCCACCCCCCACCCTCCCCTCCGCCCCGCTGAGATACAAGGCGCGTGGGCGGGCCCACGTCGGGGGGCGGGGAGAGGGGCGGGTGCCGGAGTCCTAGGACCTGTCTGCCGAGGCGGCAGGCGGACTCTGGTCCCGGAGGGGACTTGTGAGCCAAGACCACTCCAGATCCCTGGGCCTGGGGACAAAAGCTCAATGAGAGCTGGAAAGTGGGAAAAAGCTAGGCTAAAGTCCCGTGTCTCTCAACACGTGCCCTCTATGTACGGGACGTTAAGACTTGCGCCCACCATCCTGCCTTAACTGCTCTGGCAGAGCTGTTCCTCCTGAAGACAGGACAGCCCACCACTCATAAAGATCTGTCTTGACTGGAAGCATGGTCTTTAGCAGCCCTTACCGCCCCCAGCCCAGGACAGGGCCACTCTGTCAAGCTCTGGCTAATGGCTCCATGGTGACATTTTGGCTTAGTAATTCTCGGGGATGACAGTATCCACTGAACAATGCTGATCTACTTCTGTAAATAGAATCTCTCCTCCCAAGTCTCAAGCAGTATGCCAACTGGGACAACTCTGGGCAGGGGCTAAGGACTAATAAGTACCTGGGCACTATGTGTGGCCAATATACACTTCAGGATAACCTGCAGAGGCAACGCAGCAATCTCGCAGAAAGAGCCTTCTTGTTTGGAGCCAAGATGTGGCACCAGGTCCACCATGTGGGCCACAGGCAGCCACAGGCCAGTATTCAACTAGTCCCTGTCTCAACGAAGAACACAGCTAAGCACGCATGCTCGACTTTACATATGGGGCCCCAGCAAGATTGTGAAAGACAGACAAGATTGAGGGGAGAGCAAAGAAGGTGCCTGCTGAAAGTTTCACATTTTCTTTTAATCCTCACAGCCACTTGCTGGGTGGGTTCTGTGGGTATTCCCATTGTACGGACTCTGGGGTAGCTGTGAGTGTAGGGCTTTTTCTTCTTTAGATATTTTAAGGGTTTCACTGGACAGTCAAGGCTGACCTCTAAATCCTCCTGCCTCGCGCACTAGTGCTGAGATTATACACATTCCATCTCTTGTTAATCTTACTCTAAAACAAATTCTAGTTATGACAAAGCACACCACTAGATAGGAGGAAAAAATACTGACTTCGGTCTCAGAGGGTTCTGGAAGGCCAAGTTGATTTGGTAGATGAGGGATCTGAGGGATAAAATGCGAAGTGTGTGGGTGCATGTGTATTCCGCAATCCTGGACAGCCCTTCAAATGCAACCAGAGGACACAGCCATTCAGTGGCCTTCCAACTCCCTAGAGCTGCCCTCCCTACATCCCAGCTGGATGCTGAGGGGCACACTCGGGCCACTTTGGACCCTTCACTACACTGCTGCTGGGTTCTAGTGAATGCAGAGACTTATGGTGGCAGGGTTACTTGGTACTACCTCTGTCTGAATGACCTCTTCCCGGTCTACAAATAGTCTAGGGCAGCTCCTGTTTGCTTGAGGTGGGGGAAGACACGCCTCTTAAAACTCCTGTGCCCAGCACACTGATGGCTCACCATACTACAGATAGAGCACTGGGATGAGGGCTTTCTCTTTGTCTCGCCATCACTTCCCTTCCAGCATGGACTTGGACTGGGCTAGCAGGTGGGGCTAGGTTCCACAGCAGCACACAAGAATTAAAAGGCTCCAAAGTGGTCCCGGCCAGCCACACCCAAGATATGGTCCTGTTCCCACACAACAGAAGGAATGCCAGTTGTAAGACAGTGAACAAGGACGCTCCTGGCCAGTCCCCGCGGCTCTGATATGGTTGTCTTCATGTATCTAGATTAACTCACTCCGCCCACTGGGGGGGTCACTGACCAGAATTTCACAAACCCAGAAGGTGGCTGCCTACCTCAATGTTAACTTCACGTCTCTTTCTCACCTTCCTGTTTTCCTAGCTGTGCACCCCTCATTAGCATTAGTAAGCACCAGTGCTGCCAGGACAGTTAACCAGAACCCCTGGAGCAAGAATGTTGAGCCCCTTCATATTTGTATGCCCAAACCCAAACCAGCTGCCCCAAACAAAATCCTCAAAAAATGACAAGGCACACAGGAAATGATTATTTTCTAAATCAATACAATTTCTCAAATTTATTTATTTTTCTTAAAGAAGTACTTCTAATCTCTGTCAAAAGGGAGGTTAGGAAAGGTACCCCCTCCCTTGTAAACACTGAAATACAGATCTGGGAAACCAGGATCATCGACACACACAAAAAGTGCATTTTACAAAATATCAACTAAAATATATTTTACATGGATTATACTTCCATTGAAATTCTACCAGCTGCATTTTCATGTTCGAAAAAATATTTCCACATCTAAAGAGATTCCAAAAGCATTTAACATCTGGGCAGCAGCCCCTGCCTCTTAGGAGAGCTTATCTCCTCTCCTGTGGGTGAGGCTGTGCTCCTTGGCAGCACCCTAGAACGAGCAGGCTCCGAAGGGGCTACCACAACTGTCTTCTTACTTCCGACTTGCTCTTTCAGACTGATGACTTCCTCCAGAGCTTCTTCACTTCAAAGCCTTCCCTTTGGGTATGGGACAGGGCTTCCAAAACAAATATTAACCTCTGAAGCCTTCTGGCCTCACCTAGCCCAATCACCCATCAGGAACAATTTATCTTCTAAGGTTCAGGGCCTGGACCTGGGGCTGCCAAGTCTTTGCCTTCAGGGTTCACTTCCACCTTCCAGCCTGTGCCAGACTGTCCTCACCCCGGTGCCATGTCCTCAGACTGCTGGACCTGTGTCTCCTCTAGGAAGGACCTGGTGCCACCTTCCACACCATATACCCATGGAGCATGCCCTTGTGGAAGTGCCTGGCAGGCAGGTTCCCAGTGCTGGGACTGCACCGCACCACCCCGTACCACATGCTCCTGGCAGCCAGGCTCCCAGCGCTCCTCTTTGGTACAACAAGGTACAGATAACCAGGCTTCCAGCCCCTCAGGGTGCCCGGGTCAGGCCCACAGGGGACTGAGCCTCCTGATCAATCCCTGCTGGGGGGAGCATGAGTTGAGAACAAATTTCTGGGCAACAGGAACAAACTGAAAACTCAGGTCCTCGCTCCTAGAGAAGTGGCTGCAGCTCAGGTCTAGCTCAGGTCTGCGGACTGATACAGTGTTGATTCTCGCTGGGATGTAAATTAGTGCAATCTACAAAAGACTAGGGTAAGGGGTGGCAGGGCAAGGGGGAGCCACAGCACTCCTTTGGTTTGATTTCAGGTAGGTGTGGCTTGAAGAGTCATGTGTGAAGTTCTGCAAGAGGTTTCCCAGAACCTCCAAGTATAAGGCAAGAGGAAAAATCTTCAACAAATCAGGTAGCAATTTTCCTTGTCCCCTGCCCCCCACCCTCTCTCCCAGCACTCATCCGCTCTTCCAGACACGACAAACTTCATGTTGACCAGTATTCTGGGAAGCCAGACCTGCTGGGTGGCCCTTAATGGGAAGCTGACAGGAGGCTGACACTCATGGGTAGGCAGGGTCAACTTGTGCCAGCACCAGTGGCTACTGCAGGGGTGAAGGAAGAAAGGCAGGGAAAAGCCTCCAGTCCAGGAAGAGGAAGTAAAAGCTCGGCTCTCTTGGCTCACTGCAGCAAGCCAGAGCTGTGCTAGAACCTGCAGAGCCTGGTCCCAGGCCAGACAGGGAAGCAGCGGGTCACAGTGGGTGAGGTAAAGCTGGCTCCTGCTCCCCTCGAAAGGCCTGGGGAGGCTAGAAAAGGGCCTGGTTCTGGAAGGACTTTATCCCTTCTACTTGCCCCTGCCTTTCCTTGGCCCATGTCCCTCAGGCTTGGCCCAACCTCAGGGAAGACTGAATCTTCGGGAATCTCCACCCTGGGGTGCACAGATGGGCACCCCAGGCCAAGCTGAGGGCTCGTTTGCCTTTCTCCCATCTGGGTTTCCTTTTCTCCCATGGGGCCCAGAATCCACAGGGCCCCTGCCCACCCTCCCCCCAGAGAACCACAGGCCAGCAAGCCATGGCCCCTTACCCAAGTGCTGTGCTTCAAGCAGTGACCCCCGCCCCAGGCCCCACTCTCCTGAAGGCAGCCCCAGTGTGGGCGTGAAGAGGCTACTGCGGGTTCTTGAGGATGCGGCCATGGCGGAAGTCATAGACATGGCGGCAAAGGAACACCAGCTCAGGGTCCGTGTCCTCCGGCACTGTGCGGTGGGGTGGGGTGGAGTAGTCTGCAGATGGGGGCACCAGTGCTGTCTTTCGGCTGGGAAGGCCCTCGCCCCGGCGCTTGGCCATGGCACAGAATCTGCATGACACATCATCACTGACTTTAGCATGGTCACTTTTTCCAGAAAACCAATTCCGTCCCTACTGAGATAGAACTGAGGGGTGACATGCCTCTACTCTTATCCCCAGGGGTGTGTGCACTCCGCCAGCTGCCAGGTGACTTCAGGCCCGAGACACACACCACCTTTCAGGCCTCTTCCCAAATACCTCCCAGCGCCCTAGACTTCACAGCAGTAAACCACCTGATCATGAGGGCTGTGTTAACTTGTGCTTGCTAATTATCTCAGTAGGCGACAGTTCTATCTGCTAATTAAAAAATAAAATCCTGGCCAGGCATGGTGGCGCACACCTTTGATTCCAGCACTCAGGAGGCAGAGGCAGAGGCAGAGGCAGGCAGACCTCTGAGGTTTGAGGCAGCCTAGTCTACAAAGTGAGTTCTAGGACAGTCAGGACTACCTGTCTCAAACAAGTCAAACCAAAAAAAAGGTCTAGTTAGAGGGAGGATTTTAGGGAAGAACATTCTGAATTGGGCCACATGATAAAGTCATTTCCTTGAACTCCATGTGGTTCCCCCAAATCACCCTAACTGAGTCTAAGGGGAGAGGCTAGCTATCAGTGTCGGGTCCTACCTACCTGCAGTACTCAGCAAAGGTTAGCACATAGCATTTCTCTTCGATGCAGGCCACACTGTTCTGGTCCTGATGTCGCGATGCAAAAACTTCATTCTGCAAAGGCTCAAGGGGGGACAGGAGCACGTTGGTTACAGGAGCTAGGCCCTAACTCCAGGGACAAGGCAGGCGTGCCCTGGCCTACTCCAGCTAGCAGTTTAACCTACGTCTTGACTCTTGATTGCCCACACCAACCCCAAGAGGAAAGGAAACTGGTTTCCATCTTGATACCCCATGAATGAGAATTTCTACCCAAAGGCACTGTGGTGGTGTATGCCGCCTTCAATCCTAGCAGATGGATCTCTGTGTGTTCAAGGCCAGTGTGGTCTACCCATAGGAAGCCACTCAAGCTGTACGATAAAACGTCGTCTCAAAAAAAAAAAAAAAAAAAAAAGAAAAGAAAAGAAAAGAAAACTCCTTGCAAAAGGGGAAGGAAATAAAAGGTGAGCTTGGACTGGCCTCAGCCATAGGCACTAAGCTCCAGGTACTCAGAGCAGCTAGGTGGGCAGTGCTGCCTTGCCGTCCTGTTGTTAGAACCTAATTACTCATTCTCGTTTTCAAAGCCCCTGGCCCTCAACAGTCATTACTCTCCCATTTGGAACATGAGTCTAGACAGTGTTTGGGACTGGACTTGGCCACTTCCTAGCTGCCCTGCCCCTATGCTGTGTCTTAATGCCACAACCTCTTGTTCTGCGGCCCCCACCCATTGCACCCCGCTTGCCAGGCAGCTCACCTCATGCATGCTGGGGCTGCGCCCTCCCTGTAAGTGCTCAGGCCTGTAATACCATAGGAGGCTCATCATCAGTTCCCCTAGGAGGACAAAGAAGAGATCACGCTGGAGCTGACAACCCTGCTTAGTTAAGACAGGTTGGCCACCTGCCCTAGAGGTTTGTCCAAGCCCAGCTCCTGGCCCAATCCTGCAGGCTCTGGCCACCTGTGTCCCCTGACCAAGGCCAAACATTCAGCAGCCTGGAATGCTGCTAGGGCCCAACGGAAAGGCAGCTGTCCTTCTGGTTCCCAGTCTGAGGGAAAGGTACCTGACTCAGGGTTCTCCCAGAGGGCAGAGATCTTGGCCACGTAAGGTGTAGACGTCTTTCTTGGGCCTGACTTGAGGAGGACAGTGTCACGGACTCGGATTGTCTCTCCATGTCGCTCAACTGCCTGGTAACTCTTTCGGATGGCGGGTTCCGGCTCATCCTGGGCAATGAAACACATGAGTTTTCAGAGCCACACTCAGAATGAGGACCAAGGGAAGCGGGAATAACATCCACTCCACTTCCTCAAGTCAACCCACTAAGAATAGGCACAGGCTGGGCCCTCCTCTCCAGGCCCGGCCTTTGGAGACAGGACTCCTATACTTGGAAAAGAGTAATGGAACCGGGTAGGAATGTGGCCGAGTCTCTAAGTGTCTGAGCACTAACAGGGCAGTCTGAACATAAACCCTTAAATAACCATTTTAAGTGGCACAGCCTTGGGCAAGTTACCTAAGCCCCGGTTTCCTTATCTGAGATGGCAGGTGGGGGTGTACGTACTACATATGGCAGTGGTGAGGGTTAAAGAGGGTAACACATGTGAGGTGCTTAGCTTAGCTTTAGCATCAATTTCAGAAGTGCTCAATACGTTCTAGCTGACAGTTTTCAGCTCCCAGTGTTGCCCTATCACCAACCCCTCCTAGACACAGTATCTCAAGATCTCCACTTTACAGTGTAGAATGAAGATGGAGTGAGTGGGGATGAGAAGCTGAAAACTCAGGTCACCAATAGTACGTGACAAGTAGAAACCACCAGAAACTGGTACAGAAACTGGGGGACTTGACGAGAAGCAACGCGACCAGTTCCTGAAGTTAAGTGCAGCTCTCGGAGTAGCTGGACCATCTTATTCCATGTCTTGTGTCCACCGCCCTCTCCTATTCCCGACACCCAAGCGCTAACACTCACCAGCACATACACTGCCCTCTCACAGGCGGCACCTACAGGGACCCAGCCGTTGGTGCGACGGCGACGGCGGCGGCGAGGACGTGGGCGCTGGGCACGCGGCTGCTTGGGGTGGCTGGGCCTGCGGGCAGTCTTGCTCCTCGCAGTGTGCCTACAGCTGGGGCCTGTGCGTAGACCTGACTTGGAACCGCTCGGAGGCTTGGCACTCTGAGGGCATGCCCGGGCTACCGTCTGGGGCTCTGAGGTGGGTGTCTGAAGGTGGGGGATGGGCTCTGCTGCAGGTGGCACGCTGGGCACAGGGCATCCCAGGAGGGGGTGAGCAGGTGAGGCTGGGTGGCCAGCTTCCGGGAGAGGAAATTCCAACTGGCCGAGGGACCTGCAGCCTTCTGGAAAAAGGAGAGTGGGTCAAGGCAGGCAGGACAAACCGCAACCGTGATCTGCTTTCAGGTCTCAAGCCCGACTTAATTCCAGGGAGCAACGTAAAGTCCAGTGAGGTGGCAGGTGGGACAGGGGACTTTCTTCACCTTGGAAACCGGGCTGTAGACATTTGTGTGTCCCTTTCTAACTAGAAGGAGTGACAGCAAAAACGCAACAGCAAAAACGTCTGTGTTTGCTCTGATCTAAGTTTCTCTAGGGTTTCCACAGTAACGAGGAGCAGAGATTCTGGAGTCACACAGACTGGGATGTAAGTCCCACACCTACCACTTAGCAGCCATGTGACCTCAGGCAAGTCCCTCTGGCCCCTCTGAGCAATGCTAAGTAGTGCTTAGAGTACGACACGAACTTCCTGACTGTTGTTCTTATTTACACACTAATTCATTTCACCCTCACATCCCTGAGGTAGGTACCGATCCTGCCACTTTACGATGGAGGAAACAGACATAGCAGCTCCTGGGTTATCCAATGGTCATGAGGAGAAGGGGCAGGGGGAAACATCTCATTGCAGGCTGAGTCTGCCTAATTACATGCCCTTTGACCTGTTTGTCAAGCACTAAGAATGGCGCCTGACACACTGTGCGCACTGGTGGTCTTGTTTATCAGGATGAAGGGTGAGGGTCTAAGGAAAAGAGCAAAGAAGTAGCCTGCTCCTGTTTCTTAGGACTCCAACTCATGCTAGAACCTGATATAACCAGTTTGGCCAGAGCCAAGCGGGCTATAAAGTGGTTTTATAGACCCCTACATGAAGGGGTGTTGGGAGAGAAGGAAATAGCGTAGGGGAGGCCCAGCCCTCACCTCTCTTGCACAGGGCAGACCTGCTGGTCAGGATGGTTTTAGTCAATCCATTTCTACCCAGAAGCTTGAGTACAGTCTAATGCTGTTTTGCCAGCGAGCACGAACCATTCAGGTATCTGGGCCTTGAAGGTAACAGGCTGTGGGCACTAATCCCATGGCACCCATACCGGAGAGCACCGCTGGTCTCTTCTTGAGTACGCCCACCCACCCTGTCCACACCCAACTATTCCCCTGATGCCATGCCTGTGTCCCTTGTCTTTGTCAGAGCTTGTATAGCCAGGGCAAGACTGTCCCACCACACCTGGTACTGCTTCCTAAGGCCATAACCAACCTTCCCTATGAGTGCAAACTCAGTAACATGGAGGTGGACTGGACTCATGGTAGAGCCCAGGTCAGACGGGACATGGGAATAACTTGGTAAAAACCCTAGTTTGATTTTCTCCCCAGGATTGGGGGTTGAACCTAGGGCCTCACGCCCACTAAGTGAATACCCGCCATCACCGCCTAGCCCAGCCCTTTTTCTATTTTTGTTTGAGACAGGGTCTCTTTCTGTAACCCTGCCTGGCCTTGAACCCTGACTCAGCCTTCTGTATGGCTGAGCTTACAGACTTGTAGCACGGCACCTACAGAAGGCCTCATTTCCTCATCTAGGAGTCCAGGAAGGGGAACCCAAGTGTGGGACGAGAAACCTTCCTGTCCACTTCCATGGCAACATTAATGAACTTCCAAGCCAAGAAATCTCACCCACAGTCTGGGCAAAGCAGGCCGAAGAGCTAACTGTGGGGCATTTGCCTGGGATTGTTCCTCGGTCTACAACATCGCCTAATGAGCAGAGACCTCCTTTCTCAAACCTCCTGGCCGCCCCTCACCCCACCATAGTAGCTAGACCCGACAGAGCCCATGTCAGAGCTACAGCCCAGCCTCCTGGGATGCGGTATCTCAAAAACTCCCTAGCGTACCATGTGTCCCCCCTATAAGGTTTACCTGCGGTAAAAGGCATTTTATAGGGGCAGCCGCCACAGGTGGTGCCAATGCGGGTGAGAGACAGGGGCAACACCCCACAGATGCTGTAGCCGTTCGCTCCAGTGTCCTCACTGGAGCAGTAGCGAGATGAGCTCCAAGGAGGGTGCTGGAAAGGGATGCCAGAGGGTACTGAGCTCGGGGCCATGAGCAGCCCCTCACTGGGGGCTGCCACCGGGGACAGCTTGCCCTCAGGGAGCATGGGGCAAGGGGAGTAGCCTCCACACTGTGGCCCGTCTTGACCACAGTACAGGTAGAAGCTGCCCAGTGCAGTGAGCTCTGGGCCTCCTTCGCACAGACCGCTGTAGTCGGCTGGGTTGCCGGGCATCGGCAGCGGAGACAGCTGAGGTGCTGGGAAAGAGGGCTGATGCAGTTCCTGCTTTGGGGCAGGTGACTCCTCGCCTGGACGCCCAGGCTCTGGCTTCAGGGCTGCCTGCCCACCCATCAGCAGAGGCAGGTTGGGGCGCAAGGGGTTCTCCAGAGCCTTGCCCAGGGCCTGGTGAGATGGCTGGATGGGTGGCCCACGAGGAGCAGCAGATGGCCAAGGCTCATCGGGCTGCTCTTGCCAGCTGGGGGCCCCTGTAGCTTCCCCAGAGCCAGCCCCCTGCCGAGCCTTGGGACAGTTCTTGCTGTTGACCTTGGCCCACTTTGGTCGCGGGATCTTGGGTGCCAGGGGCTCGGTGGAGCGCCCATCTGCTTCTGCCTGGGCACGAGAAGGTCGAAGAGGCAGCTCTCGCTCCTGGCTGAGTTTCAAGAAGGCAGCTGCGTTTAGGCTAGCCAGTCTCTTGGGAGCTGGGTCTCCATCTCGACGGGCACCTTCATCTGGGGCTGGCTCTGGGGACAGGTCTCGATTTCCTTCTCCAAGATCTCCCAACCGAGGTCGCTTCTTAGAGAAAGACCAGGCCCCCGTGGCCCGGTCCCGGCTACGGGGAGGGTCCCCTCCTCGGCTTCGGCGGGCACCTGCCAGGCTGCTGGTGTCCTCCCGTTCCAGCAACAGGTTATTGAGGGCCTCGGCGTTAAGGGAGGCGAGACGCCGCTTGCGAGGCTGCACAAGACCAGTGTCCTCGCTGGATGGGGTCGGACTAGGGGGCTTGGGCAGGTCAGGGGGCAGTTCATCAGCTTCATCTGCACTCCGTGGACCAGCCACATTTTCCAGGCGAGTCAGCAGCACTTTGCAGGCTTTGGGCTTCTCTGGAACCAGTGAACGCTTACGCAATGGGTAGTTCTTGCGACGCCCTGTGAGGTGCCCAGGGCTCTCGGGCACGCCGGGCTCCACATCTTCAGCCCCCTGATCCATATTGCTGTCTTCCATCTGCAGGGGCTCTCCTCGGCCAGTGGGGCCGGAACTCAGCATAGGAAGGGACTTCCTCCGAGTGTGTGTCATGGAACCTCTGCAACCTGCAGGACAAAAGGAAAAAACCTGGTCACCGCATGCCACCCACTTGCACCTGAGGTGACTCTGGCTCACTCCTGCTCTTATTCTTCAGCTTGGAATTTCCTAGGACCCACCTGCCACAACAGTTGTGCAAGGACTGGCTCCCCCCTCTCCTAGCTTTGAGTCCCCATGAATTAAGCCCTGCAAAGTCTGAGGAGTGTCACAGATACCAGCGTCAAGGCACAGGAGGAACCGAGAGCAAGAGCAGACCTCTTCTTTTCCTCCCACTAGACCCTGAACGAGAGGAGGCCTATCACCTCAGCCAGAAGGGGGCTTCTGAACTGGCCAGAGGAGGATGAAGATGATGAAGAGACGTACTGAGTCAAAGGGCCTGCCCGCTGGGCACGGGAGAAGGGCGAGTCTGCCCTGCTATGACACTCTACATGATCCGTAAAGCAGAAGAGCCAGAACTCAAGTCTTTCTGGAAAAGCCCTAAGAAAGGAGAGGCCTGCGCGTGCCCTAGGAGACAGCACCCACATCATTTGGTTTGGATTCTAGGGAAAGGCAGCTCATAGTGCCAGTGTCGGTAAAGGACATTGCGCTAGGATGAAAGTCAGTACAGGTGACTCAGTGGTCCTGTAAGCCTCGCCCCATCCCTCAGTTCTCCCCATAGGCAAGAAGGGCTGAGATCCCCTAACTCTGGCTTTGCAGATGTCGCTCGCTATACAAACTCAGGGGCAGCTTGATCCCAAGTTCTTAGTAACAAAGGCCACACAGAGCTGGTGAGCTGTGGACTGCACACTTGTGCCATGAAGACAATGCAGAGCTGCAGGGGTGAGGCAGGGTGGCCAGACTGCAGAGCTGTTCACTTCCGATCTACCCTCCAAAGCACAGGGGCTGCCAAGAGAGGTGCCAGACAGTGCACCCTGGGGGACCCCTCCCCACCCCGCAGGCTGGGCTTTTCAGCTTAGTTTCCCCAGTGTTGTTATTCATTCTGGGAGAAGTCCCTGATGGGCTGGGACTTAACCCCGAAAACCCCAAGCCTGAGGATTTCCAGGCTTTGCCAAGTTCTTCCCCTTTAGTTCTGTGGTCCTGGACCACTGGCTGGGGTCACCGGGTGCTTTCTCTCCACAGACACACTCCACTGGCACAGAAAAGGTGCTGAGGAAACTCGGCTGACAGGACAGTGTACATGACCCTCAGGAGAAAGGGTTGAGAGGACTGCAAACAGGAAGAAGCAATGAGCCATGTGTGGGGACCTGCCACTGTCCAGAAGTCAAGCCTCAGGCAAGACAGAGCCTCCAGAGGCGAATCCATCCATTCCTAAGCGGCAGAGCTCCTAACAACCCCAGGTTTGTGACGCCTTAAGTCTCTTTTCTGCTTTGAACCAGTGGCCACTGTCCTGGCTGCTCAGCACACTCGCCAGCATGATCCTTTAGCACTCTTAAAAGTAGAGCAAGTGCAGACAGCCCATAGGCCCCCTTTTCAAACCAGGCCACCCTGTGCCAGCGGTGGAGCAGCCAAGAGCAAGCAGCACCACACCCCAACCGTATCTGTATTTCTGGGCAAAGCCAAGTCCGGCTTCCCCATGCCCGGAGGAGCTTGGAGACGAAGGACGAGTGAATAGACAAAGCAGCTAAACACGGGCTGAAGCCCCTCTACAGGCCCCAAGTCGCCAGAGCAGCTGGGCCTGGGAATGGCTGGGGGCCAAGGGTGAGGTCACCTGGTCCTGTGGCCTTTGAGGACATGGATACCAAGTACAGAGCAAAGGGGTGGGGGCGGGGGTAGGGGAAGAGCACAGGCCGGAGAACAGCATGGCTAGTAGCCGGGCTTTGAGCAGGGAAAGGGAAGAGGATGGCTCCCTGCTAGAAGCTGGGTACATGGGTGGGTTGACTGTCCTGGGAGATCTGTCTGTCCCTCTTGTCACCCTCAAGGAAGGTCCCAAGAAGAGAGGTTAAGAAGCAGCAGCAGTGGCTATTTCAGGAGCCTGTCCCTCAGGTGTGTGTTCCCTGTTTAACTTTTTAACCTCTGGGAGCCACTGCTCCTGTGTCTCCTTGCCCCCCCCACCCCCACCCCAGGGCTGGACATCCGGTAAACCTCTACATCATGGGGTGCAAGTCTTGTTTCCAAGCCAAGCACAGGAGCCTCCTGCTAGCCTCCTGTGCATCTGCCAAACCTCCTGTCACTGGCCAGAGGCTGCCAGGGCCATCAAAGCACACTGCAAATGACCCTCCAGCTTTCATGTGGTGCCGCAGTGGCTGTCTTCAGGAGAGGCTGGGGTCTCTGCTGCCAGTTTCTGCTGCACTTGCGCAGGAGACTTGGTGTGAGTCATGCTTTGAAGCACCTGTGAGAACCTCGGTAGCAGCGTTTCCCTAGGGTGGGGCTGGGTGGAGGTCTGCCGGGGCCCCTCCAACCTGCAGTGGGTGGCCCAGCAGGGCCGGCTGGGGGTTAGGAGATCCCAGTCAGCAGGCTTGACCCCCATTCCAGGAGAACAGACCTGCCAGTCCTCCCATTTACACTAGTTTAGTCAGGAACTTTCTACGGCTGTCAAGCAGTGAGGCGGGGGGGGGGGGGGGGGGGCACTTCAGCACTGCTCTCCTGCTCACTGGGATGCCCTGCCCCTGCACAAACAGTGCTGGCCCCTTGGGAGAAGGAAGGTTCCTGGGAAGGACACCCCAGGGCAATTTACTTTTTACTTAGCTGGTATGAAGTACGCTCTCGCTGGGGAAAACCAGTCTGTCAGCAGCCCCGAGCAGCTGCTCTGAAGGACAGTGGCTGGCCAGTGAGAGGGCTTCTAGGTCAAAGACCCCACAAGTTGAATCCAAAATCCCAGTGAGTATATGCCGAAGTTGGCAAGCCAGCAGCCTCCACTCCAGGTACATCAAAGGCTCAGCACTGAGGGGGGGATCTGAAGTGTCAGGCTGAGTGAGGCTAGGCTTCAGTGTGACTCAGCTCTGCCTGGGGCTAGCTGAAGCCATCCCCCCCCCCCCCCCCCCCCCCCGCCCTCCAAGCTCTATCTCTTGTGCACAGATTACCACATACCATTCTGATCAATAAGTAGAGGTGGTGCACATGCAAGGTGCCCAACTGAAGGCTCCAGCAAGGGAGGTCAGGGGCCTGGGCTGCCGGTCATCCTATGAATCACTCCCAGAAACTAAATCTACCCCTGGGTAGGAAGAGATCCTTAGAACTGACTCCTGCTGGCTTTCTTGAGTCTTCTTATTAGAGAAGAGAAGCAACAAGCGCGCAAAGGCGGTCAGTCTCCTTTTCATGTACTCGGTTGATGGCACCTGGGAAAACAGATGCTTCTGCTGGGCTGCTTGTGGTCAAGCCAGGCAAGGGTACGCACCACTAGGATGTCTTTGGTGAAAAGCGGACGGAACACAGAACTGAGAGCCTGTTCGAGAAGACCTGGCTCTGAGTGAGGCTGGGATGCAACCCCATGGGAGAAGCCTTGTCTACTAAGTGCAAGGTGAACACTTGAACGGTTCTGAACTTGAGGTTCCTCATCTGAAATGGACATACCAAAGTAAACCTTGCTTCCCAGCATTGACAAGGTTGGCGAGACACAGTGGGGAAACCTAGTGGGGAGCAGAAGTCTCCTCTCCCTCCCAGGCACAGCAGAAGCAGCGTCAATCATCAGTTTCCCACAGCAGGAGCTGAGGGCAGCCTGGGCGAGCATCCAAACATCCAGCCTGCACTTGAACTCTGCTCTGTTACTATTGTGCTAAGGACACCCAAACGTACCATCCTGAGGAGAGATGGCAACACTGTCCCTTTCTCTTCCCTTGTGAAGCTGCTACAGATAAATGGGGAGCTATGGGGCAAGCACAGGGTCACATTCAGGATGGGGTCAGGGTGGCAAGTGTTCTGCCTACAGTATCTGAGAACCCACTGCAGGTACCCACAAAAATCCCAGGGCACCACCTGCTAAGAGAGCAGTAGCTCTGGCCACCAGCCCTGCCAACTTGGCCTCACTTACGGCAAGTACTCAAGTCACCTTGCAAACTGAGCTTAACTATAGAAACGCTCGGGCAGGAAAGACTGCATAGCGCACACCCAGCGGGAGCATGGGTGTGGGCACTGGCTTGTTTCTAATCGTCTTTAGGCCAGGCATCTTTCTGAGGAATCACACCTGCCAACCGGAGGCAATAATACTGTCTAGGGCCTATGAAACCACACCTGCTCCTCACAGGTCACACTGAGGCCTGAGACCCTGGAGATACAGAGTGAGTAGCTGCACAGGAAAGGTTTGTGCCCACTCCACTCAGGCAGGATCTGGTCTGTCAGCTCAGCTCAGCCTGACAGCCAGGTCTGACTTTGATCAATTCTGACCACCCCAGCATGAGAAATGGCCAAAGCTTCAGAACCAAAGCCAGCCAAGCCCCCTCTGAGTAACTGTAAGGACACACAGATCCCCTTGGGGGGGGCTGTCTAACTTAGGTTACAGACTCCCATGTTTGTTAGAGGTCAAAATTTAGGGTAGGAACAGAAGAAATGGTAAGCTCTTGATGGTCAGAACCTGCCAGTGCCTCAGAGCACTGAAGCAAAGTCCTTCCTACAGGGGGGCTAAGGGTACCGAGTGAAGGCAGGACCTTTCATAGCTACAGATCCCCAAGCAAGGTGAGTGGGCAGAAAGCACTGTGTTTTAGTATGTCTGTGCTCTGATCCACGAAACTGACAGACTAGAAGGTAGTCACATGCAATGCCAGCTAGTCTTTGGGGCTTTCTTTGTTGTTGTTTTTGTATGTGTGCATATGTGATTGAACGCACACACCAATAGTGCATGCGGTGGTCAGAGAACAACCCGTGGGGGAGTTGGTTCTCTCCTTCTGCTATGAGAGTTCTGAAGATTGAACAAGACTCTCCGGCTTGGCAGCAAATGCCTTCACCCACTGAGCCACACTGTCGGCCATTAGGGGGTTTGTTTAAAGGCCAAGGCCTCTACCTTAGCCAATATACCCTCCTGTAGCTCTTGCTGGTGCCTGTGAGAACCCAGGGCACCCACCCCTCACATCCAGGCACCTCTTGCGACCTTTGCCCCACTGCCAGCCCCACACAACAGAGCTGAGACCTGATCAGGCCTGGAAAAGAGCCTGAACTTTCCAAGCCTTGCTTGGTTTGCTTTTCAAAGCAAGACCCTGTTTTAAAGATTAAGTAGGAACATGTACAGAATGCACTTAATACAAAGCCCATTCTTTTTGTTTTGTTTTTTTTTTTTGAGACAGGGTCTCTCTGTGTAGCCTTGGCTGTCCTAGAGTCACTTTGTAGACCAGGCTGGCCTCGAACTCACAGCAATCCACCTGCTTCTGCCTCCCAAGTGCTGGGATTAAAGCTGTGCGCCACCACACCAGGCTACAAGTCCATTCTTTTCTTTCTTTCTTATTTCTAAAAACTACCTTTTATGTACGAATGTTTTAAGTGCATCTGTGTGCACCATCTGTGTATCTGGTACCCACCAAGGTCGGAACTGGGTATTATTAGATCCTCTGAGACCAGAGTTACAAGCAGCTGTGAGTTGCCATGTGGGTGCTGGGAATCAAACTGGGGTCCTCTGCGAGAGCAATGGGTACTCTTAACTGCTGAGCCACCTCTCCAGCCTGAGCCTGCTCTCCCCCACCTCCCCACACAAGTCCCAGGTCAAGGGATGAAAATCAAAGTGCAAAAGACAGACACTGGAGTGTGGGCTAGTAGAAAGGGGGGGAGACAGGAGAAGGCTATGCTGGGGAGCCCAAAGCGTGGTGGAGAGAGAGGTCTGCGGAGGGCATTACTGAGTCCTCAGCAGAGGGCCCACTTCACTCAGGGTGTATTGTGAGAACAAAAGCCCAGCAGGGAAGGTAGTGCTAAAGGATGCTGGTAGGCAAAGGTAAGTCTTAAGAAGGAGGAGGAGGAGCAGGAGGAGGAGCAAGAGCAGGAGGAGGAGCAGGAGCAGGAGGAGGAGCAGGAGGAGGAAGAAGAGGAGCAGGAGGAGGAGGAGCAGGAGGAGGAGCAGGAGCAGGAGGAGGAGCAGGAGGAGGAGGAAGAGGAGGAGCAGGAGGAGGAGGAGGAAGAGGAGGAGCAGGAGCAGGAGCAGGAGGAGGAGGAAGAGGAAGAGGAGGAGCAGGAGGAGGAAGAAGAGGAGCAGGAGGAGCAGGAGGAGGAGGAAGAGGAAGAGGAGGAGCAGGAGGAGGAGCAGGAGGAAGAGGAAGAGGAGGAGCAGGAGCAGGAGGAGGAGCAGGAGGAAGAGGAAGAGGAGGAGCAGGAGGAGGAGGAGGAGGAGGAGGAGGAGGAGGAGGAGACTTGCACAAGGGTTGCTCCAGGGTCAGGAGGCCAGGCTCTCCACATCAGGTTTCCTCAGACCCCACTACCTGTATGCCACACTGCCCTTCCTGTATCTCAACAATGGGCTTTTAGCAACCCAAGGAGAAACCTTGAGCCACAGATGCATCGCTCTTCATTAAGAGTCCAGGGCTCACCAACCTGTTCTGTAAGCCTGCCCAGGAGTAGCAAAGACCGAGTGTTCAGTCACCAGCATAGTGTTCAGAGGGAAAGCACTTTCTTGCCTAACATTTGCAAATCCCCAACATTGGGTAAGAAAAAAAAAAGGGGGGGAGGTGGGATGGATTTTAAACCAGGCTCAGCAACCCAGCCTTTCCAGCCAGCCTGGGTAAGACAGGGAGACCCCCTGTTGCTTGCCAGCTACCTCCTGGTCTTGAACAGAAGTAACCCACCAGGTCAGGAGAGCTCCACCCCAGACCTTCCCAACAAAGAACCTCCTGAGTGAGGCAGCCATGAAAAACAAGTCCCAAGGCCAAGCCTTCCAAACATTCCACTAAGGGAAGGAGTCACAAGGCAGGCCCCAGTGCTACCTCAACAGGTTGCAAGCCTGGGGGAGGGGCAGGTAGGCTGACTTCACCACCACTAAATTCCATCCGCAAGGTTACCTGGCTGCTGGCTCACTGGCCTGACTCAAGAAGTTTGAAAACCCTTTATGCAAAATTCTTGATTTGTAAGTATTTTAGATTTCTGAGTTTGCTTTTCCCAGCCCCTCCTTCCCCACGCCCCCGTGCACACACGTGCAAGCACTCACACATGTGCAAAGGGGGGAGATACACTCCCAAACAAAGCTTTTGAAACAACCCAAGGACTTCAAATATCCAGACTATGGAGCCTTCTAGCATTCAACTTTCCCCTCATTCCCAGGAGCTCACAGTGCCTAATTGAAATTAATCCACATTTATAAATTAATTTGTATTTACTCAAGTCTTTCAGGACCATCCTGTTTTCTCTCCCAGTTTACCCTAGCCACCTCAAGGGAAGAGGATACTCGTTACCCTAACCCCCAGCCATTCGTGAGTAAGTGTGCTCACAATTATTACAAAGAATGTAAGAAACAGGCTGGGGATGAAGCCTAGAGCTTGCCCAATGCAGGCAGCAATGGGTTTGGTCCCCAGCACTGCCTAAACCCGGACAGGGTGGCGCATGGCTGCAATGACAGCATGCTGGAAGTGCAGGCAGGAGGCTCAGAAGTTCAAGGCCATCCTTGGCTACACAGTACATTTGAGGCCTGGCCTGGGTAAGATAGGATCCTATCTCAAAACAAAACAATAAGCAATAAATCCAGAAAAGATAGGAAGGTGGGACCAGCAGCAAAGAGCCAGAGCAAAGGTCAATCTCCAAGACCTCTAATCCACAGGGACCTTGATTCACCAGGGGCTCTTACTGTATCAGAAATGTTACTCTGCATTTTGGGGACCCAGCACCACCTAGCACATGACAACTGCTGCATCTATCCTCCTAACAGTCCTGACTGAAACAGATACCAAGAGCTCATTTAAGGGGGGTGGGGGATGCTCTGCAGATAAAGGTACATACTGCCAAGCTTGATGACCTGAGGGTGTGTGTACACACACACACACACACACACACACACACACACACACACACTCCCTCCATCCTTCCACCCCACCTCCTGGAGCTGTTCTAAGCGAGGGCGGAGGCAGGGCATCATGCAGGTGTGGCTCAGGGCCGTACTTCTACACTGATATCATGCTGCCACTTTCTAGGGCCTCACAGGACGGCTGCTGGGCCACGGCCCGACATAATAGCAGTCTGTCTTGAATCCTCAGCTTTAAGAACTGTTCACACCGACAGATGTGTTCACACACCTGTAATCCTAGCACTCAAGGTGAAGCGGAAGGTTGGAGAGTGCCAGGTAGACTGGACTATATAGGTTCCTGTCTCCTAATAAGTAAGACCCCCCCCCCAAAAAAAAACCCCAAAACAAACAACAAACAACAAACAACAAAAGAAAAGTTGATCAGAGTTCCAAATATAAGCATTTTAAAAACAAACCCACTTTATTACCTAGAGAGTGAGTGGTGAGTGCTCCAGAGATTGTATTTTACATTAAATCCAGAAAAAGAGCTTTTCCCAAGCACCTATGCCAGTCTACAGACTGAGGGAATCCCCTCCCCTGGCTTAGACCACAGTGGAGATGAAAAGTGGCCTATCACAGTGCAGACGGCCACCTTAACTTACAGACACAGAAACTGCTCTTGGCTTCCTTTCCTCAGAGCAGATAATCTCTAGCACTTTCGATTTTCTCTAAAGATCATTTCCTCTCCATAGAATTCTTTCCTACATTCAGTGGAAACTGTGTGGACTCCTACAGGTGCGAAGCAAGGAACCCCAACTCAGGGCTGAAGGGCCCAGCTGACGCTGATGGCGGTGCTAACTGGAGTTCTAGGCTTCGGGGATCTTGTGGCATCAAGTGGCAGCCCGCTATTAACTATTCTAAGAACACACTTCTAAAACACCTGGCCACACAGAAAGAAACCTAATAAACAAACTGTGTTACCCTAAACACTCCACACATTTGAAGGAGGGCCCATTTCTCTCTTCTGCAGCAGGAAACTGAGAAAGTTGTGTTGGTGGAGGCAGAAGCTAAATAAATAAATCCCTTTACCCTAGGCCAGAGAACCAATGTATCTATCCTCCCCAAATTCCATAGAGAAGAAACAGCGGCAAGAGAAAACAAACCCCAGTAAGTCCTTAGCTAGTACCAATATCATTACTATGAAAAGCTGCCTGTCTTTTCATTCAAGTAACTCGCTTATGGTACCCTGGAAGTTACCCACTCATAGAGCCAGGCTGAGAGACAAACCCTCATCCCTCCCTGGCAGCTCAAGCCTGCAGACGAGCTGGAGGAACCGATCACACCGAGTCAGATAAGTAACCGTCCTGGCAGGTATGATCCACATGCAGAGAGAAATGTGATGGCCACTTCTCTAGCATAGTGACTGCACCCTGGATCCTGCCCTCCAAACCCTGGGGCCTCTGATCCCTAGCTTACTCACCTAGATGCCCGGGATAGACACCCACACCCTCACTGGGACCCCAGGATTTGGCAGCCTTGCTTCGGCAGCCCTAAGCAGGATGTTTGGGGCTCACTTGTAGCTCATTAGTGGCAAAACTAGGAGATGGGCTGGAGAGACATAAAGGCATTGAAGTTCAAACCAGTCCATTTTATTCCAGGTAGGTGCGGCCTCCTATAAAACTAGGCAAGATCTCATCATCCAAGAAGAAGACCTCCTGGGCCTGACCTCGGAAGATCTAAGCAGCCTGAGGGGTCAGGAGCTGCAGGACCTCAGATCACTGGATGCCAGGAACCTTTGCTATTAGCTGTCACAAGCTCTGGACCACACGTGGTGTTTTCCCATCTGTTTAGGGCTAAAAGACACTGTGTTGGCCCATCAAGGCAAGGCCAAACCCATAAAGCTGGAGTGCCCAGGCTGCCCTCAGAACCGGAGCACAATGTCCTCACACTTCCCTTGTCCCTCCAAAGCCGAAGGCACAAAGGAAACAAGCCTTGCCAGATTGTGCTAGCAAGTTCCCATAAATGCCTGGGCCAGGGTAGTACAGCTTAGGTGAAATGCTTCCCCATTGAGAGAAGCTGCTTTATTTACATTCTTCACAACCCATTCATAAAAAGGGGGCCCTTTAATGTCGGGACTGTTCATATAATGCTCCATAAACTCGCCAGCTTTGGCTCAGCACGGGCTACTTTTCAGCTCTGGGGATTTTTTTTCCCCCTGAAGATTTTTTTCCCCTCCTCCTTAATGACTCACCTTGCGACAGGGCAGGGAGGCCAGATGTTGCCTGAGCAAGGCCAAGAGGAACAACATTAGATAAAATGAAAACATTCTAAGTCCTCTTAGATGCTATGGTGGAGAGGCGGGAAGAAATGAAAATAATTAGCCAATTTTCATTGAACTCCAATTTCAAGTGGATATGCTAGGTTGACTTTCTTTCAAGTCTACTGAAATTTCTTTCTCAGGTGTCAAATGCTACCCAATTCATGCCTCTAAACACTGGCGAGCGTACGGAGGGCACTTCCTCTATCCCTACAGAAGAGAGAAGGGCTCTTTCTGAGTTGTAATTTGCATCACGGATGAATAAATTAAAAGGTTGTTTCCTCTCCTGAATGTTCTAGAGCTGCTAGCTCCCAAGAGGGGCAGAATCTGCTCGGGGTGAAGGAACTCAGGCAATGCCCCTGAAGAGGGAAGGGCTGTGTTCCAGGACATGCGCTGCAGACAGTGCAAGCAGATGAGGAGAGCACTCAGGAGAGGCGCTCTGAGGTGGATTTTCTGTTACAGTAAAGGAGAAGTAGTAGGATTTTTTTCCCCTTTAATTGATGGGGGAGAGGTTTGCGTTGCCATGGCAACTGTAAGGGGTAGCCTTCCCGATTGGAAGGGAAATGCTGGTCCATTAATCATCAAACTGGGGCACAAAAGAAAGGTCTAGGGGGGATGATGGGTGCAGGATATGTTTCTTCTCCACCTAGCTTCAAACCAGACATCAGTCTTCGTCCGTGTCCCCCACGGTTCAGGCTTGATCACCAATACAAACCAACTTCTAAGACAGCTGGAATGACAGCATTCCTACCTGAAAGGTCCAACTTGGGGCAGACATAATGACAAAGTCAGGAAAACACTTCCTACAAAAGGAACCCTACAAATCCCTTCCATGGGACTGACCCAGGTTTACTTTTCATCTGTGTTCTCCAAAGTGTTTTTTTTTCCTCTCTCTCTCCCTCATTTGCACCCAGATGTGAAGAGGTAAAACACATGGATTCATTTAGCACGGACAACAAGTAAATTGCAAAGGAACAGCATAGCTGGGTACAGGCAGAGAATGGTTTAGGGGGGGACAAGAGGAAAAAAAGGATTACAGCCCCCTTTCCAGTTTGTATCTCCGTGGTGTCATGTGACTGATCTACAGGACTGGCTCTTCACCAGCAGATAGGTCAGAAACAGCAGTTAAAAATGCCCATGCTGGAGCCTCACAAACACGCCCTATTTATATACCTTTCACAAAAAAGGTCAGAGACCTCAAGGACTGAATCCACACCGAGCATTTCTAAAATCACCAAAAGTTCTGCTCCATCTCCATTGACTTCCACAGGCAACAACACTGGGAGGAAGATTACAGACTACTTGGATACACACACACACACACACACACACACACACACACACACAGACACGCACGGACACACACGCTTCACTCATTACTCCCTAGCTTTAAGAAACTTCCAACCTACAAAACATTCGAGAAAATACCATGCTGGAAAATTCATTTTCGCAAGCTCACTGACCTGAGCAACACTAAGACTATGGACAAGTGGGAGAGAAGAGAAGGGTGGGAGCCAGGAGCAAAGGGCAGGGGCCAGACAAGTGTGCAAGACACGACCAGCAAACAGCCTCAGGGACACTGTCTAGGGTCAGACTGCAAGAAAAAGAGAGCAAGCACAATTCGGTAAGAAACTGACTTGTGGAAGGGTTTGGGAGAAGAGCTGGTAGCTATGTCCAGACTGGATCAGAAGTGCCGGAGGAAGGGGGAGGAAATGACATGGGAACACGGCAGCAGAAAGGATGGGAGGAAAGACACCAAAAAGAAGGAACCAAAATGATCACGGTAGCGCACATGAGGCAATCCCTACACTCCACACTCGGGAGTCCAGGCAGGGGGATGGCTGCACGTTCCAGGCTAGCCTCGGTTATACAGTGATAGGGAAGGGAAGACAGAGGGACAGAGAGAAACAGAACGGCTCAACGCCTGAGAGCCAGACCTCCTAAACACTGATCTGACAGGCACACGGCTCCTGCCAGGTAAAACCCTTGTCACGGAGGGACATGTTATTCTGGCAACTCCCACCTTCCAGCAGCCAAACCAGGTCACCCTCCTGACTGCCACCAGACGAAACAACCACGTACAGTGCAACCCCCGGCAATGGCACAGATTCTCCAGCCTTCTCAGGATTTCAGACATACAATTAAAATCTCTCAAACAAACTTCAGTCTCTTGTGGGCAGTAATACCTCCCTTTTCCTCACAAGTCTTAACTTCACCCAAGCTGGGGTCCACACTCTCATGGGGAGAGCGATGGGGTCCGAGGAATGAACTACATACCCTACAGCCCCTACCCCTTAGGCAGATAGGCAGGTTTCTCAATGTGGCCTCACAGCCAACCGCAGCCTAGTGGAGTTCCTGACCAGTCTCACTGGTGTGCCACCCCAGCCCAGATTTTTCTCAGCCAAAGGCCATGTTTTCAGCTGTTATCAGTTTGAGTCTCCTCTCTTCCTGTTCCTAACAGGATCACATGGGGGGACGGGGGACGGGGGACGGGACACGGGACCGGAGCTGAGTGGATTTTCACAAATGGATAAAAAGCATGCAGCCTAGAGCTAGAGCTGGTCAGCGCTGGGGTTAGCAGCACTCACAGCTTAAGCCAGGGATTCCAAAGTGTCCTAGGACAATGTTGTCCCTGAGAAATGTGGTCCTCCTGAAGCTCTTTCCTCCTTTTGGGTAGAAGAAGAACATGAGGTGTATGTCGAAGGCGAGGAGAAACGTATCCGGTGGTACAAAAGAAGAGAACTGAAAGCCTTATTTTATCTCATCACCAGATTTCCACCTGGATTTATAGATCTGGCTCATCATGTCCCTATGTGGGTACCTTCTTGCCTAAGGAAAATTGCTACACCAGTAGTGAAGGTATTGCCGAGCACAGGGGATGGGAGGGTGTGTGTGTGGGGGTGAGGTGGGGTCCCTTAGTCCCAATCTAAGTCTGTGCTCTTAAGACTGCCGATGATGGTCTACTAGGAGACATCCCAGGTGGAGTTAAACCTCTCTGCCGGTAGACAGACTTGCTGAAAGCTTCTACTGCTCGCAGGCTCTGCTGACCCCCATGAGTCCACCAACCCGTTCGCAACTGGCCAGGGCACTCGGTGCGCACACCCCCACCCTTGGCCCCTCCGCCTTGGCTAAGTCGACCCCACTCTTCCCGGAGCCGCGAGGCGATCTGTGGCTGGAGCCCAGAGCCAGTGCCGCAGCTCCTCCCGGTGGACGCCCCGGCCCCCGCAGTCCCCAGGGCAGAGTCCGGCCCTGTCGCCCGCCCCTTGGTGTGGGTGCCCTGGACTCGCTCCCCTCCCCGATACCACTACCTGCGCCCGCCCGGGCGCCGCCTTTGTCCAGCTCTTCACCGCCGAGCCGGCCCCTTGGGCCCGACCTGACCCGGCCCCCGGCCCCAGAGGAGAAGCGGCGGGGTTGGCAGGGCACAACCAGGCCGGGCCTGGAGCACCCGGTCCCGCTGTCACTTGGAGGCGGTCTGACAACTTCGATTCCCCCCGCCCCACCTCGGACTCGGCCGCCGCCCCGCACCGTCCCCACAGGGCCTCCCGCGGCCCACACTCGCTGTTCGAACCGGTCCCCTTCCGTCTTCGGCGCCTCCCTTCCTCCAGCCCGACCCGATCCAGTCCACACTACCCCTCGCCCAGGCGCGGCCCCCATCCCCAAACCCACCCCCCCTCCGGTAATAGCCGGTCAGCTCCCAACCCAGGAGGGCGCCCCCACCCCGAGAGGACGATCCCGCGGCGACGCCCCCGGCCGCGGCCCCTTGCCTCGGGGACCGCGATGGGGGAGGGGGCGCGGAGGGGGCCTTGCCGCCCGCGCACTCGGAGGCGAGCGGGCTCCGCCGCGGCGAGGAAGCGCCCCGCGTCCTCCCGCCCTCCGTAGCCCGGGACGCCCGCACCGCCGCCACCCGGCCAAGCTGCCACCCTGCGGCCGCCACCCACCCCGCCCCCGGCCTGCGAGGCAGGCGCCCCCCGGGGGCTGTCACCTCGAGGCGCGCTGCGCTCCCCGATGGCGGGACCGCGGTGCCGGACCCGGGGGAGGGAGGCGGCGCGCGCGGGCGGGCAGGCGGCCGCACCTGCTTCTTGTCGTCCGTCCGTCCCTTCCCGGGGCTGGCGGGGGCGGCGGCGCGGCGCGCTCGGCGGGGCGCGCTGACGGGTGGCCGGTCCTCTCCCTTTTGCTAGTCCGCCTACCTAGCTCGCTCGCTCTCCCTCGCCCGCCCGCCCCTTCCCCCTCCTGGATCTCGGCCCCTAGCTCACCGGGACGAGCGGCGCAGACGGCGCGGCTCTGGGCGCCCGCAGGCCCCGGCCGGGCTGGAATCCGGCGGCTGGAACCCCCCGGGGGCGCTCAATTCCCGGGCTCCACGCTGCTGCGTCAGCGCCTCCTCCTGGGGGCCGGGGCCGGGCGGGCGGAGCGGGGGCCGCGGTCGGGCGGGGCCGTCGGGGGGGGGCGGGCGCGCCTGGCCCGGGCGGGCGGACAGCAAGGGCCGGACGGGCGGGGCAGGCGGCCGGACGGGCGGGCAGCGGGGGCCGGGCTCCGGGATCCGCTACGCCGCTCGCGGTTCCCCCACAAACTCCCCGAGAGCGGAGCCTCCGCCGCCCTCCTTCCTGCTTCCTCGTCCCCAGCCAATCAGCGGCGCGCCCCTCGGCAAGCTCCGCCAATCAGCCGCCCCGCCCTGCGCTGGCCCCGCCAGCCAATCCGGCCCTCGGCTCCCCCTCCCGGTCTCCAACCAATCAGAATCGTGGGTCGGTCGTCCCGACGCAGGGGGCAGCACGAGGCGGCCGGGGGAGGCGGTGCGGGGAGTGGTGGGGCCTGGGGGGAGGGGTACGGTGCCAAGGGTGGTGGCGGGGGATGATTTTCTCTGCCGGCTTCTTGAATTTTCTCCTCGTCTTCAGAGCCAGAGCCAGTATCCCATGGTGACCTGACCCTGAAGCCCCAGCACCTCAGCTGCAGACCCCCCCCCCTGAGAAATCTTTGCTCGCCCTAGCCCTGACCATCACCCTTCTACAGCCCTCTTCCCTCGTAACCTCTCCAGTACCGGCTACAGTAAACTGAGGGCCGAGGGACACCCCACCCTCCTCAAGCTGCTGCCCCCAGGGCAAAGCTTCGGGAAGACCAACCGAAAAATCAAGCAAGAACAACACCCCCTTTCCTGCTAAAAGGGCCCCAGACTCTAGCGAAAGGGCCCCGACTGCTGAGAAGCCCCTCCCGCCCTTGCCTCATCTTTCCGACTTCCCTGCTTGCCACGTCTCCTTTCCTTCCTAGCAAGGTCGGTCCTGGCTCGGTAACCCCTCACCCGCATATCTTTTTCCTCTTTCTGCCCTTCACCTACCGCCCCCCACCCTAGCCCCCAATTCGTCCTCTTCCAGAAGCCAAGTGTGGAACCCTCATCCATTTCCAGATGACAGCCCAGCCTAGTCTGTGAGTCCTTGACACCCACACACCCTCTTCCACCATCGCGGGGAACATCAGAGCTCCCAGGAGGAGGGGAAAAGGGGCGGGCAGCCCAACAGGCGCGGCTGGACACCCTCCTTCGCGTCCCCAAGCCAGCGTAGAACCAGGGCAGACACTTACCTAGCTTCCCCATAGTCACCTTATGCCGTGGCTCCGTCTCTCACACCCACAGACGTGCTTTTCCAAGCCTGAGCACGCTCTCGGGGTCAGCCGGGTGGGTGGGCACAGCAGGCTGAGGTCATACGAAGGGGTGGGAGGTCCCTGTGAGGTGCGGGAAGGGGCTGTGTCCAGGACACCTTGTAGCGCCAGACCCAGCCCAGAACTTAACTTCAAGGAGCCATAATGTGCACACAGTAGGTTCTTGAGAAATGCGGAGTCCACCTCTGAACAAAGCCTCATTCCCAATTCAGGCGGGGGAGGGGCGCTTTGGGAGGTAAAGGAGCAGAAAGGGTAGTGTCAAGTCACCCGAGCCTGGGAGCAGCCGGGGAGGGGCTGGGCCCTGGAACGCCTAGGGCAGAGAAGCGCCCAGAGTGCTGAGGAAGCCTGGTTAGTAAGCAGGAAAAACCAAGCCTTGGAGAGTGGCTTAGGGGCTCCTCCTGCTCTGTATACAGTTCCCCACCTTTCCTACATCGTGCTACTGAAGAACTGACCCAGGCTTTAAGGTAACTAGGGCTGCCAGCCTCTGGAACTGGGCAGTAGCCTCCCCTCGTAAAAAAGAAAAAAAAAAGAGGTGGGGGGAGTTTATTTGCGTCCAAAGCTGCCCCCGCCCCCCCCCAGACTGGCTAGGTAGTCTACAGGACATGTTTAACCGAGGCCGTGCTAAAACCGTGGTGCACAAACTTCTCAAAGGGCCAGAATCTCTGAGGACCTCTGCCCTGACTTTTCCTTCCCATCCTTAGGGAAGGCAGTCCCAAACCTCGGAAAGTAGGACACTGAAGGACTTCTCCCTTCATTGAGCCTCCTAAGGCAAAGCCACTCAGCAGCCCTCCTCCCCAACACATACTGGCCACAGCTCTACTTCCTATCTCACAGAATTAGCCCCTCTCTGCAGCCAAGTCCATTACCGTGTCTTAGGGCAGACCCCAGTACTCGTTAGAGTGGGAGTGGAGGGCACCTATGGCCACTGGAGGTTAAAGTAGGAGAGTGGACAAGGCAACCTTTGACAGTGGCAGCTGCCTTATCTCTGATGATGGTGGGGATTGGGACTGTGAGGATCAAGAAAGAAAAGTAACTGGCCACGGGGCAGGAGACACGAGTGGCAGCCCACGGTCAGCCTGGCAAGCTGACAGAGCAAACTTGCTGGAGTGGGCTTCTTCCTGGCACCTTCAGGCAAAACCCCTGTGGTCCTGGTCCGAGAGGATGCTGATTTATTTGGGACCCAGGTGGGAGGGAAGAGATGGAGAAGGCAAAGCCCATAGGAACTTAGACTGCCCAGCCTGCTCCACAGCCAGAGGAACTCTGTCCTAGGAGCTTTCCCTGTGGGTGGCTGCTCCTTTGCCCCAGGAGGCTCTGGCTCAGTGGGCTTATGGCTTTGGGGGTGGGGGGTAAGCACAGGCTGGCTAAGGGCACTTGGTGTTCCTTTTTAGCAGCCCATTGATCTCCTGGGTCCCCTTCCCTCTCGCCAGCCAAGAGGAGGCCAGTGTTATATACAGGCTGCTTGTACCCCATAGGGATTTTTTTTTTCCTTCCTGTCCTGGATGACTCCATTTTCAGGAACCTCTGCATCTGGACCACCTTCATCCCCAGTCTACAGCCTTTCCACATCTTGGAAAGGCTTCTGGCTCCCACAGCGTTGTCAGCCATTCCTCAGTGCATGCTGCTGCTCCATCCCACTCCAGAACAGCTGTGCCAGTGCCTGGGGGCTGTCACCTTTCCTCTCTCTCTGTCCAAAAAAGGGCTTGTCAGTTGGTCTGGAAAGGGGAATGGGTGGATCCATCAGGTCCCCGAGACTATCCCCCCCTCACAGAGGCTTGCTCTCTCTTTACCTAGGCACCTCCAGACCCACCAGTTAAGGGTTAGCTGCCTCAGAGCAGGAGAGCCTAGAAATGGAAGACACCCAAAGTGCCTGAGGGAGACCATCCAGGTCCAGAGAGAGCTTGCTGCACACCCTGCCCCCACCACGTACAACCAGACTGACAGCAGGGACAGACTAGCTGCTCTGTCATCCCTAGTTCAGCCTGAGAGGCACCTTCCCCCCCCCCCACCCCCCCACGGCTGCTGCAGACCTAGCAGATCTCCTGCCCTGAGAGCCAGCCACCTGGCACAGGGGCAGGGCACCCAAGCCCGCATCGCAGTTTCTGTGAAGGTGGCACCGACCACTTTCACCTGCCTCAATGTCATGCCCAGGCTTCTCCATTCTAGGTGTAGACAGGCAGCCTTTCCCCGCCTCTCCTCACAGTGTTCAAATTCCAGGTCTCAGAACCCTGAACAACATGGCCCTAAGCCCCACTGGACAGGATGAAGGCTCTGGGCTGGAGGGACTGCTAGTCCAGGATTAAGTTTGACGCCAATACTTACCCCTTCCCCCATCAAAGGAAAACCCCAAGGGTGGGGAAATAAAGCTGGACTTTTATAGTCCTTTTGCTGGGACCCGCTTACTCTTAAAGAGATCAGAATACCCCCTCCTTAAAGGGACCTCCGGAAATTATTTGCCCCTAGGCAAAGCCAAGTGTAGAAGTCTGGTTTTTACCTGCTGTGGCCTCTTTCCCTAGGGATGGGAGAATCAGAAGTGTTCCCTTTGTAACCAACCCGGAGAGGCTGCCAGCCCCCCACCCCCTTCAGCTACCAAGGACCCAGCTGTTGAATACCCATCTAAGAAGAGGATCGTTTCTCTTCCTTAAGGGCACCTATTGCCACAGGCTGGGTCCGGGGGGGATCAGGGTGAAGTAGGGGTCTGTGTGGGACCAGTCCTCACACAAGCCGCCTGCGCTTAGACCTTAGGGACCGCATTCCATGATGTTATGTCCCAAACCCCCATCTGTCCAGCGCCATCCAGATTGCTAGCCAGGGAAGTCTTTGCAGGCTGCCCCTCCCAGCGAAAGCTATTTCTGCATTCGCCTTCCCTTTGACACCGGACTTCTACCCTCGTTGGGTCCTCTAGCCTTCCCCCTTAAGATGCATTTTCTACCCCACACCCTGCAGTGCCAACAACTGCGGCTTACACCTATTTCAGGCTCCTTCCTGCCCTAGTCGGTGTCCCTGGGGTCCGCCTGCACTCCCACCCATCAAGGGGTTGGGGGATGGGCACACTCCGGCCCCTTAGAGTGCAGCAAAGCCGCGTCTTCTCTCCGCCCCTACTAGGCACCTAGGTTCATTCAGCCTTTAGGACTAGAAGGTTGGGGAGGGGGCGCATAAATGGCGGAGAGGGGCCCGAGGGCACTTCAGCGGGAGAAAGATAGTCACTCGTCGCACTCACTAAAACCACCTTTTCTGCATTCTTCCTTTGCCGGTGGAGGGTCAACGCTGCTGGGGGAGGACTATCTAAGATGCTTGGGAACCCGCCAAGGCCCCCACCCTCGCCAATCCTAGGAGACTCCCCCCAAGGGCTGCAGCAGTGAATCCCCACCCCAACCCCCTACCCCTGGTAGCTGCGGCAGCCTCCGGCTGAGGTCAGGCTCCACCTCCTTTCTCCGGATGGAGAGCGCCGAGGGTTGTTTGTTGTTGGGGTGTGTGAGAGAGAAGGTTCGAGATCACCTGGCTGGGTGGGCACGCCTTTGGGAGTCGGAGCTGAGCCGGGTGGGCTGGGTCGGGCTGGAGCCTGCCCTAGAGGGCGAAGTACTAACCTCCCCCCCCCCCCCGCCCCCATCCGAAGGTTCGGGTTGGGCTGCCGGGCCGCTGCTTGGTTTCTGCACCCGTCTGCGTCCCCCCACCCCCACCCCTGTGCTCCATCCCGTAGGGAGTGATCAGTACGTCCCAAGGCAGAGGCCAGTAGGAGAGTGACTTCCTACTTTCAAGATGCTTCCAGTCCGGCACCCGGATGGGTTGTGGGTAGAGGGAGGAGGAGACTGAAAACTAACTTTCTGAGAACATCGTGTAATGGCTGCTGGGAGGGGCAGGTGCCAGGGTCTGTTCCCGGGTGTCGGGCTGGGAAAGGTGCAGAGACTACAATGCAAGCTGACTTTGCAGAGGAGCCGACATTTTTTTTTTTTTAAAGGCAGACCTTCGGGAACAGGAAAGATGAGGATACCGGCAGCAAGGGTATTCCCTTTTAGCATAGGCTGGGAGCTGGTGAGACAGGCTGAGTGTAGGACACAAAGCTGGAGAGCCTTTGAGGCCACTCAAGTTTTCTAAGATACCCCGCGCCCTGCCCAGAGGCGTTGGGGGCACCCTAGATCATTTGAGGAAAAGAAACTCCTGGCCCGAGATCCGAAATACAGACTGATGGGACAATAAGATCCGTTCGTGCTGGGGTAGTCGGTTTGCCCTCTAGCTTTCCTCTTAGCTTAATGTGTGGGTCTCACCTCTCCCGGGTAAGAATTGGGTGGAAAGGGTCCCTCCTGGGCCAGAGTCCTCAACGGTGCTGTCACCCCCAACAGCTCCTACTTCTGCCCACCCCCCCATACCCGGGAATGGTTGAGGAAGGCAAAAGCGACTCCCTTTTTTTTTTTCTCCTCACCGAGGAGTCAGACTTGCCAGCCCCCAACTTCTGTTTACTGGGGCAACTACTGAAGAAAATGCCAACGTGGAGACCAAAAGTGCTTTCCCCACCCCCACACCCTTTGAGAATAGAACTTTCAGGCCGTAAAAATAGAGAGACCAGCATGGTGGCAACCATATACCGCCTAATCTTATCCCCAGGCAGAGGCAGGTGAATTTCCTTAAAGTCAGCCTAGTTTACAGAGCTGGTTCCAGATTAGCCAGGGCTACTTAGTGGGATCCTGGGGAGCCCGGGAGTAAAGGGGGGTGGGGTGGGGTGGGTTGTAAATGGAGAAAAGTGAGTTGGTTTCTCATTCTTACCTTCTCACTTGGGATACAGTTACTGTGGCTGATTCGCAGATGAGGAAACCCTACGTGCCCATCCCTAGTTACAGATAGGGACTCCCTGTCTCTTGACCCCCAACTCAGTTCTCAGCATCTACCGGGAATTGTCTCACCTTGCCCCAGCCCACAGCACCACCTTCGCCCAGCTAGCTTGAAGGACATGTAAGGCCTTCCTTGCTGTATCTCCCACCCACCCCCAGCTGGCTTCCATCTCACTCTGGGGATTGCTTTATTCCACGTGACAATATGTTGGTATCAAGGAAGCGCCACGCTCTAGCACACCTCTTTGCCTATAGTATTTAACCTGCAAGCAAGTTCTCTGGGCATAGGTCATGCCTACTCGTGTGTTCGTGTGTTGTATAGCCCAGGCAGGCTTCAAGCTTTCTTTATAGTCCAGGCTAACCTCAAATTCACCTTTCTCCTGGCCCAGGCTCCAGAGTGCTGAGGTCACACGCTTGCGCCCCTTTCCCCGGCTGCTGCCTGATTTGTTCACCTTCCATTCTGGAGCTCTCCAGAACTTCTGCCTCTGGAGTTGCTACTCTCAGAATCAGTCCTGACGTTCTGAGAGGTCCACATAGCTCCTTGCCTCTGCCTTCCGAGCTGTCTGTTGGGTCTCCGTACTGAGTCTTCTAAGCACCTGAAGGGCAGGTCTATGGCTTCCACATCCTCTTTTGTGGTTTCCTGTGGGTCTAGCACAGTCCTGGCCCCAAGGAAACGTGGCATTTCACATCCCTCAGCTTTTGCCCCTGGACACAGCCCTTCACCACCTCTATACCCTTTCTCAAATCCTCTTGGAGTCAATTTAGTCTCTAAGAATCTAAGAACAACTCAGCAAGCAAGTATTGCTGGTTTTCACAGGACTTTCAAAAAAAAAAGACTAAAATTAGAAGCCAATGCTTTTTCTTTTTCTTTTTTTTTTAGATTTAAAGTAAGCTCCGATTTCTCTTGAAAAACCAAAAGATTTGCTACTGTTGGCTCACATTCTCTTTGTAGCGACTGGCCAATAGGAAGTAGTAAGTGCCATCTGTATGTGGTGGGTATGCTCTGGTTTGCCCACAGTCCCTGCGTTTTTCTACTTGGGATACTTTGCAGATGTCTTCCCACTGAAAGTTTCAAGTTTATGACTCTTAGCCATGGGCTGTCCACCTCCTTTGGACATTCTCAGAGATCCCTGTGGCCATCTTCGTGGCCGTCTTGAAAAGCACCCTCATTCTTGCCCCAAGGGCAGAAGTGGTACCAAACGTACTCTGCCCAATCCCCACACATTAGGCGGCTGATGAAAAGAGAAATTAAATAGAGTCTGTGGGCCCCTTTGGGTGGCTGATTGCTCCTAAGAGCGTGGTGTGATATCTGGAGAATTGTAGGTGCCAACTTATCTTTGGTGGAAGGAACACTAAACGATTGTCGGGGAGCACCTGCGTGGGTGAGAGAGGAGAGGGCCGGTTCGAGAAGTGTGAACCGCCTGTGATGAACTGGATGTGGGTCGCCTATACCTTTCCCTTCCAGGGTCAGGCACCTTCACTCTTAGCAGGACATTGCTCAGGACACCACGGTGGAGTGTTTCTAAATGAGACTTCTTTCCTGGAGCACCTTCCCGGAGGTCATAGAATCAAAAAACCAGGGTGAATGCCCTGTGGTTCCAACAGACCCGTAGCCCTTGGGAAGACGAGGAAATCCGGATCTAGAATGGGCATTATCTTGAGAGCCGCCAAAACCAGTAGTGTTGCAGGAGACAACAGCAGGTGTGCTCCCTTATTTAACCCTTAGCAGACCTGGTGGGTAAGTATTATGCTCAAATTTACAAATGAACAAGAAAATGGAAATCTAAATAATTTGAGTAACTGCTAAGATCACACAGGCTTGGTGGTGGTTCCAACACATTTTGTTTTGTTGTTGCTGATTGTTTGTTTTTGACATGGCATTTAACATAAAGGTTAAGCAGAAGACTGATCCATTATAGGTCTAAACAGTTTATTCTTGCTGTATTTCACATGATGTGGTCATTAAGAATACAAGCTCTGAAGACAGAGTTCCTTAGTAGATGTCCTGGCTCTTTGTCTTCTCAAGGGAGGTTAAGTGTTTTGGATAGTGCCTGACCCTGGCCAAGCGCCTCTGAAGTGTTAGCAATTGTCTGTTTAGCCTGTCCTCATCCAGCCGTGCCTCCAGCCTGCTCTGCTTCCACAGACCTACATCCTCTCTCTCTCCCCTATCGTCTTCCATCTGGACTCCCAGCTACCTGGTACCTGTGGCTGTCTTCTGTCCACCCAGCTGCCGCATGTCCTCTTCCGGCCTCATTTGGGCTGAGCAGCTTACTCTGCTGGGTCAGGGGTCAGGGTAGCTTCTCTGTGGCGTCCCTCCTCCACTACCCAACACCAAGACTGATCTCACAGCCTCAGACCCAGCCCTCTGCCTTTGGACAGTTCTCAGGGGCAAGCCGAATCGCAGTCCACAGAGGACACAACTCTGCCTCTAGGCTTTCCCAACAATCGCTCCAGTCATCCAAAGCCCAGAGCAGAGAGAGAATCCCCCTAGGTTCCGTTGCCATCGTCCCTCTCCCTCGATAGATGAACTTACAGTAAGAACAAGGACCAGTTCTTGCCAGCAGAGACTCAGAGTCTGGTCCACAAATACTGTGCTAACCACTGGGCCCCTTGTGCTCAGTGCTGTTTGGGCCCTCTGCTCCCCGCCTCACCTTTTTTACCCATTCTCCCATCACTTCTTTCTAAATGAGTTTACCCAACCATTCTCTATTCTTCTATTTTCCAAAGGTCTGTTAGCAACTCATTTGAATTTTACACGAGAAGTTGCTGGGAGCAACCTTCCTTTCACCATGAGATTGGGGCAGAATGTTGCAAATGGGTTGCCCTATTTCTTTATCAAAAGAATATTCCCTTTGGCAAAAACCTCATCAAAAGTAGTCTTTCCCCACCCTCTGCACTTGCTTTGACACTGAAACAACAATGGGGCTTTGAGGAGCCTCTGATACACTAACCCAACTTCTAACCGTAGAAGAACCTCCCAGCCGCTCTCCCCTGCCACCTCCCAACCCTGTTGAAAACCAAGAACTTTCCAGTCATCTCCGGCACTTCCCTCTTCCTCCTTAGACATTGCCCGTCTGTCCACTAGCACTGTGATCATCATAGCTTATCATCCATCTGTATGAATCAACCTCTCTCATCCTTTCCAGCCCCAGTGACCCAAAGCCCTGACCTCTGATTTCTCTCCCCAAGTCAGATCCATCTCAGTTAGTGATATCTTCCCAAAGCACACCATTTTGTCCCCGTGGCCTGCTTAAAAACCTTTGTGTTTCTCCCTTACCCTAAGATCCAAATCTGGAGTTGCCTTCGTGGCTCGCCAGCTGGGGGCTCTCTAGCCTTATCCTGGGGGGTCAGTCTCCTAAACCTGTGATAATTTTCGGCTCTCCCTCTCTCCCTCTCTCTCAGAGTCAAGCTCGCTGTGGTTCCTCAGGGCCGCCAGTCTTCTGACAGGTAATTCCTGTGTGGTGTCCTGCAACCCAGGTGTCCTCTGTGTGATGGCTTTCAGAAGGCAGTTACTCAGCAGCTAGCTGAGCCTTATTTCCTGCCCCCGGCCCCCACCCCCGAGCATGCTGTGCTATCTGGTCTGACTGCTCACCCAGGTGGATGCAGGCTGGATTTCCTTATCAACACCGAAGCCAGCTGGTACAGGCTCTGCTCATGGTCCTAGGCTCACTCCTCCTGACCTGACTGATAACTTAGATTGTTTTCTAGAGTAGTAGCAATGTTATTATGGCCTCTGAATTGTGTTTCTCTGTGTAGCCTCAACTGTACTAGACTCACTTTGTAGACCAGGCTGGCCTCAAACTCACAGAGATCCATTTGCCTCTGCCTCCCAAGTGCTGAGATTACAGGCGTGTACCACCATGCTCCGCTTATCTTTTTATTTTTTAGAGATTGGTGCATAGTTCTTGCTGTAAAATAAACTAACTCCATCCACGGAACAACTGCCTTACAAAGACTGTGGGTCTGACACGGTAAAGGCAGTCTTGTTGATCCTGAACACCCAAAAGTTACAGTTTGGGGTCAAGGATCTAGCTCAGTGGTAGAGCATGTGCTCAGCTGTTCAAAGCCCTTAGTTTCATCCTCAGAACCAAAGAAAGGTTGATTCTGGCTCTGTTTCTCCCAAGAAGGTAAGGGCTTTGAACAGAGCCTGCTTTTTTTTTTTTTTAACACTAAAAGACTAAAAAGGGAGAATTTAGTTCAAGGCGAAGCCTTGAGCACTCCCTCATGCACTCTTTCTTTCCCTGCCCTCTCCAAGGCTGCCCTTGACGCTTCAGTTCAGCCTGATATCATTTAGATAAACTTGCTGGAGAGCCTTGGGGAGAGAGATGCTCCTGATCAGGCCTGCAGGAACCTACCACCACATTTATTATGCAAGTATTTATTGCAAAGGTAGCCCAGGCCTGGAGTTCTAGTATTCTGAGGCAGGAGAATCAAGAGTTCTAAGTCACAAAGTGAGAATCCCTGCCCCCACCCCCGACTCAAAATTAAATACATTTTTTAAAAAAGGATTTCATTTTTAATTACATGTAAGTACATGTGTCTGTGCCCATAAGTCCATGTGCCTGTGGGACCAGAGATACCACATCCCCTGGAGCTGTGATACATGCAGTTCTGAGGCTATCTGGCCTGGGTGCTGAGAATCAAACCCTGGTCCTCTACAAGAACAGTAAGCACTCTTACCCACTGAGGGTTTTTGTTTGTTTGTTTGTTTGTTTGTTTCATTTTGTTTTTGTTTTTTTCAAGACAGGGTTTCTCTGTGTAACAGCCCTGGCTGTCCTGGAACTCGCTTTGTAGATCAGGTTGGCCTCAAACTCAGAGAGATCTGCCTCCCGTGTGCTGGGATTAAACGTGTGCGCCACCACACCAGGCAGATACCCTTTGTACATTGTATTTCATTCCCAGCCCAATAACTTCAAGTTTCAAAAAACAGATTGCATCCTGGTGGTGGTTATGCACACGTGTTTAATCCCAACACTTGGGAGGCAGAGGCAGGCAGGTCTCCTGGAGTTTGAGGCCAGCCTGGTTTATAGAGTGAGTTCCAAGACAGCCAGAGATATATAGAGAAACCCTGTCCCCCACCCCTCCCCAAAAGGATAGGTAATACATTGTGTGGGCAGTTTCATTAAGCCAGAGATAGCATGCTAGAGAGGCAACATCGAGTCTCACAGGTAGCAGGTTTGGATAGTCCTCATGCTAGGTCAGGAAGAATAACATTAAAATGGATCGAAGGGTTGGTGATATAGTTCAGTTAAGGCTCTGAGCTCAGATCTCCACGCAGCAAGCCTAAAGCTGAGCACAGGAGCATATGCCTGCAATACCAGCACTCGGGAGGCCGAGGCAGGAGGATTACCATGAGTTCCAGGCTAGGCTGGGCTAGGTAATGATTACCAGGCCAGCTAAGGTTACATAGCAAGCTCTTGTCTCAACAACAAAACAAAACCGATAAGGGTGATTGAAATTTAAAAAGATCTTAATTTTTAAAAAATTATTATTATTATCTTCCATTTAAACATCTTTCATGCCCTAACTTTAAAAACTCTGTCTGCTTCATAACTAATACTTGTCTTTGCCCCTGGCAACCCTGGCACATAGTGGCAACTCAGCAAGTGATAGTGGATCTTAAACTGAGCGGAGAATTGATGGAGATTGGGCAGGTCTTTTAAGTGGGCTGAGGGCAGGGCACCCTCGAGAAAAGGCTGGCAAGAAAGCGCGTCCATAAGCAGGGTGGTGGGAAGGCGTGGCGGTCATAGGAGGCCTTGGCACAGTATCTGAGGCAGGGATAGCAGGGAGATGAGCTCGGTCAGAGGACACTGAGGAGGAAGCAGAGGATGACCAGTGGGGTTCCCAGCTTGAGGAAGGGATGAGGTGGAAGAATGAGGAATAGGAAGCGGAAGTACCCTTCACTGAGGGAGCTGCTATTGGGACTTACACAGTAATAGCTCTGATGTCTCAGACAGACATCTCCGGCAAGGCTGCGGCTGTGTTCTCTGGAGAGAACTCACAGCCTCTCCCACAGAGAGCGGTCTTGTTACTTCTTGGTGAAAGGCTTCACACTCTACAGAGCATCTGGAACTCTTGCCACATTCTCATGATCTCTCTTCAGACTCGGGGGGGCAGGGGAGGGTCCAGGAGACTGCAGGGGAGGTGCGGGAGAGAGGGGCTGCTGCCCCTGTGAGTGACCAGATTGCAAGAGCAGAAAGCCATAACTATGTGTAGGCCAGCGAATGGGACACAGAGATGTGTGTGCCTAGGGCATCCTGGCCACAGGACAGGCGTCAGTTGCTTTCCAGTGAGGGCTTCTCCTTTTTCCTCTCCAGGGCCAGGCAAACCCTAGGGAAGGAGGGCATCCAGGGCATATGGAGCCCATAAAAGCCAGAGCATTTCTCATCTTTCTCCAGACTCAACAAAGCAGCGTGCATTCTGTCCGGAGGCACCTGAGAGGGAGGTTGGGGCAGGGAGAGAGGTGCTTAGAGGAGCTAGGATTTGCTGAGTCTTGCTGTCGTACCTTATCATATTGCTAAGTGGCAATTCTTTAGCCTGAACTGGCCAGCTCAGGATTGGGGAGCAGACCTCAGCAACTCTAGAACCTACAGCCATATAAAACTGACTTATGTTCAGCCTTAGTGAGCAACCTTGCAATGACCCCAACCTCTCTACCCTTCCACTCTTGGCCAGGAGGCTGCAGGCTAAGTCTGGAGCACAGTGTCTCCTCGCTGGCTTCTTGCCCTCTCAGATTCTTCCATCTTAAAAATGCATCTCACTTCTCGTCTCTTCCTTCCCTTTCTCGCTCACTTCATTTTTTTCCCCCCCCCGCAGAGCCAAGCGGGCAGCCGGAACCCGGGGCCTCAAGCCGGCTAGCAGGCACTTTATCACTGAATTACACTCCCGGCCCAGTACCTCATAGCAAATGTCATTAAACTAAAGAGACCCACTGAATGCCTGATCCTGTTGAGCCTGCCAGCATCAACCACAACCCAAGTTGGACTGAGAGAATCGGCTGCTCCATTCCTGAAAATAGAACAAGCCCTTGAGGGTGGGGCAAGGTGCCCAGGCTGCTCTGAAACCCAGCACTTTGCAGAGGCTGCCCCTGGGGGAGCAGAGGCAGATGCATAAGGTGGCTTTCCAGGCCGGCCAGGCAGGCGGGGCCCCACATCCTAGCCTTATCTCCCACTGGCAGCTGCGTGTTCACGCTCGCTGCTTCTGCTCCTGCAGCGTGTCTGACAGACTCCTCGGTGTGTGTAGCGGTATGCATGTCCGCGTGTGTGCTCACCCATGTCTGCTCCAGACAGGCACAGAGCACAAGGTGTGCTTGGGTGGATCTGGTGTTTTGTCCTTCTCTGTCTGTCAGCATAAGTGGAGACCTCGCCACCGCTGTCTACAGTCCCACGCTCTCTCTCAGCTACTTGCTATCTCTGAGGAGGAAGTTTGCTCCTTTCTAAGCCTGGAATAGCTTTCTTCTTTTCAAGAAAATCCCCACCTACTCATCAAGCCCTTCTCCCCCCCACCCCCCACCCCAGGGTAAGCTGAAGGGCCGGGCCAGCTGGCAGAGGACATGGAAGCATAGCTCTCCTTCTGTGGTTGGTCTGAGCTGACTTGTCATGATCGCCACACCCGTGGCCCAGTGCATGCTCTTAGTAGCCTGTCTAGAGAGCATTGTGGAATGTGTGGCTTATGAGCCTGATCAGGGAAGCAGCAATGCAAATTCATAAATACTTGGAGTTGGCCCTGGTCTGGTATGCCTACCACCTCTGTTCTGAGTCATTTCCTGTGGCATTGTTCTAAAATATATATATTCTATGTTCTAAAAAAAATATATGTAATGTATATATATATGTATATATACATACCACTACTTTGCTCTAAATATTTTTATTAAATCTTTACTCTGTGTTCGTGTTGTATGTTTGTGGGTGCACATGTTCTACTGTGTGCACATGGAGATCAGTGCACAACTTTCAGATGTTGGTGTCCTCTACCAGGTGAGTCT
Organism: Acomys minous; assembly: GCF_964271855.1. NCBI lineage: Eukaryota > Metazoa > Chordata > Mammalia > Rodentia > Muridae > Acomys > Acomys minous. Next base: position 29,971,606 of record NC_140485.1, read on the forward strand.
CAGGGCTTGAACTTAGGTTGCCAGGAAGGACAGCAGTTGAACCATCTCACCCGACCTCAGACCACTACTGTGGAAAACAGCTCTGACTTTCCTTTTCAGGTTGGTCATGCGCATACCCTACAACAAAGACACGTCCCATCTCTGGGGATGCATCTGGAGAATCGAGGCCCACTTGCACCAGAAGATGCCCATAGGAAAACCCCATGGCAGCCTCAAACTAGGAGCGCCCAAATGCCCATCAGAGTAGACCAGACTCTGGAAATTGCAGAATTTCCAAACCAGGGTGCACTAGATAGGAAAAAAGTTCAACAGATTATAGCTCTGCTCATTAGCCCTGGAGAAAAACAACAACAATGCTATTTAATGATGAACCAGACAAGAGCGCGCGCGCGCGCGCGCGCGCACACACACACACACACACACACACACACACACACACACACACGCACAATGTGAGTCCAACTACAAAAAGTACACTGGCACACCGGTGGGCAGCAGAAGCAAGAGTCTAGCCTGAGCCTGGAGTCCAAGGCTAACCTGAGCAACATAAAGAGACTGTCTCAAAAGCAACAAACAAACAAATAAAATACAATCATTGGGGGTTGGTGGTGTAGCTTTGTGGCCGAACCCTTGCCTAGTATTGACCTCGGTCCTGGATTTCGCCTCACTACCATAAAATAAAATAAAATGGAGGAGGACTTCAAATGAGTCACTTGGACTCATTTACAAAACAAAATAAAACAAAAACAATCGTTGTCTCACTATGTAGCCCAGGATGTCCCAGAACTAGGGCACACACAGCAAAGGCTGTTTAAGCCACAAAACCTGTCTCTGCCTCTTAATTTTGATGCTGCATATGTGTGCTTCCTTATATATATACTACACATTATACTGTGGAAAGAAAGAGCAGTGTGTGGTCCTCCTCAGCGCTCCCCCTTTCCCACCTACCCCCCGATTCTGTCCCCAGCCAGCAGAGGAGGGGCCAAGGTCCCTTATAACAGCTCCTTTCTTTATTTCTGAGTGGGTCAGAGGATATGGGGGGTGAGGGCCTCTCTCCTGCAGCTGGGCCCTGGCGACTCCGGGGTGGGAAGGAGCGGGGAGAGCAGGGTCAGGCGAAGTGGGCTGGCCTTGCTGTTCGTGCCAGCTCTGGGATTAGGCCAGAGCTCTGTCCCACCTGTTGTTTCACTCATCCAACATGAACTTAACCACTGGTACTTGCTGCGAGAGCGCTGGGTGCACTTGAGGGTTCAGAGAAGTGGGAGGGTTTGTTACTGCGACGGTAGTTTTTTTTGGGGGGGGTTGTTTTGTTTTGCTTTGCTTTGCTTTCTTTTGTCTCACCATAAAGCCCAGGCTGGCTCCAAACAGGAAATCCTCCTGCCTCTACCTCCTGAGTGCTGGGACTATGGGCATATGCCATCATGTCTGGTGGGAGATGATTTTTGACCTCTAAAATCTCACAGTATTACTAGGGGTGACTATAACACAAATAACTATGTTAACAGCAAAACGTGGGCCAGGCATCCTATGACTGCCCACCAGAAACTGCTGTCGGTGTTCCTGCACAGACAACGCAATCATGGATCTAGCCCTCAAGTTTACAACCTAATGCGAGAGAAATGGATACATCAAATAGTACAACCCGCTGTGCAGGATGGGAGGGACCTTCCTTCCACTGCTTAATCTAACGGCAGTCAGGATCCAAGAGATACTTAGTGATCCCAGCACTCAGGGAGGCAGAGACAGGTGGAGCTCTGTAAATTCAAGGCCAGCCTGGTCTACAAATCAAGTCCAGGGGCAGCCAAGGCTACACAGAGAAAAGCCCCTGCCCCACCCCCCAAAAGGGCAGGATGTGTATGCAGGAAGCAGGTGAAGAAGCAAGTCTCCATTTTGCCCTTGCGCATGCAGGGTGCCCATGGATGCACATATGCCAGGGCAGGAAGACAGTGAGTGGGGTGTGGGTGAGGTGGAGAGAGAGGGCTGAAGAGAGGCTGGAGAGTTCTGAAGTGGTCCTGCGTTGAGGCTTTAGGAATGAGAAAGCAAGAGTGCAGACAAGGGCCGGAAGGACTTCCTGGATGGAGAAAACAAGGCGAGGAGGACCACTCACAGCCGCATCCGTGCACAGCTCAGCAGTGGGGAAGGGAGCTGCAGAAACAGTCGAGATGGATCTGAACAGTGTTTGCTTTGCAAATCCTTAGGTTTCCCCACCCCCTTTCTTTAAGACAAGGTCCCAAAAGCCCTGTGTTACCTGGCTGGTGCTCTCTCTGTAGACTACGCTTGCCTTTGCACTCACAGAGACCTGCCTGCCTTGCTTCCCAAGTGCTGAGATTAAGGCATGTACCATCATGTCTGGGATCCCTCTTCCTGTTTAATACTGGGTCCAGTGTGTTGCTCAGGCTAGCCTCAAACTCCTGAGCCTAAGTGATCCTTCTGTTTCCAAAGTATCTGGGACAAAGGTGCTCCACTGAAATGCTAGGTCTTTATTGGGGGCATTTTTAGACAGTTTTACTTATGTAGTCCAAGTTTGCCTTGAACTAGATATGTAGCCAGCCTAGGCTGAGTGCTGGGAACACAGGATGTCCACTGTGCCCAGTGTAACCTTTGACCTTCGATGTGCTGAGATCCTTGGAAGGAGTTAGGGGAGGCTTTCCTCTTCTTCTTCTTCTTCTTCTTCTTCTTCTTCTTCTTCTTCTTCTTCTTCTTCTTCTTCTTCTTCTTCATACATTATTTATTTAATGTGCATTGGTGTGAGGGGGTCAGATGACCTGGAACTGGAGTTACAGACAGTTATGAGCTGCCATGTGGTTGCGAGGAATTGAACCCCTGTCCTTTGGAAGAGCGGACAGTGTGCTCTTAAGTATGGAGCCATCTTTCCAGCCCAAAGGGAGGTTTCATTCCTCCCTCCTGCTCAGGGTGGAGGTTAGGGTTCAAGCCTGGCTGGGAAGAAAGAAGACAAGCCAGATTGTTGTGCAGAAGTCAAATTCCAGAGTGGCTCCTGGTTAGAGGAAGTAGGTGGAGCCTCCGCCTTGCATAGTGTGGCTTTGAGTTCCTGTACTGTGGGGCTGAATGTAGGCAGAAGCCAAGGCTGGCATGTGGACAGGGTCTCCCGGGGCTTTTTGTTGTTGTTGTTTTGAGACAGAGTTTCTCTGTGTAGCCCAGGCTGTCCTGGACTCACTTTGTAGACCAGGCTGGCCTCGAACTCACAGAGAACCCCCTGCCCTCTGCCTCTCGAGGGCTGGGATTACTGGGCCCTCTTTCCAGGGACTTTTCTAAATGCTTGCTGGTGGACAGGACACATTTGGATGGTGAAAAAAAATCTGCTCATGTGACAAGACTGTCACAATTCACAGCCATGCACATGAAAGCACTATCCTTAGGAAGACCTGCAACTAATCAGTCAATTGGTAGAACACTTAGAGGCATGGATAGCCCCAAAGAAACTCCTTACAGACCCAAAAGTAGCTTTGTCCCGGGGAAATTGCAATGGTACCGGGGGAACAAGAGACGGGCTTTTCTTTTTGATAAATGTACACTGTTTTGGAGGCTGGAGAGAACGCTTGGTGCTTAGGCGTATTTGCACTTTCAGAGGATCAACATTGAGTCTTCTGCCACCTACATGGTGGCTCACAACAGTCTCCAAGTCCAGTTCCACGGAATTCAGCCCCTCTTCTGGTCTCTGCAGGTACCAGGCACGCAAGCAGAGCACATACATACACGTAGGCAAAACACTAATACACATAAAATAACTTGTGGCAAAAAAATTCGTTTTTAACACTATGACCATAATTTTAAAAAGGTACACTTGTCTTTACTCTGTTTGTGGTCTCTCTATTTTTGTTTGGCCTTCATGTGTGAGATGGTGCTGATAGAGCACGGTGCTCTTTCGATGTCCTCATTTAGTGAAATAAACTTCATCATGAAATTGCAGACCCTGCATCCAAAGCAAGCTTGCAGAGTGGGAAAACGATTTGTCCCGATCCGCGCGCCTGAGATTCCGCTAATGGCCGGCAGGGGTCAGGCGAACTCCATCTTAGCGCTGCTGGAGCAGGTTCCGCGAGTCATCGCTGCGCTTGGCGGCCCAGAGAGCTTTGAAGCTGGGGGCGAAAAGAGAGCGCTCGAGATCTGCTGTAAGCAGATGACCAACGGACGTCCAGGTCTCAGGGTCGCAATTCCCATCAGGACACGCAGTGTGCTAGGCGCTCCCTCAACCCTGCACGCTGCTGCTTTGCATGGGCTTTGGATTTACCCAGCCTCTCCCACGTCAGGGCGTGGCTGGCTCGCCCTTCCTTCCAAGGTTTGAGCAACTCACCTTTCAGGGCTTTGCATGGGGTCCTTAAGCAATCTCGCCTGGAGCACCCCGTTGGTTGCAAAGGTCAGGGAAGGAATTGATGTGTGAAGTGAAGCAATATTACAGACGTAAGGACTACTATTGGGTTATAGGGTTAAGACTCAGGCGAGAAACTCCCTTCAGGCCGAAGTTGGATTGTGAAAACAATACAAAACAACTGTGTGACTGCCTTAGCCCAGTGTCTCTCCTCAGAGTACCCAGATGTGTACACGCACTTGTCATTAGATTCTAAGGAAGATGACCAGGCCACACTTATCTCGTTAGGGCCGCCTTGCCCCGAGCCCCCTTCCCATCCACTTTTCAGACATAGTTTGTTATGTCTTTTATTTAAAAACATTTATGCGAAGCCGGGTATGATGGCACCTTTAATCCCGGCACTTGGGAGGCAGAGGCAGGTGGATCACTGTGAGTCTGAGGCCATCCTGGTCTATGAAGTGAGTCTAAGACAGACAAGATAGCATAGAGAAACCCTGTCTCGAAAAACCCAAAACAAAACAACAAAAAACAAAACAAAACAAAACCCCAAAAAACAAAACAAAAACCCCATTTATGTGCATCATAAAAAAAAAAAAACACACGGAAACAATCTTCCTTTCTGTTGCTGTAGCTGGATGCACACCGATTGGGTAATTACAGAGATTTAGTGCAAGGTCCCAGCATCTTCCCTGCGTTCTGTTTCACCGTAACAAGGTGTGGGGCCCCACATGACAGGGCAGGCGCAGCAGTTTAAGATTCCTTTTATAAAGCTGCTAATGTCATGAGGGTCCTACTACCCAAGTCATTAGCAAATGGCTGGGATTACGGCTTTTAACGTGAACTTCTGGGGGACACTCTCAAGTCAGTAGGGTTCCAGCGGGCACGACTGACTGACGCGTTGCATTCTGTCAGCTTGTAGAGGCCAGAGGCCAGCTCTCCATCCACCTATTGTTTCCAGGACTCCAACGCAGGTTGTCTCGCGTGGTGGCAAGGCAGGCTTGCAGGTCCCCTGCCTCATTCTGAACACCTTCAGTGGGTTGTTCCAGAGACCTTTTCTCAGCTGGTCACCGTTTCTATTGCGTTCACGAGCGCAGGAGCGGGACCCGGAGAGGGAACGCTAAGGGGCCGCCAGAAGCTCAGGAATTCCCCTTCCTGGCCCTTGGTAAGGCCCTAACTCCACCTGTCTCAAACCTCAGCACTTGGCTGTGGGCCTGGACCAAGCACTGCTGGGCTGGGAGCCAGGAAAACCAGTTTTACTTTTGGGAACTGAGAAGGAGTGCGGCAACCCACTTCTAGAGTGTTCTCTGTGGCGGCCTCAGGGTACTACTAGCCTATCTGGCTCCTAGCTCCGATTCTGACCTTGAAAAAGGTCAAGATATTAAAAAATCAAAACAAACAACCCCCCACCCCCACCCCTGCAGAGGTTAGGCTGGGCATGGTGTCCCTTAATCCTAAAAACTTGGGAGGTAGAGACAGGAGGCGGGAGGATCTCTGAGTTCAAGGCCAGCTTGGGCCATACAGCAAGAGACAAAACAAAAGAAAACTCAGAGATGTGCTAGGTGGTGTGGTTTATGCCCATCACCATGGCACTCGGGAGGCAGAGGCAGGAGGATTCTGAGTTACAGGTTAGACCCTGTCTCAAAAAACAAATACCTCTCAAGCCTGGCCTCTGGATACTTAAGGTTCTCCTTCTGTCTTCCCACACTGGACTTCCCTACTCCTTTAAGAAAAAGCACAGGGTGGTGCATGTGGCTCACACTTGTAATCCCAGCCCTCGAGAGATAGGGGAGATCTTGAGTTCAGGCCACTCTGGTTCAAGGCCAGTCTGGACTACAGGGAGACTGAAATAAAAGCATGAGGAAGTTGGTAGGTGGAGGGAGCTGACTCAGTGGTACAGTGCTTGCCTAAATAGCCCAGGTTCAATCTCAGTGACATAAAAGAAAAGTCAAGTCACTGGGAGACAGGGGTCTGAGACTTCCCATGCTGGCCTCCTGTCCCATTACCAAAGGGCAGACATGGGGGCAGGGTTCTTCAAGGGCGGATGGAGGGGCTGGGCTCTTCAAGGGCACTCTCAAGATGCAGTCTGAGGGTCATAGCAAATGGCTGGCTTCTCCTCCAAGACACTGCTTTGGGCACAGAAGGCTTTACTTTGTAGTATGTTTAATAAAAAACGGCAACAGTGGCTGTGCAGTTGTAACAAAATTATCCACAGGGTGTCTCGAGAAATGTACAGTCAGAGAGGCTGGAGCTGAGCCAGGCAACCCAGCCCCGGCCACAGGGCCTGTCAGCTGCCCAGTCAGCTGCAGAAGGTCACATGAGCAGGCCCAGTGGTAGCTGTGACAGAGTGATGCAGACATTCAGGTACATCAGGGAGGCCAGCGTTCTACACTGTGTTGGCTAGACCGTGGACTCTGCCCTTCCTTGGCTCTGCCCTACAGGCATTCTGGAGCTGTTTAGACCTTGGAGGAAACAGCTAACAAGGACAGGTTTCTGCCTTTCCTCAAGAAAACAGACCACTAGGCCTGGTGGTGGTGGTACATGCCTTTAATCCCAGCACTTGGGAGGCAGAGGTAGGTGGATCGCTGTGAGTTCGAGGCCAGCCCGGTCTACAAAGTGAGTCCAGGACAGCCAAGGCCACACAGAGAAACCCTGTCTCAAAAAAAAAAAAAAAAAAAAAAAAAAAAAAAAAAGAAAGAAAAAAGAAAAGAAAACGAAAACAGACCACTAAAGCTGGGTATAGTGGCACACACCTTTAATCCCAGCAGTTGGGGAAGCGAGGCAGATAGATTGCTGTGAGTTCAAGGCCAGTCTGGTCTGCAAAGTGTCCAGGACAGCCAGGGCTACACAAAAAACCCCCTGTCTGGGATGGGGTGTGTGCGTGTGTGTCGGGGAAGATCACTAAGTATAAGAAAATTGAAAGAGGCCATGCTTCCGTTACACTTGAGCAGGGAGGGCTCTCTGCCAGCAGCTTGCCCAAAAAAAGGAGTTGGGTCCCTGTGTGTCCTCAGGTGCCATGCCAGAGGGTGAGAATATCAAATTTAGAAGTAAGGGCACAGTCACTGAAGCCCTCCCTAGAAGCCCCCAGAAAAGCCTTTTTGCAGTCGTTTTAAGCTTTCATGATTGGCTGGCAGGCTGGAGAATCCCACCTCACAACAGGGTCGTGGGCTGGCATGAGAAGGGAAGTTGGGCAGCAGAGCTTCCTTACACAGGCGAGAGGGCTGCCATGCCTCGGCTTCCAAAGAAAGGCCTCTTGGTGCCAGAACCAGGGGGCGATGGGCCGTGAGGCTAGCGGAGGCTAGCGGAAATCTGCGTTGAAAGCTCTACCGATGACCAGCCGCCTCACCTCGCTGGTACCGGCTCCGATCTCATACAGTTTGGCATCTCGAAGAAATCGGCCCATGGGAAAGTCATTGATGTAGCCATTCCCACCTGCGAACCAGATGTGGGAAGAGAAGAGACAGAATTGGAGGGAGAGGACAAGGTGAGAAAGCAAATGGATGGCCAAGGAGCCAACCTCCAGGATCTTTAGGGAATGGTTCCTTTGCATATAACCTATGTGCACTCTCCTTATGTGGACCTCACACTCTAGGCAGATGCTCTACCACTGAGTTATAAGCCCAGCTCATACCTTAAGTACCACTAGGCTGTTTGTGTATCTACTGTGGCATGTGTACCATTTAAACAGTTGCCGTATATTGGAATGTTTAGGGCATCATGACAAGAGAAGTCTAAGTTTAGCTCAGGTCCGATGTTTCTTTTGTTTTACATTTATTTATTTTGTGTGTATGTGTGTGCATGCATGCACATGTGCCCTGACACACATGTAGAGGTCAGAGGACAATGTGTGACATGTGTTAGTTTTCCTGGTAGCCAGCACAGTTACCCAGAAATCTATCCGCCCTCCTCCCACTCCTCCCAGTGCCAGAAAAATTCCAAACTACTGATGATCTTCTTTTCTGAACATTTCTTTCTGTTTCCTTTTTGAGGTAGGGTCTAAGCTGGCCTGTGACTCACAATGTAGCCAAAGACGACCCTAAACTTCTGACCCTCTTACCTTTAGCTTCCTGAGTGCTGGGATTAAAGGGGTATACCAACTGTGATCTGGTTGATACAGTGCTGGGGTGCTAGCTTTGTGTATGCTTGGCAGGGATACTACCCTGACCTATAGCCCAGGCTGGCCAAGAAGTTACTATGTAGCCCAGGCTGGCCTCAACCTCCTTGCAATCCTCTTGTGTTCATTTCCCAAGGACTGGGATTATATGTGGGCACTAGCATACCCAGCTTTTTCTTTGATGTATTGGTTGAACTGAGAAGAGTCCCAGGATTATAGCCTGTGGGGAAAGGTCTGATTAAAAAGAAACAAAAGCAACAAGGGAGCCTTGTTGGGGTCAGGAAGGCACAATAGGGCTGGTCTAGGAGGTTTCCCAGAGTGCTGAGGACCCAGACAAAGGAAGGGAAAAATTAGGGGGCTGTGGCTGTACACTGTCCACCTAGCATGCCCAAAGGTCTGGAACCCGCAGCACTATGCAAACAGGTATGGTGTGGCACATGCCTGTGGCCCCAGGACTCAGGAGGTGGGGCAAGAGGATTGGAGGTTCCAAGTCATCCTCAGCACACTGCATCCTCACATATGTGAGATCCTGCTTTTTAAAAATGCATGATGATGATGATGGTGGTGGTGGTGGTGGTGGTGGTGGTGGTGGTGATGCTGGGAAGTGTTGGCACACACCTTTAATCCCAGTACTTTTGGGAGGCAGGTGCCGGCAAATTTCTGTGGGTTCCAAGTCCAGCCTGGTCTACAGACTGAGTTTCAGGACAGCCAGTGCTACACAGAAACTCCCCCTTCCCCCAAAATGCAGAATCAGTGGCTAACACGGGCAAGAGAGGTGGGATTCAAACCTAAGCCTGTGCCTTTCACCACTGGCCAACAATGAACGAGGGTGCTCCACCTGAGGCATCTCTCTCCCCATTTCCTGGAGACCTTACACCAGGCAGGGAAGATAAGGACAGCTTGTAGCCTCTTTTCCTTTTCTTTGGAGTTAGGGTTTCTCTGCGTAGCCCTGGCTGTTCTGGAACTCACTGTGCAGACCAGACTGGCCTTGAACTCAGAGATCCACCTGCCTCTTTTCCTCCTGAGTGGTGGCATTGAAGGGGTGTGCCTCCCCCATGTGGCTCTTTTCCTCTTTCCTTTAAAAAAAAAATTGATTTTACATATAAAGGTGTTTTGCCAGGATGTTGGTCTGTGCACTGCATTCATGCCTGGCGCTCTCAAAGGACATAAGAGGGCGCTGATTCCCCCTCGAACTACAGTTACAGATGGTTGTGAGCTGCCACTTGGGTGTCGGGAATAGAACCTGGGTCCTCTAGAAGAGCAACCAGTGTTCTTAAACACTGAGCTGTGTCACCAGGCTCCACGCTCCCTTTAAAATACTAAGCATCCAGTTATTTACTGACTGCCGTTACCAAAACTTCCCTTTCCTCTTCAGGGTGGGCAGATAGAGCCTAGAGGTGCCAGCGTGGCTGTGGCTAGCTTAAGCAGGGTGAAGAGTGGAGAGGGACCCCAGGAGTAGAGAGAAGAGGGGGGCACTCACCTAAACACTGAATGCCATCCAGGGCAACCTGCGTGGCACATTCAGCTGCATACAAAATCACACCGGCACAGTCCTGTGGAATAAGGCGCTGCTCAGCCGGGTCCCGACAAGTACACAGGTGCCCACTCCACTAGATGACCCGCCGCTGCCCGCCCCCCCTTTCTTCTTCCCTCACCTTGGCAGTGATGTGGCCCTCATCACAGGCCTTGGCGACATTGTAGACATACTGTCGACATGCCATGAGCCGGGTGTACATGTCAGCCATCTTTCCCTGCATCAGCTGGGGACAAAGGGAGGCCATGGGTCAACATGCTGGGGACACGCTAATGACCAAAAGCAGGTGAATGGCAAGGGCCACCTGACAGTCATGAGGACAGGTATGAGGAGCCAGGGGCACGGAGGCGAGATGGGACCTGCCTAGGACAATGGAGACGGGAACAGTTCTAGGAGACTGTTCTAGGCCAGAGAGCTGTCCCTTAGAGTCCGGCTAGCTTCTAGCAGCTTCTTCAAACCAGAAAGGTGAGATGAGAAATACAGTTCCCTTTCCCCTAAGCCCCAGTGTCCTGCATGCTTTACTCTTCAGCCTCTCAGTGTCCAGTTCACTCACAACGTGATGAAACTCCAAAGCCAGGCTGAGTGTGACAGTAGCTGCATTCTACAAGCTCAAGCTCATTTTGCAAGGGGACAAGACCATCCCACAATGTGCGTCTACCTCCTCCACAGAAAACCTTTAATTCAGCAGAAGAGGGCACTTCGGCAAGTGTTCCACTCACCTGGAATTGGCCAATCTTCTGGCCAAAGGCTTCTCTCACATGCAAATAGGGGATGGTGTGGTCCAGGACAGCCTGCATGATCCTGCCACACGGAGAAAGACACTATGAAGAAGGAATGCTGTCAGGTGGACTGGCGCCAGAGGGTTAGGCCTGAGGGTTGGAGCGGGAGGGTAAGGAACTGAAGTCCCTGAGCAAAGGTAAAGGAACCTGAGAAACTCCCTACTTGGTCACACCACCGCCTGCCCAGGTTCATGCCCACCCATGCTCCTCTGCACCTTTCTCTGAGATGAAGTGGGTGTGGCAGTCTGGGCCTCTTGATTCATAACCACTCGACTAAACAGAACTGCTCCTCAGGCCTCACCTGCCATCTGTCACCTAATGTCATTCCCCTTTTGTGTGAAGAAATTAAGTGTAGGAAGAGATCTTATCTTCTTTTCTCTTCTTCTTCTTCTTCTTCTTCTTCTTCTTCTTCTTCTTCTTCTTCTTCTTCTTCTTCTTCTTCTTCTTCTTCTTCTTCTTTGAGACAGGGTTTCTCTGCATAACCTTGGCTGTCCTGGACTCAGGCTAGCCTCAAATCATAGTGATCTGCCTGCCTCTGCCTCCCTGAGTGCTGGGATTGAAGGTGAGTGCCACCACACCCAGCTAAGAGGAGATTTTTCTAAGACAGAGGATAGATCTTGAAGTAGCTTCCCTTGTGTCTTCTCTCCCTGTCAGGGCAAGGCTGCTAACCTAACAAGGAGTCTGGAGAGCTCAGGTCCCCCGAGCCTCACGCTCATCCACAGGTTCAGCAGCTCCCTCAATAAGCCTCAGCCTGGTGAAGCTTCAGGTTTACTCAGGAGGCCTCCAGCCCCTCACACTTACCCAAGGGGCCCACCTGCCAGCACCAGGCGTTCTAGGTCCAGCCCACTCATCAATACGTAGACACCCTTGCCCTCTTGGCTCAGGATGTTGGCAGCTGCGGGGATAAACGCCAGTCAGAGAGGGGTGTTCACAGCCTCTTTACTCTGATAAAAGGCACTGTGTCACCCAAGGCACAAAAGTGCATTACTCAACCTTCAAGTAGGGTTTTGAGTGAGAGGAAAAAAATGAATTTTGACACTTTTAGCTGGAAGCAGAGTTCTCAGGAACCCTGTCCCAACCACAACACTCCAGAGCCCCAAGCTGTTAGATCTGTCCCTTCTCACCCAGGACCCCCTGGATGAGAAAGAAGAAAAACTGATTGGTTTAGAAGTCGCCTGGCCCCTCTTTACTTCTTTCTATAGCTGATGTCTGCTAATAAATCAGAAAACTCATCATCCTGAGGCTGCCTGCTTGGGTTTGGGGTCACCTCTCAGCAATGTTCATGAAAGCTGCATTGTCTACGAGTTGGGGTGCTAGTGACTGACTGAAGTGATGGAATGAGCTAATCGTGAGACATAGTTATAGTATATAAGTACAGGTTATTGGAAGCAGCCATGCAGGGGGAGGGAGAGGGAGAAAGAAAGAGAGAGAAAAGTGCACAGAGAGGAGAGAGAGGAGGAGGAAGAGAGGAGAAGAGATACAGAAAGAGAAAGGAGAGCAGAGGAGAGAGCGGGGAGCCAAGATGGCTGGATTGTATAGTGAAGGGAAGGCCCTGCCCCTGGGCTGGAAAGTTCAGGGTAGAGGGCTGGGCTTGCCAGCCAGGCCCTGCAACAAGTAGGGACCCAGGGATGTCTGAAATCAAAAGGCAACCAGACTGATGCTCCAGAGCACCTACCCCCTAATAAGGACTTGGGAGGTGTAGGCAGTACATTTTGCAGAGAAACTTGACAGCTTAATCTGCCTTTAAGGCTAGTGGATGATTTTTTTTTCCTTTCTACAAAAGTGGGTCTGCATGGGTAACCCTTCCTAGAGACTCCTCCCCACAGCATACTGTTTCAGGATGGTTTACGGGTGATGCACAAAGCAGTCCTAATTGATGACCAGATCCGAGGCCTCAGCTCTCTCACAGTGCTACATGGTGTCACGTTTGTAGCTACAGCACAGGGGAGAAAATAGTCCTGCAAAATCCAATTACCTCTCCTTCATCGAGTCTGGCTTCTGTCAATTTATTCAGATGGGCTCTTAGCGTCATTACCGAGGGTAATTCCGGGTGTTGTGGTTTGGGCATGAAATGGCCCCCCTGCGTGTTGGGTGTGCTGAAGGCTTGGTTCTCAGTGCAGCAGGGTTCTAAGGTGGGGTTAGGGACGTGACTGGGTTGTGACGGCTGATCTCATCAATGGATTAACCCGATGATGGATTCATAATTTGATGGCATTAATGGAGACAATGGAAACTTTCAGAGGAAGAACCTCCAGGGAAAATTGGCCATTGGGGTGTGTGACTGTGAAGAGGCTAATGGGACTCTGGCCTCTTCTGTCTCTGCTTACTTAGCCTCCATAAGATAAGCAGTTCTCCCTAGGCCTTTCTTCCCTCACGCTCCGCCTCACCACAGGTGCAGAAGCAACAGAGCCAAAGAACCACAGGCTTGACACCTGAAACCATGAGTCAACCAAGTTCTTGTGCCTTCAACCCGTTTCTGTTGGGCTATTTACGACGGTGACAAAAAGTCAGACTAGCACATGTTGTAGGCTGTACAGCCGCGTGCACAGGAAGCCTGAAGGATGTCAGTGGACCAGGGTAGGCCTCACCTTTTGCCTTCAGCTACTGGCAAGGTGTGCTATCCAGGGAGGAAAAGCCATCCTTCATCTAGGCAGGCAAGCAAACAGCAGCAGCGACTGCGGCCAGGACAGACGGCTGTCCATCAGCTCCAGGCCCGCAGGCTAGCTGCCTAGCACGGGGCAGAGAATGGCAGTGCACCTCTGTACTGGTGAGATGGGCCTTTCCAACTTGCAAAGGAGCCAGGGTAAGGACTCCCTTATTCTCTGGACACTTACCAGGAACCTTGCAGTCTTCAAAGATTAGCTCACAGGTGTTGGAGCCCCTCATGCCCAGTTTGTCAAGCTTCTTGGAGGTACTAAACCCAGGCATACCCTTTACAGGAAACCAAAGGAGGCCCTGGTTAGACTTGCCGCAAGGGGGCCTAGTAGAGAGAAATCTCACTTGACCTACAGGTTTTGATGGCTGCCCAGCATGCCAGCTGTGTCTCACGCCCAAGCGCTCACTCTGAATGCAAAATTCCCGTCTTCACACCCCATCAACCTCGGTCCCAACTCCTCTGCTGCCAGCCTGCCTCTCCCCAGTTCTCAGGGGGAGCGGTTCTTTCTCAATGAAACATCCAGTCCCCAGCTCTCCTCAGTCTCCCCTGGGAAGATAGCTACTCACAGCCCGGGCCAACTTGCCCCCTGTTCTTTTGCCACCTGTCCCTAAAGGAATCCCAACCACCTACAAGCCTGGACTGGGATGACACAGAGGCACGTGCGTTGCCAAGCGCCCAGGGGAGCAATGGCACATGCGGTTCCCTGTTACCTCCTGGCCTTTTCAGTTCCAGTCAGCTGCTCCTCCTCCTCATGGAGTGTGCTGCCAGCCTTTGCACCATGTTCTTAAACCCTCTAGCGTTCCCCTGCAGCTGCGTCCCCAAGCCTCAGAGGCGCCAGCTTTCTTTCTTCACCATAGTTAGGCAGATGGCATGAAGCCAACACCTGCTCCCTGAACTATATATCTCCAACTGTTTCCAAGGTAGGGCATACGCCTTTAATCCTGGCACTTGGGAGGCAGAGGCAGACAGAGCACTGTGAGTTCAAGACCAGCCTGGTTTATATAATGAGTCCTAGGTCAGCCAGAGCTACACAATGAGACCCCAGCTTTAAAAAAACAAAACAAAACAAAACAAAACAACAGGGGCTGAAGGGATGGCTCCAAGGTTAAGAGCACTGACAGCTCTTGCAGAGGACCTGGGTTCAATTCCCAGCACCCACATGGCAGCTTACAACTGTCTGTAACTCCAAGATCTGACCCTCACAGACATACATGCAGGCAAAACATCAACACACATTGAAAACAAAACAAAACAAAACTTCCTGGTTTTCTTTGAAAACCTTGCTATTTCCTGTTTTTAGTTTTTTGAGACAGTCTTGCAGCATAGCCCTGGACCTCACTACGAAGACCAGCTAGCCTCAAATTTACAGCTGCCTGTCAAGTCCTGCTCAGACTACAAACACAGCTCACCTTGTCTGGCTCGCTTTAAAACCAAGCCAAACCCAAAACGGAACTCTTGAGTTCTAGTCTAACTCCTGATGGGTCTCGTCCTTGCCCATATTATCAGAACTATGGTGAGATCATCATCTGCGTTCCCGTGCCTCAGTCTCTCCCACCGTTCCCACTCGGCACAGGAAGAATATCTTCCAGTGTTTTGTTTTCCCATTTCCATCTTCCCCAACTTACTGACTTCAAACTTGACCCAGCCTCTCTGGGTCTCTTTTTTAAAATTAATTAATTAATTAACTAATTAATTTTAGGCCACCTTCCTCAGCCTCAGCTCGCCCACCACATCCTGGGAGGGAGCGAGGGAACTACCACTGTCACTCTGCTTAGAGGTGGCATCTCTGTGACCCCTCGCCCACCACCCTCACCTTCTCCACGACGAAGGCTGTGATGCCCCGAGAAGGGGGCACAGCAGTCAAATCTGTCTTGGCATAGACAACCAGGACATCTGCATCGGGGCCATTGGTGATCCAGAACTTGCTGCCGTTCAGAAGGTAGTAGTCTCCTAAAGGCAGGGCAGGATGTTGGCTGTTTGCTGAAGTCTCCTGTCCTGGTTCAGCCAGTCAGGTCACAGGATGGCTGAGAACCAGGACTGGGGAACCAGCCGAGAGGACCCCCCCCCCCACAACAGCTACCCTCTCACAGTGAGTCTGTTTTTCTGCCTTTCCCAGATACCTTGGGGCAAGTGACCTTACCTTTCTTTTCTGCTTTTAGCCTCATGGAGACAACATCAGAGCCAGCATTGGGCTCACTCATGGCCAAGGCTCCGATGAATTCACCACTGACGAGCTACAAGGAAAACCAAAACCTGCCTCCTTAGGATCCCGGGGACTGCCTCTTCCTGCCCACTTTCCTCCCCTCAAACTGCCCCCAGAGCAAAGCAAGTATCTACAAGACCTCTCTCCTCGCCTGCTTCCCCCACTTTTTGGCACTGTTGGGGATTGGCTCCAGGGTTCTCACACCCACTAAGCAAGGGATTTACCACTGAGCCTTCTCCTCGCTTCCCAATCTTTGTATTTTAAAAATTGTATTTTAATTTGTTCTGTGTATATGCACATAGTCTACTGTGTGTGTGTGTGTGTGTGTGTGTGTGTGTGTGTGTGTGTGTGTATCAGAGGACAATGTGTGGGAGTTGGTTCTTTTTTTGAGACAGGGTAGAGCCCTGTGGAGCCCTGGCTATCCTGGACTTGCTTTGTAGAACTCACAGAGATCTGCCTGCCTTTGCTTCCCCGAGTGCTGGGACATAGGCTTTGGTTCTTTCTCCATCATGTGTATCAAACTCAGGTCATCAAGTGTGGTGGCACCTTTACTCACTAAGCCATCTCACTGGCTCCAATTTGCTTTTTGAAACAGGGTCTTCCCAAATCCTCCTGCCTTTGCCTCCCAAGGAGCTGGATCTCTACATACGTCACAAGCCAGCACATGACGGCTTGAAGGTCCCCAGCCCCTGTCCACTTCTTTCTTGTTTTTCAAGACATGGTTGTTCTATGTAACTCTGGCTGTCCTGGAACTCACTCTGTAGACCAGGCTGGCCTCAAACTCAGAGATCTGCCTTCCTCTGCCTCCTGAGTATTGGGATAAAGGTGTGCACCTTTAATTCCTTTTTCTTTTTTCTTTTTCCAAGACAAGGTTTCTCTGTGTAGCCTGGGCTGTCCTGGAACTCTCATTGTAGACCAGGCTGGCCTCAAACTCACAAAGATTTGCTTGCTTCTGCCTCCCCAGTGCTGGGATTAAAGGCCTGCACCACCACAGGTGGCTGCACCTTTACTTTCTTAAAGTCCTTGTCCAATGTTAGTAATCTATTTCATGAGTTAAACTCTGCCCTTGTTTTCATCTTATTTTTTTGTTTTGGCATGTTGTATATTTGCACATGTATGTGCCCATGTGTTCCTGTGTGGAAGGCACAGACACACATGTACTCATGCTTGTGGAGTCTAGGGGTCAACACTGAGTATCTTCCTCTATCGTTCTCCACCTTATTTAAATGTATTCATTTATTTCACCTGCGTGCATATCTGTGCGCCTGATGTGTGCAGTGCCCAAAGTGGCCAGAAGAATGGGTCAGATTCCTGGGGAATGCAGTCATAGAGGGTTGGGAGTCACCACGTAGGCACTGGGAATCGAACTTGGGTCCTCAGGAAGAGCAGTCAATATTCTTATCCAATGAGCCATCTCTCCAGCCCCTCATGTACTCCGAGGTTTTGACTTAAGTATTTTAAAGTGATCTCAGTCCCATTCCTAATTATATTTAGCTCAGGGCAGCAAGCTAAGAATGAGAATCCGCTTGTCACACGGGATGGGGTGGGGGGTTAGGGCCATGTGGGCTTCTTCATTCGCCATCTCCTCACCTTCGGCAGGTATTTCTCTTTCTGCGCCTCACTCCCGTTGCGAACGATCTGGTTGACACAGAGGTTGGAGTGAGCACCATAGCTGAGCCCCACTGCTCCAGAAGCCCGGGATATCTCTTCCATCACCAGCACGTGTTCTAGGTAGCCCAGGCCAGAGCCACCAAACTGGACTGGAAGCACCACCGCGTGCAAAGCAGAAAGGCATCCAGGTTACGTTGGCACACAGTCAGGAGTCTTACCTTAACTGGCAGGGAAGATGCACCCTGGGAACTATCCCAAGCTTCCCTAGCAAGGTTGGAAGGCTCTTGCCAGTGTCTCTGCTTAGAAGGTCACACAACTGGTTCTGCTTGCTGCTGAGGGCGTGCTGCAATTCAGAAGACCATCGTCTCCGACACTGGATTATCTCAGACATCGTCAACGAGGATGAGCAAAAACCTGAGCACCTGTTCGCTCTTCCAGACGTTACGGAAGGCAGAGGCAGACGGATGAAGGGAGAAGGCGAGGAAACACAGACGGGGCAGGTAGGAAGCGGGCTATGTTCCGAGCGCCAAGGTTAGCTACAGACTGTGCGTGTGCCGGGGCTTGGGAAGGTGAGATTGTGAAAAAAAGACTTGTGCTTTTTACTTGCCCATGTGCGTTTATGCACGTGTGTACGAGTGCCCTCAGAGAGCAGAAGTAACCTTCTTGGATCCCCTAGAGCAGCACTTCTCAACCTGTGGCTATGACCCCTTTGGAAAACCTCTATTGCAAAAAATATTTATATTACTATTAATAACAGTAGCAAAGCTGCAGTTATGAAGTAACAACAAAATAATGTTATGGTTGGGGGCAGTCAGCACAGCATGAGGAACTGTGTTACAGGGTTGCAGCGTTAGGAAGGTTGAGAACCACTGCTCTAGAGCTAGCCCTATAGGTGGTTGTGATCCACCCAACATTGATGCCTGGGTCATCTGGAAGACCTAGAAGTGCTCCCACTAACAGAGCCACCTCTCTAGCCCAAAGTGAGATTTTATAGCATAGCTCTGGGAACAAAGTGGGACTGATACATATAGATGTACCATACACACACAGGTGTGTACACATGTACATATGAACACACATACAAGTGCACACATATACAAATACATACACAGAGGTACATACATAAAATTAAAAAAAAAAGAACAAAAAAAATCTTAAAAAAAAAAAAAAGAAGCCAGGTGCAGTGGTGTACACCTGTAATCCCAGTACTTGGGAGGCAGAGGCTGGCAGATCTCTGTGAGTTCGAGGCCAGCCTGGTCTACAAAGATAGTCCAGGACAGCCAGGGCTCTGTTACACAGAGAACCCTGTCTCAACAAACAAACAAACAAACGAAAACAAATCCAACAAAAACCTAGGAAGAAAGAAAGAAAGGTTTGCAGGACAGGCACAGTAGCACACACCTGCAATCCCAGGCGTTGGTGGGGGGAAGATCATGAGCTCAGTGGTATCTTTGGCTACATAGCAAACTCAGTGCTGGCCTGGGCTACCTGAGGCCCTAGCTCAACAATTAACAAGGAAAGGAAAGGAAAGGAAGAGAAAATGAAAAAGAGAAGCAAAGTTTGTTTTCCTTGACAGCTGTTAAAAAAAAAAAAAAAATCAAAATGGCTGGGTCCCTGGTGCCTCAGCTCAGCTGCCTGTGTGAAGACCCTATAAACAAGCTGGCTCTGATGAGGAAATTGCGCTGCCCCGTGGTCTAGGGGAGCACAGCTACAATCCAGGCAGACAAGCAGGGAAACAGAACTCCTGTGTGGCCCCTGGGGCCGGCTGGCATCACTTGAAAGACAGAAAGAACACATTCAAGTCCTACCAGGTTACAGAGTGAGTTCAAGGCCAGCTAGGGCAACTTAGTGAGACTCGCTGTCAAAATAAAAATACAGGAAAAGGGTGGGGACATAGTGGGATATAGCTCAGGGTTAGGACTCTTGTCTGGCACAGGCGAGGCTTTAGGGTCAATCCCCAGTGAAAACAATAGCCCGGGCTTTCTCTTTTTTTTCCTTTTCCTTTTTTGGTTTTCGAGACAGAGTTTCTCAGTGTAGCCCTGGCTGCCCTGGAATTTGAGACCTGGAATTACCTCGACCTCAGAAATCCACTTGCCTTTGCCTCCTGAGTGCTGGGATTACAGGCATGTGCCCACCCCCCCACCCCCCACCCCCAGCTTTTGGCTTTCTTTTCTTTTCTTTTTTTCTTTTTTTTAAGATTTATTTATTTAGTATACAGTGCTCTCTCTGCCTGTACACCTGCAGGCCAGAAGAGGGCATCAGATCACATTGTGGATGGTTGTGAGCCACAGTGTGGTTGCTGGGACTTGAACTCTTAACCTCTGAGTCATCCCTCCAGCCCCTTGGCTTTCTCTTCAAAGATGCCCACTTGAAAGGATTTTATCTGATTTCTTTCTTGTTTTATAAGTTCTGGGGATCAAACCTAGGGCTTCATACAAAGTACACACTCTTGCCACGAGGCTACACTCTGACCCCTAGCTTCTTTTCTTTACTTCTTTTTTCTTGTCTTTCTTTTTTTTTCAAACTTCTGTTGTTCCTGTCTTTCATCTGAGTATTGGGATTTCAGGCACACTCTGTTTCTGCTATGTTGGGGACACACAAACATTCTAGCAAAATGAACTACATCCTCAACCTCTCCCTCAGGGTCTCATGAGTCTCAGGGTGGCCTTGAACCTACAACCTTTCTACCTCTATCCGTCAAGTGCTGGTGTTACAGGTGTTTATCGCACAGCCTAACTTCAGCCCATTGATTTTGGACTGCTTATTTGTTCCATTAAATATACTCAAATTGGGCCGGGTGTGGTGGCGCAGCCTTTAATCCGAGCACTCGGGAGGCAGAGGCAGGAGGATCGCTATGAGTTTGAGGCCAGCCTGGTCTACAAAGCGAGCCCAGAAACACCCCAGACTACAAAGAGAAACCCTGTCTTGAAAAACCAAAAACCAAAAACAAACAAACAAACAATATATATCTATATCTCTCTCTATATATAGAGATATAGATATTGATATATTAGATTTATTTTATTTTATGCACATGAGCATTTGCCTGCATGTATGTGAGTGCAAGCCTGGTGCCCTTGCTTGTCAGCTCTCATGGAATTGGAGTCAGTGTTTAGCTGTGAACCACCACGTAGGTGCTGGGAACTCGAGGTGGGTTCTTTGCAAGAGCCACACTCTTTACCATTGAGCTGCCTCTCCATCCACACTGCCACATCCCCTCTTTGAGCCAGGGTCTTAGCTCTATGGTCTAGGTCAGCTTTGACTTCCGGTCTTCCTGCCTAACCCTTCCAAGTACGGAGTGAGAAGAAGGCCAGGACGAAAAGTCAATCACATTGCTCTCATGCCCCAGGGGTGTGGCTGGATGAGGAGGCCAACAGTGCACATATTCATCAGGACCATCACCCAGACAGGGCCTTTTTCTAGAAGGCAACACAGAACTAGAATATACCAGTTCTCTGCAACCCTGCCCCAAAAAAGGAAAACCAAGTCATAGCACCCACAGGGGATATTGGGCAAGCCCAAGATCCAACTGAAAAACGTCATGTGCCCACCTTACCTGAGGACCCAGATATCTCTCTTGGTCCCATTTCTGACACCAAATGAGCTCTGCGGATAAGTTATAAGCAGAGGCCTTAGGGCGTCCCCCAGGGGGCACAATCTTCCCCCTTTACAGGCCATTGGTGAGACAGAGCTTAGGAATCATCTGGAGCAAGGTGATCTACAAGGGTAGATGCTTGACTTAGAATTTTCTAAACTCCCCAAAATCACCTAGAGGAGCCTGTACAGCATGCAGATGTGACAGGGTGTGAGGCTCTCATTCAGTCTTCAGCACGGAACAACAACAATAACAACAACAACAAGAAGAAGAATAAAAGTAAAAAGCAAAGCTGGGCGTGGTGGCGCACGCCTTTAATCCCAGCACTTGGGAAGCAGAGGCAGGTGGATCTCTGTGAGTTCGAGGTCAGCCTGGTCTACAAAGCGAGTCCAGGACAGCCAGGGCTACACAGAGAAACCCTGTCTCGGAAAAAAAAAATAACCAAACCAACAACAACCACAGAAAGCAGAGATCCTGGGAGCTCTTGCTCTCTGCCATCACTAATGATATAAGAATTGTCCCGAGCTTAAAGTCAAGGGGTGCCGCCTCAGGCTCAAGGGGGAGGAAGTTCTTTCCAAATGATCTTTCTTTCCTCTTCCTGTTTGGCTTCTCTCTGTGTGTATGAGGGCATGTAAAATGATGTATGTGCACATGTGGATGTGAGTGCGCACACCTGTGTACACGTGTGGAGGCCAGAGGAAGATATTGGGCATCCTCTTCCCGCGCTGCACCTCATTTCTTTAGGAGTAGGATCTCTCACTGAACCTGGGACTTGTGGTTTTTGGCTAGACTGGTAGCCAGTGAGTCCCAGCGAGCCCCCCAACCTCAGCCTCCTTCAGTGCTAGGATTACAGATGTCTCGGGTGGGGGTGGGGGAGGGGAGGTCTGGCTGTCACACAGTGCCGAGACCAGATCCCTTCCTGCCTGTTTTGGCAACAGAGGGAGTTCTCTTTAGGGAAAGAAGCCATACTCACGGGGGGCTGTGATGCCCAGGACTCCCAGGCTCCCCAGTTGCTTCCAGAACTCCTGTCAACAGACAGAGTGGGGCGAGCTATGAGAAGGCAGTTAGCTAGGTGTGGCCAGAACAAGACCGAGCTATTCGGAGGAAGGAACTATACTCTATACTCTTAGGAGTGAGAGGCCCCTGCCACCAGGAGACAGTGTGCACCTTTTTAAGCATAAGTGCAAAGCAGGCAGCCTTTTCCCCAGAAGCCTCCACTCCCACTCTCAACCTTGCAAACTCACTCTCAGGTTCTTGAACTCGTTGGTTTGATCGATCTCGTGAGCCTTGGGGGCCAGATTCTCCTGGAGGAACTTAGATATAGTCTGACGAAGCTGGAGGGAGAAAGGTAGACAGAGACCGCTGAAACCAAGACATGCTTGCCACTGAGGGCAATGCCCCTGTGGTTGAATTGGCACATTCAGGGAGCTAGGCCACGGGCAGTCTCACCACATAGCATCAAGCTGAGGCTTAGGGGCCCCACTAAATGACGCTTCCTTAGAGGTGGTTGTGTAGGCAAGTTCTATGCCAACTTAACACACGCTGCAGTCAGCAGAGAGGAAGGAGTCTCAACAAGAAAATGCTTCCATAAGATGGGGCTGAAGGCAAGCCTGCAGGACATTTTCCTAACTAGTGATCAGTGGGGGAGGGCCCAGTCTATCGTGAGTGGGGCCACCGCAGGGTGGGGAGTAGTTCTGGGTTCTATAAGAAAGCAGGCTGAGCAAGCCACGAGGAGCGAGCTAGCAAGCAGCACCCCTCCATGGCCTCGACATCAGCTCCTGCCTCCAGGTTCCTCCCCTGTGTGAGTTCCTCTTCTGGCTTCCTTCAAGGTAGAACTATAAAACCAAATAAAGCTTTTTTTCCCTCCCCAACTTATTTTTGGTCACGGTGTTCATTATAGCAATAGTAACCATGATTAACACAATGATTGGCTTCTCTTTCTTAAGGAAATGATTAAGACGTTATCATTTTTTAAAAAAAGATTTATTTATTATGTATAGTGTTCTGTCTGCATGTACACCTGCAGGCCAGAAGAGGGCATCAGATCACATCATAGATGGTTGTGAAAAGATTTATTTCTTATGTATACAGTGTTCTGTCTACATGTACACCTGCAGGCCAGAAGAGGGCATCAGATCACATCATAGATGGTTGTGAGCCACTATGTGGTTGCTGGGAATTGAACTCAGGACCTTTGGAAGAGCAGGCGGTGCTCTTAGCCACTGAGCCATCTCTCTAGCCACCAACATTATCGTTTTGTTAATTTTAAGATTGATTTTTGCCCACAGTGACCTTGAACTCCTGTACCTGAGTCTCTCAAGTATTGAAGGTGAGTTTTTTTTTGGTTTTTTGGTTATTTTTGTGCCACACTGACTTTTTTCTTTTTTAAGATTTTATTTCTTTATTATGTATACAGTGCACATCAGATCACATTATATAGATGGTTGTGAACCACCGTGTGGTTGCTGGGAATTGAACTCATGACCTCTGGAAGAGCAGTCAGTGCTCTTAACTGCTGAGCCATCTCTCCAGCCCCCTGAAGGTAAGTTTTAAAATGTTGCTCCTCTGCGTAAAAGTACTCCATGCTTTCCTGCGATACTCAGAGTAACATGCAAGCCCCTAAGCCAGCCCGCATGGACTGTCCTCTGCTGGCCATCCAGCATTCCCCTTACTGCACTCCGGGCACCCAGTTCTCCCCCCCCCCCCCCCCCCCCCCGCCTTGCACTTCTGGACACTTGTCAGTCTCTTTTCCATCCTTGAGACTTTGGCTGAAAGAGATTTCTCAGTAAGATCAGAAACTAGAGATCAAGGACTGTGCGTTAGCAACTCGGATCTCAAGCCTGAGGTCTCCAAAGTCTCTGCCGACCACACAGCCGTGGACTCCAGAGTTTCTTCTGTTGTTGTTAATTTAAAAAAAGAATATTTATGTATTTATTCCACCTGTGTATGGGGGGGGCACGACTGCACATATATGGGGGTCAGAGGACAACTTTTGGGAGTTGGTTCTCTCTTGTTGCCATGTGGGTCCTAGAATCAAAGTCAGGTCAGCAGATTTAGTGGCAAGTTGCCTTTGGCCACTGGTCCATCTTGCCAGCCTACTTTGAAGTTTCTAGAGGTTTCCCAATATGGACTAGGGCTACAGGAGAATCACGTCCCAGGCACTTCATGCGGTCTCTAAGTGGCACAACCTTCATCCCCAAGCCAGGGCTCTGGTTCGGCTACAACTGTTATCCTGCTCTTCCCTTCCCTTTCCTCTTTCATTTGGCTACGAGAACATGACCCAGCTACTTAATAACTAACCTCTTCCCACTTTGAAGCCAGAGTTTGCAATGTCATCGAGGCCTTCTTATTACACATCACAGAAGGGCTGGATGAGGCGGCTCAGCAGGTTAAACACCCGCCTCAGAAGCCTGAGGTTAGTTCTCCCTGAAGCCAGGAAGAGGAAACAGACTCTACAAAGTTGCCCTCTGACCTCCACGTAGACACACATATTCATGCAACAGTAATACAGTTGAAAAAAAATATTTTTAAAAAGACAACACTATAAAGTTTGGTATAGTGGTACGGAGGCCCATGGCTCTCTGTGAGTCCAGCCAGGTTTGTATAGTGAGACACTGTCTCAGATGGAGCGGGGGAAGGAGCGAGGACGAACACGTTATAGGAGGAGATATGTTCAGAGTATGTGGAGAGTCCTCATGCAACAACTTAACACCACATGCAATGAATATACACAGATGGCATGTGTTTTAAGGGAGGGAATGGTGCATTATAAAGCTGGATATAGGGGTGCATGCATGGAATCCCAGCAGCATTCAGGAAGCTGGGCAGGAAGACTGCTAAAATTTCCAGGCCAGCCTGGCCACTTAGCAGCATCCTTTCTCAAAATGCAGAACCGTACAAAATACAAGCTGTAAATGAAGGCAATCCTCCTTAAAGTGTTCAGGTTAGAGCACTGAGACAACACTGACTTAAGAAGGCAAGTGAGGCATGGACAAATGGCCCAGGGGTTGAGAGCGTGCACCAGCTAGTTTATATCCATTTGATACAAGCGAGGGTCATGGGAAAAGGAGCCCCAATAAAGAAAATGTCTCCATAAGATCCAGCTGTAAACAAGCTTGTATCTTTCTTTCTTATTTTTGGTTTTTCAGGACAGGGTTTCTCTGTTACACAGAGCCCTGGCTGTCCTAGACTCTCTTGATCTCAGACTCACAGAGATCGCCTGCCTTTGCCTCCCCAGTGCTGGGATTTAAAGGCGTGAGCCACCACCGCCAGGCTCTCAGCCTGCATTCTTACTGTAAGAAACAGCATCCTGCCGGTTGTTCACTCTTTTTTTTTTTTTAATATTTATTTATCATTATATATACATTGCTCTGTCAGAAGAGGGCACCAGATCTCATTATAGATGGTCATGAGCCACCATGTGGCTGTTGGGAATTGAACTCAGGACCTCCGGAAGACAGACAGTGCTCTTAACCTCTGAGCCATCTCTCCAGCCCCTGTTTCTTCACTCTTGAAGTAGAAACTATTTAATTTATTTTTATTTTACCGGAGCTCACAGTTGAGAGACTTTAAACCTTTTTTACTTTACTTTTTTTTTTTTTTAAAGATTTATTTATTTATTTTATGTATATAACTGCTGTATCTGCATGTATGCCTGCATCCCAGAAGAGGGCGTCAGATCACATTATAGATAGTTATCAGCCATTATATGGTTGCTGGGAATTGAACTCAGGACCTCTGGAAGAGCAGCCAGTGCTCTTAACCTCTGAGCCATCCCTCCAGCTCGCCTCTTTTCTTCTTCTTTCTTTCTTTCTTTCTTTCTTTCTTTCTTTTCTTTTCTTTTCTTTTCTTTATTTTTTTTGAGATAGGGTTTCTTTGTATAACAGTCCTGGCTGCCCTGGAACTCTCTTTGTAGAGCAAACTCAGAGATCTGCTTGCCTCTGCCTCCTGAGTGCTAAGATTAAAGTTGTGAGCTATTATGCCTGGCTGAGAGACTTTAAACTTTTTTAAAGAGTTATTTGTTTATTTTGCCTCCATATGATCAGGCTGTATACAAGCCTGTATTTTCTTAATTAGTGATTGATAGATACAGGCCAAGCCCATTGTGGGTGCTCCTATCCCTGGAATGGGGGTCCTGGGTTCTTTAGAAAAGCAGGCTGAACTGGCCATGTTGAGGAAGCCAGTAAGCAGCATTCCTTCATGTCTCCTTCATCAGCTCCTGCCTCCAGGATCCTGCCCTGTTTGAGCTCTGTCCTGACTTCCTTTGATGATGAACAGCAATGTGGAAATGTAAGCCGAACAAACCAATTTCCTCCCCAAGTTAGTTTGTCATGATGTTTCGTCACAGCAATGACAACACTAATACATAAGGTATACTCTTTGTTGATAAGCTATGATGTCTGGATATCTACGTGGACAAAATGCACTGTTTGCTTATGGTATTCTCAGTTCATGATGAATTCTAGATAAATTGTACCCATAGCTAATCTATATAGTTAAATCACAAGACCTTCAAAACTTAAGAATAAAAACAAACAAACAAAAAAAAAAAAACCAGGTTTCTTCTTTGGAAAAAAAAAAAGAGTTATTTATTATTTTATACAGTATTCGGACTGCATGTGAGCTAGCAGACCAGAAGAGAGCACCAGATCTCATTATGGATGGTTATGAGCCACCGTGCAGTTACTGGGAATTGAACTCAGGACTTTTGGAAGAACAGCTAGTGCTCTTAACTGCTGAGCCATTGCTTCAGCCGGTGACTTTAAAAACGAGATTTTGGAGTTTTACAGAGACTTCGGATTTTTTTTTTAAAGTTAGATTTTTCATTTTGTTTGTTTGCTGTTTTTTGCTCTTCAAGACAGAGTTTCTCAGTGTAGCCTTAGCTGTCCTGGAATCAATGGCTCTGTAGAGAAGGCTGGCCTCTGCTGGGCATGGTGGCGCAGGCCTTTAATCTCAGCACTCTGGAGGCAGAGGCAGGCGGCTACACAGAGAAACCCTGTCTTGAAAAAGAAAAAAGAAAAAAAGCAGGCCGGCCTTGAAGTCAGTAATCCACCTGCCTCTGCTGCTAAGTGCTGTGATTAAAGGTATGTACTAGCACAGCTGGTACTGTTTTTTGTTTTCATGTTTCTTTTTTTAAAATTAATTATTCACTTTACATCCCAGCCATAGCTCCCCCCCCCTCTCCTCCTGGTCCCACTCTCCTCCCTCTTTCCCCTACACGCCTTCCCCCTACTCCTCAGAGAATGGGTTGTCTTTGTTTTTTTGAGACAGGATTTCTCTGTGTAATAGCCCTGTCTGTCCTGGACTGATGTGTAGACTAGGCTAGCCTCATACTCACAAGGAAGATTTGGCCTGTCTCTGCCTCCCGAGTGCTGGGATTAAAGGTGTGCACCACCATGCCCACTGAAATTGGATATTTTTTAAAGAGACAATTTTTAAAGTGTTTGAATTTGTAAAGTTGAGTTTTTTTGTTTTGATTTGGTTTGGTTTTTCAAGATAGTGTTTCTCTGTGTAGCCCTCAAACGCACATCGATCCACCTGCCTTTGCCTCCCTAGTGCTGGGATTAAAGGCGCACCATGCCCAGCTGTAAGGCTGAGTTTTTAAGGGGCTTTATAAGTTTGTAAAATATTTTATCCTGTGATGTCTTTATTAACATGTGAAGTTGGGGATTAAAAAAAAAAAAGGAAAGCTTAACGGTAATGCGTTTGTGTGTCAAACTGACAAGGGGTCAGTTGTGCTGGCTAGTTTCGTGTCAACTTGACACAAGCTAGAGTTATCAGAAAGGAGGGAGCCTCAACTGAGAAAAATCTCTATAAGATTGGTGGTAGACAAGCATTTTTAATTACTAATTGATGGGAGAGGGCACAGCCGATTTCGGGTGGTGCCATCCCTGGGCTGGTGGCCCTGGGTTCCGTAAGAAAGCAGGCTGTGCAAGCCACAAGGAGCAAGCCAGTCAGCAGCACCCCTCCATGGCTCCGGCATCAGCTCCTGCCTCCAGGTTCCTGTCCTGCTTGAGTTTCGGTCCTGACTTCCTTTAGCGATGGACTAAGATGTGGAGACATAAGCCAAATAAACTCTGTCCTCCCCAGGTTGCATTTGGTCGTGGTGTCTCTTCACAGCAATGATAACCCTACCTAAGACACGGTGCTTTGCAGGTTCAACTCCCAGCACATACGTGGAGGCTCCCAACCATCCCTAACTCCAATTCCAGGGCATAGGAGTCCCTCTTCTAACCTCTGCAGGCACCCTGTACACAGACATACATTCTGACAAAACACATGTACACATAAAATAAATGAATCTAAAAGTAACTTCAGAAGGTGAGTGAGATAACCAGCAGCACACATCTATTTCCCCCCTATTGACACAGGGTGGCACAAGGACAAAAAAAAGCCACTCCATATGAACACAAATGTGTCAGATGCTTAAAAGCACAACTGTGGGAAAGTCACATCCTAAAAGTGCGTTTGCCTCAAAGATCTGAATAAAAGTATTATTTCCCAGGACACAGGGAAAGCAACAGCCCAGGAACCGGACAACAGGCTAGTGGAATAACAAGCCAGGACCTTAGAATCCCAGCAGATTCTAAGACAGAGATGCCCAGGGCTCTTCCTCCACTTAGGTTAACATTCACGGCAATACTTGCCCCTGGCCATCACTCCTGAGCAATTTCATTAGGACATCTGCAGTGGTTGCTTAATATTTTATATATTGCCAACCCATCCTTGGAAATTACTCACTGGCTTTTGTTGTTGTTATTGTTTTGAGACAGGGTTTCTCTGTGTCGCCCTGCCTGTGCTGGAACTCACTTTGTAGGCCAGGCTGGCCTCGAACTCTCAGTGATCCACCTGCCTCTGCCTCCCTGAGTGCTAGGATTAATGGTGTGGGCCACCACACTGGGCTGCTCACTGGCTTTGATTAGAGAAAACAGTCTGAAACCCAGCAATAAGAGTAAGCAACCTGGGTGAACACATTTTTCAAGATATTGTTCAGCTGTATGTTTTAGGCCTGGGTAAAGGGAAGAAGGCAGACTAAGATTGCATTTCAGAAGTCCTTAAAGTCTTCCACTCAGAAAACAACACCTTGGTGGTTATGGATCAACCATAATCTCAACCATACATACATTGAGAAATAGAGCTTAAAGCCTGGTGTGTTTGGCTCACACCTTTAATCCCATCACTCTAGAGGCAGAAACAAGCAGATCACTAGAGGTCAAGGCTAGCCTGGTCTACAAAGCAAGGTCCAGGTCACCCAAACTATACATACGGAGACCCCAGGGTAGAGGACAGATGCATAGAGAGACCAGGTTGGTGTGTAAGTGGATTCATCACTAGTGGATTGCCACTAGAGGTAGGCCGACCAATCCACCCATCCAAACACCACCAGTCTCCCAGGAGCTTTGGTCCTTATTCTTAGCAGGAGTTCAAAGTCAGGAGACTTCTGCTTTGGTGTCTGTCTCAAATCTTCCCTCGTTAGAGATAACGATGAAAGCAGAGGTTTGGGCATAATCAGTAGGGAGAAGGCGCGCAGTTCCTCTCCCTGGCTCCCGAGTGACACTTCCAAGGCCCGGCAGGCACTTGTCACTTGTGGGGTAAGACAGGGACACCAGGCCTTGGGGCAGGCCTCCCTACCTGCTTCTGCTCCTCGTTTAACCCGTTGATATCATCGTCCACAGGCAATATCGAGTGGGACCGCTGCGGGACAGCGAAGGGAGCCGGTGATGGCCGCAGTCTCCAACTATTCACCCTCCGACCCAGCAGCCGGAACACAGTCGCCATCTCTGCCTTGCACTAGGACCTCGGGCTGCTTTTGCTTGCGTTCCACCAATCCTGGCTTCATCACTCTGTCCAATCAGAAAAGGGGTGGGGCCTCAGCAGCCAATCATGCTCGGAGGCCAGCGCCAAACAAGCCAATCAGCCGTGAGGCGGTAGCTCCCGGGCTTGCAGCCTCCGGTACTCGTTCCTTGGGTACAAGAGTCAATAATGTATTATCTCGTTGTGTTAAGTTCGCAACCTTTATCTGCTAAGGATCATCTTAGTGGGAAAGGAAGTACTCCAACATAGGGCGCCTAGTTTGGAGGAATAAACGGTCCAAACAGATCTAGGCTTGCGGAGCCTTATGAAGAATCTCTTGATTTAGAGTCCGCAGTGATTGAAAACAGTAAGATTCCCTTGGTTTTTATGTAACAGGATTTGGTTCCTCCTCCAGAGGAGGAGGTTGCCAGGGATTCACTGTTATCCAGATTCTGCAAGGACTTTTTCTCCTGGGGGTGACAGGGCAGGAAGGGATGAGTGAGTGGTGTTTGGGGTTCCCTGAAAAAAGCCACGTGTGTGTGAAGATTCTACAGACTCATTAGAACTTTTTGATTGCAGGTTTACAGCCAAAATT
Source organism: Acomys minous (assembly GCF_964271855.1). Lineage (NCBI taxonomy): Eukaryota > Metazoa > Chordata > Mammalia > Rodentia > Muridae > Acomys > Acomys minous. Next base: position 30,001,804 of record NC_140485.1, read on the forward strand.
ATCTTGGAGTATCTTTAGTTTGTTTTTCCTTTTCCTTAATTTTGTTTTGTTTTGGTTTTTTTTGAGACAGGGTTTCTCTGTGTAGCTTTGGCTGTCCTGGACTTCCGTTGTAGACCAGGATGGCCTCGAACTCACAGAGATCCACCTGCCTCTGCCTCCTCAGTGCTGGGATTACAGGCGAGCGCCGCCACGCCTGGCCTTTAGTTTCTTTCCTAGCCATTTATCTCCAACTCTTATCTATACCTGACCCAATATTCTTGACCACCGGGTAAGAAAATTTATTTTTAACGAACTAATTAGTTAATTAATTAGAAACAGGGTATCTCTATGTAGCCCTGGCTGTCCTGGAACTCGCTGGCTTTGAGCTCAAAGAAATCTGCCTGCCTCTGCCTCCCAAGTGGTTCCACTACAAGTGTACACCACCACACCCACCTGTAATTTATTAATTTAGCAGACCACTAACTTTTACCAAGCCAAAAATATAAGAATGTCATCAGATAGCGTCTGAACCCCATGGCAGAGATTCCCCTGGTTTGCAATAACTCACCTGCCCAGTGTGGGAACCGAAGTCTTTGGTTCTGTGACAATGAACATATCCTGTAGCCATTCCACAGTGGAGTACATCATTAAGGACAATCTGATGCTGGGCATGGTGGCACACAGCTATAATCCCAGCACTCTGGGAGGCAGAGACAGGTGGATCTCTGTGAGTTCAAGGACAGCCAAGGCTACACAGAGAAACCCTGGGGGTGGGGTGAGGTGACAGGCATGAACAATCTGAATTTTGGTTCCCAGGACATGGCCACCCATATTGGCTTAGAATAAACTCTTAGTGCCTTTGAGGCGACAGCTATCTTTTATGTCTTTAGGAAGAAAGATAGGCTGATAGGATTTTCCACCTCTATGCTAATGTCCTCTGTCCCTGGAGTGTAACATCCAAAGTCCAGGAAGGGAGCTCTGAAGACATGTCTTGGATCTTTGCTATCTCTTTTAAGTGTCACCTGATACTTCACATTAAACTTCATTGTTCGAGGCACCCTCACTGGGCAGGGACTACAGCACAATGTGAAACATCCACTTAGTACCCACAAGGCTGCGGTTCAATCCCAGCATTTAAAATTAAAGTAAAAGTGATTGCGTACTTAATTATATAGTGTGGCACTCAGCACCACGTCCTCATTTTTAGTCCTTCCTGCCACATCTGATGTCCCCACTACCGGTTCCCGACACTAAAGTTACTCTTCCTCACAACTTGAAAGGGCTGCATTCTGGGTCTTCTCTGATGAGAGGTCAAGAACCCAGCACACAGCATGACCAGGAGCTGTAACTGCATTCGCCTATAATCTCAGCCTTTGGGGACCTGAGGCAGGAGGACCAGGACGAACACACAAAAATAAAAGCACACAGAATCACATTCCTCTTATTATTTCTACTCTGTTGAAATTAACTTACTAGCTGTTTTGAGATGGTCCTCGGTCTCGGTCTCTTGAGAGCCAAGGGGACTTTGCAGCTGAGAGTGATAATGGCTTCCCTCAGTCTCCCATCCACAGAATGAGAAAACCTTGAGTCTTTGCTTCTGACCTCTGCGGAGGATGTGAAACATTGCTTTGTAGGAAATAAGGATCAGAAGCTCAAAGATCAATGAAAATCCCTGTAATAGATGAGGTTCTAGACCAACCCCCCAGCCCAGCAGCTCCCACGCCAGTCTGGAAAATTTTATTTAAAAAAAAATAGTGAGAATACACTCGCATGCTCAAAATTTCAAAAAGCTAGAAGTTTCTTTACATCCTGTAAGTAGTACGTTTATTGTTTTCTTCAGCTTATTGTTACCAGCATCATTATTATGGTATGTGTGAGGGCAGCTCCTGTGTGCAGATACTGTGCACATGAACATCAGAGGACAGCATTATGGAGTGGGTTCTCTCCTCTTGATGAGAACAGGAGGTAGGAGCTGGGCAGGCAGCTTAGGGATGGGACCCTCGCCAGAGCCTTCTCTGGACAATATCAAACAGGTCCTAGACCAGGGAATGAGGCTGAGAAAGAAAAGATCAGAAATAATAAACTGAGGCGAGAAATCGTCGGAAACGCAGGATAGACTCGAGGGGGCCTGCAGTCAGTACCACACACGCGACGCTTGGCTTTATCCACCAGTTCAATGTATACACATCTCGGGCATGGGGGAAACAAAGCGGAAGGGCGCTCTCAGGAGATAATGCGGACATTTTCACAGGAAAAGCAGTGTAATCTCAATCGACTCTCGGCCTTGAGGCCACAGAGTACTTTTTCTGATAGTCTGAAGACCCTGAGTGTGCACTTGGCAAAACATCTTGCTTAACCATGGTCTCAGCAATCTGTGTGGTTCTTATGCTGGAACAAAGAGCCACGCATATGGACGGACCCTAAAACAACTCCCGACAGACCCTAAAACAGCGGCTTTGGAGACATCCTTGGTTCTCCAATCAGGAACGCCAGAAGGAAGCTCTAGCTCTCGTGTCCTCCTGAGTGAGCTCGCCACCTGGAAGCTGGGGTGAGGGTCGGGGCGGAAGCTCCATGAGCCCATCTGCCGAAGCACTTTGGAACTGGATCTTTGTGCTTTCGTGGCATAAATGGGTTATATCTATTCGCCAGTTTCCGCCCATCTCCCAAATGCTTTAGTTAAGTTCCATCTTTAGAGGGGGAGGAAAGACACAGCCATGGCAATCAGCTCCTTCTGGCCAAAACCTCTGGCTTTGGTGGAGACCTAAGCTTTCTAAAACATAAAAGGATTAATCCAGGCAGGCAGGCCAAGGGACCGCTCCTCAGGAAGGCCAGTTCACCTTGAGGCAAGCTAAAGAGATGGGTGGAGTCACTATCCCTTTAATGATTTACACACTTCTCCCTCTTAGAAGTCCCTCCCTCTAGAGCTGTCTCCACAAGCTGCCATGAAGTCACTGGGTCTACTTTTTCTTTCTTTCTTTCTTTTTCTTTTTTTCCTTGTCTCTTTCAGATGCAGGCCAGACCTTAAGGATGCATTTTCTGGTAGTTTGGCTTTTTTACTTTTCCTTTAAAGCCAGCTTAAGTGGCATGGTTTTTCTTCCCTTCTCTTTCCCTCCTTTGGGCAGCTTCAGAGACTCACAGTTTACCTCTCTTGGGGTTTTCCTTATTATTTATTTATTTATTTATTATACAATGCTCTGCCTGCATGTACACCTGCAGCCCAGAAGAGGGCGTCAAATCACATTACAGATGGTTGTGAGCCACCATGTAGTTGCTGGGAATTGAACTCTGGACCTCTGGAAGAACAGCCAGTGCTCTTAACCTCTGAGCCATCTCTCCAGCCCCAGGGGGTTTTCCTTTTTAAGCTCTAATAAAATTGTCTTCTTTGAATAAACTTTGGCTTTGTATAACTTTCAAGCTCTAACTGCCTCTTAATTCTCTAAATGGTAGAGAAAACTGTTCCTGCATCCTTCCCCGTCTCCACGGGCTCTGGAGATCACACTCAGGATGCCAGGCTTGGGTAGCCTGTGCCTTTATCTGCTGGGCGGTCTCACCAGACTGTATTAGTTTCTTGAATCCCCCTGATGCAGCAGTGCAGGGAATAGTTTAGTAGGTTGGTCTTTTGCTTGGCTTGGGTAGACACAGCCTCTTCTGCTAATAATGCTCTTGGCAACTTCTCTCTGTTGTCTCTCCGCACTGTTGCAAACACTATCTTTCCAAACAATGCAGCCTTGGACCCCAACCTACATCAGGCTACAGTGCACCCCTCTATGAACAATAGACAGAGCCTATTAGATAATTCCCAATGTATCTAGTCCTAAAGAATGGAAAGTCATAACTGGACAAGACTGTTTTTCAGTTCTTGCACTGTAAGGCGAAACTGTGTGTTTGGGAGAGCTCCCTATTTACTGCCTTATACTTAGGCATAGTTTGATGTCCATATGACTAAAATCCAGGGCAGAGGGAAATGGTTACATAGTCTGTCGGACAAAACAGAATCACTCTAACTATGTTCCTTAGTAACCAGATTCTTAAACCCATAAAAGAATTCTCCAAAGAATAATATGGGCCCTTGACTATGCTTTGCTTTAAAAAAAAAAATAAAAAATAAAAATTTCCTCACTACTTTGCAATTTGTGTGAGCCCTTATTTTAATCCTTTTGAACAAGAAGCCAAAAACCTGGAAACAGGCAGCCTAGATCTGCCCACTGGTAACACTGTGGTGCTTTATGTAGGCCCACGTGATTATGCATATGTTATTATCAGGGTGTTATGACACATAGCTATAATCTCAGCATTGTCAAAGCAATGGCAGGAAGATCAGGAGTTCAAAGTCATCCTCAGCTGTATAGCACATAGAAGACCAGCTAGGCTGCGTGAGACTCTGCCGGAGAGATGGCTCAGCAGTTAAGAGCATCTGACGGCTGAGTTTGGTTCCCAGTGTCCACATGGCAGCTCACCACTGTCTATGTCTAGTCCCACGAGATCTGATACGCTTCGCTGGCCTCCTTGGGCATTGCGTGCATGTGGTACACAGATACACGGTGGGGGGTGGTCTGATGTATTTTGATGCTAATTACTGCTTGCTGTCTGACCCACCTTTTGCTTAATAAAAAGCCATCCTGCCTGGACAGGGCAGGAGATAGGTGGGGCCAGGAGAGAGAGGGATCCTGGGAAAAGGAAGAAGAAAAGACTGCCATGAGGAGAAAGGAAAGAGACCTGAAGTGAAGAGAGGAAGGCCGCCATGGGTCAGCTGGAGGAGAAGCACATGGCTGGCAAGGATGGAGAATCCAGCCCAGATGAAGAACATGAGCAAATATATGAGATTATGGATGGGAGGTAGCTTGATAGAAGTTATTAGAAACAGATGGCATGGGATTGGGGCAGGGATCCCATACCTGCCTCGCTACTGGAAGTACTTTAGAGGATTAATATCTACTCTGCCCTAGGTTAACTAAGGCTATTTTAAAATATAACAGGTGTCTGTGTCTTGATTGATTGCCAGCGGGTTAGAAAATACTGCTGTAATAATAATTATAGGCCTAGTAATAAACATTATTAGGCAATATTGGTATTTTAACAGCAACAGAACAGAGTATTCAATCATGCAATATGTATCTTCTTAGTCATCTGTATCTTATGTTGTTGTTTTCTGGCTGAGTTGGAGAGCTTCCACTCTCAGAGGGTTGCGAGGCTCAATCTATCTTGAATGGTGGTGCAGTCTATTTACAAGCCTGCTGGCTCTTTAGAAATCTCTTTCTGTGTCATTTTACCTAGCTATTCTACCCTTCTTTTGAGCTCCTCCAAACCCAAGAGGGCTCCTTAGCAATCTTTCCTAGAACTGTTTTACCTGTGTCCTGCTGGCTGCTTCTCTGTTGTTCCTGCGAGCCCAGAGAGAAAGCGCTTACCAGGAGCTCCTTCCATGAGGGCTCTTCCAGAGAGAGGAGGGAGAGAGAGAGAGAGAGAGAGAGAGAGAGAGAGAGAGAGAGAGAGAGAGAGAGAGAGAGAGAGAGAGAGAGAGCACTCTCAAAGGTCCAACTGCTGTATGTCTCTGCTCTGCCAGGCATGGTGGCGCATGCCTTTAATCCCAGCATTCAGGAGGCAGAGGCAGGCGGATCGCTGTGAGTTTGAGGCCAGCCTGATCTACAAAGTGAGTCCAGATCAGCCAAGCCTATACAGAGAAACCCTATTTCAAAACCAAACAAAACAAACAAAGTCTCTGCTCCTCTCCCACACCCTTGGCAGGCTGAACCATGTCATGGTGTGGGGGCTCCAAGCCAAGTCAGCAGAGGCTGAACCATTTCATCTTTACGGTGGGGCAGCTCAAGGCCACCCAGCTGATTTACCTCTGTCATAGAGAAAAGACCACAAGACCTCTCTCTCCCAAGCAACTTGCCTTAAAATATGCAGGTACCTTCCATTCTTTAGCATTCTTATCTACGGAGGCTTTCAGAGGCACATGTAATTGCATCTGATATCCACTTTAGTTTTTATATTTTGCTAACAATTAGGTTTTCTATGTACAATAATCAAGTATCCTGTAACACATGTGGGTGCTGAGAGTTGAATCTGGATCCTCAGGAAGAGCAATCAGCGTTCTTAACCATTGAGTCACATTTTTTGTTTTTGTTTTGTTTTGTTTTTTTGTTTTAGTTTTGATAGCCTATCACTGTGTATCTCTGACTGGCTTCTGCCTCAAGTGCTAAGAATATAGGTGTGCACTACCACACTCACCTCTCAGACTCTTTCTCTTCTTTTTAATTAAAAGTAATTTCTGTATATGGGTTTTGTGTGTGTGTGTGTGTGTGTGTGTGTGTGTGTGTGTGTGTGTGTGTGTGTGTGTGCTCGCATATGTACCACATGTGTGTCTGGTGCTGGAGGAGGCAGGAACAGGGTGATTGGTCCTCTGACACTAGAGTTACAGATTGCTGTGAGCCACCATATGGGTGCTGTGTATCGAACCTGTGCCCTCCAGGAGAGCAGCCAGTGCTCTTAACCACTAAGCAATCTCTCCAGCCTCCTCCAATAGTGCGTTCTCCCTCTCTCTCTCTCTCTCTCTCTCTCTCTCTCTCTCTCTCTCTCTCTCTCTCCACGGCCCATCTTGCCCAGTGATCTGGGCATCACAAGCCACCTTTCTCTCAGTGCCTTAACTTTGATTTTTACCTCATTTTCTCCCTCCTCATTTTTAGAGTCTTCTGACAGGCTTCAAGTTTTGGGTCCCAGACCAGCTGTTTATCACAGATCTGTTTTGTGTTCCTTTTCCCCTTAACCTTAAATGAATGGTAGGCCAACAACTCCAACACACCTTTTTTTTTCTGACTAATTCAGAGGCTACTGCAGAGGACCCCACTTGCATGCCTTGTACCTTTTGTAGTTCCTCCTCCTTTTTGTGAGTTCTTTTTGGTCGGATATGGGGAGGGAGTGTACCCCTGTGTGGATGAGCATTGTTGGCATGGGCACAGCCTTGCCTAGGATACCAATGCTTCAGACTCATGGGAGAGGTGAGGCTTTCCCCTGGTCTGAGTACAGATGCTGAGGAATGGTTTATCTTTAGCTAAAAACAGTCTGAGCAAATGTACCTACTGCAGCTTCTTCCTCCTGGATGACTACACGACCATAGCCCCTGGGCCCTACTGAGACCTCCTGGCCACACCATCTAACCTGCCTCCTGGTTCATGCTATATGGAACAAACAGGCTGGGTATCGTGGCTGCTGGTGCATCTCCAACCTAGCCCCTAGCCCGTTGCCAAACCAGTTTGAGCTTTACATTACTTGTGCCTGCCTGGTCTGTCTGTCTGTCTGCCTTTTTAACCAAGTGTAAACTGTTTTATTAGTCAACTGGAAAACTAGACACTCCTCCAGTCCACGAAGGTATTAGTTGAATCCTCTTCCTCATCAGCACCAGCGCCAGCACCAGCACCACCCTGGCCTTTCTTGGCATTCTTCCTCCCCACTCAGCCTGGGCGGCCACCACCGTAAGGAGAACGGACGGAGAAGTCAATGTGCTTCTGGGAGTCCAGACGGACAATGAAGGATGGGATGTTCACCACCTGCTTGCCGACCCTGATACAACGCTGGCAGAAAAGCACACCGGCATGGTGGGTAGATTTGGACAGGCCCGGTTTAAAGACCTGGGTTTGCAGCCGCCTCTCCAGGAAATCCTCTATCTTTAGGCCCAGGGTGGAATCCAGCTTCATCTTGTCCTCATCCAACACCCCAATACGCACAGGTCGCCTCAGTAGAGCCTTCAAAAAGACGCCGTGGGTCCTTTTCATCCAGCGTCAGCAGCTCCCGGGCAGCCTTGCCGATCTTGGCCAGCGTAAGTCTGACTCTCCACACCCCACGTTTGTTCCGGGGCCTACATTCTCCCATCAACTTCATTCAGTTCCTGGTCGAGATGAGATTTCTCGAAGGGTCTCCATGGGGTCACAGAGGTTTGGAGACAAACCCCACTTCCGGCAACCGGCAAGTTGGCTTCTCTAGGCCCGCTGCGCCTACGAACTCACGCTGGTGACCATGCCTGTCTTTCTTAATCTTCCATGGTTCCTTGTCACGTTTCCAGGACTCAGCTGCATAGGGCAGTGACAGGCAGACAGCTCAGCCTCAGTAGCACGTCTTAGTCCCCAGAGCAGGCAATGCAGCTTCTGCCACAGCTCCCTCACAGTCTTATTCTCTATGTGTTACGTCATAGACTTGGACATGCTCTCCGGCCCAATGTCTACTCTCTGGATGGCCCCAAACTCTTGGTGGGCCTCATGCAACAAGGAGGCATTCCTCATTAGATACAGAAGAAGACAGCCCCACTGGGACTCCCCCCTACAGCCTTCCGGCTCTGACTCTCCCTCTGGGCGGACAGCTCAGCCTCAGTGGTACGTCTTACCACCCACAGCCAACGCTACTACAGCAAGGAAGCGCCGCCATTCTGTGCCACATGGAGGGATGGCCACTCTAGGATTCCCCCTGCTCAGAGAATATTTCACCATGTGCATCAAAAATCACACATCCATACCTCCCAGACTCCTCCTTGGTTTTGTCATGTCCCTATTTAGGCATCAAGTATTGTGAGAACCTTTGTTTAAAAAAAAAAAAAAAACAGTCCGTAAGAGAAGTTTTGGTTTCTTTGAAAACTCAGTTCTGTTATGTCAATATGTTTTTGTTTTAATCCCAAGTGGGAGATTTTAGTTTGGGCTTTAGTCTGTCCACAGCTGATAATCGCCTCCTGCGGGGCATGGACTCTGAGGGAGATAAGTCAGAGAGCCAGGGGCCAGAAAGTGTGGCTTGCGGCGGTGGTGGTGGTGATGGCGTGTGATGCGTAGCAGTCTGGAGAGACCAGAGACAGATGGTGTGGTGGCTTGGAGACGCGGTGACCTGGAGGAGACTGCGTGCTGCGTTTGCTGCTGACAGAGATTGGTATTGCCCCTAAAAGAACCCGTGGGCCTTAAATAGCTGGGAGAAGTAAAGGGGTCTGTGTCCCCTCTCTCCTTTGACCTTTCTCATATCCAGGGTTAAGGGGTTGGTAGACGGGAGGTAGAGGCTTCAATACCCCAAATAAAATAGAGTTTAAAAAAAGAGTGTCAACACTGCCCGAATCACAGTATTGTCATGACTGGCTTAAAGAGAAGGAAAGAAAAGTAAAATAACTCAGGGGGAGAGGGGGGAAGGAGAAGAGGAGAGAGGAAGAAGGGGGGGGCAATTTATTTTATGAAACCAGGATAACAATGATACCAAAATGTGACCAGAAAGTTTACAAGAAGAAAATGACACAAGTCAGTATTTCTCAGGGACAGTCACCAAATGCTAGCCACATATTAAAATAGTGCATCTAATGTTATTCCAAACAGACAATAGAGTCAACCCCGGTGAGAGAAAAATCCTGAGGTGTTTTAATTCAAGAATCAGAGCGTAGAGGGAGGGGGAAAGGCAAGTTAATTAGTTAGCAGCTGCAGATAAACCTCACCTTAAAAGCTGTCACAGCTGATTGCTGGCGCCTCTGCACCTTGTTAACCTATAACCCAGATGACTGCAGAAGCAAGCGTGCGGCCCTGAGGCAGGAGGGGTGGCCCGGTGGCCAGGAGGACCTGAAGGACAGCTCCCAACCACCTGTGATTCCAGTTTCAGGGGATCCTAGGCCTCTGGCCTCCAGCATTTTAGAGTGATGCACTCAGGTGCACTCCCCCACCCCCCCACCTTCCGCAATTAAATTAAAACAAGAGACTTTCTGCTTGTAGATTGCACTCCTGCCCAGATCTTCCTTCTCTGCCCTCTATTCTATGGCTGAAGTGGGTTATTTTCCTTTCTTTATACAACGCTTAGGGGAAAAAAAACGCTTTGGTGGCTGAAGAGATGATGGCTGCTGTTCCAAAGGACCCGGGGTTCAGCTCCCAGCACCCACATAGTGGCTCACGCCTGTCTGTAACTCCAGTTCCAGGGGATGCGATACCTTTACAACCACACTTATACAATCAGGCAGAACACGAACGTACATAAGATAAATAAGGAATTTTTAAAAAGAAAGAAAGATATGCTCATAGCTTTAGAGATGTGGACATTCCAACTGCTCCCCAGCTTTGCTGCTGTTGCTGGTGGTGCAGGCTGCAGAGGCCTCAGTTAGAGGCTCAGCCTAGTGTGGACGTTCCAACCGCTCCCCAGCTTTGCTGTTGCTCGGCGTGCAGGCCGCAGAGGCCTCACTTAGAGGCTCAGCCTAGTGTTCCTAGGCTCTTGTTTTAACTCCCGTGAGAAATGAAGACACTCGTACGAGACACTCGTACCTTCCCTTTGCCTGTTTGGATTATTGAAACAAAGGACCTCAAGAAATTGCAATCTCCTCCCCGCCCCCACCCCCAGTCCCCCTCAGGAATCTCATACTTGGAGGAGGAAAAATCTGAGCCCTGATGCCAGTAAGTGAGGAAGCCTGTCTTCCAGAGATTTTTACATAGCTCTGAAAATTTGACTACCCTGCAGGAGAAAGTGGAGCAGATAGTGACGCTGGGCACTGCCACATCTTGGCCAGGACTAGTGTTAGGGGACAACTCCTGTCCTCTATTGAAACCTAAGCCTCATGCCAGGACTCCCAAAGGACCCTCAGGGAGGGGTGTTACAGCGTCATTTCTGTTACTGTAATATATATACATATGTATATATATATTACCATACAGGGTTGGGGAGATGACTTAATGGTTAATAGCGGTTGCTGCTCTTGTACAGGTCCTGAGTTTGGTTTCCAGCATACACACTGCGCACTTGTATCAGCTTGTGACTCTAGCTCCAGGGGATCTAAAGTCATCTTCTGTTTTCTGTTGGGAAGAGCATGCGCGCGCACACACACACACACACACACACACACACAGAGGGGGAGGGGGAGGGGGAGGGGGAGGGAGAGGGAGAGGGAGAGGGAGAGGGAGAGGGAGGGGGGGAGAGAGAGAGAGAGAGAGAGAGAGAGAGAGAGAGAGAGAGAGAGAGAGAGAGAGAGAGAGAGAGAGAGAATTTATTTTAGCTCACGAAGGTTGCAGTCAATCAAGACAGCAGCTCAGCAGCTCGGCTAGTCCCGCTACTTCAAGAGCAGGGAGAGACACACACATGTCTCTACTTCTGCTCAGTCCAGAGTCAAAAACTCTTCACTCCTATGCAGCCCAGGACCCCAAACCAAGGACTGGAGCTGCCCACAGTTGGCTGAGTTCTACCACATCAATTAACGCATAATCACGTCAGCTCCCCCACAGACATACACACTCAGGCCAACCTGATGAAGACACTCTCTCACTGAGAATGTCTTCCAGGGTGATTCTAGGCTTTATCAAGTTAACAGTTAATGGGTGGAGGGGTGCCACATGACTTCTTTGTTCCCTCTCCCTTTTTTTTTTTTAACTATCATTTGTTTCTTTGACTGACTTGTTTGTGGTCTAGCTTGTTATGGTCTTGGCTTTCAAGACAGGGTTTCTCTGTGTAGCCTTGGCTGTCCTGGGACTTGCTCTACAGATCAGGCTGGCCTTGAACTCAGAGATCCCCCTGCCTCTGTCTCCGAGTGCTGCTCCACCACAGAGCTGAGAGGAAGTTTTGACTACAGGAAGCATGACCTCCTCAGGGAACAGGAGCTTCCGGAGAGGTAGCCAACTCTACATGGATTTCTTGTTTGGCTTATATAAAACCCGAGGGACTACCTGGGGTCACCACTATTATTTCTGAGTTGTTCATTTTGTGTGTGGGGGTGTTTTGCCTTCATGTATGTATGTATGTGCAGCACAAGCCGGGTGCCTTCTGAGGGTTTCAGATCCCTTGACACTAAAATTCTAGACAGCTGTGAGCCACCAGGTAGATGCTGGGAATTTAATCTGGCCGCCTTTGAGATCAAACATTCTTCACCGCTGAGCCATCTCTCTAGCCCCGTGTGTTAATTCTTTTAGTGAAGTGATTTGACAGGGACTATTTCATGTCAGTGTGCAGGTTAGGTCAGAAACATCAGCAGGAACCTGTGTTTCTTTCTTCCTTCTTTCAAGTCTCATGTAGCCAGGCTGGGCTTCAACTTACAATAAACATCTTATTATCTATTTCTGGCTAGTCTGAAACTCACTGTATGGACCAGGCTGGTTTGGGACCTGCAGAGGTCTGTCTAGCTTTGTCTCCTGAGTGCTGAGAGTAAAGGTGTGCAACACCCCACGCTTCATGGAAATTCACAGGCTGGTGGTGTGCTGGTGTGGGTGGCTGACACAGGAGGATCAGAAGTTTAAGTCTAGCTTGAGTCCCAAGTCATTGTGTGGCCGCTCTATGCAGGTGTTAGCTGACTAATCAATCCCAAGTACACATTTCCCAAGGGACGACTCTAGTTGGAACAAATCAGACACTGTACAGCTTGACAAAGGGCATAAATCTAAGCATAAGCCTCAAACTGTAAAAGTAACTTCTATTCCCCTGGCTCAGTTGTTGTCTGGGAAGCTTACTGCTTCCTTCTGCTAACCTAGGCCTAGTCCTGGAGGCTTCTAGCCTCCGGACAATCTAACCTCTGCCTAGAATGTTCTTGCCTCTGTGACTTACTGCTTAATAAGCTCATCCTTACTTGTTCTTTCTGAGCTCTGGGCTGCCTGGTTCAACTCAGCTGTTCTGGCTCAAACTCTTCCCCAGCTGACTTATTTAACCTGACTTCTCTTTGGCCCAGAATTGGCCATCTGATCTAATCTTTTGGCTTCTCATTTTCTGGCTCATGTCATCTTCACCTGAGTTCTCTCTCTCTGCAACCCATCTTTCTGTGACTGTCCTGGTAAAACTGCCTCTTAAGGAGCTTTCTTTTCCTCTCTTTTCTCCTGATAGTTGGGCCTATCCTGTTCTCTTAAATCGTCTTTGATTCTGGTTTGTTACTTTCTCTGCCACTCAATTAGACATCACTTTCAAACATGGGTGCTTTTTTTCCCCTACAAACTAACTTTACCTTCATTGGTTGGGATTAAAAGTGAATACCACTGTTCCTAGACCTAAGCTTTTCTTTACTTGACATCTGCTCCATACCAGGTTGGCCTTGAACTCAGATCTGTTTGCCTCTGTCTTCTGGATTAAAGATGTGTTTGTGTTCCAGCCAGATCACACAGACCTAGAAGGTCTTTGGATGTGCTCTCTTCCCAGAGCAGCCATGTTCTGAATTAACATTCTTCTACACAAAACAGAGAAAGGATGAGTAAGGCCCAGCTAGGAGGAGATGGCCACAAATGCCCACAATCAAAAGGAAGATTCACTCCCTTCCCATCCTCTTCTCATGCAGAAAGGGGGCTTGTTAAGTATAGATTTATTTCATAGGCATTAATTTGCTTTATAAGAAAAAAAAATTTTTTTTGAGACAGAGTTTATCTGTGTCGCCCTGGTTGTCCTGGAGCTCACTCTGTAGACCAGGGTGGCCTCGAACTCACAGAGTTCTGCCTATCTTTGCCTCCCAAGTGCTGAGATTAAAGGTGTGCACCACCCCTGCCCAGCAAGAATTTCATAAGCTTCAATTTTTTAAATAAACAATGATTTTTTTTTTAGAGTTTTATATCTGAGCAATCAATTGGTGGTAGAGCTCTTGTCTACTGCAGATGAATTTGGGCTTGATCCTTAGCAGGGAAAGGGGGAAAAAATCCTGAGCAGGTGTGTGCCCCTGGTATCCTAGCACACGGGAGGGTGAATCCAGAGGATGACGGTACCTAGGAATCCAGTCACTTCAACAGCACAGGAAGGCATCTCAAAACACCTCCATTGCCACCGCCACTGCCACCGCCACCGCCGCCACCACCATCACCATTGCTGCCACCAGCACCAGCATCAGCACCAGCACCAGCACCAGCACCAGCACCACCCCTGGAAAACTCAACCAAGGCCAGTGCCAGAGGGACTGCTATTGTGGAGAGGCTCAAACTTAATAGCAAGTTTTTTCAATATAGCTTTTCCTCGGATGGGAGGGGGGAAATGTTTCTATGGGAGGGGCTGTTTTGTTTTAAGATAACGTCTCACACTGTAACGCAGACTGCTCTCTGACTTGTAGCAAGCTTACTCCTGTCTCATTCTCCCAGCCAGGGTGATCAGCACTAACCACCATACTCACCCAGCTTTGTTTTTTGTTTTGTTGTTAGTGATGATGGTGGTGATTAAAAAAAAAAAAAAGATTTATTTATTTATTATTTGTACAGTAATCTGACCGCCTGTGTGCCTGCACACTGCAAAACCACCATGGGGTTGCTGGAAATTGAACTCAGGACCTCTGGAAGAACACACAGTGTTCTTAACCTCTGAGCCATCTCCCCAGCCCCTAAATTTTTATCTTATTTATCTCTGAGGACAGGATGTCTGTAGGCCAGAAGTCCCTCCTCAGATTAAAACTGGTTGAATCTAAGATGGCTGCCTGAGTGACCAGCAGGTAACCTCCAACTTCATGGCAAGCCATACGCAGGCCACGTGGCACAGGCTCTATTCCCAAACATTTAGGTCTACGACCTGTTGCCTCAGCTTCCCTGTATTCCAAAAGAAATTAAGAAACAGAATTGGCAGAAGAAACTGGATTTACGGTTTAGCCAATCCAAAGAGAGGAAGAACCTGATTAGCCTCCACTGTGCATCCAGCAGCCTTAGCCTCTTTAGCCGCCTACGAGGTCAGAAGGCATGCCCGCCCGCGCCGCTTGGTGGGATGGATCTTTTGAGAGCTATGGAGCTTTTCTCAGCTTCTGGTGAGCTTAACAGAGATAGCGAGGGTGCTGAATGATCAACAGTCACTAAAGCTACCCAAGCCAGGACCTTCCAAGTTTGATGCCTGACACGAAGATTAAAGGAAGGCAGGCAAGGAGTGGGCAGAGGGAGCTTGGAACTATTAATGAGGGTGTTAGATAGAACTCCCAAGAGTGGGAGGAGCTCCATCAGGAGAGTGGGAGGGGCTCCACCGGAAGAGTGGGAGGAGCTCCACCGGAAGAGTGCCCACAGGTTGCCTTGCCCAGTGGTCTGAATGCAGACTGAGGCCTGTTGGGATGCTCTCTTGTGCACTGTGTGAAGCTTGTCTTTGTACCATGCAAATGTTGATTTGGGTACCATCAGAGAGCTGAGTACCAGCCAGACCTTGGTATTGTTATTTTTATGTTGCAGCACCTGTCTCAGTGTTCTCTAAACATTTTCTCCATCACCATTTGATTGGCTTAATAAAGAGCAGACCTGCATATAGCAAGCAGGAGAGGGTAGGCAGGGCTTCTGAACAGAGGTAGGAACCCTGGAAAAGAATCCGGCATGGGAGGATTCGCCAGCAAGACTCGAGGAGACAGAAAGCAATATGACAGGCGTTGGGCCACGCCGTAACCCCATAACCTTCATCCCCATGGCACGGACATGTTTTCAGTTGGTAAAAAGTGAACTTCCACCTGAGAGAAGGGGATCTTAAGAGGTTGACAATGCAAAATGTAGGATTCTTTCTTCATCCTGGAATCCCCTTTGCAGTGGCCAAGGAAGGCTGGAAAGATGGCTTGGCCATTATGGATATGTGCTGCCCTTGCAGAGGACCTGTGTTTGCTTCCCAACACCCATAATGAGTGGCTTACACTCTCCTGTAACTCCAGCTCCAGGAGATCCAATGACTCTGACCTCTGAACGCCCTCATATATATGCACCTGCACAGATATATATGTGCACATGCATATACGTAATTAAAAAGAAAATAAAATCTTGTGACCTTTTTGTTTGGGTTTTTGGATTTTTTGTTTGAGAAAGAGCTTCTCTGTGTAGCCATGGCTGCTCTGGAACCCACTCTGTAGACCACGCTGGCCTCAAACTCACAGAGATCTGCCTGCCTCTGCCTCTTGAGTGCTGGGATTAAAGGCATGCACCAACATGCCTGGCTTCGAAAATAAAATCTTTAAAAAGTGAAAATAAAGACACTGCAGAGAAATGTTAAATTACTTTGCTCAGCATCCAGCATGTTTTCCACAGGGTCTTGGAGGTACAGCCATGGCCTGTGAGCTCACTTGGGAGAAATTGTATGCAGTTCTGTCCCTCTGTGGCACAGCTGATAAAATACGGTACCCAGGCTGCAAGCGTACCCCAAGGGCCAGTGCTGTTCCTCGGATAGTTTCCTAACTGAAATGACCAAGCAGGAGGTGTAAGTGTAGCAAGTTTTAATGATGGATGAGTGGAAGGCATGAAACGTCAACAACAGATCTGATACTCATGAGAAGTGACTTATGGCACAAATAAAAATCACATCCTTTTTCATGGGAGATCCACAGGGACCATTATGAAAAGAGGCCAGCCAAGTTTTTGGCTGCCTTCTGAGAAACCATGACACCTCTAAGCCAGTCAGAAAATACCTCTTTGAAGACACCAGGGAGGGACGCTTACGTTAACTGCCAACATCCTAGACATTGGAGCAAGGATGCCTCAAGGACAGCAGTTACCAAAGACACCTTGCATCACATACAGGCAAAAGAGGACATGGTACATAGGACTGCCCTTGACGCTGAGGAGCTGGAATCAGCCCCAGAGGGGTGGTTGTTAGCCATGTCTGACTGAAGTGTGTCCTCTGCACTGTAGCTTCCACATTGGGAGATGGGGTGGAAGCACCCTAGACAGTTCTGGGCAGGCTCAGTAGGCCACCACAATCCCTCCCTAGGTAAAGGCCGTCTAAGTCAGTTTTCTTTTCTTTCTTTTTTTTTTTAAAGATTTTTTATTTATTTATTTATTTTTTTTATTATTTTTTTAAATTAATTTATTCATATTACATCTTGATTGTTAGCCCTTCCCCTGTTTCCTCCCATTCCTCCCTCCCTCCCACTTCCCCCCTTCTCCCCTCCCCTATGTCTGTGATTGAGGGAGACTTCTTCCCCCTATGTATGCTCTAAGATTATCGAGTCTCTTCTTGGTAACTTGCTATCCTTCTTCTGAGTGCCCAGTTTTATTTTCTTACTCTGTACTTTTTTGTTTGTTTGTTTGTTTTTGGTTTTTGGGATTTTGAGACAGGGTTTCTCTGTTATCTTGGCTGTACTGGATTCACTTTGTAGACCAGGCTGGCCTCGAACTCACAGTGATCCACCAGCCTCTGCCTTCCGAGTACTGGGATTAAAGGTGTGCGCCACCACGCCTGGCACACTCTGCACCTTATTAAGGGGGTCCTCGGGGCAGAATTTAACTCTACCTGTGTTGGGGTGACCACATAGTTACCCATCAATTTCTGATCATTCCTGAATGTTCTGTTCCCATACTGAGGTAAGACTTCTTAGCTGGGTGTGGTGGTGCACACCTTTAATCCCAGTACTCAGGAGGCTGAGGCAGGGGGATCTCTGTGAGTTCGAGGTCAGCCTGGTCTACAGAGTAAGCCCAGGATGGTCAAGGATACACAGGGAAACCCTGTTTTGGAGTTCCTCCCCTCACCCCCCCACCCCCCCAAAAAGAAAAGACTTCTTGCAGACTGGGCTATTAGTGTTACTCTACGTGTCAGGGATCCCATTAACTGTAAGTAATTTATGTGTAAGCATCGATAAACCTGAATACCATCCCTTATAGTGACATGAGTTATTCCAAAAAAGATGGGAGGCCATATCCAAATATATACAGTTCACTACTGTTCTCCAAAAGGCCATCCAAATGGTGGCCTTCAGATGCAACTGAAGGCAGGAGTCCCTTTGCTACAAGAAACCCAGTACTCTCTACAGCCAGAAACAACGATAGGGTATCAGCCATTAACTGATAAATTTATTTTTAAAAATGTTTTAATCAGGTCTTGTCAATGTCCATGTAATGCTGTCATCTTTTTTTTCTGTAAACATCTTAGTGGGGGTTATCACTTAGCACAAGACCTTTTTGCATTCATTTTTCCTGGAGAGACACAATTGCCTAGTCACAGGCTGGAGAGATGGCTCAGTGGTTAAGACCATTGGTTGCTCTTCCAGAGGACCCGGGTTCAATTCCCAGCAACCACATGGCGGCTCACAACCATCTGTAACTCCAGCCTCAGGGACTCTGATAACCTCTTCTGGCCTCCGCAGGTACCAGGCATGTATGTTGTGTGGTGCAAAGACATAAATGCTTGCAAAACACCCATACACATGAAATAAAAATTAAAAACAAACAAACAAAACAAAACAAAACTCCTACGCACCCCAGACGGACACAAGAACAGACTGAAATACTAGCATACCAAAGTCTAGATTGGGGAGACTGTCAGGTCCCCCAAAAACTCAGGACACCTCCCATGCCGCACCTGTGGCTCCTCCCACCGCTCCTCACCCTGTCCTCCACAGGCCAGGGGCTTCCCTTCCCCTCCCCCAGCTTCTCTTCCATATACAACCAGCCATTTTGGCCACAGGCTCTCTTAGTTCTTCCTGACTCCTCCCTTGGTCCATTTGCCCTCCTGCCCGCCCCACCCCCGCCCCTTCTCCTCTCCTGGCCCAGTTCACTCTGGACCCTTTCAGACACCGCTGGCTGAACTCTCCCTCATATCTACACTAAAACCTCTTCAAGCCAGGTGCGGTGGTGGCACACAGCTGTAATCCCAGCACTCAGGGAGGCAAAGGTAGGCGGATCTCTGTGAGCTTGAGGCCAGGCTGGTCTACAAAATAAAACAAAACAAAACAAACAAACAAACAAACAAACAAAACCGAATCTAGGACAGCTAAAGCTACATAGAGAAACCCGGTCTGGAAAAACCTTAAAAAACAAAACAAAAACCCCACGAAACCTTCTCTTCTACCATACCTAGGAGAGGTCATTTTCCTTCAGAGGCGACTGAGTTTATTGGACTTGCTTATAGGTGGGTGAGGGGTGAGCTAGGGAGGGTGGGTAACCAGCTGCATCTCCGTAGGGAAGCTGCACTCTGTCTGGAGTCCTACTTTCAATTAGCCCTCCCTTTTCCATACTGCCTTGCAGCTGCTGAGAGCGTGAGGAGGAGGCAGCACAACAGCTAAGACCTTAGGCAAGGGTCTCCTAACTCTCCTTATCTCCATCTGCTAGAAGGAACGAGCAGTTTCATTACTATTACCACAGGCCTGGCTACCACTGTATTGCACTGCTCTGGTTGTCATGGCTACCAGGGCAAAGTCCAAGATGGTATCTTGTTATGACCTGTGAGAAGTAAATGAAGGCTGTTTCCCCTGCAGCTCTCAATCATTATACAGTCTCAATCAAATGCTCTTTGACACCACAGAGCTTAGTGTCTTGGATCTAAAAGATGCTTTCTTTTTGTATCTACTCAGCCCAAAGTCACACTATTTGTTTGCTTTTGAATGGGCTGGCCCTCAAACTAAAGTTATACACTGATATGGTTGAACACTCCTCCTTCATCGTTCTTTTTCTTTTAATTTACTTACTTATCATTATATATACAAAATTCTGCCTGCATTACACCCCCCGGGCCATAAGAAGGCATGAGATCACATTATAGAAGGTTGTGAGCTACCGTGTGGTTGCTGGAAATTGAACTCAGAACTTCTGGAAGAGCAGACAGTGCTCTTAACCTCTGAGCCATCTCTCCAGCCCACGGAGCTAGTTCTTAAGGAGGGAGCAGGTCATGAGTGTGCTATGCCAGTAGCATGTATCAACTTATTTGTACCTTTCCACAATGCCAGACTGTGTTGTTTCTAGAGAGGGTTTCTGTCTGTAGCCGTGGCTGTCCTGGACTGCCTTTGTAGACCGGGATGGCCTGGAACTCACAGTGATCTGCCTGCCTCTGTGTCAGGCTGGGATTACAGGTGTGTGCTGGACAGAATGTGTGACACTGTCTCCTCCAACTGTTTCCATCCTTACTAAGGTGAACTCTATCCCTCCGGAACTAGAGCCACTGAGGCCAGACAGTGTCTACAGGGTCACAGTCTCTGTGAGGAGGCCCTGAAAGGCCCTTGTGTGAAGCTATGAAGATGCAGCCTTGAAGTGGAGAAGCCAAGGTGTTGGAGATGATGGCGTCACAAACACCTGCCAGGAACTGAATATAGAGGAAAACCAGGCAGTAAGTTAGAGGGGCAGAACCAGCTAAGCCCTTTGATCCTGAAGGCTCAGACACTGGACAAGAACTATAGGATTTGGTGTTTGTCCTGCTGGGTTTTGGTCTATATTACCTTATTATACCACCATCTTTCCTTTTTGGGATGAGATATAAATGTGATTGTATGTTGGAATTATATAACTTGGCTTTTGATTTCACAAGAAGGGTCAGTGTAGAGGAATGTTAGTTCAGAACATGGCTGCTCTGGCAAGAGATCACACCTAAAGACCTTCTAGGTCTGTGTTCCAGCTGGAATACAAACATATCTTTAATCCAGGAGACAGAGACAAGCAGATCTGAGTTCAAGGCCAGCCTGGTATAGAACAAATTTCAGGTAGAAAGCTTAGGTCCAAGCATGGTGGAACATGCCTTTAATCCCAAACAAGGAAGGTAAAGTTAGTTTGTGGAAGGAAGCACCCATGTTTGAGAGTGATGTTTAATT
Source organism: Acomys minous (assembly GCF_964271855.1). Classification (NCBI taxonomy): domain Eukaryota; kingdom Metazoa; phylum Chordata; class Mammalia; order Rodentia; family Muridae; genus Acomys; species Acomys minous. Next base: position 30,022,187 of record NC_140485.1, read on the forward strand.
GAAAAAGTGACAGAATAGGATACACTCAACTCTCACAAAAACATGGAGGAAGGGGAAACTACTTAAGGACGAGAGAGAGAGAGAGAGAGAGAGAGAGAGAGAGAGAGAGAGAGAGAGAGAGAGAGTGTGTGTGTGTGTGTGTTTACAGAGAGAGGTTGAATGACAGAACAAGCTAGACACAAGTGAAGACAGAACAAACCAGAGAATAAGAAGGATCTAGAAGATTAGAAAAGATTGCTAGAGGTAGTTTGAGGTGAAACAGCAATTTAGAGGCTGAGAGAGAAGTCAGAGTCAGCTGGGAGAGGAGTCTGAGCCAGAACACCTGAGTTGAACCAGCCAGCCCAGAGCGCAGAATGAACTAGAAAGGGTGAGCTTGTTAAGCAGTAAGTCTCAGAGGCTGAAAACATTTAAGGTCTAGGTTAGTTTGTATGGAGGCTAGAAGCTTCCAGAACTAGGCCTAGGTTAGCAGACAGAGGCCGTAATCCTCTGAGACAACAACTGAAACAGGCGAATAAAAGTTCTTGTTATAGATTAGAGTTTTAAAATTGCCTTGAAGCTGGGCAGTGATGGCGCACGCCTTTAATCCCAGCACTCAGGAGGCAGAGGCAGGGGGAATCACTATGTGTTTGAGGCCAGCCTGGTCTACAAAGTGAGTCCAGGACAGCCAAAGCTACACAGAGAAACCCCTGTCTGGAAAAACAAAATTGCCTTGAGTTTCAGAAGAGACTTTTGGACATTTGGAGAGTGTTAAGACTGTTAAAGATTATAGGGACTTTTGAAGTTGAATTAAGTGCATTTTGCATCATGGGATGGCCAGGAGTCTATGGGGACCATGGTGGGATGTAATGGCTCATGTAGGTAAACATTAAGGTTCCAGTGGGTGATACTGTTTAGGAAGACTGTGGAATCTTTAAGTGGAACCTTGCCTGGTGGCAGTGGCTCACGCCTTCAATCCCAGCACTTGGGAGGTAGAGGCAGGTGGATCTCTGAATTCGAGGCCAGCCTGGTCTACAAAGCTAGTCTAGGATAATCAGGGCTGCTACACAGAGAAACCCTGTCTCAAACAAAATAAAACAAAACAAACAAAAAGAAGTTGAGCCTTGAGCCGGGCGTGGTGGCGTGCACACCTTTAATCCCAGCACTAGGGAGGCAGAGGCAGGTGGATCGCTGTGAGTTCGAGGCCAGCCTGGTCTACAAAGTGAGTCCAGGACAGCCAAGGCTACACAGAGAAACCTTGTCTTGAAAAACCAAAAACAGAAAAGATGAGGTCACTCTCCCTCACCTCTCTGTGGCAGCAACAGTGCAGGTTACTGTAGGTGAGATTTACAGGCCAAGCCTTTGGGTGGTTGTCTCTGATATAGGCTTGCTGATGGGAGGAACTGAATAAAGAATGGTTTAAAAACTTGCAGGGTGCTGGAGAGATGGCTCAAAGGTTAAGAGCACTGGCTGTTCTTCCAAAGGTCCCAAGTTCAATTCCCAGCAACCACATGGTGGCTCACAACCATCAATAACGAGATCTGGTGCCCTCTTATGGCCTGCAGGCAAAAACGCTGTATACTTAATTAAAAAAAATAAATCTTAAAACAAAAACAAACCAAAAAACTTGCAGGCGGATCTGGGTGTGGTGGTGCATGCCTATAATCCCAGCACAAGGGAGGCAGAGGCAAGCAGATCACTGTGAGTTCGAGGCTAGTCTGGGCTACACAGAGAAACTCTGTCTTGAAAAACCAAACCAAACCAATCAAACCAAAACCAAAATCACAACCAACCTGCCCCCTCCCAAAAAGCAAAAAATTTGTAGGAGGCTGGGCATGGTGGCACATACCTTTGATGCCAGCACTTGGCAGAGGCAGGTGGATCTATGTGAGTTCAAGGCCAGCCTGGTCTACAGAGTGAGTTCCAGGGGAGCTGGGGCTACACTGAGACTCTGTCTCACTAACAATGGAAAGAAAACTAAAGTAATAAAAACTTTCAGGACACGTGGTGCTTGACTCCTATCAGACAGTCCATAGAAACGGGACCACTATACTTCGAGCCTCTGCCTGGCTCAGAAGCTGGTGGCAATTTGAATGAGAATGTGCTTGCGAATTTGAATACTTAGTCTCCACTGGTGTCACTGTTTGGGGAGAGTTAGGACATATGTGCTTGCTGGAGGAAGTATGTCACTAAAGGTGGGCTAAAAAGTTCCTGCCCTCTGCTTCACGCTTGTGGTGAGTGAACTCTTACCTGCTGTTCTTACAGAGGAGCAGAGCTCAAGTCCCAGCACCCATTTCAGGCAGCTCGCAACCAGTTGTAACCCCAGCTCCAGGGGATTCGACACAGTGCACACACACAGTGGTCTCTTTATATACGACACTCAGAAGTCTCCTTTCTTCTTCTTCTTTTTCTTCTTCTTCTTCTTCTTCTTCTTCTTCTTCTTCTTCTTCTTCTTCTTCTTCTTCTTCTCCTTCTTTCAGCTTTTAGGAACTTTCTTTTCCTTTCCAACCCTAGATAGGAGAGAAAGGAGATTTATGGGAACAGGAGAAGTAGACCTTGTTGAATTCAGTTCCTGGGAGCAATTTCCCTTGCACAGTCGGCAGGATTTTAGCAGACCAGCAATTTCACCAAAGTTGCTGCTGGAACCTGGAACCTGGCACAGCAGCCAAAGCCCAGAGCGTCTCCAAGTGGAGGGATGAACAGCCAAACAACACCAAGACTCAAAAAGCTCCAGCCTCCTGTTGTATGTATATATACATATACATATACATACATACATACATACATACATATCCTCTCAGAGTCTCCACTAGGATGCTTTTCAGCTGGCAAAAACCAAGCCCCCCTCCCATGAAGTGGTTCAACTTCTTTTGTTTGTTTGTTTGTTTGTTTTTTTGTTTTTCGAGACAGAGTCTCTCTGTGTAGCCTTGGCTGTCCTGGACTCACTTTGTAGACCAGGCTTGGCCTCGAACTCACAGCAATCCGCCTGCCTCTGCCTCCCAAGTGCTGGGATTAAAGGCGTGCGCCACCACGCCCGGCTCAACTTCTAAGTGGATAAACATCACCTGTTCTCTCACAAGTCTGTTCCCCATGCCATACCTGGGATCAAAACAAAAACATCTACTACAGACTCTGAAATTCTTTTCTATGTCAAAGCTAAGGATCTAGACATTTTTTCCTAATTAAATGAACCTCCTCTGACTGCCTGATAGACAGGGAACCCTGTAATCCATTCCATATTTTTAAAAAGAGATTTACTTATTATGCATACAGTGCTCTGCCTGCATTTATGCCTGCAGGCCAGAAGAGGGCACCAGATCTCATTATAGATGATTGTGAGCCACCATGTGGTTCTGGGAATTGAACTCAGGACCTCTGGAAGATCAGACAGCGCTCTTTACCATTGCGCCATCTCTCCAGCCCATGATTTTCTTTTTGAAAACAAGAAAAATGCTACCCCGATACAGGACACTGCCATCTTGGGTCAATTTCAACACTGCAGCACCCAGTAAGACCAGCAGCTGAGACAAGACCACTGTCATTCAAACCACAAGATGGGGTTGGGCTCAAATCTCTCCCCCACTTTTTTTTTTCTTTCTTTGAACCCTCCAGGAACTTCACACTGTAACTTTAACCATTCCAACAGTTGTCAAAGAGCCTGAAAGCAAATCCTTGGTTCCTCATTTTGAATCCACCTTGAAGTCCAGGGAAGAAAAAACCTGGAGAGGCGCACAAAAGGCCTGGCTCCTCTCTGATCTTTGCTCCTTGTTCCCTGTGTCTCGACCCAGGCACCAATCAGACGCCCTTTTCTATCCTCACTTGGCTGTTGGAACCACTGAACTGAATGGAGTCACTCAAACGTTGCTTGACGACCCTTATATTGTCCTCTAGAGGGCCGTACTCAAGCTCAAAGCAGCCGGGTCAGTCTGCGTCCAGATTCCTCAAGAGCAGTTACTAGTTACAAACAGGAGACAGAAACTGTTTTAGGGCAAGGGACTCCAGGAGCGGCAGCTCCTGAAATGTCCTCAGTCCAGTCAGTAGTTTTGTCCTTGCTGCAGGCTGGAAATTCCAGGAAAGCGGTCAGGTTTTTGGTACCTTGTTAGCTCTGCTGAGTGAGCAGCACTGCCTGGCAGCTCAAGTGAGGATGAGGATGCGATTAAAACTGAGAGAGGGCCGGGCGTGGTGGCGCACGCCTTTAATCCCAGCACTCGGGAGGCAGAGGCAGTCGGATCTCTGTGAGTTCGAGGCCAGCCTGGTCTACGAAGCAAGTCCAAGCCAGCCAAGGCTACACAGAGAAACCCTGTCTCCAAAAACAACAAAACAAAACAAAACAAACAAACTGAGAGAGAGGGCACCTGGACACCTCGTGGGTGGTTCATCTGGACCAACCGGTTCCCCAAGCCTGACCCTAGTCTCTGCCAGAGCCCTAAAACACGCATGTGGTTTAGCAGCTGCGCAGTGGTGTCCTGGGACTCGCCGGCCCCGCCCCTGCCGTCCATTCTTCCTCTTCATTCCCTGCAATAAAACTCACCCTGTGTGGGTTGTGAATTTCATTCTTCCACTCCACAAGACAAAATCATGGAGCCTGTGGTTCAAGTCGAAGTTCATTGTGACTGTGGGTTTCTGACACCCTAAGTCCCGAGTTAGAATCCCCCTCCCCGGGTGAGAAAGCCGCCATGAAACTCTTGGAGACCGATTCTCAACCTGTGGGTCACGACCCACTTGGGTGTAGGGTCTCAGGGTCTCTACTAGGATGTTTTCAGCTGGCAACATCCAAGCTCCCCAACGAAGTGGTTCGACTTCTAACATCCCGCTCTCCCACAAAGTCTGTTCCACATGCCACACTTGGGATCAACACAAAAAGATGTTTCTCTCTCCTACACCCTCCCTCTCTTAGCTCTCCCTCCTCCTCTCTCTTCCTCTTTCTCTCTCTCTCTCTCTCTCTGGGGTACCCATCCCCCCTTTCCTTCTCTCCCTATGCTCATTTAATAAACTTCATCTAATATTTGTTGCCTGGCATCTTATTCTTTAATCATTAAAAATTACGACTTAAAACAGTAGTAAAATTACAGTTATGAAGTAGCAACAAAAATAATTCCATGGTTGTGTGAATCACCACAACATGAGACCCTGCATTAAAGGGTCACAGCGTTAGGAAGGTTGAGAACTGCTGACCCAGGATCTTACTTCCTCTTGTCACTAAGATAAAGAGCTTCTTTCCTCTTCCCAAATCTCAAAAAGCCCCTTGTCTTTCTAGGCTGCCTCAGCGCTCTCTGCCCCCACCCCCCCACCCCCGCCTCCTCTACCTCTCTCTCCTCTCTCTTATGAGTCTCATTTGACCCACACTGGGTTTGAGCTCCAAGTGGGATGGGGGTGGGTGGGGGGGTGAGAGGCCTAGCTCTATCAAAGGTCCAATCGCTACCAAAGAAGTCTCTAGCTCCTCCCCTTGGCAAGCTGAACACTGGGTGTGGGGGGGGGGAGGGGGTGTGGGGTGTGATGGGATGGGACTCTGAGCCAAACTATCTTTATGGTGTGGCAGCTCAAGGTCACCCAGCTGACTTTGCCTCTATCACAGAGCAAAGACCACATGACTTCTCTCTCCCAAGCAACTTGCCTTTCTTTAGCATTCTTAGCTTTGGAGATACACCTAACTGCATCTGACAAATGCAGTAACGACTTAGGTTTTTCTATTATGCTAACAATTTAGGTTTTCTATGTACAATAATCAAACATCCTGTAACGTTAGCTCTTTAAGATCAGCATGGGTGGTGTGTGTGTCTGTACATGCATATGCGTACATGCTTTTGTTCAGCTGGTGGCAAAGGCATGGAAAGCAGGTTAAAAACAAATCTTTTGCAACCCAGAACTCATTGATCACTATGTGGTTTGACACATCCAAGAATGAAATATGATACACAAGACAGCTCAAAGTGATGGTGTGGGTCACCTGCTCCCACAGCGGATCCCATGGCTGCTATTGGGTGTCCTTCAATCACCTGCATGCATGCGCAGAAGCAGAGTGGACTCCCATGAGACTGCAAGACTGTCAACTCCCTCATCTGAATTTGGCTTGCCATTCAGGACTTCACTAGTCTTGGGAGGATGGCTCATCGAAGGAGTAGATGTGTGTCACAAAGGAACCCAGAATGCACTGCTTCACAGCCATCCTTCCTGGAGTCCCATCCTGCACATGGTGTGTGCAGCTGTACCCACTGAACCTTTAAGTTAAGCCAATTTAAAAAAAAAACGATTTATTACAATGTTCTGCCTGTATGTGTGCCTGCCCACCAGAAGAGGGCATCAGATCTCATTACAGATGGTTTTGAACCACCGTGTGGTTGCTGGGAATTGAATATCCAGTGCCCTTAACTTCTGAGCCACATCTCCAGCCCAAGTTAAATCATTTTATAGATTTGAAAAAGATAAAACATAAGTATGGGACAGCACCTGGTTTCATTGAGGATGAGGGACTCTGGGCAGCTTTAGTGATTCTGAAGGAAATATTGGGCAAGTTTGAAGAAAACAGAAAGCTCAAAACAATGAGAGATAGCCAAAGCAAAGGCTATTTCAGTTGAGAAGGGAAACATGGCTGCACCTTTGGTGACCCTAAGAGGGAGGCTGGCATGTGTGCCAGGCCATAGACTGTGGGGTCTATTGCACGAGGCTCTGGGTTGGCTGTGATAATTGCAGACATAGAGACAGAACACAGGCAGCCATTGGCCACAAACACAGTCAACATAGAGTATGGCGTAGCATACACTGCTACAAATGTGGAGGAACCAGGAATCCCGGAAGGCAAGGGGCCTTGCCACAAGCATGTAATGGAGAAAAACATACACTGGGGAATTCAGAATGCACTGAACTTACGCCAGTGTGCTCCACTCATCTGTCACACTAAATGCTATTTAATCCTTCCCCCTCCCCCTTTCCCTTGTATTTTTGAGATAGGATCTCTGCAGCCTGGCTAGCCTCTTACTCAAGGAAATCCTCCTGCCTCAGCCTCTCAAGTCCTATGATTATAGACATGAGCCACACTGAGTTACAAAGGCTATTTTCATTTCCCCAGTCTTAGAATATTAATATTCATAGACACATTTATTTCAAAAGCTCCAGGTGTTGTTTCAGGTAGGTGTTACTTTGTAGACTTCCACTCCATTTATTAAGCCAAAAACCTCAAGTTCGTACATTTAGCTCAACCAGATGGACTAAAAGGTGAGGAGGACGGCATGGCTCTCAGTGACGTCATCTCCCCACACTGCATGCGCTGTTGTGAGAAAGCTTTCCTCCTGTGTTTCCCAGGGAGAGCCTCTGTCTCCATGGCGGCAGGTTCAGCATCCCGGTTCTAAGGGCGCTGCTCTCTCTGTCGTGCAGGAAGTGAAGTCAAACTCCCAGGTCCTCTTGCAGGAGAGCTGGGCAATCTGAGGGTAGGCCAATCTGCTTAAAGGAAGAATCCCAGCATCCCTTGCCCCTACTGGATTAACTGCTGCAGAAGGTCTTACATAAGGGATGGCAACACGGAAGATATCCTAAGTGGCTTCCTGAGAGAGCTTTCCCCAGGACGAAGGAAGCCTTCTGGCCGTTTGCCTTGCATTACATTTCTAAAAGCTGCTCCATTTCCTCCAGGACTACTGTGAAGTCACTGGCTTGGTCTTTACATAAGTTTTGTTGTTCCAGGAACTGGCTCCTTTCTTCTTCTGTCAACTTCAACTTTACCTTCAAGGCCTGAAAGAGACGGTATTCCAAAAGAAAACCCATCACAAAACTCACAAGACAACACAACACTCGGGCTGGAACATTACACTTGGGCGGCACAGAGGAAGACCAGCCCTAGTACTGAACACAGCACCATTTCCTGCCTTGGAATTTAACTCTGCTGGCTTGGGGAATTTTCCCACTCCTGAATTTAAACCGGAGTAATGAGTCTCCTCCACCACGGTGTCTCTGGCAAGCAGAAGCAGTCCAGACTGGTGTAGACCAGGCTTCAGACTTAGAGATCCTCTGAGAGGCGTGTGCACTATGCCTGGCTTCTAAGTTTTTTTTTTTTTAAATTTATGTGCATGTGCGTGCGTGCATGCGTGTGTCCTCAGATGCCTGTGGAAAGGAGAAAAAAAGGGGGGGGGGCGCACGGCATGCCTCCAGCAGCAAGCATTCTCAAGCCCTGAGCATTCCTCAAGCCCTACAATCTGGATATTTTGCTCAGGTCTCTTGAGAAACACTTTGTAGCACGGATTTCACGTAGCCTCAGCTCTGAGCAGCCGACAGTGTGCTCAGACTTACTCCCCACCCTGGGCTTTGCAATAGCTTTGTCCTCAGGAACATAGAATGATTAAATAGTGGAGGAAAAGCATCTAAAACAGAACCTGGCTTAGTACAAAGGCTGAGTTAGTTAACAATGACACCCCTGTGAGGACAGGTGAGGTACTATCCTTAGGGGAACTGGATTTTCTACTATCCATGCAACTTTTCTATAAATCTAAATTTTAAGACAGTTCATTAAGAACAAACACATCCGCTGGGCCCGGTGCTACGCTGCCTCTGTGGTGCGGTGCGTGTGGAACTGGCCTGCCCAGCCCCATCAGCGCTCCCGCCACCCTGGCCTTATGCCTTGGCAGGCCCTTGCATTTGCTCCTTTCTGCCCACCTAAGTGCGTCTGGCTGGTGGTCAGTCATGGTCCCACCGATCCAGGTATCAGCAGTGTGAGCCATGACAGGCTGTTCGCATGGAGCCCAGGCTGGAAGGCAGAGTCTGTTTTGGGTCCCTCCAGAGGGGAAGAAAGGAGCTGACCTGGGTCTGATCTGGGAGTGTGTGGTTTAGGACATCCCTAGGGGATTTATCCGTCTACAGCTGCTGACCCCTGAGCCAGCCCCACCCCAGCAGGGAGCCACAGCCATTTGATGTCTTCCTCCTCTACCTATTTCACCTCAGAACTGCAGGAGCCAAGCCCCTTCCCCTCAGCCTTTTCCTCCCCAGGGAGCAAAGCCATAAAGGGTTGGGGGCCACTCTATGGCACCTCTCCGGATGCTCTGGCCTCAGGAGATAGAACTGACTCGGGTGGGGGGGTGGGGGGGTGGGTTTGCCTTCTCAGAGCTGCTCCCATGGCAGAGCTGAGGCTCTGAAGTTGTTACAAGGTATAGGCAGTATAAACAAACAAACAAACAAACAAACAAACAAACAGGAGCCAAGCGCCAGGAGAGGAGAAATAGCTCAGAGGGTAAAGGTGCCTGCCACCAAGCCTAAGGAAGTCCCATGCACTGTGGCATGTATGCACTCCCACACACACCCACACATCCACACGGGTGGGGGTGGGGGGTGGGCGAGGGGATATGCAATATCAAGGCGTGGGAACTGCAGATGTCTCTGCATTGAGTACCCCCTGCTCCTCCAGACAGCTGGAGTTCAGTTTTTAGCACCCCTTCTCAGGCAGCTCACAGATGTCTGTAGCTCCCGTGCTAGGGCACCTGAAGCCTTATGTCTCCTGTGGGTACCTGCACACATGTGACCTACATTCACCCAGACACATACACATGAGTAGAAATAAATGTTGAAAAATATAAATAAAAAGAGTCAGGCATGGTGGCTCACACCTATAATCCCAGCCCAGATGAGGCTGAGGTAGAAGGTCAGTCCAGGGGTACTGACTCTATTGAGGGGGAGGGGAGGAGAGAGAGAGAGAAGGGAGGATGAAACAGAAGATGGCTCAGCAGCTAAGTGGCTCTTCTCCAGTTCTCAGGACCCAACATGGCAGCTCACAACTGCCTGGAACTCAGGTCCGGGAGATCCACTGCCCTCTTCTGACCTCTATGGACACTGCTTCTCACGTGCTGTATTTGCATACACTTAGGCAAAATAAACTTTAAAAAGAAAAATAGGGCCGGGCGTTGTGGCGCGCGCCTTTAATCCTAGCACTCGGGAGGCAGAGGCAGGCGGATCACTGTGAGTTCGAGGCCAGCCTGGTCTACAAAGCGGGTCCAGGAAAGCCAAGCCTACACAGAGAGACCCTGTCTCGAAAAATTAAAAAAAAAAAAAAAAAGAAAAAAAAAAAAAAAGGAAGGAGTATTCCCCCAAATCTACAACTGCAGTAAGCTGGCAGCGTCGCCTTAAGGTGCATCAATCAGCCCTTACCTGCAGCTCTTCCATCTGCTTCTTGGCAGTTTCAATGAAAACCTTCAGTTCATTTTGCAGAGTTTCTAGCAGCAGCTAACAAGGAAAGAATATAGAAAGAATTGAGCGGGCTATAGTGGCACCAGCGCTAATCCCAACACTCGGGAGGCAGAGAGGGAGATGGAGATCTGTGAGTTCAAGGCCAGCCTAGTCTACAGGGTAAATTCCAGGATGGTGGAGACTATGCAGTGAGACCCTACTTCAAAAGTGAGGGGGTGAAAAATATGTAGAAGAGAAAAACAAATGTAATAGAGGAGAGAGACAGATAGACACACAGACACACAGAAAAAGAGAAAAAGGGAGGGAGGGAGGAGGGGAGAGACAGACAGACAGACAAAAAAAGAGGAGGGGAGGACTTAGATGGTGGCTATCGAGTTTTCTATTCATGACTTGTACTGAGCATTGAGTGGACATCCCAGATCTGCACTGGTCCCCTCTGAGGAACCCAGCCACTGAAGACCCAGATTCTGATGGGTACTTACTGCTCTTAGGAATTGTTCTCTATACCACAGACTCCCTTATTTACAGTGATAAAGGTCCCTATGTCCCATTCAATACATCATTTTTTATCTAGGCAACCACAACAGTCCAAGCCCAAGAAGCGTGCTTTCTTACTACAGGTCCCTTCCCTAAGATATGGAATTTAGCAGGATGGGCTGGCGCACGCCTTTAATCCCAGCACTCGGGAGGCAGAGGCAGGTGGATCTTTGTGAGTTCGAGGCCAGCCTGGTCTACAGAGCTAGTTCCAGGGCAGTCATGGCTACACCTGTCACCAAAAACCCTGTCACAAAAAAATTAAAAAAAAGAACCCCCTGCCCAAATTATTGTTGTTATGATGTGTGCATGCCATGACGTACATAGAGGTCAAGAGCCATCTCTGTGCACTGGCTTCTCTTCATCCACCGTCCCTTCCACGGATCAAACCCCGGTGGCGATGCTTGGGCAGCAAGGCCATCCTAAGACAGCTGACCAGCATTTAACATGTATGTGAACCTAAGTGTGTAAGTGTATGATATGTGCCTGCAGGCCAGATGGCAACTTGGGGGGAACTGGGTTTTTTTCTTCCATCATATAGGTTCTGGAATGGAACTTGGTGGTGAGGCTTGTACCAAGCACTTTTACCTGCTAAGCTAGCTCAACAGCTCTCTAGTTTTTATAAAGCACTTATTTATTTTCTTGTGGGGAAGGGGAAAATTCCTAACACCCTGTGGAGGTCAAAGGACAAACTGCAGGAGCCAGCTCAGGGACTGAGCACAGGTCACCAGGCTTGGTGGCCAGCACCTTTACCTGCTCGCCCGTCTCACAGGTCCTTTCTCCACTCTATTTTTCTTTTTTCTTGGTTTTTCGAGACAAAGTTCATCTGTGTAGCCTTGGCTGTCCTGGACTTACTTTGTAGACCAGGCTGGCCTTGAACTCACAGAGATCCACCTGCCTCTGCCTCCCTGAGTGCTGGGATTATAGGTGTGCACCACTGTGCTGCCCGGATTCTACTTGATTTTTTTTTTTTTTTTTAATTTCTACCAAATTCCTATGTAACCAAAATTGGAACCCCCAATCCTTGAAAACCCGCTCCTCTTGTAAGTTTTGGGAACTATATAAGCCCCTTGTCTCTTGGGCTCAATGCTGTTTTCTCAAAGCCTGCTTTAGTGACATAGCCCTGCCTGACAGAAAATAAAGCTTGCATAATTTGACCCAAGAACTTGGGTGATGGATGATCTTTCCTCTTGCTTGGTGGGTTTAACACTGGGCCCTGGCTGAGGGCTTGCCCAGCCACACTCTTTGCTCTCACCGTGGAGTCCTCGTGATCTGTGGTGGGTTTCTGCTGTGAGGCCAGGGTCTCGCTACCTAAAATGGACAGATATAACAAAGTGAGCCTCCGTGGACAAGTGTAGCCATATTCCTGAGGGAAGCCTCTCCAATGCCTGCTCCTGGAAGCGTTCCCCTGAGCATGTCTCTCACGGCTGCCCTCAGTGCTGCGTTTTTCTCATGTTCTGTCAGGCAGGCAGAAACGGACATTTCCTAAGAACATTAAGAAGCACTGAAAAAAGTCTTCAGGCTTGGCCGAGCAGCTCCTGCACCCATAGGGCAAAGACCCCATGCTGCCAACGTAGCCCCAGGAAGGGCACCTGTACCTTCTAGAAGGCAGCTCTAGAAGGCTGCTAGGTGCTGTCTCTTACCTGGGTTGAGGCCATTGCTCTCCAAAATCGCTAAGCAGTTGTCCTGGAACTTCTCCAGTAGTTCCACTTTCTGGGTCAGGTCCTTCAGTTCTCCCTAGGGAGTGGCACAACGACAGATCAGGAGGCAGACACACACACACACACACACACACACACACACACACACACACACACACACACACACGGTGAGCCCCAGCAGGAGCCGGCTTCTGCTAGGTCTGCAGCAGGCCGGCTTGCTCCCACCCAGCCGGAGGCCACCCACATCACTGGGGCCAGCTGCTGAGTCACGATGGGTGGGCTCCTTACCTGAGTCTCTGCCAGCTTCTGGTGTAACTGCTTGTTGATGGCCTCCAGGACCTGGTTTTGGTCTTTTAGTTCCTCCTCTGGCTTTTGCTTAGGCAGCAGCTTGGAGCTGAAGTTAAAGTTGCAGTGAGAGGAAGAGGTGGAGGGTGTGAGAGCACAGGCTACAGAGTTACTCAGATGGTTCCAATCCGGCCTTCCTGGTGGTGTGGTCTGTAACCTGAGGCTCTGGGTCCTCACTTTTTTTTTTTTTTTTTTTAAAGACAGGGTTTCTCTGTGTAGTTAGTCTTGGCTGTCCTGGACTCACTAGTAGACCAGGCTGGCCTCGAACTCACAAAGATCCACCTGCCTCTGTGGGTGCTTGGGTGCTTCCCAAGTGCTGGGATTAAAGGCGTGCACCACCATGTCCAGCTTAAAAGATTTTATTTATTTATTTATTTATTTATTTATTTATTTATTTATTTAATGTAGATGCATGCTCTATCTGCATACACATTATTTCTAAGACTAAGACAGACCCTTAATTTCATAGTATTACTACAAATAAAAGAGATATGCCAAGAACAATGCTTAATTCACCTGCTGGCACGTGGTGGACATGCCATCAACAGCTGCAATCCTTAATAGTAAACCTTCACTTTGAAGGCCCTGAGTTTTCAGAAACATGTGCGAATGCGAACACGGTGTGTCTGTGTGCACGCTCATGCAGAGGCCAGAGCAGGACCTCACGGATCTTTGTCTACTGCTCTCCACGTCAGTCCCTTGAGACAGGATCTCTTACTGAATATGAAGCTCACCTAGACCACCAGCCAGGAAGTTCCAAGGATCTACCTGCTTGCCCCTCCTAGTTCTGGAGTTAGAGGCAGGTGTGGCCATGCCCAGCATTTTTAACCAGGGTGCTGGGCTTCTAACCCAGGCCTTCAAGTGCACATAGCAAGTGTTCTTACCCACTCAGCCATCTCCCCAGCCCTGTAATTTTTTTTTTTGGTGGGGGAGGGTATATATTTTTAAAATAGGGTTCCCCCTATATCTTAGTTAGGGGTTCTATTGCTGTGCTAAAACACCATGAACAAAGCAACTTGTGGAGGAAAGTTTTGGGTTTTTTGTTTTTGTTTTTGCTTCCAGATCACTGTTCATCACTGAAGGAAGCCAGGATAGAAACTCTGTTGTTTTAAATGAAAATCCCAACCATTTGATTTTACCAATAAAGACTCGGGAGCCAGATGCTGGGGTGAAAACCTACTAGTTCAAAAAGGCAGAGAAAGCACCCAGCTGACCTTCCCACTCAGCTCACACTATGATGGAAAAGGCCCCAAAGGCTCATTTGCTCAGCTGACAGCCCATGAGGAAAAGGCCAAAAACAAAACAAACAAACAAACAAAAAAAAACAACCAAAAACCAAGACCAAAGGCTTGCTAGCTCAAAACCCAAAAAGCCAAAGGCCAAGAAGCTGAGGCGCTCAAGACCCCCTCTACTGCTACACAGTCTTAAATACGCAACTCAAAGTCCCTCCTTTTCTTTAATCCCTGTCAGCTGGATTCTTGCTCAGCCTCTTGGCCTAGGGTTAACTTATTAAAATCCTGTGTACAGAGAGCTCTTGGATTAAAGGTGTGTGTTAGGGCTCAACCACGTCAAACAAGACAGGGTTTTAGAGTTTGCAGTCTCAGGATCACAATGGGCTCAAAGACAGGTACTGACAGTTCACAATCTTAGGGAGCATATATCCTGCAACAGAACACAAGCACGGCAGGCCCCCCTGGAGGCAGGAGCTGATGAAGAGGACACGGAGGTTGCTGCTCACTGGCTTGCTCTGCCTGCCTTCTTATAGAAGCCAGGACCACCAGCCCAGGGATGGCCCTCTCGCATCAACCACTAATCAATCTTACAGAGGCATTTCTCAGTTGAGGGCCCCCCTTCCCCAGTGACTCCAGCTTTTGTTGCAGGATATTTGATCCCACTGTGAACCCCAAAAACCTGACTGTGAACTATAAAAACCTGTCTTTTGTTTGCTGTGGTTGAGCCCTAACACACACTGTTAATCCAAGAACTTTCTTTATTGTAAACAGGTGGTTATGGTGTGGCTCAGCCCTAGCACACACCAGTCCAAGAGCTATCTGTGCACAGGATTTAATGAAGTTAACCCTAGGTCAAGAGGTGGAGCAAGAAACCCGCTGACAGGGTTCAGATAGAGAGGAGGGGCTTTGAGTTGAAGCATGTTTAAGACGCACGCACGGAGAAGAACAGCTCTCGAGCTCTTTGGCTCTGGGGCTTTTGGCTTTTCTCCTCCTAGGCTGTCAGCTGAGCTGGCAAGCTTTGGGCTTTGACTTTTTTGCTTTTTCCTCTGGGACGTGAGTTGAGTAGGAAGGTCAGCTGGGTGCTTTCTCTGCCTCTCTGAGCTGGCAGGCTTTCCCCCCGGCATCTGGGTTCTGAGTCTTCATTGGTAAAATGGAACAATTTGGGATTTTTGTTTTTTAAAAACAACAAGTGTGTAGTGTTATAAAACTACACTGAGTACACGGCATGGTACCCAGACTTAAACAAGCCTGAGGTGATCGTCATCCACACTTGCAAGCCTCCACCCTCACAGTCTACCCCATGCTCACCCCTTTTTGATGTTGCTCCTGCTGGCAGTCTCTGCAGCTTTCACCAGCCTAGGGAAGCAGAAGCAAAGCAAATCAGAGAACGACAGCGCTTGGCGCCATGGACACGGTGCAGCAGGGGGCTTGGCTTCACTGCTGTTCTGAGGCAGGGTTTGAACTCCCAAATCTCCTGCCTCAGCCTCCCCCAGTTCTGGGATCACAGGAGCATGCTACCACACCTGGCTTAAGAGATTTGAGTGTCTCGAGGAAAGAACCAAGGAGCACATCCCCATAAATAGCACAGGCTGAGCGCCCAGGGCCCACGCATGCTGGTCTCACCAGCAAAGACCTGACAGGCGTGAGCTTGCTCCAGATAATCATGGCTCTCTCACGTCAAACACATTCACCTGGGAGGGGAGGATCCTTGGCTGGATCCTGGGGCTGGCTTCTGCTCAGTCCTGGGAGTATGGCTCGTGGCCAGCCTTGGCTTTCAGGACCATGACTGCCTGCTCAGGTGCTGCGGCTGGTATACACAAAGCCAGTGTGGCAGGGGAAGGAATGACTTCCTCAGAGCCCCAACTGTGTCTTCTCCAGAAAGATCAACAGAGGGTCCCCACAAGCAGTTCAGCAGTTGCAGGGTTCTCATTTAGGAGGCCATCTTTGTCAGTATGGAGCAGAGGCTCCTATACTGTTTTGTTTTGCTTTTTTCCTTTTAGATTTTTTTTTTTTGGAGAGGAGGAGGACTTTAAGATATATTTTTATTTTGACATGAATGTGTGTTTTCCATATGTGTGTGTGTATATATATGTATGTATGCATGCATGTATGTGTATATATATGTATACACACACACACACACACACACACACACACACACACACACACACGCATCAAACGTGTGCCTGGTACCAAGACAGGTCAGAAGAGGATACTGAATCCCCTCAAATTAGGCTTGAGATGGATGTAAGCTACTATGTTGGTGCTAGGAACAGAAGTAAAGTCCTTGAGAGAGCCAGAACTGCTGAGCCATCTTTTCAGCCTCTATTTTAAAAAAGTTTGGTGGCCAGAAGTTTCTAGAAAGATCGATCTCTCTCCTTGTCCCTCCTCGTCTCTGCTGGCGAGTCAACCCAGGCCCTTGAACATACAAGGCAAGCACTCCGGTACTCAGCTACATCCGCTGGCTCTAGCAAGAAGTTCTGACCAGATCCTGTGACCCGCTCTGACCTGCTCTTACCCGCTCTCGTGTCTTGGTTTGGTGACTTTCGTAACATCAGGCTCTGAACCTCCTGGGTGAAGGTGTCTATACACATCAAGTTCTTTGGATTTAACAGGTAGTTTAGAAGTAACTCGAGTTTGTGCATCTGAAAGGGAACACAGAATGAAAGAAAAGCACCATGACCCAGCAGCTGCCTTGCTCTGATCTCAGTATAGAAATACAGGTTGTTTCCAGAGAAAAGACTCTACACTAATTGGCTTTAAAAGTGTAAACTGGAGAGGCTGGAGAGATGGCTCAGAGGTTAAGAGCACTGTCTGTTCCTCCAAAGGTCCTGAGTTCAATTCCCTGCAACCACATGGTTTACAACCATCTATGATGAGATCTGGTGCCCTCTTCTGGCGTGCAGGCACACATGAGGGCAGAATACTATCAATCTTTTTTTAATGTAGAAACTGCTCTTGACTTAAGAGCGATATTCCTGACTGCCACCAAATGCTTGGCTTGCAGGTCTGCACACAACTTCAAAGTTCATTACAAGTGGAAGTTCCATGTGCCTGGTGATACCTCAAACTGACAGGCCACAGGTATGTGAATATGAAGACAGTAGGGAAAACCTAGCTGGAACCGACCCAAGGTCCCATACCCATTCTCCCCAGAGAATCTTGCTGCTTTCTCTTAGGTGCTGCCTACTTCCCAACTCTGAGACATTTTTATGTCCTGGTGCCCAGTCAAGTATCTGGCACATGGCCAAGGCTTTATGAACCAGCCACAAGTGGAAAAGAGGGAACACAGTGTGTTCCAATGCCCTGTATTTGTAAACTATTTCCTCTCTTCTTCCCTGTGCCAGGCTCTAGCTTTCCCACAGCCCCTTTCCTTTCTTGATTCCTCGTTAAACTTAAGAGGTTTCTATGTGGCACTCTGCTGATCTCTGTGCCAGGCCAGGCGTCCACACTAAACATGGTCTAGCATTTACATGTCATAGGACCTCTTGTGCCCCTAACCTGTAAGCTTTTCTATTTCTTTCCAGCTCAGAGCTTTTCTAGATTACTTACCTTCACTGTGAAATGGCTCCTGTAAGCTGGCTCTATAGAGGTCAAAAGCCATGACAATTAAATAATTAAGTTGAAGAGATGAGGTATATAGTGCTGAATTGTATTGTAGGGCAATTTAAATTTGGTAAAAGTTTTAGTCTAATAACTTGCTGCACAATAATTTGAGGTAAATATAATTCCTTGGGTTAACACATTTTGTTTATAGGCACAGTTTATAGGGTACTAGGAGTCCAGTGTCAACATTTGTAATACCACTCAAATGTTAGTGGGGTCTTTCCAAGGTATTTGTTGAAGAAAGAAGTTACTCGGTGGTAATATCTTGTCTTATCTCAAGTAGTAGTACATTAAATACACTAATATATCTAGTCCATGTGAAAGAGGTCATAGAACATTGGGAAAAACACCAGTAATTCATTCATTGCAATCAGCTCCAACAATCTCTGTATCTGCTGAACCCTGAGGACTGAACTGTAGGGGGAAAAAAGTCAGTAGAATTGAACAAAGATGGTTTCCTTAAAAGAGAGACATAAGGGTAGTTAGGTGGCTGATGTAAAGGAAGAGAAGAAAATTTGTCAAACTTACTTATTCAGCCCCTCTCCCCAAGGGCCTTGATGTTTATCCCTGGCCTGCAACTCGCTATTTAGATCAGGCTGGCCTCCAACGTGCATCCATCATCTTCCCTCTGCCCCGAGAGCGCTGGGATGACAGGTATGCACCACACTCAGCTTCGTTTCCAAGCTTTCTTTTTTCCCCCTTTGTGTGTGGAGGCCACCTAAAAACTTCAGAACTGTCGCAGTACCTGTGCCCATGAAGCTGGGACAGCGAGTGCAAGCAGAAGAGAGAGGAAAACCTGGGCTTTGCTTAGCAAGGCTGGTCACTGCCAGCTATCCGCAGCCCTGTGACAGAGGGAGGGAGGGGGGAGGGGGAGGGGGAGGGGGGAGAGGACAGAGAGGGGTGGCCGCAGATTTCTGTGAGTCCTGGCTCCACTCCTTAAGTAACACCTCAGCTGACTATACTAGGGTATTCCTATGAAGCCAGGGCAAAGAGCAACCCTTTAAGCCTGGCAAAAAGCCTATTTTATTTTACCAGCTACTGCTTTTCAACCAGCTGCATGGAATCATCTGGAAAGGGCTAAAATCTCCACTATGGACCCCAATAGATGACTTTCAACCACAAGGAAATCAACACAGACCAGGAGGGGAAAAGCAACTACAAATCGTTTTCAGTCATGCCTTTCTTCGTTCAAGATTCTCAGTAACTGGCTAAGGCCACGTTCTCTCTCACTCCACTCACAGATGCTGACAGTGTGCTCAGGAGAGCCACTATGTACCTGTTAACCCCAACAAGGAACCCTGGTTCTCCCCACCCCACCCCCACTACTCAAATGATTTCCTTCTCTGACAACCCACACCTGCCAACCATCCAACCCTAAGCTAGAAATAAAAAGGATAATTGCATAAAAAGCGATTTCTAGGGCTAGAGAGACAGCACAGCAGCTAAAAGAGAGAATTACTCTCCCAGAGAACGGCAGTTTGATTCCCAGCACGCGTATGAGGTGGCTCACAACTGCCTGTAACTCCAGCTCCAGAGGATCAAGACTCTTGGCCGCACCTCCACATACAATTTTTAAAAAGTCAATCTTTAGAACAGAGTTCTAGAGAGGCAGGTGCGGTGGCAGCGAGCAGGAAATCTCAGCACTCGGGAAGGAAAGCAGGAATATTGCTGCTGAAAGTTAACGTTACACCGAGGTACATAGTGAAAAGGAGGAAAGAGCGAGGCCAGCCACTGGGCATGGTGACTCATGCCTTTAATTTCAGCATTCAGGAGGCAGAAGCAGGATTTCTGAGTTCCAGGCCAGCCTGGCCTACAGCAGTTCCCCACCACCACAGCACACACAAAATAGCTAGTCCTAAACAACAATCAAAATTTGGATCTAATTGCGGAAAGGCAAAAAGGGGCGGGGTCAAGAGTAGGAACAGGGCTCAAGGCTCAGCCTGGTTGGGAGATGAGGGGCGGGAGGTCAGAGTTAACCAAACGCCGCCTTAAAAGGCACACTCTCCTGCTAGCACAGTCCACTGGCCCCGGCCACAGGACACCCACCTGCGGGCAAACCGCCCCTCGGCAGCAAGTGGGGCTGAGCGTCGCACACTGTCTTAGCACTGGCCATCTCGTCCAGCTGGCTCGGCTGGTCCCTGGAAGAGCAAGGCGGATATTAGCAGCGGCAGAGCCCGCCACGCCGACCCGCCCGCACCCCGCAGCCCAGTCCCTGGCCCGCAAAGCCGAACCCCGGCGCCGGCTGCTCTGGCCCGCAGTCCTCTTCGTCCCCTTTCAAAAGATGCTCCGCAGCAACCGCCCAGCCCTCGGTAGAGCTTGCCGCCGTGCTTTCAAAAGGAAACTTCCGGGAACTGGGCGGGAGGGGGCGCGGCTCTGAGCCTGTGGGCGGCCCTGTTGTACGGAAGACAATTTCCTGTGCCTCGACCTCGGGAGCCGCCATGCTGTACGGAAGGGTCAAGCTGCTGCCCCGAGCCTGCGGGTCAAGGATGGGCCAGGGACCCACTGGGCTGGCTTGAATGGAGCTAATGAGCCACCTTGTCATGTTCAGGCCTGGCGGCAGAAACGTGAACTCGCCTAACGTCCAAGTCACAATCCTCTTTATTTGGTCTGTGATTGTTAAAGATCCTGCCAGGAGTACAGGAGTCCTGAATAAAAACTATCAGATATCAGGTAAAGAGTGTATCAGTGGGCTGAAATACTTAACAACCTGTGTCTGGATTTAATTAGAAATTAAAGTTACTCATACAAAGCAAGGCAGAGTTCTCAGTCATCTCGTTAAAACACAAATATGGTGACCTGGCATAGTGCATACGCCTTTAATCCTAGCATTCCAGAGGCAGAGACAGGCGGATCTCTGTGAGTTCAAGGGCAGCCTGGCCTACAAAGAAAGTTCAGGATAGCCAAGGCTATATAGAGAAAGCCTGTCTTGGAAAAAAAAAAAAACAAACAAAACCAACCCAACCCCCCTAAAACAAACAAACAAACAAACAAACACATACAAATACCTAAGACGCAGCAGCTAGGTGCTGGGCTCTTAACAGGGTGGGTGGGATTAGGGGAAGCAAATTCCAGGACTGAATTAGCTCTGCCCTCTTGGAGTTTACAATCTAGAAGAGACACCGACCAGACAATTGCAAATATATATTTACCATCCATAGTAAGGCAATGAAGGAAAAACACAAGCTGCTACAAGAAAGAAAAGCAAAGAAACACTTTAAATTGGTAAGAGAGGGGCAGGATGCTTGACAGGGAGATGGAAAGGTCAAAGAGCAAAGGGGAGGAGGGTGGACCCAGAGCAACACCTGCAAACTGTTTTTATAGTGCTCTTTCTTTTACACTCTACGTTATTTGGGGTGCTTAGGCCTCAACCTCCTTTCCAACCCTCCAACCCTACATAGGAGAAAGAAAGTTTGTGGGGAGAGAGAGCCCCCTTTACTTCTCCTGGATGTTTAGGGTCAATTGGATTCTTTTAGGCGATACCTTCTCGATCAACAGCAGATGCAGCCAGCAGTCTCCTCTAAGCTGCTGAGCCCCAAAGCGTTACTCTCTGTCTGTCTGTCTGTCAGCTCCAAACTGCTACACACCACGCTGCATGCACGCTGTGCTCTTATTTATATCCTCAGAGCCCTAGACCACGCCCCCACCCACCCACCTGCAGGAGGAAGGACTTGCCAGCTGCCAAAACCCACGTCCCTCATGAGACCATTAACAGGTGTGGACAGGTTAAAGCTCAAACTAAGATGTCACACTTGGGGTTAGAACAAAAACGTATTTACAAACACCTGTACGCTCAATTTTCTTATCAATTATATTTTATTATGAACTTATTAAATGAGCCTACCTCCCTAACAACCCAACTAACCCAAACAACCAGAAAAGGATATTAAAGAACGCTATAATGAAACCTTAAGGATATCAGTTTTAAGGCGTAGTCAGCAGGATTTCAGCAGACCAGCAATTCCACCAAAGTTGCTGCTGGAACTGGGAGCAGCAGCTGGAACCTCAAGCCTCAACTGGAGTCCAAAGCCTTGAAACTTTCCCTGAAGCGGTTCTCTTTAGGAGCCTCTTGAAGTGCAGGGGTGAATAGCCAAAACCCAAAACCCAAAACCCAAAACCCAACCAAAAGCCTCCCTCTCCTCTCAGTGTTTTCAAGCATGTTTTTCACCAAGCTCCCTCATGAAGTAGTTTGACTTCTAAGTGGAAAAACTTCTTGCTTTCTCACATCTAAGTGGTAAACATCCTGCCTTCTTCTCCATCCCACTCTTGGGATCAAAACAGAAATAGGTTTATCTCCCCCTTCAAACACATATTTACATAGCACAATGGAGTTTACAAAGAAACCAAAACTCCCATTACATGTTTTCTTCATGTGTGCCCACAAAATACCAGTGCTGTGATGTTTTCTGTTCACTGTGGAGGCAGGGCTTCACATAGCCCAGGCTAGCCCTGAGCACCTGATCCTCCTGCCTCTACTGCCCAAGTACTGGTATTGCAAACATGTGCCACCTTATCTAGCCCAGAACAAGTTTTAAAAATGATAAACTAGGTCAGGCGTGGTGGCGCACGCCTTTAATCCCGGCACTTGGGAGGCAGAGGCAGGCGGATCGCTGTGAGTTCCAGGTGCCTGGTCAGTGAAACAAGCCCAGGACAGCCAGGGCTACACAGAGAAACTCTATCTTGAAAAACAAACAAACAAACAAACAAACAAAGATAAACTAGCAGTGTGTGGTGACTCATGCCTATAATTCTAGCCTTGCAGAGGTGAAGGCCGGAGGATGACTTCGTGGTCAAGCTCAGTCTTGGCTTCATAATGAGTTCTAGGCCAGTGTCCCACTTAGGGCACCAAAAGCAACGTGGGTGTGAAAGGGTTCGTTTCAATTACTCTTCCATATTATCGTTCATCATCGAAGGAAGTCAGGCAGGAACTCAAGGTAGTGTAAGGAACCTGGACACAACTGATGCAGAGGCTGAGGCCGGGTGCTGTTTGCTGGCTTGCTCCTCATGGC
Source organism: Acomys minous (assembly GCF_964271855.1). NCBI lineage: Eukaryota > Metazoa > Chordata > Mammalia > Rodentia > Muridae > Acomys > Acomys minous. The sequence goes on from NC_140485.1 coordinate 30,044,708, forward strand.
TTTGCTCAGCCTGCTTTCTTACTGAACCAAGGGCCACCAGCCCAGGGGTGGCCCCACCCACAACGGGACTGGGCCCTCCGCCATCAATCATTGATTATGAAAATGCTGTACTGTCTTGCCTAAAGCCCGGCCTTATCATCCTCTCAGGACTCTTCTTTGAAGCTGGTTTTTTTTTCTTTCTTTTTTTCTTTTTTTCCTGATGAGGAATAGCAACCAAAGCACTTGGGGATGGAACATGAAGGATGCAGGATGTCAGCATCTCAGCATGCTGGAGGAATGAATCTGTCAGGTCTGATCCAGTGTCAGTGTCCGGTTCTTTTATTCTGAAAACATATAATTTCTCACAAGCATTATACAGTCCTAAAACTATGAATGTATGATGTGTGCATGATGCACAGAACAATTAAAGGCTGGTTCTCTGCTCTTTGTATGAGCAGAAGAAAGACATCTGTAAATCTTTATTCCTTTCTCAGCTAGTCTCACAACTATTCCTTATTCTGCAGTTTGAGTTCATATAGACATAGACTCACTTAAGTTAGCAGTTTCTCTTTTATCTTGGTCTGTTTCATTTTGACCTCTTTTAAAGATGAAACATAACATTACCATTAGCAATGAACATACAATTATCATCATATTGAAATCAAAACAAGATTGTATAGTTCTAAATGTCTTTCTCTAGGCTCTATGGCACCTGATGCATAGGCTAGGCTGCTACCTGTTTCCCAAGAAAATGCATCCCCTTTTAGAAACAAGCTGGTTTCCCTGAGCAGAAGGAAAAGGCATTAAGCTTTAAATAAGCTTTATATAAACTCTCATTTTGAGCTGGGCATGGTGGCGCACGCCTTTAATCCCAGCACTCGGGAGGCAGAGGCAGGCGGATCGCTGTGAGTTCGAGGCCAGCCTGGTCTACAAAGCAAGTTCAGGATAGCCAAGGCTACACAGAGAAACCCTGTCTCGAAAAACCAAACCAAACCAAAACAAAACAAAAAAAACCCTCTCATTTTATTTTGGGGTTTATGTATATTGTAGGTATCTTGTACCTGGCTTTTCACATTTGTTGTGGGTGGTTTTGTCTCACCCCTTCTGGACGTGACAGCCACTCAGCTTCATGTCTGCCTCCCCATCCAACCTTGGTCTTTACTTTGACCAACAAAACATATTTCTTAGGCCAATTTACCCTTAAGCACCATATGTCTCATGGAAGTTTAACTTTTAAGGAGATTGGCTGGCCTTTTTTAGAGCATTTTCATCACTTCTTATTCTTTTTTTTTTTTTTTTACATAAACCTAAGATTGATGTGTATCTATCATTTAGATCAGTAAGCACATATAATTCATTGTTAAGAAGAAGGAACATATCGCTGGGCATGGTGGCACACACCTTTAATCCCAGCACTTGGGAGGCAGAGGCAGGTGGAGCTCTGTGTGGTCGAAGCCAGCCAGCCTGGTCTACAAGTGAGTCCAGGATAGCCAAGGCTACACAGAGAAACCTACCTTATCTCGAAAAACAAAAACAAAACAAAATAAAACAAAACAAAAAACCCAACAACAACCAAAAAAACCCAAAAACCAAAACAAAAACAAAAAAGAAGAAGAAACATATCAAAAAATTTGTCAGTTTAAATCTTAAGCAGTCTCTTGTAAGTAATTTATCTTATCAGTAGGGCGTCAAGCCTGTGGAGGCCAGCTTGGAACTCAGGAGTTCTGCCTGGCTTTTGTCTCTATTGTGTTGGGATTAAGGGCTGGTGCCACCACCACCACCCCTGTTGAAATATTTCATCTCAATTTAGTCAAAATTTTTAGAAATCTCAGCAAAAAATCAAGCAAGGAAACCAGAAAAGTCTAAGCCTTGGGTCATTTGTGCCAACTTCGGCTTTAGTTAGTGAAATCCTGCCCAGGATTCCATGGAATTTAGTTACTGTTATCTCTTTCTGGTGGGCCTTTTCCAGAAAGCCCTGACAGACACCTTGCAGCTAAGGAGCTCTAACTTTCAGGTGTAATCAACTCTGTGAAGAGCTCAGTCCCTTCTCCTTTTCTAGTTGTTAGTAACTTAGCCTCACATCTCTCCGTTCTCTGCCTTTCTCCCTGAACCTTTTTAGAGAGGGTATGGAGAAGTGTGACTAAGCCCATTGCAAACAAACTCATAAACACCAAAACAAAGCCAAAAAAGATCCAGGAGCCTCCTGCCATGGCGCCTTGGAGATGGACCATAGCAGTTTTTAACGTATTATTATTTTTAGGCAGTTAACTCCATTCCCTAGGTCAGTTTACAAGATTGCCAGCTTCCTAGTTCCGCCTCTCCAACCAGCCATGTGTTATAACCATCTTTGCTCTGGCCCATGGATGCTCTCTGGGTGCTATTCACTCCTTTCAGACTATGACAAAATATGATTTTTAAGAGTGTGGATACCTGCCTACCACGTTGGGCACCACTTATTGTTTTAAAATTATCTGTATTATCAGTATGATCAGCATGCCCGGTTAGCAATTGATTAAGACACTGACACTAGTTATATTTTAAAATAGTGTTAGTTAACCTGGGGCAGGGCAGACATTAATCCTCTAAACTTCTTCTTCCCATAGTGGGGCAGGCATGGGATCCCTGCCCCAATCCTATACCATTTACTTCTAATAATTTCTATCAAGCTACCTCCCACCCATAATCCTAAAGACTTGCTAATTATAATCATCTGGGCCAAGTCTCCATCCACGGCAGTCATGTGCTTCTCCTCCACCTAACCCATGGCACAGCCTTCTTCTCCTCTCCTCAGGTCGATCCTCCCAAGATTCTCTCCTCAAGCCGGGGAACCTTAGCCACATGTTTCCCATTTGCTCTGCCCAAGTGTGATGGTGTTTTATTGGTCAAATCGGTTAGTCTCTTAGGCAAAGTACAGGTGGGGGCAGAGACAGCAAGCAGTAATTGGCATCAAAATACACCAGACCAACCTCCAACATGTTTGTTTGGTTTGGTCTTTGTCCATACTTTTAGATAATTATAAAGGGCATGTTTTTAGCGTAGTGTGTATTTTGTATGATTTTATATATTTATACATTTTTCTTGGTGTTCCATTTGTACAATTTCTGTTATTATGTCCTCATGGGTCAGGGCTGGACTCCAGAATTTCTTTTTAATAACTTACTTATTTTTATTTTATGTCCATTGATGTTTTGCCTGCATGTATGTCAGTGTGAGGGGGGTCAGATCTTGGAGTTACAGACAGTTGTGAGCTGCCATGTGGGTCCTGGGAATCGAACCCTGGTCCTTTGGAAGAGTAGTCAGTGCTCTTAACCACTGAGCCATCTCTCCAGCCCTGGAACCCAGAATTCTGAGGATGCCAAGCAAGTGGTTCTATCTCTAAACTACATCCTCAGGCCCTATTGTTATGTCTATAGACACAGACTCACAGACACACACACTCACCCTGTGATTTCTAAGCTGTTGATGCCATCCATTGATTAAAAAAAAAAAAACGAGACAGTGTTGAAATTATTTTTATAAAACTGTGTTAGTTTCTTTTAGCTTATTTCTTAACCCAGCTACCACACAAATAATGAGACTCTTTTATAACATGAGGCTTCACAACACAAGCTGAGCACTTTAAGTCTGTTCTTAACCCTCTATGCTATTTTTGTCTTGCTCCCAGCAAACATCCCAGCAACACTTGCACTTTGTAGCTTTCCTCGGCTCCAGCTCCTTCCTCCTGATTTTCCTTGTGGACCTCTCCTGGTGGCCTCCCCTCTGGCTTTTCCCCCTAAGGACTTTACTTTCTTAGACACAGCCTCCCTTCTAGACCTTCCGAGTTCAGAGGCCTGAGGCGGTTCAGTCAGTCTCTAGCTCCCACTTGCAGAAGAAGCCTTTTTTCTGCCTCCCTCGAGGGATCCTGACTCCCCCCACCACCACTGGGAAGTTATTCAGTCCACAAATGTTTGTGCCCCTGGCCTGCAGGAGTCAAGCCTGCAAGAACCCCTTCTCAAAGGGGTTCCTGTTGTAAGGAAAGTCTGACCTTGAGAAGCTTGCTTGTGTTAAAGAGCCAACCTTTTTTTTTTTTCCTTTGCCTCTCTGGGGTTTTTGAATGTAACAGGTTTGTTTGTTTGTTTGTTTTTGTTTTTATGAAGGCCTTGCTGCTCTGTAAGGGGTCTGTCTAGTCAGGAGGCTGTGAGCTCCTTCTTGCCTTAGAAACTGCTGTTCTTCTCTTTTTGAACAGAACTAAAAAAACGTCTCTGTAGTTTTATTTTTTTACGTAAGTTCTTGCTAGAGTACTGTAAATTCTGCCCCACATTGGATGCCAATTAATTTCTTTCTTTCTTTAAAGATTTATTTATTATTATGTATTCAGTATTCTGCCTGTATGTACACCCGCAGGCCAGAAGAGGGCATCAGATCACATTATGGATGGCTGCGAGCCGCCATGTGGTTGCTGGGAATTGAACTCAGGACCTCTGGAAGAGCAGTCAGTGCTCTTAACCTCTGAGCCATCTCTCCAGCCCCCTAGTTTATTATTTTTAATAGAAAGGGGGCGATGTAGTGGAGATAAACATATTTTTGTTTTGCTCAGAAGTGTGCGATAGGTAGTGGATGTACATGTTTTTGTTTTGATGCCAAGTATGGGATGGGGAGCAGACTTGTGAGAGAGCAGGTGATGTTAATCCACTAGAAGATGGACCACTTCATGGTGAGGGGGTTTGGTTTTTGCCAGCTGAAAAACAGCCTAGCACAGACTCTGGGAGGATATGTATATCCAAAACAGGAGCCTGGAGTTTTTTGAGCCTTGGTATTGTTTGGCTGTTCATTGCTCCACTTCAAGATACTCCTAGAGAACTGCTCCAGGGAAGGCTTCAAGGCTTTGGCCTACTGGTTCCGGTTGCTCCATGTTCCAGTAAAGGAACCAGCCCCCTTAAGGACCCCCATTAAGGCCAAAGTCTGGGAAAATGTAAAAGTCGGCCTACCCAGTCCTCCCTTAAAGACCCCCACTCAAGCCAAAGCATGTAAATTTCTAGAGGGTCCAGCTTGACCCAAGGACAGACAGATATCAGATCACTGTGTGTGTGTGTGGCAGGGACAGGAAAAACCTTAAAGAGTCCAACTTGACTCAAGGTCTCAGTCTATGCTCAGGGTCCAGATGGACTCAAGGACAACCAGCTGTGTTTAAACTTTTCACTACCCCTCCCCAACTAAAAAAGTTCCTAAACGCCCCCTGTGACTGCTTCAACCAATCTTTCCCATAGGTCAGCTTGCCCCTCCACCCATTATCCAACCACCAAACGCCAAGACTTGTAACTCCCTGCTTGCAGTTTTTCTGCCCAAACGCCAACCAATCACATACTGTAAAACTCATTTCTTTGTCTAAAACCTATAAAAGGCCTGTGCCTCTGCTTCTTGGGGTCTGCAGCTTGAAAGAGCTGGACAGACCCCATTGCGATGGCTCAATAAATTCCTATTCCTATGCATTTGCATTGACAACGGACTCCATCTCTTAGTGGGGACTCCGGGAATAGACTACAGATCTCTCTAGAGGTCTCAGTCTTACACCAGCAGCAACTTTGGTGGAATTGCAGGTCTGTTGAAATCCTGCTGACTATGCTAGGGAAATCGTTCCCAGGAACTGATACCAAGAAGGTTTCATTCTTGTTTTCTTTAATCTCCTTTCCCTCCTGTTCAGGGTAGTTGGGTTGTAAGGGACATAGGTTCAGTTAATAAGTTCATAATAACCGAGCCTACAAGACAGGGTTTCTCTGTATAGCCTTGACTATCCTGGACTCTCTTTGTAGACTAGGCTAGCCTTGAACTCACAGAGATCTGCCTGCCTCTGCCTCTCCAAGAGCTGGGATTACAGGCATGTGCCACCACACCCTGCTTCCTGTTTTTTTTTTTCCTACTCTTAGACATTTTAGTTTTCACAACCACTAATTTCTAGGTGGATATTTTTATACCTTCCTATTCTCTACTTACAACATATGGAAGAGAGCTGTAATATCCACTTGTCTTTGTCTAATTATCACATAAGTGTCAATTTTGGCTTCATTTCAATTGATTTTTTTTTCCTCCTGATTTTTGTCTTGTTGATAATTATTTTGCTAGAGACTCCCGACATTGTGAATTTTGTATTTTGTGGGGCTGGTTATTTTTGGATTTATATAAATATTCTTGAGTTTTCCTGGCATGCATTTAGTTGCCTAATGGGAGTTTACTCTTTCCTAGTCTGTTTTAAGATTTGATAGGATAGCAGCTTGGAGTGCAGCTCAGCGCTAGAGTGTGCACTTGGAATGTGGGAGGGCGAGAGAGGCAGTTCAACTGCTAGCAGTCATTTGACTCTTCTGGAGGACCTAAGCTCCTACACATACACAGGGAGGCTCACGACTGCCTGTAACTCCAGCTCCAAGGGGTCTGACATACACTTCTGGACCAGGGCACTCACACAGATATACACATATCTATAAACACACATGTGCAATTTAAAATATAATGATGATGATGATGATATTAATAATAATAATGAATGTGTGAAATCTTGTATTTATCCCCAAACACCAAAAACAAGAAGAAAGGGCTAGGTGAGGTGGGGAGGTCTTTAATCCCAACACTGGGAAGGCCGGGGCAAGTGGATCTCTTATGAGTTTAAGGCCAACCTGTTCTACGTAGCAAGTTCTAGGCCAGCCGAGGCTACATAGTGAGACTCTCACGAGAGAGAGAGGGATAGATAGAAGATAGATAGGTAGACACTTGAGCTAGGCCTAAGGCTTCTCCACAGCTGAGGGAGTGTTCCATCGGGCTGGTTGGAACAGGTGCCGAACAGGCCTTATGTAAGTAGTAGCATCCTCATTTTTTGGTGAATCTTTCCTTGGATTCAAGTAGTCTTCTTACTCTTAAAAGAGGATCTAGGGGGTGACATCTTTTCGGAGGCCCCAGATTCTCTGAGTGCTCTTCAGGTTTATGTCCCGAGCATCCCCCAAACCCTGACCTGGCGCTCTGGCTCTGGAATCCTCATGGTTTTGCCTGGGCTCTCTCTCTCTCTCTGTGGTGCACACTGGAGGCTTGCTCAGTAGTGAGCCAGGGCACTCCTAGACCTGGCCTTATTTGCTTCTTATCTGTCAGGGGCCACTGGTCTTTGCTCTCTCATGTCAAGTGTCATGAAACCCACCATTTCATGCCTTTTGCTGTTTGTTTTCTTGTTTCAAATAAGGTGGCAAATTTGGTCCTTGATCTCCTCCATTTTCGCTGAAAATAAAGTTTTGCTAAGTTTTATTTATTTATTTGTGTTTATTTTTGAGACGGGATTTCATTTTGTAACCCTGGTTGGCCAGAACTGCTCTGTACACTAGGCTGGCCTTGAACGCATGGAGAGCTGCCTGTTGATCTGCCTGCTTTTGCCCCACCCCCCCACCTTCCGGCTCTGGGATTAACAGTAAGAGCCACTACGTTTGGTTCTATTTTTCTATTTTTATTTTTAAAAAAGATTTATTATTTATACAGTGTTCTGTCTGCATGTAAGCCAGCAAGCCAGAGGAGGGCACAGATCTCATTATAGATGGTTATGAGCCACCATGTGGTTGCTGGGAATTGAACTCAGGACCTCTGGAAGAACAGCCAGTGCTTTTAACCTCTGTGCCATCTCTCCAGTCCTATTTTTATTTTTATGTGTATGAGTGTTTGCTTGCACCGCATGTATCCCTGGTACCTACAGAGGTCACAAGAAGGCATTGGATCCCCTGGAACTGTAGTTACAGATGGCTGTGAGCTTCCATGCTTGGAATTTGAGTCCCTTGGAAGTGCAGCAAGTGCTCTTTTTGTTTTGTTTTGGGTTTTGGTTTTTTTTGAGACAGGGTCTCTCTGTGTTAGCCTTGGCTGTCCTGGACTCCCTTTGTAGATCAGGCTGGCCTCGAACTCAGAGCGATGCACCTGCCTCTGCCTCCTGAGTTCTGGGATTAAAGGTGTGCGCCACCACACCGGCTCAGCAAGTGCTCTTAACCACTGAGCCATTGCGCTAGACCACTTGACTTGTTTTCTTATAGCACTGAGGATCAAACTCAGGGCCTTGCACATGCTAGGTGCATTAGAATTTTAAATATGTTCTTGCTTAAACTATGGAGTGCACGTCAAATCCTGATTTCTGTGCCGCACCCATATCTGGTTGCAACTCTTGTTCTGAGAATCTCCTGTTTCAATATCGTATAAACACTGCTCTCCAATTGTCCCCTCATATGCCAATAAAGCAGTCAATCACTGAGCAGGAGAGAGAATAGGCTGGACTTCCTGCCAGCAGGAGAGGAGGAGTTAGAGAAGGAAGGAGGGGATTGAGCCATGTGAGAGGCTCAGGAGACATCAGGAGCTGGAGCAGGAAAGCCACAAAGTGCAAATACGCTGGGAGGAAACCATATTAACTTAGACGGTCAAGAATAGAGTAATAACTGCTCCATTATTGTGTTGTGGAGCTTATTAGTAAAGAAATTATAAAAGAGTCTCAATTATTTGTGTGATAGCCACACCACACTCTCTCTAGGCTCTCGTTTACATCCTCAGAGCCCTAGACCACACCCCTCTGTGCCACACAAGGAAGGCCTTACCAGCTGGCAAAAGCCATGTCCTGTATGAGACAGTGAAGAACTGTGGACAAACTAAAGCTCAAACTGAAATCTCATGCCTGGGGTTAAAACAAAAAAGATATTTACATAACACAACGGAGTTTACAAGGAAACCAAGCCTTCCATTACACTCCACTGCGGTGCCTCTCAACTCACTGACTCAATGGAACTGCCTAAACAGAACTGACTAGAACTCAGAGGTCGGCAAGCCTGTCTTCTGTGTGCTGCGATTAAAGGCGTGTACTACCACGCCTGGTCCTAAGCTTTTCTTTACCTGAAACTTGCTCTATACCAGGCTGGCCTTGAACTCAGATCTGCTTGTCTCTGTCTCCTGGATTAAAGGCATGTCTGTATTCTAGCCAGATCACACAGACCTAAAGGATCTTTGGATGTGATTTCTTGCCAGAGCAGCCGTGTTCTGAATTAAAATTCCTGTACATTTGTGTTGTGACTGGATGGACATTTAATATGTGAGTGCAGATACCTATGAAGAACAGAGGCATGGGGTTCAGCAACAGCTAGAGTTATAGGGTATTGTCCGCACTCAATTTCCCAGACTTGGTTCTTTGGAAGAGTACTGTGATGCTCTAAACAGATAAAGCCAGCCTTTCCACCTTGCTTTTTTTTCTCCCCTCAGTGTTTTTTTTTTTTAAAGATTTATTTATGTGAGTGCTCTGTCTTCATGCACACCAGAAGAGGCGATCAGATCCCATTACAGTAGCTGTGAGCCACCATGTGGTTGCTGGGAATTGAACTCAGGACCTCTGGAAGAGGAGACAGTGCTCCTAACCACTGAGCCATCTCTCCAGCCCCACCCTACCCCCTGTCAGTTTTTTGGGACAGAGTTTCTCTTGTAGTCCTGAACTTAGTTTATAGATAAGACTGGCCTCAAACTCAGAGAGATCTGCTTGCCTCTGCTTCCCAAGTGCTGGGATTAAAGGTGCCTCCACACCCAGCTTCCACCTTGCTTTTAAAGTTGAATTATTTTAAAAAGGTATGCTGGGGATTTGAGCACAGGGCTGCATACATGCTAGGCAAGCTATAACTGAAGTCATCAAGTTGAATGCTTTTGACACAGTACTCGCTATGTAGGCCAAGCTAGTCCTGCACCAAGGCAACCTTCGTGTCTCTGTCTCCTAGTGTTGGGACGACAGATGCTCTCTACCATGCCCAGCAGAACTGAATTTTTTTCCCACGAGAGGGGCCATTACATCTGTGCAGGTACACTTGCTTCATGGTGCTCATGTAGAGGTCAAAGGGCAATTTCATGGAGTCCGGCTTCTCCTTCCACCTGTATTTAGGTTCTAGGGATGGAACTCAGGTGGTCAGTCTTGTGTGGCAAGCTCTTACTTGCTGTAGTGTGTGGTATGTGCACAAATGCAGCTACCTGTGGTGGTTTGAATAGAAATGGCCTCCGTAGGCCCAGGGGGAGTGGCATTATTGTAGATGTGGCCTTGTTGTTGGAGTAGGAAGTGAGTCACTGGGCGTAGGCTCGGAGGTTTCAGAGGCTCAAGCCAGGCCCTTGCTCTTCCTGCCAACCCGATGTAGATCTCCCTGCTACCTCTCTAGCACCATGGCTACCTGGGTACCACCCCGTTGCCTGCCACGATGACAGTGGACCAAACGTCTGAACTGTAAGGCAGCCCCAGTTAAATGTTTTCCTTCATAAGAGTTGTTGTGGTGCCAGGCATGGTGACACACACCTTTAATCCCAGCACTCGGGAGGCAGAGGCAGGTGGATCGCTGTGAGTTCGAGGCTAGCCTGGTCTACAAAGCGAGTCCAGGACAGCCAAGGCTACGCAGAGAAACCCTGTCTCGAAAAACCAAGGGTTACGGTGGCCATGGTGTCTCATCGCAGCAGTAAGACAGTGCGCCTGGAGGCCAGAGCTGTCAGAGATCTCTGGAGCTCATTGGAGCTGGAGTTCTGGGAAGCTGGCAGCCTCCTGATGTGGGTATGGAGAACTGATTATCTGCAAGAGTCTTACATACTCTTTTTAAAAATGTGTATAGGTGGTTTTTGCCTGCACCTGTGTCTGTGCACTGCTTTCATGCCTAGCGCCTGGAGGCCAGAGGAGGGTATTGAGTCTCCTGGTCCTGAGCTACACATGGTTGTGAGCTTCCACATGGGTGCTGGGAGTCAACTCTGGGTCCTCTGGATGAGCAGTAAATGTTCTTAGCTTCTAACGCATCTCCTCAGCTCCAGCGGTATGTGCTGCTAACCACATCTCTCCAGCCTCCCTGAAACTGTATTGTTAGAGTGTGTGTGTGTGTGTGTGTGTGTGTGTGTGTGTGTGTGTGTGTGTGTGTGCGTGCGCGCGTGCACCATGTGTGAGCTGGAGCCCTTAGAGGTCACAACAGATGTCAGATCCCCTGGAACTCGACTTACAGACAATTGTAAGCTGCAATGTGAGTACTGGGAACTGAACCTGGGTCCTCTGGAAGAGTAGCTGGTACGCTTAACCACTTACACCATCTCTTCACCCCCGGTATTCTTTTTTTTTTTTTTATTAATTTATTCTTGTTACATCTCAATTGTTATCCCTTCCCTTGTATCCTCCCATTCCTCCCTCCCTCCCATTTTCCCCTTACTCCCCTCCCCTATGACTGTGACTGAGGGGGACTTCCTCCCCCTTTATATGCTCATAGGGTATCAAGTCTCTTCTTGGTAGCCTGCTATCCTTCCTCTGAGTGACTCCAGGTTTCCCCTTCCAGGGGACATGGTCAAATATGAGGCACCAGAGTACGTGTGAAAGTCATACCCCACTCTCCACTCAACTGTGGAGAGTGTTCTGTCCATTGGCTAGATCTGCGTAGGGGTTTGAAGTTTATGGCCTGTATTGTCCTTGGCTGGTGCCATAGTTTGAGCAGGACCCCTGGGCCCCACCCCCGGTGTTCTTAAACAGAGAGGGCAGGTAACAGCCATAGAGGTGCTGCTTTGGGAGTTCTCATGGGAGTTCTAACTTTGCTCTTTCAAAATCTTACCCGCTGAGCTCACTCCTATGCAACTCTTCCATTGCTGTGCTACAAAATGACTGTTCAGAGCCACCTGAGTGAGAGTGACAGGGATTGTCTATAAGAAAGCAGGCTGAGCAAGCCATGAGGAGCAAGTCAGTAAGCAGCACCCCTCCATGGTCTCTGCATCAGCTCCTGCCTCCAGGTTCCTGCCCTGCTTGAGTTCCTGTCTTGACTTCCTTCAGGGGTAAACTATGATGTGGAACTGTGAGTGAAATAAACCCTTTTCTCCCCAAACTGCTTTTGGTCATGGTGTTTCATCACAGCAATAGTGACCCTGACAAGAGACAATCATCGGTTCTTGTGTGAAAGATTGACATAGAAAGTGCAAGAAGATGTTGGTTTCCTTCCTTCATCATTCACAGAAAGGATGGGCGAGATCCAGGCCAAGATGGCGGTGGGGAAGTCAATGATTTCACAGCTTCTCTGGAGTGGGAGACTTTTTGTTTTGTTTCCTTTTTTCTTTCTTTCTTTCTTTCTTTCTTTCTTTCTTTCTTTCTTTCTTCGCCAGGGTTTCTTTGTGTGTTATCTTGACTGTCCTGGACTCACTTTGTAGACCAGGCTGGCTTCGAACTCACAGAGATCCACCTGCCTCTGCCTCCCAAGTGCTGGCATTACAGGCATGCACCACCATGTCCGGCTTTTTTTCCCTTTCTTTTAAGGATTTCTTTTTTACTACTTTTAATTATGTATAGTTGTGTGTGTTTGTGTGTAGGTGTGTATGGAGGCCAGAGGCATCAGATTCCCTTAGAGCTGGGATTACAGATTATATTGGGCTGCCTAACATGCTAGGAACCAATACTGGGACCAGTTCAAGAGCCACTAAGCCATCTCTCAGGTTTTCTTTAGGTAGTTAGGTATTCCTGACTGGCCTTGAACTCTTGATTCTTGTGTCTCAGGTGTGTGCTGCACCCCCTAATATAATCCCAGTGCTCCTAGGATTATGGTTGTGAGCCACCAGTCCTGTACGACTCTAGTTTTCCTTATGAAGAATGAGGTTCTTCTGTTCTCTGAAGCAGGGGTGGGAGGATTGGGTAGAGGAGAGAACCGGATATTGGAAGAAGGTAGGAAAAATAGTAAATAGTCATCTCACATGATGGAAACTAGGATCTAGAATAGAACTTCTAGCTAGGCAGGGCTGAGGGTGCAGGTGCAGATGACAAGCTCAGGTCTGCATTCAAAAGCTTTGTCAGTCAGCTTCAGTGTGTGACTTCGTTTTGGAGATGTAGCCCAGGCTGACCACATGTAGCCAAGGGCAACACTGATGCTCTCTGCTTCCATTTCCCCCATGCTGGGCAGGTGCTCTAGCAGCTGAATGAATCCTTGGGTTCCACAGTTTTCTTTTGCTTTAGGCATGGTCTCATGTAGTGCAGGCTGGCCCAAAACTTGCTATGTAGCTGAGGCTGCTCTTGAATTCTGTCTGCCTGCTTCGGCCAACGGAGTGCTAGGGTCACAGATGTGTGTCACCTGCTCAGCACCCAGATGAGTGTTAGTGCATTGTAGTTTTTTTTCTTCCTCCCTTAGACAGGGTTTCTCTGTGTAGCCCTGGCTGTGTTGGACTTGCTTTGTAGACCAGGCTGGCCTCAAACTCACAGCAATCCTTCTGCCTCTGCCTCCAGAGTGTTGGGATTACAGGCATGAGCCGACAAGCCACCACATGCTGTTTTAAAAAAATTAAAAAAAATTTTTCCCCGAGTGCATTGTAGTTTTAAGTGCTCTGTGGAGAGAAATTATTTCTTAAATCTTACAGAGCATGCATGGTCACTTTGATTGCTTTTTACACGCCTCAACAGCATGCTCTCAAACCTCACATGTCCAGGACCGTACACTCAATATCAGGTAAGAAAACAGATATGCTGAAATGCAAAACTTGTAACACTTTAGATCTCCATTCCAGCCTCAGGGTTGGAGGGGTAAGTTGAGTCACCCACGGACATGGGCTGCCTACTGGTGATCTGATCTACACTAGGCATAAAATTATGCTCATATTTTCGCTTTCATTGTTTGCTTTTCCAGTGCTGGTGACTCAGCCCGAGGCATTTGCACATGCTGGCAAGCTTCCTATCACTCCACCACTGGGCAATACCCTCAGCGCCAAGGTGATATTTTAGATTATCACTGGGCTTCTCCAGTCCTCTGGGCCTGGTGTCAATGGAGAACAGATATAATCGATGAATCAGCTGCTCTTTCGTTGCCTTCCTGTAGAGTTGTGTGGCAATGACTCATAAGAATGGGACCTAAACTGGGCGTGGTGGCACACGCCTATAATCCCAGCATTCTGGGCGGCAGAGGCAGGTGGATCTCTGTAAGTTTGAGGCCAACCTGTTGTACAAAGCGAGTCCAGGACAACCAAGGCTACACAGAGAAGCTATGTCTTTGAATGTGCCCCTCAAAAAAAGAATGGGACTTAGAAATCCTTTTTAAAAAGATTCTTAAGTGTACCCAAATCTCTGATGCCCACACACGCACCCTCCCACACACACTCTTAAGACTGTGGTGGTGGGGGGGAGAGGAAGCAGAGGAGGAGAGAGGGAGGAGTGGGATGGGCTTTTGAGACTTGTGACAGAGTGCCATGTAGCTGGCTTCAAGGCAGCTATAAAGGGATAACTTTGAACTCTTGATCCTCTTGCCTCCATTTCCCAAGTGCTGGGATCATGGGCATGCACAACTGCACTCAACTGGGGGAGCAGACTCTTCAGGGTCCGTGAACTTGCTGGTCTCCCATCACATGCAACGGAAAGGCCGAGGTCAACTGCTGAGACGTTACCGTGCGCCCTTCTGAGTCACGGCAAAGCTTTGTGGAGAGGGGTGCTAAAGATGCATCACAGTGCCTCCTGCATGCCAAATGTGTGCTGGACCACTAGGCTACATCCAGCCCTGGGAACACAAGCTCATGCTTAGGAACTAAGTCACCTTATCCTCCTTGTGACCATCATCCCAGCCCATGGACACAGCACATGATGCATAGAAATCAGAATCCCGACATACAACCACTGGCGATTAAGGTGAGAGGGGTCCCCCTCCTCCTTGCTCAAGGAGACAAGTTCAAATTAGGTACTAGTGACTGCATATGTTTCCAGATATCAGTGTTAAGTTAGCTCCCTCCTCCTCCTCCTTCTCCTCCTCCTCCTCCTCTTCTTTAGACATGAGATCTTGCTGTGTTGCTTAAGCTATCCTTGGTCTTCTGGGCTTTAGCTTCCTGCTTTAGCCTCCCAAGTAGTTGAGCCTACAGGGTCATGCATGGTGCCCGGCATTATCAGGAGTCATCCCAATTTAATCATCTTGCAAGGAGCTGGCTTACATGCCCAGCTCTCTATAGTCATAAACTCTGCACCTACAGACCCAGCCGCACAGACCCCGAATATTCAGGATGTGTGTGTGTGTGTGTGTGTGTTTGTGTGTGTGTAAACCACACCCAACCTGAACACATTAAAAAAGAAAGGAAACAAAAACTCAACACACACATATTTTTTCCTGTCTTTATTACAACAATAACACAGTGTAAGGGCTGACATAGCATTTACATCATATTAGGCATTGTTAAGTACTCTAGAGACGATTTAAAGTATATAGGAGAATATGCTCCACTCTATGCAAATACTACACCATTCTACATAAGGGACTTGAGCATTCTCAGATTTTGGTATGCCAGGGGGTGGGGGTGGGGTACTGAACCAGTCCTCCATGGATACCAAGGGACAACTGTCTTCTGTCTTTTCCATATTCTTATGTTCTCATTTGAGTTTCTGCTCCATTTGTCCTGGGCTACTTGGGGCGGGAGGTAGATCTCAGTAACACAGGAACGTAACAAAATAAAAGAAAAAAAGCCCCCCCCCCCCCCGCTTGCCTCTAGCTCTGCCACAGATTGCTTGGTGCTGCAATTCCTTTCACTTCTCTGTTACTCATGTGTAAAATGGCCTAGGTTGGTGGTCTTCACGCCATGTCCTGAGGATCTGGGGACCCATGGAGAGCTGCACTACAAAGGGAAGCTGAGCTGGCTGCCCCCCAACTCCCAACCACTGGAAAAGTTACTTTTTAGACACAGGAGTTCTTTGAAGGAACGGCCCTCAGGGGACCTTTGGAGCTATGTCACCATGTCCCTTCCCATCTGATATTCTTGGTCTTCTGAAGGCCAGCTCAAGTCATTCCTGTCCAGGAGATCTTTCTGGTCGCCTCAGGCTGGGAAGCCAAGCTCAGCAGTAGCACTGACCCTCTAACGCCTGTACTGTATGGAAGCTGCTTCCTACGCAGAAGGCCGCCTCTCTCTGCCCTTCATGCCTTTCCTCCTTAGAACACTATTTCCAAAGCAGATGTTCAGTAAGCTTGCTGATGTTGCCTAGTGTCACGAGCTGTGTTACGTGAGATAACTCCGCAGGACAGAGTCTTTACTTGGGGCTGGTGCGGGTGGTGGGTGGGAGGCAGGCTTTGGTCTTGAGTCTCCCTAACACTCTAGAGAAACCCAGTCTTTAGAAACCGGGGACCAGACCTATAGAAACTTCAGGTTCATGAACGACCCCGCAAGAGCAAGTCCACAATCCTGTCTTAACTAGATACTGTTCGCAGCCTTCTGTCCCTCAGTGCCTCCCCCGGCAAAGCCTGTCTGTACACTTCAGCCATGGAAGAGGCATGCCCTTGAAGCCTAAGACGGGGCTCAGCTGCTTGTGAGCTGGTAGTAGTCGGGAGTACACTAGCAATGGTAAGGCCCCGTTACTAGTAGGCAGAGTTTCAGAGGGGAAGCTCGAAGGACCCGAGGAACTTCCGGGTCTGCTCAGATTATCACTGTTTCTGGAGGTGGAGGCCCAAAGAGGAGGAATGAGTTACTAAGAGACACTCAAAAAGGGAAAGTAGGTAAGTGCCAGAAGCAAAGGTTCAAGACAGCCATGGGCCAACGGCCCCAGAAGCGGGCAGTTAGGAGGAGTCGGGGGAGCTAGCTACAGCAGCAGCAGAGAGAGCTGGTAACACTCTTTCGCTAACCAGGGACTCGACCTTGGGTCAGTGACTTTACCAACTGCGGGCCACTCTGCTCAATTCCAGCCCAGAAAAGCTCCCCTGACAGTGAGTGTCCTGATTAGGAGCAGATGAGATCCAGCAAGCTGTGGAGGTTCTGAAGGGCTTTTCTAGTCAGCGGGGATCCCAAAGACAGGATACCATAGTGACCTGGGAGAGAGCTGATCAGCCTCCCCTGATACCTAGAGATGCATATCTGGCTGCCCCTCTTTCCAGGGAAGGGGTCCTCGTTGGCACTGCAGGGGCAGACGAGTCCTCAGATGGTCACAGGGAGAGCCTAGTGCTACCTTGACAAGGACCTCCCACCGAGCCCTCCAGATGCGGGGTTGAGTAGCAAAGAGATCGAAGCTGGAACATCTGGCACAGTTTAGAATCCACAGTCAGAGGGTGAGACATCGCGTCGATATGGAGAAATACCTTCAGGCTCTAGGCTAGCGTGGCATCTGCCGGATCTTTACCAACAGGGTTCTGGACCCTGGTCTGGCCTTCTTTGGCCTCTCTCAGCTGCTGTAGCCAGAGGTGTAGGTGCTGGGCCTACGGAGCCAAACATCTGGAAGATCTGGTTGGCTGTTGGGAAGCACCACCGGGCTGATGTCACCTGGCCCTCCACGGCCTTTCCAGGGTAAGCTGCTGTGGTGAGAGTTGGCCATGTTTGGGTCATAGATGGTCTCCTTCAGCGCCAGCCACAGGGTGTCACGCTTCCCGTTCAGCTGGCCCCGCTCAAGCATGGGGTGTCCAGTGCCATTCATGACTTCTGGAGAGGTGCCCACCGAATCTGGCACACGGACACTGGGCTCAGAGGCACAGGTGTCATCTGAGACGCTGAATCCCTCCAGGGTGCTGGCTGAGGAGCAGAGGCCATCCGGGAGCTCTTCGACTTTGGGCTTGGGGCAGTGGATAGGGGCTTCTGGCAGGGCCTGTAAGGGTTCGGTTTTCTGTCCCTGGGAGTCCTGTGTGATCCAGGCTTGGGGGTTGGGGCCAGCCTGCTTATAAGGGGAGGAGGTCTGCAGGGCTGGACACTGGCTGAAGACCGTCTGGTGGTCCAGGAGCAGATCCCTTGGGGAGGCGGGGACTGGGGCGTGCCGGTGGCAGCAGCTGCCGTCATGCAGTTGCAGATCTTCGGAGAGTATGGAAGGCCGGTGGGACAGCTTACTGGTGGCCGTGCTGGTGTCAAAGCTGGGACTCCGGCGCTGCGCCAGGGGCTGCAACTCATAGTGCTCGGAGAACCCCGGTGGCCCAGTCCGCCCTTTCTCATCAGGGTCCTCAGTCCCGGCGTCCCACGGCAGGTGGGCACAGGGCCACAGGATCTGCCCACAGTTCTTCTCTGGCCCGAAGAAACAGCACAGGGACTGGAAGAAGAAGCTGGCAAAGCCACAGCCAACAAACTTGACCATCATGACGATGATGCCCAGCTTTCGATAGAGCAGGATGGTAGAAGGCAGCATGAGTACGCCCGAGGCAAACAGCACTCCAGTCCCCACAGCTGTGGCCCGGCTGATCTGACGCAAGGAGAAGGCCACACGGCTCAAGCGGTCAGGGTGTGGGCACAAGTGATAGGAGATGCAGTAGTTGATGGTTAAGTCTACGGAGAGACCCACAGAGGCAGAGAGAAAGAGGGCTTCGGCAGTGTTGAGTTGCCACTCAAGTAGAACCAGTAAGCCCACAGTGAGCAGCACAGTGCCAGCCACAGCTGCCACGGAGAACAGGCTGAGGGGGACGTTCCAGGTGCCCAGCAACAGTGTGGCAAAGGCCAGTGCCAGAGCCAGACCGAGCACCACGGCAGGCTCTGTGCTCAGGCTATGCTGCAAGCTGTATAGCTCCAAGGCGCTGGTGAACCAACCCTGGTTGAGGCCAGGAGGTGCCTTGGCCATCTCGGTTGACAGCCAGCGGCTGACCTCGGTGTAGAAGTGGTGGACCGGGCCGTACTCTGTACTGTACGGTAAGTTGGTCTGGAACTTCAGAACTAGAGCTGCGAGGTTGCCATGAGAATCGAAGCGGAGTCCCAGGTCACGGGTGCCATCAGGACTTTGCTCCAGAGCCATCATCTTGAGACAGTGCAGGTAAAGCTGGGGGGCCCAGGGGAACTCGGACTGACCACAGCATAGATCAGGACCCAGGCGGCCACAGCTGGGGCTCTCCATCCACTGCTGCAGGGTTTCCACTAAACACAGTGTAGGCCAACCCTCCGGCTGGTCTCCAAAGAAGGTCTGATTCTGGGCTCCGTGGCAGAGTTCCAGGAGCCACTCCTGGGCCTCCGGGCTGCTGGGTGCGAAATCAGGATCGCTTACCACTGAGCTGTTGGTGCGAGGGTCCAGGGGATCACTAGTGTCGACTGGCAAGATGCCCCACACCAGAACCACTGGCAAGTTGCCGCCCTCGTTAGGAGGCAGATCCTCGAACAGGAATTGTTGGCGGTACTCCGCATCGAAGCGCTCAAAGGGATGGCTAGACCGGAAGAACTGACCGCCAAGTGGCAGTAGAATGGGCAGTTGCAGGCGAGGGCTGACGCCGCCGATGTAGGCGCCCCCTGCCGCCAACGCCGCGAACCAGCAGATCCAGATGTACCGAAACTTAATGACGCCACAGGGCAGCAGGCGCTGGAAGAGCAGGCGGGAGAGGATGGAAAAAATCTTGCGAAGAATGCGGATCCGTCTGTGCAACGCCAGCAACAGCCGCAAGGGGTCGCTGCCACCCCTCTGGCCCTGTGCTTGGGACACACAGCCGCGTGCTAGGTAACGCTCTTGGAGCACCACCGTGGCAGGAAGCCAGAGCAGTGTGAGCCCCATGTGCACTAGCACAGCGGTGCCCATGAAGAGAGCGAAGCAACGCACTGCGGGCAGGCGGCTCAGGTAGCTGCCGTAGAAGGCCGCGCTGGTGGTGAGGCCTGAGACCAGAAGCAGGTAGCCAAAGTGGTGCATGGTACGACCCACGCGATGTGCTAGGCCCCCGGAGGGCACCTGGCCCCGGCTGAGGCGCCACAGGTCGAAGAAGATGAGAGTGTAATTGACACAGACGCCAGTAAGCAGAAGGAGGGACGCTAGATTGATAAAGGGGAAGTAGGCCATGCGGAATGCCACGTGGTAAAGAAAGAAGGCCACCATGAGGGAGCCCACCACCCCGAGCAGTGACATGAACGTGATGAAGAGCGAGCGCAGGTAGAGGGACATGCCAAAGAAGATGACAACCATGCCTAGCAAGGGGTACATGGTGTCTTCGGCTAGGTAGTACTTCAGCAGTCTGGGCTTGAGGCCCAAGTCCATGCCACTGATAGACGTATAGTTGTCAGAGACCTTAATTGGGTCAGCTAGGCCATCCAGGTAAATGTCCAGCAGGGAGGAAGTCTTTATAATGGGCAGGAAGAGGAGGCCGAACTTGAGGGAGGGCACCTGGTAATCGGCAGTCTGGGGGCTCAGGAAGTCTCTGTCTAACAGGAAGTGCAGCAGTTGATAGACTGCGCTGCTTCGGGTACACTTGGTGGGAACCTGGGCGCAGAATGTGGGTTTGTTTTGCCTGGACCCCAGACAAGCAGGCACCAGGACACCACGATGGTAGTAGGTGGCACAGAACCGAAGCAGGGCCAGTGTGCGGTCCGTATCGGCTTGGGTAGTGTCCTGACAGGAAGAGCGGTTGGACAGCACGGCCAGGTAGTTGCCCAGGGACCAGCTGGGACAGCACTCATTGGCCGCTGATCGCTGGCACAGAGCCCCAAAGCTGATATGAGAACGGATCTGTAGGGTACACAGGAGTGGGGGGGGGTGTACGAAGCTCAGAGAGAGGTCCAGGAGCCCAGGTCTCCCCAGCCCTGTCCTGGGCCCTCTCACCTCTCGTCATGAGGAAGGGCAGAGAGAAATTATCTTGACAGCCCTACAGAAATGCTTTGTGTCAGAGCTGCCTTTGCCCCTGGCCTACCTTCTAGTACTGCTATCTTGGATTCATCAAAGAGGAACCTCCCGGCTTTTTCCAGAGGCTCTGCCAAAAGGGCTCCTGTAGGCCCCCCGCCCCCCCCCCAACCCCAACTCTGCAACTTCCTGAGTCAGGAGTGGGAGTGGAGGTGACAAGCTACATATTGGAACAAGGTCAAGGAGACACTGTGTGCTCAGGGTCACTGAGAGCTCGCCAGCTCCTCTTTCCCTGAGTTGTTTAATCCTCTTACAGTCAGAACTTTCTTTTCCCACCTTGTGTCTCCTTCCTGCTTCAACCTTGCTGTTCACTACCATTGACGTACCATTGACGTAGCAGGAAGAGCTCCTACCTGGGAGTCAGGTACCCTGCTCTACCACTAACTACATGCACAGCCTTGCGGCTCAGTGCACAGTGATGACAACGCTGAGTGTCTGTCAAGCCAGTACCAGTACTAGCACTATGCTAGATGCTCCGTAATCCCCTATAAAGGTTGTACTAATATTGTCCCTATTTCATATCTACAGGGCTGAGGATGTAGCTTGGTAACAGAGCACAGATTTGGTAAATACAGGTATCTAAGTTTGGTCCTCAGCACTACAGAACCCAAACCAAACAGAAACCCAACACACGTGAGGCACTGAGAGATGAAGACATGTCCCACGGGAGCTCTAGCGCTGGCCTCAAACTCTGGCATCTGAGTGCACAACACAGATTCTCCAACCCCCTTCTCTGAGACAGGCTTTCTCTGTGTAGCCTTGGCTGTCTCGACTCCCTTTGTAAACCAGGCTGGCCTCGAACTCACAGAGATCCGCCTGCCTCTGCCTCCTAAATGCTGGGATTAAAGGCATGCACCACCACGACCAGCTTAGATGACACATTCTTAACCAGTGTCCTCTGATGCTCTGGGCATCGTGTGTGACGTAGAGAACTCAGACTATAGAGCAATGGAGTGGTCTTCACACTTTTTTTTTTCATCAAACACTTCCATAGATATTACTGTTAGCACAGTCGAGTTGGCACTGCTTGCGTTGATAAGGGCTGCAGCCTTGAAGCCCGGAGTCTCTTCAACATATTTCTGAGATTCCTTTTCAAAACCCTTTTGAAGCTCCCCAGGCTATTCTTGAGCTCTCCTTGTGACAGGGGTTTGGTGTTTCTACAACCAGCCAACTTTTCTTTTCCTATCCCAACCCTCGTGTAGAGTTTCTAAGCAGGAAGAGCTCCTCGCCCCGACCCCCCACACAACCCACCCTGGCAGTCCTGCATGTCATCAGTTCCCACCCAAGCCCCTGGCATGCATGTCCCCAGCCAGCTCACCTGTTCCTGTTCTATGCGACACATGGAATGGATGGCTTGCAGGTTCCACAGGCTCCCGCCGGAGGTGGACACAAATACCAGCTTTGCATGGCTCTTCTCTGCAACACAACCCCCACACAGCTCAGCCCTTTGGCCCCAGAGCCTGGACCCACTAAAAGAGATGATGCTCATCCTGAGCTACCCGAAGCCTTGATTCCCAGGAGCCTGATGCCTACCTTGCCCCATATTCACCCAGCCTGACTGCACCTGGCTGGACCACTCGGGTCCTAGTTCATTACTCCATCTTCCTTGCCTTGAATATGGCTGGTGGCCATTTTCTTTTTCTATCAGCCCATGTTTGCTCTGGACCTGCTCATCCTATTCTGGGCAGTAGAAACCCCATTGAAGTCAGGACGGACTGGTCACGCTGGAGCTTACCGGGAGGACCACAAAAGAAGTTCTCTTCTTCTTTCTCTTCCACAGGCCCCACCATCCTCTTGGTCCGGACCACACTTTCCTCGGCTCTGCCCCAGGCTGCAGGGCTCAGGGTGCTGAGGAGGCTTGAGCTGCGGTAGAGAGAAGAGCTGCTCCAGGGTACTGTCGGGGTGCTGGACTCACAGGAAATGGAAGGCCACTCCCCCAGGGAGCACCAGCCTCCTCTCACATATCTTCTGCCTTTGGAGAGGTCACCTGGTGTCCCCTCCTGGAGTCCTCCCTCCTCCCTTTGCTACCCTCGGTGGGAAGATGGGGACATGTTACCTGTTCACGTCAGGGTCCGGGGAAAGGGAAAGCAGGTTCTTGGGGCCAGTGAGGGCCTGCATGGCTTTCCAAACTTCCAGCTTCCGGCTGATCTCTGTGTCTCGAGGCTCAAAACCCTGCAGGGAGGGGAGAATAGAGAGGAGCGGGTGTGCAAGAGCGGGTGGGCGGCCAAGGAGGAGTGTCCTCCCTCTGCACCCTTCCCAGCTCTGTCCCCTTGGTTCCCCCTTACCTTGGATTGCAGCCATGTGGTCTCTGTGTTGACCTACAGCTCTCTGATGACCCAGAGCCCACCAACACCACCTCCCCACCCCCATAGGTCAACTGTCTGCACCA
This sequence comes from Acomys minous, assembly GCF_964271855.1. Lineage (NCBI taxonomy): Eukaryota > Metazoa > Chordata > Mammalia > Rodentia > Muridae > Acomys > Acomys minous. The sequence goes on from NC_140485.1 coordinate 30,067,594, forward strand.
GACTGAGCTGAGGTGTTCAGTCCAGGGGTCCCTCTCCCTCCCCGTGGTCTCTCACCAGTAAAGGCTCGGAAAAGTCAAGTGGCGGGCTTCCCAGTAGCCCAGCTAGGGTACAGAGGAAGATGAAGGCCAGGCACAGCAGCAGCACAGCCATTGGCCACTCAGCAATCAGCTGGGAATAGCTGGAAAAGAGGGAGGAAGCCTGCCTGAGTTGATATGGAGTATGGTGATAAGGCTGGTGAGCTGGCATAGGAGAGAAGAGAGTCTATGGCGTGGGTACCAGCCTGGCCACTGCTGGGAGTTCAGGGGAGGTCTGGCCCTACCTCTTTGGCATCCGGAAAGTGCGTTCCTGCCTGTGGAAGAGAAGAGAAATTTACCATAGTCTTTTGGTGTGTGTGTCGGGGTGGGTGGGTGTGCGCGTGCACGTGCATATGCACATGCACATGTGCGAGTGTGCATCTAGTTAGGGGTTGGGGATGGGGAAGGTGTTGGTGAAAGACAGAGGACAAGGCATAGAGGAAGATGCTATTAATTCTTAGACTTGCCCACCTCCAAGTTCTAGGGGGGTTTTGTTGTTGTTGTTTGTTTTTTGTTTTTTTCTGCTCCCTCAAGCTGCCTCCTCCATCAGAGGCAGGGGACACCCAAGTCACCTCCTGAGACAGGAATCAGAAGGCTTCAGCGTCTGCTGTACCTTTTAATGGGGTCCCCAGCCTCTCCTTACCTGACACTGACCACATGGCGTTGCACAGACGGTGGCTTCCAGACCCCGTCCTGCTGAGAGGGGTCTATGGACGTGCTGAGGTTGGAGACATGGGCACATAGAGCCGCTTGGTCTCCCAATCCTAGTAACGAACTGCCTTCTTGATAGTCTTGAGGTGCTCGAGGAAAGGCAAAATGGCCTGCTGTTAATGGACTGGTCGGGTCTACAGCCTGGAGGGTGGAAACTGTTGGTGCTGGTACTGAAACGCCCGTCGGGTCTTCAAGTGGACAGGTGTGGAGGGAGCAGCTTCTCTCTGGGCTTGCCTCGGGAGCCATGGCTTTGGTCTAGGGCCTGGGAGAGGGCAGGCATGGGAGATGGGGTGGTGGGTTATCTGTGTCCCAGAATTGTTCAGTAAGCAAGACATAAGATAGGAGCCCAGGGTTGGTTTATTTTTTTTATTTTATTTTTTAAAGTTCTGAGGACAGATGAGGATGGTGAATGCTCAAAGCATGCACGCTGAGGCCTCTCACTCAAACATCCACGCGTTTGAAAAGTATGACTGGTAAACCTGCCGTATGTCAGACACTGCTTGATATCAAACCTGATCTTATTTACTGCTTTCAAAACCAAGAAGAATTTCCTTGTTTTACAGATTTGAAACAGATTCAGTGAGAAGTAAAGATTAGGGCCTTGAGCCCTGTTCAAGTTCTTCTGAACTTGTAGACTGCACCGCTTCCTGTATAGTTGCCTCTCTCTCTCTCTCTCTCTCTCTCTCTCTCTCTCTCTCTCTCTCTCTCTCATCTAATGTGTAGCCTTGGCTGTCCTGGAACTCATTATGTAGACCAGGTTGTCCTTGAACTCACAGAGATCTGCCTGCCTCTGCATCCCTGGTGCTGGGATTAAAGGCGTGCGCCACTCTGCCCGGCTTGTTTATATGCCTTCAGTGTCCACTTCACTCATTGCTTTTGCTAAATCCATCACCCACATCCTCTCTGTTCCATTTCCCTACAGAAAGATGGCCAGGGAATGGCCACTAAGTGAACACAGTGCTAGATTTGGCTGTTAGGAGTGTCATTGAGCTGGGCAGTGGTGGCGCACACCTTTAATCCCAGCACTTGGAAGGCAGAGGCAGGCAGATCACTGTGAGTTTGAGACCAGCCTGGTCTACAAAGCGAGTCCAGGACAGCCAAGATAACACAGAGAAATCCTGTCTCGAAAAACAAACAAACAAACAAAAACAAGAGTGTCATTGTGATAAATGAGGCCCAGCACACAGTAGTTGGGAGATGCAGACAGCCCAACATGTTGGTGTGTATAGAAAGAAACTCAGACGGCCCAGTTTTAATGGGGTGAGGGAAGTTAGAAAGTTCAGGAAACAAGGCCGCTTTTTTTTTTCAGCAGCCCTAGCACAGGCCATGCACAGCACAGGTTTCCTTTGTCAGCCTGTGCACAGTTCACAGAGGGACCTGGAACCTCCAAGGACTATGGCAGGAAGGAGGCAGGCATGGCCCCCAATTAGTCATCAGGACAAAACCGCATAGGTCTAGTTCCCCTCTTCCGCTCCAAGGGAAGGTAGAGTCTTATGCCTGTGGCAGGTTTGCCAGTCTTTAGGACAGAAAAAAAAGATGGCCACAGAGCAGACTGCCTGCAGATCATGGGAGTTCTCCGAGAGGTTCAGGGCCAAATGATTTGGCAAAGTCTCCTTTCCCTTATCTTGCCTGGCGTCCCCAGCCCAGCAGAGCTTGCCTACTCCCATGGGAGACCCAGTTCTATGCCACACCAGCCCTGACTTCCAAGCCTACTTGGTGCCCTGCCAGATGTGCCTTGGGTCAGAGTCCCGGCCTCAGTGGCAGGTAGACGCTGCTTGCGGCAGCTGAGTGACTATGTTCTGCACAGAAACTATGAAAAGAAACTGGAAATAATAGGTGAGCTCTGCCTATTTTCCCCCATCAGAGGAGTGCCTATGTCAGCCATGGACGAGAACAAGCCTCATGCTGGGGGTAAAATGGAACCTTGGAGGTAGGCTCCAGGCTCTATCATCTTTTGTCTCTGGGCCCTCAAGAAAAGACAATGATTGGAACATTTGACGTTGAACACTCGGTTTTTGACATAGGACACGTGAGGTTACTGGAATAGAGCTCTGCATTTGCTTGTCTGCTCTTTCCCAAATTCAGGACCACAGGAAGCATGCACTCTAAAAAGTACGTTTTTGCAACCGGTGCGGTGGCGCGTGCCTGTAGTCCCAGCACTCTGGGATACAGAGGCAGGGGGAATATCTGTGAGTTTAAGGCCAGCCTGGTCTACAAAGCCAGTCCAGGACAGCCAAGGTTATACAAAGCAACCCTGTCTCGAAAAACAACAACAACAACAAAAAACAAAAAAACAACCCAGTATATTTTGCACAGATAACTTGTCCCTTTCAGGTACTCACTAATACCCCCATTTCATAATGTTTTATATCTTGAAAATCTCACTGTAGCTCTAACTTTAAATTGTTTATTTCATTTGTTCTCAAAGAGCTGCATTTGAAATCTGATGTCATGATTAAAATCACTGATACTTACTTGTACTAATTCAACATTTATATATACATTTGACCAAAGACATTCTATTTGTTTGTTTGTTTGGTTTTGGTTTTTCAAGACAGGGTTTCTCTGTGTAGCCTTGGCTGTCCTGGACTCACTTTGTAAACCAGACTGGCCTCAAAATCACAGAAATCCACCTGTCTCTGCTTTCTGAGTGCTGGGATTAAAGGCATGTGCCACCACGACCAGCCCTGACCAAAGACATTCTAAAGCAAGACCTCAGATGACTCCATAAAGATAGTGACATAAGCACCAGGGTGCTGGCCGATACCAACCCTTGGAGGCCAATCCCTTTGGGCCAAAGAGAAACTGGATAAATGCCCTGGGTCATGTGTATGCGTGAGATCATTTATTAATTTACTTATTGAGACAGGATCTCACTGTGTAGCTCGGGCTGGCCTTGAATTCATAACTCTCTTGCCTGCAGCCTCCCTGCCCCCTCCCCCTCCGACACAGTGCTTGGTCTGCATTTGGTCCTGAGGCTTAAATACAGCTGGCAGCAGCAATGGTCTCTCTCTTGAGAACAAAGCCTGCTTTCTGTGTCTTACCCTCTTGAAGAAGGCTTTCTCCCTAACAGATGGATGAATTAATAAGAGAGGAAAGAAACTATTTGCTTCCACCTGTGGGGCTCTCTTCCCTTTGAGGACCAGAACACATATTTCAAATCAGCTAGTTTGGAGACAGTGTGTCAGCCTCTGCTTTTTGCCTCTGAAGAAGGCCTTTTGGTTCACCATTACCTGCTCACCTCCCTGCCTGTCACGTGATTATTTGCTGCTCCTGCCTGGCTGACTGCTTGAGTACATATTGGTTTAGATTACACTGCTGTCCGTAGCCCCCTCCTTCTGCACCATGCTCCCCATTATATCAATGTGGAGGGCCTGCACCCCTCTAGTCTGGCTGCTGTAGAGCTTGGCCTTTATCGATTTATTTCTCTATTTCTTAGCACCATGCTTGATCTGGGTTGGGTCCGGACAAAACCAGCATCAACTCTGCTCTTCCTCTTTAGAGCAAGGCCTGCCTCCTGGAGGTTAAGACAGTGGGGTAGCCATGGTGGAGGTGAGGGGCCTGTTCCAGCAACCCATGGGTCATGTGTATGCCCTACACGTGACAGCACTGAGCACAGATTTGTCCTAGGAACCAGGCCCCCACTTGGAGTGTTGTCAGTCTCATTGGTGATAGAAGTCAGCCACAGGAAATGGTGCTGGAGAATGGAGCCCTCTCTTTCCCAAACTCCTTCCGTTGAAGGGGATCTAGGCTCCATCATTGGTTTGCTTCCACTGGGATCTTTCTGGCTCATGCTCCCGCCCTTCAACTCCTTCTGTTCCTCTTTGGGAATCAAGGGCCAACTGATCCGAATCCTACCTTCTTTCACCATACAGAGTGTTCTACCAGTGGAGGTCTAACCTGGCTGCAGTAGAGTCTTTGTCTCAGTCTTCCCAGCGGTGAGAGCGAGGGCTCTAATTAGGATGAGTAACTTCCTGGGCTGCCTGCCTGCACCCAGCCAGGCTAAGTCAGGGAGAGGAATCTGGCCTCACACAGAAGGTCACCATTTTGGCAGGGAACTCCAGAAGGGGCAAATGTGTATGAATTAATCATGCCCTGAACCCCCAGTGTAGGCATCTGGATGTCACTGTGACCCCCCACAAAGTCACCAGGACAACAAGGGGAGCAGTTCACACCACTAAGAAAATAAACGGTCTTTCTTTCTTTCTTGCTTGCTTGCTTGCTTGCTTTTCTGAGACAGGGTTTCTCTATTTTATCTTGTCCATCCTGGACTCGCTTTGTAGACCAGGCTGGCCTTGAACTCACAGCAATAAATGGTATTTCTAAAAAACACAAATAACGACTTCAAACATATTTGCAGTCAATGATTTTTAAAAATACTATATTGGAAGTTGTACCTGTAGTTCAAATACTTGTAGGCCAGCTACCTCGTGCTCCCCCACCCCCCATATATAGCCCAGGGTGGCCTCAAAGTCATGGAAATCTCCATATCAGCTTCCCAAACTGAGATTACATGTAGCCCCTGCTGGCCTTGAACTAAATATGTAACTGAGGATGGCCTTGAACTCTATATTTCTGCCTCTGTCTCTCAAGTTTGCCACCACACTTGACTTTTTTTTTTTTTTTTTTAAGATAGTGTCTCTCTCTGTAGCCTGGGTGAAGATGCAGAGGCAGGGGCTTGGGAGGGCAAGAAAAGGGTGTCTCCAAGGTCCGTGTAGTTCAGAGTAGCCTTGAACTTGTGACCTTTCCTGTCCAGCCACCTAAGTGCTAACATTACAGGTGTGTGTCAACTTGCGTGGGACCAGGCTTAAGATCTGACTCCTTCCCAAAAAGGGCTGGGGCTGGGGCTGGGGCTGTAGTAGAAAAGCACTCTTTCCATACATAAGGCTCTGCGTTTAATCTCTTGCACTGAGGGACAAGGACTGAAATATGTGTGTGTCTGTGTGCGATGTGAGTTTGTAATGTGGGGTGTGTGTGTGTGATGTATGTGTGATGTAAGTGTGTGCACTCTTATATGTCTACCCCCAGTGTGGTACTTAATTCAACAGGAACATGTTTGTGTTTCTGCTCTTGAGTAGAACAAAGTCATTACTTCTGTGTAGTGTCCATGGCCTCTGGAAACAGTGACAGCCACAGTTTCCAGAGAACTGCTGGAAGAGAACAAGTGGTTCCCATCCAGACAGGGCTCGCCCTTGGCACGCTATGCCAGACAGCCAATGATGCTGTAGCCCCTTGTCCAGATGCTCTTGGCTCCGGGCCCTGCCCTGATTTGTCAATGTTCCTTCTCTTTCTCCCCCCCTTTTTTCTGCAGTGTTTGGGGATGGAACCTAAGGCCTTGCCAATACTAGAAAAATGCTTTATCATTGAGCGGCACCCCCACCCCCACCCCCAAGCTGCATCCCACCTTCTTTGGGTCAGGCTGTGACTCCAAGAAGAGCCCCTGCTCTGGGGGATATATGAGCACTGTGTCATGCCCTCTTGAATAAGGTCTTTATATGTTCCAGACCGATGAATTAGTAAAAGAAGGAAGAAAACATTTGCTTCCACCTGTGGGGCTTTCTCCTCCCTCTGAGAAACAGAATGCACGTTTTAAATCTCCAGACAATCTGGAGATAATGTGTCTGCATCTGCTTTTTGCCTCTTAAAAGTGCCCTTTATTTCAGTCCAGGCAGGAGAGAGAGAGGTAGTGTCACGTCTGAGGAGAGAGATTCCGGGGGCGGCAGAGTCAGGCAGGACACAGAAATGGCGCCATATTGCTAACCTGGCCAGACTGCTCCACCACACATATGATGAAGGCAGAAAAATGAAGGGCACCTGGATCTGGGAATGGGTGCTCAGCAGGATGGTGTTTTTTGTTTTTTGTTTTTTCTCTTCACCCCACAGAGCCTCCTTCCGGGCTCATATAGACCACTGCCTGAGCCTCAGATCCAGCATACATATGCGGCTTCAGTCTACACATCTACACAAGCAGGAGGCCACACAGGGGAGACGAACAATGATATGCTGGGCAGGCCAGCCACCGATGGACAAAGACAGTCAGTCCCCGCTACAGATCCCAAACGTCTGCCTTCCCTCCCTAGGACCCCTGCTTCGGACAGCCTCTTTTTCGTTGTACATGCACACCCCTTCGCACACTGACATGCAGACTGACGTAGCTGCGGTTGTGAGGCCTTTTGCAAAGACACAGAAGCAAGGCCTTGGCGGGGGGGGGGGGAGTCGGGGCGGGGGTGGGGTGGGGGCTCCAGAGGCCAAGGAAATGGACATTTGCGCCCCGTAGGGGAAAGGAGGGAACAGTGGGTGGGGCAGGTCCCCCAGGAGGTGAAAGCAATGAGAACTGACATTATAGAGTGTCGATGAGAGGATAAACTAAGCAGGCAAGATGAAGGTGTACAGACCTGAGGGGAATGAATGAGGTGATGTGTGGCGGCGGCTCTTAAAGATACCTGATGCAGGCGTGCTGAGATCTTCCGGCGGGATCTAGGGAGAGATTCTTCCTACTTGTCCCGGCAGCTACCTTTTGGGGCTAATGTATTCCCCTCAGGCCGCTGCTCGCTGTTCAGAAACTGGCAAAGAAACTGGCAAAGAGATGATGGTTGCAGCATCTGGGGCTGCTACCACCGTCCATGCCCGTGGGCGGCGCCGCTGTCCGGGCTCCGGTGCTGAAGCGGCGGCAGCAGTGGACTCCTGCGCATGCGTCAGCTCCAGAGTCCAGTCGCTGGGCGGGGCCGAAGAGGAATCGGCCAATGGACGCAGGGCAGGAAGGAGGGAGGGGGGAGACTGGGACCCGAGCTGCTGCAGCGCCGCAGCATCGGGGGTTGGTGGTTCGTTGTCACTAAGGCTGTAGGCTGCAGTACAGGCCTCTCAACCCTGGCTAGATCTGACCATTCTCCTCAGTAATGTGGCTAAACTGCCTTTCCTGGACGCCTCGTTCTTTTTTTTTTTTTTTTTTTTTTTACCAGAAAACAGAAAGAACGACCCGTGCAAAAATCCTCACAACTTGGAATAGCAGGGTTCCACACTTCATAGCGCCGCAGGGTGGCGGCGGCGGTAGTGGCGGCGGTGGTGAGGATCCGGTCTCATGAGTACCCTTAATTCTGTCGGCTTTTCTCCGTGTTCTTCTGTCCTCCCCGGGGAGTTAGGTATCTGCTCGAGTTGGGCCGTTCTTCCTATTTAGGACTTGGCCTTGAATCTGCGCCCTCTTCCTGCGTTAGAGCTTCCTGCATTAGGTTTTTTTTTTTTTTTAAGTGCTCCACAAGGAGGAAGGGGGAACGAGAGGCGGGGAGATGGCCCAGCGCCACTCATGCAATCACCACCGTTCCCCCGTCAGCCCTTACAGAGACCCGGATAGCCACCCACTTCAGAGCAACCCCACCAGGGACTAGCTGTGAAGGAAAAAAAAAACCACATATATTGGGGTGTTGGAAGGCAGGCCTGGCTAGAGGACTGTAGCAGAATTACAGTGAATACCAGAAGTAGGAGAAGCTTGAGGTGGGGGAAGTGGAAAAATCCTGGGTAGATCTGGATTGGCAAAATGGATTTCACAGCAAGCAGGCTGTTCTGGGCCTGGCTGTGAGCATGGAGGTGCCAGGCTGAAAGCAAGGGGCCGAGGAAAGCCAGACTCAAGAGGGTTTGGATCGAAGATACATGCCTTAAGTGTGTCCAAGTGCTGGTCTAGGCGAGGCAAGGGTTGTAGCGCATGGCGTGAGTGGATCTAGAGGTTTAGAAGTGCCTTGGGTGACTAGCAGTTGGCTGGAGAGAAAGGGGGCAGCCTTAAATTGGTGCCAGGTGGGCAGGGTCTGGCTACGCCTATAAGATGGCAGATACCATCTCGGTCTTCAGTTTGTGTCAGAGAAGGGGCAGGGTGCAAAGAGAGAGGGGGGGAGGGAGGGGGGTTTCTCTTTCTAATAGGTTTAATGGAAACTGCCTGGAGCCAGCGGGGCTGCAGGTGCCTTGGAAGGCTTTAAAAATGTGGAGGTATGAAAGACAGGCAGAGCATGCCTTACCTGGAGTGGGACTCAGAGGACTCAGACAAAAGAAGGTTGAGAGTTCTGCGTGTTCTCAGGAAATGGTGAGAATGTCTGCAGATCAGTGATCTTATGCAGCCCTATGCTGTGGGCAAGCTTCTGAAATGCAGAGACGGATATCCGCTTTTCACAAAAGCAAACTTAGATAGAACACCAGTTGGGTGTGAAGAAAGGCAGTCTTTGAGGAGAACAAATATGGCCTCCAGGAGGCTATTTATTTGCAAGGAAAAATTCTGGTTTAGACCCCGTGCCAGGCCAGCTGGGGATTCTCTGCAGACTCTTCATCTTGTGTCCCCTTTCTTCTCGTTTCTCAGTGATGTGGACCAGGATGATGCCCACAGTGTCCTGGGGCATGGCCAGGGGGGTGCCCACAGTGCCCTGGGCCATGGCTATGACCATGGCCATGGGGTGGGCCCCCAGGTCCTGGAGGGTGATGTCCCCCAGGACAGTGCCCTGGACCATGGCCATGGGGTGGGCCCCCAGGTCCTGGAGGGTGATGTCCCCCAGGACAGTGCCCTAGACCATGGCCATGGGGTGGGCCCCCAGGTCCTGGAGGGTGATGTCCCCCAGGACAGTGCCCTGGACCATGGCCATGGGGTGGCCCGCAGTGAGGAGGACCCTGGCAATGACCCTGTAGAAAGCCAAGAGAGAACTATCAGAGCCCAAAGCCAATGCTCCAGTCAACCCCTCTTTACCTCCCCTCCCCAAGGGACTCAGGATTCCTGAGCATCTGCAAGGGGGTTGTGATGGGAAAGTTGGGTGGCAAGGGACTGACTGCTCCTAGCCCTGCTTCTTTAAGGACTAGGCAAGGCAAAGGGAATAATCTAGATCTTTTAGGCTTATTCCTTTTTGCAGAGCTGTGATCTCTTTTTCTGGACCTTGAGTTAATTTATTTGTAGGGACAAAAATGGCCTCATAGGCTCCTTTTGCTGGCCAAGAGGTCCTAGCAGAAGGGCAACAAGTTCTGTCTTGCTGGAAACAATGGCTCATTATATTTAGGAGCAAAGGCGAAGCTGGGGAGGCTGGGGGAAGAGCCCCCTGAAAGCCAAGCAGGGGGAAATCCAGGTTTTGAGAGGAAGAGCAGGTCAAAGGTAGGGGGTGGAAAGCAAGGGTGCGCTTGTGTACAGATAGGAAGTGTGCTAAATTAATATACAATAGCTATGGTTGCGGGAGGTGGTGACACACACCTTTGATCCTCTGAGGGGGCAGAGGCAGGTGGATCTTTGTTGCTTTGAGACTAGCCTGGTCTCTACAGTGAGTTTCAGGCCAGCCAGGGCTATAGAATGAGGCCCTGGCTTTAATTTATTTTTTAGTTTTTTGGCCAGGCATGGTGACACACGCCTTTAATCCTAAGCACTCAGGAGGCAGAGACAGGCAGATCTCTGTGAGTTCAAGGCCGTTTTGATCCAGATCAGTCAAGACTATATGGGGAGACCCTGTCTCAAAAAATAAAAATAAGTAAATAAAAATTTAAAGCTGTGGCCGGGTATGGATTCCAGTGGTAGAGATTTTGTCCAGAAACTGCAAAGTCAGCCCTGTTAAAAAACCACAGCAAAAGAGCTATGTCTGGGTATATGTTTGTGGGTGGGTATGCAAGCACAGACTCATGTACACAGCTGTGTGCACAGGTGTCTAGGTATGAGCCTGTAATGCGTCTGAGCAGCGGCCAGACCCAACCGTTTGGGAAAGTGGTTAACCTTCTTTCTCTGCTGGAGACCAGGAGTGTTTGGCACACTGGGGTGTGGAGCCCAGAGGGGTAGAGATGGCGTTATGCCCCTCAGCTCTGGAAGTGGATGGCTCCCTACTCTGATCTCCCAGGGGTTTGGTTAGGGCAGAGTAGAGGTAGGGAAGCCATCTTCCAGAACTGGGGTGGGGGTCGGGGGGGGGTAGTGGGGGTGGCCTTCCCTCTTACTGTAGTTCCTGCCTCATCTAGGCTCAGCCCTCCTAGGAAACAGCCACTTCTTCCCCCCCTCCTCTCTGCTATGGTAGACCACAGGTCCATCCAGGGGGCCTGTCTGCTGCTGCTGCTGCTGCTGCTGCTGCTGCTGGTTGGGAGAAGGAAGTGTTGAGCAGCACTTCACTCCGTTCCCTAGCAGAAGCCTGTCCTGGGAGGCCTGCCGTGTGGCTGGGGGCTTGAGAGCAAGCCAACCACCAGCCAGCCAGGGAAGCACAGAGCAGGCTGGGAAGCAGCGGGAGAGAGGACGAGCCGCTGGGCCAGGGGAGGGAAGTGAGGAGAGGAGAGAGACAGATGGGAAAACAGAGGAGAGAATGCCAAGGAGAAGGTCGCAGTTGGCAGGGGGTGGGTGGCTGCGGCAGCGCCCCGCCCTTGCTAGGCTGCTGCCTGAGTCTTCCCGACTTGGTGAAATACTGGCCCAAGAATGAGGTGAGAGGCCTGAAAGAATCTCCAGGGTGTGGAGGGGGAGTGAGGGCAAAGGGAGGAAGGCCAGAGAATGTTCCTACCTTGCAACCTGTTAGAGAGAAAGGGGGAAAAGAAACAGCAGATATAGTCATTTGGTTCTGAGGGGGACAACTTGACCCTGCCTTCTCCCTGATGCTAGCTTTGTGTTCGTACCCCAACCCCCCCCCCCCCCAACAAGGCTCCTGAAGACCTGGCCACTTGCCTGACAGTCACTCCTTCATTCAGCCACTAACAGCAGATTTATATTGAAAGTCAATACAAAGCTCACTTGGGCATCCCTGTGGGCTGAAGAGCTGGCTGAGTCCCCTGGGTGGCATTGGGCCAGGTAGGAGGTTAGGGTTTTGTCCACACTCCAGTGGTCTGCCATCTTAACCTTGGTCAAATCCCAGGGCACTAGGGAGACACTCTATTGTGGTAAACCCCAGGTCTTCCTCTTCTATCTCCATCTGGGCCCCAGCTAGTCTCCCCCACTGATCCCCGGACATCCACTTACAGCCCTTCAGAGCTGTGTGTTGGCTTCCCCTTAGGTCCTGGTTACAACCTTCCGGCCTCAGCGCTGGGCCTTTGCTCACGCTGTCTGCTGCTTAGACATCCCTCTAACTTCATTGTTCCGAAGGCATTCCACATCACCGGGATGTCGAAATCCCCACCGTGGGCATCACAGCTAATTCTGCACAAGCCACCTGGGTGGTACTGAGTGTCCCCAAAGGTCCGTGGGGGAGCTACTTCCTTTGTGTCCTTGGAGGGGAACCAATGGCACGGCTGCCAAGAGCTGGGTCCTGGGCTCCAGCCCCAGCAGTGCTTTCATGCTCTCACCTTGAGCACAATGCCTAACTCCCTGGGCCTCATGGGTACCGTGGGAGAGGGGCCTGCCTGTTTTTCTCCTGAGGTTGAAGAGCTAGTGAGGTGAAGGATGTGTCGATTCCTTAAAGTGTTCTTTGGAATACAAACATTTGTTTGCATTTGAAACTCTGCACACACACACCTGTACACACACCTGTACACACACACACACACACACACACACACACACACACACACACACACGTGCAAGCACCCGTGGCATTCAGTAGACACAGCTGATTGCCTGCCTCTGCCCTCCCTTCTCTCATTCCCTCTCTCTTCCCTCATCTACCTCCTGGCCTTCGTGCAGCTTACCTCGATCCATCTTTTTGGGGCAAGAGCAGGAAGCGACACGGAACCCCTGTGGTTAACAGATAAAGTTTTAGTTTGCAGTGGTCTAACCCCTCCCCCAACCTAATCTCTTTCCTGCCTTCCTACACACAGAGTCCCTTCAAGAGACAAAAGGCATGCCTGCCCCGTGCTGTGCCCTCTCCCCTGTAGGTCTCTGTACAAACACCTGGTATGGAGGTGGAACAGGGAGGCTTAGAGAGTTCTGTGTAGCAGAGCAGGGAAGGGCAGAACAGACTGATGAGTATGGGATTCTGGGGACCCAGAACACCTTAAGAACTTTGTTCTTAAGCCGAGCCTTTAATCTCAGTACTCGGGAGGCAGAGGCAGGTGGATTCCTGTGAGTGTGAGGCCAGCCTGGTCTACAAAGTGAGTCCAGGACAGCCAATGCTACACAGAGAAACCCTGTCTTGAAAAACCACAAACAAACAAACAAACCAAACCAAACCAAAAAAAAAAACAGCAACAACAACAAAACCAAAAAGAACTTTGTTCTTGCAGCACAAATGAATGGACGGCCTTCCAGGGCCCTCACTGCACTAGCAGTCCCCTTCCACAGGATTGAAAGAGGGTGGGAGGGTTAAGGCCTGAGCCAGTTTGTCACTCACTGACAAGCTGTCATCCTGTGGAGCTGTTGCGGTCCAGCCTTATCTTTTGGGGCCTGGCATGCAAATCACAATTGAGAACCCCCAAATGGACGATTGAGAACCCCCAAATGCACGAGCGCCTGTAACACAGTGCACTTGAACACCGAAGGTATCAAGGCCTTCTGAACTCATATGTCACTGAGCACATGAGCACAGATGTGCGTGCGTGCGCGCGCGCGCGCGCGCACGCGCACACACACACACACACACACCACACACCACACACACCCCTCTAATACAAAAGCTCCAGATCAAATCTAGAGCCTTTTACTTGGAAATCAGGCTCTCTACCGCTGAGCCTCACCCCAGCCTTTCTTTCTTTCTTTCTTTCTTTCTTTCTTTCTTTCTTTCTTTCTTTCTTTTTTTCTTTTGGCTTCTGCATGTTCAGCTGAAATCAGACCCAAATAGTGGCCATAGTCTTTCTGGCTCTATTCTTTTTTTAAAAAAATTATATGTACAGGTGCTTTGCCTCAACTTATGTCTGGGCACAGTGATTATGCAGTGCCCACAGAAGCCAGCGGAGGATGCCAGGTCCCCAGGAACTGGAGTTACATGTAGCTGTGATATGCCTTATGGGTGCTGGGCTTGAACTCAGCTTCTCTAGAAGAGCAGCCGGTGGTCTTAACTGCTGAGCCATCTCTCCAGCCTTGGTTGTCCCCTACTTTTGACCCTTGACTAATGTAATGATGAGCTTGGAAGAGTCTCATGAGGCTGGGCTTCAGAGTGTTAAGGGGCAGGATAGGAAACCTTTGGGCCAATCAAGACCTGGGTTAAAAGCCAGAGGAAAGACTGTCCTTGGGATGTCTTAGGAGTTGTCAGTTCTAGAAACGACTTTGCAAGCCCATAATTCTCAGCTGACCTTTCTACTTGACAGTTCTAATTTCTGCGGAGTGGAGGTACAGGGGCCAGTCTGCAAGCTGGGGAGGACAGGTAGGCAGACATGCATACAAATACACAGCCACTTGGCATAGACACACACAATCCTTTAGAAAGAGACAAGTAAGTGTAGATATACAGCATCCTGACAAAGAGCCAGAGGCACAGGAGCCAGTTCAGTGCACCCCCCCCCCCAGAGAATCTAGGACCACACAGGCACCTCATCCACTCTCACGGAGCTGCCTCCCTTTACCACCCTCAGAAAGCAGGTCCAGGTCCTTACCTGAGAGTGCAGAGTAGGGACAGGAAGGCTGAGGTTCTGTCTCTTCCCACTATCCCCTGGGAGAGTATTTGTACAGGAGAGGGTGGGGCTGGGCCAAGTCATAGGCCGTGTGCTCCTGGGAGAGACTAGAGTGGACTGCTCAGGGAGTGCAGAGGGATGGGCTAATTGCTACCTGGGCAAAGAGCACTGGGAAGCAGGGTCGGGGTGGGGGTGGGGCAGGTGAGGAGAGCAGGGGACATTCTCAGAGCAGGCCTTTAATACCTGTGCTCCAGAGGCAGAGGCAGGCAGGTCTGCATGAGTTTGAGGCCAGCCTAGTTCTAGACCTGCCAGGACTGCATAGTGAGATCTTATCTTTAGGGGGGAAGGGAGAGGAAGAGAGAGAGAGAGAGAGAGAGAGAGAGAGAGAGAGAGAGAGAGACAGAGACAGAGACAGAGACAGAGACAGAGACAGAGACAGAGACAGGAGAGAGAGAGACAGACAGACAGACACACACACACACACACAGAGAAAGAGAGAGAGAGAGAGAGAGAGAGAGAGAGAGAGAGAGAGAGAGAGAGAGAGAGAGACAGACAGACAGACAGACAGACAGACAGACAGACAGACGGACGGACGGACAGATAGACGGACGGACAGATAGACAGAGACAGATTTTTTTTTAATTTTTAATTTTTTTTTTTTTTTTTTTTTTTTTTGGTTTTTTGAGACAGAGTTTCTCTGTATAACCTTGGCTGTCCTAGATTCACTTTGTAGACCAGGCTGGCCTCCAGCTCATGGCGATCCGCCTGCCTGTGCCTCCTGAGTGCTGGGATTACAGACATGTGCCTCCATGCCCAGCCTGAGAGAGAGATTTATAATAAGCTGGAAAACACTAGAGCTGGGCAGGTATCAACCCTCTAAGCTAACCTGCTATCTCCCAGGCGTGTGTCCCATTATGTTTCGTTTGGGGTGCTTCTGCTCCATCAGGCCCTGTCCTTTTCCTCCACCTCTTCCTTCTCTCCATCCCCACCTCGCCTCTTCCCACCTCATGGCCCCTACCTGAGACCCCCAGCCCAGGAGCTGAAGCTCCGCCTACCTCTGTTCTGACCAGTAACTGACTGCCAACAGCTTTATTTAGCCAATCAGATATTATTAGGGAGCAAAGTTTGCGCTACATAATTCAGTGTTCACTGACAATGCACTCGTGTGGATTGCAACCAATATGGGTGTTTTGCCTGCATGTGTGTCTATGCACCATATGAATGTCTGGTGTCCTTGGAGGCCAGAAGAAGGCATGGGATCCCCTGGAACTGGAGTTACAGCTGATCATCAGCTGCCATGTGGGTGCTGGGACTTGAACCTTGGTCGTTCGAAAGAGCAGTTAATGCTCCTAGCTGCCGATCCATCACTCCAGCCCTCCTGAGAGGAGGTATTACCCTCACCTCTCTGTTTTGTTTTGTTTTTTTTTTTTTTTTGGATTTGTTTTGCTTTGTGTGTATGAGTGTTTTGTCTGCGTGCTCATAGGTATCTCACACACATGCCTGTTGGATCCCCTGGACCTGGGCTTTCTCATGGTTGTGAGTCACCATGTGTGTGCTGGGGGTGGGACTTGAGTTCTCTGCAAGAACAGATGCTCCTAATCACTAAGCCGTCTCTCCAGACTCATCCTCACCTCTTTTTGAGGTGGGGCTTCAGTTTCCCAGACCTGGTCTCAAGTATCCCAGGCTGGCCTCAAACTTAGAGCAATGGATAAGCTTGAACGCTTGATCCTTCTGCCTCTACCTCCTACATACTGGGATGGCAGACGTACACCACCACACCCAACCTGCTTTTGAGTGCGTGCGTGCGTGCGTGCGTGTGTGCATGCATGTGTATTGGGTCTCATAGCTGAGACTGACCTTGGATTTCTGGCCCTCTGCCTCCATCTCTGGAGTGTTAGAATTATAGGCATGAACCACCACGCCCACCACACCCAGCCTTATGTTCCCTTCTTTGACAGGTAATATCCCCAGTTCAGAGATATAAAGAGATTTGACAGTGTGCAGTAGTCCTAATCAGGGGCTTCAAAAATCTAGAGCCTAATGTTTTCTTAGGTTGAGCCATTTTTCTTTCAGGAAGGTGCTTCTTAAACAACAACACAGAACACCAACACCACCCCCACCCCAGCCTGCTTTGGAAACTGCCTTGGAAGTGTGCACAGAGGACTTTGGTTTATAAGTAGGCGGGGAGCTACAACTCTGCTCTGTGTACATTCTTGCTGTTCTGAGGAGAGTGAGCTGGGGCCCCGGCAGCAGACAGGCAGAGCTGCAGAAGAAGTTTGCAAAGGTGTGGTGCTTGCAAAGTTCCCGCAGTGCGGTCCACGTGGGGCAGATGGTACTGCCTATGCCCACTACGCCCTCTGTTTACCAACCTTCTTCTTCCAGAAATTTCGCTGATCTCTTTCAGGGATACTACATCTACCTCATTGTCAGCCTTGGGCAGGAGGCTGAAAAGAGAGTCCCTGGCCAGGGCCTCAGAGCTTGACTCTAGAGAAAGAAGACATCAAGGCCCCAATCTGGAGCCCAGAATGTTGCTCACCTCCCTTTTAGGGCAGAGGCATCTATCAGGACACAGAGTGCCTTCAGGAGACAAGGAGGCTACCAGAGCAGTGATGGGCAGAGTTTCTGACTGTGGCCTCTTGCTCATCACAATCCTAAGATTTTGAAGGCCAGCATGGCCTCCAGCCACAACCACATCTCCTTTCCCCTCCAGCCCTGTGCCTTACAGAGAGTAAATGCTTGGTTTAATGCTTGCTTGGCAGAGGGCATCTTCCTGCCAGTCATCTCTGGAGAGGTAACCGGGTGGAATATGAGGAGGGCATTTCTTTTGTTGTTGTTGTTTTTTGGTTTTTGTTTTTTGAGACAGGGTTTCTCTGTGTAGCCTTAGCTGTCCTGGACTCACTTTGTAGACGAGGCTGGTCTCGAACTCACAGCGATCCGCCTGCCTCTGCCTCCCGAGTGCTGGGGAGGAGGGCATTTCTGTGGTGAGAAGCTAGAAGAATCAGGATCATTAGGAAAAGGAAGAGAGGTAAGGAGGTCTCCTGGGGCCATGGGGTGGGGAAACACGTGGGGACTTTGGGTTGCTGTGGGCATCCAATAGTCTCCCACAGCAGGATGCTAACCCTCTTTGCGACCTCCCAATACTTGTCCGTGAGAGCTAGCGAAGCCACCCTGCTCCCTGGCCTGCAGTACAGGTTGAAGGGAGGTTGGATATCCAGGTGCCTTGGCCTGGTTTGGTGGCTGTGCTAACAAAGGTGACCCACTCTGGAGAAAGTGCTCTAGGGCTCTTAGTGCCATCGAGGAGGGACAAGGCCTCACCCACAGAGGCATGCAAGCAGGTCACTGACCTTGATCTCCACAGAGATGCCAATAACACCCGCCCAGGCTCATTCACAGGTTTCAGAACTTCAGAGGAGATCAAATGACGTCACAGGTGTGAGACGCAGCAAGCATCGGCTGTGGGTGCCACGCGTTTCTGTCGTGACTGTAAGCATCCCTGGCCTGTCTGACTCTAGCGCCGTCACTCCTCTTTCATCACACTGGCGATCCGGTTGCTGGACACATCCTCACCTTCGGCTTTGGCTCCTGAGGGACACCTTGCTGTCACCGTCTCCTCGGTTGGAACGTTCAGGAGGATGTTCAGAGGACTCTGTTCAGGGGCAGATCTCGACAAATAGAGACAAAGAGTCACCCTCTCCCTCCCTTTACCCCTCAGGCTGCCAGGTTTTTCTCAGCAGCTAGTTCAGCGACCGCAGAACCCTAAGCCCCGACCTTTTTGGCTTGTGTTTGCTCACCTGGTTGCTCTCTCCGGCCTGGAAGCCTCAAGTTCAACCAAGGTTTCTCTTCATGCTACCCGGTCCCCACCCCCACAGTACCTGGCCAGCTGTCACCCGTACTTCAGCCTGCTCACGGGCTTCTGTCCTTGTCACCCTTCAAAACTGTGTCAGGCCACTGGGTGTGGCCTCACCCACACCTCCCCAGCCTGAGGTGGTGAGCCTCAAGGTGGTTGGAAGCCCAAGATGGTCTTTCAGCCCTGGGCCTCTACCCCTTCCTCCAGGTCTACGTAAGCCATGCACTAGGGAGACATGGGCTAGCTCTTTCTGTTTCCCGCTTCCACGAGCATTCCTGGCTTGAGACTTCAGCGCTGTTCCGCCTCCATAATGCCTCTTGGTTCCCTGGAGGCTTTCCCACTCATTCATTCCCCAAATCCCCCAGGACCCTGCCAAGCCCAGACGCCACTCTCCGGTGTCTGTCTACTGCCTTGGAATGTCCATCCCAATTCCCTAACTGAGCCTTCTAGACTTTCTGACTTCAGCTTCCTAGACTGTCACATGACCTCATCAGCCCTGCCGCGGAGCCTGCCACGTGCTCCCTGACTTTACCTCTCAGGCTGCCCTCTAGTGACCTCCCCAGTCTGCCTGCTACTTTCCCAACCAATTAGTAAAGGCCATCCCAGCAGAGGCAGAGGTGGATCTCTGAGTTCCAGGCCAACTTTGTCTACGGAGTGAGTTCCAAGACAGCCAAGGCTACACAGAGAACCCCTGTCTCAACACAGACATTCACACACACACACACACACACACACACACACACACACACACACACACGCACACTGAATGTGCGCACAGGAGGTAGGGGTGTTGTCATTGTTTCTCTGCATCTTCCCACGTGGTTCGTGCGTCCATGGCTAGGTGAAGCCACAGTAGACATTCTGCCAATGGCAGGTGACGGGCAGGACCTGGTGGAGGCAACATTCAGCCGCTAACAAAGGTGGCGGTAGGTAGGGGCTGAAACGCGGGGTTCTGGGAGAACTCTGTGAGCCTCTGTCTCCACCATGAAGAATAGAGAGCGAAGCCAAGGAGATGGGGGGAAGGGGGTGTTGTTTCAGATTCAGTCCCATAGTGGGGTTCACCTCCCACTGTCAGGCTTGGGGTTGCAGAACTTACAAAGTGGGTGTATCCTCGGGATGGGCCTTGCAGCCTGGGAGGTTGGGGGTGGGGTGAGGTCCCAGGGGGCAACTCCCATCCTGAGGACAGGCAGGTCACCTGCTCCCTCCAGAAGCCACCCTGCTGTGGCATGTGTGTGCTTTTGGGAAGGTGGGGCCTAGACCTTGGAGCCTGCTCAGGACTGGTCCTTCCAGCTCTACTTCATGTACTCTGAGGTCTCCATTCCAGGACTAGGAGTCAGAGCAGCGTTTCATGAGACAGGAATGCCCACAGTAGGAGCAGGTGGGGTTGGGGCCATGCAGAAAAGGCATGCGCTTTGGTCGGCCTTCCCTTTCCATCTGCGGGGTAGCCTTAGGCAACCCAGCGTTGTCTGTCCTCTTCTTTAACAATTCCCCACCAGTGACCTCTAAGGACTCAGCCCCAACAAAGAGGAGCCATTGCTGAGCATTGGGATGGGAGCTGAGAACAGCCTGCTACAATCCGCAGGCAGGTAAAGGACAGGGTCGGCTTGCAGAAGCGCCAGTGATGGTCTGGCGCCTGGGAAGGGGAGAAGACACAGAGGCTTGCTTTTGATATGTTGGGCAGGAGACAGGAAAAGAGGTCCAGAAAGGATGCTAAAGGGGCACCTCACGGCATCCTTAGTACAAATGGCCCCTATACACCAGATGATTGCAATGTGCTCAGGCCCCCCAGGACTTGGGGAGGCAGCCTTGAGCAATTCCTAAAATGACGAGGAGGAGAGATGTCTACCATAAGGTATGAGGTTACCTGAGGCAAGAAGAAAACTGTTTGAACCTCCCTCTGGCCAAACATTGTTCCAAATATGGACGTTGCTAGGCGTTTGAATGTTATCATCCTGTGACTCACTGAGGGACAGCCACCTGGTTTTAGAGAAGAGTAAAGAGATAAAGGACACTGCCTGTAATGAGGAGGGAGACTGCCTCTTCCCAGGCCTAGGCTGAGGAGTAGGGCAAGGGCCAAAGAAGTATACCCGACCAATCAGCTGTCTGTAGGGGCAGTGGGGGGGTGTGTGTGTGGACGGGTAGAGAGTCCACAGTGGCAGAATTGAGGAAGAGGGTCCTGGCCAGATCTCCCCCTCACCCCCAGAAGAGAAGCTTGGTTGTACAGCCATCTTGTTCTTGAAATTAGCTCCAACTGTAATTTTTCCAGACACAACCAATAAAGTTCATCTGATCTAAAGGTGTGGCTGCCACCTGAGTTGGCAGGTGGCCTGGAAGGTGGGGAGCCACCAGAGAAGAACAGTGATCCAAGCCCAAGCCAGGTCATCTGCCCACACCTAGCAGGATAAAGGGAGAGTACAGACAGAAGTCTCAAACTAGCTTTGGTGGAGCAGTTGTAAGAAGAGGCAAGGAGGCCTGCTTGGGACCGCAAGGCCACTGCCCTGGCTTTTTGTATTGTCTGCGGCACAAACAGGTAGGACATCCCAAGTAAGAAGCGACACCTCCCTGGGCCTGTTTCCTCATCAGTCAAGTAAAGCTTCTACCACTGGGTAATCTCTCTTATTGTAATGGAGTTGAGCTAGACTTGGGAGATAGTGAGAAACAGGGGTGAAGGAAAACCTCTCCACCCCCGCCCCCCCCCCACCTATACCCAAGCTTTTGGAATGCTTCTGCCCCCTAGTGGTGACTCAGACTAAAAAGATCTCTGGTTTGGGAACATTCCCCAGAAATCCTCCTGCCTGGAAGCCCACCTTCCCTGGGATCCTTTGTCACTTACCTGTCGTTTTCAGCTCGTGTGCATTCTGCGTGGACAGAAAGGCAGTGTCAGCCTGTGCACAAGTACTCACGGTGACATAGTGTAGTGCTGGCCAGTTCCATACCCATCCTGCAGACTCAAGTAGTGCTCTGCGGTGTGGGGGCACTGGGCCAGGCCCTGGAGAATCACAGGGCACTTAGCATATCACTCCCTGCTCTCAGGCAGCCTCTGTCCAATGTGAGAGCAGACAGACAAACGGTGGGTTGTGGAGAAAGTGGTAAAAGAACTTGGGGGCTGCTCAAGAGCATGACACGCTGTGTGAGTGACACTTGGAAACGCATGGCCAGCAGCTGTGGGTTTGTTCAGGGTACATGGTCCTTTCCGCCTGATGGATGGGAAAATGATGCTTCTGCATTCAGGGTATGTTTCTTCCTGTAGCCCCTCCAGAGGGCTGGGTTATCCTCTCTGAAGGGTGGCCAGATTTCTGCCTGTGCCTCCTGGCCCTCTGCTCTGACCCTGGCCAGGAGTGGGAACTGAGAAGGACAAAAACGTTGGCTCATCTCCGTAATCTGTCTGCATCCTTTCTCCCTAAAACCTGGTCAAGGGACTGAACTTACAAAGGGGGGGGGGGTGCGGTGGACAGCGTTAGGTCTCTCTCCTAGGACTGCGATCTTCAGAACTCCCAGCTGAACGGAGCAGGAGCAAGTATAATAGAAAGCTTGGGATTTCTGGGGGTTTGTGGAGCAGGGTGCAGAGAAGGTGGGAGAAGTGTGTGTGTCTATGTGTCTGTGTGTCTGTACAAAAGGGAGGGAGGGGAGAGAGCAGGGAGAGGGAGGGAGAGAGAGAGAGGAGAGAGAAAGGAGAGAGGAGAGAGGAGAGAGAGAGAGAGAGAGAGAGAGAGAGAGAGAGAGAGAGAGAGAGAGAGAGAGAGAGAGAGAGAGAGGCAGGCAGGCTTTTAGGAGCTTGGGTGCGTCACTGTCGCTGGGAAAGTAGACAAGAGTCTGACTCAGTGGGAACACCCGGCAGGAAGAGGGAGGAGGGTACATTGTGGCATTTGCAAGCAGGATGGGAATCAGGAACTGCCGGGATGGGGTGTGGGGCCAGGGGTGAAAGCCTGGACAGCAAAGGGGCTGGAGGTGGCAGCAAGAGATTGTGGTGAGGGGGAAATGCCGGGGCCTGGTCAGTCAGGGGCGTGGGAGGGCCAGATTTGTGATGCTCATTTTAAGGCCTGGCAGTCAGAACCCCATAAATACTGAAGCTGACCTAGGCACCCCGGGCAGAGCCTGGCCTCAGCCGTGTGACGACTACTGGGGAAGGGGTCTGTGTCCTTTCTTGGGATCAGAGAGTCTGGAAAGGTCACCCCTGGAGTGTAAGGCAGGGAAGGGCCCTGTGAAAGGGTCCCAAGGGAAGAAGGCTGCTGACTGTTCTGAGCGGAAATGTTAAGGACCCCAGAGAAAGGCCTGTTTCCTCATGGTAGGGCACCGTGGGAGACCCAGAGAGTTAGGCCTCCAGGAGTGGCTAGGCTTAGAGTACAGAGGAAAACTACATTTTTACCTCAGGGACCAGATGATGGAGAGTGACGTTTTAGGTCTGTGGCAGTGTGTGATGGCCTGGGGGAAGGAAGGTTTCTCAGTCTTATCTAATGACTTAAACCTGCACTAAGTGGACAGGCATCAGGAAAGCCAAAGGAGTGCCTGAGGTGTGCCTCAGCAAGTGGAACCTGCAGTCCTTGCATTTTTACTAGTGTGTGTGGGGGATATATATGTGCTGGCCACTTATCCTGTTTGCAGGCAAACACAGGCGCGAGCTGTGTGCTCAGAACACTGGGGCTCAGAACCACAGGTGAAAGTGGACCCTTGGGTGCCTAGGCCTCCTATTGTGAGAGACACTGAGGCAGGGCAGGGGGAGGTGTTAAACAAGACCAGCTGGGGCTGCGGGCTGCTGCCGGTGGTGCCCTGGTCCTAGCCCTCTGAGAGTGGAAGGGTGGGGGTGGCGGCCAGGCGTTCCTGGCTGGGAGCCCAGAGCACTCTTTTGTAATCACAACATGATCTCCTGTGCTGAGCAGCAAAGCTGAAGCCGGCAGGGAGAGGCCGACAGGCCCGGCTGTGGTGGCTCCAGCTTTCTCTCAGCTCTGGCAGCTTTGGAATTCTCTCAGTGCCTGCCGTTTCCATGCATTTGGCTGTGAGTGGCACCCCGTTCTTTGGCAGGGGGCTTCTAGAGCATGGGAGGGGGCTGAGCTACTAAAGCAGCCACATGCTGGGGACTGCCGAGGACAGCTGCGCCTGGGAGGGAGAGGGCCATAACGAGGCAGGTGGTGGGCTGGGCAAAGCACTGAGCAACACACAGACCTTGCAGCCAGATAGAGAAAGGCCTAAGGTCTTGAGGCAGAGATATGGCTTGCCCAGAGCAGCTCCCAGCTGGGACCGCTATGGACCTGCTGTTCTCCTGCCCCAGCAGCCAGCAGGGCTCCTCAGATGTGGAGGGCTGACTGGGCCTGTGGGAGCTGCTCTCTCCTACAGACTGGGTCCAGGCCTAGAAAGTAGGGTCTAGTGCCCAGGAGGCCAAAACTAAGCCTGTCTTTTGCGTGTGTGTGTGTGTGTGGTTCTAGACTTAGGAGGCAAAGCGCCCTCCCTCGACCTCCTGAATCCCCTGGCAGCTTCCCAGGCACGGCGGGTTCGGCTGCCAGAGCCATTTTTAACTCCCATTCCAGGCTGTGCTCACAGCAGAACTCCCTGGGGAGCCAGGGGGAGGGGCAGCCTGCTGCTGGGAGCAAAGGCTTGGGGTATGGAGCCCTGACCCGAGCCCCCCAAGGAGGCAGACTGGCAGACAGGCCTCACTGGGATGGGGCTTGGGCCTTCGATAGATATCTTCCTAAGGAGTCCCCTTCTCCTTCCATGTGCCTTAGCTCAGGGCTATGACCTGTTCCTTGAGTCGGGATGTGAAAGTTAGGGCATGTGTAATCTCGGGCTCCTTGCCTTTCACAGGAGCCTCACGGAGAAGAGCCCACGATGCGCAGGCATGAGGAAAAAGATGCAGAGCTGGACCGTAGGATAATTGCCCTGCGCAAGAAGAACCAGGCCTTACTACGCAGGTACCAGGTGAGTGTGCTGTAGCCACTGAGAGAACTCCTCTGGCTGGCGTCCCTGCCGCCTTCAAAAGTTTGTTTGCACAGTGGCATTCTCTTTGAGATCACGAGGGCCATGTCTCCAGGCCCTGGCCCAGGGTTCGGGTGGGCAGTCTCTCTCAGAGGTATGGTTAGAGTCTTAAGTACTGGTGATGTGGTACCTCTGCCTCCTGGTGTCCCATTGGTGTTTCTCTGTGTAGGCCTGTCAGCATCTGTGTGTCTGTGAGCCTGGGGGGCTGTGGCCTTGCTGACCCCAGGCCCTCCCACAGGAGATTGAGGAGGATCGTCGGCAGGCGGAGAAGGGGGGCATGGCCGTGACCACCCCAGCGCTCCTCCAACCTGACAGCCTCACCGTCACCATCAGCCAGGTTCCCGGTGTAAGTTTCACTTTGGCATTAAGCAGAGTTGAGGCCTGGCCCAGGCTTAGGGTATTACAACTACCCGATTTTCTCCTATCTGCCTTTCTGGGTGCCTCCCAGAAGCAGGCCTCCTCAACAACCAAGCTATGCTGTCCTTCCTTCCAAAGGGCCACAGATGAAAGGCCACTTAGATCAGAAACCATTTTACAGACTTTTCCAGGCCCACAGCTCTGTGCTCTAAATCACAGCCTTTCCTTTACCCCAGACCCTGAGGCTGAAATCCTGCAGGAAGCAGACAGAGGACAGAGAAGTCTGGGCTAAAAGCAAAAGAAACAGTGTCTTAGAGATAAGGCTGTTATTGTTTGCGCGCTCTGGATTTCTCAACTCAGAGATGACAAGCTCTAGTGGCATCTTAGGTCCTTCTGTTGGCTCTTGAGTTCTGAATAGGTAATACCATTGGCATGTGGACTCCCGAAGGGTCACTCTTGGCCATGGGCATTCCAGGGAGGGCTGGAACCCAAACCTCAGGAACCCCTCCCCCCCAGCACCCAGCATCTGGGTCCTGCCCAGGACTCTACCTATGTGGCTTGAGGAAACAGGCTTCTTGCTCTACAGGAGAAGAGGGTGGTCAACAGAAACTGGGCCAGGGTGCCCCTTTCCTCTGGAGTGACAGGCACATTGACAGATGATGAAGATGTTGCAGACTCGATGGGTACCTTCTGCATGGGGGACCGGGTGGAGCTAGCTGTCACCATGGAAAACAAAGCCAAGGTGAGCAGCTGAGGCTTCCAGACCCTGGGGTGGGAATGGGGGCAGAGGCAGAGGCGGGCAGTCTCCTCTTCCTTGGCTCAGCCATGATGCCCAGCCATACCCTCTCCAGGCCAAACGGATTGTAAGTGAAAAACCCTCGACTCAAGCAAGGAACCCAAGGGCAACGGGGCCATCTGGAGGAGGCCAGGGCTGGAGTAATCCTACGCAGAAGACCTTCAGCTCAGACTCAACAGGGAAGGTACCTGCAGGAAGTCAAGAAAGGGCAGGGACACAAATTGGCAATCTTCATTTGGAGAAGGCAAAGCAACTAAGTCAGATATGTCCCTTGCCTGGGCCAACCTGGCCTAGCCACCGCCCCTGGGAGTTCTCGCCCTCTTCCCCTTCTCTGGCCAATATCCACCTTAGATGCGCTTTGCAGTGAGAAATGGTTGAGCCAGAGATGAGATCCAATCATAATATGGCCAGTGACTTGCCCTTCAGGTGTCAGGGATGTGTAGGCGACTGGCTGTGTGCCAGCCGTGACCTCTAGGTGGCAGCAGTCCCTTGTGGTTGCTTTTGATTTTGCTCGCAACCTCTGGGTGCCCCTCCTACCTAGGGCCAGTCTATCCACACCAACAACCCTAAGAAAGGAGACACCTCCCTTTCCAGATAAGGAAATTATACATGGAGAGGTTAAATTACTTGTCCTGAACTTGTCCCAAGCTAACAAGTGGGTGGGTGCAGGCAGTTCACAGCCAGTACAGCATGCCAGAGATGAGGTCGACCTAAGTACACACTGGGATGCAGAGACCTTGAGAGAGGAAGAGCCTGGAGCTCCACTCAAATCCTGCTTCTACTTCTACCTCACAATCCTAAGGGTCTTCTCCTTACAGGGTGCTCGGGAGCCGCAGAGTCCAGTTATGGTCAGAGGCCCAACTCCCCAGCAGCCCATGGGGCGACCCCCGGAGGCCAGCTGGGACTACAAGCAATGGAAGCAGGAGCGAGAGCAGATTGACCTGGACCGCCTTGCGCGGCACAGAAATGCACAGGGTGACTGGAGCCGCCCGTGGGACGTGGACAAAGCCGGACCCATGTGGGTGGCATGGCTGAGCAGCTTGCTGGGCTACTGTGATTGTGGGACTTGGGTAGGGCTAACTATGGGCGCCTCTTAGAGGGAAGGGACTTGCCTGGGACTTCTGTTCAGACCCTGGGCTCAGGGTTCTGGGTGCCCCCTCTTTCTTGGGTCTACCAACTCTGTGCAACCCCTGGAGCTCTGGTGTTAGGGGAACAGTGACTGAGTAGAACTTGGTGCTACATGTGCCCACATTGTCACCAGTGACCTAATGCCCTCTTCTTTCTACACAGGCCGCAGGACCGCAACAAGCCTAGGGACAAGGACTCGGCCATGGGCAGCAGAAAGGGTGAGCCCAGACCCACATCATGTCCTTGTGCATTTTTTGAGACAGTGTCAGCCCAGGCTGGCCCAGAACTCGGGATCCTCCTGTCTCATCCAGGATCCCACTTTCCTCTCGTCTGTCTCTTCAAAGACGAGAGGGAGCACGGAAGAAGAGCATCCTTTCCCGCCCTTCCCACACTATTCGACCTCCCTTGTGTTTTCTGAGTTACAGCTCAGGCTGGATCCAGGGAGCTGAGCTGGATCTTTCCAGATGTTGGTCCCTGTGGGATAAAAGTCCTAGTGATCCTCCCTGGCCTGCTGTGGGAACAGTCCTGTGGATTTCTGGTGCCTTTCTCCTTCACACACACAGAACCTAGGGGTCAACAAGCTGGCCAGGTCACCTAGCTGGAGAGGCCAAGGCCCCAGGCCAGGCGGGGCTTTTCTGAGGGTCAAGAGGGGTGGCCTTGGCCTTTGGGAAGGTAGGAGAACTCCTAAGGGAATTGCCGCTGTCAGCTTCCTGATATAGAGAACTGATGTTTCTGCTTCAGGTGCTTCGATACCTCCCATCCCAACTGGCTTTGTTTCCCCTTAGGTCCTAGGACCCACTGGAAGTTACAGCCCCCACCATCATCCCCGGATGGAAAACGTGAGTTGGGGGAAGAGAAGGAGTGGGGTTGCTTCAGCTGACGAAGGTGGCTGTTACGGCCCTCTGTCCTGTCTTGCAGGCTGGGGTGGACAGTCTGGAAGACCCTCAGTGACATCCACCACAGGCAGCAAAGCCCAGGGGAAGGAACGACTGACTGGCAGGGCCCGAAGGTAA
Source organism: Acomys minous (assembly GCF_964271855.1). Lineage (NCBI taxonomy): Eukaryota > Metazoa > Chordata > Mammalia > Rodentia > Muridae > Acomys > Acomys minous. The sequence goes on from NC_140485.1 coordinate 30,094,946, forward strand.
ATAAAATCAAGGCAGATATGTAGGTGTCTGAATTTCCTGGACTGGCCCAGGTCCCTCTGCCCCATCACCAGGGCTCCTGCTTCCTGGCCCGCTTATTGCCTACTACAGGTTAATGAGATACCAAGAAAGGCCACTAGCAGTGCTGGTAGAGCCTGGTGCCCAGAGGCTGTGGTAATTACAACAGCTCACTTCCCCTGGGATGTGAGGTGAGCCTTTCCCAGGCAGAGCAGGCAGGGGCATGCCTGGAGTCCCCATGGATCTCAAGGTGCAGCAGGCTTGGCCATAAACAGCAGCTGGGGACCCAGGATCAATTCCCAGGAGGAAACCCAGCAAGGTCAGGCTAGGAAGGAAGCACTCTGTCCCCACTCTGAAACCCTGCTGGGCTGTAGCTTCTCCCTGGCCTACACAGGCCATGGCTATGAAGGGGTTACTTGAAGCAAGGTGGAGCTTGGTATAAGACCTGCCACTTGCTTGTGTTCCTACAGGTATGACAGGAAAGAAAATGAGAAGATGCAGAGCCAGGAGGTGGGTACCCACCCCCCCCCCCACTCTGAGGATAGGATAAGACAGGCTCGGGACAGGAACCCCAAATTTACTAGCTGGCTGGGCTATTCTTTTGCTTCAGGGAAGCCAGTGCACCACGGAGAATCCCAGTGCAGAGGAAGAACAGAAACAGAAACAGAGTGAAATGGAGCCAGGCAGACAAGAGACCATGCCTGCAACCAGCCCAACTCCAGCCTCCCCACAGGGCCTAACAGAGGAGTCGGGAACCTCTACACCTAGTTTGGCTTTAGACTCCCCACAACACTCTGACTTGGCTCCCCTTGACCTCTCTCTAGGAGGAGCTAGCAGCCCCAAGGCTGGAAAGAGTACGCTCGTCCTCAGTCCAAAGTCTGGAGCTCAGGAAAGTACAGTGCCATGGCCAAATGGTTCTGAGCAGCAGGCCCTAGGGTGGGATGACCACCAGCCTGGGCAGGAAGTCCACACTTACGCTGAGTCGCAGAGAGAAGCAGAGGCCTCCCAGCTCAAAGAGGACAGGGCTGGTAAGGCTGGGGCCCAGCAGAACCTGCCACCAAGAAACAGGACCCCCAGAGGAACTGGCCAAAGGGCAAGAGGCACAAGTAAAAGAACCAGGGCAGGAGGTCCTGGCCCTGCAGGAAGATGCTGAATAAAGCTCGTGGGAGTTGGGGAGCCAGGCTGTTGGAGGGGAGAACTCAGTCAAGACTCTTCTGCATGGCAGTCTGTTTGCTGGTGGGAGTCTTGTGCCTATCTGGTTGAGCAATGTGGCAAAATTCCACAGGGACACCAACGGAGGGCCTCTTTCGCACATCTCTCTACACAAGTGGGTTTTCACATGCAGGCAAGGCTCCTGGGGTATTCGCGAGGCTGGTATCCGTGGCCTAGGCCCTACTGCTAGGCCATTTGCTTTTCCCACTGGCTCCTTGTCATTCCTCATTGCCAGGTCTCCCCTCCGCAGTCACAGCCTTCAGGCTCCTTAGCTCCAGGCAGTCTCAAAGGGGGTGTGGCTAGCCCAGCTCCTTTCTGATAACCCATGCCTTTTACAGTCCTGGTCTTCTAAGATGGCCAAAGTGGGATTTCAACAGTCACCTGAGACCCAGAGAAAGTGGGATGTGGCTCTCGGTTGAAAGAAACAGGTTTGAGGTGGAAGAGTAGAACCTAAGACTTCTTGGGAGAAAGCTTGTGGAGGGCTTCTTTGAACAGGGCTAGGCTCCCCTTATCCATCCCCACAAGGGAATGGGAGAGCTCACTAGCAGGTACTTGAGCCTGCCTCCTCCATGGCCAGATCAGACGCCCTGTGTGTGCCCTGAACTGACCTTACAGCCCAAGACCACTTCCTGTCCCCTCTTCCTTTTTATCCACTTCCCCTCACCAAGGCCGTGCAGAAGCAAGCACACAGACAGAGAAGGAGAAATAGCAACCCCAGCTGAGTGCGGCATCAGGATGTGTCTTTCTAACTCGGTCTCCATCCAGGCTCCTCCCGTTGAGGCCCACGTCTGGTGAATGATCCAGACTCTGCACAAGCTGTGGTTTCCTTTCAATACAACAAACATTTCCTGAGCACCCTCTCCCAGTAATCCAGCCAGTGGGCGACGGGTGACTCTGCCAGCAGGAGGGAGGGCAAGAAACTCAGTCATCCCACAGCTCAAGGCTGAATGGCAAGTGCTGTTTTCATCGGAGAAGCCTGGCAGCACTGGGTATGATGAGGGTAGGAGCCACCCCACTTCTGCTTCCCCCTCTTTTGATATGGCATGTGCCCTTTGCCCCCAGGCCTTTATCTTCACAGCACCACGCACCGTTCTCCCCACAACCCTCTGAAGCTCTAGGGAAAGTCCTTGCCATCCATCTTGACACGCAAAGCCTGAAACTTGAGTTCCTGTCGTGGCCTTCTTCCCCCCCCCCCCCTTGGTTCCATTTCTATTCCCTCGCCTTAGGCAGGGATGACTCTTTGGCGGGCCAGGCTGTTTAAAGAACTCTTCTCATGATCCTGTGTGACATGTGGTGCAGGTTGAACTCAGCAGGGCTGGGCGACACCTGCAGGTCTTCATTTCTAACAGGCTCCAGGTGAGGGAGGCGAGGCCGCTCCTCTTTGGCTTGAAGAATCCTCTGAGGAGTCCAGTTCTGGGCTTAAGTGTGTGAAGGGTTCAGGTGAGAGCAATCGTGTAGATCTGAGGCGAGTTGCTGGCTAGGCAGGAGCTAGGGGAGTGCTACTGCTGCTGGGGGGAGGGGGAGGGGGGCTTCCTGGCTTCAGAGGAGCCTGGAGAAGATGCTCTGGGCAGTGGGTAGTGAGGCAACTCCATGGAGCATCAAAAGGAAGTTGACCAGGGATGTGACAGGATGAAGGGGATGGAAGAGTCAATGTCGTTGGTCAGAGAAAGTTCAGAAAGGCACAAAAAATATTCCTGTGCCTGTGAGACATGCCTGGGCCAGAGCGAACAATTCAAATTCAAGGTTTCATCTTGCCTCTCGGTCTCAAGTCTATAACTTTGGAGTGTGCCACAGGCCCTGGAGCTCATGACTCTTAAAAGATGGGACTGCAATAGGGCAGGTTCAGCCAGAAATCTTGAGTTCTGGTGTTGCAAAGTAATGACTGTCTGTGATCAAGAATTTGAATTCTTGGCTGGAGGTGTAGGCTGGGAGAGTCCATTCTCAGCATACGTGAGTCCTAGGTTCAGTCTCTAGGGTCCCAAGTCAGAGAGAGAGAGAGAGAAAAAAAAAAGAAGAAGAAGAAGAAGAAGAAGAAGAGGAGGAGGAGGAGGAGGAGGAGGAGGAGGAGAGAGGAGAGGAGGGAAGAGGAGAAGAGAGGAGGGAAGTGAAAGGAAGAGAAGAGCAGGGGCGAGGGAGGGAGAGAAGAGCCACAATTTGCCTCTCACTCTACAACGCACTTCATCAAACACCACAGGGCAAGCCATGTTGGGCCATGGGTTGAGGATGTATAATTCTGGCAGGGTTCTGGCTCAGCCTTTACACAGGGACCAACCTAAGCAGGAGAACGTTCTGGCAAAGAGGACTGAGAGGACCTGGGGCTTTTCTTCATGGGCAGCCGACCTTAGAGGATTCGGGGAAGCTGTCCCAGGAATTGGCAAGAACGGAAGCCGCCACGGGCCATCTTCATTACAGAAGCCTGCAGCGCCTGCAGCAAGAGCAAGCTTCTCCTGAGGAAGGGAAGCTTCTCTCCAGGATGAGATACGGTGGTGACACCTCCCAGTTCTCTGCCCAGGTTTCGGCCACCCTGCTTTGTTAAAGTCAACTATGGAGCAGGAGGAAGCCATGCCAGTCAGTGACTCTTCCAGTTGCTTTGTTGAAAGGTCTGATGCCAGGGTTTCCCCTTAGGAAGCCCGCTTTCCTCCAACAACCAGACAAGACTTCTCTTCAAAAGCAGGCGTCTTCATTAAACCCAGCTCCGGGGAACCAGATGGAGGGCTGGAAGAAGCCGAGCAAGGAGTGTGTACCCAGGAGGACCTGGCAGGGAGGGGACACCTTGAGACAAGGAGGGTAGGAGGAAAGTGGAGATCATACTGTAAGAGAGGGTTGTGTTTTGATCTCAAGCACCACGGTGGGGGGTTCTTGCTCTACTTTAACCTCTAAGAGCCTCAGACTCCTTACCTGCAAAATGAAGCTTGCGGTGCTGACCTGGAAGGAAGGGTTTTTTAGAAAGCTGCAGTGCGCAGACGATGCCTACACTCAGCAGCCACTCTCGGAACAGTGCCCGGTGTGCAAAGAATATGTCGAATAAATGAAGTGGACCTTGGACAAGAGGTCTGTGTCTGCTTGTTTTCTGTCTCCTTCCTTCCTTCCTTCCTCCCTCCCTCCCTCCCTCCCTCCCTCCCTCCCTCCCTTCCTTCCTTCCTTCCTTCCTTTTACTGGGGATCAGTACTCTCTCAGGGAAAGGATGGGGCTGCTCAGGCCATTCCCTTAGTTCGTCAGGACAGATAGCTTCCTTTACTTCCTCAGAGGTAGGGTGTCCAGTAGGGGGTGCCCTTGCTGGAGGTAGGGTGTCCAGTGGGGGATGCCCTTGCTGGAGGTAGGGTGTCCAGTGGGGGGTGCCCTTGCTGGAGGTAGGGTGTCCAGTGGGGGATGCCCTTGCTGGAGGTAGGGTGTCCAGTGGGGGGTGCCCTTGCTGGAGGTAGGGTGTCCAGTGGGGGATGCCCTTGCTGGAGGTAGGGTGTCCAGTGGGGGGTGCCCTTGCTGGAGGTAGGGTGTCCAGTGGGGGGTGCCCTTGCTGGAGGTAGGGTGTCCAGTGGGGGGTGTCCTTGCTGGAGGTAGGGTGTCCAGTGGGGGTGTCCTTGCTAGAGGCAGGGTGTCCAGTGGGAGGTGTCCTTGCTAGAGGCAGGGTGTCCAGTGGGGGGTGCCCTTGCTGGAGGTAGGGTGTCCAGTGGGGGGATACCCCTGCTTTTATAGGGAGTCCACTCCATCTGCTCTCAGCTCCACAGCTGACTTGAGCTAGGAGGGATCTTCTGTTTAAGACAGATACAGTCTCAAAAATTCACAGCATAGTCTTTGTTTCATTATTTTTCCTCCAGAAGCCCACAACCCCAGAGCTTCCTATGTGTCTCCCAGAATTAAGTTCTGCCACCCAAATGAGGAAATGAATGATTTTTCTTATGATCAACCTCAGCTATTTAAAACAAGGTACAAGTTTGGAGGGTCTGACAACTAGTGAACTCCAGACCTGAGCCTGCTGTCAGGGACAAGCCTTACAGGAAAAGATGGCGCTGGTCCTTAAAAACACAAAGAAATGGCAAAACTTTCCATGTGACTGTCTTTTCTGGGGGTGGGGGACAAACCTGGGTGGGGGTTGCCAAGAGAACGGAGATAGACAAAGGCACTGCCGCTTCTTGCTGCTGTTTATCAGAGTCCACAGACCCCACCAGCATTTCCTTCTGAGTCAGGGTTATCTGGGCTACTCAGGAAAGACAGACCGGGTGACCGTGGCTTCCTCACAGTGGCAAAATTCAGGCCTGGGGAAAGGCAAAGAGAAGAGGCAGCAGAATGCCCGGTCTGTGGCTGCTCTCTCTCAAGGCTGCTGCTGCCTACGTCACAGCTCTCATTAAGCATCCACTTGACGCCAGGGAGGTGAAATAACCCAGACCTGGCACCAGAAGGAACAAGTGTGGCACCCACTGCTCCTTTTAAGGACCGGCTGGAGAAGCGTCAGGCCCCAGGGCAGGAGGCGAGACAAACACATCAGCACCTTTAAGGCAGGAGGAGGAGGAGGCGCTCATGAAGACCTCCATCTTAACAAGCTCTCCAGGGCAAACTGTCAAAGATAATGGACAGTGTAGGTTTTTTCCTTTTTCCTACAAACTCTGGAGACATAGTGTTTTCTCTCCTCTGCGCAGGGCAGCTGGCTCCACTGAAGTAAAGGGGCCAAAAGTCACGTTGATAACCAGCTAGCGAAACAAAGATTCCCCGCACTATGGAATCAGAGCGAAAGGTTGGGTCCCTGGTTCCCCAACTTTAGCATGCATTGCAGTTGCCCAGAAAGATGGGTTTTATTTTTATTTTCCAAGACAGGGGTTCTCTGTGTAACAGCTCTCTGGCTGGAACTTGCTCTGTAGACCAGGCTGGCCTCGAACTCACAGAGATCCACCTGCCTTTGCCTCCCAAGTGCTGGGATTAAAGGAGAGTGCTACCACAGCTGGGCTGGTGGTTGTTTGTTTTGTTTTGTTTTTTCGAGACAAGGTTTCTCTGTGTAGCTCTGGCCATCCTGGAACTCATTCTGTAGACCAGGCTGACTTCGCACTCAAAGATCTGCCTGGTTCTGTCTTCTGAGTGTGGGCATTAAAGGCGCACACAACCACCGCCAGGCTGAAAAGCTGGTTTTAAACAGAAGGCCTGCCTCTACTTCCTGAGACAGCTCAGTTGGTCTGGGATGTGGCCCAGTTTTACAGTCCTGCCAGTTTCCCAGGTGATGCTGACGCTGTGGGTCTGGGAGTTAGTGTCATGTTTACTGGCCTTCCCTTCACATTGCTTTCCATGCATCATTTCCCCACAAAGGGATGGATATTTCCTTGAAAATATATTACTTCATGTGTATACACAGTCCTTTAATTCCCAAGGTCTTAAAGCCCTTTCACACCCAATACCTCCATTTGCTTTCATGACATGTCATTTGGTTGGCAGAACAGGAGGCTGAGGCCTTTACCAGTGCTACTGTTCCTTCCTGTTCAGGGGTCTCTTCTGAGGACACGCTGCTGCCTCCACACCCAGGGCCTGGTTATGAGTTGACTACAGCTCAGAGATGGGCTCCTGTAACTCTTTAAAATATATAACTGATTTTGTAGGTGTATGGTTGTTTTGGGGTTTTTTGGGGAGGTTGTTTGTTTTGTTTGTTTGTTTTTTTCGAGACAGGGTTTCTCTGTGTAGCCCTGGCTGTCCTGGACTTGCTTTGTAGACCAGGCTGGCCTCGAACTCACAGCGATCCACCTGCCTCTGCCTCCCGAGTGCTGGGGATTAAAGGTGTGCGCCACCACTGCCCAGCAGGTGTATGGTTGTTTTGCTTGTGTGTATGTCTGTTCACCACCTTCGTGACCCATGCCTGTGGAAGCCATAAGAGGGTGTACATCCCCTGTTATTAGTGGCTATGTGGGAGCTGGGTATTGAACCTGAGTCCTCTGGAAGAGCAACAAGTGCTCTTAACTGCTGAATCAGCCCTGCAGCCCTGCTTGGGTAACTCGACACTGCAGGCTTCTAAGGGGACTGGTGGCCTCTGGGACAAGTAGGAAAAGATGGTGGCGCACAGCTTTAATCCCAGCACGCGAGAGGCAGAGGCAGTGGAATTGATGTGAGTTCGAGGCCAGCCTGGTCTACAAAGTGAGTCCAGGAAGGCCAAGTCTACCTTTTCGAGACCCTGTCTCGAAAAACTGAAAAAGAAAAACTTAAAAAAAAAAAAAAAGATCTTATCCAGTGACTATGAGCACTTAGGGGGCAGAAAGAATATTTTAAAAACAAACAATTTCTGATCAACACCATTGCTTTTTATTTTTTGAAAAGTTTGAGAGTTTTGAAGTTCACTTGGTTGAATAAGTTCTAAATTAATGGCAATAGTTTAAGGGAACTATTCCTGAGGATGGTAAATGGAACCTTCCTACTAGTATAAGAAATGATGGCTGAAATGAGGAAAACGGGGCTGTTTAGGTGATAGAACGGGAGGGCCACCGGCAAGGAGTGTCCCTAGCTTGTGGCTTCCAGAACCGAATTGGATCACAAAGACTGGCTCAGTAAACGTGCTTATGACTGACCAGGTGACTCGGGTGTGAGAGGGACCACTGGGGGCTGGGCTTTCTGTGACTGTAGGCATCCTAATAGAGTCTGAGTGTGTGGCAAAGACAGGCTTTGTTTGTTTATGTTTTTGATGAGCTATTGGAGGGAACAAAAATCGTTAACAGAGGCTCTCTGCAGCAGCAAACCACAGGCTACATTTGTGAGGGAAACAGATGTGACCAAAAAACTGTCAACAGTGCAGTTATTTTTGTAGCTCTACATTAGGGCTGGGACAGGGAGGACAATGGATGGGTCAAATAGCCTATGCTGCCTGCATCCACATGGCTGAAGACAGCCATAGACTTCTGGTTCCCGCATAAAACTGGGGGACCAAACCCAGGCCTGGTAACATGGAAGGGAGAAACTGTTCAGCCAGGCCAGGGTGGCTATAGTTTGAATGGGGTTATGGGCTGTGTTCCATGAAGGTTCTGGGTAGACCATGACAGGGACACTACGATGACATGCCAATTACATCCAGGATGGTGACCACCCAGGTGATCAATTGCCTCTGGGGACCCAGTGCTTCGTGCCAGGCACTGAGTTGGCGTTGGTCATGAGAACTGAGCAAAGCTGCTGCTCTCCCTTCCTCCCCAGAGGGAGGCCATTTAACAGTCCAGATGTGGCCCTGTTGTTACTGAACTACAATTCCAGAAATACCTCCATTTTCTGCAGACAGGAAAGGGAGGGCAGTCATTACGCTTTTAAGTAGCTGCGGTGGCCCTAAAGCCACCAACCTTGCAGTGCTCCTTAGAGCAGCCTGTAGGAACAAGTAGATGTTCTGCCTTCAGCATTTCCAAACAGGATATAAATACTCGACTACAGAACATGCCAGCTTAGAATTCCCCAGTGAAAACTGAAAAACAAGGTAGACAGAAAAGCTCCCCAAACTGTGGTACCACACCATGTAGAAATATACAGCTGTCAGTGGGGGAATAATTCTGCTTAAATCCTCAGAGGACCAGGTCTTTTTGTACCTGAGCATCCATGGAGGAAGGATAGAGATACAGGCAAACCCAAACGGCTCCCTGACCCTGTGCCTTCAAAACTTCATCCTTTTTCCCCTTGAATTCAGGCTGCCAGGCAATGAATAATGGTAACTTTCAATATAAGCAAACACCTAGGGACTGTCCCAGTGCAAAGCAGTCAGAGGGAAGGCTACCTCACTTTGCAGAGCTTCCAGGCTTAAAAACACCGACAGTTTTGCTCCTTCCCAACATTTGCAAAGAAAGCTGTTCCAACGCCTGTTCCCATCCCATCCGGCCCTGTTCTAATCAGCCAGCAGGCGCTCCCTGTACCTACTGCTGCCTTTGGCCAATGTGGTAAGCTGTGTGCAGCTGTAGAAGCCATCTGCAGAAAGGAGGGGCTGAGTCAAAAAGCCACCAAACTCAGTCTCCAGCTCCGCCTTACCAGGCCCTCACACAGAAAACCATTGTGTAAGCTGAAGAGGAGAATAAAGGAAGGGCGGGCCTTTTCCTGGCCTCCCTGCAGACCACAAGGTGAAATGAAGGCAGAGTGACTACCCGCTAACTGCTCGGGAGAAGTGCAGGCCACAGGGGGCTCCACCAACACTGGCTTCTCACTCCAGATTTGTACTGGGCACCATTGTCTAGTAATGAGCTGAGCTCAATTTCGTACCATGTATTTTTGCAGCATAACTAATCCCTTATATTTATGCTTTTCACCCACGTGTCTTTTTTTGTTTGCTTTAAGGGCAGGAAAAAAAAACCCCCCACAACCCATTACCTTTGAAGCAGCCCACAGCCCTCAGCAGCTTGGCTCCAGGGGAACCGGGCTCCATCAGGTAATACAGATGCCCGGGCGTGTCTTTCCCAGTATGCCACTTCCCAAGTTAGCAAAAGGCCAACAGTTTAAGGTGAGAACGTGGTGCCAGCAGGCAACTGCATCTTCACCTCAGACAGCTAAATGTTTTGTGATTAAAGCTTAATACTCACACACACTAACCCTTTAGCTGCCCCACCGAGCAGAACGTTTTTCCGCCCTCCAGCTTTCTTAGGTTGGCAAAAGCTGGCATCATTTTGTGACCCCACGACGGCTTCCTGACTAAGATGGATCCTGCCACCCGTCCCTAATCTGTTCAGCGGCAGGCAGCGAGGACAGCAAGGCAATTGCTTTCTCCTTCAAACCCTATTCATCACCGTCATCCACCGCATCTGCGGCCTCCTCTATTCCTTCTCCATGAACTCAGTAAAAGAAATGATGCTTACACAGGCTTAGGCAGAGTTCTTAGAATGTATTTGTTTTTTTGTTCACCTGAAAAATAAAACTTTTAAAAAATATACAGGACTTTTAAAGTACAGGTATATCTTGAATGGCTGAATTATAAATAATGTCTCTGGTCGTGTTCACGGCTAGGGCTGGAGAAAATGTCCCGATTCCAGTGAAGGCTTTAGAGAGTCAGGAGGCCAGCTGGACCATGAGTGGGCTTGCTGGACTCTTTGATTCATCCCAAAGTGGATTTAAACAGTCCATGAAGCAGGGTCAGGTGGGGAAGTAACGGACTCGCAGACACCCTCCTACGAGTCCAGGGGATTCTTGGAGTAAGAGATCAATTTACAAATTATTAAAATATAGGACTAAAAAGTCACACCATAAATATAAATTACAGGCTATTATTGAAGTTATAAAGTGGCATTTTATGTTTCTTCCCCCAAGTCTCTCATCAAAAATGTAAAAAGTCCCCCGTGGGCCTCCTAATCACTGAAGCCCTCATCAGCTGTGAAGAAGTCTCGAAGCCCAGACACCTTGAGGTGTTAGCAGCCTGCAGGAAGGCTGCCAGCGTAGTTGCTATTTTCTTGCCCAGGACAGGACATGGCTTAAATCAAGACTGTTGTCCTGTAAACCTGAATCAGAACTAACTACCGGGTAGGCCAGAAAACTGGATAGACAGTTTCAGGACTAAGGTGGGCAAAGTTCCTGTTTTGTTTCTTTTTTAAGTAGCTCATTTCCCAAAAAGGAAATACTAAAGGGTTTGATCTCTGTCACTACCCACACTCAATTGCCTAAAAGCAAGTGGCAGGAGGAAATGGAATCCAAATTGAAGGAGTGTAATTCTTGCTGCCCCGGCAGCTGTGCATGTGTGCGTGTGCGTCCATCCCTTGACATTTGTCACCACCTCTAGAAAAAATTTGGCTGCATTTAAGTGGGAACTCACCAAGAATGAAGACAAGCCACCAACGAGGACAGGTTCAGCCTTTCCATGGCTGGCCTCTTCACTGCCTAAGCACACTCTTGAGTTTGAATGCTCCCCTCTGCTCTTTCTGACCCTATAACATAACTCAGAGCCACATCATCGCAGCTCTGGCTTTGCGACTGATTTTTGTCCTAACAGCAAGCCGCTGTATTGTTTCAGGCTCAGAAAAATAAGAAATGCAAAAGTGAGTAAGATAAGACGTAGAAGGGCAAGAAATTAAATAAGACAAGATCTGGAACCAAATAAGATGATTGAGGAGACAGAAAAGGAACGAGAGAAAACACTTGCCAATCACTGTACTTAAAAAGGCTTGCTCTTCCTAACGGAATTCTGCCAGGGGAAGGGACTGATCTAAACACAGCAGCCTTACTCTTCCTCTCCACCGCCCTGGCATGTATCCAGACACTCAGGGCTACAACAGGAAGCCATGGTGGTGGGAGCACTAGAGTGAGAACCGGAGGGGAGGGGGGGATCAGTGTGTTCCCCATCCTCCCTAAACGGATTCTACTGCAAAGGGTTTTCCACTGTCGTGTTTGCAGTCCAAGAACGTCAGAAACTTATCTCTCTGGAACAGGAAGGGAACAGGTGAGAGACTGGGTGATGGAAAAGGGGGGAGGGGGAAAGCCATGTTTGTGTCCTTCTGGCTAAGTCTAGTTTGAAGCCCAGCAAATAGCCCTTGCTGGACCCCACATTCAGTAGCTACCCAGGGTGTGGGGAAATACATAGAGTTTTATGTGATTATAGCTTTTAGTGCATATGTCAACAGCTATATACAGGGATTTATAAATTAAACGCATGTCTGGCCACTGCAACTAGGTTGACGTACCTGAGCTCCGCTACTTTTGGTGCTCTCTTCTTTTGGAGAGCCTCGGCTTATTGAAAAATTGAAAATAAAAAAAAAGGAGCCCCTACACAACTCCCTACCTTCCCCTGAGTCTTGGGGAGGGGGCGCCCAAGTCACCCCCCTGCGTTTAGGATACATCAGAGTAGCGGCGCACAAGGGCTGGGTGCTAGGCTCTGCCCACCCTCCCCCCAACTCCCCTTATGGCTCAGGGCCCTGGCGCAGCACGGTGTTGGGAAGATCAAACCCCGAGTCCCCGGCGAATCGTGGTCCCTTGGCTGAAGATCCGGTTGTGCGTTACCCGCTCCCGGGACGAGCTGGCGTTCGCTGAGGTGTGTGGGGGCGTTCGCTCGCGTAAGGGTCACTCCGGCGGGCCCCGGAGCCGGTCCTGCTGCAAAGTCCTGCCTGGGGGCTTGGGGGACGATGATTCCCGACCGCCCCCCAACGCGGAGAGCTTCAACGACTCCGGGGCGCTGCGCCCGCTTCCTCTTCGTCCTCGTCCGGCCCCCGCGGCCGCTCGAGCGGCCCGGCCAGGGGGCTGTCTGCAGCGGGCTCCGGGGACGCCGGCCTCGCCGCCTGCAGCGGGGGCGCGTCGCGCGGCGCCTCGCGGCGGGACGACCCGGTGGTGTTGGGCCCTGCCGCCGCCCCCGAAGTCCCAGACGGGCCGGTGGCGTTGGAGCCGCTGGGGGGCGGGCCGGCGGCTCCCCCCGAGGTCCCGGCGCCCACCGGCTGCCAGATGAGGCTGTAGTAGACGGCCAGTACGATGGCGGCCAGCGACACGGAGAGCACGTAGGCGAACACCGTGGCTAGCCGGACCCACTTCTTGTTGGTCTTGGCCGCCATCTTCGCCTTCTTGTCCCCGGTGTAGGTGGCCGGCTTGCCCCGCTCGGCCGGGGCCGCGTCGCGCTCCTTCATGGGGGGGCCCCGGCCTTTGCCCCGGTGCTCCACGGCCCCGGCTGGAGGGGGCCTGGCGGCCTGCGAGGACTGGACAGGGGGCGTCCCGGCGCCCTGGCTTCCCGGCGGCCCCGCGCTCCGCCGCTGCTCCTCACGCCGCCCGCCCGCAGCCCGCCACCGCGTCGCTGCTGCCGCCGCCGCCGCCGGGGCCTGGGCCCGTCACCGCCGCCAGCGCCGCCGCCGCCGCCGGCCCGCCAGCTGCTTCCCGGCCGCCGCCACAGCCACAGCCGCCCGACTCCGCGTCCCCATCCGCTGCTGCCGCCGCCGCCTGCCCGGCCGCCGGCCGCCTGGTCTCCAGTGGCCGCGCGGACCGCGCGCTCCGGCTCCAGCCCGGCTCCCCCGCGGGGCGCGCCGGTGCAGGGGGCGGGGCCGCGCGCTGCCCGGGGGCTGCCTCTTAAAAGGGCGATGTAGGGGCCCCCGGAAGTGGAGCATTGGGAGGCGGCAGTCTCGGGGCGTCGCGGGCCCCCGTGGGGGGACGCCCAGTTAAGAGAGAGTTAAGGGAGGCTGGGCCTTAAAGGGGCGACGGGCTCTTCTTTAAAGGGGGAAAACGATGCTTTTGGAGAGGAAGTGCTGGGAGGTGGCGGGGAGGGGCAGGCTGGGCGGAGAGCTGTCAACTCAGACGTCTCCCCACAGCGTCCCAGTCCAGGAGATGGTAGGTGGGGGAGCCAATCTCGCTTCTGTTCCCCAGGCCTTCGAAGTGGGGCTAACACTAAGCTCGTGCTCTCGCGGAGGGAGGGAGGTGGTGTCCCAGACCCCTTCCCCCCACCCCCACACCAAGAGCATGGTTTGGGTCTGGAAACTTGACGCCTCGCACACCGGAACCTCTGTCTTTCGAGCTGCTTCTGTTGGGCTGGGCTGTGAGACTTCTCGAGTCTTGCCTGATCGGGTCCTCTTAGGACCCTCCAATCAGGCTGCCGTAGGTCTCAGAGACAGAACCAGAGGTTGAGTTTGTTCCGTAGATTCGCCTGCCACCTTAATCTCAAATCTCACAATGGGCTGGCCTTGAATTGTACTCAAGGCTTTGCCCTGAACTGGTGGAGGGCATCTCCCAGCGTTTTTATTCTTTGATTCTCTTCAGCCTTGGCATCTAGAGAATTGTTTTTTTTTCTCGTTGAGGTTTGTTCTCCCAGGCTACAAACTTGGTGTTTGCTCTTTGAGCCCTTTGGGTACCAGTAACCCCTGTGCATGTAGACGCTCAGAAACCACGTTTCCTGTGTCTACACCTTCCTCTCCTTTGCTTCTTTCTCCCCTATTTCTTTTTTGTTGGTTTGATTTGGGTTTTTTTGAGACAGGATTTCTCTGTGTAGCCCTGGCTGCCCTGGAACTCGCTCTGTAGACCAGGCTGGTCTCAAACTCATAGAGATCTGTCTGCCTTTGCCTCCCAAGTGCTGGGATTAAAGGCGTGCGCCACCACCGCGCCCCAGCCCTATTTTCCTCTTTGTAATTCACCATGATTTCTGGGTCTCTCCTGCTTGAATCTTACTGTGTTCCCCAAACTACCTTTGTGAACAGCCTGCGTGTCCGATTGGGTGAGAAAACTGCCTGTATGGCGCTGTTTGGGAGAGAGGACTGCAGTCCTGATGAAGTTGGCGGTGGAGGTGCCTTCTCTGTGGCCTCTGCAAGGGCCTGGTTGGCTTCTGACCCTGTGGGCTGGATTCCCTCTGCCCCTTCCACTTCGTCTCCTTTTCCAGAAGCCTTTTGTCTTTCCTTACTCCAGCCTTTTCCCAATCCTCCCATCCCTAGGCACAGAAGCAGCTACCAGAACACAGTGTGCCAGTGGGGGCTGCTGGTACCGCAAGTGTTTAGTCTAGTCGTGGTGGAGGCTCAGGTGGGGCTGTGCCATTAGCAATGGCCAAAACCCTCTATTTCAAGGGAAAACTTGCCTTTTCACTTTCTGAGAAATTACAAGGACATTGGGAGTTTGGAGTGTTTGTTGGCTTCTGTGGATTGCCTGTGTGTGTGTGTGTGTGTGTGTGTGTGTGTGTGTGTGTGTGTGTGTGTGCGCGCGCGCGCGCGCATTGTGCTTTTAGACATCACATATGACCCATATGGAGCCTGTTTGATCCCCTTTCTAGAACGCCCTCCACGGTGCTTCTTCATATTTCCATTGCAAATTACACTTCCTTTTTATTTGCTTGCTTCCCAGCAGAGTAGGAAAACAACATGTCACTCTTTTCTTATTCTAAACAATGATGCACTTGAAGCCCTTATTCAACTCCTCTGCCTATTCTTCCCCAAATGAAACAGTGCCAGATTCTTTAACCTGTCGTCAATAAGCACTATTTATTATCTGGATTTACATAGTGTCTTTTACCCCTGGAACTCAAAATGCTTTCAGATATAATTGAGCCTGATCTCCCTGGTGCCTGAGCCATTAAGAAACCATTAGTGTATTTCTGTTGCCGGCAACTAAATGGCCCCCTAGTGGCCTGAAAGTGAATATGCTTTTCTAAGTGCCTCTCCCCCACCAAGCGTCCAGGAACTCAAGAGTCCAGGAAGTTTGAGGACAGAATGGACCCAAAAGGCTATCTTTGGTGAAAATCCTCAGCCGCCTTAGAGCCTCTTGTACAACATCCCCGTGGAGCGCTCTGCAGCACCAGCTAAGTGGCCGTCCCTGCTGGCAAGCCTCCTTGTCTGCTCCCTGAAGAAGCCCTTTCGGCTCCTGGAAAAGTTGGAAGCAATCAAAGCAGCCGCGTGCACTGTGCTCTTGGTATGTGCCAGGCACTCAGTCATAATTATTTGCAATGTATCAGGTAGTTGCTATCTCCGTTTTGTAGAAGAAACTGCTTCAAAGGGGTTAAGGCACTTACCCTGGGGTCACCTAACAAGAATTCAGTAAAAACCCAAGTCTTACTGATGCTAGGTCTTAGGCTCTTGATTCTGACTTTGCTCTACTTAGCAGCACAGCCAAACCTAGTGGGTTTTGTGTGGGCACCAGCCATGGGGAACCCCACATGTGGGGCATGGGATGCAGATATCCCTCCAGATGCCAGGAATATTGACTCTGGATGGCTCCCTGCTGCTACTGTCCCTGAGAATTGTCCCCAGGCAGCAAAGGAAGTTGCCTCTTTCTCCCCATCTACAAGACCAGTAAGCTGGCTGAAATGGCAACAAAGCCCAGGCAGAGATATGCAGGTCCTTCCTGGAAAGAGGGAAGGCTGCATGCATCTTGCACCCTGAAGCAGTCCTAGAAGTGGATAACATGTACTTGCTGGAGCCAGGGACAGATGTGTAGTACAGGTTAGCGGGGTGTAGGAGGGGCTGAACTTGATAATGCGTTAGAGGGTCTGTTTTAAGTGGCCACATTGTCCTGGAAAGCAGGATTTAAGACCTTGGGGGAATTGGAGACATGCCAAAGTAAAATGGAATGCTAGAGGTGCCATGGAAAAGGAGTCCAAAAAACCTGAGAGTTGGGGTGCTACCGTGGATATACTATGCGTGGCTAGGAGCTTATTGAAGTCTGGCGAGAAGACTCAGACACTACGTAAGTATAGAAGCAACAAGGCCTGTCTGGTGGGAAGGATAGCACTGAGCCTCTCAGTGTGAACTGTCCTCTGGGGCTGTTGATATGGCGAAGACGGTGAGCAGGCCGATACTGTAGAACCCCCTGGAGCACGCTAGCTGGGCGGCTCACGTGGGACATCACGGCTCAGTTGTGCCTGGGGTTCTCCAGCATTTTCCAGCATTTTAGTTCCAGGTTTCCAGAGCTAGCCTTGGTAGCACATGCATGTAGTCCCAGCTACTTGAGAGGCTGAGGTAGGGAAACCACTTCAGGCCAGGAATTCAAGATGAGTCTTGGAAACATGAGACAGACATTAAAAAAAAATGAGATTAGCAAAAACCTTTTGTTTGTGTGGGTTATAATTATTGATAAATTACCACATTAGAAATAAGGCAAGGATTTATAAAGTATTAATTTGTACAAAGGCTATATTTTTTATGAAACTAAGTATATTTCTTTTAAAAATGGTTTTTTTATCTTTTTATTTTATTTATTTTAAGATTTTTTTGAGGCAGGGTCTCTCTGTGTAGCCTTGGATGTCCTGGACTCACTTTGTCTACCAGGCTGGCTTCAAACTCACAGAGATTCACCTGCCTCTGCCTCTTGAGTGCTGGGATTAAAGGCGTGCACCACTACACCCAGCTAAAAGCATTAAAAAAAAAAGTAGCTTCGTTTTATTTATTTAAGACTTACTAAGCTGCCATGGCTCTTCTTGAAATCACAATTTTGCTGCCTCAGGCTTCTGGTGTTCCTGGAACTAGCTGTGTAGACCAGGCTGGCCTCGAACTCACAGAGATCTTACTCCCTCTGCCTCTTTCAGAGTTGTGACTTAAGACACGTGCTACTGTGCCTGGCCAGCTTCACATTTTTACAACTCTCTTTCTCTCTCTGGTTTTGGTTTTAGTTTTTTGGTTTTTATTTTGTTGTTGTTGTTGTTGTTTTGTTTTGTTTGGGGGGGGTTGAGACAGAGTTTTTTTGTTACACAAATCCCTAGCTGTCCTGGAACTTGCTGTGTAGACCAGGCTAGCCTCAAACTCACGGAGATCTTACTGCCTCTGCCTCCTCAGTGCTGGGACTAAAGGCGTGCGCTGCCACGCCCAGCTTTTACAACTCCCTTGAATGTTGCTTTATGGAAGACAGCTGGAGCCTTACTTTTACTTTTGCTGGCACTGTGTTCCTTCGGTCAAAATATATAAAGAAAATCTGGCATCATGTAGATATGTGGTTGGAAAACAGAAGAGTATTTTAGTAGTCTCTTAGATCATTGTCGCTGTTTTCTGCACTACACCAAGTCTCAACAAGTACTGAGTGGAAGTTGCAATGCAGACTATAAAGCATTATTACCAGCGTTGTGCTGGTGGCAGCAGTGCACACCTTTAATCTCAGCGCCGAGGAGGCAGAGGCAGGTGGCTCTACAGAGTGAGTTCCAGGACAGCCAGGGCTACACAGAGAAACCCTGTCTTAAAAAAACAAACCAAACAAACAAAAAAGTCACACCTATTATTACTCTAGCAATGGAATTTTATACTAACTTGATTAAAGTCATGGTTTACCTTGCCTTTGGGAAGGCACTTTTACCTATGTACGATTTTGTAATATCTTGCTTTGGTTATTAGGAAAATACTGATTTACTGACGTATGCATCTTTCCGAACATTGATACATTTAATTATGCAATATAGTAGTCACATTTGGCAATACCAGAAACAGCCCAAGCCCTTGGCAATGAGTCATGGTCATAATATAGTTTGCATATAGATTACTCCAGATTCTATTTTTACCTGAAAGGTCAGATTCTTATCATTGGTAATGGATGTCAGTTTTTCCTCAAAGTGACAGGGACACTTGATTCACATTTGAGAAAACATCTGCCAAGTAGTCAAGTCACAATGACAAGGGTTTCATGTCAATCATTCTTCAAAAATAACGCTCCGGAGTAAAGGTGGCTAGCTCAGTTCATAACCCAGTCAGGCAAGTGATTTTCCCAGAACAATTATAGCCCTGTGTGCAGTAGAGTGTTTTACATTCAGACACCCAGAGATGTACATGTCATGACTTAGTATAGTTTAACAACGGTTGTTGATTTACGAAGGATGTTCCTAAGGAGGGGGAGGGGAGCCCCCAGGCTGGGGGTGGAGGGGGATCTTTGCCAGCTATTTTTCTGACAGGGGATTAATATCCAGAATATATTTTTTAAAATTCAGAGGCTGGAGAGACGGCTCAATGGCTAAGAGCGCTGACTGCTTTCCCAGAGGATGCAGTTTCAGTTCCCAGTGCCCATACAGCCCCCTGTCTGGACCCCCAGTCCCAGGGATCCGAGAGCACCAGGCACACATGTGGTACAGAGACACACATGTAGGCAAAACAGTATGCAGAGTAAATAAGATTTTAAAAAAGAATTTAAAAGATTAAACACCAAGATAACAAAATAATCCAACCAATAAATGGGTAAACGGTCACAGAATGAGCATAGAATTCTCAAAAGAAAAAAAAAGTACAAGGGAGGTGGGCGCTGGAGAGATGGCTCAGTGGTTAAGAACACTTGCTGCTCTTGAAGAGGGCCTGGGTTTGGTCCCCAGCATCCACATAGAGTTACAGTTGTAACTCTAACACCATCTAGGCTCTGTGGATATCAGACATAGTACACATATACACACTCAGACAAACAGACACATAAAATAAAAATAAATCTTTAAAGGTTAATGGTTTAAAAATCATTGAAATAAAAAAAAAATACTAAAAGAGGTGTTTATTCTTATCCATCAGGCGAAAGCAACCAAAAAAAAAAATTCCAATTTACCCTAGGTAGGATAACTGTCATCCAGAAAAAACAGGAATAACAAGCTGGGTGCGGCAGCGCATGCCTGCAATCCCAGCACTCAGGAGGCAGAGGCAGATGCCTCAGAGGCAGAGACAGTTCAAGGCCAACCTGGTCTACGTAGTCGGTTCCAGGACAGCCAGGGTTACACAGTGAAACCCTGTCTCAAAAAACCAAAAAGAAGAAGATGAAGCAAGAAAATAAATTGATTATGTCTTTTTTTTTCCTGAAACTGGACCCAACTTGAGATCATAGTGTTAATTAAAATAATCCAAATTCAAAGACAAATGTCACACTTTCTTTCACAGGAGGAGCTGTGTTAGGGTTCTCTAAAGAAACAGAACTGGCAGAATGGGTTGTCTTCCAGGAGGCAGTCCAGAGAGTACAGCAATGGCTGCCTCACATTGGAGAGGCTGAGAATCTAGTGGTCATTCAGTCACCAAGGCTAGACTCCCTGCAGTCCTGATCTGGCTCTGAAGGGCTGAAGGAGTTCCGGAGAGCTGCTGGTGTTGCCTATGTTGAAATCCTGAAAATGTTGGTTCGAAACTTGGTGGAGGAACGCAGCAGTGGCAGGCCAGATAGATGGATTTGCCAGCAAGAGCAAAGGAAAGCAGGCAAAAAGCAAAGCTTTCTTTCTCCATGTTCTTTCGTGTGGGCTGCCCTTGGAAGATGTAGCCCAGATTTAGGGTGGGCCTTGCTGCTCCAAGTGATCTGATTTAGAAAATCCCTCACCAGAGGGCCCAGCAGCTTGGTTTTAGGTAATTCCAGATGTAGTCAAGTTGACAACCAAAATTATGCAGCTCAGGAATCTACATTTCAAAAAAAGACATGAAAGTTGAAGAGGAGGAAGGGGACAGAGTGGGAGCAAGAGAGGATAGTGGTAGCTTAATGTGATCAAAGTATTTTATCTACGCGTATGAAAATGTTGTCTTAAAACCCATTTTTTTTTCATACTGTCAAGATATGCTAATAGGGCTATTGAGATGGCTCAGCAGTAAAGATGTCTGCTGCGTGGTGGCCTGAGACAGATCCCTGGAAGGAGAGGGGAGAACCCACTCCCACAAGTTGTCCTCTGACCTCCATAAACACACCATTGCGCGCGCGCGCGCGCGCGCGCACACACACACACACACACACACACACACACACACGCATGAGCACACACGCACATGCACAAGATACTTTTAAAAATTACTAAATAAAACAGAAATAGAGGATGAAAGGCCAAGAAACTGATAGTAACTGCTCCAATGAAAAGCTACACTTGTGGTCCAATTTCTAGATCTGATTCCGTTTTTTACATCTAGAACGTGACTGTGGTAGTTTGGATGAGAATGGCCCCCACAGGCTCGCTCATCTATTTGAAGGCTTGGTGTACTGGGTTGAATAAGCATGGCCCCTACAGGTGTTGGATCGCTTGGCCCATTGGGAGTGGCACTATCAGGAGGTGTGACCTTGTTGGAGTAGGTGTGGTCTTTTGGGGGAAGTGTGGGGCTGGGCTTTGCAGCCTCCTATGCTCAAGCTATGGCCAGTGACAGTCCCAGTCCCATTCTGCTGCCTGCGGATCGGATCCTGATGTAGAACTCTCAGCTCCTTCTCCAGCAGGGAGAGAAAGAGAGAGAGAGAGAGAGAGAGAGAGAGAGAGAGAGAGAGAGAGAGAGAGAGAGAAGAAGAAGGAGGAGGAGGAGGAGGAGGAGGAGGAGGAGGAGGAGGAGGAGGAGGAGAAGAGAGGAGAGATAGACAGACAGACACTAGACACTGGGCCTGGCTTGGGTATTTGAAACCTCAAATCCCAACCCCAGCATCACACTTCCTCCAAGGCCACACCCACTCCATCAAGGCCACACCTCTTAATCCTTCCAAACTGTTCAGCAACTGAGGAGCAAGCATGCAAACCTGTGGGCCCGTGGAGGCCAATGTCCTTCAAACCTCCACACTTCCTATGGAGGCATTCTGGGTTGTGACCATGTCACTGATAATTTCTATTTCTGTTTCGGCCTGATTTGTTCCCACTTTAGAAGTGTTTTCTCCGAAAGGACTCCCCCATACATTCCCCAGCCCCAAAGTTATCTCTAATTCTGGCCTTTGGGACTCAGAGAGTAAGATCCATCCTTATCTTAAAGGTGGAGTGTCTGGACACCTGGGCTCTCTCCTGGGCTTCCCATACTGGTCAATAAGATGATGCATGCGTCCTACATCCTGGCTGAACTCTTCTAAATACCTTCCCATTTATGCATTTCCTGCAATAAAACAACTTAGGTAATGCAGAAAGTGAAGATGGAGCAGAGTCTTCTGTGGCCCTAGGGCACTGGCTGCTCCTGGCGCCGAGGAGTGAAGATCTGTACAAGTGCCAGCTTCCTAACTGCCTTGTCCTGCCCTCATTCTAGATCCTGATTCCAAGGGTCTGGGTGCAGCAGAGAACACATAGCCTTGTCAAAGGCTCCTGATGGAATTTCAAAACGGAGACTCGCTAGGCTCAGAGTCAGCTTCAATCCGGCAACTCAAGAGTGTCCGCTTTTATTGGCAGCTCTGTCTTTGACTCAGATGGAGCTGGCTGTCAGCAAAATCCCTGTTTTATTCACACATGCTTCTGCTAAGCCGACACTTCCCCACCCTGTCCCTGTACAGCCGGTGTCTTGGAGCCAAGCCTGGATCTCTCTCAGTGAAGGCCTTTCATCATACCTTGTGGGTTTGCGCTGTTGCTCCGGCAGAGTTGGTTGCCTCTGGTCCCGACTCCTCCAAAATCTTCCCGTAATCAGTAGCTTCCTGCTAGTCACAAAATCAAGAAGTTGTGGTTTTGCTTGAGTCCTAATGAAAATAAAAAATAAAGGGTGGGGGATGGACCAAATTAGGAATAAAGACACAAGCAATCAATCATATCTGGGACATTTCATACGTGTGACGTACTGTGCGCACTCAGAGACAGGCATCAGTTAATTTATTTTCGTTGTGCATATGAAAACTGGTCCTTTTTTTTACAGATGTATAAACAGAGGCAGAAAAGCTAAGCACATGCTGAATCAAGTGTCATGTCTTCTCTGTCACCTGTGGAGACACAGGTGGCAAGGCTGGCCCTCCTGATTGGAAGGAGATTGTTAGCACTGGAGGGATCTGGGCCTGACCAAGTTGATTAGATCACTGAGCTCAGTCATCTTGCTAGGAGTTCACGGCAAACTTTGGGGACTTGGGCCCTCTGCCTCGGCTTCTTGAGCACAGCCCCCATTAAATTCCACCCAAAACGGCACTTCAAAAGGAAACTTACAGCCAGGAGTGGTGGCGCACGTCTTTGAGTCCAGCACTGGAAAGCCAGAGGCAGGTAGACCTCTGTGAGTTCAAGGCCAGCCTGATATACAGAGTGAGTTCCCGGATGGCCGGGGCCACACCAGGGTTACACAGAGATAACCTGTCTAAAAAACAACAAACCAAAACCAAACACCATTACCCAAGACTGCTGTTCTACACTTTGAGGTTCCAGAGAGTTCTGCTGTAGTCCAGAGGGCGGGGAGGGGAGGACACACAGCATCTTACTCCTAGAATTCTAGAGAACTTTTATTTACTCATTTGTTTATCTTTTTTTGTTTGTTCGTGCGTTTGTTTTTTGAGACAGGGTTTCTCTGTGTAGCCCTGGTTGTCCTGGACTCGCTCTGTAGACCAGGCTGGCCCTGAACTCATATAGATCCACCTGCCTCCACCTCCGAAGTGCTAGGATTAAAGGTGTGCGCCACCACCTCCCAGTCATTTGTTTACTTTGAGGCAGAATCCTATATGGCCAAGGCTGCCCTCAAACATGTGCTCTTCCTGTTTCAGCCTCCTGAGTGGTAGGATGTAGGGATGTACCATTATGCCTGGCTACAGGGAACTCTTTTTTTTTTAAATTTATTAATTTAATTATTTTTATATTTTGAGACAGAGCCTTACTCTGTAGTCCAGGCTGGCCACAAACTGTGGCTATCTTCCTACCTCAGTCTTCTGAATTCTGGGATTACAGGCACAAGCCACACTAGCTTCAGAGGACATTTGAATCTTGCTGATTGCCTCAGTACCTTCAAGCGGGCCACCTTTGTCCCTGCCTCCACTCCCACTCAGCCTCCAGCACTGCAGTGGGCAACCAGTGGAGCGCGGGAGGGGGGGGTGGGGGGGCGGGGGGTGGGGGGGCGGGGGGGTGGGGGGTGGGGTCAGGGGTCAGGGGGGGTTGTCTCAGCTAATGCACAGTGAGACCGTGCTTGCCCTGGGTCCTCGTCCTGTGTCTGTCTCATTAGTTGTGGGACTGAGCTGAGACACTTATGGGAAGCTGCCGTTTGGTAATAATTTGAGCCCTAGTGCTCATAACTGCATGAGTTCAGGCAGCTTGGAGACAGCAGATTTCAAGACAGCAGTTGGAGCATCTCTAATTCGGCTTCCTATGGGAAGGCGGGTCCAGCATCTGATTCATACAGATTGTGTGTGTGTGTGTGTGTGTGTGTGTGTGTGTGTGTGTGTGTGTGTGTAAAACAGCACGTATAAAATTGTCCCTTGGTATACAAAGGGTGTTGGCTCCTGGATCCCCTGTATAACCCAGAATCCAAAGATAATCCTTAAATAAAATGGTATAGCTTTTGCATATCGCCTACCTTATCTTCCACATTCTTTAAGCCACATCTAGATTATCATATGCCTGATATGATGTAAATGTCATGTAAATAGTTATTACCCTGTATAATTTAAAATATAGTGACAAGGAAATCATATCTACATATTCAGTACAGGTGCCATTTTTTAGCATTAAAAAAAAATCTGCCGTTGGTTGATTCCCTAGATGCAGAACCTACGGGCTCAGAGGCTAACTCACTGAGGAAGAGTGAGAAAAATTTGGGCATGGTGGAGTATGCCTGTCCTTCCAACCCCGGTGAAACTGAGGCAGGAGTGGATGTCCTGGGTCAGGCTGTGAGCATGGGCGGCTGGGAAACCATCCTTGGGAGGCAGCTGTTGAGCATTAGCTCTTTCCCCATAGCTCCCACATGCCAAACTCCGGGATCACAAATGGCATATCTACCAGCAACCTCCTGGATGGTTACTTCTCCTGCGTCCACCCCTTTTTCCCCAGCAAGCTCAGGGACATCCCTATGAGGAGGGATTATTCCTTCTTTAGTGGTGAGAAAGATGAGGTACAGGAAAAGGTGAGTATCACAGGATAAAGCTACTTGGTAATTGGCTGGGTTCATAGAGCACTTGAGGATGCAACAACTGATCTGTTTCTAGGCCAGGGGCAAGGTAGCCATTGGCCCATGGTACACAGCGTGCCGCCATCTTCCTGAATCCCACTGATCTGCTTGGCAAGTAACTCTGGCACCAGGAGATAAGAATTTAACTTCCACCGCTGAACTTCTCTGGTGAGCAGATTGGAAACCCAGTCACCCCACGAGTCCCATGTCACCCTGACACGTGAGCATGGGAAGTTGGGACCTCCCCACCCCCACCCCCACCCCGCAGAGACAGCTGTTGAATATAAGCTCCTTCCCCGTCTGCAGCCCACAGTTCCTACATGTCAAACTCCACATCACAAATGACACGGATCTACCAGCGACTTCCTTGGAGCAGCTGACTCCTGGGTCCGCCCCTTTCCCCAGCAGCCTCAGCTTTCCCCACTGCACCCAGCAGGGGGCATCCTTGCCCTTCTACTGTCCACCATGGGGGCCAGATTGGCCTACTGCCAGGCACGCTTTCCAATCAGAAATACCCAAGGCCAACCTCCTCATGTATTCCTGAGCCATCCCTCCCTCCGCCAGGGCTACGCTACTCTTATTTACGTTATTCTTATTATTTTTTCTTTGTCAACACTTTTAACACTTGAACTTCAGGACTCTAGGAATCTTTCCACCTCAGTTCCCTAAAGAGCTGAGGCTGTAGACATAGGGCACCATGCTGGGCAACGTATGTGTATTTTTAAAGAAGGAAACCCATCTTCAATAGATCTTTCAAATAGCTTGCCATTCTTAGGGCTGGCATCTGGATTTGGCAGGAGTGTATGGGCCTCCACTGAGGTTACAGTTGAGAATCTCAGGCCGGGGGGGGGGGGGGGAGATGGCAGGGGGGGGGCAAGAGGGTGCTATCAGTGGGTAAGGATATAAAGTCCTTTTCTGTAGACTTAGGACCTGAGATTGAAGGAGCAAAGAGTCCAGAAATCTTGGAAAGAGGAACACACACGCGCGCGCGCGCGCGCACACACACAAACACACACACACAAACACACACACACACACACACACACACACACACACACCCCAGCCTACGGCTGCAGACAAGACAGGAAGGAGGAACTTGGATGTAGGCACTAGATCCGTTGCAGGTGACAGGTGTAGGTAGGGCTTTGGGATGGGGCAGGGATTTCCCTTGCAAAGTTCATTCAAACAGAGAGTGAACCTGATGGGGGGGGGAGGGGGGAGACAGCCAGCTATGCAAGGGCTTCCAGGAGGCCCCCCAGGAAGATCCAAGCCTAGAGGGAGGGCACAAGGAGAGACACTGAGGCTGGGTTGGAGCACCTGTCACCTGTAGGAGTTTGGGAGCTGTTTCCCCATTGGCTCAGTCAGATCTTGCTCTGGGCTCTGCCTCTCTGGTCTTAGGATTGATTTTCTGAGCTAGCTTCCTCTGAGGTGTTCACTGCTTCTTTGCAGCGGGGGGGGGGGGGGGGGGGCTCTTTTGTAGCCTTGGCTGGCTTGAACTCTTGAGCCGCCTCCCTCCACCTTCAAATACTGGGACTGCTGCCATGTGCCACAGACTGGTAGTTGTATCTTTTGATTCTCACGAAAGCTAACTGAGCTGTTCTCATCTAATCTGTTTCCCCCTCTTGCGGATCCCCTGAGCCGCAGAAGTAGTTCCGGAGTAAGGGGAGGGCCTCACTGTTGTCAGGGGTGACACGGAGACCCCCTGGTGGGACCTATTTCAGAAAGCCGGGGCCTCAGAGGGGGAAAGGAATCATGGGTAAAGAAAGCTTCCACCCTCCTCAGCAGGGCTAAGACATTTGATAAGAAGTGGGTTAGGTAAGAGGAAGTGGCTGGCTGGGGCTAAGCTGAACTGAACCTCTGGGATGGATAGGGACAGTGTAAGGATCGCAACGCTGCAGGAGGGTGCAGAGCAGGGCCGCTTCTGCCACCCAGGACCTCTAGCCTCCAGGTTCCTTGTGTGTGAAACGGAGCACTCAACGGAGGCTGGTGGCCAAGGGCTTCTCCAGGCTGTGTGAGGCAGTAGCTACACAGTGAAGTTCTTAGGTCTTCACTGAAAGGCTCGAAGGCCCAGAGAAGTGTCATGGGTGAGAGGCATATTGCCTCACCTGGCTCTCATTTTCATGGGAGGAAAAGGCATTGAGAAAGAGGAGCTGGGTGTTCAAGAAACTTTGCTTATTCAAAACACTCAGTGCCGGCTGAGGCCTGGCCCATCCCTGACTCCCACCTCAGGAGTGGTCCCACCCTCTGAGGACAGAACCCCCGCTCTGTGTGGAGGACTCTTTCCCTAGAGAGCTATTTGTGCTCTCCCCAAGGCTCAGGAGCGGCATCTCCTACTGTCCACCAACAACACATCATATCACTTTCTTCCAGCGCTGGAGTAAATCTGAGCAGAGAATATATCCTTTTAACAGAGGTTCTGGCCCCGGGACTTCTAGACCTCAATGACCCGCCCCTCAGGTCACAGCCGCCCAGAGAAGGAAGCCCAGAGCAGGAAGTGTTAAGGCAGGGGGTGGGGAGGGACTCCCAGGAGGGAAGGCCAGCCCCCCTGAGCAGAAACAGCTCTTGCAGCCCCCCACTTCAGGCAAAGGAGGAGGCTCATTTACAAGGCAGATCAACCGGGGCCCTGCCTGAAGCTCTTGAGTCCTGTGTCCAGCCACTGCCACCCACTAGGCTATAAGAGCAACCCTGACTTCCGGACCAGTGCTGGGCGGGTGCCATGTGAGCTCAGCCTAGCTTCCCCTCCTGTGCACCCTCCTTCCTTCCCTCCTCCTGTCCGCTGGTATTTACCCAACATCTCCAAAGAGGGACACTTGACATTATGTCTCTGCTCAACCCTGTCCTGTTGCCCCCTAACGTGAAGGCGTATCTGAGCCAAGGGGAGCGCTTCATCAAATGGGACGATGTGAGTAGGGACGGGGCGGTGGAGGTGGCTGTTTGAATGCTTTGCAGAACGAAAGTTTGGTTTATGTCTCCCAACACCCAGGCGCCTATGTGGCTTGGCCAGGCAGCTGGCAAACAGTCTAGATAAACAAGTCTGGGGCGAGGGTGGGTGTCCCTGGCTGCTGTAGGGAAGGCTCTGTGTTTGAGAATAAGGAGGTGGGCTGCCATGTGTGTGTAGCGGGGTGCAGGGGAGGTCAGTATCAGAAAAGGTAATCTGTTTGGACCCGATTTGCCCTTTTCAAATCCCTGAAGATGATGAAGGTTTCTTGTAACTTAAGTGTCGGTAGGGAACTGCATGCCCCGTGCCCCCACCCCCCAGATAAGTAAAAGAGGTCAAGCCAAGGCCCCATCTCAGCATAGGCACCCCAAGTTTGCTCTAGTAAGAAGACCCACAACCAGCTCCACCACCCCCAGTCCGTAGAACAAGATGTGTCCTGTCCTGGAGAAGCCGTGTTCTCTGTCAAGCTACTGTTGTGGTGGGTAGTCACAAAAGGGCCGCGCGCAGGGCCCAGGCTCAAGTTTCTGGGGTTTGGGAAGGAACCCGCTGACTTCTGCTTCCCCTTGGCGGCTCAGCTCAGAGCAGCGCTGCTTTCTACTTCTACTACCTGCCAGCCTGTCTGCAGGGGAGGGAAAGGCACACTGCACCCCAGTCTGCTGAGCCTGCTCCTTCCTAAAGAGTCTCTGGTCCTTCTGGGCCCTGAAAACACTGCTGCTAGCCTCAGAATCTTTGGGCCTAGGAAGAATAGACCAAGGACTATCCACGGAGGGGCAGGCTCCTTAAGGGCGCTCTAGACTGGCCTCAGGAAGGCTTGGAGTTTCCAACAGGTGACATTTAGGAGGTCACATGCAGTTATTACTTCAGCTGCCTGGACTGTCTTGTGTCATAGTCCCTGGTTTCTCGATGCAATGAGGGGATTCTGAGTCTAGACCCTTTGGGGCTGTGCTAGGTTAAGGCACCCGGTTGTCCAAACAGTGGGAATGAAGCCCTGGCGTGCAATGCTTTCTGTTTCCCTAGAAGTGTTTCCATTGGTGTGGCATGGTGCTAGCGTGGAGGTGACATGGAGGTGATGTGGTGTGTTTTAGGAGCCTAAGGAAGGAGGGGGATGACTCACAATGAAAAGTGAAGTGATTCTCTCACTTCCTCTGGGAAGTGTGTGTAACCTGAGTGGGCAGTGGATCACCATGGGTAGGAACATGCTATGTGGCTCTCTCTCTCTCTCTCTCTCTCTCTCTCTCTCTCTCTCTCTCTCTCCAACTTGTGTGTGTCTGCTTGACCCCATTCCTTTCCCCAAGCCAGAGTGCTATGTGATCCCTGGACCCTGACTTGCACAAGCAGGAATGTCCCAAGCCTGGTCACACTGACCTATGAGCCCACTCTCCGGTTGCTTTGGGCAGGGTTAGTAGATGACAGGGCTATATCAGACTATAATGCTAACTGTAGTGCCAAGGATATAACCAAACCTGGCTCTGGTTAGCCTCCCACAGCCCCTTCAAAACATACTTAGAGGGAAAAATGCTCCTCGCTGTGAGAAGAAACTCGGCATGGCCCTTGGTCCATAGCCCAGTGGTCCCTGCAAAATCCAGTCCTGTTCTAGAAACAAGTTAGAAACTAAACTCCAACCTTGCTTCGGCAACGCACTTTGCCCTCCTCCTTCCAGGACGAGGTGAGGGCAACCGCAGGTTCCCTCGAACAGGCTGATGGCGGGGGTTCTCAGTTCTTTCTCTTCTAGGTCCTTCTAAGGGGGAGGCCCAGGAAGAGGTGAGGGCCTGTTTTGAATACATGCTGCCCACGATGTCCTGGGCTTTCTAAGCCCCACAGAACTTAAAGTGATCTGTTTGATGGTTCTGGGGAGACCTTCGTCCCTGTATTGGGGCTCACTAGCTTGAAATCTCCCCCTTCTCGCTCACAATTGCTTCTTTGGCTTCCCTACTACCATTTTTTTTTCCCCCTCTCTCTCTCTCTCTCTGCAGCGTTGGGCCCTTTGCCCATCTCCTCACCCTTGGGCCCAGCACATTCAAACTTTGCCATCTCAACAAGTTCTGAGGACTCAGGGTCACCCCATACAAGGGCAACTGTGCCTCAGAGGCGGCCCACCTGACACTTTCTGGCTTTCCCAGGTTGGAGACCAGCCCTTGTCCAAGCTGTTCCCATACCAAATAGTCTCAAGGTTGTCACAGAGTCAGCACTGATCCTCCCGTGAGAGGAAAGAATCCAGAACTCACTATACAGCTTCCCTTCCCCCCCACCTAATCAATTTCTTACAAAATCTTTCCCCCAAACTCCAGTCACCTCTAATGTGGGAACCTTTATTGTATCGTCTTCCTGGTAGATCCCGTATTTGGTCTGGTGTGTCAGCAGCAATAATCGTATGTTGTTGGAAACTTCGGTCATAATATCTTGTTTGTGTATGCAAAGGCTTTTAAAATAAAAGGTGTCCTGTGTGCTCTGTGAGTGGAATAGGAATTGAGAAGGATGGGTCTGCTCTTTCATTCAAGGTAGAGCTAGTGGCGCCCGCCCTTCTCCGCCTCATCCTTGAGCTCATAGGGATTTCCCATATGTGTGTTTCTACAAGCGGTACCAAAGCCTGACCACGCGCTCCATGTATTAATATTAGCACATTTCAGGAAAAGCCTGTCCTGAAGTGCTGAGGTGCGGGCTCACCTTTGGAGACAGTTCAGGCTGAGGCGGTTTGAGTACTTCATTTTGGAGACGGGAGGGAACCTGATGGAAGGGGACAGGCAGTGCTCGCAGTTGGGCGGAAGGACTTCTGAGAGGCAGGACCGCCACTGGATGGTGCAGGGCCTTGACTGCACAGACCAGAGCTTGGGATCTCAGCTCCCACCGTACCAAGCTTTTCTAGGATGGCAACAAGGAATCTTAGAGAGAGAGAGAGAGAGAGAGAGAGAGAGAGAGAGAGAGAGCGCCATTGCTTGGGGTCCAGAAAGTATACCTCTCCTCCAGCAATTCCATCTCCCATCCTTAAGGCCACCCCACTGTTAGCTCAGAGAACAAAGGGGAAACTGGCTCTTAATGTCTAGGAAGGAGATGGACTCTGTATGAATCCTTGGCCTGGCCCAGGGAAGTTGGCCTGAGATCTCAGAGCAGACAAGCTGACCCTTTCTCTCTGTAGGAAACTTCAATAGCTTCCCCGGTTATCCTACGTGTGGATCCCAAGGGCTATTACTTATACTGGACCTATCAGAGTAAGGTAAGGCCCTCTGCTAAAGCTGATCCAATGAACTCTGCTAGACCCCTGGTGGTATAGGATGGAGGTATTGAGGCAGGGGAATAGAGAAAGGCCTGGGAGAGTAGCCCCTGTGCCTCGCCTATGGGCATGCGAGGGAAGATGCAGGCCCTTCACTCCATCACTGCCCAGGGCCCACCTGGTCCTGAGTTAGCATCTCTGGGAGAGAATGGGAAAAGACAAGCTGCTGAGCTGAGGGGCAGTGATCTACCGATGGCTCCAGGCCACTTCAGAGCTCGGTGCTTAAAGGACAGGCTCGGCAGTCATTCAGAGAACGGAAGAGGTCCTAGGGGATGCGGGATAGAAGGCAGGCTGCAGGCTGCAGCTCTTATTCTGGGGAAGAAATGGGACAAGGAATAAAAAGGGTCCCATCTAAAGAGAGACACTGTTGATTAGGAATGGAAGGGAGGGGTCCATGTACTCTAAGACGGTCTTAGCATCCAGAGAAGCCAGGGTTTGAGGGGAAGCAGAAGCTCTCTCCACTCTGTGTTCTTCATCCTCCACTTGATCTTTTTGCTCTCACCCATCTCTGCTCCTTACTCGGAACTGCCACCAGGAGATGGAGTTTCTGGATGTCACGAGCATCCGAGACACTCGCTTTGGGAAGTTTGCCAAGATGCCCAAGGTAAGTGGTTCCAGAAACACCATCAGTTGCACAGGGCAAGGAATGAGTCTCTGCTGGGGTTGGGGGTTGGGGTGCCTAACTGTGGAATGAGTCTTGGGCTGCCAGGCAGCAAGGATACTAGTTCAGTGTGGTGTCTGCTGCTCAGCTTGCCGGTATATTCTGAGCCTGGGTACTGAGCACCCGTGAGCCAAGACGGCAGGAATATGGGAGGAGGAGCCAGGTCCTGCCCCTAGGTATGCCGCACTGTATGGGAGGTTTCTTCTACCCCGTGCTCCCCACTTCTTGGCTACTGCTTTGCCTACATTTGCCTAAAGCTGGTGAGAAGATTGAAGCGATTGACGGTAGGAAGCAGGATTTCCTGAGTTAGGCGGCTAAGAATCTCTCCTCAAAATTCCCAGGATTCCCAGGTCTGGCTGCCTTAGCCAAACTCTTCCTATTCCCCGCCTTCCCTCCCTTCTCCTAGCAGTTGCTGGAGCCAGGGGCGGGGGTATGCTGAGGCCTGAGTTCCACAGTTCCTGGGTTCCATGGCCATCATGCCCCAGTGGCCTGCGGTTTATGTGGCCAATGAGGGGATATAGGAAAAGACGTGCTGGGCAAGACTTAAGAGCACGCCTCTGCCTTTAATCCCAGCACTCAGGAGGCAGAGGCAGGCGGATCGCTGTGAGTTCGAGGCCAGCCTGGTCTACAAAGCAATTCTAGGACAGCCAGGGCTAACACAGAGAGACCCTGTCTCGAAAGAGCACACCTCTGACCCTGTGTTGCTGTTTTCTACAGAGCCAGAAACTCCGGGAGGTCTTCAACATGGACTTTCCAGATAACCACTTCCTGCTGAAAACATTCACGGTGGTGTCCGGCCCCGACATGGTGGACCTCACTTTCCACAACTTTGTCTCTTACAAAGAGAACGTGGGAAAGGTACATTGGCAACACCTGGGTGCAGTGTTGATGCTTGGGACAGCCTGACTTTCCTGAGGGTCGTAGGCCTGGGCCAAGGAGCTCACTTCTGGGCTCTGTGTTCTCCAGGATTGGGCAGAGGATGTCCTGGCTCTCGCCAAACACCCGATGACAGCCAATGCTCCCCGGAGCACTTTCCTAGACAAGATGTAAGTGCCTGTCCAATCACCGCTCCCGCACCCCAACCCCAGCCTGAGCTCAAGGGGTTGGGTTGCCAGCCCCCAGCCTGATGGGCGACTTTCTACCCCTCCAGCCTGGTGAAGCTGAAAATACAACTCAACCCTGAGGGGAAGATTCCTGTGAAGAAGTGAGTCTCTTTCTCTTTTTATTTTGTTTTGTTTTCCAAGACAAGGTTTCTCTGTGTAGTCCTGGCTGTCCTGCAACTCATTCTGTAGACCAGGCTGGCCTTGAACTCAGAGATCTGCCTGCCTCTGCCTCCCGAGAGCTGGGGAAGTCAGTCTCTTGAGTTCCCCCTAGCTGCTACCCAGCTCCCCAAGCCTTCCCTCCTGTCTATTACTGCCTGGTACCTTTCTCTGCTTCCTCAGTTTTTTCCAGATGTTTCCAGCAGATCGCAAACGTGTAGAAGCTGCCCTCAGTGCTTGTCACCTTGCGAAAGGCAAGGTGAGTCGTTCTCCACGCCCCCAGCCTCCACCCTGCCCCCCTGCTCCCGCCCCCCTCCCCCCCCCCCCCCCCCCCCCGTCAAGTCTGAGTGACATCGTTATCCTGTCAATAACTCCCAAAACCAAGTAGCCCAGAGCCTCTAGTCACTGACACTAGTCGTAAAGGTAGGGCCAGGCCAAGGGGGCGCCAGTGCTGGCTTCAACGTGGAAAGGCCTGCACCCAGTAGCGTTGGAGGCAGTGTTGGGGATGGGAAAGGGAGACAGCAACAGACAAGTCAGGCCTTCCTATCTTGGGAAGGCCTTGGGAATAGGAGTTGGGTGTTTTCATTGCTGGGAAGCAAGAGAGGGTCAGCGGGGACCTGACAGCTCCAGGAAGGGACTAGTTCTGCAGGGTGCTGGGGTGACGGTGAAAACTGCCAGGGCACGGATTTCAGCTCATTTCGAAAACACATTTCCGCTTCTTTTTAATTAAGCGATTAATTTTTAATTACAAATCAGAAGCAGGGTCACCCCATGAGATGTCTTATGTGATTTGCCAAAAAAAGAACTCTCTAGGTAGATACGGCCCAGAGCCAAGGTTCAAGCCTGGCTTGGGGGGTGGTGTTGGTCTAAAGCCTTTGTCCTCCTTGGCCAGTGACCTTGTGTAATTACAAGCCTCGCCCCACGAAGCGGTTCCCCTGGGAAGAATTTAGAACAGTAGAAATGAGTAAAACTGAGGCTCTGAGCACCTGTCCTTATGGACCACAGGAGGACTACTCCCCCATAGGCTTAGCTTCTATAGCACTGGTGACCCCAAGTCAGCCAGTTACACTGGGTCCAAGGATGAGGCGTGGAGAAGGTGGACTGCGCTCCTAGTGTGGTCCTCACAGTTCACACTGCTCAGTCACTTCTCTCCTGAGCTCCCATCCCTAGCTGGGTCCTCCTTAGTGCTCTGCTGCCCTTGCATCCCACTGGAAGCCACTGAGCGGCTTCAGAGGCAAAGCTGGCCTCGGGGAGCACAGGCCACGCTCTCCTGCTCAGACCCTTGCCTCCTGCCTCCAGACTCAGACTCGTGCAGCTCTTCCAGTGTGATGGTATTTAGCCTTTTTGTTTTCTGGAGGAACGAAATGAAAAACAGAAGCTCCCTGCATACTGTCCATCCACTTTCCTTTTCTGTTTCTGTTGATTCACCTATTCTGGGCATTTTATGTGAAGGGACTCATACAATCTGTGGTCTTTGATGTTGCACTTTATAATGTTTTCTAGATTCATCCATGTGGTAGCATCAGTGCATTTTTTTTTTTAAAAAAAACTGAAGTCCCATGGTTTCCTTCCACTCCTTGAGTATTACAAACGATGCTTCTGTAAGCACTTGGCCATGGTTTTGCTGTCAGTCTTCTTGGATATATGCATCCAGGTGAGATTGTTCAGTTAGATGGTGACTCTGTGTTTACCATTTTGATGAGCTGACAAACTGCTGTCTAGAGAGGCTGCACCGTTTTACCCTCCTGCTAGCATTGCACAAGTGTTGCACTGTTCCTAAACCAGCACGGTCACTGCCTGTCTTTTGTTTATGCTATCCTAGTGGGAATGAAATGGCAACTTGTCCTGATTTTAATTTGTATTTGCTTAGTAACTAATGGTAGTGAGTGTCTTTTCCTGTACTTATTGATCATTTCTATATCTCCTTTGCAGAAACACCATTTCAGATTCATTATCTTTCATTTGAATTTTCTGTGTGCAGGTGCGTTTGTGGTTTATATGTGTGTTTGTGTGCATGAGTTTGTACACATGTGGAGGCCAGATATTGATATCAGGGGTTCCTCAATCACTCTTCACCTTATTTTTAAAGGTTTATTTATTTTCTAAATTGTGTATGTGTGTGTGAGTGTGTGTGTGTGTGTGTGTGTGTGTGTGTGTGTGTGTGTGTGTGTGTGTGTGTGCTGGTGTCCTCAGAGGCCAGACAGAGCCATCAGATCCCCTTAGACCTGGAATCGCAGGCAGTTGTGAGCTGTCCGATGTGGGTGTTGGGAATCGAACTTAGATCCTCTGCTAGATCAATATTGGCTCTTAACTGCTAAGCCAGCTCTCCAGCTTCCATCTCATTTTTTGAAGAGTTTTCACGGGCCCTGGATGGAGCTCATGGTTGGCTAGGGTGGCAGTTAATGAGCTTCAGGGGTCTTATTGTCTCTGGCCACTCCTAACACTGGGGCTGCAGACACACACTCCACTTAGACCAGCATTTCTGTGCGTGCTGGGGATCTGAACTCAGGTCCGCACACTTTTACAGCAGGCACTTGAGCAACTAAGCCATCTCCCCAGCCTTTGGCTTATCTTTTTGTTGGTGAATTATCACTTAACAGATAATTTCTAAATATTTTATCTCATTTTGTGGAGTGTCTATCCTTCTTTCCCTCCCTTCCTTTCTTCCTTAGCTCAGGCTAGCCTTCTGTTTCTTGGAAGTGTCCTTATAAGTACACATCTTGTGGTTGTTGGTTGGTTGGTTGGTTGGTTTTTAAGTCAGAATTTCTCTGTGTAGCTTTGGCTGTCCTGGAACTCCCTTTGTAGACTAGGGTGGCCTCAAACTCACAGAGATCCACCTGCCTCTGCCTCTTGAGTGCTGGGATTAAAGGCATGTCCCACCACCACGAACTCTGATTTCTCTCTCTCTCTCTCTCTCTCTCTCTCTCTCTCTCTCTCTCTCTCTCTCTCTCTCTCTCTCTCTCTCTCTGTGTGTGTGTGTGTGTGTGTATGTGTGTGTATGTGTGTGTGGTGCTGGGTCTTCTGCACACTGGGCGAATGCTTTGCTACTGTTGAACCATCTTGTTTCTCCCTCCAGTTCTGTCAGGCTTTACCTCTCCTATTCCAGGGCTCTACTGTCTACTGTTAGGCGCATATTGTCTCATTCAAACTGTTTCTCTAGAAAGGTTGCCCTAAGCCCGGCACCCTGGCAGGCAAGCTGCGCCCCTTGCTTATGACATCCCATCCTCTTTATTCCGCTCACGCTTACTTAGTCCCAATCCTGCTCCAGCTATGGAACTAGCCACTATCCAAAATCATCGTCAAAGTGAGCCAGCTAACGGGCTGCAGCCAGACCTCAAGCACCTTGAGATGTGTGTGCCCGTGCATCTGCCACACCCATCTGCCTCGAGTTAACCCCTCAGGCCAGGCCCCCTTCCCCAGAACCGGGTGCGGGTCGTGGTGAGTCCTAACCCTGAGCAGGTCAGATAGAGGATAACAAGGCGACGGTTCTTCCAGGGTGATGCTATCAACCCCGAGGACTTCCCGGAATCTGTGTACAAGAGCTTCCTCATGAGCCTCTGTCCTCGGCCGGAAATTGACGAGATCTTCACTTCTTAGTGAGCTCCTTGGGCTGGGCACGGAGTGGTGGTGGTGAGGGCAGAACTTCCTTCCTCCCACCCATCCTTTCGGGAATCACAAGATGGTTCAGGCTTAGTACAGTCCAAGCCCCCAGGATCTAAGGACATGCACCTGTGCCTGCAGCCACGCTAAAGCCAAACCCTACATGACCAAGGACCACTTGACCAAATTCATCAATCAGAAGCAGCGAGACTCCCGACTCAACTCCTTGCTCTTCCCGCCAGCCCGGCCCGAGCAGGTGCAGGCCTTGATCGACAAGTACGAGCCCAGTGGCATCAACGTGCAGAGGGGTGAGAACTGAGGAAGCCCCTTACTTCCTGTAGTCTGGTCCCAGCCTGGGAGCTGTCCTGCAGCAGCCATGACCTCTTGCTCTCCACTGTCGTGCAGGCCAGCTGTCACCAGAGGGCATGGTCTGGTTTCTCTGTGGACCAGAGAACAGTGTGCTGGCCCACAATGCACTGCTGCTCCACCATGACATGACGCAGCCTCTGAATCACTACTTTATCAACTCGTCACACAACACCTACCTGACAGGTGGGTCCTGGAAACCACAGACGCTTCTCCGCTCCCACTTGCCCTGCCAACAGGACAGACCAGGAGGTAGTGAGTGACACCCTCTGTCCCTTCTCTCCACTGGTTCAGCCGGCCAGTTTTCAGGCCTGTCCTCGGCCGAGATGTACCGCCAGGTGCTGCTGTCTGGCTGCCGTTGTGTGGAGCTGGACTGTTGGAAGGGGAAACCCCCTGATGAGGAGCCCATTATCACCCATGGCTTCACCATGACCACAGATATCTTGTTCAAGGTAGGTCTGAGGGGGTATGGAAGCTGATCACAGTGGCCCATTAGGAAGGGCCTGAGGAGAAGTTTTCCGAGGTCAGGGGAGTCAAGCGGAAGGGGAGAAATATCTGGAATGCCTCAAGCTGTTGAGAGGCTGTCTAGTTTTATGTGCGTGCTAAGACTAAGCAGTGGGGAGGGGCTGCCCTCTTTACAGAGAGCCTTTCTTCTCTAGGAAGCCATCGAAGCCATTGCGGAGAGTGCCTTTAAGACCTCCCCCTACCCCGTCATCCTGTCATTTGAAAACCATGTGGACTCGTGAGTATCCTGGCCTAGCCAGCCCCATTCTCTACCTGCACCCCAGCCTCTTGCCTCAGCGCCTCTAGCCGTCTGTGCGCTTGGCGCTCTCATCTTAATACAGCCTCCTTGGGACCTCAGCTCCTCCCTGCTCTGTTCTTACCTCATCCAATTCCTGGGCCATCAGAGCACAAAAGATGGGCAAGAGGTCGGTGCTAAGCAAAGAACTCCTACCTGTACTTTTGCTTCCTACTGACAGGCCCCGCCAGCAGGCTAAGATGGCTGAGTACTGCAGGACCATGTTTGGAGAAACCTTGCTCACAGAACCCCTGGAAAATTTTCCTGTGAGTGCACACAGTCTTGTGGGGCGTCTGGACCTGGGGTAAGGTGGCAGGCACCAGGTTAGGAGGGCAGAGATACTTGAGCTTACCTGGTGGTGGGTTGTGAGTCTTGGATCTTGTCACCTATGATTAGGGTGTACTGGGGACAGAAACTTGACGGAGTACTAAGGACGGTGGCACTTATCTATAATCCCAGCGTTTGAGAGGCCGTGGCACGAAGACCTCAAGTTTCACGCCAGCCTGGGCTGCATACTGAGACCCTGTCTAAAACAAACAAAACAAAACAAAACAAAACTCAAACCCCATAGATGCTGCCCCAGGTCTCTGACTCTCCTCATGAGGAGACAGACACGCACGCATCCAGGCCATTTACAGGCAGCAGTAGCTTTGCGAGGCAGTGCTCAGGAGCCAGAGGATCAGGGAAGGCTTTCTGGAGGGGTGTGATGGCTAAGGTGAAATCTGGAAGGTGACAGAGACTTGGTGAGCATGTGAAAAGGACAGTCTAGTCAGAAGGGATGGGTGAGAGAGAGACATCATTGCCAAGGAACAGGTGATCTTGGTCAAGTGAGAATTCAAGACACAAGGGCCAATGGTGGGAGGTGAGGCGACAGACAGAGGCCCACACCAGAGGGACACACAGCAGGCGAGGCCATGGTGCTCACCTCTTCCCTGTCTACAGCTGAAACCCGGCGTCTCTTTGCCCAGCCCTGAGGATCTCCGGGGCAAGATCCTCATTAAGAATAAAAAGAATCAGTTTTCTAGGCCAGCGTCCCCTAGCAAGAAGCCTGGTGGGGTGGCTGAGGACAGCTGCCCATCTAGTGTCCCTGTAGAAGAGGACACAGGAGGTGAGTGAGTAACAACAGTGGGAGGGGATTTGGGGAGAACCAGGGCTCACAAAACTGTGTGTGGCAGTGTGGACCGCTGAGGACCGGGCTGAGGTGGAGGAGGAAGTGGTGGAAGAGGAGGAAGAAGAGGAGTCAGGAAACTTGGATGAAGAAGAAATAAAGAAGATGCAGTCAGATGAGGTGTGTGGAGACAGTCCCCCTGCCACCCCCACTGTGGTACCCTCTGGGTGGGGTATAATCTGGGCTCTACGCTGTTCCTCTCTCCACTTTCCCCTCTTGCTCTCTAGGGCACAGCAGGCCTGGAAGTGACAGCTTATGAGGAAATGTCCAGCCTTGTCAATTACATCCAGCCCACCAAGTTTATCTCCTTCGAGTTCTCTGCACGTATGTACGTTAGTACAGGGTGGGGCGGGGGAGAGAGGTCAGGCTCCATTCAGGAGCAGGCTGACCTCAGTCAAGAGTGACCTGGTGAGTGGGATGAAAAGAGGGGGGACGTCCTCCTCTCCTCAGACTAAGGGCCTTGTCTATAAATACCCAGCTTAGGAGTCAGGCAAAGGGCTTGTTTAAGTGGCCGTGGCTCCTAGCACTGAAGAACTTGGCAGCACACGGAATGTTCTGGAGTGTGTCAGTGACAGGCCACCTCAGCCAGGCCTGTCTAAGGCGTCTGCAGTTTCCTAATGTTTTGTAGTGCCCAGACTTGCACTATGTCAAGGGTTGCCCCCAAGTCTAGGAGCCCAGTCCTCGAGGTAAGGGTTCCTGGGAGAGCACCCCCTTTAATCCCAGCACTCAGAGCCAGAGGCAGGCAGATCTCTGTGAATTAAAGGCTAGCCTGGTCTACATAGTGAACTCCACAACAGCCATGAGTCTACATAGAAAGCTCCAGCCACTTGTCTACCCCCCTGGATTCTTCCTTCTTTGTGCAGCCCCCTGATATTTGCCCTGATCTTTTCAGCATGCACTTGAGTGCATTTCCTACCCTCTGTGTGCCCACCCGCCCCCAAACATGGGCGCCTTTCTGAACATTCTTGTGCACTTGGATCTGTGCAACACTGACTCCTCATACCTGAATCTGCTACCTGGGCACACCCAGGATGTGTTTTAGAGGGCATGGGGTACCACCCTTACCATACAGCTCTCACTCTGTGCCTTGCTGAGTCTTTACACATCTCGCTCCCGGTAAACATCACTGCCCGGGTATCCTTAAGGTTTCATCAGTCAGAGTGGTACAGAAGGGCCGGGGGTGGGGTGGGGGGTTGG
Organism: Acomys minous; assembly: GCF_964271855.1. Taxonomy (NCBI): domain Eukaryota; kingdom Metazoa; phylum Chordata; class Mammalia; order Rodentia; family Muridae; genus Acomys; species Acomys minous. The sequence goes on from NC_140485.1 coordinate 30,134,513, forward strand.
GGAGCTTGCAGAAGGACTTTCCAGGGCAAATGGCCTTGGCCAGCACCTATGCACTATGCTATAACAAGCAACGTAGGAGCTTTCTGTGTCCCAGAGGCACACACATGGTCTCTTCCAACTACATGGCTAGTGTCTCACTGGGTGTGTTTACCACCTGTTCCTGATTCCCTGGACTCAGCCTCATATGTCCACCACACCCTCTATGCCCATGCATGGCATGCAGCCCTCGTGACCATGATGCAGGTTCCCGCCACGCCCCCCCCATCCCCGCGTGTCCACCGTAAAGTCCCAGCACATTTATCCCTACACGTTCCTCTCAAATATGGCGGCTACACTCTCAGACTTCAACAGAATCCTGGGTTGGAAGCATCTCTCTATAGAGGAGGAAGGTGCCCTCAAAAGGCAGGCAGGGCTGACAGAGAGGGCAGCCTGATGTGGAAACCCTCCCTCCCTTTCACCCTTGCACAGAGAAGAACAGAAGTTATGTCATCTCGTCCTTCACGGAGCTCAAGGCCTATGAGCTGCTCTCCAAGGCGTCCATGCAGTTTGTGGAGTATCCTTGAGGCTTTGCCAGGCAAGGTCCCCTGTGGGATGGGGCTGGGGGGGGGGGCCTGGGGTCTTACAGGTGCAAGTGGCCTTGGCCAGATCCTATACTCGGCAACAGCTATAATAAACGCCAGATGAGCCGCGTGTACCCCAAGGGCACGCGCATGGACTCTTCCAACTACATGCCTCAGATGTTCTGGAATGCTGGATGCCAGATGGTTGCCCTCAATTTCCAGACAATGGGTAAGGGCACTCCCAAACCCTAAGATTCCCTACTCTGGGCCCTGCACTCCCAGACCCCAGAGCCCTGCCCTGGGCCTTTGCCTGTCCCATCTGTAGCACCCCTTGAGGGTCATTTGATGTATAGTGGGTGTGGTGTTTGGGGTCTGGGAGCATGTCCTTGTATGTGAGCACTCTAGGGAGGTGAGCATTTCCTCTTGCCTATTCAGCTGGTCTTATATCGGAGCACATATAAGACACCAAGGCTGGCATGGGTTCCGGCTGCTCTGATCGGGTGTCTTTGGTAACACCTGTGCCAGCTATCCCAGATCTCCCGTGAGTTTGCAGCTTGGGCATACCATTGCTCCTTGCTTGACTCTAGGTTAAGGGCCCTTCCTGAAAGGCTAGGAATCCCCACAGACCTGGGATGGGACATGAGAAATCCTCACCTTCACAACTGACCCCAAATCTGCCCCCCCCCATTCCGAAGACAAGAAAGGCTTGAAAGTGTTGAAAAGAGACTGAGAACAGATCCGGGTTGCGCCGCTGTTTTCATTGCATTGCCTCTCACCCCCCCCCCCAGACCTGCCTATGCAGCAGAACATGGCACTGTTTGAGTTCAACGGGCAGAGTGGCTACCTCCTCAAGCATGAGTTCATGCGCAGGCTGGACAAGCAGTTCAACCCCTTCTCAGTGGACCGCATTGATGTGGTGGTAGCCACCACCCTTTCCGTTACGGCAAGGCCTAGGGTTGACAAGTGGCCGGGAGGGCTGGGCTCTTGAGAAGGAAGGCTGAGAAGCCCACCCCTCCACCCCAACCCCCTTCCCTGATATCCTGAAGACTTCAGCCCCAGCCAGTTCGTGTGTGCGCACGGTAGCAAGTTGCCTTGGAAACTGCCTCCTCCTCAGCACTGGAGTCGGCCTCTTGGTCCCCATGGAAACGAAGGGGAAGGGCTGAGGCTCCAGTGGGGGAGGGGAGAGAAAGATTGGGCCGTGCAGGGCAAAAGGAGAACAGGCTCCAGACCAGGGGGTTGTGTGTGTGTGTGTGTGAGGGATGTTTGTTGCTCCTTTCTTGTCTGAGGAGAAATGTGGGTGGCCTGTCTGTCTCCTGAGTGCTGGAAGCACCCAGGTCCTTAGAGCTTGAGCCACACAATCTATTTGATGGCCAATGCTGAAAGGGGATCCTCACAATACTCACAGTAGATACTTAGCCTTATGTGGACAGAGACCCCAGGGGCTGAGGAACCAAACGGAGTGGGCTATCTAATGCTGGCCTCCCCTGGGTCCTCATCCTTAGGTGATCTCTGGACAGTTCCTGTCAGAGCGCAGTGTGCGCACTTATGTGGAAGTGGAGCTGTTCGGCCTGCCAGGGGACCCCAAGAGACGTTATCGCACCAAGCTGTCACCCACGGCTAACTCCATCAATCCTGTCTGGAAAGAGGATCCCTTTGTCTTTGAGAAGGTGCTGGGGATGGGGCTGACGCTGGGGGTGTCTGTTCCTAGTTCTTGGCCTTTGCTTACAGATCAGAGGTAACAATGAGAGAGGAACTCTCTGCCCTACCACCTCCTCTCTCTGTCCCTGTATGCCTTGCCTTTCTGACTTTCTGAAGCCCCAAACTAAAAGTTCTCAAGGTTTGCTTCTGTACGGGTGAGAGAGTCAGGGGTGGGGGGTGAGGGGGGGGTGGACGGAGCTTGTACACATTAGGATTAGGGATGGAAACATGAACTCCCAGCCTAGAGTGAGGGGATGATGGGGTTCCTCGGCTCCTTGGGTTGGCAAAGCTGCCCGAGGGCACTTTGCATGGGCTCACTGTGCTGTGCTGCAGCAGCACCCTTCGCGCGATGTGAGCCTGGCACAAGCTGTAAGATGCCTCTATGTGCCATAGGGCATTGCTTCTGCCTATCCTCACCCAATCTGGTTATGTTTGCCAGGTTTTCATTCTGGCGCTGAGAGAGACTTCTGAAGTCGGGGGGGGGGAGGGGGAGGGGAGGGGGCCAGGGGGGCAGCTTGGCTTCTCCCTGTCTTGCTCCTCAGCCTCTCCTGCCCTGCACTACCCCTAGATCTTGATGCCTGAGCTGGCCTCCCTCAGGATAGCCGTGATGGAAGAAGGTGGCAGATTCCTCGGGCACCGGATCATTCCCGTCAATGCCTTAAGTTCTGGTAAGGAACTTAACTACTTGCAGAGAGTTTGAGACCAAGACCAGAATCCTGTGAGGTGGGTGGTATGGGGGACCCTCAGGCAGCATCTCTGAGGCCTCAGCGCCCTCATGGTATCAGCTTGTCTAAGAGTGGGACAGGAATAGACTTTCGCCAGGAACCTGGCTGGTGGGAACTCTGCCCACCTAACAGAATGCCCAGGATCTTCTGGAGTCACTGTTACATATTTCTTCCTGAGCAGCTGGCATCCCTGGGCACTTAGAATGTGTGAGAGGAGCTGGTGCGATGGCTCCTGCGGCTAGGGACACTTGCTGCTAAGCCTAATGATCTGAGTTTGACCCTAGACACCACATGGTAAAGGAAGAGAACCGGTTCCCACAAGCTGTCCTCTGGCCTCTGTGTGGGCATGCATGCGTAAGCAGAGTAACTAAATACAAATGTAATAAAAATGTGTGAAGAGCCGGGTGTGGCGGCGCACGCCTTTAATCCCAGCATTTGGGAGGCAGAGGCAGGCGGACCATTGTGAGATCCAGGCCAGCCTGGTCTACAAAGTGAGTCCAGGATAGCCAAGGCTAACACAGGGAAACCCTGTCTCAAAAAAACCCCAAAAAAACAAAAACCAAAAAAACAAAAACAAAAACATGTGAAGAGCTTATAATACAGTCTCATAATAAACACACAGGTGTGCGCGGCAGATTGCTGAGGAGAGACTCAGGGTTAAACACAACTTGCCCATAGTCACACAGTAGGGATGCACACACCATTAGACTTATAAGCCTGGCCTTTCACTGAAGCCGGAAGTCCTAGGTGCCTGTTTGTGTGCAGTGCCCGGCAGGAATGGGCACTGGCCCACCATCCACCTCGCCATGTTCCGTAGGATACCACCACCTGTGTCTGCGCAGTGAGAGCAACATGCCTCTTACCATGCCTGCACTCTTCGTCTTCCTGGAGATGAAGGACTACATACCTGACACGTGGGCAGGTAGGAAGACCTGCGGCGTGCCAGGGGCGCCACGCCGTTCATCCCCGTCACTAAGCCAGAACCTGAAGGTGGAACAAGAAAGGGCGGGAGGGGGATCCTTCGCCACTCCATACGTTCCAGGCTGGGCTTGTCCTGTGCTCCCCAGATCTTACGGTGGCTCTTGCCAACCCCATCAAGTACTTCAGTGCCCATGATAAGAAGTCTATGAAGCTTAAGGAGGTGACCGGAAGTCTGCCTGAGGTCTGTGTTGCCTGGACCACTGCCAGAACCCTCCAGAAGGAATGAGGGGGTCGGGTGCAGAGTCCCCCTACTCAGGGGAAAAAGGGTGTTTGAGTTGCCTTTCTAACAGGCCATCTTCACACAGAAGCCCTTTTCATCTGGGATTTCTGCTGCCAGCCAGTCCAATGGAGCATCAGTCCCAGCAAGCAACGGGCCAACAGGTAGGTAGTTCTGCGTCCATCCGCCTAGTGGATGGCTCTGCACCTCTCCCACCACATCCATAGTCCCCCAGCGACTAGACTTTTCATCTGGAGAGGGAAGATCTGCGTCTGAAGCTTTAACGCTAGAAAGGGGTAGTTGCAGAGGGTTTAAAACCCACCCCTGCAGGAACCAAACTGAGGTGCCTCCAAGGTACCTGACAGTCCAGTCCTGTACTCTTACAGCACCTGGGACCAAGGCCAAGGAGGAAGCTACAAAAGAAGTGGCAGGTAAGTCCTGCTGAGACCTGCGATCTTGGGACAGGGTTTAGTGGGTGGGGCTGGGCGCCGGGAAGGCCTGGGACTTATAAGGGCCAGCAGGTCAGGGAAGATGATCAGGGCGGCATGGCGTCGCTTCAACCATGCCTCTGTAGAGCCACAGACTGCAAGCTTGGAGGAGCTGCAGGAGCTGAAGGGCCTGCTGAAGCTGCAGCGGAGACACGAGAAGGAGCTTCGAGAGCTAGAGCGGCGTGGAGCCCGGCGCTGGGAGGAGCTGCTGCAACGTGGCCTCGCACAGCTGGCGGAGCTCGGAACCCCAGCAGCGGGTTGCAGGCTCCGCCCGGGCAAGGGCTCCCGCAAGAAGAGGTAATGGCTACAGTAGTGCTCGGTCTTTCCCGAGGAGTAGCGGCCGCTGGCTCAGGGTCTGTTCCCACACGGTCTCTGCAGGACCCTGCCCTGTGAGGAGAGCATCATCGTGGCGCCTAGCGAGCTCCCCGAGGGTGCGGACCTGCGCGTGCGGGAGCTGAGAGACAGGCTGGAGCAAGAGCTGCAGCAGCAAGGCGAGGAGCAGTATCGCTCTGTCCTCAAGCGCAAGGAGCAGCACGTGACCGAGGTGTGGGACCGAGTGGAGGCCACCAACCCCACTCATGCACAGCCAAGGGCTTCTCTCTAAACCTAGTCCTCCCTCCTCTGCAGCAAATCGCCAAGATGATGGAGCTGGCCAGAGAGAAACAGGCTGCTGAACTCAAGACATTCAAGGAGACTTCAGAAACGTAAAATCTTCTTGTCTGCCTGTCCCTACCTCCGGGCAAAGACGCCTGCCCACAGAATTATCTCCTTCTCTCTGTCTCCCCGCAGTGACACCAAAGAGATGAAGAAAAAACTGGAAGCCAAGAGGCTGGAACGGATCCAAGCCATGACCAAAGTCACCGCAGACAAAGTGGCCCAGGAGAGGTAAACTGTGAAGGGGAGGTCCAGCTGAGCAGACCCTGACTCCAGCTCGAAGAGGGTCACCCACAAGGGATCCTAACTTGCTTCCCACGGATCTGTCTCTGTCTCGGCCCTTAACAAGTTGGTTCCATTGCTGTGTCTCTCAGAGTCTCTCTTGAGCAAAACACAGATGCCACCGTTGCTTCAGCAGTTAGGAACAGTGGAGGGGAAATCCATGCACCAAGAGCTTGCCCACTTGGGTGTCTGTGTTTTCCACCTGTGTCCACCCGAGATGTCTTTAAGTCAGTGTGTTTTAGTGAGGAAGTGGGTCCCGGGGCTCCCAGTGCCCCCTTCGCCATCGTCCAAGTTGGTCTTTCTGCTCCTTCCAGCTTCAGTGATGGAGTCCTTATTTGTCAAAGCCTTGGGATTGATTTGTTGACTCTGCCCCCCCCCCACAACGAGGGCCCTTTTATAAAACTCCAATTATATCAACAGGCTCAAGAGAGAAATTAACAACTCCCACATCCAGGAAGTAGTACAGGCTGTCAAGCAGGTATGCAGGGCTGTGTCCGCCCCAAACACTCTTGCTACGGGTATATGTTGGTATGTGTGGGTATGTGTGGGTATGTGTCGGTGTCCTTCCTTTGAGCCCTTATGGCAAGCTTTCCGGAAGTGCCCATGAAGCTAGGAATGGGAGGAAGTATCCTGAGGTTCTGGCCTGCCTGGGAAACATGAGTTAGCAGGTCATGGAGGAACGGGCTTGGTCAGAACGGGTGGGGAAGACTTCCTGGGGTGCCATGGAATGGAAAGAGGAAGGAAAGGCCTGCTGAGCATGGACCTGCGGCTCCTTCCCTGGCCATTGCTGACCACGGTCACAGGCCTTCCACCTACCGCGGCCTGCCCTTGTGTCGGGCACGATGGCAAGTGCTTCCTGTGAGCCATCATGGTTCCAAGTACTATTACCCCATTTTACACAATGCAAATATATATATATATATATATATATATATATGTATATGTATATGTATATGTATATATATATATATATATATATATATATATATATATATATATATATATATATATATATATATATATGCCCAGAGGTTAAGGAGTGTGGCCCTGAGTCTCAAGGCTGGCTTAGAGCTGGATTCCACCCTCTATGGTGTGCTTGCCTGTCCCATCTGAGTCTCTGCCTACCCACTCCCTACCCAGATGACAGAGACCCTGGAGCGTCACCAGGAGAAGCTGGAAGAGAAGCAGACAGCCTGCCTGGAGCAGATCCGGGTGATGGAAAAGCAGGTGAGAAGATCTCTGTCCTGGGCCCAGTGGGGCTAAGTGGGAGCTAAAGGGGCTCAGCCCCAGCAGCCCCAGGCAAGCCGTCAGGGAAGGGGTCCCTCACTCCTCACCAGTGGGTCACAGGCAGGTTTCTTTGCTTGATCTTTCTCCTGGGGGGCTCTCTGATGGGCCCTACTATCCCCATCCCCTACCTGTCTCTTGGGGGTCGGGAATAGATTGGGCATCTTAGTATTCTATAGTCCGGGGTGCACTGGGCCCCTTCCTGACCCTGGTGGTGGTCCCTGCTGTCCCTACAGTTCCAGGAGAAGGTGTTGGCCGAGTATGAGGCCAAGATGAAGGACCTGGAGACGGAAGTAAAGGAGTCAGTGAGGGCCTGCTTCAAGGCTTGCTTCCCGTCTGAGGCAGAGGACAAGCCTGAGAGGCCCTGCGAGGCCTCCAAGGTACTGTGTCCACAGGAACCACTTGTGAGCAAGGCAGACACCCAGGAGAGCCGCCTCTGATGCCAGCATCTCACTTGGACATTTTGGCAAGGCTACTCACACCCTTCTCTGCAACACGGTCCCATTCTCCGGGAGAAAAGAACCCTAATACTTGGGAGGGGCTGTGGGAGCCTGGGGCTCCCTCCGATGCTGCAGCCCCCTTCTCAGCCGGAAAAGGGCAAGAATAAGAGACCATTAGGGCAAGAGCTCACCTGGAACCTGAGTCTTTTCTAAGCTGGCCTCTTCTGTCCATCTCACCTATAGTGAGTGGCTTGTACTCACTGAAGGTAAAGGTGTCTGGACCAAGAGAGAGGAAATTGGGCTATGGTCTCCCCTCTGCCTTTCCCGGTGTACAACTAACTAGCGGCCTTCCGCTCGGAGCTCAGTTTCCTTTCTTGGAAGCTTGGCTCTCATTGGTGTGGCTCCAGCAGAACCAAAGCCAAGTCCTCCTACCTTGATGTGGTACCTAACACAGTCTTCCAGGCCATCTCTCAGGCCTGCCATGAGTACAGAGTGCTGCCAACTCTTTAAGGCAGAGCCTGGCATTGCCTCGGAGCTCTCTGGGGATGGCTATTTCCGGACCGGCAGCAAAGGCCCCTGCCCTTACCTCCTGCACGTGGGGATAGGTGGCTGTGTGGGAAAGCTTCCTTGGCTGTACTAACCCCTCCCCCCCCATCAAATGTTGGGGGACTATTCCTGGTGGTGAGAAGAGACTGGAGCTTCTCAGCTGCTCTCTCTCTCTCCTACTCTGAACCTGGTTCGCCCTTTTTTTCTGAGTCTGGGTCTGGCACTTCCTACCAGGCAGGCCACCACTGTCAGGTGGATCCCTTGAGGGGTTCGTTGTCATTTTCTTTCCTGAATTTATGTAGTTTATTTATTTTCCTCTTTCCTACGGCCTACCAAAGAACCTCAAGCCGGAACCTCCTGCCTTAGGCCGGCCTTTGTTCTCCGGTTAGGAAAAGACAGCCGGGAAGTGGAATGCCTCCAAAATGCAACAGCGGCGTGAATGGGGAGTGTGGGACTCGGTCCCCTGGGAACTTCACAAAGGGTGAGGGCCCTTCTGGGGCCCTGTAAAATGCCTTGCCTCTGGCCTTGAACAGGAGTGGCTTCTCCATCTGCTGGCCCTAATGCCAGTGCCGTTAAAAGATGATGTCATTCCTTACACACACACACACACACACACACACACACACACACACACACACACAGATGTGGCCCTTCCTTGTCTCCCCCCCGACCAGGGCTGGAGTAGAAGATCCCAGTATGAAAGTGCATCCCAGCCTCTTGGTAACCCCAAACCTTTTGGTTGTCTGAACCTCTTTAGGAAGACCTAGAGTGACCGCATGCTCAGGGACTTGACCCCCACCCCTACCCTCACCCCTACCTTGCTGGAGGCAGGGCTTGTGGGCAGCATTCACCACACCTACAGCTCGGTCCCAAATCCCAAATGGGGCGATTCTGGGAAGAGGTTGTTTTCTTATGAGAGTTACAACAGATGCCATTAACTGTGAACACCTGTGCCTTTGGAAAATGAACAGGGACGCCTTCCCCGTCCCTCCCAGGGCCTGACCTCAGGGGGTCGCTACCTGTCCCTGGCCACAGGGTAAGCCCTGTTCATTCATATGACTAAAGCCTGGCTTTTGTCATCACCAGAAGTCCTATTCCCTCTTCCCTCTCACCTCCTGGGGAACTTACTGAGCCTTACATGGGCCTTAGTTGGAGCCAGCACAAGCCACTGGGCAATAGCCACAGTCAATACCCATGAACCCCCAGGGCAAGGAGAAGCTGCCTTCAGTTCCCCTCCTGCCAGGCAGGAGGGGAGCTGAGCAGCCCATGAATGACAAGGGGGTGCAACTCTGCCTCCAGGAGGGGCCTCCGAATGGCTTCTCAAGCAGTCTGGATACCCATCTGCCTGCTTTCAGTCTGATGCCCAAAGGGCAGGTTCTAGGCCCTGGAGATAAATTAATCTCTGGCCATTGGGGAAGTACAGAGGAAGAGTTGATGCTGTCTCTTGGGTACTGGGCACTAGACAGGTAATAGACACCTGGGTTCCAGCCCTGTTGTGCCATAGGGCCAGGGCCAGGGCCAGGGCCAGGGCCAGGGCCAGGGCCAGGTTCCCTTTTCACTCATGATTTCCATTTGCCTTTGGCATGGAGAAGGGTCCTCACCCTTTAGCAGTCTCATCACTGACTCAGTACCAGATCCTCTGCTGACTCACACCCCCCTGCACCCCCCTCTGCACCCCTCCCAGCTCTCTGCAGCTCCCAGGCACGTGCCACTAGGCTCAACCCTGAGGAGCTAGCTAGTGCAATGTGACAGGGTGAGGGGGCTGGTGACACTTAAGGAGAAAAGGAGGGGGCGGGCAGGGGCAGTTACAGACAGACAGACTTGCAAACTGAGGCACCTCTGGGAGGGGAAGCCCTTTTGCCAGCCTGGGGCCTGCAGGGGGAGAAGCTGGGCAGGTGGGAGGGGAGGGGAGGGGAGGGGGGTGAAGTGCCTGCCTGCCCCCTGCCTCCATAGCTCCTTCTCTTGTCAGCCTTCAGCTCCCAAAGCGACAGCTTCTAAATCCGGCTGTTGGTGCCTCTGTGCTCCACAGTGAAGTCTCTCTCTCTCTCTCTCTCTTCAGCTTTGCTGTTTCTTTTCTGTTCAGAACATAGTGAACCCAGGGAAGAAAGGCTGAGCAATGGCTCTAGGGCCTGAGATCTGGGATCACTGCTCCTCTGGGAAGAGGCCACAGTGAGGCTCACAAGAAGTCTTGACTAGTCATCCCCCCCTACCCCCCCCCCACACACAAATTTTCCCCCTCCACCACAGCAGCAGGAGCATAGGCAAAGCTGTGTGGGTTCAGGGAGGCTCTTGGGAGGAAGGGCTTGGCCTATGCCCTTGTCTGGCTTTTTACTGCTGTTCTTCTCCTGGAGGTACAGTTTAACCTTCCCCTGATCCCAAGACAGACAGAGGGAAATATTTTCGCTGGTGATGCAAACAGGGAAAACAGAGTCCACAGGGACAAAGGCCTTTCTTTTGTTGAGTGAAGAGGGAGGGCATCTCTGTCCCCTTCCTGGGAGTGGAGAGGGTTACATGTTCCTAGGTGGGACAGACTTTGAGGGCCACCAGTCTAAATAATGGTGTGCTGCTTTCTCTGACACTGGCTCCCTGATCCTGTGCAGAGCAGGCTGAGCGGCCAGTCTTTGATTCTTCTTAAAAGATGGGAATGCGCAGGCCCGGGGTGACACTGCTAGTGACACTGGGGTGACACAGGCTAAGACCAAACTCTCCTGCGGAGAGATGCACGGGGGCTCACTTTGCAGAGTGTGTACTCTGCGCATGCGCCCCACAGGACAAAAGGAGCGTATGAATACCTGTTGTAGGGGTTAGCCCAAATCACGGTGGTCATCCTGGAGCCTGGGGGTTTCAGGAGACATGGAGGCTCCCGGGCCTTTCTTTTATCCTTTTTCCAGAAAACCTGTGCTCCAGGGGTCCCTTGCTCTGCCCAGGCTGAGCATCTGTCAATTCCCCCACAGAGTTTCCTGTCTCTTACCACATAGGACCCCTGAACACAGCCCTCAACATTGTTCCTGACAGGTGCCTTTGCCCCTGTAGCCCCTCTGTCTGGATGATCTTCCTTGTTTCTTAGCAGCCAATGTCACTTATCCTTGAAGGACCGGGTTGGTTGCTGCCTTCAGAAGACCCCAGATCCCTCCCCTTCCCATGGCTGCCTGAATTTTGTGGTTAGCGGTCCTTGGGTGCAGCCCTTCACCCCCACCCCTTACATCTTGGTTTTGTCTTCCTGACTGAGAAGGCAAATCTTGTTCATTCAGAATCCAGTTTGTGATCTCTGTTTCCCGTTGCTGGAGACACAGCAGCGGGCTCATGGCCTCTTATAAATTCAGTAGCTGATTCGAGCTCACTGTAGAGCTGAGGATGGTCTTGGACTTCTGACCCTTTCGTCTCCCAAGTGCTGGGGGCTGTAGATGTGCAGCACTACACCTGGTTTATTGCTGGGACTCGAACCAATGGTTGTGTGTATATTGGACAAATACTCTACCAGCTGCCCAAAATCCCTAGCCTTTCACTTACTCTCCAAATAAATTCCATGCCAACTGTCCTCATGCCCTCTGAACCCGGGGGCTTGTGAGGCGCTCATTGTAACTTGTCTCACCGAGCCTTCCGTATTACTCCTCCCCGCGGCCAAGGACCCGGGTGCCCAAAGGGAGAGACCATCCAACGGCTTTTCCACACATCTGAATGAAAAATGGAATGCAGGCTCTCCCCGTTCTTTAGGGGTCAGCAGGCCTAGAGCCCGGTGGCCTAGAGATTGTTTTATGCTCACGTGAACCCAGCTCTGTGGGGGAATTCTTGCTTGTGTCTTTTGTCCTTTCCTAGGCCGTAGCTCTAGTTTGTCCTGGAGGGGCTAGGAGGTAGCACCCACAGGGCATCCTAATGCCTGCACACTTTCAGGTCTTAAGGCATCCGCCCTGGGTAACAGAGGCCGGTGTCTAGTCAGTTTGATCCACAGCGACCGTGGAACTGGCACGCGGGGGTCTGTCAGGTTTGGAGACGTCTGAGATTGGAGAACGCACCCCCGCCCTGCAGAGTGAGCGCTGTGCGGGAGGCACAGTCTATTTGACTGTGACTCGCAACACTTTAGATGACAGTTATCAGCCAGACTGAGCGCCCTCAGTCCGGAGCACATATGCCTCATACCCCAAATTATTCCTCCTCTGTCTCTTGCGCCACCTCAAGCTCGTGCCATGTCCAGTTCTGTCCTCGTGGAGTCTCAGTCCCTTTAGCCTAGAGCCGATGGCAGGAGCTCCCGCCAGTTTCTAAGCAGCCAAAGCTACCGACTCCGGCGGAGGCGGGGGGCGGGGAAAGAAGGCTGCAACTTTAGGATTGGCCCCGCTGGGTGCATGTGGCCCCCGGCGAGCAGCCCCCGCCCCCGCCCCGCAACCGCCGCCGCATTCCCAGGGGAGCGCGGAGGAGGAGCCGCTCCCCAACTTCGTGGCCCACGAAGGGGTGGGGGTCAGGGGCGGTCTCCCTCGCCCTGTCCGTCTCTGCTCTGAAGGCTCAGCCTGCTTCCAGGGCGGCCATTGCCATGGAGACCCCCGAAGCTATAAAGTCAGGTATCTAGGCGTCGGGCACCTCACGAGCCGCTGAGCCCCCCCAAGTAAAAAAGCAAGCATCCCGGCCCCCGCAAGAGAGGAGGAGGCAGGGAGAGGCTCCGGGATCTGGAGGAGCGGCGCTCCCCGCCAAGGCAGGAGGCAGGCGCTCCAGGCGGGAGCCACCCGCTCAGCAGGGGAGCCGGGGCTTCCCGGGGACCGGTGAGTGGCGCTGCTCCAAGCCACGAGGGACCAAGGGGCGCCGGGTACAGAAAAAAAAAGGGGCACGAGAGTTGAGGAGGCCGAGCTTGAGCGGGAGTCGGGAGTAGCAAGCAGCCCACACCTCCAGGCGGGAAGCCAAGGGAGGAAGCGCGAGACGCCCGGGAAGCGGCGAGGCAGCGGGAGCCTTAAGGGAGACCAGAGCGGGGACTACAGGACCCTGGATTGCATCCACCTACGCGCCCCGCGGAAAAGAGCGGTACCGGTGTCCGGGCCCGGGCTGTAGCCCCGTGGGGTGAGGGTACAGGGGCGCCCCCGTGTGGAGCTGTCGGACTTTCCGGGCGCGTCCGCCTGAGCCATGCTCAAGCCCAAGGACCTGTGCCCCCGAGCGGGTACGCGCACCTTCCTTGAGGCCATGCAGGCGGGCAAAGTCCACTTGGCCCGCTTCGTGCTGGACGCGCTGGATCGCAGCATCATCGACTGCCGCGCAGAGCAGGGCCGTACGCCCCTTATGGTGGCCGTGGGGCTGCCGGACCCAGCGATGCGCTCGCGCTTCGTGCGACTGCTGCTGGAGCAAGGTGCGGCCGTAAACCTGCGGGACGAGCGCGGCCGCACTGCACTCAGCCTGGCCTGCGAGCGAGGCCACCTGGACGCCGTGCAGCTGCTGGTGCAGTTCAGCGGCGATCCAGAGGCTACAGACTCGGCGGGCAACAGCCCGGTGATGTGGGCGGCGGCGTGCGGTCACGGGGCGGTGCTGGAGTTCCTGGTGCGCTCCTTCCGCCGCCTGGGCTTGCGCCTTGACCGCACCAACCGCGCGGGCCTCACCGCGTTGCAGCTGGCTGCTTCCCGCGGTCACGGGACCTGTGTTCAGGCCCTCACCGGGCCTTGGGGTCGGGCAGCCGCAGCGGCAGCTGCCCGGGGTTCCAACTCTGACAGTCCCCCTGGCCGCCCTGCTCCGGCGCCCAGCCCAGAGCGTCGACGACCCAGCCCCCGTCGTCTACCGCGGCCTCTTTTGGCACGGTTTGCGCGAGCTGCCGGCGGCCACGGTCACGGTCACGGCCATGGCCACGGAGGTGAGCTTGCCTCTGTTGGCAAGGGCTCGGGCCGTCATAGGGCACAAGGGAGCGAGAGGCCAGAGCTGGGCCGGAGCATGAGCCTAGCGCTGGGTACCATGACGGAGGAGGAGACAGCACGCCTTAGGGCCGGAGCTCTGATGGCCAGACCAAACTCACCCCAGTCTTCGGGGAGTGGGCGGTGGCGCTCCCACGAGGTGCTGGAGGGAGCGCCACCAACCTTAGTGCAAGCTCCTATTGGCCTTAGTCCTCATCCCGAGGGTGGCCCGGGCTCTGGCCGCCTGGGTTTGCGCCGACGTTCAACAGCCCCAGACATCCCCAGCCTGGTTGGGGAGGGTTCAGGGCCCGAGAGTGGTCCAGAATTGGAGAACAACGCTCTGCCTTTCTCCGTGCCTGGGCCAAAGCCTTGGCAGGCGGGCACAGAGGCTGTGGTACTGCAGGCTCAGCGGTAAGAGGCACGAAGGTCCTGCAAAGTCCACTCTGTCTAATCACTGACACATCTCCCTTTCCTCCAAGTCTTTCCTTTCTCCGCAATTTGCTGTCCCCCCTCCCCCCGCGTTGTCCCTAATGCTAAAGGAAGACCCCCTCCAGTCCTCCATGAGATGTGAGAAACAGACCCCATCTTTCTGTGCTCTTTGGTTATTTCCTGTGTAGAGCTCTCACCTTCCTCCAACCTGATTTTCTTGTCTGACGGGGACGTGTAGGAAGAGGTGAGAAAGGCTACTTCTGTAGGCTTCCGGCTTTCTAGCCAGAAAAGTGAACCCCTCGGCCCCAGCCCCGGCCCTGAGGCTCAGCTGTCTAGGTTCTGCTTAGTTCCTGCAAGATCCCCTGCCTATTTCTAACTCTCCAGTCACCTTGGCAACCAGGTAACAGTAGAGCTGCTTTTGAAGAACAAAGGCCCAGCCGCATTGTGCCTACCGATGCTGACCACAATAGTTTGACAAACTCCCAAAGTCTCCCTCCCCTCTAAGTGTTGGGGAAAAGGAGGAATGCCGTGACCCCATAAGCTTTTTGGACAGGAGGGCTGATTGTGAAGGAATCTAGTGGTTAAGGTTTTCCGAGGCAGAAATTCCTCCAAAGCACTGAGAATGCGGGATGGGCGGGGGGGGGGGGCGACTTAGTAACCTCCTTTAGGTGTTGTTTACCAGTTGTCCCTTCTGGGGGAATAAACTTCCTCTGACTCTGTCTCAGTAAGACCCAGGATTCAATCTCATAGATATTATAGAGTCACTGCTCCCCCAAACCCCTACCAAATCTTGGCTCCTGGGCCAGCGTGACCCCCAGCGTGATTGCATTTGAATCTCATCTTGGAGGTCCAATGCTTCGCTCATCCTGGCCCAGCCTTGCTTGCATTTCCAACTTACTCCCAGAGGCCTGAAATGGAAAGGACATAGCGCTCCACCTCCTCCTTCCAGCTCCCCCACTCTGCACGTGGGTGCTCCAGGAGGGTAGAACAGTTAGGAAGGGGTTGCTTAATTGTATTTCTTCCAACCCTCAAAAGAACTCGTGTTTTGAGCCTTTGTGTATGAAGCAGAAAGCAGCAGGGTCTGATCCGAGGCTTAAGAACTTGACAATGTCTCTTTAAATAGCACCTCGGCGAGGGGGATAATTGACTGGAGTGTTTGCAACGTTAAACGGCGGCGGGCGCGGGAGTCGGGAGCCCACACGAACCGCAGGTCCGGGTCTAAATTACATCAAACTCGGGAGAGAGCCTAGGAGGGGGCTGCTAAACGTCTCTGGCTTCTTGCTGGGCTGTTAATGGAGGGCAGGGCAGATGACGGATGCTAGATCTGAGACCAAGGACCCCTGCCTGTGCCCCACCGTGTAGGATGCAGGCCCAGCCCAGTTACCAGCTTTTATTACTGGGCAGATTAGTGAGTCAGAGGCAACTATAGAGAGGCAGTTAGGCCCCCTCCCCGACAAGTCTTTTGTCCTCTCCCTCTCCGCCCCTGCCCTCCAACACTGTACTGCCTTGAGAGGGGGCGAAGAAAGGGGTTTGACAGGTCGCATGCTTTATGACCCAATGTCAGTACCAGCTCCTGGTGGGAGAGCTGTACCAGCAGCGTGTGGTAAAAACTCCTGCTTCGAGGCAATGCAAGTTTTTTTGGCTGTGACAGTACCTCGGGTTTCTGTTTGTGAACCCCGAAGGGTGAGCATTGTAGCCCGTCACCTGCCTGCGATAAAGTCTTTTTAAGACGTTGACTTATTGTCTTTGTGGAAAGGTTTCTTACTAGTAGCTCTGAGGGAACTTTCCAGAGAGAGAATGTTGGCGCTCAGAAACTGGGGCTGCGGTTGAAGGGCCGGAAGTTAAGAACCAACTTTTGCAGGGGCCAGACACCTCCCCAGTTCCTTGCCTCGCTAGCGTCCGAGGCGGCGGCGCGCCAGCTCACGCGGTGGACTGTGATCCTTGCTGCCCCCTGGTGGCCGCTTTGCGCTCTCCTCGTTGTTCCTTGGGCTCTCAGACTGGGTTTTAATCGGAGATCAGAGATCGTGGTTGTGTAACTTCTCGCCGTGTGCATTGTGCCCACGAGGCGTGTTCCTCTTGTAGAATATTAAATCCGGATACTTGAAGCCACTTCGCTTCAATGAAGTGAGGAACAGTGAACAAGGAAAGTCCGCACTGGATATAGTAAGGGCCCAGAAACCCCACCAAGAGCCCTTTCACCAAGAACCCCAAGCCGTTTTGCAAGCTAAGGCTTTTGTTGGAAGATCCTGCTATCTTTAGAACAGCTGGAGCTGCCAACCTCTATAGCTTCTGAGCCTTCACCTGACCATGTGTGTTGTTATCTTATGACTGTTGCTTTCCATTCTGTGGTCTCTCCGCCACCTCACCCGACCCAGACACACAGACACCACCACCCCTCAATCCCCGCCCTCCCGCGCACACACACACACCTGCCTCTCCTCAATCCCTGGAGTGGCAGACAAACAATACCATAGTGTCTAAAAATCCAGAGGAGGTTCAGGCCTGGGATGCTCCAAGTGAAAACTGCATTTTCTGACCCTTCCCCGTTCACATTCCATTTTCAACTGTTGGATTTTTAATGACGTTTTTAATGGTGTATGAATACAAATATTTTGGCTTATGAGCACCGTGAAATTTGGCTCGCACATTGTGTCAGGGGTGCTGTCATCTTTTTCAGTGCCATTGATGTGTATGTGTTCTGTGGGAATGTCACCTTGGCGAGTCTCTGTCGGGTAAACAAGCACTCCTGTCTGTGGTCTGTGGAGTGGCTGGAAGATGGGTGGATGAAAGTGATGTTTCTGGAACACTGCAGCAGATCTTTCCCTTCTGAACTGAACTGTGGGCCGAGGACTGCCTTGCTGGCTGCAGAGACTCCTTAGCAAGCTCTGTGCAGAACTCCAGCACACCATGTCACTCTCCCCGGACTTCCTGTCAGCCCTCAGGGTACTGAAGCTGCGACCCCACCTTGTCCCCTCCCTTGGTAGAAAAGACGTTACTGTGTATTCTGCCTTTCATATTCTTGTCGTCATTGTCAAGAGTCACCTGGCCGCTGGCACTCAATGCTAGTTGGAGTGGAAGGCTGAAGGGCATTGGCACATACGTCTGGATACAGGTGGTGAAAAGGACTATGGGAGTAAGAGCAGCTAATAAACCCAGTGTTCTTCCATTTGGAGAACTGGCCTCTCTTTGTCTTCCTGCTCCCTCCTGCCTCTTGGCTTCCTTTGAAAAGATGGAAGCACAAGCTCGATTTGGAGCACTCCCTACCTTCGTCAGCATTGGCCCTGGCCATTCTACAGCTAGAGAGTCACAGGGGCCACCTCTCGATGACCTGCTGGGACCCAGGCTGGGGTCCATCCGGGTATAGCTCCTTGCTCCTAGTTATGCGGTTTCAGTGAGCAGTGCAGTGCATTGGGTGTCGAGCTCGGAAAGGGAAGGTTGAGATCACGGTCAGAGTAAAAGTTAAAAGGCAAACTTAGCTGTCTCCCACCCCCAGGGCTAAAGCCCAAGTTTCTGGCCATTTCCCCTGCCCTTTTGACATTTTGAAACTGACTCAGTCTGAAGAAATGAACAGGGTTTGCTTTCACTCAGGTAGAAGCTTCAAGGAACTTTCTATGGGCAGCCTGAGGACCAGGCAAAAGGGAGAAACCAAAGTTGAAAGCAGCCAGCTTCTGTAGCCACAGGTTGCCAGAGCCCCTGAGGCTGCTGGGTAGGCTCAGCCCTGGCCAGAGCCCCTGAGGCTGCTGGGTAGGCTCAGCCCTGGCCAGAGCCCTCTTAATTCTTCACTTCCACCCCCTGGGCCTTTCACTCCTTGCCTCCTCCTTGCTGGGTGTTGTGTGAACTCAGGTGACACGGGAGGAGCCCACCAAGCACCCGCTCCAAAGGTCCAGCTCCAAGTAAGCCTAGCTCCAGTCCCAGATAACAGAAAACCCAGAGGTCCGAACATTCAGTTTAATTTAAAACAGGCACAAGTGCAAACAACTCACAAAAAATCTCTAGGGAAGATGCTTTTGTTTTTAAAACTCTGATCCTTTAAAAAAAAAAAAAAGACCTTGCAATTTCTTTGCCCTAATGCAAGTCATCAGGGATCAGAGGAATCTAAAAATGTTATCTGGATAGGGTCCAGACACTGGGGGTTCTTCCTTGGCATTCCCTGTCTCACAACAGCCAGGAAGGTGGGAAGGGAGGGAAATCGGGGCAAGTTGGAATCTGCAGGGACAACTGGGGCAGCAGGTTCACAAAAGGAACCCCTTGGCATGAGGGCCCCCTCCCCCCAGGAGGTGGTTCACCCTTCTGTCCCAGCCCAGGGTTCTGAAGAGGAGAGGTCCCTGATGATCTGGCTGCTGAGAAGTTGCTGACAGATAAAACAGAGCTTATTCCCTCACGATTCCTGTAAGTTTCTCAGTATGTGAGAAACTCAGACACTTCGAGGGCTCCCCAGCACGGCTTAGACTCGACACGACACACCCCTTCACTGTTTAGGTAATAACATGAGACCTTGAGAGGCAGAAAGCAGGCCCAAAAAAACAGGTCCTTTCACAGAGTGGAGCTTGGTAGAAAAGAGGATGGGGGGGGGAGCTTTTCTGAGGCTCTCTGCGGGTGACTGGAAGGGCCTGGGCAATTGGAGGACTTTACACACACACACACACACACACACACACACACAGAGAGAGAGAGAGAGAGAGAGAGAGAGAGAGAGAGAGAGAGAGAGAGAATGAGAATATGTTCTCTCCATCCTGGAAAATGAAGCCTCTCTCTCTCTCTCTCTCTCTCTCTCTCTCTCTCTCTCTCTCTCTCTCTCTCTCTCCCCTCCCCTTGCCGCTCACTCCCATGGCCCTACACACAGGCAATTCACAGTTCTGTGGAGGCTTTCTAGGGAGAGGCAGTGCCAGGGACAGACAGGAAACAGGTGCAAGTCGGGCTTCCAGAAGTCAGACCAAGGGAGGAGAAGGATTCAGGCCACGAAACCCTTCCCCGTGGCCCTCTGGGACTCCAGGGTTTGCAGCTATAGCCGAGAATAGCAAACATCCGTGTGAAGATGAGGCGTGCGCCCTCTTGGTGGCCCAGGACACTAGTGGATACTGCCTTTAAAACTCTGCAGCAGCCTGTCAGCTTTGCTGGCTGGTGGCCAGGAGCACCACTCTCCACATTTCTTAGAAACATCCCTGTGCAAATAACAAGGGGCCAAACCTGCAAAGGGGGTGGGGGGGGTCGTCACTGTCATCCCAAAGGCAGCTGGGACTCTGGGGAGTGATGCTGACGTGGGGGGCAGGTCCGGCCTGGCCCAGTGAGCGAAAGGGCAAGAGGGAGGAAGGGGTGGCATTTCACATTCAATCTTTGGAGAGATTACTGAGAGAACAAGGCAGGCAGGCCCTGCCAGTGGACTGGCTGCCCAGTGTCCTTTGCCTGTTGGCACAGGTGGCAGGCGCACCCTGGGCTGGGCTCAGCAGGTGGAGGTCTGCTTGCGGTAGAGCTGTATCAGAGGCACCAGACACTCGGGCAGCCCCGTCTGCAGCAGAAAGGGGTGATCCAGGAGCTCCTGGGCCGTGGCTCTCTCTTGGGGTTCCCGTACCAGCATCCGTTCCAGGAAGTCTCGCAGCACTGGGGAGACCTGTGGAGCCAGAGCAGAGCAGAGCAGTGAGCTGGAAATTCAATCAAGGTCACTTCCCTGTGGCTTGAGTGCTGGGGCCCCCCACTGTTTTATACCTCATTTTCTCTGGTTTCTTACTTCCTGGTTCCTGGGGGGGGGGCTCAGATTGTTGGATTATGAGGTAGGGAAAGAAGGCGGTTCACCTGTCATGAGAGCTGCAGAGCAACGGAGTGAGGATGTCTGGGGAGGTGGGTTCTATACATGGCCCATTACCCCTACCTGCTTCTGGCGGGGGGGGGGGGGGGGGGAGGGGGAGTGCTTGGCTTTCAGGCTCTGCAGCTCTGTGAAAGGGGCGTGGAACTGGCATCAGGGATCCAGTTCAAGACCTATGAGGCTGCCTTAGGATGCAAGAGAAGGCTGCCTCCTCGGGGCAGTCCACTTATGGGTGCTCTACCAGACCTGTTCCACTCAGGCTTAGCAGGGCAGTCTCCAAGGACCAAGCTGTCTTGGAGCCAATTAGAATCTGTGCTTCCGTCCACTAGGACAATTTTTGGCTTTGGCCACCAGGTGGCAGTACCATTCAGCTGTCCTGTGCCAATCTGCGGGGGGTGGGGGGTGGGGGGTGGGGGGTGGGGGTCAGGGGTGGATTTGGCAGGAGAGAGTTATGGATAATAAGCATATATACTGGTTCTAGGGGGCAGGCAGTGGCTCAGCTATGGTCAGGATGCGTCATACAAGAGGGCAAGCCCATTTGTGTGATGGCAACGTGGTGCTATGGGGACCCTGGCGAGTGAGGTGGAAGGAGTTATACTCTGGATTACTCCTTGGGAGACAGCTGGGAGTCCTGGGGCCCTCGCTCTTTCTCCTCCTCCTAGGTATCGGTGAGTTCCTGTCAAGAGCCTGCTGAGAAGTGACTCTCCTGCTGCAGGTGGGTATTTGGTGGAGTGAATATGGGAATTTGTACATAAATGTGGCTATGCACCCACCGTGGGTTTTATATGGGGAGGAAAAAAAAAAAAGACCAAAAACATATACCCTTCTGTTTCCATGGGGGAGTTCCCACCTCACACAATAACTGACCTTGTAAGAGTTCTTTAGCTTGGGTGGGGGGCTGTCCCGGAGCCTCTTCATGGCTTGCACTGGGGAGTCGCTGAAGTAAGGAGGTTCTCCGTCCACCATCTCAATCACCATGATGCCCAGAGACCAGATGTCCACCTGCAAGAGAACGGCCCTGAGTCTACTGCAGGGGACTGGCTCTTGGTGGCAGAGTGTTGGCTGGAGCTTCCTGTCTCCTTCCAGGCCTCCTTAGTGAGTCTGCCTCCTTCCTCCCCTGTCAGCTGATCTATGGTCAGCCCCTTTTTTGTCTGAGTGACCAGTGACCCTAGAAGCCATCCCTCGTGGAGAACATGGGCCATATGCCACTGTGCCCTTGAGCTGAAGAGAAGAGAGTGTGGCAGGGCCTTCTCCACAGTGAAGTCCAGATGAGAGTGACTCCATCGAAAGGGGGAGGATGCAGGTCTGGGCGTCGTGGCACATGCTTTTAATCCCAGCATTTGGAAGGCGAGGCGGGCGTGCATCTGAGTTCAAGGCCAGTCTGGTCTACATAGTGAGTCCCAGGAAATCGAGAGCTACACAGAGAGACCTTGTCTCAAAAAGGAGGCAGGGGGGCAGGTACTGATTAAGTGGAGACCTCAGAACTGGGGTTATTAGTGGTGAGGTCACTTCACAGGGACAAGGCAGAGGAGCTGTGTGCTTCCGATGCCTCTGGGGGAGGCTGAGGGAATGGTTACCTCGGTAGCATACAGGGCTCTGGAGATCACTTCAGGAGCCATCCAGTATGGCGTTCCTACCAGGGACTTTCTCTTGGGGACATCTTTGCTGATCTGAGCACAGAACCCGAAGTCTGAGAGCTTCACCTGGAGTCCAAGAGGAGGTAGTTAGAGACCAAGAGGTGCTAGAGAGGATGGAGTGGGCGGCTGAGGCACGGAAGGGGGAGGACGTACCCTGCCATCCAGAGTCAACAGGATGGAATCACTCTTGATGTCCCGGTGTATGACACCCTGGGCGTGCAGGTAAGCCAAGGCCTGAAGCACGGCTTCACACACAGTAGCGATCTGCTCCTCATTTAGCCTGCACAGGGGAGGCAGGCCACCCGTGGGAGAGCCGTGTTAGCAGGGTGGCTGGGTAGGGTAGAGAGGAGTCCCAGGCAAAAGGGCCCACAACTCCCAGGCATCGTACTCAAGCAGGCTGTAACCCCCGGCGGGAGTAGGGGTTGGCAGGGGGGGCGGGTAGGGGGATGACTCATTTTCTTGCCCATTTTCTAAGACCACGGAGTCTCAGTCACCCCAGATAGGAAAGAGTCTAAGAGGATTAGTGTTCTTAGCCTGAGGCAGCTGGTCCCTGTGCCAAGGAAGGGGCGGGGTGGTCTTCCCTCCGCCCAGCCCTTTCAGCAGCCCACCTGACTTGGGAGATGATGTCTGTGAGGGCCCCGCCCTGCAGGAACTCCATCAGCACCCACAGCTCCTCGCCTACCAAGTAACTCTTGTACATCTCTACTACGTTGAGGTGCTGGTAGTCACGCATGATCACCACCTGAGGGTAGAGATAGGCCTGAGTGCCCGGCAACGGTATCCCATGGTCACGTTACCCTGCCTCCCTGCCGCGCCCGATCCCAGGTGCAGAGCCTCACTGCACACTTACCGCCCTGATGACATCCCACCCCGGTCCCCACCTCATTAAAGAGCAGCTCCCTGCGTTGCTGTTTCCTGAGGTCCATCATCTTGACTGCCACCTGACGACCCGAGTGCTTCTCCCGGGCCAGACACACAATGCCCGTGGAGCCCTCCCCAATCTTCACGTAGCTGTCCAACAGCAGCCGGGGGTCACCCTGGTCCACCACCATCCTGAGCGCAGCCTTGAACTGCTCGTGGGTCACAATGCCTGTGTCCTCGCCAGCCAGGGCCCCCTTGGCCACGGTGGGGTCCTGGGGCAGGTATAGATTGCTGGTGCTGATCTGAGCGTGCCGGGTGCGGGGGGAGCCTGCTGGCGAAGACCGGCCTGGAAGCGGAGCGGCGGCTGGGGCTGTGCGGAGGGACTTCTGGGGGCTGCTCGTATCCGAGGTGGTCAGAGGACTGAAGGTCCCCGTGGGCTGATCCGAGGGCAAGGACTGGGCCTTGGCCACCAGGTTTGGGGAGGGATCTTTTTGCGGTAGTCGGAAAGCAGAATTGAGCTGTGGAGACAAAGGAAAGAGAGGGAATAGCAGGCGTGATCAGCGAGCATTTGAGGCAAGGTTGGCTGCCATGGCGCCGACACTAGCGGGGTCACCCAGGACTTCCGATTAAACTGAGGGAGTGAACAATGAGCTGAGGCCGACCAGGACAACAGAGGCATCCTCAACACCCAAGCTCCCAGGTGACAGGCCCAGGAGCGGCTCTTTATACCCACTCTACCCCTCCAAAGACGGTAAGGCCCCCCGGGGTGTCCTCCAGCTGAGTGTTTCTTCCTGGGTAACTGACAGGCAGACCTCAGGGAGGCGTTTAAGACAGGTTCCTCTGAGAAGCTGAGTCAGAGGCTCCTGGTGAGAGTGGAAGAGGCCCTGGGCAAGGGGCAGAGGGCAGCTGTGACTGGTTCCTAGAGCCAAGACCGGGAGGAAGCCCGGGCTGGGGTCTGGCAGCCCTCTTGTGAGGCTGTGTCTCTAGGAGGTTGTACCCACTCAGAGGTTCATGGCTAAGGAACTCTTGGAGAAGGAAGTGGAGCCAGTCTCACAGCCTGAAGAGGAGGGAAGGTCAAGGGGGGGGCACAGGGAGGGGGTGGGGAGAGGCAGAGGAGGGACAGCTTATCCCCGAGGGCCCCTGATGCCCTCTCCTGAGCTCCAGCCTTCCTGCCAGGGGTGGAAGAAGCCCACCCCTCACCAACCCCTCCAGGATCTTGTGTTTTTAAAAGGCACATGGGGAGGGACTCTTGAGGGGGTACACAGAGGGCGGCCTAGGGCTCCCCTAAGTCCACCGCGGAGGCAGATAGCTCAGCACTCACTGGGTTTTGCACAGGTACAAAGAGATGGTCAGAGGAAGATTCTGTCATCTCTGCACGAGCCCCAGCCTGTTTCCGTGTGGGAGTGCCCCGGCATACAGATGCCCATGGGTGTTCTCAGTGTGTGCGGACGGACAGTGTGATGATGACCAGCAGTTCAAACAGCCTGTGTCTGTGCCCAGCTCAGTGTCAGCACCCCCTCCCCCAAGACCCCTGCAGTGCACCCAAATGGACAAGGGGGATCAACTGACCCTCACCTAGTGCTGTGCCTCGCCCAGCCACACCTTAGTTTAGTGGGGGAATGTCTCCCACGTCATAGCCTTCCAGAGAGCAGTGTCTGAAGCCAAGAAGCCTCTTCGGTGCCTCCATAAGTGACTGGAGCACCTGTGGGCTCAGGTCACCCTCGAGTTAAGGCTGGATCATAAACTGTCACCACAGCAGAGGAGCCAGTTTGCCCTCAACACCCTCCCTGTCCAAGGAGAGGCCCCGCCACTGTCAGACAGCAGCTGTTTCTTAGACCTGGCTTAGACTCCCTCATGCTCATCTGCCTTTCAGGATCTCTAACTATCCCCCATGATTGCAGGCCCAGGAGCCTGCAAGACCAGAGACAGGATGACAGCTCCTAGAGAGTCCCTTCCCAGCCCGCCTCTGGCTCGCTGGACATGCTAGCATTGGCTCCGTCTGAGCGGGGACCATCTGCCAAATGGGAACCGGTGCCACTGTCACTGCGGATAGGATGGGCAGGCAGGTAAGATGTGAGACAGACTGATCTGCCTGCCAAGAAATGCCCCCCAAGACTCCCTTTCCTCTTTCTGTTTGTCTCAGGAAAGAAGTCCTCTGTCCTTCTACTCCAAGTTCTGGGGTCCAGTCAGTCCTCTTGAGCCTCATGGCCCACACTCTCTGGAAAGCTGTGCCCCTCCAAGGACATTGGAAAATTAAGGCGGGGCAGGACAGCACACACTACTATGGAAGTGAGATCTGGAGCCTGATTCCCTTTGACCCTTTGGCCTTCTCATGGTACATTGCCAAAGAAATAACCGTGGAGAGAAAAGGGGACGGAGGAAGAGGAGGAGGTGGTCACTGTAGGTACGGATTCCCAGAATCTCCCTGCAGTCCTCCGGGAAGCAGGGGGCTCCAGGAGTGCTCCCAAAGAGGGAGGCAGAGGGACCCCATCCTGTCCAGGCCAGGGCACACATCCCTGCTGGTACCTCGAGGTTCTGCCCTGAGATTTTGGTTAAAGATGCTTTTAAAGCAGAGTCTGCCTCCCAGTGTAGAACCGCCAGGCCTCAGAGAATAGGAAAGTCAGCCACAGTGGTCTCTCCTCCATCTGAAATCATTTGGCTTACAGCCCGTGACACACACACACACACACACACACACACACACACACACACACACACACACACAGCCTTTGGAAGACATGGATTCAGATGGTGGATTCAGGCCTCAGTCATTAGCCGAGGCCACTCTGGTTGGACAGTCATTTTGATTTCTCACATCCTTATTCTCACCCAGTATGTGGGGAGGGCCAGGCAGGCTAGGCATCTCTAGTACTTATTGCCCTAGGGGCATCTGCTAGGCCTGCTTCCTTGTCCACCTTACAGTGACTCCAGGAGGAAGCCCCAGGTGGGGTGGATATACCTTGTTCTGTGGCAGCGGGACAGGCTTGCTGCTGCTCGCAGAGCCTGTGGCAGTGGAGAGGAACATGCTTCTGAAGAGCCGGTGCTTGAGGCTGCTCTCCTGGGTCTTAGGGCTAGGACTGCCTTCTCCACCTGGCCTGCCAATGGCTGAGCCTACCAGGCAGGACTGTGGCCGGGCCTCCTCTGCGCTATGCTTGGCAGCCTTCACCCCACGCCTCCCTGTGGCCATAGGGGGTGAGGTGCCAGGTGGAGAACTCTGTAGGCAGGCACCCAGCTGCAGGCAGCGCTGAGAAGCACCCTGGAACTCAGTGGGGCCCAACGACTGTGCCTTGGCAGCCAGCCCGTTGGGCAGCGCCTGCGGGCTCTGTGGCTCTGGCCATGGCATCGGCCTGTGACCTGCTGGCGTGCCCCCGTTGCAGCTGAGGTACAGGCCATGGGGATCAGTGCGCTCAGACTGAGGACTTTGGAGGTACATATCCGGGTCAGCAGCCCACTGATCATCTCCCAGCAGCCCCAGGGACTGTGCCCGCCGCCGGCTGGTGGGGCTGCGTCCACGCAGGGTATTGGAGCTGATGACTGACAACTTCTGAATGTCGTTGAGCAGACCCGAGATGTAGCCCTCCGTGGGCACTGAGCTGCCTCGTACCACCGTCTATGGGAGGAAGATGAAAGGGTAGGGGTGGCTCAGAGCCTTCCCGGTAGGGACGGGGGGCAGGGGGGGGCTTGGAAGTAACACCCACACCCAAACCTCCTTTATCACCCACCCATCCATTAGGGTTCCAGACATTTGCCTGTGTTCACAATGGGTCAGGCCCAGGCTGTGCAGCCTTTAAGGATGTGGAGAGAAAGCCCAGGCAGGTAGATAGCCAGTCAGAGCGTTACGGTCCAATATGAAAAGTGGGTCACCAGCTCGCTCTTCGGGCTCTAGCTAGTCCTGTGGTCCTCAGAGAACTATCTGGAGAAAACCAGTACTGGGGCCTCGCCCCTCCCCCACCACCCACACACTATGACAGGGCTCCTGACCCCCAATTCCTACCCAACTCTCAGATCTCTCTGTGTGACCCCAGGTCTGTGACAGCTGCCACTCCTCTGGGACTACGGGTCTACGTGGCGGATGGGACATACTTAAAAAATTGTTGTTTAACTGAAATTCTAATTAATTAATTTTGGTGGTTTGGAGGGTTTTTTTTTTTTTTCAAGACAGGGCCTCACCCCGGAGCCTAGGCTAGTCTCCAACTCATAACAACATAACAGCCTCAGCCTGTGAGGAGCTGGGATTATAATCAAGGGCCACCACATCTGGCTTAAAATTCTCCCCAGGTAGAGAGGCTGATGGGCAGGGAACTGAGGCAGGAGGCTCAATTCTGATACCCAAGCAGGCCCCACCCCCAGGGGCCTCTGGGCTTTCAGAGCTTCCTGTGGAGTGGGAGAGCTGGCCACCGGCTATAAGCCTGGCCCTCCTTACCTTCATGGGCTGCAGCTGCACCCGTGTGATTCGAGAAGGGTCCACCACAGGCTTGGGCCGCCTCAGAGTATCCAGGATGTTCTGCCATTGCGGGGGCAGGCCCACGAACTTGCCTTCCTTGGGGTCAAAGGAGGTATGGACGCGGTGCTGGAAGTTCTGTGGGGCTGATATCTCAGGACGTTTCTTCTTTTTCTTTCGGAACATGGTGCCTGCAGGGGGAGGGTTAGCTGAGCAGGTCCCAGGGACCCTGGGGAGGCTCAGTTGGTGCTGGGTTCCAGGCTCAAGCCTCTGGGTGTTTCCCAGAGTAAGTGCTCTGTCCCTGGGGCTTCCCTCACTCTCTTCTGGATTTCCTCCGGGGAAATGGCTGGTTCCCAACAGACAGTCTTAGAAATAAGAAAAGTGCAGTAGCAAATAGATAGACAGAGAGAAAGAGAGAGAGAGAGAGAGAGAGAGAGAGAGAGAGAGAGAGAGAGAGAGAGAGAGAGGAGAGGGGCCAACACAGACTACAGGCAAGGAAGAGATATCCACCTGTTTGTGCCAAGTTGCCCGCCGAGGAGTATTTTTATAGAACCCACGACAAATATCAGTCTGTGTCAAAAAGTTACAAGAGAGCAGGCTCAGTTTGTGAAGTGGGTTTGACCTTGAGTCTTCAGCCAAAGAAGAAAAGGAAAACCGGAAGCAATCTTACTTAAGAATTTAACGTGAGTCAGGCGCGGTGTTACATGGCCGCAGTCCCAGCTCTTGGGAGGTTGTAGCAAGGCGATTGCTGTGAGTTTGAGGCTAGCTTGGATATTTAACAAGACCCTGTCTGAACTGCCAACCCCCACAAAATTCCATAAGAGTAAAGGTCTAATAGCAAACTGAATCAAATGATTTGTTAAACACTCCCTCACAGTCAATTCTTTAAAAAAAAAAAAAGAATTATTTATTTATTATGTATACAGTGCTCTGCCTGAATGTACTCCTGCAAGCCGGAAGAGGGCACCATATCACATTACAGATGGTTATGAGCCACCTTGTGGTTGCTGGGAATTGAACTCAGGACCTGTGGAAGAGCAGGCGGCAGGAACTCTCAACCACAGAGCCATCTCTCCAGCCCACAGTCAACTCTTGCTTGTTGTCAACAGACCAACAGGAAACCTGTTAAAGCGACACACAACACTACATCGAAATGCAGTCAACTTGCAGCAGCACTGTTGCCCAGGCTGATTTTACGACCTGGCAGCTCCAAAAGGGTCCTCCTCATGAACACGTGCTTTGCCTTAATTCTGAAGAGGGCTGAGCCAAAAGATCAGCCTTGGGGGTAAGGCTGGGGTCGCAAGGACAAGTACAGGTCAAGTTCTCAAAAAACAAACAAACAAACAAACAAACAAACAAACTTTGTTATTTTAATCTTATCCTGAAACGCTGCACACAGTGTCTCCTGTGGTCAAGCCTGCACCTCTCACTTTACTGATCTGGAGTTTGCATTAACTCTGTCAATTAATGATGCGGGCTTGGAAAGGCTAATATGACCGGACCTGAGAGGGGGAAACCGGAAACCTGAGGGGTAGGGGGGCTTCCAAAGGGCCGCCCTGGTCGTTCTCAGGGAGTCCCGGACTCTGATCAGCAACACTTGAGTGCCTTTGAGGATGAAGTAGCCCGAGAGACTTCAGGTCTGAACCAGTCCATCCCTGAGTCTGCATAGGCTCTTACTGTGTTTCCCGCAGAGTTATCCCTCTGCCTCCGGAACAGTGGGGACTGCAAATACACGGCCTTACACAGCTCACCCTCTTCCTCCACGTGAATATCACTCTTCCAGTTGAAGAGTTGGCGTGCGGGACTGTGGCTTGCTCTCGTCCCAGAAACAGTAGCTTCCCCCATCACTTTGGCAGAGGATGTGCAGGCAAAAGATCCCACTGGGAAAGGTGGCAGGAGCGCCACTTCCTCACCAGGAACTCGCCATGTGTAAGGCAGTGGGATCCATGGCATACCCCTTAGCCCATCAGCCCTCCCTAACACTCCCTGTGGCACTCCCTGGCACTTGGGTAGGGGTGATGCCAAATACTTTCCCCCTACTTCCCAATGGGGTCATGACTAAATCTCTAGGTTCTGGGACACAGACACCCTACACCTCACGTCTCCGTAATGCAGCCTCTCCATTGTGCAGGATTGCTTTGGCCTCAGCCTCTTGCTTCAGTCAGCAGGTCAGGCTCCACAGCCTCTCAGGCAGTCGCTCTCCCTGGGTCTGCAGGCCAGTTTTATGTCAACTTGACACAAGCTGGAGTTATCTGAGGGGGGGGGGGAGCCTCGGTTGAGGAAAATGCCTCCATAAGATATGGCTATAAGCAGCAGTTTGGTCTGGTTTTTTGTTTGTTTGTTTTTGTTTTTTTGTTTTGTTTTGTTTTCGAGACTGAGTTTCTCTGTATAGCCTTGGTTGTCCTATAGACCAGGCTGGCCTCAAATTCAGAGATCCATTTTCCTCTGTCTCCCCAGTGCTGCCTAGGTGTTTTCTTAGTAGTAAGTAGTTGATGAGGGGGCGGGGGAGCCCAGCCCATTCTGGGTGGTGCCAACCCTGAGCTGGTGGTCCTGGGTTCAGTGCGAAAGCAGGCTGAGCAAGCCATGAGCAAGCAAGGCAGTAAGCAGCACTCCTCTGTGGCCTCAGCCTCAGCTCCTGCCTCCAGGCTCCCTGCCCTGTTTGAGTTCCTGATCTTCCATTCACGACTACGGACTGGACTGTTAGCTGGAACTGTAGGCTGAAATAAACCCTTTCCTCCCCAGCTTGCTTTTAGTCACAGTAATAGAAATCTAACTAAGACACAGACCCAGTTGCTTCCTCCGTAGCTGTGAAATCTCCTAGCGGTGCGAATACATACCGATCCACAAGGGAACTGACTAAGGCCTTTCTCCCAGAACCCTGATTGTTCCAACTCCCCCATGCTGGCCAACAGGTAGGCTCTTGGCTCTTGTACAGGAATTCACGGGGAGGCAAGGCATCGGTATCGACTCTGGTACCTTATGGAGTTCACTGTTCCTTAACAAGATCTCCCTAGAGGCGGCAGAAAGACCTGAGGAGAAAATCCAACACCCAAGAGATTGTGGGGGTTGGAGGCTGGCAGAAGCAGTCAATGGAGCTTTGGGGAGGAGGTAGACTTAGAAATCAGCTAACCATCTAAACAATGGGAAATCTGGGGCTGGAGAGATGGCTCAGAGGTTAAGAGAACCGGCTGTTCTTCCCGAGGTCCTGAGTTCAATTTCCGCAACGACAGGCTGGCTCACAGCCATCTATAATGAGATCTGGTGCCCTCTTCTGGCCTGCAGGTGTATATGCAGACACAACATTGTATACATAATAAATAAACAAAACTGTGTCCCTAAAGAAAGCCCACTGGCACTCGTCCAAAAATGTGGTCAGGCCAACTGTGCTTGGGACAGTGTGTTTATGAAAGTAGAAAAGGCATAGGAATCTGCAACAGCCAAATTAATTTGAAAGTCCTCAATTCAAGGTCAGCATAAGTAAAAGCTAATTGATTTTTTTATATAAAATGAAACAAAGCTGAGTACAATAGCTCACACCTGTAATAACAGATGAGACTGGAGGATCAAAAATACACTATATAGTGAGTTTGAGGCCAGCCTGGACTAGAGAGCCTGTCTTGAGGAAAAGGACAAGGAAGAGGAGAAGGAAGAAAAGGAAGAGGAGGAGGAAGAGGTTCTGGAGAGATGGTTCAGTGCTTAAGAGTGATTACTGTAGCCAAGCGTGGTGGCGCAAGCCTTTAATCCCAGCACTCGGGAGGCAGAGGCAAGTGGGTCGCTGTGAGTTCGAGGCCAGCCTGGTCTACAAAGCAAGTCTAGGACAGCCAAGGCTACACAGAGAGACGCTGTCTCAAAACTCCCTCCTCCCTGCCCCACAAAAAGAGTGATTGCTGTTCTTGCAGAGGACCTGGGTTTGGTTCCCAGCACCCATACGGCAGCTCACAGTTGCCTGGAGCTTCAGTTCTAGCAGATCTGATACCCCTTCTGACCTCTGCAGGCTCCTGTATACATGTGGTGCACTTACATATACAAAACACACACGTACGCATGCAAAATAAAATAAAGATGAACTTTAAAAAGAGAGAAATGAAATGACATTATTTATCATTTTACATTAAAAGTAGCAAGTGCCCAGGACTAATTCTCTTCGTACGGAAAGCCGTAAAGCATTATTAGAGATATTAAAGAATGCTCATATGTTGAAGACTTCACACTGTGAAGATGTCAGCTACTCCCAAGTCAACCTACGGACTTATTTCAGGCTCAGCATATTTCTTGTGGCAGAAACTGACACACTGATTCTAAAATGTGCAGGGAAACAGAGAGCCGGGAATAGCAGCAGCAATCTGAGGGAACGAAGTTGGAGGGCCATACTAAATATATATTGAGATTTACCACAAAGTTACTGCAATTAACATGCTTGTAGAGACAGCGCAGGGATTGACAGAGCAATGGGGCAGGAGCAAGAACCCAGAAATAGACCCGCTCAGATGAGGTCACTTGATTTATGGCAAAAAGTGACATTGCAATATGGTAGGAATGGATGAGCTTCTCAATAAATGTAGCTGAAGCAATTAAATATCCATGTGGGGGGAAATGAACCTGAAAAGATGAGCTCATAGCATACCTCCAAATTAATTAGAAACAGATCATAACCTATGTATGAAAGGTGAAATCAAAGCGGGTGGCAGGTGTGTGCGGGTACAGTCTAACTGTCCCCTCCCCAGTTCCCAGGAAAACAACCTGGTTTTTTAGATGAGATGTTTATGATGTAGCCCGGGCTGGCCCCCTATTGGTCTCTCTGCTTCTGTCTCCCAAGTGCTGGAGTTAGTTACAGGTGTAGATTACTACACGCAGATAAAAATATTTTAATCTATTTTGTAATGGTTTATTTTATTTTTTACCCGTGTGTGTGTGTGTGTGTGTGTGTGTGTGTGTGTGTGTGTGTGTGTACTTGTGTATAGGTGTGTATAGGCCTCAAAGGCCAGAAGAGGGAGTTAGACCCTCTGGAAGTGGAGTTACAGGTAGTTGTGTGCCACCTGACCTGGGTGCCAAGAAGCAAACTGTAAGAGCAGTACATGCGCCCAACCACTGAGCCATCTCTCCAGCCCACAGACAGTGCGCTTAACCACTGAGCCATCTCTCCAGCCCTCAGACAGTGCGCTTAACCACTGAGCCATCTCTCCAGCCCCCAGACAGTGCGCACAACCACTGAGCCATCTCTCCAGCCCTCAGACAGTGCGCTGAACCACTGAGCCATCTCTCCAGCCCTCAGACAGTGCGCTTAACCACTGAGCCATCTCTCCAGCCCTCAGACAGTGCGCTTAGCCACTGAGCCATCTCTCCAGCCCCCAGACAGTGCGCTTAACCACTGAGCCATCTCTCCAGCCCTCAGACAGTGCGCTTAGCCACTGAGCCATCTCTCCAGCCCTCAGACAGTGCGCTTAGCCACTGAGCCATCTCTCCAGCCCTCAGACAGTGCGCTTAACCACTGAGCCATCTCTCCAGCCCTCAGACAGTGCGCTTAACCACTGAGCCATCTCTCCAGCCTCCAGACAGTGCGCTTAACCACTGAGCCATCTCTCCAGCCCCCAGACAGTGCGCTTAACCACTGAGCCATCTCTCCAGCCCTCAGACAGTGCGCTTAGCCACTGAGCCATCTCTCCAGCCCTCAGACAGTGCGCCCAACCACTGAGCCATCTCTCCAGCCCTCAGACAGTGCGCCCAACCACTGAGCCATCTCTCCAGCCCTCAGACAGTGCGCCCAACCACTGAGCCATCTCTCCAGCCCTCAGACAGTGCGCTTATCCACTGAGCCATCTCTCCAGCCCTCAGACAGTGCGCCCAACCACTGAGCCATCTCTCCAGCCCTCAGACAGTGCGCCCAACCACTGAGCCATCTCTCCAGCCCTCAGACAGTGCGCTGAACCACTGAGCCATCTCTCCAGCCCTCAGACAGTGCGCTTAACCACTGAGCCATCTCTCCAGCCCTCAGACAGTGCGCCCAACCACTGAGCCATCTCTCCAGCCCTCAGACAGTGCGCTTAACCACTGAGCCATCTCTCCAGCCCCCAGACAGTGCGCTTAACCACTGAGCCATCTCTCCAGCCCTCAGACAGTGCGCTGAACCACTGAGCCATCTCTCCAGCCCTCAGACAGTGTGCTTAACCACTGAGCCATCTCTCCAGCCCTCAGACAGTGCGCCCAACCACTGAGCCATCTCTCCAGCCCTCAGACAGTGCGCTTAACCACTGAGCCATCTCTCCAGCCCCCAGACAGTGCGCTTAGCCACTGAGCCATCTCTCCAGCCCCCAGACAGTGCGCTTAGCCACTGAGCCATCTCTCCAGCCCCCAGACAGTGCGCTTAGCCACTGAGCCATCTCTCCAGCCCCCAGACAGTGCGCTTAACCACTGAGCCATCTCTCCAGCCCCCAGACAGTGCGCTTAGCCACTGAGCCATCTCTCCAGCCCCCAGACAGTGCGCTTAACCACTGAGCCATCTCTCCAGCCCTCAGACAGTGCGCTTAACCACTGAGCCATCTCTCCAGCCCTCAGACAGTGCGCTGAACCACTGAGCCATCTCTCAGGCCCCCAAAATACTTTTAAATGGAAGAGTGCGCCATGATAGCCAGTGTTGCCCAGTCTCCACGAGGAAACACTTGGAATACCAACATCCTCTGCCCAGGACGGCTGCTTAGTTAGAGGTCTCCAAGATACCATTTCTAGGGCCTGCTTCCCACATATCTCCAAGAGTCCCTGAAAGAGTAGTTGCTGCATTTGCCACCAGGCTGTGGCGTTCGATCAAATCAGGCTATATCAGTCTTTAAATGCCACCCCAGGACCCCACCTCTGTGTCCATCTCTGTTCATCCAAAGGGGACCTGGAGTCAGAGATGAGCAAGGCAGGGAGTTTCCTCAGAGACCGTATCTTCTTCTCTAGCCTGAGAAAGAGGGCGTGGCCTCAGACTTGACATAGAAAGATGCCAACACAAGCAGCCTCTCCCCTTTGGTTGGACACTAGCTCTAACCCAGGAGAGCGAGGCTGGCTGAGGATCAGACCTCCGGCTAGAAATGCACTGCGGTGTTTAAGGAGTGCTTTCAGTATTACTTTCCAGCTTTCCAACTGACCCATAACTAGATCAGAGCAGGGTGCCCGGTGCTGGGAGGGGTGACTCCAGGCAAAACCAGTTAGAGAAGGAGGCTCCCCTGACAGGAAGTTGGGCAGACGGGAATGCAGCAGCCCCTGGCAGAGGCTTTCTGGAGAAGTGCTGCCATAGCCAGTAAGCCCAGGAAAAGAGCTGGTGTGTCAGTTCAGGGAGCCACAGGCCCGGGGCCACTGAAAGAGGGACTGTAGTCCAAGGGGTTTAAAGACTCAAAATCAGAAAAGGAGGGAGCTGTGTTTGAGTTCCTGTTAGGCCCTTTCAGAAGGCTGGCAGCTCTTCGAGGAAGGAATCATCATTAGTCACCATCTAGGTGAGGCTCACAGCAACAGGAAATGACTGTGTACGCCTGTGGGCTGAGGGTGGGGACTAAACCCAGATCAGATTCCATGGGCCCTGTGCTGTCCCTATGCCCACCTGTGCCGTGTGAGCTGTACCATCCCTATGTCTACCTGTGCACTGTGAGCTGTACCATCCCTATGTCCACCTGTGCCTTATGGGCTGTGCTGTCCCTATGCCCACCTATGCACTGTAATCAATGCTGTCCCTATGTCCACCTATGCCCTATGATCTGTGCTGTCCCTATGCCCACCTATGCACTGTGATCTATGTTGTCCCTATGCCCACCTGTGCACTGTGATCTGTGCTGTCCCTATGCCCACCTGTGCACTGTGATCTGTGCTGTCCCTATGCCCACCTGTGTTCTGTGATCAATGCTGTCCCTATGCCCACCTATGCACTGTGATCAATGCTGTCCCTATGCCCACCTGTGCACTGTGATCAATGCTGTCCCTATGCCCACCTGTGCACTGTGATCAGTGCTGTCCCTATGCCCACCTGTGCACTGTGATCTGTGCTGTCCTATGCCCATCTATGCACTGTGATCTGTGCTGTCCCTATGCCCACCTGTGCTCTGTGATCTGTGCTGTCCCTATGCCCACCTGTGCACTGTGATCAATGCTGTCCCTATGCCCACCTGTGCACTGTGATCTGTGCTGTCCCTATGCCCACCTGTGCACTGTGATCAATGCTGTCCCTATGCCCACCTGTGCACTGTGATCTGTGCTGTCCCTATGCCCACCTGTGCTCTGTGATCAATGCTGTCCCTATGCCCACCTGTGCACTGTGATCTGTGCTGTCCCTATGCCCACCTGTGCACTGTGATCAATGCTGTCCCTATGCCCACCTATGCACTGTGATCTGTGCTGTCCCTATGCCCACCTGTGCATTGTGATCAATGCTGTCCCTATGCCCACCTGTGCACTGTGATCAATGCTGTCCCTATGCCCACCTATGCACTGTGATCAATGCTGTCCCTATGCCCACCTGTGCACTGTGATCTGTGCTGTCCCTATGCCCACCTGTGCACTGTGATCTGTGCTGTCCCTATGCCCACCTGTGCTCTGTGATCAATGCTGTCCCTATGCCCACCTGTGCACTGTGATCTGTGCTGTCCCTATGCCCACCTGTGCACTGTGATCTGTGCTGTCCCTATGCCCACCTATGCACTGTGATCAATGCTGTCCCTATGCCCACCTGTGCACTGTGATCTGTGCTGTCCCTATGCCCACCTATGCACTGTGATCAATGCTGTACCTATGCCCACCTATGCACTGTGATCAATGCTGTCCCTATGCCCACCTGTGCACTGTGATCTGTGTTGTCCCTATGCCCACCTATGCACTGTGATCAATGCTGTCCCTATGCCCACCTATGCACTGTGATCAATGCTGTACCTATGCCCACCTATGCACTGTGATCAATGCTGTACCTATGCCCACCTATGCACTGTGATCAGTGCTGTCCCTATGCCCACCTATGCACTGTGATCAATGCTCTGCTAGTGGTCTTCTTGGAAGTCGTCACCAGCAGGGAACAGGGTCAGTTAATGGCTTAATGAAAACTCACAGAAGTGTAAAGTGGGAAGGACAGGGCCTTCTCCTGCCACCTGAGCTTGGGCTTGTCTGAGCCCAGGTAAGCCGGGCTAGCCTGACTTGTAGACTGACCTCACCTTATATGGAACCAGTATGTCTTATACTCTGTAAGGGCTGGTCACATCTTTTTTGTAAAGGTTGCACTAGGGTCTGTGATGACCAGGGTCTGGTATATATGAAAAAACAAAGCCTCTGGGGAGGGAGGCAACCATAGACTTGGCTCACAGGACAGTGGGCAGGGTTCCATGTCTGGTGCCACCATTCCATAGGGACAAGGAAAAACTGTTCAGGCACCCACTTGGAGGATGAGAGGGTAGCTGCTCGGGGAGGACAGAAGACAACTGGCCTGCCATGACAGCCCTTCGCAAATCCAGGCCAGAGCTATAGAGGCCCAAGACTGACAAGCTTTATAGCAGAGTTGTTAGCGTGTACAACTGTTAACAGCTGTGCTCTGCTATTTGGGATGCACCTTTGGGTCCTCTCTTGCGTCAGTTCGCTTATTCTCCTACCCCTGCTTTTCACCAGGAGTGAGTATCCAGTGTGGTCACCCACCTTATCCTGCCACCCCTGGCTTTGGATAACTTAACAGTTCCTCACCTTAAATGCCTTTCAGGAATTGCTAAAGGGATTCAGAGAATGGCCTACAGGTTGGCGGGGGGGGGGGGGGGGTGCATGGAGAGGGGTGGGCAGCTCCTGGGGAGGGAACCAGATTAGGTTAGATTAACTTACTCACACAAGGGAGTTCTGGGATACTGGACTGATGCTGATGGGATCCCTGACTTTTCTGGGAATCTGGTTCAGGGAACAGTGAAGGACACCCAGCTTAGGTGCCAGTGACACAGTGGGGGAGTAAGGTCCCAGCCCCCTCACAGGAAGACTCGGGGCATGTTTATCAGAGCTCGGGTCTAGGGCCCTAAAGCTCGGCAGGAGCCTTGGAACCTGTGGCCTTGACCTAATCTTTGGGTCTCAGCCTTTGCCTCTGTTGCTGACAAGAGAAGAAACTCATTCCCCTTGGCTAGCTTCTTGAGGCACAGCGAAGGAGAGCATCAGTCTGTTCTTACTCAAGGGGCTGTTAGGGTGATTTTTAATAAGAACTCCTCAGGGAGAGTCCAGTTGAAGCTCCAGGCTCCAGGTCAAGCAGGTCACATTCATGAACCCTATCCACAGGTCTGGGGCGGGGCACACTGTTTACTCTTCATCATGGGGGTTGAAGAATGAGATGGCCACAAAAACTAAATTGCTTGCCCAAGTATAGCAGCGAGGAAAGAAAGTGTCTGTCCTAGACCCCGATGCAAGCTTGGCTACGGTCAGTCAACAGGACCCCATCCCATCCAAGTACTATTTCCCAAGAGTGCTTGAGCAATGGCCTACTTCAAAATCATACTGCAAGACAGAGGCGACCTTCCTGGATTGTTCAGAGCTTAGAAATGTACCATTATTGCCACTAGTGAAGCCCAACGTGGCCTCGTAACGGATTCTGGTCCCTTCGTGCTTCCTTAAGACTCACCTTGGGTCGTCTCTCAGCCCTCTAGGAGGAACAGTGGTCCTCACAATTGAGGAAAACTGGTCTCAGTTGTCTCATTGGACAGGAAGCTTTTTCTCAGCCTTAGCTCTCTGGAGTTGGCCTAACTATCAGACTATATCATTTATTATGTACCATCTCCACTCCTGGCCCTGCACACCTTGGTAAACAAGACTTGACTTTTGGGAAAGGTAAGCTTGCTTTTTTCCCAAGCAGATGCTGCTATGGGTTAGCCTGTCCCCCTAGAGAAAGATGCCCACTCCATGGAGCCTCTGCTCTGCCCTTCTGCTTCTACCTGGATTTCTGTCCCCAGGGCATTCCCAAGAGAAGGCTGGCTGCATTCTGCCTAAATATGTTCTGCAAGAGGAAGCTCCTGTCCCAGTCCAAGGCCTGTGTGGCCCCCTCATTGCTCAGCCCCCAATAGGGGCCAGGCCTGCTGTTTGTTTCTTTTTTTTTTTTTTTTAAAGATTTCTTTATTATTATGTATACAGTGCTCTGGCTGCACATACACCTGCAGGCCAGAAGAGGGCACCAGATCTCATTATAGATGATTGTGAGCCACCATGTGGTTGCTGGGAATTGACCTCAGGACCTCTGGAGGAGCAGCCAGTGCCCTTAACCTCTGAGCCATCTCTCCAGCCCTGTTTGTTTCTCTTAAGGTACCCTGAGAGTCAGAAGAGGTGCTACTTCGCTTGCTTTCTATCCTGATTTCCCAAACCACACAGGAGCCACAGCCCTTCGCTCTGTGGTTTGCTGGCTTTGTGGAGCTGTCTAGGGCCACGTTGATGAGGTGTAGAAGACCCCCGAAAGCTGAGAGGGACACAGAGCTTCTGTTAGGCCACTTGCGTGACCCGGAGAGATGACGCAGGTCTAAGCCCTCGAATGATTTCCACACTCACAGGCCCCAGAGAATCCCAGGAGAGAGATATAATGACGAGGCTCATTCGGTAGCTTCTGTCAACACTTCTGCTGAATGAGAGGCCGAAGAGCAGGCTAGCCAGCTGAGGACAGTCAATATTGACTTGGGCCTTGTCTGGGCCTGCTTCCAGACCGTTCTAACAGTGCTGTGGTCCAGCGGCTGCGTACACCAGCCCCGCCCTCTGACCTCTGTGTGCTACATCTAGAATCCCAGTCTTTTCCCATCCTGCTTCTGGTACACAGCACTGGGCTGGCCTGGGTGCTAACTCGAAGGATGGAGAATGACACTCCTTCAGGGTGCCTCAGGCCAGGGCCCTTCTTCCTGTCAGATTTCAACTGACTTCATGAAGAAGCCCCTGGTCCTCAGGACCTTTCCAGAAGAATCTCAGTGGGGTCCCCAATGACAAGACTGCTTTGTATTTCTATAGCCCTCAACTTTCCAGATATGTTTTATTTTCCTCCTTGCTTGATGCTCACAAAACCACTGTGAGGTAGACGGAACCTGCCTGGCTGGGCCTTTTCATTTTTTATTTTTTAAGACAGAGTCTCTCTACATAGTCCTGGCTGTCCTGGAGCTCACTCTGTAGACCAGGCTGGCCTTGCACACACAGAGATTCCCCCTGCCTCTGCCCTCCAATTGCTGGGATTACAGGCATGTATAATGCCCACCATTTGCCAGATATGGTCCTAGATGCTTTTGATTCTTGCATGAAGTAGTTTGGGCAGCTCTTCTGGGCTCTGTGTGACAGATGGAGGAGGGAGGATTCTAGAAAAGCTGCTCTCCTCAATGGTACATGGAAAGCTGGGCTTCAAAGTCCCACTGACTCCGAGCTCCTTTGGCATGAGGCGTGCCCAGAGACGATGCCAAACAGCCTGCCCTAGCACACAGCTGCTTAGAGCAGAGATGGGCACAGAAGCCACAAGCCCAAGGCTCCCGGTGTCCCAGAAGCACCCAAGGTAAGCAGTACGCTCAGGTCAGGCCATGAACATGTGAGAATGCACGTTGCTGCTGCTCCTGTCTGTGAAGCTGCGTCAGAAATGGTCCCTTCTCCACGCCAGAGATGGTGGCTTAGGGTCTCCTGTTACTTACCTTCCTTGGACCCTCCCA
The DNA here is from genome assembly GCF_964271855.1 of Acomys minous. NCBI lineage: Eukaryota > Metazoa > Chordata > Mammalia > Rodentia > Muridae > Acomys > Acomys minous. The sequence continues at coordinate 30,174,052 of NC_140485.1, forward strand.
CTGCCTTGGTTTTATACCTGTTATTTCGCTCTAACACCCTCAAATAAATAAAATAAAATAAAATAAAATTTTAAAACCCTTGCTGAGTGGAGAGTTCTGTTCTCCAAAGTCTCCAGCTCCAGGTAGCTTAAACCCTTTTAGCTGAAGGCTGGTGAGGTGGCCTCCTGGGCTGTTGAATATTAACTATTCCAGTTTCAATTTCTACTTTCCAGTGAGGACCCCTTTATCATCATTGCTTTACACTGAACCCTGCATTTTTTTTTTTTAGAGAATTAAGTAAAACAACTTGCCTAAGGACTCTACAGCAAAGTGGGGGGCCTGAACCCACCACCATTTGGTTCCAAAGGCTGTGTTCTCAGCCCCCTGTCCGACATACAGCAGTGCAAGATAAGCAGGCATGGACTGGGGACCCCCTCCCCACCTTCGCATAGAAAAAGTCCAAAGAACCTAAAAAGCATTAGAATATGTCAAGATAACAGAGACTATAACCAGCATCCCAGGAAATCTTGTGCCTTAGCCCCTGGTGATCCGGGCAGCAGACCCCACATAGCAAGCTACTCTCTGAGTGTGGGAAAAGCCAGACTTCCTGCCCTGCTCAGCACAAATTTAGCTTTGCTACCTTCTTTCTTGCCTGGGGGCCTCTTGCATGCAGTCTGTGAGCCTGGGCTGTGTGATGCTGCCTTATTCAGCCGCTTATCAAACCTGCTGACATCAGAGGCTGGGCCCAAGACTGGGCGGGCCATTTGAAGCCCTGCTGGCCTACCATGTGCTGGAAGAGGTTGCAAATGACTTACCTGGCACATTCTATGGGTTGAGAAATGTCACCTCCACTGGGCCTCTGCCACTGTCTAACAGTACCTGGAGGAATCCAGCTCGGGAGGGCCCCTGGCTCTCCCACAGTCCTTCCCAACCTACCTCCTAGGAAGGACTGGAGCAGGAGGCCCCCTCACTCACCTCCTGTGGCCTTCTCTTCTCTCCTTTCAACCTTCTGCGGTCAGCTCTCTAGAGCATGAAGGGGAGGGAAGATCCCAGGATCTTTCAAAGCCAGTCCTCCTGCCGGCCTAGGAAGAAGAACACTGTGATCAATGTAATTAAGTGTCCCCGCAGATTCTGCGACTGGCTGGAGTCCAGGACGTTGGGAACCGCACCCCGCCCGCCTAGCGACAGAGCGAACTCGGGTGCCTGCTGAGCCGCAGACCTTGGGGCTGGAAAAGGTGGGGGAAGGGGGCGCAGCGCCGCTTCCGTGGTCGCCCGAGTCCCCCGCTCGCTCAGTCCCGTGCGGCGCTCACGCCGAGGTGTGTCGCCGAGCCAGCGTGCCGGCACCCAAGGGCCTAGGGGACCTAAGAGTCCCGCAGCAGGGCAGCCGTAAACTTCGGCGACTGGGAACCCGGGGGGAGGGGCCGTGTGAGAAAGACCAGCCTGTCCCCTAGGGAGTAGTCCCTGTTCGGGTCCCGAGGATCCCCCGCCCGCCGCGGCGCCCGGGGCACCCACCTGCCGAGCGGGAAGCCGCGGAGAGCCCCGAGAGGCCCGCGGGAACCGGGCCCGCCCTCTGCGGGAGGGACCTTGGGCGCCGGCACGGCAAGGAGGGGCCGCGCGGCACGTCTGTGCGACGCCCGCTTCACCTGGCGAGGAGTTGGGCTGCAGGGTGTGGCTTCAGGTGAGACGCTGAGAGCGCGGGAGCTCCGGAGAGACCGCTAGGGGCGCGGGGGCTCCGGGGTCAGCCTAAGGGGAGGCTCCCTGCCCACAGCCTTCCTCCAGCAGCTCAGCCCCAGCCCCGGTGACCACGGCCTGGCAGCGGCGACCTCCCCGCGATGCCAATCCAGGATTTGGATTATCTACTGGGTGGCTGTTGAGCAATCAACTCGTTAATTTGCTCGCAGGTGTCTGCTTTGGAGCCCCGGGCCCACTCTCCAAGACCTGTGCCCACTCGTACATCTCTCAGAGCCTGATCAGGAGTCCTGAAACCGGGCACCTTGGCTTGTTTGCCGAGTCTGGACAAGTTCCTGCGCTGCACTGAGACTGTCCTGGGGTGGCCTCTGTGCAGCCAGGAGAGGAGGATAGAAAGAGATGCCAATTTCTTTGTCGCCTTGGCTTAGCCCTGAGAACTTTATGCAGCTTTAAGATGATAGGAAAGGGACTTTTGGGGAGAGATCACTTCCAGCAGCTTGGCACATAGAAACAAACGATGAAGTCGCCGCAGAGGCCCTCTTCCAGGTTTGGGAGAGGAGCACTGTCCACCTGTCTGTCTCCTCCCCGAACAAGGAGTGGAAAGACCGTTACCATCCTCTACTTGATCCCTAGGAGAGAACTGTACTTGCAGTGTGCTAAGAGGATTCTGGCTGAAAAACATATGACATCTGGAACCCAAATGGGGGGCTGTCAAATGGGGAGGGGGGTGCTAGGTGACTGCTGGTGTCACAGACAGGGAATTCTGGACACAGTACAGGAATGTTTCTTTTGTCATCATTGCTGGGTATCTCAAACTTTAGTTTTTAATCGACATCATGTTTGCCACCTCTTTTTGTTCATTGATTCTTTAGCCCTATGGACGCGGTTTCTGAATAAGGCATCTGCGTTGGGGATTGGGTAGCCTGCCTACAGTTTAGTCTAGGGCTCCCACTGAGGAGCATAAAGGTGATCCACAGCAACGTGCCAGCCCCACAAAGGTCTATGCTCTGTATAACCTTACATAGACCTCCATGCCCTCAGCTGTCCTGGAGAAGGCATGGTGCCAGTCCTGTGTGCTGCGGAGCGAGGGGGCAGGGTGTAGAGGCTTCGGCAGCTGATCACAAGTTCTCCCGGCCCCCCACCCAACACATATATGTACATCTCGTGCCTCTTTGCTCTTTGCTGTCTCCTCTTCCTCTCTCTTTCCTAAGTGGATTCTATTTCCGCCGGACAAGCAAAACCCTGACTTCTGTGCCCAGCCAGGAAGCTGCCCGAGTCCCCTGAAGGGATGCACATGTGGCTTCTCCACAGATCAGTCACCTCAGCGCCTAGGCACTTGCCTGATGTTGGCTTCTAGGAAGAAGGTTTTGTGCTGTGTGGAGGGAAGAAGACTGCTTGTTGTGTGTTTGAAATGAACTACAGCCCAAAACTGAGTGAGGTGTAGCATTGAATCTTGAATCAACACCTTAAATTACTTTTCACTGATCCACAAGTACACATGTGAAGTACTGTCTTTTAATAAAATACCTTTATATGCCAAAACTATGACCCCAAACATGAATTTTGAACTGTTGAGCTACAATAAAATATGAACATTTTAGAACATTATTAGAAATCGACTGGTATTGAATTCGGTTTGAATCAAGGTTTATCTATCCCAGGGTAGTTATCAGCCAAATCTCATCCTTTCCTTACAGGGAATGGGCTTAGAAAACCCTGGGTTCTCCCTCCAGCCTTGGAAGCTGAACTGGGGCCTGAAGCCTGGGGCCTCAAGAAGGGCACGGGCTTCCACACAAGATGGGTCAAGGAAATAATGACCCCTTCATTGATAACGTCAACCAAAGCCTCTATCAGTAAGATTTGCTAAAGAAAAGTTCCCACCGTGAGTACAGCATTTCCCTTAGGGACCTCTCAGGGCTCTGATCTGATGTTTCTACATTTCTGGATGCTTCTACGCAAAGTGGGTTGGAGATGGCCCGCAGGTCGGGATGCCTGAGATGTGTGGGGTAGATTGAGAGGCTGATGCCTATTTGTGTCTCTCTCCCTCTTCTCTGCACTCCTCAGAGGAGAGAGTGGGACCACAGTGTGGAGAGTCCTAGCAACAGATGAAGGACTGCGTTGCCTCCAGTGTGCACACACCTCACTCTAGGCCTCTTGTCCCCATTGTGCAGGCAAGACCATGGGACACCAGACACACACTCCCCTGAGGAGGCTCCATGCGTGGCATAGCGGAAGGAGTTTATGTACTGCTGTCTACACATCCACACATCGGGCAGGAGAAAGCACAGGTAACACCCAGAGAAGAAGCTCTTACAATACTGGCCAGTCAGCCAGCACCATCTTCAAGTGCCTCAAGGTGCCACATGGGGTGGGGTGAACACTACCCAGTTCTCTCTCAGCCAGTGGCTGTCGGGCCTGTTGTAACATTGGACCAGGCAGCAGAAGCCAGGGCTGAGAGCCCAGGTTAGGGCCAAAGAGGAAAGATATGGATCAACTTGCGGTTTAGAAATACAAACACATTATCCTTCCCGGCACCTTTCTGTTCAGAACTTGAAAAGCTTCCTAGGAACCCAGATCTTGCTAACATCCTATCTCTCGATGCCTCTGCCCTCCTAAGCAACACTAGTAATCACACCTGCCAATTACCGAATGCTTCCTGTGGGCGGAGCCCCGAGCGTAGCTCTGAGCGTACACTTTTCACTCTGCGCGATAACCCTGGGTGAAAGCACTGTTATTATTACTTTGCAGGTGACGAACCTGAGGCACAGGGTGGCTAAGGCAGGACTTGTCATTCCTGCAGATGGGTCCTCCCCGCCCACACATACACTTACCCATGTGAGAAGGTTTTTAAGAGGCAGCAGTTTTAGAGGTGCCGAGCACCTGAAGGCCCCTTGTAATTACCCTGGTGGTTAACCCCAGCCAGCCCTCTGGAGGCAGAAGGAGGCAGATCTCTGTGAGTTCGAGGACAGCCTGGTCTGCATAGTGAGTTCCAGGATAGCCAGGGATACAAAGAGAAACTCTGTCTCCGAAAACAAAACCACCACCACCAAAGGAAACTCTCCTGTCTAGGAGGAAAGCACGCTAAAGAGAAACACGTGTGTCCTTCCCTCCCAGCTATCAGTCTAGGGGGTAGTGGACCACCAAGATCCATGACTTTCTGCTTGAATTCCTTTCTAAGGAAAGGGGCAAGAGGAAGTCCGGGTGCCAGCCAGAATTTGCCTCCCAAGGAGGGACTTCATACAGATCTGACAACCTATCTGCCCACCTAGCAGGACATTGCTGAGACCGAGATGGGCTACTAGTGTGCAGAAACACACCCTGGCTAGGACTAGTTAGTTACACACTTCTCCTGCCCTCTATTTAAAACCAAACCTGTCAGTACTCCTAAAGATGGACTTGGGGGGGTCACTGGACCCCCTTCTTTTGTTGGCATTATCAGTGACGTGAGTGAACCTAGCTTGTTGTGGCTGACAGATCACAAGCTTTTACCCTAAAAAAGCCCATAATGTGTCATGAGTGGGGATTAGCGTCCTATACAGGAGGCCCCAGTCTCTAGCCATCTGGTGTTATTATGAAAAGACAACCATTTGTACACTGGAAAAAGGGGCCTTCACTGAACATCAAATCTCCCAGCATCTTAACACTGGACTTCTGAGCTCCCAGAACCACAAGAAACAGTGTTGTGTGTAAGGTGCACAGCAGACAGCTGCCTAAGCCAGTTACTGAGTGGAGAAGCCACATGTGTATGACACAAGCTTCTCTTAACTCATTAACTCTGGTGCTCAGAAGCCCCTGAGGCCAAGGACAGTCCGAACAGCTGGCAGCGGGAAGGGACCAACTTAGACCACTATGCAGGAAGGGTGAGTTAGTGCGTGGGGTATCTCTACCCTAACTCTGAATAGAACACAAGAACCCCCATATGTGCAAGGCAAGGGTGGTTTGCATCCCCTCCCAGGAACCAAGTACAAGGTCTCACTAGTCATGAGTCAACACCTTGACTGCAGACCCTGCCTCTAGCTAGCTGTCCATCACAGGCCAGAATGGACATGAGTGCCTAGAGATGACTGAGGAGGGGGGGCATTGACACATCTGCACACAGCAGGCAGCAGGACAGGTCCTGTGGAGACTGGGTACCTGCTCCCTGGAAGCAGGCGCTCTTTGGAGACTATCTGTTTCCACCTGTCTCTTCTAGGATGCCCCACACGTGTCTCTTTCTGCTCTGGGATTGGCTCTGCACTAGTGCCCTTTCCATGACAGCCCATCCATGCATTTGCTGATGGAGCAAGAGCGCCTAAGGGCCTGGCAGCATGAGTTGGGGGAGCTTTCTTTGTCAGACCCTTGGGTCCTCCTGCAGGAGGAGGCAGGCAGAGTCTAGCTGTAGAAACCATGGATTCCTGCAGGACTGGAGCCCTTTGCTCTGTCTGGATGCTCAACATGATGACCTCACCCTTGGTTTCTTGATGTGGATAACAGGGAAACTTTGCTCTGTTCCCTTGGGAAGATGATGAAGTGAGTCTAGTACCTCCAAATAGGATGAAAGCCCCAAACAGCTGCTTGCATCTAAGTAGCCAATGAAAGAACAAGGAGACTAAAAACCACACACACACACACACGCACGTGTGTGCGTGTGCACACAGTATTCACATATCTTCCCTAAAGAGCAGTCAAGCCCATGTGGTATGCCAAAGAGCAGAATCCAGGATTCTTCCAGAAGATAAACTGCCAGCTACTCAACCAATTCAACAGGCCTGTCTACTTCGCAGTCTATAAAAGAACCCAGCCCTGCCTAGGGTCCAGTTGGCATTGGGGGAAAGTCCATAGGTACACATCTGATGGGACCACCCATCCGTTTGCTGATGGGACAAGGCATACTGGCCTCAGCAGAGGGAAACAGCCTCACCCACAACAGTCTCTCTCTCTCTGACTACTTTTTCTCAAATTCTAACCCTTTCTAGATTGCCCTCCAGACAAAAGCTGTCAGTGGGTGTTCAACTAGCCAGATCTTCCCAAGGGGCCTGGTAACCTGAGATGAGCCATTCAGGAACACTGGCCTCTCTGCAGACTGTGGCACCCTTCCCGGGTGTATGAACTATAAGCTGAGGCATCCTGGGAAGGCCTGGGGAAACAAAGCCATCTCTGCACTAAGGTCACTCGTTTTTAGACACATGATGAATTCATTTAATATCTTTTTGCTATGGCTGCTTTGCAGGCTCTACTATTAATGGGCGCCAAAGTTCCATCCAAATGTCTTTTGCTGGCATTTCAGCCCTCTGGCTGCTACGGTTACAGGCTGAACGAACAGCTAAAAGCCCCCCTTGAATGGAACCCCTTCATTATCTTTATTTTTCTCTGCTGAACCTGCAGCTGCTGCCCCAGGTCTGAAGCTGGGACAGGGCTGTGACTGTGGCACCCTTGGGTCTGACTTTCAGGGATCGACAGATGGTGATTGGATAGGGGTGGGGGGAGACCTGTGCCTGGCCAGATGAGGACTAAAGTAAGATGTTGGCCCTCTAAGTACTACCCCAATTCTTTGGATAGAAGACCATACTTAGGTGTGGTTGCATGAAAGCCATAGGGTCTGGGCTATGTGGCCTCTAGGGAGCTCTGACCACAGGGCTGATATTTGAAGGCATGACTTGTTTCACGGCCACTTAGCTGGTCTCTGCCTGACTGTCTGTTCTCTCTGGGTATTTCCTTTTCCAGCCCTCTGGCACATACTGGGCAAAGCTGCTGTTTTCTTACTGGAACATTCCTGTGACCACTCTCAGGGTGGGTCCTGGTCACCTCATTGCCACACCCATACCTGTGCCCCTGCTCAGCTGGTGGATTCGGTGATTGCTAGCATTGTTCTTACATGCTATGTAGAGTCCTGCACGTCACCCTTTTTGGCCCTAACTGCCATGAGGCTGGCTCCATATCTCCCGGGGGGGGGGGCAGGGGGTGGGGTGTGTGTGGGGGGAGGCTAACATTTCTACTTCACCTCTCCTCTCTGGACATTGGACACACCATCTTCTCCCAGCAAGTTCCACCCTAAAGTCTTTCTGCCTGTCTCAGATCTGCTGACATGGGACCATCCTCCTCCTCTTCCTGGGACCTGCCTCTGAGGTGATGGCTACACACTTATATCCCTTCCTTGTGGGGGGTGGGGGTGGGCTAACAAGATGGCGCAGCCCCAGTGGGCAAAGTACTTCCTGTGTAAGTAAGTAGAAGAACTGGAATCCATCCCTCTTCCCTGCTAAAACCCACATGAAAGGCCAGCACAGAGCGTGTCCCCAGCTCTTGGGATAAGCCCAGCCCAGACAGACGCCCAGGGCTCACTGGCCAGGTAATCTAGCTGAAATAAGGAGCACCAGATTCAGTGAGAGACCTTATCTCAAAAAAAAAAAAAAAAAAAAAAAAAAAAAAAGGGCAGTGGAGAGATGGCTCAGCACTTAAGCGTTCTTTCTGCACTTCCAGAGGACCCAAGTTCAGTTCCCAGTACCCATAGCAGGTGGCTCACACCTGCATGTATGTCCAGCTCTGGAGGACTCACCACTCTTTTCTGGCCTGTGCACACATGTGGCATCCACGTACATAGACAAAACTAAATTCCTTAATAATAATAATATAGAGAAGTAATTGAAGAAGACAGTGATATCAACTTCTGGCCTCCTCATGGAGCACACCAGCATATAATATAATGCACAGAGATACAGACAGACAGACACATATACACACTCATTGCTAGAAAGGAAAATATGTGTTGGTGAAAAGATGATCTGAGATAACCCTCCCCGGATGCCGCTCTCCCCTCTGCCCATATTCTCTCATTTCCAGAATCTCTTATCATGGCTCCTTGCTGGCCTAAGGCTTTCACAGCCTGGGCTACTACCTAGGACACAGGGGGCTTGAGTCAATCCACTGACAAACGAGTTAGATCTGTTTCTTGGCCAGTGGCCTAGCGCAGTGCCCAGGAATGATGTCTGTCCTTGTGGGGGGAATACTAGATTAATAAACACAGGCCAGACTGAGGCCCCCATGCTGAGCAGAAGGCATGGTGAGCTGACAGCGCAGGCCCCTGTGAGAACAGCATGCACAGAAGAGGAGGCCTAGGGACCTGCCCAGCCTCCCACTGTCAGGCCAAACCACCTCTCTCAAAACCATCAATTACCAGCCATTCTTGCCTGCTGCTGGTCCAGGGAGGCAGGGTCAAGTTAGCTGGGTGACCTCAGGACCCACCTTTTCTCCCCAGGCCTGGTTTCCTCTATAAATCAGTGACAGCCGGATTAACCATTGTCAGAGAACCTCCTTTGTCCTGAGGGTGCCACAGCATCTAAGAGGGCCAGCGTGTTTGTGGATAGCTGGTCCTTCCCTTGGCGACTTGTACTCTGGCTGGACTGCTGTGGTCTAACTGGTCCCCTAGCTCCCTCTACTCCAGCACCTTCTTGTACAAGTCCACAGGATGCCTCACTGGAAGCTGAAGGAGAGAAAATGGACCAGGAGGTGCTCCAGGCTAGGAAACCAAACCACAGAACCAGTCCTCCCAGTTTTAACTCTGCTGATGCTGTAGCTTTTGGGAGTCCCTCGGTGTCATGCAGGAAGCCTTGAGCAAGGTGACTGGTTTGTTGCTATTTGCCCTAGGGGACAGTAGGCTGGGCCCCTGCTACACCTGCACTGAAATTAGAGGCCAGAACAATCGATGCATGGCTGACCTGGGGTTTCTGCCCTTATTTCTCTGAGCACTCAGGGAAGCCCTTTCCACACTCTGGGCAGCCTGAAGTGAGGAAGAAGGACCCAGCTATGATGCGCCCTCCTTAACCAGAGGTCTGGGGACCTAGGAATCAGACACAAGCAGAGCATCCCCAGGACAGTCCTGTCTGATTACACAGGGTGTTAGCAGAATCGGTGCCCCAGAGAAGTCCCGATTGTCCAAAAGTGCTCATCAGCATCCCTCTGCAAATACCTGGCTCTCTGTACTGCAACAATGCCATAAGGAGCTCTTATAGACATTACTGACCAGCGTGAGTGCTCATTGGCTGGGGATGAAGTCCTGTGGCCTCTTGTCCAGAGAGGGGGACTACATGATCTCTCCCAACTTAGCAAAAGAATGTCATGCCCTGGGTTTGTCTTTGTTTCTAGGTGAAATCAGAGCCCTGGTGGGTGGGTGGGTGGGGGTTATCTTTCCTAAATTACTTGGACAGATAACCATCTTGTAGGAAAGGTTTTTAAAAGGTTCTAGGGTTAGGCATCCCCAAGTCTTTCATCAGGGTGGTTCTGTCTGCATGCAGCATTCCAAACTTTGTGTTTCGGATGGAGAGGACACAGTTCTTCAAGAACTACAGCCACCACTGTGAGAAAAAGACATCGGGCCCAGAGGGGAGCGGTCCCGGGCGTTCACTTCACCTCTTCATCACTTGCATGGCCACAGCCCCGCCCCCCAAATCCTCAGGACCCTGAACTCTAGACCTCAGAAGGAACTGTTATCAGTAGCCTGACCTTGGACTTCCTGGCCTCTGGAACCGTGATACAAATAAAGCTCTGTTGTGTGTGAGCTACTAAGCTGTACATACTAACATTGTAGTACCACACAACAGACTGAGCCACCAGAAAAGGCATGGCCTCCTTCATCTCATTGGTCTCATTCTCAGCTTATCCCTTCTGGGCTCCAGAGTCTAAGTCATAATAGAAGTTGAGGGTGTACATGTTTGGTGGGGGAAACAGCTTCCCGGGTCGTGCACGTAGCTCATACACACAGAAAAGCCAGCCTTGCCTAAGACATTTCCACTTCCTATGCCATGGCCCAAGCTGCTAGCTAGCCCAGTTCTACCAGGAAACTCACAAAAATGAATTTTTCCCCCCAAGCCGCCTCCCTCCAGGGCTGGCTACAAAATGCCTGACAATGAGGTTTGCAGGGCCCCACTACTGCCCTTAACTACCTTGTCACCCACTGGGTCTTCAGCCACAGGTTTCCCAGGAGCCCTTTCTGCCTTCTGCAAAGGAGCCCCGCTGCCTTGGAGGTACCTCTGGGCCGTGTGGGTAAGCAATATCATCTTCTAGTAGTTTGGCCTATTCCTTGACTGGCTCTGCCAGTCCTCTGTGCCAAGAATCTCCACAGGGACAGATATGGTCAGAAACCAGCCCAGAGGCTTTATTTAGCCCTCGTAAGCCCCCTGCAGCCTTCCTATATCCCAGTGGCCTGGCTTCTACCTGAGGCTTCCTCCAAGCCAGCAGCCTCCCCAAGGGACCACTGTCTGCTTGGGTACTCTCTAGCTTCTGCCACTCTGTCCCCAGCTGGGTTCTGGCTTCTGCTCAGCTCTGCAGACCTGGAACCTCCCAAGGTTAAGAGTCACCTTCTGGAGGGAAGCAAGAAGCCCTTTCACAGCCAGGTCATTTTCCTCATTCTGGAGCCAGATGGTGAAGCCTGTGTACTCTCTCTCTCCCAGAACAGCGGCTAGGGTTGGCCATCCTGAGGAACGGTACGCAGAATATGCTGGAGCCCCACCAGCCTGCACCTTCCCTGTGCCCGGCAAATGCCAAACGCACACACTCAGTCAGTGTATGTCGTAGGGGGAGGGGTCACCAGGAAGGTTCTGCAGTTCCTATATGCCCTGCAGGGGCTCAGAGTTTCCACCCAAGTCAAATACTTCTAGAAGAGTTTGCTTCTGGTGCCAACTCCTCTGGTGCCATTGTTAGAGTTCCCGGCTTACCACCAGAAAAAAAAATGTGGGTAAAACTGCCCACAGAGGGAGATCCTTCTTGGCCCAAAGGCCGAACCTCAATTTTTCTTTTTTTCTTTTTTCTTTTTTTGGTTTTTTGAAACAGGGTCTCTCTGTGTTAGCCTTGGCTGTCCTGGACTCACTTTGTAGACCAGGCTGGCCTCAAACTCACAGCGATCTGCCTGCCTCTGCCTCCTGAGTGCTGGGATTAAAGGCATGCGCCACCACACCAGGCCCGAACCTCAATCTTAACTAGGCCCCCAAGCCCACCCTGGGAACACAGTTTCCATTAGAACAAACTTAAGGAAAGACACTCCTCCCTGGACCCCGCCCCCCTACACAGACCCATGGGAGAAGAAATGCAGACTTCTCTGACCTTGGCATCCCACACCAGGGGCTGGACTGCTAGCCTTGGTCTGCAGAGCATGAACTTGAGTTCCTGAGGCATGACGGAGCCCACCAGCTAAGACTCCTGAGCAGAGGCTCAGAGCCTAGTGAGGACTAAGGGTAGCACTAGCGTGCCCCCACGTAGGCTCCCTGCCTCTGGCCTCATGCTGACTTTCAGAGCCAGGTTAAGTTCAGGGAAAGGGCATTCATAAGGGGCAGGAAGCCAGTAGGCAGAGGACGCACCATAAATATTTGTGGAATGACTACATGAGAGGCAGGTGAGAGGGCTTCTTGGAAGGAGTCTTGGTGACCCTGGCTTGGCCTGGCTTGGCCTGGCAGGAGCAGGAAGCAAACAGCAGGGATTGCAGAAACAAGCCCAGAGGCCCAAGCAGGTTTCCACAGAGCTGTTACCTGAAGGGGGGCAGGGGGCCAGGCTGCTAAGCAGACCCTCACAGCTTATGTGTGAACATGGAGTTAGCTTCTTTGGCCTTTGTGAAGAGGGACCTCAATGTATGGACACCCTGTCCCCAGCTCAAGAATCTAGAGCTGCTGCCACAGTCGCGAGACCTTACCTTGGCACTCCTTCCGGCCTCACCCTCTCCCACTGCAGGCTGGTGCTTGTCTGAAGCCCAGGAAGCTGCTTCTACCTTCAGGCGAAAAGGGGGGGGGGCGGGAAGAAGAAGAAAAAGAAGAAAGAAAGAAAGAAAAAAGAAAAAAACCTCAGTCATTTTTCCCTTTCAGCCTCTTTTCTCTGGAAGGTCCCTCATTGGTGTCATCTTGTCACTGTGGGCACAACCTGCCTGCCAGCAGCGGTAGCTACTCACCAATGTGCCTGAAAGCCTGCCGGTGGTGTCAGGGAGGCAGGGGGCCTACCCCCCTCTGCCTGACATACATTGGGTATGCCGGGAAGGGGGTTTCAGGGTGACCCCGACTCCAGCTGAGCCCCAGACTGTAGCCTACCCACTGAAGGAGTCTAGGAGTTCAGCAGGGGACACACATAGGTGCTGAGCAGCTCTGCATGGGCGAGTGACAAGATCGTGGAAGGAAGGTGTTCCCTGAGTGCCCAGGGCTGTCCGGAAGCGGGAACAACGGACCTGCAGCCCCACACCTTATGAGTTTAGCTCCTACACTTGGCCAGGCCTCAGGACCACTTCCTACCTTGGCATCTGGCCATGTCTCTGTCCCGTGGACCCAGCAAGGGCTTGGGCCTGCCTGAGCAGGCCAGCTGTTCCTCAGTCTGCTCAGGCCATGTGTTAGGTTTCCCTTCTCCCGAGCATGCATTCAGGACCAAGCCCTCCCAGCGTGAGTCAGGATCAACTGCTGTCAAATCCTCCTCCCCAGCTCTCTGCTGACCAGCGGCTGGCCTCAGATCTGGGCTGGGAGCACACACTGTGACACACCCTCATCCTCTCTCTCTCTCACACACACACGTGGGTCCACACCCAGTACAGAGCCACGTACCTGCACAGGCCTGCCTATGCCAATCCAGCCTTGCTCTCCAAATACCAATGACCCCGGAAGCCACACCGTTTACTGAAAGATCCCCTTGAGAGGTGAGCTCAAAGCCAGCCCAGAAGGACTCCAGTCAGTGTGGACCAGACTCTCCTCTCTCCCAGCACCTCCAGAGGACACGCCGCCAGGCAGCCAGATCACCATGTCTGCTATTGTACTCTGCCAGCTGCGGTCTCTCCCTGGGCACCTCTGGCTCCCTCCGTGCCTTCCATGTCCTTAGAGGGTAGTGGCAGCTTCCCAGCGAGTTCCATCTTCCTCCAAGCCGAGGTAGGGAGGGGAGAGTTAGAAGGGGCGGGCCTCAGGTACACCTCCAAGTTTTCAGCTCCCCAAAATAATCAGATGCAAAAAGGGAAGGAAGAAAAGCCTGGGCGGGTGGGTGACTCAGTGGCTGTGGGCCGGCTTAGTCACCTGGATGGCTGCTTGCTGCTCCGGGCACGTCAGGAACCGAGCAGTGCCCTCCCCCCACCTGCTGTGGTCCGCCGCTGCTGTCAGGAAGAGCTGGCGTTGGAGCCCCCTACGTGTCCAGGCTGCGGAGCAAGCGGCAGCCGCTCCCGCCTTTCTCTGGCCAATCGATTAGGGCCCGGCAGCCCCGGCCGCTATGCACCCCTCCTCCACCGTGCACCCCAGCTCACTTAGGGATTTCTCCATTAGATCCTTAGGCAGCGACCTGCTCCTTTAGGGCGCGAGCAGCTCCAACGTTGCCTGGCAATTTTGATATCGTCGGGGGTTGCCATGGGGAGGAGGGTGATGTCATTGACACAAAAAACCCACTGAATTTACAAATCAGCTGGGGCTGGAGCTATTTATAAAAACACGTTTCTCACTGCTTTCCTTTGGTGAGGGGGAGGGCGAGGAAGGACTGAGGGGTGGGGCGCAAGGAGCCTACTGTAGTTCACCTCACCGTTGTTCCCCAGAAGCCAGATCTTCTTGGCTCACCGCCAAGTCTAAGCCCCCCCCTCCCCCAGGTTTGCAGCTGTGAGCCTTAGCCCTGGCAGGCGTGGCCACAGCTGGGCTGCACACCCTTTACTAGTGCTCATCTGGTTTTGCCCTAAAGGGCAAAAGGGTGAAGATGGAGGGTGGAGTACTCAGCCCTGTGGGGACCAGCCTTCCGTTTCCCCCTCCCATGACTAGAAACAGTCGCATTGGCTGGGAGACTTGGGTTCTCAGGATGCCCACCTGCCGCTTCCCTGGCGAGCATTTGGTGAGCCTGGCCACTCCCTCCCAGCCTTGAGCCTCCTGCTTGCTTCACTGGCTTTTTTTTTTTTTTCCTCATGTCCATCTGCGAAGTGCCCAAGTTGCGGTCTTGGCAAATTGTCTTTTCCCGGTTCTCATCCATCGTTCCATTGAAACACCTTCTCTCTGGTGCTTCCACTAAAATCTGGTAAAGGTTGGCTTCAAACCTGTGTAGCAGCTGCCCAACACATGTGGTCCACCACCACTGTCCAAACCATGTTTCTAGATCCACAAGTACCGACAGGATAGAGCTGGGTGCTCTTGATTCTAACCACCTTATGCCGAAGGTGGCACTAAGGTGTACGTATTATTTTTGAACATTCATTCTTAAAATTTGGCTAACACCCTAAGCTCTGAATTTCCACCCTTGAGATCTCAGCTCAGCTCCATAGCTTGTTAGTTGAGTGACTTTGACATGCTGTTTAACTGACCGAGCCTCAGTGTCATCATCTATAAAATGGAGACAATTTCACCTGCCTCCCAGGATTATGGGAATTCAGTGAACAAAGCTCCTGGCTCAGGGACTGTTTGTCTGAGAGCTCATAAGCATCTGCTTTCGTCTTGTTTGCCCTATGTCATTTATTGCTCGTTTCTATCCAGCCAGCCACCAAATTAATCTTCTAAAGCCATGACTCCCAGCCACTGCCTGTGCAAAGGTCTCAGGCTGCACACAGGGACAATTTAGTGTCCCACATCAAGGACATCAAAATACAAATGTCACTCAAAGGCCAGCAGGAAACTAACTGCTCTGTGACAACTCTGGAATTTTTGTTTCTTTTTTTAAAAAATACAGAAATATTATAAGAATATGTTGATATTTTAATCCCAGATATAGGGATAGGGGGCTGCTGTGTAGCAGCTGACTATGATTTGCCTCGTGCTCTAGCAGAAGAGTGGTTTTGCCAGCTACAGATAGTTTCTGTAGGTTGTGTGATGTTTGGAATTCTGGGAAATTTTCAGAGGGTATATAAATGCTAAAGCCCTGATATGTGAGGGGTAGGTAGTTCTTGGTTGTTCAAGGGGGCTGGCTGCCATATGTTAGTAGTCATGCTCAAAGAAGAACTAAGAAGAAAGAAATTAGATTCAAGTTTCTTTCTATCTCTCTCTCCCCGCTTCTTTCTCTTCTATGTAGGGGTAGGGGGTAAAACCAAAGCACTAAAGGGAGGGAAAAAGGAGAACCCACAAAGCAGCAAAGACCAGCTACGGGAAACATTGTCCCTTTAACCAGGAGGGCAGCTCCTTTTGGAGAACTCTGTGTTTCCTTTATGTTCTTCAACATAACGTTGTGAGAAAACAGCTGTAAATGATCCACATAGGTGCTAAATACCGGACGGAAGCAAATCTATGGTGGCTCAGACCTGTAATTCCAGAATCAAAAAACTAAGCAAGAGGGTCACTGTTAGGTTGAGGCTAGCCTGGGGTGCATACACAGCTCTGGGCTATCCAGGGCTGCAGAGAAGCTGATGTCACCCTATTACACGCCCCCTAATATTTGTATTGTTTATGATCAGAAAAAATTAAAACCATAAAAAGGTTCACTAGTATAGGATGGTATTTTCTCATACAATCAGGTACCGGAATCCTTAAGAAAGATGGAGTTGGGGCCAGGAAGATGGCTCAGTGGGTAGAAATGCTAGCCACACAAGCCTGACAACCTGAGTTAGGGCACCAGATCCCATGGTGGAAGGAAGGAAATTGTCTTCTGATCCTCATGTGTGTGGCCTTGCATTCATGCACACATGCACACGTGCACACATACACACACACACACACACACACACACACACACACACACACACATTTTAAACTTTTATCTGTTTCCATGAGGGGAAGGAATGGCAGTGACAAGAGTGAAAAAAAAAAGACACCAAATTCCTGCACGACAATTAGAAAACATCACCTCGTGTTCACGGAAAAGCAAAAGATATTTCTACACCCCCCATGCTGTTACCCTGAGATGGGATCTAGTAACTCTTAATTTTTTTAAGTTTAATTTTAACTTTTGCACTACCTAAAATTTTCACTGAGCATATTTTTCTAGTTTTAAAAATATAAAGCTAAGGGACAGGAGAGATGGCTCAGAGGTTAAGGGCACTGACCGTTCCTCCAGAGGTCCTGAGTTCAATTCCCAGCAACCACACGGTGACCCACAACCATCTATAATGGGATCTGATGCCCTCTTCTGGCCTGCAGGTGTACATACAGGCAGAGCACTGTATACATAATAATAAATAAATAAATCTTTTAAAAAACTATGTAAAGTTAAAAATAAGCAAAAAAGGGGGCTGGAGAAATGGCTCAAAGATTAAGAGCACTGACTGCTTTTTCAGAGGAGCAGGATTTAGTTCCCAGCAGCCACATGGCAGCTCACAACCGTCTGTAACTCCAAGGTCTGAAACCTTCACACAGACATACATGCAGTCAAAACATCAATGCACACAAAATAAAAAAAAAAATTTTTTTAAATAAGCAAGAAGGGCTGGAGAGATATCTCAGTGGTTAAGAGCACTGGCTGCCCTTCCAGGGGACCCAGGCTTGATTCCCAGCACCACAAGGCAGCTTGAACAACCTGAAACTCTAATTCCAGCTGATCCAATGCTCTCTTCTAGCCTCTGTGGGCTACACACACACATACACACACACACACACACACACACACGCACACACACACACACACATACACACACACACACACACACACACACACATACACACACACACACACACACACACGTGGACAAACAAACATGCAGGCAAACATTCATACATATAAAGCTACAAAGAAATAAGCGAGAGTTTAAAAATTGAAATACAGAATGCAAAGCTAACATAGAAACCCACAGTCTGTAAAGGGTACTAAAACACATATATTTGAACATTCCCCCACAATTCCATTTTAAGGCAATGTGGGTATGTGAAAAAATCCTTTCTCTTCTTTGAAATGTCCAGAGAGGATATGTTTTAAAAGGAAGCACATCATAAAGATTGAAGGTGGGTTGCTTATTGTGCTAAATTGGAAAGAATACTTGATCGGGCTAACAATTACAGTCACTGTCTTTAGGAAATGTAACATTTCGAAGCTCCGGTCGGTTTATAAAATGTAACAGAAATTTCTGAAGCTGTCATCAGCTGTGACCCTGACAACCCTGCCTTGTGCTACAAATCCCAGCAGTCGCAGGAAGAGAACACCACAAGCCACCTCCCCCTCCCTCTCCCCCTTCCCCTCCCCCTCTGGATCAGCATTCTCCAAATACCAGCCCGGGAGTCCAGCACAGAGCCGAGAAGTCAGGGCTCCTAAGCGCCTGCACTGCTGCACTGACCCCAGATCCACACCGGCTCACACCTGGACAAAAGGCGCTGGGGAAACACCTACTGCAGCCCTGCACTGGGACCGAGGAGATTCTGATTGGCTGGCTCAGGTCATGTGCCCACCTCTCACTCTGACAAAGGGGAGGGAGATTGAGGAGACAGTACTCGCTATCACACATGACGTGGACTGGAAAATTAGTGTGCTACCATTAAAGGAACTGGAAGACAGGCTACCAAAAAAAAAAATTTTTTTTTTTTTTGCCCTCAGCAATAACAAATACATGAGCCAGGGGTCGTCCCAAGCTCTCCACCACAGTTTTCTAATGAAGGTCAATTCCTGAGTGTGAGAGTCAACAGTTGCTGACTCTTAGATTCCTTGTATCTTTAGGGACTTTCTGAAAACTGATGGCCTGCACCGACTGAGACCCAATCCTCTACTGTGTTGCATGTCTGGGAGATGTGGTGAGATACCTGTAAACATGGGTGTGTATGTGTGTGTGTGTGTGTGTGTGTGTGTGTGTGTGTGTGTGTGTGTGAGCTCTCACTCATTCTCACTCTCTCTCTCTCTCTCTCACACACACACACACACACACACACGCATGCACGCACGCACGCACGCACATACACCACACTCATACACGTGTGCACATATACACAGGCCATATTACAGCAAAGACCTGCCAGCCATAGGATGAACTCCTGAAAAGGCTTGGCTGCCTGTTGCAAGTGAGAGTTCTCAGATATGCCAAGTCCTAGCCAGTGCCCCCTTTATCCTTCTGGGATCACCCTCTCTCTCTCTCCCCAGTACTGTGAGCTCTCCAGGACAGGACGTAGCAGCTGCCTGTGTGCCATTTATGTGAATGAATGAGTGAGCATCTAAAGAAGCTCTGTGCTCTAGGCACCCTGACTTAGAACACATGACCTGGAGCTCAAATGGATTTGAGGAAGCCCCACCACCCCCTCCTTCTGAAGATGCCAACTGCCTACTGCAGCCCTGGGAGATGAGGTGACTCAGCGGAAACACAGAGGACCGTAGAAGCAGTCAGGACTAGAACTTAACTTTCCCAACTCTCAGCTTTGGTGTACCCCTCACCGCTGACCACGTCCACTGTGGAGGCAGCCCTGGCTGTGATGGTAACTCCATCAAGGCAGAGGCAGCCCTGTCCCCGTGGACATTTTTTTGGCTCCCGGGGATCTGCTGCAGTGTGAGTCAGCCAAGCCAGTGTCCTTACATCTTCAAATAGAGTCTTTCGCTTTGTTCACTTCTGGTTTTGTGAATGAACAAACTCAATAGTAACTGACTTTACTTCACAGAATCGGCTAGGCATGAACAACCAACCGCTTACTGTCCTGCTTTACGGTTTAAACTATCATTTGAGGGTGCGTTTGGAAAAGCTATATCAATAATGAAATCTAAAGTTCTCCTAAAGCAATAATTCCAAAAAAATTTCCCGAGTAAGAAGAATGTTTAGATACAAACTTTGGGGGTTCCATGTGTCCAACAATTTCCCCTTGGTGGCCCCAAATGCCTTGATCTTTTGGTGTTTCCTCACTCGCCTATACACAGGCCTTTCTGCTGACTGAGCTGGGCTTGCCTCCACCTGCCTACAGTGGCAGTGCCTGGAAGGGAAGAACAGACTATGCCACACCCAGGGCAAGCGTGAGAGGAACAGCCCAGGCGTCCGGCACCTCAGAGCTGGCCTTGAGGAGGGCTGGACCACAGGCAGCGGTCATCAGGCATCCACTTTGGGGTATTGGCCAGAGAGGGGGGAGAATCACTACGTCTATTTGAAGTGTTCCTAGAGGGAAGGGGGCCCCAGGGTCCTGTTCGTGGGAAGGCCCTAGGTCTCCCGTGTGCCCTCTCCTGGCTCTGCTCCCCCTTCCCTGTGGGGTACAGAAGCCAAGAACAGCCTGGGCCGCAAAC
Source organism: Acomys minous (assembly GCF_964271855.1). Lineage (NCBI taxonomy): Eukaryota > Metazoa > Chordata > Mammalia > Rodentia > Muridae > Acomys > Acomys minous. Next base: position 30,193,780 of record NC_140485.1, read on the forward strand.
CTGCCACCGTTCTCCATGTTAGATGTGGGTGCCAGGGACAGCAGCTTAGGGATTGTCGGCAGGACCTCCTCCTCTTCTGACAAAGGCAACTGAGGCAAGGAGTGCCCTGATAAGGGACCACAAGTGACCCTGATGTGGGTCACAACCCTTCGGGCTTGACCTGAGGGGCAGGGGTGCTTTTCTTCCTGGAAGTAAGAAGAGGAAGAGGAAGAAGATCCTTCCTGGCTGCCAATGGGCAGGAGCAAGTGAGGGACCTGACGGCTGGGATTATTCCCTGAGAGGCCTCCACACCCATAACACGCCTGTTCCAAAGACCTGGGGAAGTGAGTGGATGTGATTTCATAAGCTCATACCCAGGGCGAGAGCAGACGGAGAGCACTGTTCTTAATGCGATTGTCCCTTCCTGACCACCTTTTGGTCACAAGGCTATGGGGGAGATGAATAAGGGAATGGTGAGTCAGAATGTCACAGGGTCAGGAGTGACCTGGTAAGGGACTCTCCTCCAGGGGAGGTTTCGCTTGCAACAGGACTTTTCAAGTAGGAGATTTCCTATTTAGGAGATGGAATTATTTTTTTTTCCCCAGGACAAGGTGTGTGGAACTATGAAGATAAAGTGACTTCATAAGATGGAGGCCGTACAGAGAAAAGCCCTCACCGTGAGGCATCCAACGGCCAAGCATGGTAAAGCACTTTGTTCTGTGCTGACTCCTCCTCAGAGTGTAATCACCCCGGGGGAGCCTGCAGCTCAGTGTCTGAAGAACTTGTCTCATGTCAGAGGGACTGGCAAGTGGAGGGATCTGAGGTCAAGGCCGGGCTTTCTCAGGGCCAGTTGGGCGGTGGGGAGAGGGGGGTGAGGGGATGGGGGTGGGGGGAGCAGAGGCAAGACTCCTTGAGGAGCTTTGAGTTCTTTCTTTAGATGATACTGCACATTGCGTCATGTTGTGTGATTTGTAAGGAGCTGCCTGCCTCTGTGGCGGGAGGTCTCATATCTGTGGGACAGGAAAGCCAGGAACTTAGACCTCAGGTGGGAAATGCTCTCAGCCTTAGTTGTTCAGAGGCTGGCAGCAGGCCCAGCAGCAGCCGAGCTTCCTGATGGCCAAGCGTTTCATCCATACCGAGGAGCCTGTACAGGGAGCAGTGGCTCCAGGAGGAGCTGCCCAAAGCTGTCAGAGCAGGGAGAAAGAAAGAAAGAAAGAAAGAAAGAAAGAAAGAAAGAAAGAAAGAAAGAAAGAAAGAAAGAAAGAAAACTGGCTGGCATTTCAATGGGAAAAAGATGAAAAAGAAGTCTTTTGTCAGTGATGGGCACCTATCCAGATCCCAGCCAGGTGGCCTTGGAAGTGAGTGAGTCTGGTCCAGGGAGGGACAAGGTTAACCCTGAAGGGTTAAGGCGACCCGTGGAGAGCTGCTCAGTCAGAGGAGACTTACAGACTGAAGTGCCAAATACTGTCTGGCTGGAATCCAGGGAGCCACGGGCACTGGTGTGCAGGGCCCCCTGCCAGCATAGGAAGTGATGGCCTTTGTGCTCCCGCACCATCCACCAACAGGGAGGAACCTTCTTAAAACCTGCCAGCTTCTGGGTGGGCCAGGGCAGCAGGGGGCACGCGGAGGGCAGCTCCTGCAGCTCCACAAGAGCTGTAGCCACAGAGACTTTTCTTCCCGCCCATGCCCGTGTGTGCATACTACAGGTTACTCCCTGAGCTAAGCCCTCATTAAACATGAATTCTTCTAAACCCCCTAACACCTACCTAGTGAACTAATCCGGGCCCGTTCCACAAACACCTATTGAGTGCCTGCTAACCACTGCAGATAACTCAGCCAACAAGGCCCCACATCTGCATGGAATTTGCAACCTGGGCAAAAACTATTATCTCATTTTAGAGATAGGGAAACTAGGGCTTCCTAAGCCTAACTCAACTCAGTCAAGTAGTGACAGGGCATAGCTGAGAAGCCGTTCTTCCTTCTCCTCACCTTTTCTGCTTCCTAGGGCTGTTCATGTAGCAAACACCATTGGTTGGTTGCCCTTCTGAACCAGTCTCACCGCCCTGCTTTGTGGGTGAAGTCCATTTCTCTGAATATATACCTTCTTTCTACCCATGTGCCGAGGGAGGAGGAGTCCCTTCCCAGCCCTGGGGATAAATGCAGATTAGATCATAACAGTCTTTAGTAACACCCCCCCCCCCCGCCTACCCCCACCCCCCACCCCCAGCAGGAGTTGGCTTAGGCCTCAATTACGTGACATTCTGGCCAAGAGAGACATGGGGAGACTGGGTTTCTGCACGTGTTTTTGTTTGTTTGTTTGGTTGGTTGGTTCAGATTCAAGTTGCCCCGAACTGTGGTAGCCAACTGCTCTCATAAGGGACCAGCCTGAGGCAAATGCCAACATTTAATGGCAGGACAGGAGGGTGGCAAGAAGACACTTTATGCCACTTGCCTGCCAAGCTCTAGGCTTTGTTATGTGAGGTGGCCTGGCCTTTCTGATCCCACCCCACCCCCACCCCACCCCGACTCCTGCCCCAGTTCCAGACTTACTTGATTCAAGGCAGCTCCGACCGCTGGCCAGCTGTGGTGGTTCCAGATGCCCTGTCCACCTGGTCTCCACTTTCTGAACATCCTAACGTAGACTATAGGGTCTACATCTTTAGCTCCTGCATGCGGCTTTCCTTGAGATGTTTCTCTAGAAAGTCTCCCCATCCCTATGTCCCAGCTAAAGAGATAGCCAGGCAGTTAAAAGCATTTGCTGCTCTTGCAGACCTGACCTTGGCTCCCAGCACCCACATGGAGGACTCAGCACCCACATGGAGGACTCAGCACCCACATGGAGGACTCAGCACCCACATGGAGGACTCAGCACCCACATGGAGGACTCAGCACCCACATGGAGGACTCATTACTGTCTGTGACTCTAGTTCCCGGGGATCCAAAACCTTCTTTTGATTTCTGCTGGCTTCCGCATGCCCACAGTGAACATAGACATATCGTGACAATATACGTACAGGTAAAAAAATGCCCTTTACAGTTTTTTTAAAATTATTACTGTGTGTTTCATGATGGGGCGGGGGGGGGGTGAGAAGCATATGTGCTGTGGCTACATGGAGGTTCGTGGAGGTCAGAGGGCAACTCTGTGGAGTCAGTTTTCTCCTACCACTCATGCATTTTAGGGATTGTTCTAGGTTGCCAGGCCTATGTGGAAAGTCCCTTTACCCATGAGCCATTTCACCGGCCTAAGCTGACTCTTCCTGATCTATTTCTCTCGTGTGCTTTCTTGGCCATTCTGTTGTTATATTCCACTGATTCTAAATCCTAAACTCCTTCCAGGGAGTAAGCAGGCCTTCCATTTCCTTAAATCCTATCAGAGATGAGAGGCCATGATAGAGCTTAATAAATATTTATTGGCTAATCCTTCCCCCCCCCCAACATTCCAAGATATCATTTGCTGCCCTGGAGGAGGTCCATGAACTGGTTTCAACAAGCAGTAAAATAGGAATCAGTGGCCGCAGCTGGAGGCCCGGGCAAACAGGCATGTGAGGCATCTCACTGGCTTGCTCTCCTGGCTAGGATTCCAAGAGTGGGGCAGCCCCAGTCACTTCTTTCTCTGGGTTGGATGCTGGGTGAGCAGATGAATCTGTGGCTCACTGTGAGCCCAAGCAAGGTCCTGTTCCTCTCTCTCCTGCTCACTCTCGTAGCCCTGGAGGTAGGAAGCAAGGGTCCTGAGGGACAGCAATGGCAGACTGGCCTGCTCTGGTACCACGGCTCGTCACCAACAGGGCTACTCTTCCAGTTCCCGAATCAAGGCCCTGGAAATTCTTATTCCCTCCCACCCCCCCACCCCGCTCTGCCACCACACCCCCCCCACTCCCCTCCCCCGCCGCCCCCGCCATCTTTTTCCTATTTAGCAACCGATGGCCTCACATTCATTGACTCAGAAAGGGACAGGGCAGAACACAAAATAGAAAAGGTTCCAAAAGCCCAAGTCCAAGTGGGAAGACACCTTATGTGAGGTCAGTGGACCTCGCTCCCCTAAGCCAGCCAGAGATTTCCCCTGAAGGGAAAATGAGGGGAGAGGAACAAGACACCATGTCTGTGGGTGGCTGGGGGGCAGCAGGGCACTGCCTGGTGCGTGAGGGTAGACAGGGCCTGAGAAAAACATTCCTGCACTCTGAGCACAATGCAGAAGGCCCAGCGGCAAGCCAGTGACCCTGGCTCTTCCACACCATCTATTCCCGCTCAGAATCTCTTGGCCGTTCTTTGGACTGTTCCTGGGTGTGCTACTACCCACAGGAAGGAGCCTTGTCCTCTGGCTTTTGCTCTGTCGACTGCTCCCCACAGCCCAGGCATCTCTACCTGTGTGCGGGGCGTTTCTGCGTTCTCGTGGCCCCAGTCTGCCTTGGTAAAGCACTGGCAGATAGGGGAAACCGTGTTCCTGAGACATGACTCCATCCTCATGGCTGTGACATCTCTGGCTGGTGCTGCCTTTGAGTGCTTAAATTCCAGACCATTTATTTCCTGGAAGATGTGACGCACAATTCCAAACCTCACCTGATTCTTCATATCCTGTTGGCAGATGCTGGTTGGCAACAGCCTTCCTAACCTGGTGACCTACAAAGCGGCTGCCCTCTTCCCTGTCACCCAGGGCTGGAGGAACAACGGCCCTAGCTGTTGTATTTTCTTCTGTGCTGCTGGGTTTGAAATCAGGGCCTGACTCAGGAGTGCAAACGCAAGTGCTGTGCCACTCACTGAGCCACACCCTGGGCCCAATGTGCTTTTCATTAAAAAGTAATCGTTTATCTTCATGACACTAGCGATGGATCCCAGGGACTTACTAGACAAGCACTCTGCCACCCTGTCTCCAGCTCCCAGGTGCTTTGAGACATACCTCGCTGAGGTTAAAGGAAGGTTTGGAGCTGTAGAGTTTGGTGCTAACCAAGCTCTGGCTCTTTCAAAGGACTGGGCTCTGCACTTGTTACTCTCATTGCCCTGGGTAAGGGGTCGGGGTGTCAAACCACTCTCACAAACACCACCTACAAGACAGCTACCGGGGGCTGGAGAGATGGCTCAGTGATTAAGTGCGCCACCTGCTCTTCTAGAGGTCCTGAGTTGAACTCCTAGCAACCACATGATGGCTCACAACCATCTATAATGTGATCTGATGCCCTCTTCTTCAGATAAAACATTCATATACAATAAATAAATAAATAAATATTAAAAAAAAAAAAAAAAGACAGCCACCGGCCTCAAAGCAGTCCTCAGGAAGTCCGATGGGCTCTTACTACCACCACCCCCAGCCACTGTCTGTCACCACTGTCCTTTCTTCGTAACAGGGCTTGTAACAAGGCACCCACTTTTTAAAGACATGGTGATAAGCATTGTATATAGTGTATCCCAATCTTGAGAGGCTCACAGAACCTCGCCACTGTTAAACATTAGAACTAAACCAACACAAAAACGTATGCTGAGATCATCAGCTTTCAACGCTGTGAAGCAAGCTCACGGGTTACCATCATGTTAGAAGATGCCACCGGCTCAGGGAAGTTAAGGTATACAGCTAAAATTCAAGTCCAATTAGTCTGGCTTCAAAGGCACTTATAGGCCTGGCAAAGTGGTATACACTTATAATTGTAGCCCTAGGAGGCAGAAGCAGGAGGATCACCATAAGCTCAAGGCTAGCTTGGCCTTCACAGCAAATTCTAGGCCACAGTGAGGCCATCTTAAAAACAAACAAACAAACAAACAAACAAACAGGAAACCTTTCTGGCCACCACACTTTGCCCTGTCTGGCAGGGAACTCACACACTGAGAACATCTAAGCAGGCTCAGACCTGTAAAGTTGATCCCTGTAATGTAAATCCTAACTGGGTATTAAAAGAGAATCACTCCACCTCCACAGAGCTCACCTGAACTAGGAATGCAAAGCAAACACAAGGCAAACTCGACTAATTACACAGCATAGGAAGGAGCAAGAGCAGAAAGCTATGGGGCCGCCCTGGCCATAGCCCTGAGGGCCTAACTGTAGAACCCTGGCTGGTGTCTGCATGGGGGGGTGGGGGTGGAGTGGGGGTGGGGAATGGGGGTGCTGTAGGACATGCAGTCGGAACCCTGAGCAATGTCCTCGGTCTGGAAGACACTACCAGAGCACTTGTTCCTTCTGCCTGGTGCATCTTTCTGATTCCTGTACTTAATGCCAGTGTTTCCTTGGAGCCAACTGTGGTGAAACTTCATGTGGCATCTTTTTTGCTTTTATTAGCACTTTAGTTTAGCATTAAAAGATTTCAATTGGGGGCTGGAGAGATGGCTCAGACATTAAGAGCACACTGCTCTTTCAGAGGTCCTGAGTTCAATTTCCAGAAATCACATGGTAGCTCACAACCATCTATAGTGTAATCAAATGCTGTCTTTTGGTGTGCAGGTGTACATGCAGGCAGGACACTGTAGATGTAATAAATACATCTTTAAAAAGTATTAAAAAAGATTTCAATTTTAAAATATAAAAACCGGGGCTGGAGAGATGGCTCAGAGGTTAAGAGCACTGTCTGTTCTTCTAAAGGTCCTGAGTTCAATTCCCAGCAACCACATGGTGGCTCACAACCATCTATAATGAGATCTGGTGCCCTCTTCTGTGTGTGGGCAGAATACTGTATAACTAATAAATAAATAAATCTTTTATATATATATAAACTAACAGATACATATTCATCTCTTGTTTACAGATTTTAAGTGGTTTTATTTATTTATAGATGGGGGCCTCGCTATGTAGCCTTGGCTGGCCTGGAACTCACAGAGATCTGTCTGCTTCGATTGCCAGAGTGCTGGATTGAAGGAATGTGCTACCAGGCAGGGCTCTCTTTATCTAGTCTGTGACATTCAGTCTAGTCACGCTACAAACTCCCCACATAGCTGTGGACAATCAGCCTCCGAGGCTCCTGCCTCCACCTCCCAACTGTTGGGATTACTTGAGTATCAGTACGGCTGGTGGATGGGTTGCCGGAATCGAACCCAGGGTGCGCAGCATGCAGGGCAAGCACTCTACCAAGTGAGCCACAAGGGCACCACATCCCTGGTCCAGTATTTGTTCTTACGAAGTACAATCCTCAACCTGCAAATCTTAGAACAGCAGCAATTAGAAGAAAGGCATCACGTGACCAGGCTGGCACGTTGAGCCGACTCTGAAGCTGCAGCACACGGAAGCATCCCACTGCTTCATGTGTGAACATGAATTAAGTACACGTGGAAATGAAAAGTTCATGCCCCCAGAGAACACCCTTCTGAAATAACTCTTCTTTAGAGATAGTCTCTAGCTCTAGCTCAGGCTAGCCCTGCTCAGCCGCTGGGGTACAGGCATGCACCACCACACCTGGCATAACATTTCATCTGAAAGGTGTAACCTAGCAGTCAGTGAATCCAGCAGTCAGTCAGCACGCTGAAGCAGCACCATGAGATGGCGTACGGAAAGTGAGACCTAGCGCTAAGGGCAGACATTGGCCAGCCTCAGAACCAATGTCCTTTGTCTCTGAATTTGTAGCCATACCCCTCCCAATATTTTCATTTTTTAGAATCATACATTTCTGGAATCAGAGTAATAGACACATAGTCCCTTGCTTATAAGAGGTTTGAAAAGCTTCAGTCTGAGCCATCTCAGTGTCACAGGGAAAGGCTGATGCGCACTTGTGGAACAGTTCTGGCTCAGTATCAAGTCTGCCACAGGAGCCTCTGGGGGAGTGGAGAAGGGAAGAGAGGGGAGGGGAGAGGGGAGAGGGGGGAGCCTTAGCAGAAGCAGATGCTTTGGTGGGGGGAAACAGCATGTTTACAGGTGTTCCCCTTATGTCCATCAACGAGCCTTTCATAATCATACAAAGTCAATTTGTGACAACTCAAGCTTTTATTCAAAAACAGTCCTATAAAATCACATTTTTAAAAATGTGTGCGTATGTGTGTGCACAAGGACAACCTGCAAGAGGTAGTCCTGTCCTTCCACCCCGCAGGGCTGAAGAATCTAACTCAAATCACCAGGCTTGGTGGCAAGGACTTTTATCTGACGAGCCATCTCACCACACAGAGTCTGTATGAGGCTGTTTTGAGATTTCCTTTGCTAATGCAATTAATCTAAATCTCTTCGCTTGTGCCTCAGGCAGACTCTTCAGACAAGAGTAATAAGCAGTCACGTTCTTCACCGAAATATCACAAGAACAGCCCCTCGGGGACATACTAGAATTCTTCTCCTCTGAAACCTCTTGAACCCCTGAAACCACAGTTCAAGTCACCCTCAGCAGCACATCTTTCTGAAACCTCTTGAACCCCTGAAACCACAGTTGAAGTCACCCTCAGCAGCACATCTTTCTGAAACCTCTTGGACCCCTGAAACCACAGTTCAAGTCACCCTCAGCAGCACATCTTTCTGAAACCTCTTGAACCCCTGAAACCACAGTTCAAGTCACCCTCAGCAGCACATCTTTCTGAAACCTCTTGAACCCCTGAAACCACAGTTCAAGTCACCCTCAGCAGCACGTCTTCCATGCTTCTTTCTACTAGGCTGGCCCACTAAGCCTCACGTAAAGCATTCTTTCTCAATCCATATTCTTCCAAACAAAGGCATGGTCAGGCCTGTCACAGCAGTACCACACTCCTGGTACCAACTTCTGTCTTAGTTCGGGTTTTATTGATGTGAGGACACCATGACCAAGGCAACTCTTATAAAACATTTAATTGGGGCTGGCTTAAAAGTTTCAGGGGTTTAGTCCATTACCATCATGGTGGGATGTTGGGGGTTGGACTGCTGCTATGCACTCATGTGCTAATTTCTGGCCCCCCAGATCTGGTTGCCGTCAAGAGGAGTACATCCTCGCGTACACTGGTCTTTGTTGTGTAAACTTTGTTCTACCTAGTTTAAAGATAAGAGCTAGAAGCCTGTACCTGGGCAGAGGAGAAGTAGGCAGGGCTAAGGTCCCTGGGCTTGGGGTCAGATGGGGACCACAAGGAGAAGGAGCTGAAGATAAGGAGTCACCATGTGGCAGTATGGACCATGAGGACGTGGCCTGATGGCCTGATGGAACAGAAGCAGCCCAGGCAGGAACAATTATGGCAAGTAACTTGGGGTATATAGCCTGGGAAATAGCAAAATAGCTTAGAGGGTTGATCCCTGTCCAGCTATGGTACTTTAATGCTTTTATAAATCTAAAAGGTCGCTGTGTCTTTTATTCAGGAACTAAACAGTCTGAAGTGGGGTAGAAATGTCAAATAGTTATTTATAAGCAAAGGAGTGCGTGTGTGGT